>NC_138887.1:78090845-79562887 GCF_965194825.1 Balaenoptera physalus | reverse complement strand
CTCCGTTAAAAGCACCTGGATTTTGCTTTGAGGAACAACCCCTCCCCCTCTCTTAGTCTATATGGCTTGGATAAAGCTGATCCACCCCTTGGATTTAGGGTGGACATGTAACATAGGCATGAGCAGTCAGTGTTCTGCAACTCCTTGACTACAGTGATTGTTTCCATGACAAATACATGACTCTTGCTAAGCCAATGAGTATAATACATGGAATTCTTGTTGGAACTGAGAAACAAAGTTTCTTCCAGCTGGGGCTGCTAATTTGTTGGCCATCTTTGGCTTCCAGTGGCCATCTTTGCCCCCACAATGGGAGAAACTGCAAAGAATGAAGCAATACAAAGGAACGTGAAGCTGAGAAATTGCTGACTATAACATTTCAGCACCTAGATCCAGCCATTCCTGAAGTTCCATCCCATGACATTTCACATATGTAAGTCCATAAATTACTTAATTTTTTTTCTTAGAACAGTTTGATTTGGATTTTGGTCCATTGTTGTTTTCAAAAGAATTTTGACTAATACTTGCTAAAATGGAATTATCAATCCCTGGGTCTTCTTGCTGAGAGAGCAAATCACTATGTTAGGCAAACTGACTTTGAATTGACTTCTTTCAACTGCAAGTGAGAAAAATCCAACACAACTGCTTACTGCATATAAGTATATACTAAAAGTTTTCAGATTATTTGCTTGCATGCCATAAGGTCACTGGTTGTGGTTAGATAATGTTTGTTGTCTTTTCTTTTTTCCTTCTTCCATCTTCTTTTCTTTTATTTTAAGCACATAACTTGGCCGGCAACAAAGCCTCCCCAGCAGGACAGGAACAATTCTTGGTTGACGTGAGCCCCTTAAGATTTATTTTTGGCTTGCACCAAGGAGTCGTCTGACCAGGGGTGGGGTGTGGTTAGGCAGTGGGGTCTGACCTGACATCCTTTTTTAATTGTCTCAGGGCCTCTTCACGTGATCTCTCCCCATTTGTTAGCTTGGGCTTCCTCTTAGCATGGTGGCTTCTATGCAACTGAACAGCTTACATCCCTGAAGGCTTCAGGAGGGAATACTTCAAGAGAACCAAGGGAAAGCTCTGGCTCCCTCCGCAGCATCCTCAGCGCCGGGGCTCCTGGCCGCCGCCAGGGGGCGCGCTCCGGCCTGCGGCACCCGCTGACCCCGCAGCACGGTTCGGGCGCTCAGAGCGCGGACTTGCAGAGGCAGTCGGGCCGGCCTGTCGGGAGGCGGGGCACTGGCGGCCTCAGCCGGGACGTTGGGCCCGGCCCAGCGGGCCGCGGAGCGGCGGCGAGAGGGGGCGCTGCGGGGCCGGGCGGGCGCGGCTCGGCGCGGAGGAAGTGCGATCTTCGCGGCTCGGCGCGGGGCCGCAATGTCGTCCCGGCTCGGGCGCGACGACTCAGGGACCGGGGGCGCGCGGCGGCCGCGGGAGCCTCCGGAGCAGGAGCTGCAGCGACGCCGGGAACAGAGGCGGCGGCGGCACGACGCGCAGCAGCTGCAGCAGCTCAAGCACCTGGAGTCCTTGTGAGTCCGTCAGCCCGCCCCCGACTAATGCGAGGAATGGGGTCGGGGCCCGGGGTCGCGCGGCCGGGCCCGCCCGGGGTCGGAGACCTGCGAGTGGGCAGGTGGGCCCGTCGGACCCCAACGAGCCGGGTGCGGGTTTTGATCCTGGGCTGCGGGACGCTGGACTCTCAGCCGCTGGAGGAAGAGCGGGGAGGCTCCATCCCCAGGCTCGTCCCGGGCGCTCGAGGCGGCGGCGGGCGGACGCCTCCCCGCCGGAAACGACGGTTTTATTCCTCGCGCGGCGACGTCAGTGTCGGTCAGGATTTGAATACAGAAGAAGTGCGGCTGCGCCCTTGGGTCCTTTCCCGTTTCTCAGTTCAAGGGGCTCGCTCTGAACTGGGTAAATCCCCATTCTTTTCATCTAGTGCTGTTAACTAGGGAAGAAAAAGCCCAGTCCCGTAACATGAGTGCGCGGTGAGGAAGGGAAGAATAAACGTGGCGTGAGGGCCTGGTCCCTGACTCTGCGGGAGGAGCTGTCAGGTAGAAGAGAGTGTGGACTTCTCTCTCGTCCCCAGGATTTTTTTTTTTTACCAGGGTTAAGGGTGGAAGCTACAGAGAGGCCAGTTCCAGCTCAACAAGAAGAATTAGGACCAGAGTCATAGATTCTTGCTGGTCAGCGTGGCCTGACCTAGGAGGCACTGTACTCCCCCAGCTACCCGGGGTTGGAGAGAGTCCAGATAACCCCTGAGAGAAGGGTTGGTTGTAAAGGAGACTTAAACATCAGGTGGAAGGTTGGATTAATGACCCTTGCGGTTCTTTTCTGTGTTTCTGTCGTTCAGTAATCAGCTTTAGAAGTCTGACTTTACTAAGTTTGGTGTTCACTGAGTTATCTGAATTATTTCTGTTTTAGGCACTTCTCATTACCTACCTTCTCATGATTGCTGAGACGGTCGTGTAAGGACAGGCCCTCATTAACCTTCTGGGAGCTTTGATACAAAGTGCATGCTTCCTTGGAGCCTGGCCTGCTCTTTTCAGTGTGGCTCTTGAGCTGAGTCTCACGTCAGTGGGCCGTGGTTTGGATACAGGTGCCGCGTTGCTGGCATCCACAGTCCTGGCGCGTTCAAGGCACTCTGGGCTCAGGCAGGGCTTAGCCCCACCAGCCCTCTGTATCTTTAACTGTAGGATGCCAGGTGGTGGTTAATACTATATGTTTATTTTGTAGCTCACAGAGCTTTTTCACAGACAAGAGAAAGTTGGTAACGTTTTGTAGATGAGAAAATGGAGGCTCAGTGGTTAAGCCACTGACCTGATTAGCCAACAGAATTACAGCAGAATTCAAGAGTGTGATTCTCAGACCAGTGGGATTTTTCCAGTTTCACAGATTTGGAACTGGCTAGGCTATGGATATATTTGCTTTTTCTAGTTCAGGGTTTTGTTTGATTTTAATTAAGTTTAATTCATACCAGAGTAATACTTGTATATAGCTTAAAAACTCAAATAGTACTAAAAATGCTACAAAAAATAGCGGTGGGCTGCCCAACTCCTCATTTACCCCCCAGAGTAGCCTGCACCACCCTCCACCCCCTTCCCTCCTAACAAGGCCAAGCCATCCATGTGCAGACTCTTTTAGTTTTTACTTCTTGGATTTAACTGCACATTTCTAAATTATATGCTTATACTGTTTTTGTTGACTCAACAGTTTTAGACATCTGTTAACTTCTTGTCATAGTAGACAAAGATTTAGTTCTCTTACTTGCCCTTCTTGTTTCCATCCTTCCAATATAGCTCCATCATAATAACTTTCCTAATCAATGTCAGTGTTAACATTGTTATAACTTTTTTTTTTTTTTTGGGCTGTGTTGGGTCTTAGTTGCTGTACGCAGGCTTTCTCTAGTTGCGGCGAGCAGGGGCTACTCTTCGTTGCGGTGCGCGGGCTTCTCGTTGCGGTGGCTTCTCTTGTTGCGGAGCACAGGCTCTAGGCACACGGGCTCAGTAGTTGTGGCACACGGGCTTAGTTGCTCCGCGGCATGTGGGATCTTCCCGGACCAGCGCTCAAACCCGTGTCCCCTGCATTGGCAGGCGGATTCTTAACCCCTGCGCCACCAGGGAGGCCCTCAAGGCTCTTCTTACCTCACATTTTCCCTGCAATCTCTTGCTTTCCCTTCTTCCAAAAATAAAATCGCTGTGCCAAGACACCAAGTTATGATTTCAGTGAATTTAAGTTCTACATCGAGCAGGATGTGGAATAGCATCAGTTTATTTATATAGGACTTCTGACGGCATATTTTATTAACTGTTTTAGTTATAATGTAGTTTTAAGTTTTTACTAAAAAAAAAAAAGCCTTTTCATTTTGGTCTGCAATTGCCTTTTGCTGATTGAGATGTGTTACGTTCCTATGAACATGGTTGATGACCAGTGTTTTCTTCCTTTCTAGTTATGAAAAACCTCCTCCTGGACTTATCAAGGTCAGTGTGAAGTTTGTACTTTTGGTTTTTCTCTGAGACAGATTTGACTCAGTGCTCAGACTCAGTCCCTTGTTATGAAAAACAGCAGCATAAGGTTTGAACCTCCTTTTGTGATAGTTCTGTGTCTTCCCTGCAGATGGCAGTCAGTTCATGCACTTTGGGCTTTGTCACAGCCTGTGCCTTTGCAGAAATTTAATCAGCCTTGTGTCTGTCCCCTAAGAAACCACTGCAGGCCCCCCCGAGTGTTCCTCAGCACTCACTCCCATTCTTTCTGTCTCACTTGTGACTGTCTTCTCAAAGCTCTCCTGCCCCATGTTCCTTCTCTGACCCTCCCGGTGCTGATTTCTTGAATGTCATCAGCTCAGAGAACACTGGACTCTGAGGAGACGTGAAGCTCATCCAGTCCAGCCCTGCCTGTTGCAGAAGTCCCTCCTCCAGCACCCTGGCCACAGTGTCAGTGTCTTTCTGCAGGAGTGAGACTTAGAGGACTTAAGGCCAAAGTAACCTTTTCTGTTTGGTAACTTTCAACTTAAAAAAAAGATTTTTAGAAAACATTCTTCCACTATAAATTTAATATTCGTGGAAACTTGAAAAAATCATAAGGTAAAAAAACAGCACCTTAATTATATAGTGCAGTTATTTGGTAATGAAAATACATCTCATAAATACAGCATGTATGAGATTATAAAACATGACAGTGGCCTTCAAGGTCTAATAATCTATTTTACTCTAACACATTGTTCTTATTATTCCAGGAAACCTCACTTGTTTAACTCTATATTCTGCCTCATTCCACAAAGCTTTTAAGTTAGCAGAAAACTTTTTGTGATCTTAGAATCTAATTTTTGTGATCTAGAATCAGAATTTGGAGCTCACAGATCAATCCTATATAAACACTAGTAACTTTTCTCTAAGAACAGCTACTTTGTTTTTGTGGCATAGCTAGCTCTTCTAGTATAGTTACTTCCGTTTTTTCTGTCAGTTATGATTTGTCTTTCTTTCTAGCTCTTCAGAGGGTAACTCATGATGACATTGGGATCTCCAGCCCATGAGAAAGCCAGGCAGTGCTGTGTTCTCAAACAGGTGGGAGAGAGTTCCGGTGCTTTTTTGCCACATAGCTTACACACTGTTTCCTTTTTCAGGAAGATGAGACTAAGCCAGAAGACTGTATACCAGATGTCCCAGGCAATGAACATGCCAGGGAATTTCTGGCCCACGCACCAACCAAAGGACTTTGGATGCCACTGGGGAAAGAAGTCAAAGTCATGCAGTGTGAGTGTGGAAGGGTTTCAAGTAACACCCTCAATACATGCAAGTTATAGAGCACTGTTTACAAACAAGTTCACTTCTTTTGATTCATTCTCACCACAGCCCTGCTAAAGTCAGGGCATGATCTCTGTGGTATAGATGAGGAAGCCGCCTTGCATATGTTATTAAGTGTTTTGGGGTAAGAGGCAGAGCAGTGCTTTGACTCCAGGGCTTCTGGCTGTAAGGGTAATGGTCTTCCACAGGGCCGTAGCTGCCTGCGGAGTATACGCTTCAGTAATATTCCTGTAACAGAAAGGATATTCCATGTAGAAATGCCATGGAGGACAAGGGATGCATTGGAGGGTGGTCCCTTGGGTCTTGCCTCAGTCACTCATCCTCATCAGAGGTGTTGAGGTTTTATCCAGGTAACCTGAGAGGAGCTCTGGGCCACAGAGGGCGGGTCTGGAACAGGTAGAGCTCTGTGTGCACACCCTCCACCGCACCAGAGCAGCAGCACCTTCATCCAGCGTAAGACGGCATTTGAAAAAGGGATACAGCTGTCTTTAAAGACATTTGTTTGTACAAAGATTCTTCACGCACATAATTAAAATAACGATTTGCAGTCTCTTTGCCTCCATTCATACATCATCCTTTTTCCAGTACCTAGGTTATAACAGTTAGCCTTATTCAGGGTGGCAGGGAATACATGAGGGCATGCTTTTTAGAAGTCAGGGATTTTGGGGTCCATCTTTGAGACTGGCAACCACAGTTATTGCTCATCATTGGGAGATAAAAAGTGGATTAGGAGCTCTAAGTGTGTGAGTGGGGCTTGCTGAGTTTCACTGGAGGGTGATCTTTCTAGTCCTGTCAATTGGGAACTTGTGAGGTCAGTACCTGTAGGTTTTTCTTCTTGGGGTGGGTTATATTTTCCTAGAGAAGAAGGCTCCTCCCTGGAGGGTGAAGGCCAAGCTGCTAGTGTTGTGGGATCTGATTGGAGCAAGAAGGCTGGGAAATCTTGCCATTTACTTTTTATTTGTTCATGTAATCTTCTATATTTACTGTGGCACCTTGCCTTCACATGTATCTGATGTCATTTTGCCAGAGATCTATGCTTTACCTTTTTCAGACAATAAACTTCCTTCCACCAGGGCTAGTAAGAGTTGCCCTTGGACTTTTCATCAATCCTCCTTATTTCAGCTCCTCCTTTACCTTTACTTTCAGAGGTATCTGGTGCTCAGAGCTCAATTCCTAAGCTCTTTGGAGGTTCTGCAAATAGAAATTGTGCTGATTCTCCGTTCTCCCCTCTGGTGGCTTAGAATTCAATTTTCTGGTGTCTACTCTTCATTTAGCATTTAGTATTTTTTAAAAATATTTATTTGTTTATTTGGCTGTGCTGGGTCTTAGTTGCAGCACCCAGGATCTTCGTTGCCACACGCGGGATCTTCATTGCCGCATGAAGCCCCCAGCTTCTTTCTTTAAGCATAATATTTTTGAGGTTCATCTATGGCATAGCACATGCCAGTAATGCCAGTAGTTCATTATTATTATTTCCTCCTTCTGCTTGCCTTTGGTTTGGGTCACTCTTTGTTTTCTGGATTTTTTAATTGAACCTGAGATTATTGATTTGAGAGCGTCATTCTTTTTTTTTTTTTTAAAGATATTCGCCATGTATTTCTTCTTTAGGTCTTTTTTTTTTTAATTTATTTATTTATTTTTATATTTATTTTTGGCTGTGTTGGGTCTTCGTTTCTGTGCAAGGGCTTTCTCTAGTTGCAGCAAGCAGGGGCCACTCTTCATCGCAGTGCACGGGCCTCTCACTATCGCGGCCTCTCTTGTTGCGGAGCACAGGCTCCAGACGCGCAGGCTCAGTAGTTGTGGCTCACGGGCCTAGTTGCTCCGCGGCATGTGGGATCTTCCCAGACCAGGGCTTGAACCCATGTCCCCTGCATTGGCAGGCAGATTCTCAACCACTGCGCCACCAGGGAAGCCCCATTCTTTTCTAATATAGGCATTTAAAGCTCTACATTTCCCTCTAAGCACTGCTTTATCTGCATCTCATATGTTATGTTTAATTTTCATTCAAATCAAAATACTTGCTAATTTTCCTTGAAATTTCTTCTTTGACCCATGGGTTGTTTAGAAATGTGTTGTTTACTTTCTACATATTTGTAGATTCCTGAAGTTTCCTACTATCATTGCTTTCTAATTTGTTTTCTTTGTGGTTGGAAAACATACTTTGTATGGTTTGAATCCTTATTTTATTTTATTTTTAAGTATTTATTTTATTTACTTATTTGGTTGTGCCGGGTTTTAGTTGCAGCAGGCGGGCTCCTTAGTTGTGGCTCACCAGCTCCTTTAGTTGCGGCATGCGTGCTCCTTAGTTGCAGCACGTGGGCTCCTTAGTTGCGGCTTGCAGGCTTCTTAGTTGTGGCATGCATGTGAGATCTAGTTCCCTGACCAGGGATCGAACCCGGGCCCCCTGAATTGGGAGCGCAGAGTCTTAACCACTGCGCCACCAGGGAAGTCCAGGTTTGAATCCTTTTAAATTTATTAATTCTTGTTTTATAGCCTAGCCTATGCTCTATTCTGGATAATGTTCCTTGTGGGATTCAAAAGTGTGTATTCTGCTCTTTTGGGGTGGTCAGATGTTCTACAGATATCTGTGAGGTCTAGCTGGTTTATAGTATTGTTGAAGTCTTCTGTTTCATTGTTGATATTCTCTCTAGTTGTTTTATCCATTGTGGAATATTGAAGTCTCTATTATTGTTGCATTGTCTAGTTTTCCCTTCAGTTCTGTCCATTTTTGCTGCATCTATTTGGAACTCTGTTGTTAGGTGCATATATGTTTATAAGTGTTATATCCTCTTGATGGATTGACCCTTATATCATTATAAAATGTCAATATTTGTCTCTTGTAACAATTTTTGCCTTTGAGTCTGTTTTCTCTAATATTAGTATAGCCACTCCAGCTCTCTTTCAGTTAGATTTTTAAACTGAACTTTAGATTATTTATTTGAGATCTTTGTTCTTTTCTAATATTGGTATTTAAAGCTATAAATTTCCTGTAAACACTGCTTTATTTGTATCTCTTTTCATCCTCTTACTTTCAATTTAATTTTGTCTTTGAATCTAAAGTTTGTCTGTTGTACTTGGAAAACATTTTTTTATCCATTCTGCCAATACCTGCCTTTTGATTTTCATTCAGATTAATGCTAATGTAATTTCAATAGAATACAGAAACTTTGTTCCTATACAGCTTCATTCTCTCCCCCTCCTTTGTGGTAATATTGTCATACAAATTATTTTTATATATTATAAGCTCATCATCACTGTTTTATAATTATTTCTCTATGTAGTTGTTTTAATATGAGATAGGAGAATAAAAGAATTAGAAAAAATTATTTATACTGTCTTTTATAATTATGTATGTAGTTACCTTTACTGGTGCTGTGTATTTCCTGTGGATTTGAGTAACTGCCTAGTATTCTTTCATCATTTCAGCTTTGTTATTTTTTGTAGGGCAAGTCCATTAGCAATAAATTTTCAGATTTTGTTTATCTGAACTTTAAGTCCCCTTTTATTTCTGAAGGATAATTTTGCTGGCTATAGAATTCTTGCTTAATAGTCTTTCTTTCAGCACTTTGAATATGTTATTCTACTGCCTTCTGGTCTCCATGGTTTGTGATAAGAAGTCATCTGATAATCTCATTGAGGATTGTTTATATGTGATGAGTAGTTTTTCTTTCATTGCTTTTAAAATTTTCTTGTTATCTTTGGCTTTTTAACAGTTTGCCTATGATGGATCTCTTTGAACTCATTCTACTTGGAGTTCATTGAGCTTCATGGATTTGTAGATTAATGTTTTTCATCAAATTGGGGAAGTTTTTGGCCATTATTTTTTCAAACATTCTACACTCTCTAGCACTCCTTTCTTTCTGAGATTCTCTTTATGCGTATGCTGTGAATCTTGATGGTATCCCACAGGTCTCTGAGACTGGCCAGTTTTCTTCATTCTTTTTTCTTTCTGTTCCTCAGACTGGATAATCTCAGTTGTTACCTATCTTCAGGTTTGCTTATTCTTTGTTCTGCCATCTTAAATCTGCTGTTAAGAACTTCCAGTTAATTTTTCAGTTTGATTATTGTGCTTTTCAACTCCAGAATTTCTTTTTTATTAATTTTTATAATTTGTATCCCTTTATTAATAATCTCCATCTGTTATGACATCACTTTCATACTTTTCTTTAATTCTTTAGACATAACTTCCTTTAGTTCTTTGAACTTATTTATAATAGCTGATTTAAAGTCTCTGTCTAGTAAGTCCAGTATCTGGACTTGCTGTTGCTTTGTGTGTTTTGCAATTTTTTGGTGAAAACTGCCCATTTTAGATAATATAAGGTGGTCTGGAAATCAGATTCTCCCTTCTACCCAGGTTTTATTGTTCCTTTTTGTATTTTTAGTGACTTTCCTGGACTAATTCTGTAAGTCTGTATTCCCTGTAGTGTATGGCCACTGAAGTCTCCTCTGTTAGCTTAGAGGTCAGCTAATAATACAACAGAGATTTCCTTAAATGCATTGATCTAAGAAGCCTTCTCCCCTTTGCCAAGAGGTTATATGTGTGTCTTAAGACAAGCCTCAAATGCTCATGTGGTTTGGTTTACATGTCTGCCTTAGCCTTTAGTGCCTGCTTGCACAGAGCCTTAACAGTGAGTCAGAAGTGAAAAAAAAAAGGCCTTCTCAGGCCTTTACTATGCATGCACACAGCCTTACACATGTATATAGTCTTCTAGCTTCCCAGAATTATGTCAGAATTTTTGAGAGCCCTCTATGGACATCTCATTCCCCAGATCTTCCTTTTAAACTTTTGGCTGGGCTCTTGTTTACCCAGTGATATCACAGCCATAATAAGCTGTGATGTTAAACAATTGCAAGTGACTATTTTTGACAAATATCCTGGGGTAGGGCTTTTTCTGTAGAGCAAACTACATGACTAGTCAGATAGCAACAATACCCTGCCAGCGTGGCTCTGTGCTCTGAAGTCAGGGCTTTTTGAGGTGCTCAAAATCCAGTCTTCCCTCTTCAGTGGGTGTGACACTGCTGCTTTTCACAGCTGTCATGGTTGCATGGCTGCTTGTTTTTAAGACTGTTGTGGAAGTAGGGGTTGGGAGTAAGCCCAGTTAAAACACCAGAAATCCTGCTGTTCTTACCAAGGCTCAGTAGGGTTTCTTTAATTAATACTCTTTAGATTGTGGCAAGCCTTTGGTTAATTTTCAAGGTTTCAGATAACTTGATTTGGAAAAATTTGCAACTATTTCCAGTGCTTCTATGGAGGAACAGATTTATGGAGGTTGTTACTTGGCCCTTCTTGAAATACTTACTGGATTATTCCTTTTGAAAAGAATTCTCTTCATTGTCATTTTTATAGAATCTCAGGAAGGAAATGAAAGGAGACGAATGTGTTTAGTCTGTCATCTTTACCCAGAAGTCTGTGGCTTTTTTTTAAAGTTTGAAAACCACTGCTCTGTTTGATGGGGTGGTTAGTTGCATTTCACTTAGTATTTTATAGTTATTTGCATTGACTTGGAAAATAAAAGTTTGGGTTGGGACCAGATCCAGTTTTACCAAGAAGTAAATGAAGCTTAAGTTTCAGGGCCCCTCACTTGTGTCTTTCAAAGACCTGCAGGAACCATAGTGATGTGTTGATTATGGTCATATGATTTTGTAAAATTTGCCAAGGCAAGATTTTTGTTTTTCCTGAAGAGCCCCTTCCATCCCCACCCCCAGCAAATAATTTAAGCTCAGGCACCACAAAATTTGGACTCATTCCAAACAAGATATATATATATACATATGCATGCTTTCATTGATTTTAGTGATTGTAGTATTATCTAGAACAGTGGTTCTCAAACTTTAATATGTCTACACATCACCAATAAGTCTTTTGAACTCCAAGTATGTGTCAGTGTTTCTGGGATAGGCCTAATACTGTGCATTTCTACCAATCTCCCACGTGTTGTTGACATGGACCACATTTTGAACAGTAAGGATCACCTTTCCTTTAAAGGTAAGAGGGTTTTGAACACAAAGAAAGACATTGGTTTGAAGGAATGTTATCCTCCTTTCCTGAACTTTAAATGTTGGGAGAGATAAAGACAGGGACAGCTCAGAGGCAGTCAACAGAGAACCCCCAAACTTCATTGTTTTTCAATGGTTTCCTGAGATCCAGCTCTCAAAATTATCTGCCCATACAACCATTTTGTTTTTCACTTTCAGTACAGTATTCAATAAATTACATGAGAAATTCAACACTTTATTACAAAACAGGCTTTGTGTTAGATGATTTTGCCCAATTGTAGGCTAATGTAGGTGTTCTGAGTGCATTTAAGGTAGGCTAGGCTAAGCTATGGTGTTCAGTAGGTTAGGTGTATTAAGTGTATTTTCAACTTACAGTATTTTCAACTTATGATGGGTTTATTAGGATGTAACCCCATCATAACTCAAGGAAGATCTGTAGTTTCCCTTTGTTTTTTAGGATCTTACATGGTTCATTCACTGATTACATTTGCTTTTAGAATTGGAGTTTAATGAAGAAAAACTAATATGATCTACTGATCCTTTGTCTTCATTAAAGGAAACTGTGTTATCTTACAGAAATATTTCCTCTTTTCTTTGTTTTCAGGTTGGCGCTGTAAACGATATGGTCACCGAACAGGCGACAAAGAATGCCCTTTTTTTATCAAAGGCAACCAAAAGTTAGAACAGTTCATAGTAGTAAGTAGAACCCTACCATATCAATTTACATTTATCAGAGATAGTGAATATCAGATGATTAGGTACTAACAGTGAACTGCAAATTCACACAAAATACATTCCCAGAAGTCATTTGGCCAAAGTATCGGGTGTTAACTACATTTGTGTTAAATTACAGGCATACCTCAGAGATGTTGCAGGTTTGGTTCTAGCAATATCTAGAACCTCAATAAAGCAAATATCACAATATAGTGAATGACATGAATTTTTAAATTTCCCAACACATATAAAAGTCATGTTAACTCTATACTGTATTCTGTTAAGTATGCAATAGCATTCTGTCTAAAAAAACAAATTACATAACTTAATTTAAAATATTTTCTTGCTAAAAAACGCTAACCAACATCTGAGCCTTCAGAGAGTTGTAGTACTAACATCAAAGATCACTGATCACAGATAGCCCTAACAAATGTAATAATCATGAAAAGTTTGAAATATTGTGAGAATTACCAAAATGTGACACAGTGACATGGTGTGAGCAAATACTGTTGGAAAAATGATGCTGATATACTTGCTCAACACAGAGTTGCCACAAACCTTCAACTTGTAAAAAACGCAGTATCTGCCAAGTGCAGTAAAGTGAAGTGCAGTAAAATGAGGCATGCCTGTACATTTGTGTGACAGATTAGTTCTTAACAAAAAACTTCTTATTAAGGTGTTATTTGTAAACTTCTTATTAAGGTGTTATACCTTGGGAATAGTGATTCTTTTTCTGAAGCAGACATTGTTATTTATTCAATCACTTTTTTTTAACTTATTGTATAAAAAAATCATGTTTCATAACTAAAATGAGGGTTTTAGTTTTCCAGGCTTTACCTGAAGATTATATGTCTTTAAACTATAAGCTAGAAGTGTATATATAAATTATATTTGCTCTTTACATGACAGTAAAATTATCATTTCCTCACCTTATTTTAACAGAGTCACTTCCCAGGGGTGTAAATTCTCCATTCAGTAACTGCTTCTGTCAAGTGAAATATGTAGCTGTCTGGATGTACTGAGGTTATCAACATATATCAAACTGGAGTCAACATTCTCCAGTTTTTGTTTTGTTTTGTTTTGTTTTTTAATTTTATTTTTTGGCTGCGTTGGGTCTTCGTTGCTGTGCACAGGCTTTCGCTAGATGCAGTGAGCAGGGGGCTACTCTTCGTTGCGGTGCGCAGGCTTCTTATTGCGGTGGCTTCTCTTTGTTGCAGAGCACAGGCTCTAGGCACACGGGCTTCAGTAGTTGCAGCATGCAGCCTCAGTAGTTGTGGCTCACGGGCTCTCGAGTGCAGGCTTAGTAACTGTGGTGTGTGGGCTTAGTTGCTCTGCGGCATGTGGGATCTTCCCAGACCAGGGATCGAACCCGTGTCTCCTGCCTTGGCAGGTGGATTCTTAACCACTGCGTCACCAGGGAAGCCCCATTCTCCAGTTTTTAACACATTTTAAGATGTTGTGTTTTCATTTTAATAATCTGAAATAACTTATTTTGGATCAATCATTCTACTTTTAGGTGGAATGACAATTTTTACAGATACTATAGAACATAGTTTGGTGATAAATCTCAAAAACTTTAAACATACTCATTTTGCCTCAGAAATCCCACTTTAATTTACCTTAAGGATGTAAGAGAACATTAATATATACACAACTGTTTATGTATGTATAAGGATAGCTTTCATTATTATTTATATGGTTAGAAAAATGGGAGCTAAAGAAAAATAGGAAACACCTTAATAGTCCAACATATCAACATAAATTACTATAACAGAAATTATTTAGCCATTAGGAATTGTGTTTTAGAAGAATGTGTAATATCATGGGAAAATGTTTATGAAAACATAAGTGAAAAGTAATAGAGTTTTATATATAAATGGTATGATTATAATTTTTCATAAATTATGAATAACGGTTTAAAAAGAGAAACCAGGGACTTCCCTGGTGGTCCAGTGGTAAAGAATCCGCCTTCCAATGCAGGGGACACGGGTTCGATCCCTGGTCGGGGAGCTAAGATCCCACATGCCGCAGGGCAACTAAGCCTGCGCACTGCAACTGCGCCCACACGCCTCAACTAGAGAGAGAAAAACCTGCACACCACCACTAGAGAGAAGGCCATGCATCACAACGAAAGATCCTGCATGCCGCAACTGAAAATCCCGCATGCTTCAACAAAGATCTTGTGTGCCGCAACTAAGAGCCAATGCGGGACTTCGCTGGTGGCACAGTGGTTAAGAATCCGCCTGCCAATGCAGGGGACACAGGTTCAATCCCTGGTCCGGGAAGATCCCACATGCTGCAGAGCAGCTAAGCTCGTGCGCCACAACTACTGAGCCTGTGCTCTAGAGCCCACAAGCCACAACTACTGAAGCCCGAGTGCCTAGAGCCCGTGCACCGCAGTGAAGAGTAGCCCCCGCTCGCCACAACTAGAGAAAGCAGCAACGAAGACCCGATGCAGCCAAAAATAAATTAAAAAAAAAAAATACAAAAGACCCAATGCGTCCAATAAATAAAAAGAGAGGCCAGGGAATTCCCTGGTGGTCCAGTGGTTAGGACTCGGCGCTCTCATTGCCGCGGGTGCAGGTTCAATTCCTGGACAGGGAACTAAGATTCTACAAGCTGCGTGGCGCAGCCAAAAAAAAAAAAAGAAAAAGAAAAAGCGAGACTGAATGTTAATATTACTGTTATCCCTGGGTAGTGTAGTGAAGTAGTAGATATTTTTTAAAAACTTAATTTTCTGATAATGTCTAAAATTTCTGTAATAAACATTTATTCTTTATTAAAATGAGATAATTCACATACCATAACATTTCCCATACGTGTTCTTAGTTTTAAGAAATTCAAATCATTTAAAATTATCTATACCTCCAGTATACTTCCAGACTTTGTTTGGGATACTTATATATTTTTGCATACCTATAAATGTTTCATTGTTACATATAATTTTATAATTCACTTGTTTTTCTTAATACTATTTCTTGGTCATGTATCCACATAGAACAAAGAGAATTGCCTCAATATTTCTTCCTTGAATAGTTTTTCATGATTCTGCCATGGTTTATTTCTTTATAAAGGATATTTAGGGGCTTCCCTGGTGGCGCAGTGGTTGGGAGTCTGCCTGCCAATGCAGGGGACACGGGTTCGGGCCCTGGTCTGGGAGGATCCCGCATGCTGCGGAGCAGCTGGGCCCGTGAGCCACAATTGCTGAGCCTGCGCATCTGGAGCCTGTGCTCTGCAACAGGAGAGGCCGCAATAGTGAGAGGCCTGCGCACCGCGATGAAGAGTGGCTCCCGCTTGCCGCAATTAGAGAAAGCCCTCGCACAGAAACGAAGACCCAGCACAGCCATAAATAAATAAATAAATAAATAAAATTAAAAAAAAAAAAACTTCAAAAGTCTTTAAAAAAAAGGATATTTAAATTATTACTGTATTTTTCTCTTTTTAAAAATACTTATTTATTTATTTATTTATTTATTTTGGCTGCGCTGGGTCTTAGTTGCGGCACACGGGATCTTCGTTGTGGCGTGCGGGATCTTTAGTTGTGGTGTGCAGGATCTTTTGTTGCAGCATGCGGACTCTTAGTTGCGGCATGCACGTGGGATCTAGTTCCCTGACCAGGGATTGAACCCAGGCTCCCTGAATTGGGAGTGTGGAGTCTTACCCACCAGACCACCAGGGAAGTCCCTCTTTTTTTGACCACTCTGCATGGCTTGTGGGATCCTAGTTCCCTGATCAGGGATTGAACCCAGGCCCTCCGCAATGAAAGCCTGGAGTCCTAACCACTGGGGAATTCCCTTCTGTATTTTTCTAATTGGAAAATGCTTTTCACAGCTTCAGGGAGTTTGCAGTTCTGGTGACCCTTAGGAAGGATTAGAACGTTTGAACAACCAAACTGGAAAAGAATAACTGGCTTTTAGTAACAGGGATTTAATGTTTAATTAACTAACAACCCATGAAGCCTAACCCAACCTTAACCTTTTCTCACCCTTAAGGCACATGAAGATCCCATGTATGACATCATACGAGAGAATAAAAGACATGAAAAGGATGTAAGGTGAGGTTGTCCTGATGATAACAATATCCTCTTAAAGTCCGAAATTATATAAAGGTGGAAACAACCATTCCAATATTAGAGAAATGGTTTAATAAATATGGTATTTTAATTGTGAAATGTTAGGAGAGCAGGAGTAATCCCTGAAAAGGCCAGTATGTGGGGAATGAGCAGGCCAGCCTGTTCTACTTGGGTTAACTTAAAGCAGTGGGCTTTGGGACTTCCCTGGTGGCGCAGTGGTTAAGATGCAGGGGACATGGGTTCAATCCCTGGTCCAGGAAGATTCCACATGCCGCAGAGCAACTAAGTCTGTGCACCACAACTACTGAAGCCCACGCGCCTAGAGCCCATGCTCTGCAACAAGAGAAGCCACTGCAGTGAGAAGCCCGTGCACCGCAACAAAGAGTAGCCCCCTCTCTCTGCAACTAGAGAAAGCCCGTGCGCAGCAACGAAGACCCAATGCAGCCAAAAATAAATTAATTAATTAATTTAAAAAAGAACCGTTATTAAAATTTATTAAAAAAAAAAAAAGCAGTGGGCTTCGCCCAGCCCACTCATGTCACTGATAGTTGATGTTGGCAACCCACATTGTGGTATCTAGTTCTGCTATATGATTGATTCTCTTTCGTATGTTTACTTTATCTTCTCCAGTGGCTTTAAGGATTTGAGCTATTGTTAAAAATTATTCTTAGACATGAATAAGGATAGGGTGAAAAAACAAGAGGTTTTTTTTTTTTTTCAAATTGGTGATATTGAATTATAATTGTTGAGGAGGTAGATTGCCTAGTATGAACTTGAGAATACAAAATGGCTTGTACACTGGTTACAGTCATGTAAAATAGGTGTGGATGTAGGCAAGAATGGGGAAAACATGCAAAAATAAAAATAAGTACTGTCTTTAATGAGGTGATGATTTGTGACATCACTACTGTTCTTATATTTTTATCTAAAAGAATTTTTTAAGTTACATTGAATATGTTTCTTTGGTCAATCTTATGTGTTTAGGATACAACAGTTAAAACAGTTACTGGAGGATTCAACATCAGATGAAGATGGGAGCAGCTCCAGTTCCTCAGAATGTAAAGAGAAACACAAGAAAAAGAAGAAGAAAGAGAAGCATAAGAAAAAGAAGAAAGAAAAGAAAAAGAAGAAAAAACGAAAGCATAAGTCTTCCAAGTCAAATGAGAGTTCAGACTCAGAATGACAAGAGCTTGACTTGTTCAACATTCTCTTCTCAAAAATCAAACACTGTGGCCAAAGATCAGAGGAATGTGGAATCAGAGAGGAATAGGAGAGAGAGACACCAAGAGAGGAGGAGATTTGGTGTCACAGGTGTGAATTCTCACCTACCTTCCAGTAAAGATGTGACCCCCAGGAGAGTGAGTTGTATTTTGCCAGGTGCTAGCTCTGGACAGTGGCTGATTTCAGGCTGGAAAGCTTTTCTCATTGTTCTCCCTGCTGATCACTGTGAGTCCTGATTCCTTAGAAATGCCTCTGGCAGGGTGGCCAGACTAAGGGAATCTCTGAGGAAGCTCCTCCAGGTGCTGCCGCAGCTTCCACCCTCCATGGTGGGGCTACTTAATGCCCTTAGACTTCAGGCTTGACTTTCCTCTGTCGCTGAGGATGAAAGCTCATTATTTTATTTATTTAAAAAAATACTCGTTTATTTTTGAATCATAATAATATACTTATATGGTCCAAATTTAAAAGGTATATAAGGGGAATTCCTTGGCTGTCCAGTGGTTAGGACTCGGCCCTTTCACTGCCGTGGCCCGGGTTCAATCCCTGGTCAGGGAACTGAGATCCTACAAGCCACGAGGTGTGGTCAAAAAAAAATTATAAAAGGTATATAAGGTTTAATCATGAAAAACTTTCCTCTTCTCTTCCCCAGCTACTTAGTTCCCTTTCCCAATGGCTATCCATTTTACCAGTTTCTTGTGAAGTCATACAGAAATGTTTTGTATATCACAAGCAAATGTTTTTTCTCCTTTTTAACACAAATACTAGCATACCACACACATTTGTCTGCATTGTTTTTTTCATTTTTTAAATCAACAGTGTAAAGTATGTTGGTCTTTGCTGCACACAGAAGTCTTGAGATCATAAATCCCTGTTATGTTTGGTTGAGTTTTTTAGGGGGAAAGGCTATCCTATAATAACAATGAACAATCATTGTCTTTATCTTCTTTAGCACTTATTGCCATTGTCCCATGATTATTATTATTCCCAGAATAATTGATTCAGAAAACTTATAAGGATATAGGAATTACTGTACTGGGTCAGCTACCCACATCCCAAAATATATCCTCATCCTGTTGGCTAAGCACAGCCTACACAAGAACTCCTGGCTTTGACTGCTGCAGCTGAGGCAGCTCAGCAGGTTGGGATGGTGCCTGCAGCTAGGAGAGGGCGTCTGTTCTTGCTGAGCCAAAGTGGAGCCAGATTTTGCTCATGAGCAAGTGTCCTTCCCTCTCCACTAGGGTCTCTTGCTGTTTTCATCACTCAGGGTCCCAGGAACTCACTGTTCCCACTGCCTGCCTTTTTTCGTAGGGATTGGATTCCCCCCTCTTTAAAGAATAACCAATGTGGGCCAGGCTGACTCCTTCCCAGTTCTCCTCAGTAACTGCTCCTAGTCTTGGCCTTGGAAAGTTTATCTCAATAACACAGTTGGCTGGAATGGCCCAGGACTTGCTCTTCCTGAAAACCCTAAGTCCAGTTAATTCAAGCAGTGCCTTACACTTTTCCTTGGCATTTCTAGCTCAGCATGCAGCAGAAAATTCTCGTTCCAGGAATTTTCTTTCTCCTGCTAGAGTCCCATTCATGATAAACATATTCTGTTACAATACGGAAGAATAATACCAATGATTCTTGAGCTTATGGTGCATCAGAATGACCTGGAGTGCTTGTTAAAACAGATTCCCATGCCCTACTCCTAGTTTCAGAATTTCTGATTTATTGTACTAATTCTGGAATGGACTGTGGAATTTGCATTTCTAACAAGTTCCCAAATGATGCTGATGCTGTCAGTTTGGGGACCAGATTTGAAGAACCGCTGATCTAAATGTTTAACCTCTTACTAAAGCCTTTCTCCACTTTCTGCTTTAATGGGAATCTCTCCATCCACTGTAGCCCTGCAAGTTAATTCCTGTCCCTTCTCCCTCACTCCAGGTTTCTCTGTCTTCTATTTCCGGCCTACATTCTGTGGTCCATCAGTTAAGCCTGTTATCTCCTTTGACCTGTGGTTTTTCTGCCCAGCTTACCCAAAAGAACCTCAAACCAAACTCCTCCTCCTCTGTTCTGATTCCCAGACTGCTGAGCCCATAAAGCTGTCAATCAAATTCCTTCATCCTATAACCTCTTTCCTCAAACTCAGTACTCTACTATTAAGGAAGTCAAAAGAAGCCACCAGACCTCCCTTTACCAAGGTATCTTAACAGCCTGCCATCATGGTTGTGGTAGGCGAAATTGTAAAACAGCCCCAAGGTTTCCTACCCAAACCTGTAGAACTGTTACTTTAAGGGATTTTACTCCCATGATTAGATTATGTTAAAAGATAGTTTGGCCTTTTAAGGGTGACTGGGTGATCTGAACCAAATCACATGAGATTTTTCTTTTTTTAATTTATTTGTTTTATTTTTATTTATTTTTGGCTGCGTTGGGTCTTTGTTGCTGTGTGTGGGCTTTCTCTAGTTGCGGCGAGCAGGGGCTGCTCTGTTGCGGTGCCGTGGCTTCTCTTGTTGTGGAGCACAGGCTCTAGGTGCGCAGGCTTCAGTAGTTGTGGCATGTGGACTCAGTTGTGGCTTGCGGGCTCTAGAGCTCAGGCTCAGTAGTTGTGGCACATGGGCTTAGTTGCTCTGCGGCACGTGGGATCTTCCTGGACCAGGGCTCGAACCCGTGTCCCCTGCATTGGCAGGCGGATTCTTAACCACTGCACCACCAGGGAAGCCCTCGCATGAAAATTTTAAAACCAGAGTTTTTTTTCTGGCAGGTAGCAAAGTATGGCTGTGGTTCCCACAGAGGTTTCTGCTCCAGTAAGTTTTGACTCTATATCTGCCCATCTCTCCAATTTTTGGGTCAGCGGTTTGCCCTGTGACCTCAATTCTCTGATAGATTTAAGAAGATTCGATAATTAGTTTGTTCGGCTTTTTACTTGTTAGGACAGAGTGAAGACTTCTAATCTCTTTACATGCCAGACCAGAGACTGGAAGTTGATGGATATTGCTTTAAGCCACTATATTTGTGGTAATTAGTTCCTGCCCACATCTGGAAAATTCGTGAGGGCAGAGACCATCTTGTTTCATGTTGTAGTCTTACCTTCTAAAACAATGTGTCATGCATGGTGGTGTTCAATGGGAATTTATTAAAAGTATGGTTACATTTTCCATTTGGAACATGATTTGGAAGTTGTAGTGGATGCTGTATTGTGCCACTTGTATTTGCCTCCTAACCCCTACGCCTGACTTCAGGACTGAAGTATTTATTCTCCCAACTGCTGGTTAACGGCTGACTTCAGTTAACAGTTGCAAATGACCTCCCCTTTCCAGGGATTGATTGATTGTTCTTTCTTGAAGAGAGCTACCCTATCCAAGGCCACGCCTCATTTCCAGGGGCATCCTGCATCACAGTGACTGGTCTATGCAGGGGTGTAAGATGTAGCCTCTTGCCCCAACTGGGACAATTCTGCAGGGTCATTACAGCTCATGAGCTCTCAGTGGGATTGGTCAAGGCCTTTGTTGTGCCTGCATCACACCCAAACTCCTGCTTAATCATGCTTTCTTTGTCCCCTCAGAGATGTTATTCCCTAAAGCACTCCCCATTAAATTTCTTACACCCAAATCTCCATCTCAGAGTCTGGTCCTAAGGAACTCAACCTGCCACAGAGGTAAGATGGCAGGGAAGAAGAAGGGTAGGTGTGGTCAGGAATTATCGTTCATTTTAGACTCCATTTTCCAAATTTATACTTGGCTTTTCATCTCCCCTCTAGGATAAAGGCGAGACTTTGGGAAGGATTACGGAACAGGAAAATGTTCATTGGTACTCTCCTCTGTCTTTGTGCTTCCTCTTCCATATACTGGCATTACCAGTTTCCCCACCTTCTAGAGTCCAACCCACAAGGCCCAATTTGTTAATCTAATTAACACTAAGCCATTCATTCACAAATACCTGAATATATATGATGTCCCAGGCTCTATACTCTTCCATGGGGATACTGCATTGGCTACACTAATCCATGGCCCTAAGGAATGAATATATGGTCTCCTTTGATGAGGGTAAGAATGTTACAAGTCTCATCTGTCATGTCGTGAAATGGGCTATTAAAGTTAAGACACAGGTGCTACTAGAACACATAGGAGTGTCACATAATCCAGCCTTGGGTGGGGATAGGAGTGAGAGGTGTTTTCCTGGAGTATCTAAACAAAATCTTTAAGTAGGGGTTAGATAAAGTCATAGGTCTCATAAGACCAGCCTTGGAAACACTATCATCTTTTGCTTCTCATCTGAAAAAATGTAGTGCTTAATCAATCACTTTTTACCATCTCCTTAATCCATTTTGAGGGATACTTGGTTAATACAGGGAGTTAAAGGACATTTTTCTATAGGACATTTTCATCACAGGGTACTTAGAAGCAGCATTGAGTGGACACTTTGATATGTATCAAAATACTGTCCATACTATCACCCAGAAAGCCTTTCTTGGAGGCACCCCCATCCTCTCACACATGCTCTGTTCTTTCAAATAACCGTGGGAGAGCCTCCAATCACATAAAAATCTTTTTAGCACATAGTCACAGACCTAACCTGCACCATTTATTGGGAGATTGGTTCTACAAATTGACCTCCTAGGTTCTTAGTATAAAGATCTTTTGTTTCCTAAAGCTTCCTTTATTTCTAGGAGTCTACACTAGTTGAAAGCATAAAACATATGATTCTACAGGCCACCACTGGAAATATCCATCTGTGGACCTACTATGTTCCTGGCCTCCATTTATAAACAATGAGTTGGCATCCTTTCTGTCTTCAAGATGGTTCCTCTTTGTGGGGAATGCTTAATCTTTTTATTTTGTCCTCAAATCCACCATCCTTTTCTCCTTATCTAAAGGTCCTTGGAGATTACAAGACAAAACTATTCATGACAGCTGGTGCTGTCATGAGTGATGTGGCCATTTTGAGAGAAGAAAATGCTTAAGAATCACACACTTGCAATTCAATTTATTTGCTGTTTTACAACTTATATTTCCAAAGGCTTTACAATGTCACATTTTCTTGTTTTTTGATACAATGCTTTAATAGTTCAGTCAAGAGAGATATCATATGATGCAATATTTAGCTCTTCCTTGAAGCTGGAACTCAGCAATTTATTTCCTATGAAATAACAATAGAATACATTTCCTTAAATTGGTGTGTAACAGACTCAAGATGTTATACAGAGAATCATTACCAATATCTTTAGTTTCCATTTTTAGGATAAAGCCAAAGGTCTTGACACTTTGCCTGAGCTTAGTTATCAGTCTTCCCTTTATGACCACTGCAGGGCAGAAATGGCCTTTAAGGGGCCATCAAGCCACTACTTCAGGACCAGGGGTTGAGGTGAGGCAGGGTTACCCAATGCCAAGACTCTGTGTAGGGAAGCCTGTCAAGCTACTGCCCCTTAATGGAGATGCTAAGCTTCCAGTACCCAGCTCTAAGTTGGGACACTAAGAGTGAATCTGCCAGGATCACTTACAAAATCCCATTTTAATCCACTACATACTACCATTAACAGATCGGGAGTTAAGTGTGAAAGCCAGCTTAAAAATAACATTCCACAGAATTGAAAGGCTTTGGCTCTAATCTTGTCAGGTAGGGCCTTCTTTACAAGGTATGCCTGTTACCTGGGTAGAACTCTGCCGTTTGTCATTGCCCATAAGCAATGAAGGGCTTTGAAGGGCAGACCAGGCACCAAGTAGGAAACCCCAAACAAATAAAGTCCAAAAAGCAAATCATAAGACGAACTGGACACAGGACAGATACCAACCTCTAGAGCTGCTGGGTATTTCCTAAACTTTATAGCATCTGCCTCGAATCTCTGTTACTTTGTAGGGGAACTTGGTTTTTGATCTCTCACAGTTACCTGCGGGAAGAAGTGATTCATACATTAAATAATCCAAATTGCTTAAAAACCAAAAGGAAAAAATAAATCAAAAACACATCTTTCAAGAAATTGACCTGTTTTTCACGATACTATTCTATATCATTCTGTAGTTCTTGGCAGCAAAAAATATCACTGGCAAAAATAATAACACAATTTATAGAAGAGAGACTTCAGCCTGGAAATTAAAATCTTGACTGTGTAACCTGGAGTAAACTGAAGTTCCCATTATCTTCTTCACAGGACAACTCAGACTTTTTTTTTTTCCGGCTGCACCATGCGGCTTGCAGGATCTTAGTTCCCCCATCAGGGATCGAACCCCGGCCCTCGGCAGTGAAAGCAAGGAGTCCTAACCACTGGACCACCAGGGAATTCCCCAGACTTTCTTTCAGACATGGCCAAAGAAGAAAGTGCTAAAAACTACTAAACTACAGTATTAAGAAGGGGGAGAGGGAGTAAATTTATAACCAATGTTATTACCCAAAATAGAAAAAGATTCATACATGCTCTGATGGGAAATGACATGGGAATTCAGAAGCAGATAAGACTTTGAGAAGGCTAAAGGTAAAGTTGCCGGTGTTTTAGTTTATTCATTTTACAATGTTAGACATCGTGATCTAGGGCTCACACACATCTGGAATGGTCCCATTCATTATGGAGCTTACACAGTGCTTCTTTCTTATGCATGAGGGGTCTCTAAGCACAGTGGTCCAGACAGTCTCTCTTGCCGTCTTTTATAAGCAGAGACTAAACATACCAAAGCCAAAAAACTCTGCTCATATTGTAAAGTCACCCTATTTTAAAAAACCCCTTTCAAATTACTGAGCATGAATCGAAGTCATGACAACAGCCAAGAGTTAAGATGTGACAATACCCTAACTTTTCAATGGAAGTGGTAGGCATAAATATGTCAAGTCTAAAGGTTTTGGGACTAAGACTGGAACTTATTTAAACTTCCCTGGGGCCCTTATACATCCCATTCTTCACTTACCTGCTTTGCTTCATTCTTTGCACCCCAGAGGTAATCATCTCCCAAAGCTCTCCTTTGGGCCCTCCCTCCCTCCCCACTCCTGTCAGCTGTGCCCCCACCAGTCATAGGATGGTCCAAACTCAAGCTTCAACCAGGTGTGGGGAGGCTGCTAGTCTAGTCCCTCAATCTCACCATTTTATGCCCCTCCCACCATAACCCACACAGCAAAGCAAAACAACTTCTCTTCCCAAGTTAACTCTTTTCCATGGATGTTACCATTTTTTTCGATGTACTCAAGTTCAAACTCCAGCCCTTTCTTAAAGATTCAATTGCGTTAGTCCTCTCACATGTCTTTTTTTTTTTTTTGTATACATAGTTGTTAAGCAGTTTAAATTTTATTGACCTCCTGGTTTTTTTAAAAAAAGTTAAATTTAAGGTCACACCTGTAGTTTGATGCACTATATACAGATCGTGCAGAGTATGACTATGAAGAGATACAAATGAGCCCATGCGGAAAAAGATTTACTAGAGTACAGAATCATTTTCATAAATACACGTCTCTATCTCATACTCCCATGTGAGTCAGGACCCTCACCACTTTGTTGAATTATTGGGTTGGCCAAAAAGTTCGTTCGGGTTTTCTGTAAGCTGTTACAGTACTTTTTGGCCAACCCAATACAACACTTTTTGTTGAATAAAACTGGTTTGGGGGTACTTCCCCGGCGGTCCAGTGGTTAAAATTCCACCTTCCAATGCAGGGGGCCTGGGTTCAATCCCTGGTCGGGGAACTAAGATCCCATATGCCACGGAGCCAAAAAATAAAATTAAAACAAACAAACTGGTTTTCAGCCATATAGGCACTCTCCGTCCACTCTAATTTCTCCTATAAAAATATTGCTGGTTGAAATTCCTACAGCACATTTGTCTCATTTCTCTACTCAATCTGGATTAGCCCCTTATTGCCTACAGGATAAAAATCTGTAAGTGAAGAAAAACATGACTACTTTACCTCCCTCTGGCAGGATGGTCTCGAGAGGAATCCTGCGCTGGCTGCCCATTTGAGCTCACGCTACTGTCTTCATTCCCACTCCAAACTTGCTCCTCTTTTGTCTCCAAACCACAGAGCCTAAAACTGTGTCAAAATTCTCTGCCTCCACATGGACTGCCCATTCTCAGCAATCCAGCTAGACTGATGTCCTCCTGACTATCTCAGCCCAACTCTCCTTACTGCTATCACCCAGCTTTCTATCATCTTCTACTAGAGAAACTTTGTTTCAAATTACACTGCAGTTTCCTAGAATGCAGGAATTCTAACTTGGGATTCTCTTTGCAAATCCTATGACTATGGGCACCTACAGCTTAAGTGACAACATACCTTCAAATCAGAGAAATGCTATTGATTCACAGCTGCCTTTGTATCCAGGACCTGGTATGGAACCGCCACAGACAACCAGATAGGATGAACCCACTAGTCACTTACATTCCAATGGTTTGTGACAGGCTCTCCTGTACTCCAGTCCCTCTGGCTTGGGCATAGTGTGTTTTCTTCGGAGGGTGACACCAGTGCTTTCACAGCCATCCTGTCGTTTCAACTGGTAAACCACAGGGACGACGTGCTCATATTCACCACCAGCTTGTAATAGCCTGTACTTATTTCTGGTGGGCCAGACCATAAGTTGGGGAGGGACAGAGCACTCAGGTGGCATCCTCATTATCCTTCCAGCCTTCCGATAAGACCTTCCTTTGGAAGATGTCAGAGGGCCCCGTGGACTCACTTCTTCAAGGAGGCATTCTACCTCATCCATTACATCTTCAACTTCCAACTCAGAGTCTTCTGAATCCTCAGGAAGCACAATGGTCAAGGCAGTGCTTTTCTTCAACAAATAGGCTGTCTTAACATTTGAGAAGCTGCTCAGATCTTTCAGCTTCCTGCCTTTCACCGTCTTTTTAATCTCTGCACACCTTTTCAAGTTCTCTTTATACACCTCCCCAATCTCATCATTCACCATCACTTCATCTTTGTCTGTACTTAATTTCCTATTTGTGACTGGCTTTTTCCATGACCCCTTGGTTTTGCAGTCTGGTGAGGTCCCTTCATCTCTGGAGGGCATTTGCTGGGGGGATTTCTCTACCTGTGCTTCATACCAACTCATGTCGCACTGTATACCCTCATCTACTTTGGTAAACTGGGCCAACCAGGTAGGGGAGGGAACGCACCCCTCGCAGCCATTGTTCTCTACCTCATCAGCTTCATCCTGGTTCCTGCTCCCCACTGACATCTGCTCTGCTCCCTTTCTACCACTTCCTGGTGAAGACTCAGGGGAATTCTCAGACTGTACCTCACACCACCAACTCATATCGCATTGGGTGGCCTGCCCTACTTTGTTGAACTGGGCCAACCAGGTAGGGGATGGAACACCCCCCTCAGGGTGGCTACTGCTCTCTACCTCTTCCTCTCCACCCACATTCTCAGGGGAGCCATGGCTCCCACTACTGTTCTCTGGCATACTTTCCCCTACAGTAAGGAGTTTCTGAGATTCTGAATGTAGGCTCGGGTCTTTAACTGCTTCCGTGCTGGCACAGAGTGGCCTTTCCTGATGAAGCTTGTTGACATCTCCAGTAGACTGGTACAATTTTGAGTTCAGGCTATTCTGGATCTCATCTCTGTCAGTTGGAGGTGGTGAGTTTTGGGAAACAGCTGCATAGTCCTTCTTTTCTTCACCCAAGTTCATCTCCATGATAGATCCTGACTTAAACATCTCATGTCTTACAACATCAAGACACTGCTCTGACTGGACAGCTCTGTGTTCATCTTTATATGCAGTGCAGTCTCCACCCTCATGAGGGTTACAGAGCACACCTCTACTTTCACAGGAACTCTGTGAAATCCCACTGTGCTGCAGTATGTTCTCTGGCATGGCTTTACCATAAGCCACATCATACAAACCCATAGTTTCTTTCAACGATTTCCAGAATTTTATTATAGAGGATCCTTTGCCCTGTACTAGCCTCCTTTGCTCTTTCTCGGATACACAGATTCCTTGAGGTGCATCTCTATACAGAGTGTTATTAGAAGGGCTCTTGCTATGTAGCTCCCTCTTCTGGGCAACAGAAGTCAAAGCCCCATCTGTTTCTTGATGAATGTTGTCAGTTTCAATGTCAATATTAGTAGCAGGGATACTGGTCACCCTTCCTATGTCATGGCTGTCGCCTTCTGCGTGCATGTCTTGTTTTTCTCTCATGTTTTCAGCCTGTTGAGGTTCAGTCTGTGTGTGTTTCGTTTTCATTTTTTTCCCCCAGCCACCATATTCTCTGAACTGTGCTGTGTTATAAAACATAGGGACTATGGGTCTTCGGTTAAGAGTAGTGGGCAACGGGGATTGAGGGATGAGGAAGCTGGGATACTCATTGAGCACCACAGGATATGGAAAATACAGACTTCCATTTCTCAAACCTAGAAAGAGAAAGGCATAGCCATTTTGTCTCCTGTGGCCAGTCACAACATTCCGCCAGAACACCTGTACAGCCACACCAATGGTTAAAATACTGAGTTTTCTCTATGTCAGTTGGTAAGGCCCCCAGTTCCTCCCTGGTCATCCACAGGAGTCAACCAGTGAAGGAGCAATGACTAGAACAGTGGGGCCTCCAGAACCCTTCTTCACACTAGAACAGCACTAGAGTAGGCATCTGTTCCAACTGGTTGGTTCCCAAGCCATCAGTTGGTCAGCATAGTAAGAATAGCACCCCTACTTTGTAGCCTTTTAAAAGAGACCAAGCACATACCAGGCATAACTCAGGCTTGTCATGGTTGCAAAAAGAATAACATCAGGCCTTACAGAGCAAGAGGGAACAAAAGTTCTTTGGATTTAAAATCCTTTCTAAGCCTATGTATTCAGCACTATTCATTCACACACACACACACATCTTCCCCTATTTCCACTCTTTAGGGATAACCACTGCAGTGGTGTCAATAATGCCAGACATAGTTCTCTCAAACAAATATATTTTGGGGTAAGGCATTTGACCTTGCAAGACAGATTTGTACAACTGACAAATGAAGCTAAGGTAAAACTTCTAACTATATAAAAGAAGGAACAGTCATATTCAAATCAGTGTTCATGAAGCAATTTAGCCAATATTGTGCAGTAGATCTTATGAACCCAGTTTCACTGTTGAGGAATGTATCAGTGTGCCTCTAGTACCTGGCTAATATACCTCTAGTATATTTGTATAAGCACATGCATATGGGTATTTTCCTTTATTGAAGGAAAAGGAAATCGCAGCTTGGGTTTCAACACTGTCTTAAGAGGTTAGAAGCCACAGAAGGAAGTTCATCTAACTACAGAGACAGATAACTTCAAAGCCAGTCCATGGATGGTCAGGTTTGGAACTCTTGTTGAAACTACTGGAAGAGTGGTCTCTTCTCTTGGATCACTAGCCATAGAATCATCACAGGCCTGGAAATGCTGTGACCATCTTTGCCACTTTGAAATAATGGCTGACAGTGAGGTCAACAAAGAGAAAGTCAGAATGTAGAAATAGAGGGAAACACACTAAAAAATGGATTACGTGTTTTGAGTCCCCATCTAGCCAACCAGAAGTGGCTTCACTCTTGGAATTCTATACATTCCTTTTTACACTAAAATCTGAATTATGTTGCAATTTAAAAAAAAATACAAATTTTATTCCTACTCCCAGCACCATCCACTTTAATTCCCCTAAACCACAACTCTAAAGGATAAATAATTTAAACCTTAAGCTGAATGGTGTGGAAAAACCACAGAGGTATAGCATCTCAACCTGTTAATTCAAAGAATGTTTAAGATACAATATGAATTGCTTTCTCTCAGAACTTTCTACCCTCTGTACTCACACAATTCCTTTCTCTGCACCATTTCAAAATAGCATTTCAATGTCTGTACTAATTAGGGAATCTCCAGAGAAACAGAGCCAAGAGTTTATATACGGTAAGATTTCTTGAAGGAGCTGGCTCATGCGGAGGTGCTAGTCCAACATCTGCCAGGTAGAGACACAGTGAAGAATTGTAGGTCACAGGCCATACGCTGGCACAGGTCCCTCTTGCTCAGACTGAGACTACTATTCAGCTGGCAACAGTGCTGAATTCAGAAGCTCTCCTTATCACACCTAGTTTTCTACTTGGAAAAGTTGCGTAATATTTACAGCACGCTTTATCCCCAGCAGGATACTCAGAAGAGCAAGGTGAACGCTATCTTTCCTACTTGGAGCGGTGAGATGGGACAATCACCCCATGGATCCTCCTGCCCGCCTACAGCCCTTCCCCCACGTACTCAATGAAACGCTAGATGTCTGCCTTCCAAACATTTTCAAGTCTTGCTTGTCATTCTTCCTCCAGAGGACTTTTCTGACTTCACCATAATAGGTTTTAGAACCTTTAGGCCTTGTCAAAAACAGTACAGGGACTAGGAGCTCTAAAGTACCTCTTCCAGCCAGACTGGTCTCACAACATGAGGAGACTTTGGTTGGATTACTCTGTGACCCTGGGCCAGTCACCGACTGGGAGCCTCAGTTCCCTCATTTGGGGAGCAAGGAGAGCAACAATACCCAGCTCATGGGCTGCTGAGGTCAATGAGAGAACCTATTTCTAGCATTTAGCAGAGTAACTGGCATATAGCTAGAATGCGAATGTTTCCTATTGACCTGAACAACAAACACTGCCCCAGGCGCTGCTGCAGTCTCTTTGGTGTGAGCACAGGGTGAGGAAAGGGAGGTAATGGACACAGGTGTTAGAAACCTTCAGGCTTTGGCTTACAGGGAGGGTCCCTAATCCCACTGAACCTCTTTGGGGATTCAGATTCCTTACCTGCCCCAGGAATGGAGAATGGATTACAGACAGGATTCTGGTACCAGGGACCCAGGTGAAGCTGCTGGGCCACGGGGTGCACATAAAAGAAAGGTCTGGAGTTACCGCCCTCAAAAGTTTCGTTGTTTCCTGAAGAGTTCATTGTCCAGGCTGAAAAGCAGGTGTTTGTAGTTAGGAAAGGACAGCCGCACTCTGCCCTGTAAAGTGCTGTGAAGGAAGAAAGTCGTCCTTGTCCCCCATCAGAACTGGGAGCCTGGGTGGGCAGGTCCCTTACCTTCTTTCTCTTCCCGCTCGCCTGGGATGGGAAGACGCGGGGGCTGCCCTGCGTGCGTTTCGACCAGTGCAGCAGCACCCAGAGGCCCGGGCCCGCGTCGTGCTGAGCAAGTCTGGCTCCCCAGGCAGGAGCACCGTGGGGAGATGAGGCCTTGGAGGCGCGGGGTACCTAGTGCCGGGCGCCAAACGCCAGGGGCCGCGCCCCGCGGCTGCACTGGCAGACGCGGCCTAGGCCTCGGCTGCACCGCCCTTGTCCGCAGCCTCTCCAGCCTGCCCCCCAGCCTCCACCCGGGCCGAACCCCTCCTCAGTCCGGGAGTCCAGGCCCCCGGCTCCGCGTCTCCTAACACCCCCCTCCCCGCAGGCCAGTCTGTTCCCGCGACCTCCACACCCTGCAGCCCCGCGCCCTGCAGGACCTGCGCTCGCATTCGGGACACCAACCTGCTGTAGCTCGACGTCTGCGACCGGCAGCCTCTACGGTGGCGCACACGACCCGCGCCGATCCGACCTCTGTAACCAAGGGAATCTACGCTGCCAGTGGCCGAGGCTCCAGCCTTTATCTGGGCGGCTGGACGGCAACGTGCTGCCTCTTCCGCAGGCACCGCCCCTGACGCATTCCCTCCCGCGCATGCGCCCTGTCAGAGCTCGTAGGCCAGGTGGGTCGGATTGAAGGCGCTGGTATAAGCCGGGGCTGAGACTTGGTGGAGGGGAGAGGTCCTGTGCACCCTGCTTCCGGGTGAACCCCAGTCCTCCCTTCTGCACACCCCTGTGTGTGTGTGGGCGCCCTGGCCTTGACTCTTCTAGAGGACAGAGCCCTTCCTGTTCCCTTCGCTCTCCACGACTGTCCCCTCCTCTGAGTGTGTTGAGTTAGGTCGGGTCAGGCCGCTCCTCTGAGCTCCTGGTCTCCTTCCTTGGGCCTAAAGCCGCTGACACTTAAGGAAGAGGAGCCTACCGAGGAGAAGCAGAGAGGAAGGAGGCCAACGTGGACGGAGGACAGACCTGAGAGGCGGAAGATTCACACAGGAGAGGTGAACAAGCGTGCTTAATGCTGCTGAGAGCAACATCTCCGGGGGAAGGGGCTTCGGCAATTTGGACGCTAGTGGTCGAGGGGAAGTGGTGGGACAGGAAGGCGCTGGAAGTCTGTGGGGTGATGGATGCGCAGTTAGAAGGGGGAAGCTGGCAAGTACAGAGTACTGTTTGTGTGTGAGTGAAAGGAAAGTCATAGGACAGTAGTGGCGGGGGAGTCGTGGGGTTGTAAGGAGGATTGTGGATTTCGTTTTGTTTTTGAAAGAAAGGGATTGAGGTATATTTATCCTGGGATGGACTGACAGGGAGACGTTACTGATAGTGGAGAGAGAAGGATGTTAGGACGATGTTCTGAGGATGGGAGAGTAGACAAGGCTGGTTACAGTGCTTGGCCTTGGACAGAAGAAAGTCCTTGCGGTCGGAGGGAAATGAAATCCTGAAGGCAGGAATTTAAGTGCATTAGCATCTGATGACCTTGTTATTACTATATTTTCAGTCAAGAGGGGTAGGAATAGTACTAACCATGTCTGCCGTATTTCCCTATGGAATGGGAAGAGCAGTAATTTACAGACATGCAAAAAGAGCTGCTGGTAGAGTTGGGGGCCGACCTGGGGTGAGATTCAGTAATTTGTATTGGCCTTCATCTGCAGCGTTATGTCACTTGCCTAGTCATTTTCAGTTGCTTGGGAGAGACACAGTGGTTGGATGAATCAAGGACTGTGGTTTTGTAGGGCTTGTGGGAAGAGAAGTCAGTGATTCAAGAAAGTTCAGTGTAATGGTGAGAAGTTAAATACATCATGGCACATGATGTATACCCTGCACTCGTGTGACCCTGAGTGTGAGTGCCTCCATAAATTGTGCTCCCTAGGTACCTCACCTCACCCTACTTAGTGGCCTAGCATGTAGTCAGGAAGAGAAAGTAATGTCAGAGAGGAACTGATCAAGTTAAGAAAAAGTAATGGAGGTCTTATACATGAGAATGAAAGAGCTAGAGGAGGGCGTTCGTGGTCCGAGAATGGAAATCTGAAGTTTCGGCTTTCAGAGTTGGAGCAGTTGTAAGTTGTAACAAGGTCCACGGGGTGGCCATTGGTTTGCTGAAGTCCTGTGGGCATGAAGGTCATTTGTGCTGAGAAAGGAAAAGATCTGGGAGGCTGGGGTTTTGTATGAGTCACCCCCTTTGTTGCTGAACCCAAGTTTGTGTGCCAGACACACAGTGAGGGCAAACAAACTGAAACATGGGAGTTTGGAGCAAAGAAAGGTTTACAGTATTTGTTGAAGAGGCACCAACCCAAAAGATGGGAGACCTAGACTCATCTCAAATCCATCTTGCTGGCTGGCTGGCTGGGGTGCAAGGTTTTTAAAGGCAACAGAGGTAAAGGTTCTTTGTGATTTCAGCTTCTTTATAAGACCTCAACTGCAGACTTCCTGGCTTCCTGTGACTTGATGTGTCATTGGTGACTGTGATTGATCTATGTGTTCCTGCAAAGCAAACTAGTAAATCATGGTCTTGTGATCCCTTAACTTCTTTCTAGGAGAGAGCAAAAGCAATGGTTGAGGCATTTTATTCTGTACTTAGAGCCTTCATGATGGTTCAGGAGCTTCAGTTCTTAATTGACCCTCCAGGTGTCATCAATTTTAAGTCTGCTTGGGGACAGCTGGTTGAAGCCACAGGACATTATCTCGACAGTTTGGGGTCATAAATCAAGGCATTAGTTTAAGCTAACAATCATGGAAAAGGTTATGTTGGGCTTGCTTTTCCTTTGTTTCTGCATTCCCTCACTTCCCCAGTTAGTAACTGTTTGAATCTGCTCTTTGGGATTCAGGGGAAATCTAGGAGAGTTAAACCTTTTTCTACAAATGAGAAATGGCAGACACAGAAAGGCTTTTGTACCCGGGAGGGCCCTGCTGCGCCCTGCTTCATTTCACCTCTTTCGTATTGTAGTCATTTAGAGGTTCCCATGTCCTCAATGAATGTGGCAGAGTGACCAGCAAGGTGAGAGAGAGAAACATCACAAGATGTTTGTATTCATAATGTGATGTTTTTCTTAAAGAGAGTCCCCCAAATTTTATAATCTTCAGTCCCCAGAAAACTTGGATCTGCCACATGCTAGTGGCCATGTCAGCCCTGGAGTGCGTGGAGAGTGGGAGAATGAAGAACCTCCTTATGAGGGAACAAGTTTCAATGACTATTCAGTAAATAGGGTGAGGGATATGGTGGCTTGTGCTTAGCCAAACAGGGCTTCCAGGTTGCAGTGGCTGGGAGAGTTGGTAGGTGGGTCAGCAGGGAGAAGGACTGGAATGAAAGTGTCCCAGAAATGCCAGCTAACTGGGAACTTTGAATTTGAGGCAGTGCTGGAAGATGTCAAGAATGAAACATAGAGTGGTACTACCTGGCCCATAGATTCCAACTAGACCGCTGATGTAAGGATGTTTTTGTGCCAACTGAGGCATTTTGTGTTGGGTGGGGTGTCTGAGGTTAGATGGTGGTTGCTATTTTTGCATTAAGTTCCAGCTAGTAAACTGTGTGTTCTCTGCTCAGGATTCCAACTGGTTGTTATTATTATCATCTCTATTTTAAGATGAGGATATCTGAGATTCAGGAAGGTTAAATAATCTGTCCACATATGTTAAGTTGCAGTCCTACTAGTTGGAAGGGGAGTGGGGTGAGGTCTTTGAATTCCCAGACCCAGTGCCTTTTCTACTGTTTGTGTGGTCAGTGTCACTCTCATTTTGACAGTTTGACAGTCTTCGTCTCCCATTAAAGCAGAGTAATTTCCACTTCCCCCTCAACTGACATGCTGATTTCAGATAGAAGTTTTAAACACAAATGTAATGATAGTCTTGCTTTCCACACCTAAAAACCTCCTTCAGCCTCACTAGTGATCCTTCATTTACTCATTCCATTCACAAAATTTGAGTCCGTATAATGGTACCAGCACAATTTTAGCCCTAAGGAAACAGAAGAAAAACAAAATTGTAATTCCTAAGGAGCCTACATTCTTGTGGTATTTGCAATGAGATGCCATTCACAACTAACATATTGGGGGAAAAATGAGTCTGACAACATCAAGGGTTAAGGAGGAAGTGGAGTGACAGGAACATGTATACATTACTCCTGAGAGTGTAAATTGGTCAAAATCACTTTGGAGAGCAAGTTGACAGTATCTGAAAAAGTTGAAAATGTGTCATACCCCATGAACCAGCAATTCTACCTCTCGAAATATCCTAGGGAAAAAACCTTGTATGTACACACAAGGAGCTGTTTATTAAAAATGTTTGTTACCATAGCATTGCTTTTAATATATATATATAAAAAAAAACGAAAACCACCTAAATGTCCATGAAACAAGAGAATGGATAAATAAGTTGTAGTATAGATAAATTATGGGAAACTACATAGGAGTTAAATGAATGAACTAGAATCACATCTGTCTCCATGGATAAATCTTAAATACAAGGTTCTAATTTATAATTTCTTTTATAAATATCTTTTAAAGTTATAGTTTTTCTTGCTATTGAAAATGATTTATTTAAACTACATTTTCTAACTGTGTTGGTGGTATATAGGAATAATATTGATATTTACATATTGATTTCATATTCTAGCAACTTTGCTGAACTCTTTAGTTTCAATTTTTTATGGATTTGACTAGATTTTCTATGTGAACACTCAAATCATCTACAAATAATGAAGTTTTATTTTAAAAATATATTTATTTATTTTTGGCTGCGTTGGGTCTTCTTTGCTGTGCGCGGGCTTTCTCTAGTTGCAGTGAGCGGGGGCTACTCTTTGTTGTGGTGTGCAGTCTTCTCATTGCGGTGGCTTCTCTTGTTGCAGAGCATGGTCTCTAGGCACACGGGCTTCAGTAGTTGTGGCACATGGGCTCTAGAGCACAGGCTCAGTTGTTGTGGCGCATGAGCTTAGTTGCTCTGCAGCATGTGGATCTTCCCAGACCAGGGCTCGAACCTGTGTCCCCTGCCTTGGCAGGCGGATTTTTAACCACTGCGCCACCAGGGAAGTCCCAATAATGAAGTTTTGTTTCTTCCTTTTCAATGAATATCTTCTCATTTCTCTTATTTGTCTTAATCTTCTAAGACCTTCAGCACAATATTCAATTTAAAACACTGATAGCAGATAGCATTGTCCTGTACTTAATTTCTAATGATACACTATTATTGTAGGTTATTTTCAAGATACTCTTTAGCAAGTTAGTAGGGTCTGTTATTCCACATTGGCTGAGAAGTTTTAAAATTTTGAATGAATGTTAAGTTTTAGCAAGTGGTTTCCTGCATCTTTGAAATAATATTTTTTCCTCTTTCTTCATCTTGCTAACAAAGCAGATTCCTTATTAAATTTTTCTCTCATTAAACAATCCCTGTATTCCTAGAATACACTCAACTTGGTCTTGATATAGTTTAATATATATTGCAGGATTCCATTTGCCAGTATTTTATTTAGAATTTTGGAATCTAAGACTATAAGTGGAATTGTTTTATAATTTTTTTTTTAAAGAAATCTCCATTTTAATTTTTATTTATTAATTAATTTAATTTTGGCCGTGTTGGGTCTTCGTTTCTGTGCAAGGGCTTTCTCTAGTTGCGGCAAGTGGGGGGTCACTCTTCATCGCGGTGCGCAGGCCTCTCACTATCGCGGCTCCTCTTGTTGCGGAGCACAGGCTCCAGATGCGCAGGCTCAGTAGTTGTGGCTTACAGGCCCAGCCGCTCCGTGGCATGTGGGATCTTCCCAGACCAGGGCTTGAACCCGTGTCCCCTGCATTGGCAGGCGGATTCTCAACCACTGCGCCACCAGGGAAGCCCTGTTTTATAATTTTTAATTCTCATATTGTCTTTTCTTGGTTTCAAGATATCCTAGCCTCATAAAATAAGCTAGATAACTTGCCATTTTTTTCTGTTCTCTAGAGCAATTTGCATAAGACAAGGATTATCTACTTATTCCTTGAAGGTTTGATAGAACTTCCCTGAAAGAGTATGTTGTGTATTTTGTTTTGTAGGTAGACATGGCTACTGATGCAGTTTATCTAATGTTTATAAGTCTGTTTGGTTTTTCCATGTCTTGATTTGGTTTTGATGACTTGAATTTTTCTAGGAATTTGCCCTTTTTGTCTGAGTTTCCCAATTTATAGGCATAAAACTTTTCATAATTTTTGATTTTTTAAAAGTGCTTGTGATATCTGTAAACATGTTTCCATTTTGATATTTAATATTCTTTGTCCTCTATATTCTTTCCTGATCAATGTGCTCAAAACTATATCCATTTCATTAGTCTGATCAGAGAACCAACTGTTTTGTTGTCGTTCCTCTCCTTTATTTCCTATGTAATAATTACTGTTCTTTTATTTCTATTCTTAAATGTCTTTGTGTTTCCTCTGTTGTTTGCTTTTCTAGCTTATGAGTTGGACATTTACCTAATTAATTTAATTTTTTATTCCTTATACATATATATGTTTAAAGCTATAAATTTCCTTCTAAATACTTCTTTAGTTGTATTTCACAAGTTTTGTTGTGAAGCATTCTCATAGTCATTTATTTCTAAAATTTTCTAACTTCCACTCTTTGCTCCTTTTTCTAATTACAATATGCTTTCTGTCATGATCCTTGAATTATTAAGAACTAGGTTTTTCAATTTACAAACATCAGATTATTTTGGTTTACATTTTATTAATGATTTCCAATTATATTGCATTTTGGTCAAAATACATGATTTGTAAGTTACCAATAACTTGGTATTTGTTTGGACTTGTCTTATAGCCTTGTAAGTATTCAAATTTTGTAAATGATTGTAGTAAACTTGAAAAGAAGTTTTATCCACTAATTATTAGATGTTCCTTATTTATAAATATCCTTTAGATCCAATATTTTTCTGTTCAATTTCTCTATACCCTTACTAATTTTGGGTCTACTTGATGTATAATTTACTGAGTTACACGTGTTTGAAATCTCCCATCATGAGACAGATTTTTCACTAGTAGAGGAGAGAGTTACAAATATGGAAAGGGGGAATGAATCCACTATTGTTGGATTGGAATCAGAGATGTTAGTGTGAACTCATGGCATGTATATAGATAGATATAGATAGATAGGGATAGAATGTATGTATATATGTTGATATAAATGAGTGTATATACATGTAAATATGTACATATATATATATATATATATATATATATATATGTGTGTGTGTGTGTCTGTATGTATGTGCTTACATCTGTTTTCTGGTTCTGTTTGCTGAGAGGGCCTAAAGAAATAATACGTTAGGGGCTTCCCTGGTGGCGCAGTGGTTGAGAATCTGCCTGCTAATGCAGGGGACATGGGTTCAAGCCCTGGTCTGGGAAGATCCCACATGCCACGGAGCAACTAGGCCCGTGAGCCACAACTACTGAGCCTGCGCGTCTGGAGCCTGTGCTCCGCAACAAGAGAGGCTGCGATAGTGAAGAGGCCCGCGCACCGCGATGAAGAGCGGCCCCCGCTTGCCGCAACTAGAGGAAGCCCTCGCACAGAAACGAAGACCCAACACAGCCAAAAATAAATATAATAAATAAATAAAAGATTACTATTAAAAAAAAAAAAGGAAATAATACCTTAGGAACAAGGAGCACACCTAGCCCTCAAATCTTGGTTTCTAAATGCCATTCTCCACTCAAAGGAATCAGAGCTTGGAGAAATGGCTGTTTCTAGGACAGGCAAATACAGAGAATCACAATTTACTGGAGAAGCTCAAGAGCAGCAACCTCTATGGGAACTAGCACTCAGTAGGGAAACCTGAACTGTAATTGACAAATTGCTGGAGGCTCAGTGTTGACAAGTCTGAGAAATAAAAACTCCAGGTAAGCCCAGTCATTGGTGGGGCCCCCACACGTTTATGAGTTTTACCTCCTGGAGCTCTACAGTTTTCTCATGGTACATATTGCAGAATAATCCCAGAGTGCTTTCAGCAGGGGTAGCAGAAAAGGAACCATTTTAAAATATGCCAGATCATTCTTTTCTTCTTAACAAGGTCTGCCCTCAGGAGAAACTGTTCAGAGCCTACCCTTCTGGGGTTTTATCAGAACCTAAACTACTTCTGGGAAGGAAAGTTCCCAACTACACACACTCTAGCTGTCCTATCCCACCTAAGGGTTGGGAGGTGGGACAGAGAGACATGTGTGAAGTTCACAATCAGAGATTTAAGCTCACTAAAAGACTGAGACATAATCGTAGGAATATAGAACACTTGCCCTGACCCCATACCATACCACTACATTGCTAAAAGCTAATTTACAGCAGTTCTTCAGCCAGTACCCATGATGTACTTTACCCAGTGCATTATGTCCAGCTATCTAGAAAGAAATTACAAGATACATTAAAGGGCAAAGACCACAGTTTGAAGGTACAGAACAGGTATCAAAATCTGACTCATATGTGGCAGAGATGTTGGAATTATTAGACCTGGATTTTGAAACAACTGTGATTAATATTCTAAGGGCTCTAATAGATAAAGTAGACAGCATGCAAGAACAGATGGCTAATGTAAGCAGAGAGATGAAAATTCTAAGAAAGAATCAAAGAGAAATGCTGGAGATCAAAAACATTAACAAAATGAAGAATGCCTTTGATGAACTCATTAGTAGACTGGACACAGCTGAAGAAAATCTCTGAGCTTGAGAATATGACAATATAATAATAGAATTAAAAACTGCAAAAATTGAAAAAAGACTGAAAAAAGCAGAACAAAATACTTAAAAATTGGGAAAACTATAAAAGGTGAAACATAAACATAATGGGAATACCAGGAGGAGAAGAAAGAGAAAAGAACAGATGCAACATATGAAGCAATAATGACTGAGAATTTCCCCCAAATTAATGTCAGACACTAAACCACAGATCCAGGAAGCTCAGATAACACCAAGCATGATCAATACCAAAAAAAAAAAAAAGCCTACACCTAGGCATATCATTTTCTAACTATAGAAAATGCAAGCTAAAGGAAAAAATCCTGAAAGAAGTCAGAGGAGAAAACCACTTTTACTTATAGATGAGCAAAGATAAGAATTACATCTAACTTTTTCTTAGAAACCATGCAAGCAAGAAGACATTGGAATAAATATTTAAAATGTTGAGAGAAAAAAACCAATCCACCAACCTAGAAATCTGTACCCTGTGAAATTATCCTTCAAATGTGAAGGAGAAATAAAGACTTTCTCAGACAAACAGAAATTGAGGAAATTTGTTGCCAGTGGACCTGCCTTGCAAGAAACGTTAAAAGAAGTCTTTAGAGAGAAGAAAAATGTTATAGGTCAGAAACTCAGATCTAACCTATAAAGAAAAGATCATTACAGGAGGAATATGTGAAGGTAAAATAAAAACTTTATTTTTCTTATTCCTAATCTGACAGATAAAAGTTTACTCAAAATAATAATAGCAACAATGTATTCAATTATGTATGCTTTTGTGTATATATATGTTTATATATGCTTACCTGTAATTGAAATGAATGATAGTAATGATAAAAAGGTCAGGAAGTAGGAATTAGGAATTAGTAAGGTACTCATACTATTGGTGGAATCAGTATAGTATTATTTGAAAGTGGACTTGGATTTGTTGTAAATGTATATAGCAATCTCTAGGGCAACCACTAAAAAGAGCAAAAGCAGAAGTACAACTGATAGGCTAAGAAAAAACAGAATCATATAATATGGTCAGTAAGAACCACAAGAGGCAGAAAAGAGTGGAAGACAAAAATGGGGACAAAGAACAAGGGCAAGAAGTAGAAAACAGTAATGTATATGGTAGATATTAATTCAACTATATGGGTAATCAGTTTGGATGTCAGTGATCTCAAGCACCAAATAAAAGATGCAGATTGACATAATGGATCAAAAAATAAGATTCAACAAGAAATTGACTTTAAATATTAAGACACACGGGGACTAAAAGTAAATGGATGGAGAAAGATGTACCATACTAGCACTAATCAAAAGAAAATGGGAGGGGACTTTCCTGGTGGCACAGTGGTTAAGAATCCGCCTGCCAGGGCTTCCCTGGTGGCGCAGTGGTTAAGAATCTGCCTGCCAACGCAGGGGACACGGGTTCAAGCCCTGGTCCGGGAGGCTCCCACATGCCGCGGAGCAACTAAGCCCGTGCGCCACAACTACTGAGCCTGTGCTCTAGAGCCTCCATGCCACAACTACTAAGCCCACCTGCCACAACTACTGAAGCCCGCACGCCTAGAGCCTGTGCTCTGTAACAAGAGAAGCCACTGCGATGAGAAGCCTGTGCACCGCAACAAAGAGTAGCCCCCGCTCGACGCAACTAAAGAAAGCCCGCACACAGCAATGAAGACCCAACGCGGCCAAAAATAAATTAATTAATTAATTAATTAATTTAAAAAAAAAAAGAATCCGCCTGCCAATGCAGGGGACACAGGTTTGAGCCCTGGTCCAGGAAGATCCCACATGCTGTGGAGCAGCTAAGCCTGTGTGCCACAACTACTGAGCCTGAGCTCTAGAGCCCGTGAGCCACAACTACTGAGCCCGCATGCCACAACTACTGAAGCCTGCATGCCTAGAGCCTGTGCTCCACAACAAGAGAAGCCACCACAATGAGAAGCCCACACACCGCAATGAAGAGTAGCCCCTGCTCACCACAACTAGAGAAAGCTGGCATGCAGCAATGAAGACCCAACACAGCCAATAAATAAATAAATAAATAAATAAATTTATTAAAAAAAAAGAAAGTGGGAGTGGTCATATTTATTTCAGACAGAGCAGATTTCAGAGCAAGGAAAGTGATCAGGAAATAAAGAGGGGTATGTCATAATGATAAAAATGTCAGTTTTCCAAGAAGACATAATAATCCTTAACATGTATGTGCCTAACAACAAAGTGTCAAACTAAGTGAGGCAAAAACTGATAGAACTGCAAGGAGAAATAGATGAATCCACTGTTGTAATTGGAGACTTCATTACCCCTCTATCTGAAATGAGCAAATCCAGCAGACAGAAAATCAGTAAGGACATAGATGAACTCAACAACACCATCAATCCCCTGGATAAAATGGACATCTATAGACTACTTTATTCAACAATAGCAGAATATACATTCTTCTCAAGTTCATGTGTAACATATTTAATGGTGAGAAACTTGAAGGCTTCCCACTAATATCTGCTACAAGGCAAGTAGCACTGCTTTTCAACATCATACTGGAAGTCCTAGCTAATGCAATAAAATAAGAAAAGGATAATAAAAGTATACTAATTGGGAAAAAAGAAATAAAACTGTCCTTGTCTGCAGAATACATGATCTTCCATGTAGAAAATCCAAAAGAATGGGTAAGAAAACTCATGGAACTAATACGCAGTTATAGCAAGGTTGCAAGATACAAGGTTATTATTCAAGAATCAATAACTTTCACATTTACCAGCAATGAAAATTTTCAATTTGAAATAAAAGACACATTACACAAGCACCCTCTAAGAATGACCTATTTAAGTATAAATCTGACAAAATATGTATAAGATCTATGAGAAAAACTACAAAACTGATGAAAGATATCAAAGAACTAAGTTAATGGAGAGATGTTCTATGTTCATGGATAGGAAGACTCAATCTTGTCAAGATGTCAGTTCTCCCAAACTTGATCTCTAGATCCAGTACAATCCCAATCAAAATCCCAGCAAGTTATTTCATGGCTATCTAGAAACTGATTCTAAAGCCTATATGGAGAGGCAGACTTAGAACAGTTGACTCAATATTGAAGGAGAACAACAAAGTTAGAGGACTGACACTACCTAACTTCAAGATTTACTGTAAAGCTACGGTAATAAAGACAATGTGGAACTGGCAAAAGAATAGACAAAACAATCAATGTAATCTAATAGAGAGCCCACAAATAGACCAACATAAACATAGTCAACTGATCTTTGACAAAGGAGCAAAGGCAGTACAGTGGAGCAAAGATAGTATTTTCAACAAATGATGCTGGAACTATGGGACATCCACATGCAAAAACAAAAAAAAGAATCTATACACAGACCTTACACCCTTCACAAAAATTAACTCAAAATGGATCATAGATCTAAATGTAAAATGATGCAAAATTATAAAACTCCTAGAGGATAACAGAAGAGAAAACCACGATGACCGTGGGTATGGTGATGACATTTTAGTGACAATTCCAGTGGCATAATCCATGTAAGAAAGAATTGATAAACTGGACTTCATTAAAAGTTAAAAACTCTGGGAAAGATACTGTCAAGTGAATGAAAAGACAAGCCACAGACTGGGAGAAAATATTTGCAAAAGGCAAAAGGCATATCCGATACAGGACTGTTATCCAAAATGTACAAAGAACTCTTAAAACTCAACCCTAAGGAAACCAACACCCCAATTTGAAAAGAGATCACAGACCTTAATGGATACCTCACCAAAGAAGATGTACAGATGGCAAGTAAACATGTGAAGAGATACTCCACATCATTATGTCACTAGGGAAATGCAAATTAAAACAACAATACACACCTATTAGAGATACAACAACACACTTATTGGAATGGCCAAAATCCTGAACACTGACGACACCAAAGGCTAGTGAGGATGTAGAGCAATAGGAACTCTCACTCATTGCTGGTGGGAATGTAAAATGGTATAGCTGCTTTGGAAGAGAGTGTGGCAGTTTCTTACAAAACTAAACATATTCCTACCATACAATCCAGCCAACTATTAAAAATGCACATTTTCTCTCTGCCACTGTGACAGTAGCAGTTTTGCTAGATAAAGTACTAAGGACTTTCATGATTTTTAGAATTAGAGTACTTTTGAAGCCAAGACGAATTAAGCATAAGACAAACTTACCTCATTTTAACATCACAATAGACCTAGGAAGTAGGTACTATTATTATTTTTCCCAGTCTATAGATGAGAAAACTGAGGCTTGGGTAGATTAGGTAATTTGCTTTAGATCACAGATCTAGTAAGTGACAAAGCCAGGCCTCTTTCCAATGTTTGCTTGTTGTTTTGTTTTGTTTTAACCTTTTTTTTTTGGTAAAATATACAGAAAAATTATCATTTTAACCATTTTAAACATACAGTAGCATTAAGTACATTCACAGTGTTGTGCAAGCATCACCACTATCTGTATTCAGAACTTTTTCATCATCTCCAAACAAATTCTGTATCCACTAAACAGGAACTCCTCATTCTCCCCTCCCACCAGCCCCTGACAACTACCGTTCTACCTTTCTGTCTCTATGAATTTGACTACTCTATGTACCTCATATAAGTGGAATCATATAATGTTTATCCTTTGATGCCTAGCTTATTTTGCTCAGCATAATGTCTTCAAGGTTTATCCACAATGTAGCATGTGTTAGTTTTCTTCTTTGAAAAGGCTGAATAATATTATATTCCCCTTGCAATAATATTCCAATGTATATATCACATTTTGTTTCTCCCTATATCTATTGATGGACATTTGTTCCTACCTTTTGGCTATTGTACTACTATGTACATGCGTGTACAAATATATGGTTGAGTCCCTGCTTTCGGTTCTTTTGGGTATATACCTAGGAGTGGAATTGCTGGAGAGTATAGTAATTCTCTGTTTAACATGTGGAAAAGAACATAATTTTAATTACTGTTATTTATTTATTTTATAAATTTATTTATTTAATTTATTTATTTTTGGCTGTGTTGGGTCTTTGTTGCTGGACACGGGCTTTCTCTGGTTGCGGCAAGCGAGGGCTACTCTTTGTTGCGGTGCGTGGGCTTCTCATTGTGGTGGCTTCTCTTGTGGAGTACAGGCTCTAGGTGTGTGGGCTTCAGTAGTTGTGCCACGCAGGCTCAGTAGTTGTGGCATGCAGGCTCAGTAGTTGTGGCTCGCGGGCTCTGGAGCGCAGACTCAGTAGTTGTGGTGCATGGGCTTAGTTGCTCTGCGGCATGCGGGATCTTCCCGGACCAGGGCTCGAACCCGTGTCCCCTGCATTGGCAGGCGGATTCTTAACCACTGCACCACCAGGGAAGCCCTACTGCTATTTATTAAATGACTACTGTGTGCTAGGCACTTTACTTATATTGTCTTGAATCCTTATACAATCTCAAGGTATAGTATGCCCATTTTTTATATGAGGATATAGGCTTAGAGAGGTTAAATAACTTGCCAGGAAGATGTAGCTACTGAATGGCAAGTTGATAAAACCCAGTCCAGTGCTCTTCCTGAAGTACACTCTCGTTTATCATGTTGGTCTCATGGATTGATTGTCTTTGTAGCAGGCATTGTTGCTAGTTTTACTAGTGGTCTCACCCACTTCTTCCTTGCTGGGAGAACCACAATTTTGTCTAGATAAAGAAAAACAATGTGTTCAGAGAAAGTAGGTCTTTTCCCCCTCTAGCCCCATCAATGTCTGAAAACCAACTACAGGAATCTCATTATCCTGGGCAAGAAGATATCAATGTAAGAGGAACTTTGCTGAAGATTCTGAGAAATATTTTTCCTATCTGTTAATCCAAGAGAAGGGAGAAGAAAAATCACCTCTTTTTCCTTCCTGCTCATACTACTTAAACCATGTTACTGAGATAATATGGTAGTTCCTAAGATTTGAAGTGATACACGGAAGCAGTTGGCTAGGAGAAAAGAAAGCAGTAAAACAGAGTAGTTAAAATCATAGACACTGGAGCCAGGCAGCCTAGATTTTAATCCTGGCTCTGCTAATTTATTAGTAGTGTGATCTAGAGTGAGTTACTTAACTTCTTTGTGCCTTAGTCACTTCAACTGTAAAGTGGAGACAATAGCAGCAAACTCATACAGTTGTTGTAAGGATTAAATGAGTTGATATAAAGTGCCTGGCACATAATAAGTACTCACCAAGAGTTAGATTTTGTTTTGTTTTTATTATTATTGGTGTAGAACAAAGACCTCAGACACTCAGAGGCTGGTAGACATACTATCCCTTGAGTGAGACCTGCAGTTACTAACAGCCTAGCTTGCTTTCCTCTGCTAACACACAAACTACTCAGGTTGCATTTTGACTTTTTGGGACATTGCTACTTTTTGCTTCTACTCTACTACTTACTCTTCATACTGTCTTTCTACAACACAAAACTGATTCCACTGCTAGGTCCCCATTAACTTTAGGATAGAGTCCAAACTTAACCTATAAGCAGCTTCATGATTTGTATCTACCTCTTGCTTTCCTCTCCAGATACCCTGTCACTCCCCCACAAATACTCCATGTTCTAGTCATGGCTAATGACCTTGTTCACCCAACAAATATTTATGAGCGCCTAGACACTCACTGTGTAAGGCATTGGAGAGTCAACAAGATATGAAAGGGGTTTCCGCATTCATGGAGCTTACATTATAAAAACATTTAATTATAACCATCAGAAGGGCTGTGAGTTAAAAATACTGTGTACAATGAAAACATAATAGTGAAACCTACCAGCTCGTTTGTTTAAACCTCTATCCTTGACCCCTGCTATGTTCCTCTGCTGGTCCCCTTCTTTTTCTGCCTACCCTACTCCACTTTTTCTGAAAAAACTTTCTTGAGCTTCTTGTTTTTCTTATGTACTCTTATAACACCAGTGTACATATTGCTTTCACAGAATTTATCCTACTGTTGATTTGCTTGGGTCTTTTCCTCCAACATTCCTGTTCCTCTATGAGTCTTTTATCTCTGTATCCTAGAGTACTAAAGCAAATCTTTGTTGAATAAATGATATCCACTTTCTAAAACTTTTTATCTTGAAATAATTATAGACTCAGAAGTTGCAGAAATAGTACAGAGAGTTCCTTGTGTACCCATCACCCAACTTCCTACAGTGGTAACGTCTTATATAACTATAGTACATTATCAAAACTAGGAGACTGACATTGGCACAGTGCAATTAATTAGACTATAGGCCTTACTCAGATTTCATCACCTTTTATATGCACTTATTTTTTGGTAGGTGTTACATGTAGTTCTATTAAATTTTATCATATGTATATGTTTATACCACAATCAAGATACAGAAATGTTCTGTTACCATAAAGAACTCCCTTGTGCTACCTGGTAATAATGATGTCCATTTTAATTGGATTTTCTCTGTATATAATACAGGGAAGCAAGATGGAGAGGGTATACACTTGACCCTTGAACAACATGGGGGTTAGGGGCACTGACCCTTCTCTAAGTACATGTAACTTTATAGTGGGCCCTCCCTATCTGCAATTCCACACCTGCAGATTCAATCAACTGTGGATTGTGCACTCTCCCCCCTCACAGATGGCCTGGTAACTTACTCCCCCAAATCCAGGGTTTTTAAATAGGTTAAAATTAACATTAAGAATATTTTAGATTATCTTAATATCTTAAATGATTCTGATGTGTAACATCAGAAATGGTTAAGCAAAGATTCAACTTTAGAAAATGTGTAGTTGCATCTTTATTTTCCCAGGAAATAATTTCTGTTTTCTTTCTAGAATCATGACAATGTTTAAAATGCAGTCTTAGAAGGATTCTGTTTCATGGCCATTGGCACTTAATTGAAAGAAAATGCCTTATTAACTAAAAGGGAATGCTTAAAACAATGTCATGTGCCTAATTTTGGATATAGATCACATAGGAGCTACTTTACATTGTAAAAAAAAATAGTATAATAGCTAGAAAATACTGATTTATGATCTCCCTAAACTGGACTCTCAAACTAGCTGTGATTGTTCCGCTTCCAAGCTACGAGGTGAAATTTGTAAAGCAGTCAAGGTGGTGTTGATGCTCATAATGCCAAGCACCCTATAGTTGTTCTACCACAGCAGCTGCAAGGAGTCAGCCTCCTCTGACTGCAGCAGGCGCTTCTTCCTGATGGTTCCAGTTCCCTCTGAGGATTTTTAAGGGGATGGCAACTTTGAGAAGGAATGGAAAACAATTACAAATATTTGAGGATAAATTTTCAACCTGTTCTTTTCCCAGTTAAGATAAAACACCAAAAAGATTGGCTTCTTTGAAACTCTAGAAACTTCAATCCAGGCTACCAGCCCACAGTGTTTTCAATGTTAAAAAGTGATGCTTTAAGTATTAACCAAGTAGCAGACTGCTATTTGCCTGACCCAAATAGCCTTTTGCTAGAGCTTGGAAAAACTAAGTCCTCACAGCTATAGTTGGCTGAAAGACAGTTCTAGAAAATGAGATCTATGTGAGAGTCAGCTGAGTTGGGGGTATGGAGTATTATCCTGAGAAAGCTTTTACTTTCCTGGAAAAAAGGAAAAAGAAAAAGGTGGCTGAAGCCACTCCTTTCCCTATCTTCCTGCCTTGAACAACGGGGGTGTAAAGAGTAAAACTGCTGCAACCACCCTGCAACCATGTGAGAAATGTCAAGAGAATCACAGAAATTGTGGCTCTCCTGTTCTTGAGCTGTTGAACCAACGATAACCAACTACCTGCAGACTTAGGTGACTAAAGAGACGCTTCTTTAAGCCATTGCAATATAATGTTTTTTAATTCGCAGCCATATGCATTCCTAACTGTGCATCTATTAAAATGACACCTTTTTAGTACTCTCTTTCATCCTCACAATTAGCTACTCTTCCTATAGTTACTGCTATTACTATCTAGTCACCCTAACTGGAAAACTCAGTCATCCTTCACTTCTTATTTTCCCTCATCCTCTTAGTAACCAAGTCTTGTTTATTATATCTAGCTAGTTTCAAGTCCATCTCTGCTTCACTATCCTCGCTGCCACTACGTTAGTTTGGACTCTCTCTCCACCTCCTCTCTGGACTATTTTTACAGCCCCCTCATTAGATAGTATCCCCACATCCAGTCCAATATCCACCATGCTTCAGAATTACTTTTCTAAAATCTTATAAGATACTCTCCTCCTTAAAAATCTTAAATGGCTCTCAGTCCTCTAGAGGAGGAAGCACAAACTCCTTTTTTTGTTGTTTCTGCCTTCTTGTTTAGGCTTTGCATCTCCAGGATCCAGTCTGGCCCAGAGTAGGAGCTCAGGTGTTTGTTAAATGACTGAATCTTTTGTATGGCTTCTTTGTTGTTAAATATCAAAACATGTAAACATTTAATCAGACTAAGCAGCGTGACAGCATCCTGGATAGTCAATAAAGATTTGCTGAGTTAATCTAGCTTCTAGATTCTACTGTAAAATCCTTTATCAGTAGTCCCAGATATACACATCTTGGTGTGTATTCAGTTGATTTAATCTGGCCTAAAGAAAGAGGCTCTTCAGTAACGTGTACGCATTTAGTTTAAAACTGGTCACGTACATCCTCCAGACTGGGCTTCTGCCAAGAAAGGAAGTTACGAAGGTGGGTGAAGAAGCCTATATGGGCATTTCTGACCATTTCGATCTATGAATTACTGCTATCAAACGAGAGAGTAAATCTACGACTTCTGGCAGGCTCGCAAGCCCTACCAAGTTAACCACACTAGTGTGGGCCACAGCCTACAGCTGCTACAAAGGCTTCGCTTTGTGAAGCGGAAGGCTCTCCTTTGGAACTTACTGCGGGGAGCGGGGAGCCGCTGCATCGCAGCACAAAACTAGCTCAAGGCTTCCCGTGCAGAGCTTCCCCAGAACTGCGGGCTCTTTCAGGTGCTGCTTCGAGTTTTTTCTTGGCCTAGAGACCAGGACATGAGGCCTCTCTTGACGAGATCAAGAAAACGGAGCGTGCTTTGATACGTGCAGAGCGTGTTTTGGAGAGCAGGGGTAGAGGAGACAAAGCCCACTCAGCCAGCCGCCCAACATCTTCCTTTCTTCCCTGGTCTGGTGTTGTCTAGTCCTCCTCATTTCCACTCCCCGACTCAGCCTGCAAACTTCTATATTTCAAGAGGGAAAAATCACTCTACGGCATAAAACCTGGTGCCGTGCTGTCCGCATTTCCTAGCACTGAATTTCTCCGGCCTCCCTTTTCGCCCGGCTAGGCCTGAAGCCTTCACCGCCCGAACCCCCTGGCGCCCCAGGCCCGGGCGTCTCGGGGGCGACCCCTCCGCCGCGCACGCGCCCTACGCGGGATCTCCGCTGACCTTCTCCAGAAAACCCCTTCAAAAGCGTTTCCCCTTCACCTCGCGCCATCCCCGCCCTTCCGGCTCTTCCTCCACGCGCCTGCGCGGACCCAATTGTTTTGGCTTTCCGGTGGGATCCGGCAAAGGAAAAGGGCGGGGGAAGCGAGGGTAAGGGCGGGTGGGGTGGGGGCGTCTCAAGAACCCGGGAAACTGCAAAATTGACGTTTGTGCTGCTAGACGCGGGCGAGCAGCGGAAAGGGGAAGCTGGCGAAGGCTGGCCCACGGTCTGCTGTCCGCGCGTTCCCGGGCCTCAGAAGGGGCCCGCCAAGGGGGCGAGAGCGCGCTGCAGGGGCGGGGCGGGAGCGGCTAGCCGGGCGTTTCGCGGCTCCGGGGCTGACGAGGCGGCGCGGGCAGGCTGCGCGGCTCCCGGGGGAGGAGTCTGGCGGTGGTCGGGCCTTGTGGAGAGTGCAGCTGCGCCCAGAGAGGACGCTGCTTTCCGCTCAGGACGGACCGGCCGAGGGAGGGCGCGAGGGGAAACCGGAAGGAAGGGGAGGCGGCGGCGCCAGCCTTCCTCGGAGGGAAGCAGAAGCGAGACCCCGGCCCTAGCCGCGGCAACAGGGCCACGCCCCCGCCGCCGCGCGTGAGGGGCCCAGTGTCTTCGTGGCCACCAGCCGCATCGGATCCCAATCCTCGGGACTGAGGGACTCGGGTGAGCAGGCGTCGCTAGCGCCGGGCGGGGGTACCCCGAGACGACCTGTGGAGGAGTTGGGGGAGGAGGGCCGCGGCGGGAGGGGGCTCGGCCCTTTGTGGCTCGGCGGGCGGGGGGCGGCGGCGGCGGCATCTTTCAAACCGGAGACGCTTCCGCTGCGGGCGGGGGAGGGGCGCGGGCGACTCGCGCCTCCCTCCACCCCCGGCGGCGGCCCCTCTGCGGCTCTGCCTCCGGCCGGTGCTTGGGGCAGGGGCGGCGGGGCTTGCCGCTCGCGGGGGCGTTTCCGGCCGCGGGTCTCCCAGGCGGCGCCCTGGCCCCGTCTGGCGCCCGTATTGCCAAAATGAAGCTGCTTCCCTTAAAGACTCGCGACGTCTTCGGGAGACGGTGGGCAGTAGGAGGGCAAGACCTTCCTTGCATTTTTTTCCCGGCACTTTTGAAGTAACCAAGAGATGTCTAGATTAACTGAGGCCCCATTGTGATCTACTGATGATTTTAAAAAGAAAGCAGAAACTGCCCTTTGAAACGGAAAATTCTGTACGTATTTACTTTAGACTGTGAAATCGCTAACTTATTTGAACTCGACCACCTTTCTCTCCCTATGAATTGAGAAACCGTGAAGTGGAAGAATATCCCTTAGTTTGATGTGGAGCGGTTATTTTGAGTTAACGGGTTTTTTATTTCTCGTTTGTTGATCTAAGATCTCTTTTTATACTACCTCAAAGAGAGAATAATATACCCTCCACAGATCTCTAGAATTGTCCGATGCCACGATTGCCCCTTCAAATGAAAATAGAAAAAGAATCTAAAAATATAAAATTAACTGTGAAAGAGTATGTTTGTGTGAAATATCTATCTTCTATATCAGTAGTGTTATAAAAACGTAGGGTACAGGACTGGTCACGTGTTGTTGACACATGAATCTGTACGTCTGGCTCACTTAGCATTCAGGCATTCAGAAACAACCCTATCAGCAATGTGGTCTGACTAAAATTTTATTTTCTTCTATTGAGGCAACCAGTTAACAGGGTGGAATTAACAGAGTGGTTTTCTTCCTCTTTTTCTTTTTTTTTTTTTTTTTAAGACAGGGTGGTTTCTTTCCCCCCCCTTCCCGCTGTGTTGTGAATTTTTGCCTGAATTTGAGTGGTATGGACTTAAAATCTCGCAGTTGTGAGTGACTTACTTTAGTTAACCTTTGGTAAGGACCTTTTTCCTGACTTTTTTTAGAAGTACTTTTTCTGACTGAAAGTAAATCGAAAAGTCAAACCAGTCAGTTGTTTTCCAGTCTTGATGATGTAGAATTTTCTTAATGTTAAGCTTACTTCTTCACTTTGATCTTTTGTTGGTCTAGTGTTTATTGAAGTCGCTTTAGATTGGGCCCTGAAATTCTCAAGAGGTTGTTTTCCTCAGTAAACAGTACAGGGCTATGGCATTTCTGTTGAGCTTGCTTTATAGTTCGTGCTTTTCCACATAGTACTATTTTCTCTACAGTTTTGTAAGAAGAGTTCTAAGTGCTATAACTCGTCTCTCCTTTTTGCTCTCATAAGCATTACCATAAAATCTGTTAGCTTTGATTATTCACATGCCCTTTAAGGAGATGGGTGGGAATAAAGGTGTCATAGTGCTTTAGTCCACACTTCTCCATATATTTTCTTCTGGTTAATGGAAATAACGAGCTGTCTCATAAAATCCAAATATTGAGCACTGAATGTGTTTAAAGTGGATGGTAGGGACTTCTCTGGTGGCACAGTGGTTAAGAATCCGCCTGCCAGTGCAGGGGACACAGGTTCCATCCCTGGTCTGGGAAGATCCCACATGACGCAGAACAGCTAAGCCCACGTGCCGCAACTACTGAAGCCCGCGTGCCTAGAGCCTGTGCTCTGAAACAAGAGAAGCCACTGCAATCAGAAGCCTGTGCACCGCAACGAAGAGTAGCCCCTGCTTGCCACAACGAGAGAAAGCCCATGCGCAGCAACAAAGACCCAGTGCAGCCAAAAAAAAAAAAAAGTGGATGGTAAATTCATAGAAACTTGAATGCAGTCACAAAAGCCAAAAGATACTTTGATTTTCCCAAAGATATTACTTATATACTTAGAAAAGAGTTGTATTTTTTCTTGCTCTCCTTCCTAAGCCCAGGAAAAAGGATTGGTCCTGCTATCATAAAAAATACGAATGAAAATGTCAAAGTCCTTTATTATATCTTAGTCTTATCATTTTCAGTTTTGTGGAGTTTGAAAAGAGCAGATGATATTTAAATAACTCAGGGTATTGGAAATGATAGGTTGATTTCAAGTAACGTTTTAAGTATATGAAGGTTACTCGTGGTTCCCTTGCCGGATTTTTCAGTACCTAGATTCCTCTGTGTGGGAAGAAGGGATTATTGGAGAAAATTTGGAGGAAATATAATCATTTAATGAGAGATGCTTTTTAAAGTCTTCCCTTTTTTTCTCAGCTCCACTCCCATACCTCTGACAAGTGGTAACATGTAGTAGGTTCCATGATAGGCAGGGGATTCTAAGTATTTCTCAGTTTACCCCCCCTTTTTTTTTTTAAAGAAACTGAGAAATTTAAATAGTCATAATCATTGTTAAGCAGCTGTGCCCTTAATGACCTCATGAATATATTTATTATCTGGGAAATATTTTCTTCTGCTGTTGTGATAGAAAAAAATCATTGATTTGGTGGAAAATGAAATCCCATTGAAAAGGTTAAGGTCAGTTTTGCTTTAGTCTATACTTCTCCAGCTTTCTTAAGTCTATGCAGAGCTGAGAAGAAAAGAGAAGAGTGATATCCAAAATAAAAGGACATACTACACTCATATAATTATTCTATCACAGATGGTGTCTCCTTTATGTTCTTGTTTAATTTTTTTAAAGTGAGACAACTTATTATTCATAATGTAGAACAGAAGCTTATTCTTGTGACCTGAATTTACTTAGGGTACTGAGCATAATTAACTTGATGGAGCCATGTAGTTTTTTCAGTATAGTTGGAAAGGAGGAGCACAAGGGAATAGACCTAGACTCTGAATTTGATTAGAGGAAGCTGTACTGAAATTTATCAAACTTGATAAATTATTTAAAAGGCAAGGTGTTTGGTCTTTTTTTTTTTTTTTTTTTTCTTTGGCTGCATTGGGTCTTCGTTGCTGCACACGGGCTTTCTCTAGTTGTGGCGAGCAGGGGCTACTCTTCGTTGCGCTGCGCGGGCTTCTTATTGCGGTGGCTTCTCTTGTTGTGGAGCACGGGCTCTAGGCGCACGGGCTTCAGCAGTTGCGGCATGTGGGCTCAGTAGTTGTGGCTCTCGGGCTCCAGAGCGCAGGCTCTGTAGTTTTGGTGCATGGGCTTAGTTGTTCCACGACATATGGGATCTTCCCAGACCAGGGCTCGAACCCATGTCGCCTGAATTGGCAGGTGGCTTCTTAACCACTGCACCATGAGGGAAGTCCAGGTGTTTGTTTTTTAATTGATGCTTGTCACGACTCCAAAAATTTGTTTGTGTAGTGGTTGACAATCAATCTGAAGATCAGGTGGTCTTCCAAACATTCTCAACTGTCAGGGTTGTTTTGGTAACTTGAAAGCAAAGTATTTCTGGCACCAATATTTTGTCCTCCCTAAGGAGAAACCTGTTTTCTCACTGAAATGAAGAAAGGCTTGTGTTATGACTGGTATCATTTAGTTTTTCTGCATGAGCATCAGCCTTCTCAAGGTTAGTCTTTGTTGTACTAGTTTGTTTCATGACTTGTACCATCAAAATACTCCCTAAAATCTTTGAATAAATTTCTCTTATCTAAAGTATCATTCACCCAGCGTGAAAAGAGAACTGTTTGAGTGTTGAGACCTTGTAATTGGGACCCTTAGACCTGTATAGGTGTGAAGTTTTGAAAGTCGGGAAAGTGCTACAAAAAGCTTGACCAGTGAGTGCGTTAATAAAAATAATTGCCAATTTTTTTGCACACAGTAGTAGTGTTGTGTGTCAGGCAGCACTGTTCCATGCTCTTCATAGAACTCATTTAATCCTTAATTCATTGAGAAGAATTCTATTTTTATCCCCCGTTTTACAGATGAGCATACTACAGGACAGAAAAGGGTCACACAACTAGTAAGTTGCAGAACTGGGATTTCAACCCAAGTAATTTGGCTCCACAGTTCACGCTTTTAATTTTTTGGCAATACATGACATTCAGAATGCCCTGGATTCTTTCTAACAAAAGTTTTGGATTTTCTGTATTGACATTTGTAGCACTGGAAGATGGAGCATCACCTAAGTTAATAATATACAGCTTGAAAATGCTTCATACAGATGATAACCTGTAGCCCACTGCCCTTCCTTTTTATCACTGTTTTATCCTTACTGTGTAATTTTTGTGCAGTCCTTGTTTGCAGCCTCCTCCCCATCTTTTTATCCTTCCTCATTTTACATATACAGCTCAGTTAATTGCTGAGCAGACTCATATTCACAATCAGTAGTTATTTAATCCTTTATTCTTTCCTTTATCCTCCAGGTCTTCCCTGTATAACATTGGAAAAGCTTGTTTTGTATCTGTTTGAGTTTCTATAGCTACTCTGTGGAAGGGCACTACAAATGACACACCTGTGGGAATGAAAACTAGATTTCAAAGTGAAGTTAGACACATCTACTTCCCCTAATAAAAAACCACTGCCATCAACCTCTGAAACCTGTGAAAGTATTTGGAATTTTTTTTTTTAATATTTCATACCTTTTTCCAATTAATCTTGATTCCTGTTCCTTGAATATCAGTATTTAGATCCTATGAAATTTATTGTTACTATTATTTTTAAATTATGAGTATTATAGTAGCATTTACTTTATGTAAATTTTCTTTGCAGATACACTTCTGGGCATATTTTAGCTTTTGCAGCCTAAGGACTTCAACAGTTTTTTTTATAGGAAAGTGAAGTGAGGATTTCAGACAACCAGCGTAAACTTCTGGAGTACAACTGACCCTTGAACAACTCGGGGTTGGGGCGCCAACCCTCCTAATACTAGAAAATCTGCATGTAGCTTATAGTCAGCCCTCCAAATTCTGTGTTCTTCCATATCTGTGGTTCCGCATCCGAGGATTCAACCAACTGCAGATCGTGTAGTGCTGTAGTATTTACCATTGAAAAAAATTGGACCTGTGTAGTTCAAACCCCTGCTGTTCAAGGGTCAGCTGTACAGGTACTTTGAAAGTTGGATTTTTCTACAATTTGATTCTATGGTGAAAATGAAAAACAAGTTAGCTCTGTGAAAATTTATAGTCGCATTGATTATTCAAAGGGAGGAAAACCTATTGAAATAACTTTCCATAAGAGGTGTTTCAGATTTTTAAGTAGAATTGTATATATTGATATGGATTGTTGACTGATTTAATCCTAATGACCGTTTAATAACAGAATGTTTGTTTTGAAACTGTTTTGTGTGGTGGAATTCACTCAGAACCTTGGAGGCTTGGGTATCCTAGAGCAGCAGTCCCCAACCTTTTTGGCACCAGGGACTGGTTCCGTGGAAGACAGTTTTTCCACAGGCGGGGGTGAGGTGGGGAGGGGAGGGTTCAGGCGGTAAGGCTGCCCTCCTGCTGTGTGGCCAGGTTCCTAACAGGCTGGGGACCAGTACCAGTCCATGACCCGGGGGTTGGGGGCCCCTATCCTAGAGAAAATGTTAGGATCAAAGTTTTTGCTTTTCCTTTTTTTCTCTCAATCTCAAGCAATTTATAAATTTTCTGCTCTTATAGGAAGCTCTTAGATTTAAAAATAAGTTGGTCTTTGTTCTGTACTTATTTGCAGGAAGTCGGTAAAAAGGAAAGGATCTCATCCTATGTATAGCATTCTAACCTTATTCATTGCTGTTATTCTCTGCTATCAAACAGATCAATCAAAAATATTGAATTGAGCTCAGAACTTAGAAAAAAAAGTAAGAATGTGCATAGTTTTAATGCCAGAGTACATTGTACTTTATTAGATTCTGAATTTCGTTATATTGTGTTTGTATGACTCCCATTTAATTCTTATTCTAGTTGGTTTTTTTCACTGTGGAATATGTTCTGACAACCAGCTTTAAAATACAGGACTTTTCTATTAATCTTCAGGTGCCTGGTACCAGGAAATGTGGCAAGTAATAGTGGTTTCCCAGTCTTTGGCCCTTGGTTCATCTAATGAATCCGTGTGTTCATTAAGTGTCTTTACACATTGTCTTGTATACATCTTCTATTTTTCAAATGTATGTAAATATGTTGTAGTTGATTAAAAAAAAAAGAGAAAGTGTTTTTGACTCTAAAATATTTTTTTCTCATTGTGAGTTTTTTCCAGCAGATTATCTTCAGAAAAAAAGTCCTTTTTTTCTAAGCTTAATAAAGGATACTCACACTAGATTAAAAAAAAAAAGTGTTTCAAAAGTCCACTGAGCCTGTAGTAAGTGGGGAAAGCGGTTGTGTGATTAGGTAAGAGACATTAAAATATTTCAGTTGGAACGTGGAATATATACAGGTTAGATTAAGAATTATATTTAGGACTTCCCTGGTGGCACAGTGGTTAAGAATCCGCCTGCCAATAGAGGGGACACGGGTTCGAGCCCTGCTCCAGGAAGATCCCACGTGCCGTGGAGCAACTAAGCCTGTGCGCCACAACTACTGAGCCTGCGCTCTAGAGCCCGCAAGCCACAACTACTGAGCCTGCGCGCCTAGAGCCGGTGCTCCACAAGAGAAGCCACCTCAATGAGAAGCCCGCGCAGCGCAACGAAGACCCAACGCAGCCATAAATAAATTTATAAGAATTTTATTCAATTCAACTTTCAAGCATTTGAGGTTTGTGCTTTTTCCTTGTTTGTGTGATCTGAAGGGAAAACAATCTTCTAGGAAAAACAGCTTGAGATATGTATTTTTGTCACTGATTTTTTTTTTAATTTCTTAATATTTGATCAAGAAGCAGCCTGAAGCAGAGATTGGTACATTTGGCCTGCAGTCTGTTTTTGTAAATAACATTTTATTGAAACAGTCATGTCCATTTGTTTACAGGTTGACTTTTGCTGCTTTCAGGCTACAATAGATTAAGCATTTGGGACAGAGACCTTAAGGGCTTGCAAAGCCTAAAATATTTTGTCTTTATGATGAGAAAAGAGAGTAGTATACCTTTTGAAAGTTTGGGTTTTTAAATTAAATAATCATTGCATATGTTAACAAAATTCAGAAGGTTTAAATAGGTCTTCAATAAGTTTTTCCTTCCTCTGCAGTGTGAACCACTGTTAGCAATGGGGACAAGTGCCAATTGCCTCCTTTCCTCATTTCACTTGTGCCACAATTGTTCTTATGGTAAACAATAAAATTTTCTTGTATTATGTCTCTATCAAAAGTTTGGAAATGAAAGATCAAGACAGCTAGATTTTATTCATTTGCCTGCCTCTTTTTGATTTTGTCTAGAATAATTGGTTTTTAAAACACCCTGTTTTTAAATGATAGTCATGTTTTGGCTGTAGTAAGAGTAAATGTGCTTGGTGTCTTGGAGCTCTAGTGGTTGGCAACTCTCAGTCTGAGTCCTTAGAGTACGATACAATGACCAGCCCTTAGTAAATACTCAAACATTTGTTGAGTTAAATTTAAGTAGCCATTAATCTATAATAGAAAATTAAGTAAACAGTTTCATTGATACCTGAGAATTACTAAGTCTGAGGATGCTAACTTCTACAGACAACAGGGAGTATGACTTTTTTTTTTTGAAACTAATTTTAGGTGTAACACAGAATGATATATGGTACAATATATTTATTAAAAAGGGAAAATTCATAAAATGTCAAATCATTGGTTATTAAGTAATATAGTACAGACATTGTGAAATGTTTCAGAGTATGTAGGATATTGATTTTAAGGGTTTTTTTTTTTCTGGAACAAGTTGGGAAATTATTTAAGTTTTAGTTTTAGGAGAGAAGGAATCTTGTTATAAAAAATATGTTATGGGCATTTAAGGTGGTTGTTGTTGATCATCTTAAACTTTGCCATTTTTCACATTTTTATTTAATACATTTTGAAGTCTATGTTCCCAGAGAAGGGACACTGAATTTTATTTTGGATTGTACTAGATACAGATCTGTTTAAATTAAGTTTACTTAATACGATGTCTGAATGACTTTGTTTTTCTGCCTATTTTAATATTAAGATATCATAAATAAAAATTACTTTATTAGGAAGAAATGTACCCTAGATTTCAAAGGAAGAGGTGGGAATAGGGTGTATAAAGCAGTGACAATGAGATTATATAAAGTTGGCTCGCCATGTAGTATTCTAAAAGCAGACTTCAGTTTTAATACAGTTTCATGCATATGATAAAAAGAAATCAAATCTAGTAAAACTGAGACAAATTCAGTGGGGCTCAAAAAAGTCACTGCAAAAAAATCAGGTCATAGTATGAGGTCAGAGAAATGACCAGAGTGAACCTGTACAGCTACCCTGCAAGGAATTCTGGAGTCTAGAGTATAATCTAAATACATCCCTGCACTGGCCACCAGTTCCTGTCACCTGGTTTAAATATGGATGGGGGGGCTTCCCTGGTGGCGCAGTGGTTAAGCATCCACCTGCCAATGCAGGGGACACGGGTCCGATCCCTGGCCCAGGAAGATCCCACGTGCTGCAGAGCAGCTAAGCCTGTGCACCACAACTACTGAGCCCGCGTGCCACAACTACTGAAGCCCATGTGCCTAGAGCCTGTGCTCCACAGCAAGAGAAGCCATCGCAATGAGAAGCCCGTGCACTGCAACGAAGAGTAGCACCCGCTCGCTGCAACCAGAGAAAAGCCTGCAAGCAGCAATGAAGACCCAACGTAGCCAAAAATAAAATAAATTTTAAAAAATAATAATAATAAATAAATAAATAAATATGGATGGGGACAATTTTGGGTCCTGCAGCTGGGGTTAGGACTTATAGTCTATTAATACATGTATTTCTGTAAGATAGATTTTTAGAGGTAGAATTGAAAGATTGAGGTATTAAGCATTTTCACTGCCAAATATATCTTCTATAATCATTTGCAATCTGAAATTCAAAAAGCTCTTAAAATCAAGTTAAAAAATTTTTTTTTGCAAAACTTGACCTGAAGTAACGTAAGACTGTACATAGTATTGTTTTTCACACTGTGCATATTTCCCTCAGTGAGAATAGTAGGATGTTCAGTTCTGGAGCTCTGCCCCAGACCCTTTGTAATACATGATATATGTACCACATTACCTCTGTAAGATCTGAAAAATTCTAAATTCTAGAACACAGCTGGCTCCAAGAGTCTGTTTTTGTTTGTTTGTTTTTGTCTTCATTGGGTCTTCGTTGCTGAGCGCGGGCTTTTCTCTAGTTGCAGTGAGCGGGGGCTACTCTTAGTTGCAGTGTGCGGGCCTCTCATTGCCGTGGCTTGTCTTTGTTGCGGAGCATGGGCTCTAGGCACGCGGGCTTCAGTAGTTGTGGCACGTGAGCTCTAGAGCACAGGCTCAGTAGTTGTGGCACACAGGCTTAGTTGCTCCACGGCATGTGGGATCTTCCTGGACCAGGGCTTGAGCCCGTGTCCCCTGCATTGGCAGGCAGATTCTTTCTTTTTTTTAAGTTTATTTATTTATTTTTGGCTGCATTGGGTCTTCGTTGTTGGGTCTTTGTTGCTGCACGTGGGCTTTCTTTAGTTGTGGCGAGCAGAGGCTGCTCTTCGTTGTGGTGCGTGGGCTTCTCATTGCAGTGGCTTCTCTTGTTGCAGAGCTCGGGCTCTAGGTGCACAGGCTTCAGTAGTTGTGGCACGCAGGCTCAGTAGTTGTGGCGCATCGCCTTAGTTGCTCCACGGCATGTGGGATCTTCCTGGACCAGGGCTCGAACCCGTGTCCCCTGCATTGGCAGGCGGATTCTTAACCACTGCACCACCAGGGTAGTCCCAAGAGTTTTGTTTAAGGGCTTGTACGTATGCATCAACTTATACTCCTCTGTAAGAATGCTCGTTTTCCCACACCCTCACTAACACTGGGCCTTGCTGCATTATTAATATGTGAAAGTAGCCAGTGATTTTAGGTATTATTAGCTTTGGAGGTTATAGTAGTAAACTTAGATTTATAGTGTAACTTTCAGATTTGGAAGAGCAAAGTCATTACCTTAAATGACCCAAAGTCTCTGCCTTTGCACCTGTTTTAGTTACTTCCATATAGTTAACTTGGCTGGAAATTTGACAGTCTACGTCAGGTTTGCAGTTCATGTAATAGTATAGTTTGGCAGGAAGTACAATGTGATCTTCTCTTTGACATATGGATGATATTTTTGTGAGAAAAAGTATTAGTGGTTCCAGTGATGGTCAAATATATTTATAGGTTTCATGTCAACAGCACTTGACTTTCTGATTATGGAGCTTAGAGTCATCTAATTAGGAAATAGGTGATAGTTTTTAACTGTTATTAGCACTGTATATTCTATATGTTTTTCCTGATTTGTAATTCCTTTGCCATATGTTGTAAATACTGATTTTTAAATAACATTTTAAATTAAACTTTAATGCAGCTGGAATTTCTTTTGATGAATGGTATGCAGTATGACTAAAACTTAGGTGGGTTTTTTTTTTTCCTCCGGTGGGTAACCAGTTGTTCCAACGTTATTTGTTGAAATAACCCAATCTTCTAGTTTGAAATGACTTGTTTATCTTTATCATATCTAATGTCTTTTTTTTTAACATGGATGTATTGTATTTACTTATTTACTTATTATATTTACTTATTTTTGTTTACTTGGGTTTATTGTAGAATTGTAATACATTTTAATATTTGTTAAGAGTATGAGGAAAAACCTGTCCTCCCTTCTCAAATATCTTGGCAGTATTTGTGAATTCTTCCAGATGAATCTTCTGCAAGTTGGATTTGTATTAAATTTACACATTTTGAGAACATTCATATCTGTATAGTATGAAGTCTTCATGTAGGAATACATTTCTCTGTTTTATCATGTTTTATGTTTCATTTTTCAGTAAAATTGTATGTTCTTATAAAGATTTCTAGGAAGGAACCACTGTACAGAGAGATATGTTGTATTTATCTCCGTTACAGGATTGAACTGCAAATTTTATAATATAGTTTATGCTTTGGAAATAAATTCAATCTATTTATCATATAGTTTAAGTAATTTAAATATAAAGGCTGTGTGAATACATTTAAATTATACTCCCCAAATGAGACTCTCCTTGCAAGAGAAAGGGGTTTTTTTTTTCTCTTAAATTACAGTCATGTATTGCTCCTAAACAAATAAGTAGGAGATTTGGCTTTGCTGGTAATTGAAATTCTTTATTTTTAAAGAACTTTTAAAAAAATGTATGCTTGTTGATGTGTTCCTTATTTTCTAGAATGTTTATATTTTGTATAGAAGGCAAAGAATTAAAACCACAAATGTAATAAACTTATTAAATGTCCCTTTTCTCATGTTTCATTTTTATGGTAATGTCTAAAGTTGAACTTCAAAAAAATGTAATTCATATTTAAGTCTGCAATTTTAAACATTGTATTCTAAAAATGTACTGACCTAGATTCTCTAACTGAACTTTTTTTTCTTTTTAGTTACTCCAGAGGATCCACAGAACATAGGATGTTGCCACAAAATCTACCTCGTGTGTTATTCTCTTTCACTCATGAGTTGAACAACAGTTACAAATTTGAGCAAGGTATCTGCAGACTGTGTTGAAAAACTCTGAAGAACGTAATTAACACAGGATGACCTGCTAGTGATTCTAAGCCTGAAAAGATACTGCTCGTTAGTGAATGTGTCAATCTTGGTTCTGAATGCTGCAGATAACAGCAAGCAGAGTTTCTCCTTTCTTTATTTCTGAAGCATTCACTTGACCTTCCATCAGTAAGACTGACTTTTCTAATCTGTTCCTGGATATATTAATGGAATACAGTCATGTCCACTCAAGACGAGAAGCAGATCAATACTGAATATGCTGTGTCCTTGCTGGAACAGTTAAAACTGTTTTATGAACAGCAGTTGTTTACGGACATAGTGTTAATTGTCGAGGGCACTGAATTCCCTTGTCATAAGATGGTTCTTGCAACATGTAGTTCTTATTTTAGGTAAGTACTGTAATCTTGGTTAGTTTATAATTCCAAATGCAGAATGTTAGCTTGTTTTAATCTTTTAATAGGAATTCTTTCAAACATTTAAATTTTTTTTAAAAGTTAGGTGTCTTAATGTTTTGCTTAAATTTTCTATTTGGGTGATACAGTGCTTGTCAAATCACCTCCTTGCGTGTGTAAGTAAGGGGCAGGCGAAAGAAGTTTTTACAAAGGATTAAATACAAGAAACTTGTTGAAATTAACTAAGGTAAAGTTTTAATGATGGGGAGGCAAAAAGGTTCAGAATACTGTTTTTTCATTGAAAGAGAAAGAAAAACGAATGGGCTGATTTTCACTTTTAAGATTTTAAAATGTTAAATTTAGAAAACAGTCATTGTTTATCAATTTAAGAGTTACAGGAGGCTTAATAATAACTTTTAGAAGATAATTGGTACTGTTTAGACATGTTAAGGACTTTTATTTCCTTTGCAAAAATGAGTTTCTTTTCTCACTCTTGGTTTCTTCATCTTTTGTGCTATTGTTTTAGCTGTACCAGACTCCTTGCCAGATTGAAATAGTTAATAATTAATAATGTTTTTGTTCTCTATGCCTCAGAATTTATAAGTTGATTTAGTTATTTGTTTGCTAATTACAAATAAATAAAGCTTAACTTTACATTTTTATGATCTTTTGCAACTTTTAATCTTTTTAAGGTAGGTTTCCCTTTATTATGTGTTTCATGGGAGGAAAAGAATTAAGGCGTAGAAATTCCTATATTTGGTCTCTGCCCTTAGGTTGAATTTTTACTTAATATTTGAAAGGGACAGGGAGAATAAAGATGAATGAAATGTGGACCAGTATATTCCTGCTACAAATCTTAGCTGGCATAAGTGGAGATCAGCAATGAAAGTTATTTTCTGCTGCTCCTTAGTGGCAGCTGTAGACAGGACAAGTTTAATCTTGACTTTTCAAGGCCTACATACACGAAGGTGTAGAAATTTAACATTCCTTAGTATAACACATCTCATGATGATTATAGAAGCTAAGGCCCAAATGTCAGTTGCCTTGCTCTGCCTGCCATTGTTTCAGGTTTAGCTGTGGATATTTCATGCAATTTCAGACATTGATTTTCTTATCTTAGGAAGCTTAGCATATTTGCAAACAGTGGTTCTAGAGAATCTAATGGATCTAGAGGATGCTCAGAATCCTCTTGTGCTTCTACAAATAGAGATTCTTGGATTTCAAACCTAGAAATTATGATTCAGTGGGTCTGAGTTAGAGTTTCAGGATTTGTATGTTTAAGAGCTTCCCAGATGATTGTGATGGTCAGGTTTTTTTGCTTGTTTTTGTTTTTTCATATTTATTGACTTAGTAGATGGTGTTAGAAATTCAAGGTTATAGATTCAATCAAACCTGGGTCCATTTTCTCCCTTTTTAATGGTTATTAATTACAAATTGATTATCCATTATTGGAATGAGCTATATGCTTTAGTTGTGGATTTTCAGATTGATATTTGTAATCATAGAGTAGAATCTTTTGTGGTAATATTTTAGCAGTCATCTTGTGTAACTTTTAAACCTATGCAGAAAGTCTATCTCCATATTTTCTGAATTGTCATCATCTTTATCAGGAAGTAACATGTGGGTTTATGGGTTAGGTATCTTACCCTTTTTTCTTCCTCGCTAAGTCTGTTTTTTATTGTATAGATAACACACTATTCTTTTTTTTTTTTTTTTTTATAAATTTTTTTTTTTTTTTTAATTTTAAGTATTTGTTTATTTATTTATTTATGGCTGTGTTGGGTCTTCGTTTCTGTAGGAGGGCTTTCTCTAGTTGCGGCAAGTGGGGGCCACTCTTCATCGCGGTGCGCGGGCCTCTCACTATCACAGTCTCTCTTGTTGCGGAGCACAGGCTCCAGACGCGCAGGCTCAGCAATTGTGGCTCACGGGCCTAGTTGCTCTGCGGCATGTGGGATCTTCCCAGACTGGGGCTCGAACCCGTGTCCCCTGCATTGGCAGGCAGATTCTCAACCACTGCGCCACCAGGGAAGCCCAACACACTATTCTTTAAATTCTCTAGCCATGAGGTTATTATTTATCTTTAGTTGGGTTGGAATTGGTTTTCCTGAAGACCAAGAAGTTTAAGTATTTCATTAATGTTACAATCTTAAAAACAACACATTCTCTTTAAGGCTGCTGTTATTTAACTTATCACTAGCTAGTTCTCTTCTTTAGCATCCTTGGTGTTCTGAGAGAATATATTCTCCCTAAAGCAAATCAGATACTAAGAAGTAGAAATAATAGTAGAAAGAGTAGTCCTATCCATGTTTGGGCTTAAAGCCATCCATCTTTAAAATCCTGTGTCTGGGCCAGTTTCATAATCCACAAGATGAAGACACTTATATATTAATTTTTCCTCCCATATATATCTTTTCTCTGGACTGGGTAGATTATTGTTACTGTATATTCCCACAATAATAACCTGATTTTCTCCCAAGTGTTCTTCAACTGGATTCTGCTTTCAGGTTTGTAGATTTTGGTATCCTTACATATAATGTTGCTATCAATCTTTATCATTAGAAATTTACTATTAGAAATTTTGCCTTTTGAAATAGATACATTCCTCCTTTGTAGTTTACCAGTTCCATCCCACTAAGAATCAAAAGAACTTCTAAAAATTCAGAGAATCTCTGAAATGGTAGTTTCTTCTTCTTGGTAACATATACACTTCATTTTAGACCCTAAATGAAGGGGATTACTTGAGAATTACTCAACACCTCTTCCACTATGGTAATTTAGCCTCCTATAATATTATGCAATTCAGTATTTACTCTTTCTTTAAAAAGTCTGTTTAAAATTTTTATAATCAAGTTGGCTAGGCTTCTACTAATCTTTGGTCTTCAGGAAGCATAGTTCCTTCACAGAAGTCCATCATTCTGGTGTCATAAACCATAGTCTAGAATAACCAGTCTCAGTGTCATCTGTATAGTCAGCTGTTCTCTTGCCCTACTTCCTCTTCCAAAGTTAACTACCTTCTACTGGCACAGACAGAAAGGCACATGACCCCTAAATCTTCCATTTTTACTCAGAGCTCCTATAGTTCTTTTCAGGTTGCTTTTGTTATTTCCCATTCTCCCGTGTCACACAAGTGAAGCCAGTAGCAATTGGTGTTTTTATTAGTTTCTTGTCACATCTTGGGTATTTTTCAACAGCACTTCCTAATCTCTGTTACTTGGTTGGGTTTATTTATGGCCATGTATTCTTTGGGAGGAAGTTATCAACCACCCTGATTGATGTTTTTGCCACTCTTCCATTCCCTAACTGCCTGAAGTTTATTTAGTTGCTGTTCTTACTGCTCATTCTGAGCTACACTAGAAATAACCAGTGCCTTCCTAATTGCTTTTGCAATGTTTGTTATCCTTGACTCTACAGTTTTTGACACCCTACCTCTCTTGCCCTGAGTAGCATTGTACTGACTGGCTTGTTCTTATTTCTCTGATGAATGTTTCTCAACGTTCTGTCATTCTTTTTTCTTCTAATTGAACTCTACCTCAGGTTGGTCATTGGGATTCTGGGTGGGTTTCTTTTAGTCTCCCTCAGATAACTTACTTGGCTTTAACACATGTCATTTTGTAGATAATTCACAGTCTACTGCATTAATGCCTGACCTTCAAAGTTCCAGTTGTATTAAATACTTAACTGATTATTGTATTACTTGCATTTGACTCAGCTGCTCACACCTCAAATTAAATATATCTAAAATTTAACTCACCTTTTTTGCAAGATTAACTGTTTTCCTTGACCTTATAATTTTTCTCTCAATGGTTAACAATATTTTTTTTCAGGTACTTACTTGAAAATAAACAGATAGCTTTGATTCTTTCCCTGTCTACTTCCTACTCTAGTCTATTCCGTACGTTCAGAAAATCACCGGATCTTGTTGGTTTTTTGTAAAAGCTTTTGTATCCATTTCTGCCACCCTAGCTCAGGTGGTTCTTACTTCTAATCTAGATTATTGCAGTAGCCTCAGAACCCTTTTTCCTTCTCCAGCCTTTGGCTCAGGTGGTTCTTACTTGTAATCTAGATTATTGCAGTAGCCTCAGAACCCTTTTTCCTATCTCCAGCCTTTGGCCCTTGAGGTCTGTCAGTACAAAATATTCATCCTAGAATACATTTTATTATGCTAATAAATCCATGCTGAAAACCCTTCAGTGAACCCTTCTTCACTATCTACAATAAAAAGCTCAGACTCGTATGTCTGTGTGTGTGTGTGTGTGTGTGTGGTTTTTTTTGGGGGGCCATGCTGAGGGGCTTGCAGATCTTACCCCAACCAGGGATTTGAACTCGGGCCCCGGCAGTGAAAGCACTGGGTCCTAACCACTGGACTGCCAGGGAATTCCCTCCTATATCTCATTTTAAAATCCCTCTGTGGGACTTCCCTGGTGGTCCAGTAGTTAAGACTCTGTGCTGTCCATGCAAGGGGCGCCAGTTTAATCCCTGGTCGGGGAACTGAGAATCTCACATGCTGCGCGGCCAAAAAAAAAGCCCTCTGTGATCTGACTGCCATTCATCTTTCCGATGTTTTGCATGAGCCCTTATGTTCAGCAATGTCACTGGGAAAAACAGTTCTTATGTTCTACCCTGACTCACTGTTTTATCCATTTTAAAGCCTTTCTCATCTTCTTGTCCTTGAGGTTGCCCAGGCTAGTTCTTGTGCTACCCACTTATGATCACTATAGGCATTTCTGTACATGCAACAATATTCTTTGTTTTTTATACCTCTTCCATGTATATGGGCATTTTACTTTGTATTCTCCACAACACTAATTGCCTTTCCAGCATATTTTCCTGCATGTAATTTTTAGGAAACTGTTCTGCATATTTTTAGGAAATCATTTGAGTAAATGAAAATTTTAACGGCTTTATTGAGATCAAATTTACACACAATTAAATGAATTTTAGTATATTTAAAGGGCTGTACAACCATCATTACAATTTAATTTGAAACATTTCCATCACTTTGTGCCCATTTACAGTCACTCACTGTTCTTACCCACAGTCCTAGGTAACCACTAATCTCCCTTCTGCCTCTATATATTTGCTTTGGGGGGACATTTCATATAAATGGAATCATACAGTATGTGGTCTTTTGTATCTGCCTTTTTTCACTGAGCATAATGATTTTGAGGTTTGTGTTGTAGTACATATAATAGAGTTCCTTTTTATTGCTGAATTCCTGTATGACTATAAGGATTAAATTAATTTTGATGTTATCACTCAGAATGGCACAGTGGAATAGTTTGGTATATCTTTGGCACTGAATTATAATTTTCTATTGTCTCCCTTGAAAGCTTTCCCTATAAGTTGTCCGTCAGCAAATACCCTAAATAAACATCCCATGTTGTCTAGTTTTTCTTTTTAGCCTTACATTTGTTTTCCCCATCTCTACTATAGGGCCATGTTCATGAGTGGACTAAGTGAAAGCAAACAGACACACATACACCTGAGGAATGTGGATTCAGCCACCTTACAGATAATAATAACGTACGCATACACGGGTAACCTGGCAATAAATGACAGCACTGTAGAACAACTTTATGAAACAGCTTGCTTCCTGCAGGTAAGCAGTTTTTTTGGTGTCTTATAGCTATGTAATTTTATTGCAGATTTTAGAAGGTAAAAGTTTTCTTCTCTTTTTCAAATATGTAAGGGAAAAACAATAGGATTTGATCAGCTAATAAACTTAGTCTTATGATGGGAACTTGACTAAAAAGATAGGTGAAAATTTCATATTACTTTCATATTCTGCCTAATATACCACAGGATTTAGATTTCAAGTAAAAGAAATTTTTAACAGCATTTGTTAAGTTTAAGTGCTTCAGTTTTTTGGCTAAAAGCTTAGATGTGCTAATTTTTGATGGTATTTTCACAGAAAATGTCAAGATTCTTATGGAAGTTATCAAACATAAATGTTTATAATAGGCTTGAGACCTTACTGAGCTATTAAGGAGAATTATTTAAACTAAAACAAAAAGTGATGATTGATATATTTACATATGATAAACTATTTCACTGTTTCCCCTTCAACTTTTTTTCTTTTTTGGCCGTGCCGCGTGGCTTGCGGGATCTTAATTCCCCGACCAGGGATGGAACCTGGGGCCCCTGCAGTATAAGTGCAGAATCTTAACCACTGAACCACCAGGGAATGCCCCCCTTCAACATTTCTTTTAATTTTAAGAGGAATATAAAAATGTTTTCCTCATTTTCTCCAAAGGGAGAAATAAAGTTTCTCCAAAGGGAGAAACTTTAAACTAAAGGTTAAATTCTGGGAGCACAGTTCATGATACCTAGTAGGTACTTGATAAATGTGTGCTGAATAAATGTGAATGACGCCAGTCGAATGCCAGTTTCTGGGTGTAACTCTGGGAACCAGAACTCAGTCTGTCCATGCCTTAAGTACCTGTCTTCCTTTTTAGTTCTATATTCTTTCCCCCACCCTGCCCATAAATTGTGCAGTGTCCTTCTATACCTATAACTCTGGGGACACGGAAGCCATGGTAGCTTCCTGGTGCTTTAGAATGGAAGACATTCACATCCTAAATCCAAACCTAAAAGGGAGAAATACCTACTGTAAGAACTGTATTTCTTCCATAGCTTATATGTTTTCATTACCTCTTTTAATTTTTCAGCATGTTTTTTTATAATTGCTAAAAAATTGAGGCATTTTAAGAAATTTGGATTCCAGAACACTGTTATTATAGTGATACCTTTCCTTATAATTTTTTCTATCATGTTAATGAAACCTATAGGCATGTGCTTGGCCAAATGCAAAACAGGACTCTGCCTCTGGGAGTAAGTTGCCCTGGCAAGCCCGGGAATGTGGCATTTTATGACTACCAACATGGCTTTTACTATTAGCCACATGAAATTATGTTTTTATATGCCAGATTCTGTACTAATGCTTTATATAGGTTCTCATCTAATCCTTAAAATAATCACTTGTAAGGAAGGATTTCCCCATCTTATACAGGAGAAAGCTGAGGCTTAGAGAAGTAAAGCTACTTGTCTGATATTGTACAAGTGTTGACTGGCCAATCCAGGTTTTGAATCCAAGCAGCCTGACTTCTTATCACAAACTGCTTCTAGTCAATCAATCACTGTGACGTTGAATAAGTATAGTAGGTAACACTTCTGACTCAACTGGGATCTACTGTTTCTTAAGAAACAACAAATCTAGGAAAGTTAGAGTGGCTAAGATGGGTCGTTTAAATGTAGGTACTTTGTAATTGCACATGAATATATTCTTTTGATTGGTTATCCTACTGCTCCACGTAAGAAAGGCGAATAATAGCTACTGTTAGGCATTGTGTATGATTTTCTGCTTCTATATGACTGTCTTGTCCATGTTGAGAAAACCAGATTCCAGCTTCTCAACAGTAATCATTTCCTATACTGATTTACATTGTTTTCATTTGGTTCTCTCAATTACATGTTTTGCTAGGCTTTAAAAAATACATAACTTATGCATGAATTAATTTCCTTCCCTTTCCCTTTAAGGCTGTTTAGGTTTTTAAGAGCCTATTTAATGTTATACTACTGACTCCTAAATAGGGCAGTTAAGTAGGCCACTGGACAGGAAGACGAAATGCAAAAATATGCATAGTCTTCTAATTTTATTATCACTGAAAGACATTATCTCTTAGCCCAAACGTGTATCTAAAAATAAAAACTACAGTATAGGGATCTGATTAATATACCTGTGTGTTACATAAAAATAAAATTTGTCTAGCCTGCCTTTATCAGCCTTTTTTTTTTTTCCATTTTAGGTAGAAGATGTGTTACAGCGTTGTCGAGAATATTTAATTAAAAAGATAAACGCAGAGAACTGTGTGCGATTGTTGAGTTTTGCTGATCTGTTCAGTTGTGAGGAATTAAAACAAAGTGCTAAAAGGATGGTGGAGCACAAGTTCACTGCTGTGTATCACCAGGAAGCTTTCATGCAGCTGTCACATGACTTACTGATAGACATTCTCAGTAGTGACAATTTGAACGTAGAAAAGGAAGAGACAGTTCGTGAGGCTGCTATGCTGTGGCTAGAGTACAACACAGAATCACGATCCCAGTATTTGTCTTCAGTTCTTAGCCAAATCAGAATTGATGCACTTTCAGAAGTAACACAGAGAGCTTGGTTTCAAGGTCTGCCACCCAATGATAAGTCTGTAGTTGTTCAAGGTCTGTATAAGTCCATGCCCAAGTTTTTCAAACCAAGACTTGGAATGACTAAAGAAGAGATGATGATTTTCATTGAAGCATCTTCAGAAAATCCTTGTAGTCTTTACTCTTCTGTCTGTTACAGCCCCCAAGCAGAAAAAGTTTACAAGCTATGCAGCCCACCAGCTGATTTACATAAGGTTGGGACCGTTGTAACTCCCGATAATGACATCTATATAGCAGGTGGTCAAGTTCCTCTGAAAAACACAAAAACGAATCACAGTAAAACAAGCAAACTTCAAACTGCCTTTAGAACTGTGAATTGCTTTTACTGGTTTGATGCACAGCAAAATACCTGGTTTCCAAAGACCCCAATGCTTTTTGTCCGCGTAAAGCCATCTTTGGTTTGCTGTGAAGGCTATATCTATGCAATTGGAGGAGACAGTGTAGGTGGAGAACTTAACCGGAGGACCGTAGAAAGATATGACACTGAGAAAGATGAATGGACAATGGTAAGCCCTTTGCCTTGTGCTTGGCAGTGGAGTGCAGCAGTTGTGGTTCATGACTGCATTTATGTGATGACACTGAACCTCATGTATTGTTATTTTCCAAGGTCTGATTCATGGGTAGAAATGGCCATGAGACAGACTAGCAGGTCTTTTGCTTCAGCTGCAGCTTTCGGTGATAAAATTTTCTATATTGGAGGGTTGCACATTGCTACCAATTCTGGCATAAGACTCCCCTCTGGCACTGTAGATGGGTCTTCAGTAACTGTGGAAATCTATGATGTGAATAAAAATGAGTGGAAAATGGCAGCCAACATCCCTGCTAAGAGGTACTCAGATCCCTGTGTTAGAGCTGTTGTGATCTCAAATTCTCTGTGTGTGTTTATGCGAGAAACCCACTTAAATGAAAGAGCTAAATATGTCACTTACCAGTATGATCTGGAACTTGACCGGTGGTCTCTGCGGCAGCATATATCTGAACGTGTACTGTGGGACTTAGGGAGAGATTTTCGATGCACTGTGGGGAAACTTTATCCATCCTGCCTTGAAGAATCTCCATGGAAGCCACCAACTTATCTTTTTTCACCGGATGGAACAGAGGAGTTTGAACTGGATGGAGAAATGGTTGCACTACCATCTGTATAGTCAGGAGTTCAGGGAGTGCACGCCTGATCTATTTGCTTTGTCATTTTCTTTGCTAAATGAGAGAGGCTATGAAAGGACTGAATATGAGTACATAAAAATCTATCTTTGATAAATTTTATTTTTATGCCCTACTTAATATTTGCATCAGTATAATATATATCGGTGAGTCTTAAGAAAGATATGCTTCCATAATATGAAATAGATTATCCAATAATTGAGAAACTTCTATGTGTATCATGAGAGCATAAAAATCTGGATTATCTAACATTGTTAGCCCTGTGTATGTACAGTTCCAAAAGTTCTCTTATTAAAGTAGTTTTCCTGTTCCTAGTGTGGTATATCGCAAATTATGCTGAGGTTATTTTATTATATGTATTTCATTCCTGTGCTTCTGTTCTGAAGTCCTGGAATAGTTTTTTCGGTGTAGTTAATTGAGCTGCACTTAACACTAATGTCCATGTTGGTATAGAAATGTTGTCTAAATCCTATAGTTGAGGAAGATCTTCCATTTTATGGTATTGCACAGGGAAAGTATGACTGCAGGATCAGTCTAACTATTAGGTGCATGTATTCTCTCACTAACTTATACTTGTCTATCTAGAATACAGGTCTTCCAATCAGCTGGTCATTTACCAGGTGTGGACTTAAGTTGCTGGGCTTGCAATATGAATTGCTAGTCCCTCATTGTGCGGGTCTGTGTGGAGCTTTAATCAGTAAATGCCTCCACTTTCTGTATTACATTAACATTGGCTCATGCATATAACTACCTGCTGCTGTTGTATTTCTCCATCTTAAGATTTAGAGTGGGTTAACCAGGTCATTACATCTTAATTTAATAACAAACATTACTGTAGAGTGATTGTGTATAGATATTCGTTAGCTGTCAGGGTGTGTTTTTTTTTAACCTGTTGTGTGTGGGGGGTAGGATTAGAAAGGTGAACTGTTCAGGAATTCTCTGCACTAGTGGTGCAGAAGAGCAGATAACTAGTGCTGCTCTGGCATTAATCCCAGGAACCACTAGCAGTAGCGGGGTGCCGCCAATCTAACATGAGCACAGGTGCTTCATGACAAACATTACTAGCATGTTCAACTGCATAATGTTCTGGCACTGTATTTTGAATGACATTAATTTATTAAATAAATTGTATATATTCAATATCTGTTTTTCTTTTGTGATGGGAATTGTGTGCTTCTAGTTTTAATTTTATGGGGTCAGCTTAGTTTGTTACAGGTGATTTCTTCAGAATTTTGTTGATTATATGATATTTGTCTGATTTGAGCCTTACTGTAGGAACACAAATTACCTAAAAAGTAAGAGGGAAACCAGAGCCTAATGTTAAAAAAAAAAGATTTTTAGTTATTTGAATGGGCCTTGTCCTCTTTCACATATGGTTTTTTCTGCCTCACTCTTCCCCTTAGACTGGTTAGCTCTCAGGTGATTATACATCCTAGTTTGTGCCTGTTTTCCCTTTCACATTGAAAAGTGTCCCTGTTTGGATAGTAAATGATATGGTAACCCTGGTTGAATTCAGTTTACACTTCAGGTAACTTCCTCCAACTGGCTTAAAAAAAAAATTCTATTGATACTACCATGAGTACCCTTTGTTTAAATCTCAACTGTGGGACTTCCCTGGTGGTCCAGTGGTTAAGACTCTGTGCTCCCAATGCAGGGGGGCCTGGGTTCCATCCCTGGTCAGGGAACTAGATCCTGCATGCTGCAACTAAAAAAAAAAAAGATCCTGCAAGCTACAACTAAGATCCAGTGCAGCCAAATAAATAAATACATAATTTTAAAAAATTTTTGGAAAAAAAAAAAGAATAAATCTCAATTGTACCCCATATTACCTAATACTCGTTAAACTATCTTATACTTATCGATTGTTTTCACCACTGCTGTGAGGGCAAGGGCTTGTGTCTACCCTATTTCTGCATCCTAGCACAGGATGCCTGGCACATAGTAGGCACGCAATAAAACCTGTATAAAGGCATGCATAGGTCACAAGGGGAATTTGAATTACAGTAAATCATTCACACCACTATTTCGGAATTGTAGTAATTATTGGAGTATCTGACAGTATGGAAAAGGATTTGTCAGTAGATTAACATCAAATTAGCTGGCATTAAAAACACAAACTTTAAAAACACAAACTTTCTGGGGCTTCCCTGGTGGCACGGTGGTTAAGAATCCACCTGCCAATGCAGGAGACACGGGTTCAGTCGCTGGTCTGGGAAGATCTGACATGCTGCGGAGCAATTAAGCCCGTGCGCCACAACTACTGAGCCTACGCTCTAGAGCCTGCGAGCCACAGCTACTGAAGCCTGCAAGCCACAACTACTGAAGCCCGTGCGCCTAGAGCCCGTGCTCTGCAACAGGAGAAGCCACCACAATGAGAAGCCCGTGCACCGCAACGAAGAGTAGCCCCCACTCACCACAACTAGAGAAAGCCTGCGCACAGCAACGAAGACCCAACGCAGCCAAAAACAAAGAAATTAAAATTAAAACACAAACTTTCCAAAACAAACAACAAAAAACCCCACAAACTTTCAACAATATAAAAAGGATTTAACCAAGTGGGGTTTATCTCAGGAATGAAAGGTTGGTTTAACATCTGAAAATCACATAATATAACATATTAACAGAATAAAGGAGAGAAATCATATCATTTCAGTAGACACAGAAAAATTATTTGACAAAATCCAAGGACCATTTGTGATATATATATATATATATATATTCATAGAAGTACTAGAAGAAACATGGATTAATTCCTCTATAATGAGGGAGTAGGGAAAACTTTCCTAATAATAGCTCAAATTCCAGAAGTAATAAGACAAAATGTAATTTCACATACAAAAAAATAAAACTTTGGTATAGAGTAAGACACCTAGGCAAGACACCATAGGCAAAGTAAGAAGACAAAAAACAGGAAAAAAAATTCCAAGTGCTAGTATCTCTAATATCTTTAAAGAGCTTTTAAAAATAAAAAGGCCAAGAACTCTATAAGAAATTGAGCTTCTGAGGTGAAAAATAAACCATATAATATATGCTAAGAGAAACACACAATAAAACCAACACTGAGATACTATTTATCATGTATTAAATTGGCAAAAATCCAAAAGTTTGAATACTGTTGGTGGAGAAACAAGCACACCCATACATTCCTGATAGTCCTACAAAATACTATGGTAGCTGTGGGAGATTTGACAATACTGGTAAAATAATCCTTTGATCACAATCCTATATCTAGCGATCTCTCCCAAAGATAAACTGGCAAAAATATTTTTTAAATGTATGCACAGGTCTGTTATTCCTTACAACAGTATTTGTAATAGCAAAAAGACCAGAAACAACACAAAATCCATCAGCAATTGGTTAAATCAGGATTGGTTAAATAATGTCAGATCCATAAAGTAGATCTCCAGAATATATCATTAAAGGGCAAAGTGGAGAAAAGTGTGTATATACAGTAAAATGTACATTATTTACAAAATTTGCTATGTGTTTAAGGTAAAAAGATAAATATAAACATTTTTAAATGGTTAACTAGAGGGAAAGGAAAAGAACAGTATGAGGGATAAAAATAGAAGTCTTCTTTGAACATACCTTGTTTTATAAATTTGACTTTGGAATTATGTAAATATTTTACATAATTATAAAACAAAATTAAAATTAAAGATTTTAAGATGAAGCAAAAGAATCTAAATTAGTATATGGGGGTGGCATAACCCCACAAAAAGGAAGTTTCAATCAACTTAAAACAGTAATTTGTGCATCCCTAGTGGAATAAACCCTAAGGGAAAAAAAAGGGAAAAAAACCTTTAACTTTTTTTACTCACATTATTAGTGGTAGTGTTGGTATTAGTATTCTAAGACTACTGTGTGTGTACTGTAGTTAAAGCAAATGAGTAATAATCTTACCTGTTATTACTAGAATCTTCTTAGAACTGGAATTCCCTGCAGAGGAGAAAGGAAGAGTAGAAGAGGATAAGTAAAACCCTGAGTTTGCAGGGTTTTATAAATAAAACCCTATACAAGTTCACAATACATTTTATTTAAAAAAAAAATTTTCTCCTTTCTATTGAACAGGCCTCAAAACAATCACCAATCCTATGGCAGTGAGCATCCTAGCCCGTGGATGGTAGTCTTGAAATAATACTTCCCACTAAAGGAAACAAAGATTCTTGACAAAAAAAAAAAGGCTAATTCCAGATGTGAGACAAGAAATGTACAAAGGAGGCTATAAGTTAGAGAGAAGATGGCAGAGTAGAAGGACTTGAGCTCACCTCCTCTCATGAAAAACACCAAAATCACAACTAACTGCTGAACAACCATCAACAAAAAAGACTCAAACTTACCAAAAATGATAGTCTACATCCAAAGACAAAAAGAAGCCACAATGAGATGGTAGGAGGGGCGCTTTCATGATACAATCAAATCCCATACCTGCCAGGTGGGCGACCCACAACCTGGAAAATAATTATATTGCAGACAGAGGTTCTCCCACAAGAGCGCAAGTTCTGAGCCCCATGTCAGGCTTCTCAGCCTGGGGGTCTTGCATCAGGAGGAGGAGCCCCCAGAGCATTTGGCTTTGAAGGCCAGCAGGGCTTGAATGCCTGAGCTCCACAGGACGGGGGGAAACAGAGACTCCACTCTTAGAGGACACACACAAGGTTTCACATGCACTGGGAGCTTGGGCCAGACCTACCTGTGGGTCTTGGAGGGTCTCCTGGGGGAGGCAGAGGTCAGCTGTGGCACACGGTGGGGGCAAGGACACTGGTGGTGGAGGCCCCAGTGAATATTCATTGGCATGAGCTCTCCTGGAGGTCACCAGTTTGGTACTGAGACCTGGCCCCATCCAACAGCCTGCAGGCTCCAGTGCTGGGACACCTCAGGCCAAACAACCAACTGGGTGGGAACACAGCCCCACCCATCAGCAGACAGGCTGCCTAAAGTAGTCCTGATCCCACAGCTACCTCTACACATATCCCTTGACACGGCCCTACCCACAAGAGGGACAGGACACCCAGCTCCATGCACCAGTGGGCAGGGAGTCCCTCCCACTGGTCCGTCCCACCAGGACACTTGCACAGGCCCTGGACCAACCTCACCCACCAGGGGGCAGACACCAGAAGCTAGAAGAGCTACAACCTGCAGCCTGAGGAACAGAGGCCACAAACACAGAAAGTTAGACAAAAAGAGTTGGCAGAGAAATATGTTGCAGACAAAGGAACAAGATAAAACTCCAAAAGACCAACTAAATGAAGTGGAGATACACAATCTTCCTGAAAAAGAATTCAGAGTAATGATAGTAAAGATGACCCAAGATCTCAGAAAAAGAATGGAGGCATAGATCAAGAAGATACATGAAATGTTTTACAAAGAGCTAGAAGATTTAAAGAACAAACAAACAGATGAACAATACAATAACTGAAATGAAATATACACAAGAAGGAGTTAATAGCAGAATAAATGAGGCAGAAGAACGAATAAGTGAGCTGGAAGACAGATTGGTGGAAATCACTGCTGTGGAACAGAAGAAAAAAGAATGAAAAGAAATGAGGACAGTCTAAGAGATCTCTGGGACAATATCAAATGCACCCACGTTTGCATTGTAGGGGTCCCAGAAGGAGAAGAGAGAGAAAACGGGCCTGAGAAAATATTCGAAGAGATAATAGCCGAAAACTTCCCTAACATGGGAAAAGAAACACTCAAGTCCAGGAAGCGCAGAGAGTCCCACACAGGATAAAACCAAGGAGGAACACATCAAGACACATATTAATCAAATGCACAAAAATTAAAAACAAAGAGAAAATATTAAAAGGAACAAGAGAAAAGCAGCAAATAACATACAAGGGAATCCCCAAGAGGTTATCAGCTGATTTCTCAGCAGAAACTGCAGGTCAGAAGGTAGTGGCATGACATATTTAAAGAGAAGAAAGAGAAAAACCTACAACCAAGAATATTCTACCCAGCAAGGCTCTTGTTCAGAGTTGATGGACAAGTCAAAAGCTTTACAGGCAACCAAAAGCTAAGAGAATTCAGCATGACCAGACCAGCTTTGCAACAAATGCTAAAGGAACTTCTCTAGATGGAAAAGAAAGGCCACAGCTAGAAACAAGAAAATTATGAATGGGAAAGCTCACCAGTAAAGGCAAACATACAGCAAAGTAGGAAATAATCCACACACAAATATGATATCAAAACCAGCAACTGTGAGAAAAGGAGAGTACAAATGCAGGATATTGGAAATGCATTTGAAATTAAGAGACTAGCAACTTAACATAATCTTGTATATATATAGACTGCTATATCAAAACCTCATGGTAACCACAAACCAAAAATCTACAATACATACACACACACACAAAAGAAAAAGTAATCCAAACACAACACTAAAGATAGCCATCAAATCACAAGAGAACAAAAGAGGAAGGGAAGAAAAAAGACCTACAAAAACAAATCCATAACAATTAACAAAATGGCAATGGGAACATAATACCAATAATTACCTTAAATGTAACAGATTAAATACTCCAATCAAGTCATAGACTGGCTGAATGGATACAAAAAGAGGACCTGTATACATGCTGTCTACAAGAGACCCATTTCAGATATAGGGACAAACACAGACAAAGTGAGGGGATGGAAAAATGTATTCCATGCAAATGGAAATCAAAAGAAAGCTGGAGTAGTAATACCCATATCAGACAAAATAGACTTTAAAATAAAGATTGTTACAAGAGACAAAGAAGGACACTCCATAATGATCAAGGGATCAATCCAAGAAGAAGATATAACAATTGTAAACATATATGCACCCAACGGACTTCCCTGGTGGCGCAGTGGTTGACAGTCCACCTGCCAATTCAGGGGACACGGGTTCGAGACCTGGTCCGGGAAGATTCCACATGCTGCGGAGCAACTAAGCCCGTGCACCAAAACTATTGAGCCTGTGCTCTAGAGCCCGCAAGCCACAACTACTGAGCCCATGTGCCACAGCTACTGAAGCCCACGCACCTAGAGCCCGTGCTCCGCAATGAGAAGCCACTGCAATGAGAAGCCCACACACCACAACAAAGAGTAGCCCCCACTCGCCGCAACTAGAGAAAAGCCTGGGTGCAGCAATGAAGACCCAATGCAGCCAAAAATTAACAAATTAATTAATTTAAAATATATATATATATATATATATATATATATATATATGCACCCAACACAGGAGAACCTCAATATATAAGGCAAATGCTAACAGCCATAAAAGGGAAAAATTGACAGTAACACAATAACAGTGGGAGACTTTAACACCCCACTTTCATCAATGGACACATCATCCAGACAGAAAATCACTAAGGAAACACAGGCCTTAAATGACACATTAGACCAGATGGACTTAATTGATAATTATAGAACATTCCATCCCAAAGCAGCAGAATACACATTTTTCTCAAGTACACATGGAACATTCTCCAGGACAGATCACATGCTGCACCACAAAGCAAGCCTTGGTAAATTTACAAAAATTGAAATCATATCAAGCATCTTTTCCAACCACTATGCACTATGAGATTAGAAATCAATTACAAGAATAAAACTGTAAAAAACACAAACACATGGAGGCTAAACAATATGTTACTAATCAACCAATGGATCACAGAAGAAATCAAAGAGGTAATCAAAAAATACCTAGAGACAAATGAAAATGAAAACACAGTGAGCCAACACCTATGGGATGCAGCAAGGGCAGTCCTCAGAGGGAATTTTATAGCAATACAATCTTACCTCAGGAAACAAGAAACATCTCAAATTAACAACCTAAAATTACACCTAAAGCAACTAGAGAAAGAAGAACAAACAAAACCCAAAGTTAGTAGAAGGAAAGAAATCATAAAGATCAGAGCAGAAATAAATGAAATAGAGACAAAGAAAAATATAGAAAACATCAATAAACGAAAAGCTGGTTCTTTGAAAAGATAAATAAAATTGATAAACCTTTAGCCAGAGGCATCAAGAAAAAAGGGAGAGATCTGAAATCAATAAAATTAAAAATAAAGAGGAAACAACTGACACCACAGATATACAAAGGATCATAAGAAACTACTACAAGCAACAATATGCCAGTAAAATGGACAACCTAGAGGAAATGGACAAATTCTTAGAAACATATAACCTTCCAAACCTGAACCAGGAAGAAATAGAAAATATGAATAGACCAATCACAAGTACTGAAATTGAAACTGTGATTTAAAAACCTCCAACAAACAAAAGTCCAAGACCAGATGGCTTCACAGACGAATTCTATCAAACATTTAGAGAAGAGTTAACACCTATCATTCTGAAACTATTCTTAAAAACTGCAGAGGAAGGAACACTCCCAAACTCATTCTATGAGGCCACCATCACCCTGATTACAAAATGAGACAAAGATACCACAAAAAAAGAAAATTATAGGCCAATAAACATAGATACAAAAATTCTCAACAAAATACTAGCAAACAGAATCCAACAACACATTAAAAGGATCATACAGCATGATCAAGTGGGATTTATCCCAGGGATGCAAAGGTTTTTTAATATCTGCATATCATTCAGTGTGATACAAAATTTTTTTTTCAAAAAGTCTTTTAATTGTTCAAAATAGCACAAAATGACATCGCAGTATGGTAATATTGAGTCACAGGGGTTACTCTACAATAGATGAACAGGCTTACTGTTTCCAGAAATGAGAGATCAAAGGGTGCTTGGGAATAGGGATGGGGAAAACAATGGGACCAGGCAGTGGGCTCCAAGGTGACTAAACGTGACATTTTCCACACATTAACAAATTGAAGAATAAAAAACATATGATCATCTCAATAGATGCAGAACAAGCTTTTGATAAAATTCAACACCGATTTATGATAAAAACTCTCCAGAAAGTGGGCATAGAGGGAACCTACCTCAACATAATAAAGGCCATATATGACAAGCTCACAGCTAACATCATACTCCCAATGGTGAAAAGTTGAAAGCATTTTCTCTAAGATCAGGAGCAAGACCAGTATGTCCATTCTTGCCACTCTTATTCAACATAGTTCTGGAAGTCCTAGCCATGGCAATCAGAGAAGAAAAAGAAAGAAAAGGAATACAAATTGGAAAAGAAGAAGTAAAACTGTCACTGTTTGCAGATGACAAGATACTATACACAGAAAATCCTAAAGATGCTACCAGAAAACTACTAGAGCTCATCAATGAATTTGGTAAAGCTGCAGGATACAAAATTAATACACAGAAATCTCTCACATTTCTTTTTTTTTTTTTAACATTTATTTATTTATTTATTTATTTGGCTGCACCAGGTCTTAGTTGTAGGACATGGGATCTTCATTGCAGCACCCGGGATGTTCACTGCAGCGTGTGGGCTCTTTTAGTTGTGGCATGTGGGCTCTTTTAGTTGCAGCATGCAGGATCTAGTTCCCTGACCAGGGATTGAACCCAGGCCCCATGCATTGGGAGCACAGAGTCTTAACCGCTGGACCACCAGGGAAGTCCCTCTTGCATTTCTATACACTAACAACGAAAGATAAGAAAGAGAAATTAAGGAAACAGTCCCATTTACCATCACAAAGAATAAAATACTTAGGAATAAACCTACCTAAGGAGGCAAAAAACCTGTACTCGAAAACTATGAGACGCTGATAAAAGCAATCGAAGATGACACAAACAGATGGAAAGATATACCATGTTCTTGGATTGGAAGAATCAATACTGTCAAAATGACTATACTACCCAAGGTAATCTAGATTCAGTGCAATCCTTATCAAATACCAATGGCATTTTTCAGTAGAACAAAAAATTTTTAATTTGTATGGAATCACAAAAGACCTTGAATAGCCAAAGCAATCCTAAGAAAGAAAAACAGAACTGGAGGAATCAGGCTCCCTGACTTCAGACTATACTACAAAGCTACAGTAATAAAAACAGTATGGTATTGTCACAAAAAGAGAAATATAGCTCAATGGGATAGGACAGAAAGCCCAGAAATAAACTCATGTACCTATGGTCAATCTATGACAAAGGAGGCAAGAATATACAATGGAGAAAAGACAACCACTTCAATAAGTGGTGCTGGGAAAACTGGACAGCTACATGTAAAAGAATGAAACTAGAACATTCTCTAACACCATACACAAAAATAAACTCAAAATGGATTAGACTTAAATATAAGACCGAATACTATTTAAAACTGTTAGAGGAAAACATAGGGCACTCTTTGACATAAATTGCAGCAATATCTTTTTGGATCCACTTCCTAGAGTAATGAAAATAAAAACAAAAATAAACAAATGGGACCTAATTAAATGTAAAAGCTTCTGCACAGCAAAGGAAACTATAAATAAAATGAAAAGACAATCCTCAGAATGGGAGAAAATATTTGCAAACAATGCAACCAACAAGGGATTAATCTCCAAAATATACAAACAGCTCAATATCAAACAAAAAAACCCAGTCAAAAAAATGGACAGAAGATCTAAATAGACATTTCTCCAAAGAAGACATACAGATGGCCAAAATCACATGACAAGATGCTCAACATCCCTAATTATTAGAGAAATGCAAATCAAATCTATAGTGAGGTATCACCTCACACCGATCAGAATGGCCATCATCAAAAAGTCTACAAACAATAAATGCTGGAGAGGGTGTGGAGAAAAGGGAACCCTCCTACACTGTTGGTGGGAATGTAAATTGGTACAACCACTATGGAGAACAGCATAGGGGTTCCTTAAAAAACTAAAAATAGAACTAGCATATGATCCAGCAATCCCTCTCCTGGGCATATATCTGGAGTAAACCATAATTACAAAAGATACATGCACCCCAATGTTTCATTGCAGCACTATTTACAATAGCCAAGACATGGAAGCAACCTAAATGTCCATCAACACAGGAATGGATAAACAAGATGTGATACACACACACACACACACACACACACACACACACAATGGAATATTACTCAGCCATAAAAATGAATGAAATAATGCCATTTGCAGCAACATGAACGGACCTAGAGATTATCATACTAAGTGAAGTCAGTCAGACAGAGGAAGACAAATATCATTATGATGTCACTTACATGTGGAATCTAAACATGAACTTATTTACAGAACAAAAACAGACCTACAGACTTCAAAAACAAACTTATGGTTACCAAAGGGGAAAGGTGGGAGGGGAGAGGGATAAATAAGGAGTTTGGGATTAACATATACACACTACTATAAATAAAATAGATAAATCAACAAGGACCTGCTGTATAGCACAGGGAACTTTACTCAATATTCTGTAATAACCTATATGGGAAAAGAATCTGAAAAAGAATGGAAATATGTATATGTATAACTGAATCACTTTTCTGTACACCTGAAACTAACACAACATTGTAAATCAACTATACTCCAATATAAAATAAAAATTAAACTTAAAAAAGAATAACTTCAATTGCAAAAAAAAAAAAAAGAAAGGAGAAATGTACAAAGGAACCTAGAATATCTTATTATACCAGATATAAAGAAAGCTATCAAAGACTATTAGAGTCACGTTAAATGACTCTGGAGCCCACTAGTCAACAAGAACCATTGAGCAGGCCTGACTACTGCTCCATGGGATGGGAGACACCTGGGACGCTTGACTGCTGGACCCACAAGGACAGCAGGGACTGTAACCACCATTCAAACCTCCTCGTCAATCGCACAGTGTGGGCAAACCCCTGGTCCCAGGAATACGGCCTGGTGGGCCACAGGGGCCTGACGCCCAAGGGCAAGTGTGCAAGAGCTAACTGCAAACGTGTGTTCCACTGTGACTCAGCATCGAGGCTCCCTGGAATCAGTTCTCAGGTCTGGCTGTGTAGAGACAGACGAGGCCACAAAAAATTAAAAATGAACCAAAAAACCACTGAGCAGAGAGAGGGCAGTTTGAGCAACAGTAAGAATAAAAACTCCAACAAGAGGAAGATATATTAGGCTAATGATTTGTTGAAAATTAAAGCTTCTGAATTATAACACATTTCCCTTTCACTTTTTTTGACCCAAATACCACGTTTATTTCACAAACACTGGGAAGATGGGCTGGAGGCAGAGGTGGGACACGGGTGCAAAGCTGCACAGTCATCAGCAGCCCACTCGCCACACTGAGGGTCCAGCCAGGCAGTGCCTCCAAGTTCACAGGCAGCAGAAGTGAGTGCAGGGAGGGCCCTGAACACCAAGCCCCCTGAAAGCCTAAGGGGCACAGCTCCAGCTGTCCCGGGAAAACCACAAATAAACAAGAGTGGGGGGTGGCCCCACCCACACAGATCGTCTAATCACCCATCTTCACTCTGGAGGTCTGAAGGATTGCAACGATGACCCCAAAGAGGCCGATGGCGCTGCCAAAGATCTGCACGATGAGAATCTTTACAAAGAGGCTGGGGTTCTGCACATCAGCCAAGGTGGCTCCACTGCCCACGACGCCCACACAGACTCCACAGAAGAGGTTAGACAGGCCCACTGTGAGGCCAGCCCCAAACATGGAGTAGCCTGCATGGTAGTTTTGATGGCCAACGGCCTTGGGGTCAGTAGCACTGCAAGGCTCAGCCATGTTGCTAATGACAATCGCCATGATGATGCCGTAGATGGCCACAGCCTCACAGAAGACGACGCTGATCAGGTTCTTGGTCTTAATCCTGGGGGCCTTCACCCCTTCCCCAGTGATGTAGATGCCCCATGCTGCCCCAACCACAGACAGGGAGATAGCTAGGCCAATGCCCAGGTTTGACCACATGACGGGGGAAGTCTCCGTCAGGAACCATGCCACATCAAAGCGGGAGCCCAAGTCAAAAATGGTGTAGCAGATTCCCATGACGAGCAGGCAGGCCCTGAAGGCCACGAAGACCCCGGAGTAGAGCAGCACTAGCCCCGTCATGGCGGCAACAACGCCATGGCGGGGCAGGAGCTCAAACCGCGTCCCTGCATCTGCTATCCACCCTGCAGCCTGTGGGCCCGCCCTGCAGCGTCACCTCCTCTTTCATTTTTATTGTGATTCCTTTTCCCTGTTATTTTTCATTGTACCAGTAACATTATTTTTAGAGGAAAAACACTGAAATACAAACATTAATATATGTATTTGAAAGTAGATATTTTCCCTATACTAAGCACATGTTGTATCATATATTTTCCATGTTGAAAATATTCTTCTCTCTGTGGGAGAGTACCAGCTGTTTAGTGGTATGCAAAGGAACTTATTTTACCCTTAATCCACTGAATCTCCTAGGGGATACCACTGTAAAATATGTCAATGGTTTTTTTTTTTCCTGGAAATGGTCTACTAAATAATCTCTTTTCTTTATTGTCTTCAGAAATTAAAACATTAGCATGAAAAATTTCAAAATTTCTTAATTATTTTTATTTGGGAAAAGTGTACTCATTAGAATATATGGAATATTAAACCCTAAATAAGAGGACTTTATATCAAAAGAAATATCATTAATCATCTAATGAATGTCAAAAATTCTATTTGTGTTCCTGCCAAAATACAGAAACTTATTTTTAAAAATTGAACTATTACTTTCTTTGTGTGTGTGTGTGTGTGTAATTCAGATTTTATTGATTATATCATTCCATACAATTTTAAAGTAAACAGACTTTGAGAAAATATACTGGGAATATTAAACAGATGATGGCAATATTGATGAAAATGTTCCAGTGTTTTACATAAGGTAGTATAAGAGGCACCACTGCCACCATCACCCTCCGAAATTTGTATGTTTCACATAAAAAGAGTAAAATAGTTCATTGGCATTTAACTAGCATTATTCTTTGTAATTTATGCACCAAGATACACCTAAACAACTGCAGAATCTTCAGAGCAAAACAAAGCATTTTCTTTCACTAGTAGATATAGCAGTTTCAGTTTCTTTAAAAAACAAGCAAACATGGGCTTCCCTGGTGGTGCGGTGGTTAAGAATCTGCCTGCCAATGCCGGGGACATGGGTTTGAGCCCTGGTCCGGGAAGATCCCACATGCCGCAGAGCAACTAAGCCTGTGTGCCACAACTACTGAGCCTGTGCTCTAGAGCCCGCGAGCCACAACTACTGAGCCCGCGAGCCACAACTACTGAAGCCCGCGCGCCTAGAGCCCATGCTCCACAACAAGAGAAGCCAACACAGTGAGAAGCCCGCACACCGCAACGAAGAGTAGCCCCTGCTCGCCGCAACTAGAGAAGGCCCACACGCAGTAACAAAGACCCAATGCACCCAAGAATAAAAATAAAATTAAATAAATAAATTTAAAAACAAGCAAACAAATCAACACAACTACACACACAACCCCAAAACAAAAGTTGGCATATTTCAGTGGTCCTGAATTTTGATGTTTCTATTGTATTAATTAAAGAAATAAAATGTGATTCAGCATTTAAAAATGAGACTGATCTTCTTCACCATAATTATACTTACTTTATAATTCAAACGATCTAACTGAAGCCAATGTTAACCCAGCAAAAACCATGGATACAACTCAAACTGCTCTTTGGCTAAGGAAATTTCTTTAAAAGTTAACTATTCTTTAAAAACTCAAACCCAAGCTGCACAGGTGTAACTTTAAGAACCAACAACTGACCCTTCCAGAAACCACAGCAGTAGTTCCAAGTGTTTTGAAGCTGGGGAACATACACAGAATCGCTGTAAATCGCACATACACATCAGTAACTTCCTGATAAAACTGTACTAATAGTTTCCTCTACTATGACTAAAAAAATAAATCAAGCAGGTACTACAGTTCAGCATTTAAAAGACTTCTATGCCTATTTTTACAAAGATGCTTGGGCTGAGACATACGTTTGGATACTTGAAAACAAACAAGGCTTGAAATGTGGTTTTATGTGAAACCATTTAGAAGAACTCAGTTATCAAAAAACTAAAAATACACAACAGATAAATAGGAATTTATTAAAACCACTGTCTCTAACAATATAAAAATTAAATATTAAGGCATCTTTTACTCTCATCTTGGTGCATGCAGCAAAGAGAAGTGTTTTAAATAGGAACCAGCACTTCTATTTCAAATGCTTTCTAACACATTTGGCAGATTTTTTTTCTTTCTCCTATTCCACATTCCATTGAAAGCTCTCATGATCAAACACCATGACCCAAACCAAGAGAAAAGTATAAACAGACATTGACTTATTAAAAAGCAGTTCACCCTTGAAAAATAAAAAGGAACTACAAAGAATATTCTGTATAGGGAATTTCCTGGCGGCCCAGTGGTTAGGACTCAGCGCTCTCACTGCCAAGGGCCCGGGTTTGATCCCTGGTCAGGGAACTAGGATCCTGCACGCTGCGCGGTGTGGGGAAAAAAAGAATTATGCATAAAGTTCAAATACTAGTATTTAAATTTCTCTAAAGCAATTTGTGCTTCAGTAATTAAGAGAAAGAAGGGATGAAGACTTAAAGATGAGAAGCCTATTAATATGGATCACACTGTGGACTCGTTCACTCAGTAGTCTGCTCTGTTGAGATGAGAATTTGAAAAGGGCTTCATACTCCCTTAAAAAAAAAAAATCACATTCACCAGAATAAGATCATTTAAATTAACACTGATTATATATAATTCCCCATATTTGTCCACTTATGAAGCTCAATTTCTTCATAAAATATACTAAACAGTAACATTTTCACCTTTAATTAAGGCAAGTTTGGGACTTTATGTTTGTAGAGTAACAGGCCATAGCATGTAATCTTGCCAGCCCTCCCACCCCCATCAAGTGTGAATGTGATCAAGCCTCTACACCCAGCTACCAACCTATGAAACTACAGATGTTAGAAGAACATGTTAAATTATTTATGCCTAAAGGATCCAATCAGCAAAATCCAGATCTTGGAAAATTGTACAGGACAAATGACCCAATTTCTTCAACAAATTGGAAAAAAATACAAAGTTGTAGAGGAGGAACCTATGGTGACTTGAAAGATTTATCAACTAATGGCCTTGCGTAGACTTTAGTTCAGTACCATTCAAACAAACTAAAAATAAATATGGCTCCACACAAACACTTGTACATAAGCAATTATTCGTAACAGCCAAAAAAATGGATAAACAAAGCCTGGTAAATCCATACAAAGGAATATTATTCGGCCACAACAAGGAATGAAGTCCTTATTCTTGTTACAACAGATCAACCTTAAAAACTTTATACTAGGGCTTCCCTGGTGGCGCAGTGGTTGAGAATCTGCCTGCCAATGCAGGGGACACGGGTTCGAGCTCTGGTCTGGGAAGATCCCACATGCCACGGAGCAACTAGGCCCGTGAGCCACAATTATTGAGCCTGCGCGTCTGGAGCCTATACTCTGCAACAAGAGAGGCCGCGATAATGAGAGGCCCGCGCACCGCGATGAAGAGTGGCCCCCACTTGCCGCAACTAGAGAAAGCCCTCGCACAGAAACGAAGACCCAACACAGCCAAAAATAAATAAATAAATAAGTAAACCCAAAAGTTAAAAAAAAAACAAAAACAAAAAAACTTTATACTAAGTGAGGGTGTTACCGAACCAGGTTTGTTCTGCCGGATGTGCAGAAAGTCAAAATGGTGAGACGCCGAGGTTTGCAGCAAAGCGAGGAGACGGGAAGACAATCTCAAATCTGCCTTCCCAAAGGCAAGGGGCTCAGGTATTAATGGGAAAAAGAACAAAGAAGCAGGGCAGTCTGAGGCGTGGAGGGAGAGGAAACGTTATTGGAAAAAGGTGTGATAATTGTTCTGGGCAGGCCTCTGCACGTTCAATATGTCACAAGCAGATGCTCCCGCATGCCCAGTTGAAGGGTCAGTGGTCCTATCCAGTCCTAAGCAGCTCGGCTCAAACCAGACAGAACTGACTCTTGGCTCAACTTGAAGCAGAGGCAGCTGACTCCAAGTTCCTGGAAAACACCTTGGGCAAACATATTGTCTAGGCTACGTGCTGCTTGGAGGACCTGAAAGTCTTAAAACCTTGATTAGTGAAGGCAGGTGACGTGGATTGCACCACGGTTTCAAATGAAGCCAGACATAAAAGACCACATATTGTAATTATTCCACTTATATGAAATATCCAGAAGAGGCATACCCACAGAAATTAATTTGGAAATGGGTAGTGACTGCTAATGGATACAGGGTTTCTTCTTGGTGTGATGACTGTACAACTTTGTGAAAATACTATAAACCACTGGACTGTACACTTTAAAAGGGTGAATTTTATGGCATGTGAATTGTATCTCAGAAAATACAGCATTCATGGGACAAATGGAAATTTGAATAATGACTTGCTACTTGATAATATTATCAGTTTATAATATTAAAAAATATTTATTTTTTGAGATACATTCTCAAAAATTTACAGATGAAATATGATGCTAGAATTCGCTTTAAAAATAATACAGAATAGGTGGGAAATCGTTATTTTGAGTAAGGATTACATCAGGCAAGAATCATCAATGGATTCTGTAATGGTCCTAACATATGCCCACCAATTCTTTGATATTCTCCCTTCAAGAGTTGGAACTTTAGGGAATTCCCTGGCAGTCCAGTGGTTAGGACTCAGCACTTTCACTGCCAAGGGCACGGGTTCAATCCCTGGTCGGGGAACTAAGATCCCACAAGCCGCGCGGTGTGGCCATAAAAAAAAAAAAAAAAAAAAAGAGTTGTAACTTAAAAAAAAAAAAAATTGGAGCTAAATTTCCCTTCCCTGGAATGTGGGCTGGACTTGGTTCCTCACTTCTAATGAGTTGACTGTAGTGGAGGTGACAGTGTGTGACTTCTAAGACTAGGTCACAATGCTTTGCCCTCTCCTTGCCCTCTCAGGGATCACTTGCTCTAGATGAGGCCAGTACCATGCTATGAGGACACACAAGCAACCCCAGGGAGAGGTCCATGTGGCAAGGAACCAAGGCCTCCTCAGTTCCCACTAACTAAGATCCCATAGGCTGTACGGTGCGGCATTGAAAAAAAAAAAGCTCTGAAGAACACAATTGACAAAACTGGAATAAGAATGGTACAGTAGATAAAATTATTGAGTCAATGTTCAATTTACTGAGTTTGATAATTATACTATGGTCTATAAGACAATATCCTTATTCTTAGGAAATACACAATGAAGTATTTAGGGATAAAGGATTGTGATGTATGTTGCCCTCAAATCATTCCCCCAAAAAAGTGTGTGTGTGTGTATGTGTGTGTGTGTGTGTGTGAGAGAGACCTACAAATGAAGCAAATGGAATAAATGTTAATAATAGATGAAAGTAAAGGGTAATGGGTATTTGGTTTTTTACTATTTTCATTTTTGCAACTTATATGTAGGTTTGAAATTATTTCCAAATAAAAACTTTAGAAAATCATATGGAGGGCTTCCCTGGTGGCACAGTGGTTAAGAATCCGCCTGCCAGGGGACACGGGTTCGAGTCCTGGTCTGGGAGGATCCCACATGCCGCGGAGCAACTAGGCCCGTGAGCCACAACTACTGAGCCTGTGCGTCTGGAGCCTGTGCTCCGCAACGAGAGGCCGCAATAGCGAGAGGCCCGCACACCGCGATGAAGAGTGGTCCCTGCTCACTGCAACTGGAGAAAGCCCTCGCACAGAAATGAAGACCCAACACAGCCAAAAATAAATAAATAAGTAAATAAAATTAAAAAAAAAAAAAGAAAAAAAAGAATCCGCCTGCCAATGCAGGAGACACAGGTTCGAGCCCTGGTCCAGGAAGATCCCACATGCTGCGGAGCAACTAAGCCCATGCACCACAACTACTGACCTGCGCTCTAGAGCCCAAGAGCCACAACTACTGAGCCCTTGTGTCACAGCTGCTGAAGCCTGCACGCCCTAGAGCCTGTGCTCTGCAAACAAGAGAAGCCACCACAATGAGAAGCCTGTGCACCGGAACAAAGAGTAGCCCCCGCTCACTGCAACTAGAGAAAGCCCGCGCACGGCAACAAGACCCAACGCAGACAAAAAAAAAAAAAAAGAAAAAAAATCATATGGCAAAAATATTCTATGGGAGGGAGGAAAATAAGTGAGAGTAAAGATGAAATAAGATTGACTATAGGGGACTTCCCTAGCGGTCCAGTGGTTAAGGTTTCCAACGAATGGGTTGTGGGTTCGATCCCTGGTCGGGGAGCTAAGATCCCACATGTCTCAGGGCCAAAAAACCAAAACATAAAACAGAAGCAATACTGTAACAAGTTCAATAAAGACTTTAAAAATGATCCACATAAAAGAATCTTAAAAAAAAAAAAAAGATTGACTATAAATTGATGAGTACTGAAGCTGAGTGGTTTATTATAAAAAGCTTAGGAACTTCCCTGGTGGTCCAGCGGTTAAGATTGTGCTACCCCCAATGCAGGGGGCCTGGGTTTGATTCCTGGTCAGGAAACTAGATCCCGCAGACCTGGCACAGCCAAATAAATAAAAAAATTTTTTTTTTAAAAAGGAAGTTTATTATACTCTCCTGACTACTTTTGTATGTATTTGAAAATTTCCATAATGAAGGTAAACAACAATGAAGCGACTGAACTTGAAGATCCCCTATGTTTCTCGGAGTTCAATGGTCTTTTTGAGCGTGGTGGGTTATGGATGATGTGAATTTGAGTTTCACCTTCGTTCAAGTTTTTCCTCCAAAAATTGGGGATAATAATTTCTACTAATAGGATTATTAACTTTATATTACACATGTCAAAGTTGTTAGCACATTTTCTAGCATATCCAATTGTTCAATATGTGTCAGTAATAATTATTACTATTGGATGAATAAGTGAAATATAAAGTTTGACTATTCCAGGTAACTCACACCAGGGGAATCAATACAGTAGTTGCCCTTCTGTGACTGGCTTATTTCACTGAACGTAATGTTCTCATGGTTCAGCCACACTGCAGCGTGTATCAGGTTTCTTTCCTTTTTAAGGCTGAATAATATTCCATTGTATGTATATGTATCCACCACATTTTGTTTATCCAGCGATGGACACTTGGGTTGTGCACACCCCGTGATGACTGTGAAAAATGCTGCTATGAACCTGGGTGTACACATATCTCCGCCAGTCCCAGCTTTCAATTTCAAGCTTGGATGTTTACAATTTGTGGGAGAAAGTTATATTTTAAATTCCTCTTACCATCTGGCATTTAATTTGTTTGTTTGATGTGTTTAAGTGACCTGTAAGGGGACAATGATAATGCTTTTCCTGATAAAATACTAACATGAATGGTCTTGACCTATTCATAATAGCTAAGCTTCCGTTTCATTTCAGGTGAGTTCCTTCATGTGCAACACTACTCACATGACTACTGGAAAGTTATTTCTATTGGAGGGATTTGAAATAGCAACCTTGTTTTAGGCTTTGGATGCTGGGTGAGGATGGGGAAAACTGAAGCTGGTCAAGGTCATGGGAAAGGGCCTGGTTTCTCTTCAGCAAAAAAGTCTTCCTCTTTGAGGCCTGAGAACTGTTACTTGCTCACATTTGATTTTCCCCGTGCACCCCTGTACGATGGCACTTCTTCCGTCCTTCCTGGAGGGTTACATAATTATGCAGCTCGACATCGTGGGCCTTTTTCCCCCGGACAGTACTTTCTGGAACTGCTAGATTTCCAGATGAGAACTGTTTATTCTGGATCAGACTTAATTTGGTCATCTGAATTCTCTTGGGTATGGAGAGTTTTTCTTACCCTTGGCCTACTTTTTGTGGTGCTAAATATCCTCTTACAGTTTCACCAAGCACTTTGTAAGACAGAAAGAGTTGAAAGCACTGCTTCTTTTGCTTTCTCAGTTCCTCCGGCTGTTTCAGTGCATCAGTTACATGGTGCTTCTCGGTAAGTCACAACCACAGAGGAAGGAAAGGAAGGTTTTGTTCATGTCACAATGTAAATCAAGTGCCTACTATGTGCCGTGCTCCAGTCCTCATAGTTCATTACAAAACTGGAACAGTAAGGATGGTGATGGAAATACATTCAGGGCCCAGCTGGGGGAAAAAAGGCACTGAAGGCCTGAGAGGCTCTAATTCCCATGCAGTGTGCTCGTATTCTGTGCCCTGGCACAGTTCAGAAGCAGAAAATCACCATTGTGTTATTGACCTCATATATCAACTCATTTTTCCATGTTCCCATAGCAACGTGGGAGAAACTGAGAAAAGACATAGGAAAGAGGAAGAAGAAACGCAGGGGAAGCAAGCTGGCCTCCTGCTTCCTCTGTATACTTCAGTAGGTTCTGCATTCTCCTCTTCTCCTCATTACCCCAGTTTCCACAGTGATTGTTCTGATAGCTGTCAAATGTGACAATGAGCGTCGCACTCACTAGTATAACACTGAAGCATCATAACTCAGTCCTCCTCTGTTGGTTGTTCCCAGTTTTTCATTTTTCACTATAATGAAAAATGCTATGACAAAGAACTCCATGCACATGGCTTTTTTTTTTTTTTGCCTTTTGGATTATTTCCTTGATATTAACTCTTAGGAATGGAATGCCAATCAGGCTTGGGGGGGATTAAGTCCGTTTACATTGAGTTGGACGCTCTCCTGATGAAGGTACAGGGTCATAAAAATGTTCATGCCTGCATCTTTGACACTCCTTAAAAGTGCATCTCGTTGAAAGCAATGAAATAAGCGTTAGCTTAACATTCAAACACACTCAAAAAAGAACTCCGCTGGAGTGTGCAGGAACTCGATACAGTACAGGAAGCACTGCGTCATGGAGACCTAAATAAGGAAGGAATAAACAGTCAAGTGCTGGGGAAGGCATCCTCTTCAGTCATCATCTGGGAGGATTTTGTTGGAGCAGCTTCCCACCTAAGAGAGGATGTGAAAACCACCAATCTACCTCCTTTCTTTTATTCAGAACATAGGCCCAGAGAAGTCTTTTTTTAACATGCCCAAGGTCACGTAACAGTCTAGGACTGTATTCTGCCTTCAGCTTTTGGGGTTCTCTGTACAGAAATGCTCTCCTAGTAAGTAAGGGAAACTGAGGTAGCGATTGGAACCCAAGGGAGGAAGCCCTGAGGGAAGCGGCCCACGTGCTTCCTTGGGCCTTTCCTCTCTCCTCTTCCCATCTCTTTCCCAGCCTAGAGGGATGAGAAACAACACCATCTTACATCGGCTGGTGGAGTGTTCATTTTATTGTTATCCTTTATACCCTACACATTGGATAAAAATTCATTTGAATCTCTTCAGTAGTTAATTTATAAAGAATTAAAAATTGTTGAAAGCAAATGTGTATTCAAAGCTAACTGCGTATCAGATACACTGCCCGTGGGTGTGCTTAGGAAATTCACACTTTCCTTTTATATCCAATTATGCTGTTCATTTCTGGTCCCCCCTCTTCGAACCCTAGGAATTCACACCATTTTCTTCATTTTCCTTTCATCTGTCTGTGGATTGTGACCTTTCACCTTCCAGTTACATATATCTTCTCCCTTCTCCCAAAGTCACAAATCAGAACTGTCTGTGCATCCAGTGTTTACTAAGGGCTTACTACATCCCAGGCACTGTTCTAGTCCCTGACGACACAGCAGTGAATAAATCAGAAAGAAATCCCTCCTCACTTTCTATGGGGGAAGATGGACAATAAACCAATATGAACACAAATAAATGCATCGACAACACATTCATCATCTAAACCCACCGCACCCATGGGAAACCCAAGCTTCAGAGATGGTGAGTAATAAGCAAGTGTGGGTATTGATTTCAAACCCAGGCCTGTCTACATCCAATTTATGAGATCCTAACTTGTAAGCTACAAAGCCCTGAGCAAAAGCAGAGACTGATGCTGATTACTGTTGCCAAAGTCTAGCAAAATGAAAATGCAGGCACTTTTTTTTGTAATTTTCACTTGTCAGAGACACCAGCCTTTTTGGGTTTGCAGTTTTCTTGAAAGATGTGCCTGAAAAATGGAAACCATATTCCTTCCATTGACCATACCTACCTAACTCCAGAAACAAATTAGTTTGAAATGGTTGGGGTTTTTTATGATTAAAAATTTTAAAAATGTGTCTTATGTGTACAACTTGATTTGAACTATGTACATACTTATGAAACCACATAGATCAAGTGAAATAGTTGATTTTAATCAACACTATGCTTGGCCTTGATATCTGTCACAGCTTGAAAGTGGATAAAGTATCTTTTGGTCCCCAAAGAAAACAACTTGATGTTTCTGCTTGAAATGCTTTGTTTTTTGAAGTTGATATAAAGGCAATTGCACTTTCCAAAACTTTCCAGCCTACTTGATGGAAAGTATTTCATACTCCTGACCCTGGGAAGGCAGCCACCTCATCCAACAGAAGTCCTCAACATACAGATGACCCCTTACAGGTACTTCTTTTCCTTCGTGTATCGGCGGGGATTTCCCCCCCTCCTCACTCTTTTCCTTAATCCTTGTATTCTCACCAAGAGTGATCTCCAGTGGTTTCTATACTTCTCAGGTTCCTTCTGGCTTTAGCATCCCCAAAGACTGTTCTCTTCCTTCTTTCTCCTCTGTCATCACTCCATAACCCTTCCTAGGCCTATACTCACTGACCTGCTCTTCTGCATCACAGGCCACAGGCCCCCCTAGGGTGGACTGAAAATCTGCTCTTATCTTTACTGTCTCTACTCAAAATCTTACCATCTTCACTCAAGGAGCAGTGTGAATGCCACCTCCTACAGGAAGCCTTCTCTTATTGTCCTAGCTGAAAGGACTGCCACGGCACTTTACTGGACCTCTCAAGACACTCATCACATTTTTCACTATCAAATTTTATCAGATCTCCTCTTGTCTCCTGGAGCCCCGACAGCACCTCACCCACAGCAAGTGGTTTTGTGACTGAATCTTGACTTACTCCTGCTGGGGCTGTGCAGACAGAAGCTATGTTTTCAGCTGTCAAGTTGTAAGTTACATTCTTCTGTCTGTTGTGTGGAGCATTTCAGTTCTCTAGCACCTTCTACTATACTTCAGTACATACTCTGGCTCTCTGACATGCAGGCTTTTATAAGCTGAGACACAGCACCCATAAACAACATTGTCTATTTAGTAAACCCATTCTGCATTCCCTAAGAATTGTATCAGAAACCTTGGAAATACAATCTGCTCTTCAAGGGAGAATAGTCACAGAATTTAACCTGATAACTTAAAAGGAAACAAAAAAAATGCTTTCCAACCAGGAGTAGTGACTAGTATCCTTCATTTCCAAGGAGACCCAAGAAGAAAAATTCTAAGGATTCATTAAGCCCAGATGCTCAAAGGAGTGGAATTAATGGCACACAAAATAAAAATGTTTTAAACTTCGGGTCTCAAAATGCAGGATCTATCACTAATAGAAAAACACTTTAAAAGTTGTAGAATATAAGATTTTAAAATTTCAGGGACTTCCCTGGTGGCACAGCGGTTAAGAATCTGTTGGCCAATGCAGGGGACACGGGTTCGAGCCTTGGTCCGGGAAGATCCCACATACCGCAGAGAAACTAAGCCCATGGGCCACAACGACTGAGCCTGCGTTCTAGAACCCATGAGCCACAACTACTGAACCTGCGTGCCACAACTGCTGAAGCCCACGTGCCTAGAGCCCGTGCTCTGCAACAAGAGAAGCCACCACAATGAGAAGCCCACGCACCGCAACAAAGAGTAGCCCCCGCTCGCCGCAACTAGAGAAAGCCCGCGCGCAGCAACCAAGACCCAACGCAGCCAAAAATAAATAAATAAATTTATATGTATTAAAAAAAAGATTTTAAAATTTCAGTCCTTGCGCTTTTACATGACCATAAAGTGGGTGACACACAAAAAATACTAATTTATCTTCATCTGTTAAAACCTTACCTGCAATTTCCATTTGTAAGGCATTTAGTGGGAGTGAATGATCTATCGAGGGCACTGAGGCTTTGGTGTTTAACAGATGATCTTGTCCGAAGAACCAATTCAGGATTCCTGCAGCTGAAGACGGTGCAGCGTAACTTCTGTCTCCGTGGTTTCTAGGAAGTGCTGCTGACTGACTGTTTTCTAGGGCAGAGACGGGGGTGCAGGTGGAAAGGCTACTTTTCAGCTTCTCTTCTGTCCTACTTTGGGCTAATCATTCCTCAGCGCACATGGCTCATCTGGTAACGTTGATCAGAATAAAAATTTCATGGATTAGATCACATATAAATGAAAGTCCGGATGTTAACTGCAGATGGACTTTTGAACATACGAAGTATGCCCTTCCTGCTTGTAAACTTCAGGAAGAAAAAGTGAGTTTCACCCAGGTTTATCAACATGGTGGTGGTGGCACGGGTGTCTCATGTCTCCCCTTTGCCAAAAAGAGTAACTTCAGCAGATGCTGAAGTGTCCTCCGTGCTCTGCCGGCACCGCCCACAATCACTTTAGAGCCGCTCCTCGTTCACAAGCCCCCGCGAGTCTACGGCTGGGGAAATCAAAGGAAAAGAGTTCTCAGGGTGACATCAGGGTGACTGGTTTTTGACTGAGGGCTGGGTCCATAGGAGTTTTGTTGTTGGGCCCATTGTTTGGGGCAAATGGGATTGAAAGCTGTACAAAGCTAAGAGATTGGGCCCTTGAGGAAAAGGAAGGCGGTGATTGCTGAGTTCAGAGAAACATCACTAGAGCTAATGGTTGTGCAAATACAGTGGCGCCCAACCCAGAATGAACTCTCTCGAATGCAGCACCCAACCTGCCACTTGCCCTTGGTGAGCCCTTTAAGGTTTTCCCCTGACCTTTTAGATCAAGTCCACCCCCCTCTGCCAGGCTGACAGGGATCTCTTTTTCCAAACCTGGCCTTATCTTACAGCCTCATCTCTTGCCCATGCCCCCTTGCCATTTAGGTTCCAGCCACACCAAAGAACATTCACTGCTTCCCAGTCTTTGCCTATGTTGTTCTCCTAGGCCCTGGAGCCCTTTGTATCTAAACCCACCTCACTCCTAAAACTATCACTTAGCCTTCAGGGGAAGAGACATCTACTCACCCCTGTCAAAAAGGAGCTGGCCACCATGCTGTGCTCAAACACACTGGGCTGACCTTTGACCCAGCCTCTTTACCCTCTATGGTAACCGTCCATTCTCCCCCTGCTATGTGGGTGGCATGTAGGGTGGCATGTACTGTGTGTGTACACAGTAGGCACTCAAATACTTGATGGGAAGAAGGTAGGGTTTAAAATGCAGTGTGAGGGACTTGGGTTAGTTTTAAAAGTGACTTCCCAGGGCAAGGAGCCAAAGATGTGTACATCTTGGATCTCTGGAGGCCAGTGTGAGTCTCTGCTTCGGTGTTAGAAGTCCTTAGGGCTTGTGGCTGCCCAGGACAGTTCTGGACATACCGGACATTTATGTGATTGCTAGACTTGGCGAACATCAGCCCTTCAAAGTAAAAAAAATTGGGTTCCTTCCTCTGTCTTCAAAAACTCATGCAAAGTTTTGCACAGGACCTGTAACAAAATGAGAAAAATATGGACAAATTAAACTCATACAACACAAAGAGGTACTCATTTGATTTAAAGGATTCTCCTTTACTCTGACCCTATGCTCTTCCCATGTTTTGGGATTAAAACGTCTTTGTAAAAAGTGACAGTGATAAGAGAAAGACAAATATCATATGATATGGTTTATATATGGAATCTAAAAAACTGATACAAATGAACTTATTTGCAAAACAGAAATAGACTCACAGACATAGAAAACAAACTTACGGTTACCAAAGGGGAAAGGGGACAGGGGAGGGATAAATTAGATGTTTGGGATTAAAATATACACACTACTATATATAAAATAGATAACCAACAAGAACCTACTGTATAGCACAGGGAACTCTACTCAATATCTTGTAATAACCTATAATGGAAAATAATCTAAAAAACAGTGCGTGTATGTATATATGTATATTATATATATATATAATATATATATATAAAACTGAATCACTTTGCTGTACACCTGAAACTAACACAACATTGTAAATCAACTATATTTCAATAAGAGGTTTTTAAAAACCAATAAATAAATAAATAAAATAAAAATAAATAAATAGAGTCCTTACGTGGCAAAATAAGAAGTGCCAAAACTTTCTAGCCATATTGGGTAGGGGAGGGGGGGAGTGGGGACTGGGAAAGAAATTTCAGGTGAAGAAAGCCCTAAATGTGAAAGGCAAAACTGAAAAACTCCTAGAAGATTATAGAGAATATCCTTATGACCCTGAGGTAGAGAAAAGTTTCTTAAATAAAACACAAAAAGATATGATTTCCTCTAATCATAAGAGGAAAGATAAATTTGACTACATTAAGAACTCTATGCATCAAAAGAGACCATAAAGAATGAAGGTAGGTCACAGAATGAGTATTTGCAACACACATAATTGACAAAGAAATAGTATCCAGAAATCTATCTACCTATCTATATCTATCTATATAGATATAGATTGATGTATACACACATACATACACACTCATAAAATTAAAACTCAAGCAAATAAGAAACAGATAACCTAACAGAAAAATGGGTAAAAGACAAATAGGCATTTCACAAAAGTGGAAATCTAAATAGTCAATAAGTAAATTAAAAAGTACTCAATTTTATTTGTACACAGGGAAATGCAACTTAAAACCCACCATGAGATACCATCTTACACCCATCAAATCAGCAGAAATTTAAATTCCTGGTGATACCAAAGCACTGGAGACAATGTGGAACAATGTTGTTCTCATTCCCTGCTGGTGGGAGGGTGAAATGGTATCATCCCTTTGAAAAACAGGTTGGCATTAACTAACAAGTTCGAAGAGATACATATTCCCATGACCCTGCAGTTTCATTCCCACATTTATACCCTAGAGAAAACGTGCACAGGTGCACTGGGAGATGCACACTAGAAGGGTCAGAGCAGCACGGCTCTTCACATTAGCTTCAAACCAGAAACAGCCGACGCCCACCCACAGCAGACTGGATAAACCGTGGTGCAGTCGTACAGTGGAACAGCTGATAAAGCAGTGAAAGAGAATGATCTCCTACAACCAAAATTAAGCAGAAAAAGACAATACGAATGGTGTGATACCGTTTATACAAGTTTAAACACAGACAAAAAATAACAATGCTGTTTGGGATACATACGCAGGAAGGAGGAGGTCGAATTATAAGGAAATGATTATCTCAAAAATCAGAAAACCAAACACATCTGGAGAAGGGAGACTTATGATCTGGGAGAGACACAAGGGGCGGGGCATTTTAGGTGCGGGCAATATCCTATTTCTTGCCTGGGTACTAGTTGTGTGATTGGTTAAGCTTAATGTATACGTTTCTTTTCTGTATGTGTATTTCGCACTGAAGTTGCCCATCCCTTTCTTAGAGTTTTACTGGTTGAAAATTTCCAAGACGGAAGCACCTATTTGCGAGGTGCTCAATAAAAGCTGAGTCCAAGTATTTTAGAAAGAACTCAGAGTAGCCCCAGGGGAGACTTTGAGAAGCAAGAGAGGCTGGAGCTGACCTTCAGTTAAGTGTCTATCAGGGGTTCTCTCAACAATGCTTCTCCAACAACTAGAGGGGTGGGAAAGCGTGCCCACAGCAAAGGTGTCACTTAGCCAGGGGGCTTGTGGAGGCCAGGGTGTCAGGGGAGAAGAAGTTTGGGATGTTACTGTGTGGTGGACCCTGAGTGCCTGATTTAGGAATCTGGATTTAATTCTGCAGACAGTAGGTAGACTTGGAGGATTACCATGCAGCAAAGGGGCAATTAAAAATACCCTAATGTCTCAGGGAGATGATTCTGGGTGTGAGGGGTAGGGCGGACTGAGAGTAGAGAAACCGATAAAGGCTCAGGCGTAATGGACCAGGAATGACGCAAGTGAAGTCAGAAAGAGATGGAACGAAGACGAGTTACTGAGGAAGAACAGTAAGAACTTAGTGACTGAACAGACTTTTTCAAAAACTTATTTTCTGTTCTTTCCCAGCCCTTCCATTCTAAAGCTAACTCAGGAGAGATTCTGCTTTACAAGGACAAGTGGCTGGAACCACACAAGGTCAGAAGAGGACTAGCAGACACACTGATTTGATGCCGAGAGCCCGACTGAAGGCTTCAAAATTCCCTGCAACTACCTGAGAGTATTGCTGGGGCGGGGGGGGGGGGGTGGGGTGGGGGCGGGCAGGGAGGACACAGAGGGTGGAGCCTTTCCAGCAGCAGCAGAGTTGTTTAATGGCGAGCAAGGAGTTTGTAACTTTTCATTATGGAAATTCTCAAACATACATGACACCAGAATAGTCTAGCGAACCCCTGTGTACTCATCTCCTGGCTTCAACAATGATCAATATTTTATCGAGTGGCTTTCGCCATTTTCCCACCCTCCACATCAATGTGCCCCAGGAGGGAAGCCAGGTCTGGTGAAGGGTAAAACATATACACATTTAGAAACATTTGAATCTCAGTTTTTGTGTTATGCTGGGAGGTCAGTGGTTCCACAGCAGGTATACATGGGATCAAGAGCAAAGAGCACGACCATCTGGCTTTCCTGCCCCGGACACTGCCTGGCCTCTGACTCCACAGCCACAAGAAGCGTGTTACCTGTGCTGGATGACCAGACCTTAGCCGCCTCGACTGGAGTCGGCTGTCAGTCACGCGACTGGAGGGTCAGCTGGGGATTTGCCGATTGTGAACTTGGACAGATCAGTCCTGCTGCAGAGAGGTTCCCCAAGCCTGTGATTACCACAGGAGGAGATAAGCCCTTCACAAAGTGTGGTTCCTTGGAAGAAACTGGCTCTATAATCGTGCTCCTTCCAGATGTGGCCAGGTTTGATCACTGCAACTCCCATCCTATCAGAATGAAGAGCAGGCAGCTCTGACCTGGGAGACGATGGGGGACCATCCCCTCACCACGGCAGAGCCTGAAGCGCAGCTGGGACAGGTCCTCGGAAAAGGGAGATGTTGGCGGCGTCCAGCTCTACTGCCCGAGTCACCTTGTCAGCTCCAGGCAGCAACAGTCCACGCTGTAAGAACACTGGTACCTTAAATGTAACCCTGTACTCAAGGCAGCGCACATTCCTGGGAGCAAAGACATTTGTCTCCTTCCTCTGTGAAGCTGTTTTGCAAAACAGCTGTAAGGAAACCATGGTACATGGAAATACATATGTGAAAATGCGCTAGGAGTCCTCAGTGGAAATGTCAAGGTTATTTTGAAGCTCACCAGTACGGATGGAATAATGGGTTGCTTGGGACAACATCCTAGTCCCCTGGGGATTTCTGTCCATGAGCATGTGACAAGACGTTACTGCACGACCAAACTCCGTTTGGTTGTACTTTGTGCAGCCCCAGGCACTAAACATTCTTGCTGCGAGGGTCACCACCTCACAAACTGAAGCACCACCACAAGTATTTTCAAAATGAGAGAGTAAAAAGAACGAGCAATGAGTCCTTTAGTTCCGCTGGTTTCCTAATAAACGAGGCTGGCCCTTCTGTCCAACTGTGAAGCAGGCCAGAAACCACACTGACAACATGAAGGGTACTTCTAGAAAAACAGGCCAAGTCCACTGTATGCAGGACAAACAGCATAATTTTATTCTCATTTTTCCTTAAAATAAAGATACAGTAGAAGTTTTACAATTCAGTATGATTGGATGTCATTGATAATTTTAACATTTTTTAAAAAACAAATGACAACAGAAACAAAAGACTAGTACAAATTATAAAACTACTAGAGGAAAGAGAAACTACCTTTCTGATCAAAATATGTACCACAGCTCTAAACTTCCTAAAAAAACTTTCAAAGATTTCTAAGCTAAACTTTCTTAGAAAGGGGTTTGTGGAAAGCCTTTAATCTCAAGTATTTAAACTATTCCTGTACCCACTAAATGCTTTCACCAACTTGTTAATCATATGCTTCCTAAATTTAGGAACCAGTGATCAAGTGGCCTGAAACAAGTCTTGATCCTATATTTCCAGCTATAAATTATTAATATTTCAAGAAAACAATATATTTCCTAAGCACGTAAGTTTTCTAAAAACTTCAATTACCTTTTCTGGCTCAGTACCTGACTGAAATGTTCAAATATTCATATTGCACACAAAAAAATTTGAGCAGCATACTATATGAGTGTGAGAAGCTGATGAAAAATAAGATTGAGGAAAATCCCTAAGTTGTGTCCCATTTAACACGATTTAAATATATAGTTTCTATATCTTTAATTAATATTAAGTAAAAAGGTAATCTTTAGAACAACACAGAAATACAAATGCATTAGCGTTTTACAAAATATATTCAACCCCTTATACGTGCAACAATCTTTTAGTCTTGGAGCTGCCATACAAGGGAGCTAGTTTCTTCTCCTTCATATGAAAGCAGGAAGTCATGTGTACAAAGTTATTTATATGAGAAGAATAAAGACCAACATTCCTTTTCTTTGTCCTTGACAAATATTTATGGAATGTTGGAAATGATGAAAAAACAATTCCAACGTTATGAAGTCCAAAGACTTGGAATGAAAAAACTCGTAGTGGCACGCTGAGCTACACGGAATGACAATCATCTTCTAGAAACTAGGGTTGCGTTCTCTATCGTGTTTAGAGGCTACCACAGAACTGGGTGGAAAGCCCATGAATGCTGTGCCACCTCTGGTCAAACAATCAGAGTATGCAAATGTCAATGCCATCTCAAGAGTCCCAACCAACTCCCTGATAAAATAACAGGCAACACTTACCGGCTACCAGCCTAACAGGCTACTTTCCCAAACTGCTGAAGCAGATAAAAGTTCAAGGGGTTCAGGATAAGTCCACTGGCCCCTCACAGGGCTGTGCGCTCCTAAACTCATCACCAGGCCTCAGGGAAAAGGACCACTGGCTCTAACTTCCACAAAACAAATTAAAAACAAAAACTGCCTGCCAGGGAGATAAAGTTAAAGCCTCGTTTTAAAACTTGTAACTAGCAGATGAAAAATTTAAGTTCTCCATAAAAGAATTCTTATAACCTTTAGCATATTAAATACTGCTCTCGGGCTTCCCTGGCGGCACAGTGGTTAAGAATCAGCCTGCCAATGCAGGGGACATGGGTTTGAGCCCTGGTCCGGGAAGATCCCACATGCCGCAGAGCAACTAAGCCCGTGCGCCACAACTACTGAGCCTGCGCTCTAGAGCCTGCGAGCCGCAACTACTCAGCCCACATGCCACAACTACTGAAGCCCGTGCTCCTAGAGCCCATGCTCCACAACAAGAGAAGCCACCACAATGAGAAGCCCGCGCACCGCAATGAAGAGTAGCCCCTGCACGCCGCAACTAGAGAAAGCCTGCGTGCAGCTACAAAGACCCAACACAGCCAAAAATAAATAAATTTATACCAAAAGAAAAAAAAAATACTGCTCTCAAAGTACTTTCATTCAGATTTTAAAGGACCTTGTCTCTCGGCTTTGCAACTTCTCACCTCTCCCTTCCTAATTTGTTTTCTCCTTGCCTTTCTAAGTAAATTATTCTTAAAAAAAAAAACAAAAAAAAAAAAATGCTTAATATAGGACTTGGAAAGCAAGATAAGGTTGAGGAAATCACGTCATATGCTCTGGTTTGCTGCCCAAAGATATAGCTGCTGTGTTTCTTAAAGCAAAAAGTAGAAGAGAACTGTATTTTAGGGCCTGGGGGCTAGTAAATCACTAACAGATTTGGGGATAGACTATTCATACTGGCTATGTGAGCCATATGCAGATGCAAAATAACCCTAAGCCATACTGTGACAGGCAACTTTTCCTATTCACTTAACTCAGGACACTTGGGCCAGCTTTAACCCTCTTTCCTTTACCTATGTCATCGTCATTACAGTGCCGAGTAGGAATTAAAGCACACCAGGGACTTTTTCCAAACACTTTTTTTTTAAGTCACCTGGCAGCAGCGAGGTCTCCACCAAGCTAGGGATGCAGTCTGTGTTGCCTGGCACACTCTGAAAAAGGCTGGCTGACCCTAGCTCCCTCGGGCCTATATAAACGCACTCAGTTCTCAGGCAAAAACACTGTGGCCAAGCAAAGCACACACCTTTTCCAGGGACTTGTCCGAAGACAGCCACACCAGTGTTGGCTCCTATTGCTCCCAGAGCCAGTGGCTGCAGGAGGCCACTGCTTCCGGGCTGGATGCTGGGCTGCAGCCCGGAACCCAAACTTGAAGCACGTAGGCTCCCGGGACCAGGGGCCAGGCTTCCTGCCTGCAACTGTGCTGGCTGCCCCAGGGCCCCCCACCAACAGTGCAATAGCCTGCGCTCCCTGAAGACGCCCATACCTTCTAGAACCTGAAGGAAATAGAGTTATGGTCTTTTGACCGTTTCTATGACAAAAGTTCTATCTTCTGAAATACTCACTTTATGTTGAAAGCCAGTTAAAAATGACCACTGTTAAATAAGAGTTGAACTCTTAACCAGAAACATGAATAGAAAGTTCCATTAAGGTGTATATAAAATAGGGAGTGATACTAAAGCAAAGTTAAATTTTATGGAACTTCTTTTATTTCAGTGGGATTCCAAAGTGGACTGGGCTTCTTTGAATAGTGAGAGATGAGAATTCACCCCAATCATACAAGCCATACAAACGAAAGGAGGAACCAGCAGCGTGCTGGTTGACCCCTCACAGCACTTTTAGCGCCGTGAACAGCCCCGCAGTCGAGAGCAGCAACTGCGCACCGATGCGCTATCACACTCTACCCAACAATGCGGTCTCACCAAACTATAAGATGTTAGTCTCAGTGCAACTTTAAAGTACCTTGTAAAGTTTTGCTTGGTACTGCTTTCTTCTCTTCAAATAGTATTTCCTGAGAAAGCTAACTTTCCTAGCAGAAGTGGAATTAATAGAGTTCTCACAATAAGCCCTTTACCTTGAGTTATTATACTCAAAGGGAAGTACGCTTTTAGGTGTGCAGGACCTGTGTTAAAACACAAATGGGAAAATTTAGGGATATTTAGATTATGTCCCTATGTTTCATTTCACATGCCCTAGTAGTGCTTCTTACACAAACATTTCTTAAAGGATAAATCAAATATAATCAAGCGTCCTCCCTAACTAGGTCCCCGATTTTCTCTATACTCTTCATATCAAACGTAGATTATACTCATGATGTATTTTCCAAGTATCCTTTGTTACTGAAAAAGCAGTCTGTCGCCTGTAAGTACTCCCTGAGAACACCCATCCAAAGTCCCCTTGAAAAGCAAATGAGAGCTGAGCCTGGCAGCCACATGAGGTCTAGTTGTGTAAAAATCTTCAGTAGTAGCACACCTGTGTCTAAAATGAACCCAGGTGTCCTTCATGAAACATGACTGATGTCATGGCTGTAGTTTTCTTCTCTTGCTTTTCTAAATGTGAGCCAAGATGAGATTTCTATTTAATATTTACAGATCATCTTGCTTTTCTTTCATACATACTTTTGGAAGGGGGTAGAGACTGATTACATGAGGATTTTCTATCAGGGAAGTAGGAAGGCCAAGCGCCCTGAAAAGCTTTATGAAGATTAAGACAAAGAAAAAACCTGTAAGTCTGTAAACACCCAATGGAAAACTGTTCAAAAGAAGAAATAGAAGGCACAAACTCTGGGTTAAAAAATGCATGTAAAGATTGCAACATTACCACAGTCAATAGAACTAACACCTAGATCTTTAAAAGTCTTGCCCTAAATACACACTCAGTTAAACTGCTTGAACACCGCTATAACCGTCACCACGCTATTTCTTTGCACATCTGCTTGAACAATTAGGAAAAGGAAGAAAGCACAGTGACGCTCCTTGATACCTCAAAGCAAGTGCTTAGGATTGGGAATGAATAAATTAAAAGCACAGAACAAAACACTCCATCCTCAGAACTACCACCTCAGACTTCCACGGTTTCTAGGAGGAAGTGAAGTGATAAATGTGTTTTGTGGGTAGAAAACCAACAAACAAAAAATCCTCATATAACTCAGCAAGATAATAATGAAGGGCTGGATTATAGGGCCCCTTACTGTTAAATGTAAGCACATTTTAGGGCCCATTTTAGAGAAATTAAAATAGTAATATAACTTAATCTTAGCACATATAAATATCCACCTGGATATTCAAACAGCAACAACAGAACAAAATCTACACCAAGTAAAAACTTTTCTAAAGTAAACAAATGTATAATATCAGAACTCAAAATTCATTAGAACGTTCACTGTGTTTTAATCAGGCTCAGACTGAAATAAAAGTAGTCAATTTAAACCCCAACCTGGGAAGCCGTCCCTGCTACGGTTGTGGTTTCGTCTTTTCAGCATCCCGTGACATTCATTTACACAGAGGGCAACCGTCCATGTAAACAGTTCGACCTATCGGTCCCTGCTGTGGACCTGTGGTCGGTGAAGAGGAACAGTCTGGGAGCAGCAGACAGACAGGGGACGCTTAAACCTAAGAAAGCGACAGCAGCTTCTGGGTGGCTTGCTCCGCTCAGGGTTTCCCGTCAGGCAGCTCAGTGAGACTCTGTGGAGTGGAACTGGTGAAAGTAGAAAGCCATGAAGACATGGCTGTCTTTGCACTGGAAAAAGCTCCTCCAACTGACTGGCCTGAATGGGAAGAAGGGGAAAAACAAAAGGAAAAATGTCTTCACTTTTGTTAAGAGACACTGAAAAACCAATGTTAATTAATAAATGTTAATTAACTGCAACCGACATGCTAATAGTTACTAAAATACCATTTACACTTCTAGTTTCAAAATAATCCCTTACCATGGGAATGTCTAAGAGGAACTTGGATAATGCCCGGGTGTAAGACCCTGCTCTCCTAAGCATTTTGAAAATCTTGAGCAAACTCTTTCCTTAATACCCACTGTGCCAGGCCAGTGGTTCTCGGCACTGGCTGTGCAGCAGAATGACTTGGAGAGCTGAAAAAGTCCTATGAGCTCTCCGTACCCTAAATCCAAGTTGATAACTAAAAACCACCTGCAGGGAAGAATTGTTAGGCTGCTTAGGGAAATTTGTTTTTGTCATCTAAAACGATGTTGCATCAAATGAAGACACACAGAGCTCTATCTGCCTGAGGTCTGTTTTGTTTTTAAGAGCGTTATCTCAAAAGCTGGTGTTAAAGTGAAATTATTTAAGTTGAATCATACATATTCACTATTCTTGAAGAAGGGAGTGTGGAGGAAGAGAATAGGCCTTAGAATTTAAATATCAGCAGCATCACTAAAAATTAACTAACAACTGACATCATATAACTATGATGTAGAATTTTCCTACTTTTCCATAGTGATGGGGCTATGTGCCTTGTGTTTCTCTTCTAAGACGAGTGTGTGGAGTAGTTCTCTCACCCTGTCTATCTCTGGATATACAGGACGTTAGAGCTACGAGGACCCCTGCATAGAGATCACTTAGTTCTGGGGCTTTTGAGTTGTGTTCAGTAAGGGTTAGCTAGGCTCTCTCAGGAGCTAAGAAAGGAGACGGGTCCTATTTTCAATACTGATATGACAAAGCAAACGTAGCCAAATGTAAATAATCAGTGAATCTGAGATAACTGGGAGTTCCTTGTACACTGTTGCACAATTTAAGTTTGAAATAATATAAAAATAAAAAGCTAAAAATATAGAAAAGAGGGAACAAGAAGTTTCTTTAGAAAGGATATGGAATAATCTTCAAAATATTTTAAGTGAAAAAAGGTACAGAAGGGCGTGTACAACAGCATGCTACCATTTGTCTGGCTTTGGTATCAGGGTAATACTAGGCTCAGTAAATGAGTTGGGGAGTATTACCTCAACCATTACTTTCTGAAAGAGTTGGTATAACAATAGCATTACTCCTTAAATGTTTGATAAAATTCATAAGTGAAGTCATCTGTGCTTAGATTATATTTAAAACCTTGTGGCAAGCTTTTAAATTTTAATTCAACTTATTTAATAGATATAGGGCTATTCAGATTTTCTATTTCTTTATTGCATTGGTTTTGGCGATTTGAGTTTTTCAAGGAAATTGTAGATTTTACCTAAGTTGTTGAAAAATTGACATAAAATTATTCACAATATTATTATCCTTCTAATTTCTGTAAGATCTATAGTGGTGTCCCCTCTTTCATGCCCAATTTGTATCTTCTTTTTCTCTTTATTAGTCTAAAAGGTTTCACTAATGTTGTTGATTTTTTCATAAAAACAACTGTTGCTTTCACTGATCTTCTTTATTGTGTGATACTACCTTAAAAGACGGCAGCTCCTAATGCCTACTTTATTATTATGGCTCTCTACTATTTATAAAGAACTGTGGGCTGGGACTTCCCTGGTGGCACAGTGGTTGGGAATCCGCCTGCCAATGCAGGGGACACGGGTTCGAGCTCTGGTCTGGGGAAGATCCCACATGCTGCGGAGCAACTAAGCCTGTGTGCCACAACTACTGAGCCTGCACTCTAGAGCCCAGGAGCCACAACTACTGAGCCCACGTGCCTAGAGCCCAAGAGCCACAGCTACTGAGCGTGCGCTCTAGAGCCCGTGCTCCACAACAAGAAGCCACCGCAATGAGAAGCCCGCGCACTGCAACGAAGAGTAGCCCCTGCTGGCCGCAGCTAGAGAAAGCCCGTGCGCAGCCAAAAATAAATAAATAAATAAATTAAAAAAAAAAAAAAAGAAAGAACTGTGGGCAGCTCAGGGAATGGAGGGAAAACTCCAGAGAAGATTGAATCCTGGTAACAGAACAGATAGGACAAAATTTGCTAAACTTGGTTTGACATTATCTAGTGCCACAAGAATTGTTTTAATGAATAAGACCAAAATTTAAAACAAAAACTTCTGTATTTGACCATCTTGCATTATTATGTGATACACAGATCTCTACAACTTTATGTTTTTATCAATGACATATTGAGCATAGAGAAGAGACGTGTTATGATTCCAATCTGTTCCTGCCTAAGACATCCTTACCAACAGCTTTTCCTGTTTGCACAACATTCCGACTCGTTGTGACCATGACGTTTCCAAGTTTTTTGCCACGTTCACTGTTTTGAACAGAACTGAGTAAAGGAGAGAAATGTTAAGTACAATATTAAAAAATCCCTCAGGTATACATTCACCACTCCATAACCACCCCTCAAATCAATACTGAGGAAAGAAGCTAAATAATTCATTATTTGTTATGCATCAATTAATTTACTAACATTTTAAGCATGTGAATTTTCAGAAAACACTAAAAGAATATGCAGATGAGCCAAAAAGTGGTAAGGGCATAAGGATGTATGCTTAACTCTCCCTAGAGTCACAATATGCTAAAGTAACTTCACCAGAATAAAAATGGCAAATCCGGCTATTAGTTCACACCATTCTCCATGAAACAGCAGTGTTTTCACTTTGAAACATACACACTGCTGAGCTAGAGAATGTTATGCACATATTTGGTTACTATTTGAAGCACAAGTCTGTGAAGTAGAGAAAAACAATTCCCAATTAGCAATGAAACACATGGCATAAATTCAGACGTAAGAATGTTCCTAGTATTTTCCCTAAATACTCACTGTGAGAATCTTAACTTCATGTCTGACACTGAATACTGCCCTTGGAAAGGATGGCTGTAAAACAAAGTTTGAGTTTAGACTATGCGTATTTCACCAATAAAGCTGCAACACAGTTATCACACGGAAGAATCAGGAAACCTCACAGGGGTGACTCAGCTGGGTGGCAGTGCTCCAAATGCGATATAGGAAACAGGGCTTTGATCACAGCTCTCCACTTAGTTATGTAAGTCCCTCTGAGCTTATGTCCTTGCTTGTAAAATAGGTGTGCTTTTTTTCTTGGGTGGGGATGGTTTGTGTTAGTGCTGCCCTAATGTTCTGATTTACCTGGTCTGGGGTGGGGCCCAAGCACCGACATTTTAAAATCAGGCAATCTGATCAACTTTACACTATTAAACAAGGCGTCAATAAATATTCAAATTCTTATCTCATACACAGGGGTCTCTCTGTCAATGTCTAACAAAGAAAGTGACCCTAGTGAAATTTGTAGCCACTTATTGAAATATCAAAATGCTATTTATGGCTTTTCAAATGACAACAAATTGATATATTGGCCGTATTAAGCATATGTTAACAACTCCTCTTTTTCTGGATTTCTGAATGACCGGTTGGAAAGAAGAGAGAGATTAGTTCATCATTCTCTATTCCTGCAAACGCTGTGCTTAAAGGATGAAACATGCCTGCTGCTTTTAAGGGAAGTCAGAGGACTACCTTCTCCGATCTTTAGGAGTTGAAGAAAGGGTTTCATAGATCTCAAACCTTACATTTAGTTTTGAATATTTCTAAATTATACCCCCTGGTGACAGCTGAAGACTATCATTTCTTGTTTTGAATTTGGTGAAAATATTGAAAATCTGCTGATGGTCATATCTGCATAATTTCCCTACCTTTTTTTTTTCTGGTCCTTTTCTTCAGCTTTCTCCTCAATCTAAGTAACCGCCATTTATTTACATATTTTTAAAAGTATTGTTTTTACATTCCTTTAAAACACATTCCAGCTAATCCTCATATGGACCTGCAACACAGTCTGTCGAGCTGCTTCAAGTTAAAGGCACTACAGCAGACGCAGGGGCTGAGTGAAGATCTGACCAGGCTAAAGGTCAGAGTACCGGGGAGGAGACCAAACTGTGAACGGTCACTCCCCCAGCACTGCTACAAGGAGCGCCGCCAGGCAAACTCACATCTGTTTCCCCTCATTACTCTTTAGAACACAGACCTTGTGGTTAGTGAGGGAGAAAACTCTGAACTCTTAGTCCTTTCATTTAATACCATTAGAACGCTTGTGCCTTTTAATTCTCTATGTTTTTACCACACCCAAATGGCAACATAGGTTTCTGCTACAGCCCAGTATGAGGATTAAATTCCCCCAAATCGGTCCTGAACCTACTCACTGTTCTTGATAGGTACAAAGCATTTGGCAGACATGTTCTCCCAAACCCTGCTTCCTTACAGATGCTTCTGCAAGTTACTATGACATAATTCCTGGTTTTTGTGTTTGTAGCACCACTTAAATCACATCCCCCAGTTGAGCTAAGTTTACCCTAGTTCCCAAATAATATGGTAATCAATACTAAGTTGATTTTTGTCAGATTCTCACCGAGAAGTAAAGTTTAAAATATAAATGAAAACAAACGTTCAGCATATACTTGTATTGTAAATAAAAAATTAAATTTTTTAATTTAGAAAAGAAGTTCCCAAAATGTACGCATTATATTAATTGATCTCCTTAGACGCTACTCTGCCATTCACACAGTATTATTTCTTAATAGCCCCACTCCCCAGCATGTTTAAATGTCTTTTACACGGGATAAAGTCTTTGCCCAGCAGTCGACACTGTGACAGGTATTAAATTTTGCTGGATCTTAGAATCTGATGTGGAAACTGCACCAGATTTGACTGCAAATCTAGGAGTTCAAATATTAACTTTACTTGTTCACACTTCATATTTTAAAATAACCTCTCAGTTTTAACCAGTGCTATTTCCCTCAAGGCTTCTGTCTCGCTTGACCATTCTGCTGAGGCACAGATCCAGGGAAAGGGAGGGAAGAACCATGAGGTAGCAGCATCCTCACAGGCCAGGACTTCGTCTCCAAATCACGCTGGAAGCTGGGAGAAATGTTAGTGGTTTCCAAAATGCCTTGTGCTTTGTGGGTAAGAAGTGTGAATAGGGAAGCAGTTTCCAGCTGCTTCTCTGTACTTGGGAGCCTTTTTATACAAATCTACTCAGGGAGATTCTTGAAGATATTCACAGTATCATCAGAGTTAAGATACGATTTTCTTTACGTTGGGCCACACTTACTAAGTGAACCACCTCTATCAACCTTCAGAGGATGTGCTTACTTTGGATTTATTTCTGCAAGTGCTGGATGCTTGTTGCTATTCCAGACCCTGTAGTTGTGAGTGTTCTTCCACGCTGTAACAAAGGTCGTCCCATAGTCCGATAAGATCTTTTCATTATCTGTCAAGTAAATATTTGAAAGTTGAGCTGGACTGTAGCCAGTCAGGGATGTAAAGATTAATAACCTAAACCAGTAAAGAAATGGCTTTAGCCTCCCTGTCCCCCTGCTTTCTTGGGGAGACAGCCTACCAGATGTCAGGAATCTTGGGTCTAATTCCAGAAATCCTGTTCAGAAGCGATGTGGCCTTTGGTAAGTCTCTTACTCACTTAGAATTTCATTTTTCTTACTAGAAAATAAGGGGGTTGAGCCAAATATTTTCTAAGGTTCCTTAAAACTCCAAAATATTTCCAAGTTCTCCTTACCAAGGTAAGGAGGCATCGTATTATTTATTAAAATCTATAGGCTGGACAGTGGGTTAAACATACTGATGTATACACGTGGAGCAGGCAATTAGGGTATCTTTTCACCTTTTCACAAATGCCATTTTGCTAAGAAAGGCAATTAGAAAGAATACATTAATTGGTTCTTTTTAGACACTATTTACTTTTCTTTGCCTCACTATTCAGTGAAACTTACTCTTGAGTTTCCACGCATTTCACAGTCAAAATACTTAAAATAACAAGGGGATTTTCATATATTTAATGCTTAAAACTTTTTGGCTTTATCACCATCGAGGGGAAGCTTCAATGCGGAGCGTTTCTTCTACTTGGAAGAATAGAAAAGGTTTCGAGGACTGATTCAAATGGCTATTGCTTCCTATGTTAACTTCAAGTTGCTTGCTTTGAGGGTGAAACGTGACTTTTTTTGCTGGGAGAGGAAGAGAAGGACTAACACGGTTCTGTATGCAGCATAAGGAAGTTCTTTTAAGAACTTACTCCTCAAACAGCTCACTGGACTGAATTTCCGTTAAGAGCTTGGGCCTGAGCCAGACTTCTTGGGCTGAAGTCCCAGCTCAGCCTCTTACCAGGTGGAAGAGCAAGCTATTTAACCTCTCTATGCCTCATTTTCTCGTCTGTAAAATGAGGATGACACAGTATCTACCTCTAGGATTGCTGGGAAGATGAAATGAGTTAGCAGATGTTAAGTGCTCAAAAAAGGGGGTGCTGCGTATGTTACACGTTCCCCCCAAAAGTTAGCTACTATGTATTATTCAGTGCTCACAGCTACCGGGGCAAATATTTTTAAGAAGTAAATTAATTACTCAGGAAGCTACATGGCTGGTGGAGACTTGGGTTTTCTTACTAGATAAACTGAAAGATTCTGGGTTAGAGGATTTAATTTTGGGGTCTCAGCTGCTACAACTATAGAAGAGACAGACATAAAAAAAAAAAATCCCATTAGCAAATAAGGAGTCACTCCGTTAGCTTTCCTAACGAATGAAGAACATGCCCGAAGCCTAGGTTTAAAACTATATATACTATGTGAAGAACTAACCTGGAAGGTGGCAGTGGTGAGGTTGATTTAAAAATACTAACACAACAATGTGAAGGCACTTAATGTCACTGTGGAATGATACACTCATAAATGGTTATGATGGTAAATTTTAGGTTATGTGGATTCCACTACATTTTTTTAAAAAGCAACTGCAAAATAGTTGGATAACTGAAAAGAAGGAAAAACAAAAGCTCTATACTCTTTTAACACCACCACCACTAAAGCTACTGAGTATATGCTAAGTGTCCAGGGTGGTAGGTGTCCATGGTGTGAGAGCTCATTGCAGAGCTTCATTTTCTCCTTGTATATATTCTTTTCTATGGGGAATGAGATAATTTTAACTCAGGAGTGCTTCTATGTTTGCCTGTTCCATTTTAACCACTTAATAGGGATAAAATTTCTCAGAATGGGGGATAAATTTGAAGGTCTAATAACTCAGAGTGTGATTTTCAATGATTTCTATTTTTTATATTTCTCTTTTCACCCATTATATATCTTAACATGTAAGCAGTGTTTATAAATAGTACTCAAATACTGATATATCCTTCCATATGGTGGAATACTAAGGGGCCATGTAAAAAGTGATGAAGATCTGCACTTACTCTCTTGATAATATGTTTATGTTTCTATTATAAAGAAAAACTAAGTTATAAAAAACATGAAAAATGGGATCCATGTTTGTGAAAGGACTACCACAAATACCACAAAACTAAAATCCAAAACACAGGCTTAGAAAAAGGTCTAGAAGGATATAAAGTACTCAAAATGCAAAGAGTAGTTAAGTCTGTATAAGGGAGTGACAGGTAATTTTTCATAAACTTGTTTCTTATGCAATTCAAAACATCATAAGAGTTACAAAATGAGAAAGAGGCTGTGAGCTCCTTACCTAACTGCAGTGTGGCGGCCAGCAGTGCATGGATGTAGACTGCAAACTGGGCTCGAATCCATTCGTCACCTCCCTCCCAGCCCGTGCCATCCAGGAAGACATCATCCCGGTTCTCGGTCACATGCCTCACTAGGAAATCTGAGAACCTTAGGTCTGCAGTGGTTGGGTTAAGCAGCTTCCTGAGTTCTGGATCATGGATCTGGATCAGAGCTTCTTCTACCTAGAGGGTACCCAGGTATAAGTCAGAGTCTGGGCATTCACGCAGATATCCATGCCACACTTTAAAGAGTAACTACTGGGGAGTTGGAGCTGGAAATAAAAAATATGAATAACAGCATTCTCAAAAGGTGAGCCTAAGAAAGAGACAGGTTTTTTACACTGAAGTTTTTTTTTTCTTTCACTATTTTAAAAATGCTCATTTTCTGTTCTTAGAAAATATATGCATAAATATTTAATCTTGAATTATAAAAGTAATTCATGTTGACTAAATATTTTGGAAAATATAGAAATGTATAGTTAAAATCACCTTTATCATACAAACAGAAATGAATACAATTAAATATAATTCCTAAAAATTTTTCCTTTGATTGCACGGATACTTTGGAATATTTTTATTATGTAATACTTGATACAGAAAGAAATATATGTAACTTACAGGTTAGTTTTAAAGTATAATAATAAAACAAATACCCATGAACTTGCCAACCAACTTCAGAGCTAGAATGTAACCAATAATGTTGAGAAAACTCTGTGGTCCTCCCATCTGTATCCTCCTGCCTTGGAAAGTATATGTATTTTTCTCCCTCAAAATTAGGATACATATAGCTTTGAATCCCAGATTTTTCATTTATTGTATTATAAACATTTTCCCAGGAAGCACATTCTGGTACTTTCTGTTAGAAACTACAAAAACCTTAGGGTGGCCGAAATCACCCTCACACATTTGTAAAAATTAATTGTAAAATTGAACAAATTATTTAAATTTCTTATATATTAATAAGATGTCAAATATTTATCTCTAGTTCCTTCCTTTTGATATCGGGGCATATTAAACAAGCTAGAAGTATTTAAAATATTTATACGATAAACACATTTTAATTGTGAGACTGTAGTAGGACCAGATTGCCTAGGTAGGAATCCTGGCTCATCCAGTTAGTAGCTGTCTGATCTCTCTGTTCCTTAGCTTCTGCAGGTGTAATACAGACAGTAACAATGCCTATTTCAAAGGCTGTTATGAAAACCAGACCAGTTCATACACCTAAGGTGCTTAGGGTGCCTGGCAAAGGAAGCAATTATTACCACGATTAGTATTATTACTATGTCCCAAATTCCAATTAAGAAAGAAAGAATCAGAAAGAGAAAAACAAATACCATATGCTAACACATATATATGGAATCTAAAGAAAAAAAAAAAGATTCTGAAGAACCTAGGGGCAGGACAGGAATAAAGACACAGACGTAGAGAATGGACTTGAGGACACGGGGAGGGGGAAGGGTAAGCTGGCACGAAGTGAGAGAGTGGCATGGACTTATATACACTACCAAATGCAAAATAGATAGCTAGTGGGAAGCAGCCACATAGCACAGGGAGATCAGCTCGGTGCTTTGTGACCACCTAGAGGGGTGGGATAGGGAGGGTGGGAGGGAGGGAGACTCAAGAGGGAGGAGAAATGGGAATATATGTATATATATAGCTGATTCACTTTGTTGTACAGCAGAAACTAACACACCATTGTGGAGCAATTATACTCCAATAAAGATGTTAAAAAAAAAAGAAAGAAGGAAAACAGACCAGCGGTGTCAAGGACCCACACTCATATGTAAACCTACTTCCACAATGGCATCACTGAGGTGTTTCTGTTGTCGAAAAAGGATGTTAGTAGCTCCAGCAACAAATCCTCGAATGGTGACATCAGAGAGAAGATGATGCTGCTGCAATGCCATATAAGGCAAACACAGGTACCCCTATGAATTACAAGAGTAACAGAAAATATTAGAAAAGTAAAGGAACAGCCACGTCTCTCCTCAAGCCTAGAGAGCTAATAGTAGGAAAAAAAACTCCCCATCTTTCCCCAACCCCACACCATTCCTAACACAGCTGATCTTTGACTCAATACAATAATATTCCAATAATAACAACCATAGGTCCTGACTGTATTAAGGCCAGTTAATTGCTAAGCTTCTCCATGAATGGTCAATCTTGGCAAAGTGGTCTACCATGAAGGTTGTCTTACTTGACCACTTGTTCCTCAGCTCAACTTAAAAGCCTCCACTGTAACTAACAAACCGAATTTTTTTTCATTTAGGAAATGAGGTATTAAGCCCATTAAAAAGTATGTTGGGGCTTCCCTGGTGGCGCAGTGGTTGAGAATCTGCCTGCCAATGCAGGGGACACGGGTTCGAGCCCTGGTCTGGGAAGATCCCATGTGCCGCGGAGCAGCTGGGCCCGTGAGCCACTACTACTGAGCCTGCGCGTCTGGAGCCTGTGCTCTGCAATAAGAGAGGCCGCGACAGTGAGAGGCCCGCGCACCGCGATGAAGAGTGGCCCCCGCTTGCCACAACTAGAGAAAGCCCTCGCACAGAAACGAAGACCCAACACAGCCATAAATAAATAAATAAATACTTAAAAAAAAAAAAGTATGTTGTTTAGTAGAAAGCTGTTTGTTCTTCCAGTAAAATTTTAAAACAGATGCATTTGCACATAACCAGCAAAGTACTATTATAAGAATAGCAAACACTGCATAGCAATTATTTTATTGTCCTATTGTTTAAAATTATGCAACAGTATTTTAAGACACTTGCTACTAAATGTTTAAAGCACAAATGACAGTGGCAGTAGTGTATTTAATTAATTTCCATTTGAATTGCATTTGAAAATACCATTGCCCTGAAAATTATACTTTAACCACCAAGCCACAGCAGGGAGTTAAGTGTACAGAAAGCAGCCTATATTCTGAAAATAAAGGTGTTAGCACTAGAGTGATGCACTGAAGGAGGAAATGGAATTTCTGCTGAAAGATTCTATATCAAGATAGATTTCCACCTAGTGGCACAATTTGCATGTGAAGGCAGGAGGGAGGACTTGCTGAAACCCTGAATTTGTTTCAATCAAGTTTGATGACAGTTTTATTCATTTATTTTTTACTCTCACCTTTTTTTAAGAAACACTGACTATAGTTATCTGGATAGTGTCTTGTTTCCCTCATGAGACGAATTTCTCGCAGGGCAGGAGACACCCCTTCTGCTACTGCATGTCCTTCCGTGCATCTACCATCCGCCTTGTACCTCACAGCTGGTTGTTATATACTTAACATGAGAGAAGACTTCCAAAAGTTGGAATATATGTCTAGAAACCTGGTTTTATTCTTCTTCTTGACAGTGTCTTCCTCTGCTCTATAATACGCCAACTAACAGAAGCAGCAAAAATAAATCTATGTCTATGCATTAGACATATTCAGTATATAGTGCTTCTCAACCCACACCCTCTTGTGACTAAAGGTGGAAAGGACCCCTGGTCCTTATGCCAAATCACTCAAACAGCTGGTGCAAGGCTCACAGGTCATGCTTTACTTTGTGTGCTATGTATTAAAAACAACAGACTCCCTGCTCCCCAACTACCTGTTTCTAAACATAAATACTACAGTATTGAATGCTCTTTCAAACTTGATATGGACCCCAGAATACCCTACTCCCCCAACTAGGCCTGAGAATCCTTCTTGATAAAGGCACTCTCACTGCCAATTTTTACAAAGATTGATTTAATTGCTCATAGTACTGCATTTCATAATTGATTCTGTTAGAGAAGAAAAGTCTACTGTCAACAGCGGAATTCTTGGCTAAGTCTATAACAGCATGAAAACTAAGAATGTTTTTTTTAAAAAAATCAATAGTTCAAAGCTTTTTTAAAAAATGAAAAAAATATTCCCTAAAATATTATACATATATATATTCTTTGACCCAGCATTTTACTTCTCGTAATTTATCCTACAGATACACCCGTTCATGTGTGAGATTTGTAAAAAGCTATTTATTGCAGCATTGCTTATCATTGCAAAAGATAGGAACCCTAACTATTCACGAACAGGGCAATGAATAAATGTTCTTCTATATGATGGAACACACTGCAGCGAGTGATGAAGTTCATTTCCAAGGAATATTTTGCTTAAAAAAAAAAAAAAAAGACATAGATAAGGTTGGTTGCCACTGGAGAGAGCAACTGAATAGCAGGGGATGGAATGAGAGAGACTTTTTATTATAGATGCTTTGGAACCTTTTGAATATTGAACCATGTGAAAGTATTACATATGTATAAAGTTATTTTAAAGAGTAGATCAAAATGGCCTTAAAATTTTGCCATCATTACTTTTAACGATGGTCAATTTAGCCTAAATCTTTTAAAGGTCTTCAGTGTCTGGTGGCAGCAAAAGCCTGGGTACTTTCACATAGAGCAGCCTCTACACCCAAACTCACCATGGCTTTCCACTTTTCTAGGATGCTTTAACTTCCACATTTGGAGCTGCAGTATATAATGGTTTAAAAAAAAAAAAAAGAAAATTGAAGAGATATTTGCACACCTATGTTCACAGCCACACTACTCAAAATAGCCAAAATGTAGAAGCAACCCATATGTCCATCGATGGATAAATGGATAAAGAAAATGTGGTATATATGTACAACGGAATATTATTCAGCCTTGAAAAGGAAGGAAATCCTATCATATGCTACAACATGGATGAACCTTGAGGACATTATGTTAACTGAAACAGGACAGTCACAAAAAGATAAATGCTGTATTATGATTCCACTTATGTAAGGTATTTTAAAGTAGTCAAGTTCATGGAAACAATGATGGGTGCCAAGGGCTGGGGTGAGGGCAGAATGGGGAGTTGTGGTTTAAAGGTTATAGAGTTTCAGTTTTGCAAGATGAGAAAGTTCTAGACATCTGTAGTACAACCATGAGAATACACTTAACACCACTGAATTGTGCACTTAAAAATGGTAGAGATGGGGCTTCCCTCGTGGCACAGTGGTTAAGAATCCGCCGGCCAATGCAGGGGACACGGGTTTGAGCCCTGGTCTGGGAAGATCCCACATGCCGCAAAGCAACTAAGCCTGTGTACCACAACTACTAAAGCCTGAGCTCTAGAGCCTGTGAGCCACAACTACTGAGCCCACGTGCCACAACTACTGAAGCCTGTGTCCCTAGAGCCCGTGCTCCACAACAAGAGAAGCCACTGCAATGCGAAGCCCACGCACCACAATGAAGAGTAGCCCCCGCTCGCCGCAACTAAAGAAAGCCTGCGCACAGCAACAAAGACCCAACGCAGCCAAAAATAAATTAAAAAATAAAAATAAATCTTGAAAAAAATGGTAAAGATAAATCTTATGTTGTTTTTTTTTAAACCACAATTAAAACTAAAAAACAAATAACATCAAAAAACACACCTCAGCTTGGTAAATCTGGCAAACCTGTTGTGAACTGATCTGCTAGAGAGCTGCAAAAGCATAGTGCCTTCTCCATTGCGACTTGGGAAGGGCTACAATGACATCAGGACCAACTGCCATTTTCTCATCTCTCCTCTGTTCAGGGATGATAAGCATGTTCATGAACTGGAAGCCTCCATACTGCAGGGATGTCAGTTCTCTCCAAAATTTTATCGAGCGTTTAAAGGTAATCTCTCAAAATCTCAACCTGTGTGAGTGAGAACTTAAGTTGATCCTAAAATTAATGTGGAAATGCAAAGGGCTAAGAAACTCTTGAAGAACAACAGCAAGAGGGGAAGCCTTTTCTCTGCCTGACACGACATACATGGTAATTAACACAGTGCAGGACTGACACAGGGATAGACAGGTACACCAATGAAACAACAAAAAACACAGAGACAGACTCCCTTTCTCAACCACACACAAAAATTAATTCCAGGTAGATAAAACCCAAAATGTGAAAGTCAAAACTACAAAGCTTTAAGTCCCACAGATCAGTGACGACAAGGGAAAACAATCCAGAAGCTTTGAAGAATGAGTACACAAAGGGAAATCCAAATGGTTAAGAAGAACATGAAAAGATGCTCAACCTCAACAGTGACTACTGAAAAAAAATGACAAACTAAGAGCCAGAAGATACTATCAGATTGGCTAAATATCAGGAAGTTTGACAATAACAAGTGTTGGTAAGAATGTGAAACAATGGGAACTCTTAACCACTGCTATGGGGATGTAAACTGTCAAAACCACTTTAGAAAACAGTTTGGAATTATTCTAGTAAAGCTAGCATACCCATACCCTGTAATCCAGTATTCCCACTTCTAGGTGCTGAATCCTAAAGAAATGCTTGCATGTATACAGCCAAGATTTCTGAATAAGAATTTCATAGAAGCATTATTTGTAGTAGCCAGAAATTGGAAACAATGTAGATCTCCATCCACAGAATTCGTAAGCTGCAGAATAGCTGAAAACAGAAAACTACAGAGAAGTAATAATACACAACTTCACGCAAAATTACAGATGAAACTAAAAACGATGTTGAGAGGAAAAAGAAAAAGTATAGTGCCACTTAAATAAAACTAAAAAACATGCATCCATTACTTTTTAGCTAGTCACGAGTTATTTGTAGGTTCCCTAAATCTGAATATGATACTCTGTAAGCAAGCAAACCAAATATAAACTCAGAAGCGATACATAAAGCGGTTTAATACATGTGGCAGAAAAAAATTTTGGTTTCCAACTACATATACTTTTAATTCTTTCATATATTTGTTTTACTAAAACAGTTACAAATTGTGGGCTTCCCTGGTGGTGCAGTGATTAAGAATCCTCCTGCCAATGCAGGGGACACGGGTTTGAGCCCTGGTCCAGGAAGATCCCACATGCCATGGAGCCACTAAGCCCCCGTGTGCCACAACTACTGAGCCTGCACTCCACAGCCCGTGAGCCACAACTACTGAGCCCATATGCCACAACTACTGAAGCCCACGCGCCTAGAGCCTGTGCTCCTCAACAAGAAAAGCCACTGCAATGAGAAGCCCACGCACCACAACAAAGAGTAGCCCCCGCTCGCCACAAATAGAGAAACCCCATGTGCGGCAATGAAGACCCAACACAGCCAAAAATAAATAAATAAATATATATATTTTTAAAGATGCTTTTTAACCTAGTTCTTCTGTACAAGTATTTTTAACATCTTCAAGAGAAAAAAAGAAAAAGCCTAAAGGCAATTCACTTTTAAGTATATTCCGTATTTGAAAGCTATTGACATGAAAGAATCAGCAATTGTATTTGAAACTGTGATTAAACAAGTTAGATTTGAATCATTACACAGTAAAACATAAAACCAAAAAAAAAGTTTAATTTACCATAATGATGGTGGTAAGCCCATCATATATGCAGTACTGGTATAATGGACACAAAAAGAATATTCTGCCAAACAGTTTATTAACAGCACACAGAACACATTACCATTGCTTTAACTCAGCAACCTGGCAGACAAAAACAAAATCCCTCCCTCTTGATATCTCCACAGTGATAAAAATTAGAGTGGGTGGGTGAAGCAGCAAAGTAAGGGCTCCAAAACGTACAGGCAGTCATGACACTCACATATGAGTTCAGAAAACCCACAGTTTGTGGCTATTGAGTATACTCAGTAGTTTGAGAGCCCTGAGTTTTCTCCCCAGGCTCCTGAATCCCAGTTTTAAGAAAATGTGCATTAGTTCAATCATGAAACCAATTAAGATAATTTCAGCATCCCCTAACAGGTCACAAAATGAACAAAGACAGCATTTTCTGTTAACTATTCAGCCAACACTAACTTGGGGCAACTACTTATTTGTAAAACTGAATAAACCCAGAAAGAATTTATCATATAGTGGAAATACATGTTCAAGTCAATACTATTCATTTTCTTTTACTTCAGGCATAAAGCAAGGTATTTACAGAAAACATAAAACATTGCTCTAATTACTGGACAGATGTATCTGTCATGGTAGATTGCAAGACCATGGTTGCAAGAATTTAGAACCTAGTACGAGCCTAGCACATAGGAAGGCAATAAATACTTTTTGACTAAAAAATGAATTGGGGGACTTTGCTGGTGGCACAGTGGTTAAGAATCCGCTTGCCAGTACAGGGGACACTGTTCGATCCCTGGTCCGAGACGATTCCACATAGCATGGAGCAACTAAGCCCGTCTGCCACAACTACTGAAGGCCGTGCGCTTATAGCCCGTGCTCCACAGCAAGAGAACCCACTGCAATGAGAAACCCACGCACCACAATGAAGAATAGCCCCTGCTCGCTGCAACTAGAGAAAGCCTGCGCACATTAGTGAAGACCCAATGCAGCCAAAAATAAATAAATAAATTTTACTTAAAAAAAAAAAATGGGATTTTTTTCTTCTGCTCCATTTTGAAAAATAATGCATGAACGGCAATAAAATAAGGAGTTTCTCCTGAGAAACTCCTGAGTAGGATGAAAAATCAAAAAAAACCAAATGTCGCTTCCAGAATCCTAAAATATTCCTGACATTAAGAAATGATATCCTAGGACATAAGATGCTGGCTCAAAGATTCAATTTGATTTACTACGTTGTGTTTAAGTTAAATCACAAATACATTTTGAATGTTTTTTCATAAAAAGATTAAAAAATAGTTTTTAGGGCAAGTTAACCAAAACACTATATTATATCTACGAGGGGTACTAATATTTAAGTTAGCCATCTAAGCTTTCTTGTTCTTACAAAATTGTAGTTTTTGGAATTGTCGTATTTTAATATACATTCATTTAATGTAATCAAGACTACCTCCTCCCGCACCAAAGATAAACCAGAATAATTAAAAACAGACCAAATACAGTGATTGGTGACCTCAAAATCCCCTGAATTAATTCTCTGTAGCCTTACACTATGGTCACAGATGCCACAGCACTGTGTATTTTACAGTCAAAGAAAAATTTTCAGACTGAAAATGTGTTTAACACTAAAAGTTAAATTCTAAAAGGATTTTGTTATATCCTTAAGGGCCTTAATAAAGGATTTTAAACCCTACCTTTGTGAAGATGGCCAGGGGCATGCCATACTGGTCCTCTTCCAAACCGGAAATTAGCCCTGGTATCAGGACTACCTGGCCTGTGTTAGCTTGAGGTTGTACAGTAATCGGAGGACTGTCTGAGGGCAACGACTCCTTTGGAAATGAGTTTGTCTGTTCCGATACCACCTGTTCTCTTTCTTTCAAGGAGGAGTCCTCTAAGACACTAGGATCCAAGGTCTCCCAGTCACTTTCTGAAGACTCTGGAGATGGGCGAGAAGGAGGTTTCAAATATTGATTGCTGTCATTGGGTTCCTGTCCTTCACTGTTGTCATCGTCTACCTGGAACAAAGGTTCTTCAGTCTTGATGGCAGCATCTTTTCCATGGTTTCCCATCATGATTTTCTCGACAGTTCCCAAGTTGGTATTTGAAATGTCAGGAGCAGGCATAGAATCAAATTCATCTTCAGGGGGATTACTTTCTTGAAGCCCAACATCTTCAGACATACTCTTTCGGGGTCTATACTGAGAACTATCACTGAGACCATGTTCAATCATGCCTAAAACATACAATATTGGAGAATAGTTTGGCTTACAATAAGGTAAAGGAAAAACAAGAGTTGTATATTCTGCTTTAAATAGTGGAACTCCATTGAAGTAAGTCAGAAAGGGAAATACAAATATCGTATATTAACGGATATATGTGGAATCTAGAAAAATGGTACACATGAACTGGTTTGCAAGGCAGAAGTAGAGACACAGATGTAGACAACAAATGTATGGACACCAAGGGGGGAACGTGGGACATTGGGGTGGTGGTGGGATGAATTGGGAGATTGGGATTGACATGTATACACTAATATGTACAAAGTAGATAACTAATAAGAACCTGCTGTATAAAAAAATAAAATAAAATTTTAAAAAATACAAACAAAAGAGTGGAACTCTCCTATGAAAATTTTAATAAGCTATGCTTGCACAAATTTCAATGAGAAAAAAAGAGAACAGAGAGCAGAAGCAAGAAGAACTACAATCCTGCAGCCTGTGGAACAAAAACTACATTCATAGATAGACAAGATGAAAAGGCAGAGGGCTATGTACCACATGAAGGAACAAAATAAAACCCCAGAAAAACAACTAAATGAATTGGAGATAGGCAACCTTCCAGAAAAAGAATTCAGAATAATGATAGTGAAGGTGATCCAGGGCCTCAGAAAAAGAATGGAGGCAAAGATCAAGAAGATGCAACAAATGGTTAACAAAGACCTAGAAGAATTAAGGAGCAAACAAACAAAGATGAACAATACAATAACTGAAATGAAAAGTACACTAGAAGGAATCAATAGCAGAATAACTGAGGCAGAAGAACGGATAAGTGACCTGGAAGATGGAATGGTGGAATTCACTGCTGTGGAACAGAATAAAGAAAAAAGAATGAAAAGAAATGAAGACAGCCTAAGAGACCTCTGGGACAACATTAAATGCAATAACATTCGTATAATAGGGGTCCCAGAAGGAGAAGAGAGAGAGAAGGACCCGAAAAAATATTTGAAAAGCTTATAGTCGAAAACTTCCCTAACATGGGAAAGGAAATAGCCACCCAAGTCCAGGAAGCACAGAGAGTCCCATACAGGATAAACCCAAAGAGAAACATGCCGAGACAAATAGTAATCAAATTGGCAAAAATTAAAGACAAAGACAAATTATTGAAAGCAGCAAGGGAAAAACGACAAATAACATACAAGGGAATTCCCATAAGGTTAACAGCTGATTTCTCAGAAGAAACTCTACAAGCCAGAAGGGAGTGGCATGACATATTTAAAGTGATGAAAGGGAAGAACCTACAACCAAGATTACTCTACCTGGCAAGGATCTCATTCAGATTCAATGGAGAAATCAAAAGCTTTACAGACAAGCAAAAGCTAAGAGATTTCAGCACCACCAAACCAGCTCAACAACAAATGCTAAAGGAACTTCTCTAAGTGGGAAACAACAAACCCAAAACAATTAAGAAAATGGTAATAGGAACATACATATCGATAACTACCTTAAATGTGAATGGATTAAATGCCCAACCAAAAGACAAAGGCTTGCTGAATGGATACAAAAACAAGACCCATATATATGATGTCTACAAGAGACCCACTTCAGACCTAGGGACACATACAGACTGAAAGTGAGGGGATGGAAAAAGATATTCCATGCAAATGGAAATCAAAAGAAAGCTTTAAAATAAAGAATGTTACAAGAGACAAGGAAGGACACTACATAATGATCAAGGGACAAATCCAAGAAGAAGATATAATAATTATAAATATATATGCACCCAATATAGGAGCACCTCAATACATAAGGCAACTGCTAACAGCTATAAAAGAGGAAATCGACAGTAACACAATAATAGTGGGGGACTTTAACACCTCACTTACACCAATGGACAGATCATCCAGACAGAAAATTAATAAGGAAACACAAGGTTTAAATGACACAATAGACCAGCTAGATTTAATTGATATTTATAGGACATTCCATCCAAAACCAGCAGATTACACTTTCTTCTCAAGTGCGGATGGAACATTCTCCAGGATAGATCACATCTTGGGTCACAAATCAAGCCTCAGTAAATTTTAGAAAATTGAAATCATATCAAGCATCTTTTCTGACCACAACGCTATGAGATTAGAAATCAATAAAAGGGAAAAAAGCGTAAAAAACACAAACACATGGAGGCTAAACAATACGTTACTAAATAACCAAGAGATCACTGAAGAAATCAAAGAGGAAGTCAAAAGACACCTAGAGACACATGACAATGAAAACACAACGATCAAAAACCCATGGGATGCAGCAAAAGCAGTTGTAAGAGTGAAGTTTATAGCAATACAAGCCTACCTCAAGAAACAAGAAACGGGCTTCCCTGGTGGCACAGTGGTTGAGAGTCCACCTCCCAGTGCAGGGGACATGGGTTCAAGCCCTGGTCTGGGAAGACCCACATGCCACAGAGTAACTAAACCCATGTGCCACAATTACCGAGGCTGCGCTCTAGAGCCCACAAGCCAGAACTACTGAAGCCCGTGCGCCTAGAGCCTGTGCTCTGCAACAAGAGAAGCCACCTCGATGAGAAGCCCGCGCACCACAACGAGGAGTAGGCCACGCTCACCGCAACTAGAGAAAGCCCGCGCGCAGCAACGAAGACCCAACGCAGACAAAAATAAATAAATTTATTAAAAAAAAAAAAAAAACAAGAAACATCTCAAATACAAAATCTAACCTTACATCTAAAGGAATTAGAGAAAGAAGAACAAACAAAACCCAAAGTTAGCAGAAGGAAAGAAATCATAAAGATCAGAGCAGAAATAAATGAAATAGAAACAAAGAAAACAACAGCAAAGATCAAAAAAACTAAAAGCTGGTTCTTTGAGAAGATAAACAAAATTGATAAGCCTAGCCAGACTCATCAAGAAAAAGAGGGAGAGGACTCAAATCAATAAAATCAGAAATGAAAAAGGAGTAGTTACAACAGACACTGCAGAAATACAAAACATCCTAAGAGACTACTATAAGCAACTTTATGCCAATAAAATGGACAACCTGGAAGAAATGGACAAATTCTTAGAAAGGTATAACCTTCCAAGACTGAACCAGGAAGAAGCAGAAAATATGAACAGACCAATCACAAGTAATGAAATTGAAACTGTGATTAAAAATCTTCCAACAAACACAAGTCCAGGATCAGACGGCTTCACAGGTGAATTCTATCAAACATTTAGAGAAGAGCTAACACCCACCCTTCTCAAACTCTTCCAAAAAATTGCAGAGGAAGGAACACTCCCAAACTCATTCTATGAGGCCACCATCACCCTGATACCAAAACCAGACAAAGATAGTACAAAAAAAGAAAATTACAGACCAATATCACTGATGAATATAGATGCAAAAATCCTCAACAAAATACTAGCAAACAGAATCCAACAACACATTAAAAGGATGTTAAGTGATCAACACCCCATGATCAAGTGGGATTTATCCCAGGGATGCAAGGATTCTTCAATATATGTAAATCAATCAATGTGATACACCACATTAACAAGTTGAAGAATAAAAACCATATGATCATCTCAATAGACGCAGTAAAAGCTTTTGACAAAATTCAACACCCATTTATGATAAAAACTCTCCAGAAAGTGGGCATAGAGGGAACCTACCTCAACATAATAAAGTCCATACACGACAAACCCACAGCAAACATCATTCTCAATGGTGAAAAACTGAAAGCATTTCCTCTAAGATCAGGAACAGGACAAGGATGTCCACTCTCGCCACTATTATTCAACATAGTTTTGGAAGTCCTAGCCATGGCAATCAGAGAAGAAAAAGAAATAAAAGGAATAAAAATTGGAAAAGAAGAAGTAAAACTGTCACTGTTTGCAGATGACATGATACTATACATAGAGAATCCTAAAGATGTCACCAGAAAACTACTAGAGCTAATCAATGAATTTGATAAAGTTGCAGGATACAAAATTAATGCACAGAAATCTCTTGCATTCCTATACACTAATTATGAAAAACCTGAAAGAGAAATTATGGAAACACTCCCATTTACCACTGCAACAAAAAGAATAAAATACCTAGGAATAAACCTACCTAGGGAGACGAAAGACCTGTATGCAGAAAACTATAAGACACTGATGAAAGAAATTAAAGATGATACCAACCGATGGAGAGATATACCATGTTCTTGGATTGGAAGAATCAACATTGTGAAAATGAGTATACTACCCAAAGCAATCTACAGATTCAATGCAATCCCTATCAAATTACCAATGGCATTTTTTACGGAGCTAGAACAAATCATCTTAAAATTTGTATGGAGACACAAAAGACCCCGAATAGCCAAAGCAGTCTTGAGGCAAAAAAATGGAGCTGGAGGAATCAGACTCCCTGACTTCAGACTATACTACAAAGCTACAGTAATCAAGACAATATGGTACTGGCACAAAAACAGAAACATAGATCAATGGAACAAGATAGAAAGCCCAGAGATTAACCCACGCACCTATGGTCAACTAATCTATGACAAAGGAGGCAAAGATATACAATGGAGAAAAGACAGTCTCTTCAATAAGTGGTGCTGGGAAAACTGGGCAGCTGAATGTAAAAGAATGAAATTAGAACACCCCCTAACACCATACACAAAAATAAACTCAAAATGGATTAGAGACCTAAATGTAAGACTGGACACTATAAAACTCTCAGAGGAAAACATAGGAAGAACACTCTTGGACATAAATCACAGCAAGATCTTTTTTTGATCCACCTCCTAGAGTAATGGAAATAAAAACAAAAATAAATAAATGGGACCTAATGAAACTTAAAAGCTTTTGCACAGCAAAGGAAACCACAAGCAAGACGAAGAGACAACCCTCAGAATGGGAGAAAATATTTGCAAATGAATCAATGGACAAAGGATTAATCTCTAAAATATATAAATAGTTCATGCAGCTCAATATTAAAAATACGAACAACCCAATCCAAAAATGGGCAGAAGACCTAAATCGACATTTCTCCAAAGAAGACATACAGATGGCCAAGAAGCACATGAAAAGCTGCTCAACATCACTAATTATTAGAGAAATGCAAATCAAAACTACAATGAGGTATCACCTCACACCAGTTAGCATGGGCATCATCAGAAAAACTACAAACAACAAATGCTGGAGAGGGTGTGGAGAAAAGGGAACCCTCTTGCACTGTTGGTGGGAATGTAAATTGATACAGCCATTATGGAGAACAGTATGGAGGTTCCTTTAAAAATTAAAAATAGAATTACCATATGACCCAGCAACCCACTCCTGGGCATATACCCAGAGAAAACCATAATTCAAAAAGACACATGTGGGCTTCCCTGGTGGCGCAGTGTTTGAGAGTCTGCCTGCCAATGCAGAGAACACGGGTTTGAGCCGTGGTCTGCGAGGATCCCACATGCCGTGGAGCAGCTGGGCCCATGAGCCACGGCTACTGAGTCTGCGCGTCTGGAGCCTGTGCTCCGCAACAAGAGAGGCCACGATAGTGAGAGGCCCGCGCACCGCGATGAAGAGTGGCCCCCGCTCGCCACAACTAGAGAAAGCCCTCACACAGAAACGAAGACCCAGCACAGCCAAAAATAAATTAAAAAAAAAAAGACACATGCACCCCAATGTTCACTGCAGCACTATTTACAATAGCCAGTACACGGAAGCAACCTAAATGCCCATCGACAGACGAATGGATAAAGAAGATGTGGTACATATATATAACGGAATATTACTAAGCCATAAAAAGGAATGAAATTGGGTCATTTGTAGAGATGTGAATGGACCTAGAGACTGTCATACAGAGTGAAGTAAGTCAGAAAAAGAAAAACAAATATTGTATATTAATGCATATATGTGGAACCTAGAAAAATGGTGCAGATGAACCGGTTTGCAGGGCAGAAATAGAGACACAGTTGTAGAGGACAAACGTATGGACAGCAAGGGGGGAAAGTGGCGGGGCAGTGGGGTGGTGGTGTGATGAATTGGGCGATTGAGATTGACATGTATACACTGATGTGTATAAAACGGATAACTTATAAGAAACTGCTGTATAAAAAAATAAATTCCAAAAAAATGGAGAGAGAAAAGAAAATCTCCGACAAAAGAGAAACCTATTGCCAAAGTGAAAATGTCAGGGAACTAGATCCCACATGCCACAGCTAATAGATTCCCCCATGTCGTTTCCCTGGTGCCACAGTGGTTAAGAATCCGCCTGCCAATGCAGGGGACACGGGTTTGAGCCCTGGTCCAGGAAGATCCCACATGCCATGGAGCAACTAAGCCCATGCGCCACAGGTACTGAGCCTGCACTCTAGAACCCGTGAGCCACAACTACTGAAGCCTGTGTACCTAGAGATTGTGCTCTGCAACAAGAGATGCCACCGCAATGAGAAGCCCGTGCACCACAACGAAGAGTAGCCCCCGCTCGCCACAACTAGAGAAAGCCCATGCGCAGCAACGACGACCCAACACAGCCAAAAATAAAATAAATAAAGAAAAAATAAATTTATTAAAAAAAAAAAAGATTACCCCATGTCGCAACTAAAAGATCCCGTGTGCCGCAACAAAGATCCAACGTGACACAACTAAGACCCAGTGCAGCCGAATATATAAATATTTTTTTAAAAAATAAAAAATAAACTTCTGGAGAAAAAAAAAAATAGAATGGTAACCCTAACCACTTTTTCCTTGAAAATTTTTATCATTCAAAGGTCCAGGGACTTCTCTGGTGGAGCAGTGGTTAAAAATCCGCCTGCCAATGCAGGGGACATGGGGTTGAGCCCTGGTCAAGGAAGATCCCACATGCCGTGGATTAACTAAGCCCGTGTGCCACAACTACTGAGCCTGCGCTCTAGAGCCTGCGAGCCACAACTACTGAAGCCTGCGTGCCTAGAGCCAATGCTCTGCAATAAGAGAAGCCACTGCAATGAGAAGCCTGCGCACCACAACGAAGATTAACCCCTGCTCACCACAACTAGAGAAAGCCCGCAGGTAGCAACAAAGACCCAATGCAGTCAAAAATAAATAAGTATATACACTAATATGTATAAAATAGATAACTAATAAGAACCTGCTGTATAAAAAATAAAATTCAAAAAAATAAAAATAAATTAATATTTAAAAAAAAAAAGTCCAGGACAGGGCTTCCTTGGTGGTACAGTGGTTAAGAATTCGCCTGCTAATGCAGGGGACACAGGTTCAAGCCCTGGTCCAGAAAGATCCCCCATGCTGCCGAGCAACTAAGCCCGGCGCCACAACTACTGAGTCCATGTGCCACAACTACTGAAGCTCGTGCGCCTAGAGCCGTGCTCTGCAACTAGAGAAGCCACCGCAATGATAAGCCCACGCACCGCAACGAAGCATAGCCCCCGCTCACCGCAACAAAGCGTAGCCCCCGCTCGCCGCAACTAAAGAAAGGTTGTGCACAGCAACAATGACCCAATGCAGCCAAAAATAAACAAATAAATTAATTTCAAAAAAAAAAGGTCCAGGACAAATTAAAAAAAGAAAGAGTAGAAACTGCTACGCTCTTACCTGGAAAAAGGGATAACACCGTCATCAGGGCACCCACCAATTTATTCACTGGAGAAATATAAAAGAGAACCTGAAATGGAGTCAATCAAAATTAAATCAGAAAATCCATGAGTCCACAATGATACTTAAAAACAAGAAAAAAGAAAAGAAGGGAGAGGGGAAAACTCTTCTTTACAGAAGTATAACAGCTAATACATACAGAATTTATGATACAATCAGAAAATCACCAAGCATCTATCATGGTTCAGGTAAAAATTACCAATGGATGCTAAAACTACTGTGAAAGGTTGTTGGGTAACAGGATATCCACATACCTTCAAATTTATCAACCCACAGTTTACCTATTAATTGCAAAGAGAAAAAACAAGTACCTAATTTGAAGAAACCCGGCAACCACCACCTGAATCAGATCATCAAATTTCACATTGCCAATAATAATACAAACAGTTATGGGGCTCCTGTTGTGATGCCCTGAGAAGGATAACCACCACCTGTATTCTTGCCAAAAAAGTTTAATCTGAAACTAGTGACAAGACAACAATCAGACAAATCTAATATTATAATGCAACTAATCTGGATTCTTAAAAAAAAAAAAAAATTAAAAGGCCAATGTCATAAAAACAAAAACAGAGCGAGGTGGTGCCACTGTTTGAGATTAAAGAAAGCTAACAATGCAGTAAATGATCCTTGGTCTCCAGATTAAGAAAAGCAACCAGCTTATAGGACATTATTATGACATCTGGGGAAATCTGAAAATGGACTGTACATTAGATAGCACTTATTATATCAATCTTAAATTTCTTGAATGTGAAAATGGTATTTTGTCTATGTAGGAATGTACCCTTATTCTTAACAAATATATCCTAAAGCAGGTGTCCCCAACCCCGGGGCCACGGACTAGTGCCCGTCCAGGGCCTGTTAGGAACCGGGCCGCACAGCAGGAGGTGAGCGGCCGGCGAGTGAGCAAAGCTTCATGTGCTGCTCCCCACCGCTTGCATTACCGCCTGAACCATCCCCCCTGCCCCGCCCCCGATCCATGGAAATACCGTCTTCCACGAAACTGGTCCCTAGTGCCAAAAAGGTTGGGGACTGCTGTCCCAAAGTATTTAGGGATGAAGTACCATGGCGTCTACAAATTAGTTTAAAATTATTATGATTCAGGGAGAAAAATGAACACATATAAAGCAATGTAATACAAAAGCAAAATGTTAACAACTCATAAATACAGATGAAGGGTATAAAAGTGTTCATTATATATCACTCTATCAACTTTCCTGTAGGTTTGACATTTTTCAGAATAAAAATTGAGAAAAATTAAACTGGAACAGGGTTCAGTTAGATATTGCACTAAAACTAACGCTGGTGATAATTAGAGGAAAAAAACAAGCATATAGTTGCTCAGGTGAGATTTTTTTCTTTTTTTAAACAATTAAATCATTTAGTGGCACTAAGTGATATCCAGTAAAGCATAGCACCCACAATCTCCTGTGCTCTCCTTACAGATTGCTTATTTGAGTGCTTCGCAAGTACAGAGAAACCAAGACTGCATTAAAAGATGTCCTTACTTTATCAAACCAATATAAAAAGTGTGTACCTGTGATTTGCCACATTAAATAAAGTCTACTTGATCATAAATGTCACTGCATGTGGCTAGGCTAAATATTATTTTGCAAAATTTTATTTCAGATACATGTATCCACATGGGCTCTAGGTTGCAACGAAAAACATTTTTTATTATGGGTTGCAATAAAAAGTTTGAAACCTACAACTCAACAACAAAAAAACAAACCTGATTAAAAATGGGCAAAGGATTTGGACACACATTTCTCCAAGGAAGATATGCAAGTGGCCAAAAGGCACATGAAAAGGTGCTCAACATAACTAATCATTAGGAAAATGCAAATCAAACCCAGGAGATATCACCTCATACCTATTAGGGATGGCTACTATCAAAACATCTGAAAATAACAAGTGTTGGAGAGGATGTGGATAAATCGGAACACTTATGCACTGTTGGTAGGAATGTAAAATGATGTAGCTACTGTGGAAAAGATGGCAGTTCCTCAAAAAATTAAAAATAGAACTAACATGTGATCCAGCAATACCACTTCTGGGTATACACTCCAAAAAATTGAAAGCAAGGTCTTGAAGAGACATACATAGACCCATGTTCATAGCAGCATTATTCATGACAGCCAAAATGTGGTATGTACATACATGGAATATTATTCATCCTTAAAAAGGGAGGAAATTCGGACATCTGTTGTACATGGAGGAACCTTGAGGACACTATGCTAAGTGAAATAAGCCAGTCACAAAAAGAAACACCTATGATCTCATTTATATGAGGAGTCTAGAGTAGCCCAATTCATAGAGACAGAAAGTAGAAGGGTGGTTGCCAGCAGGTGGGAGAAGGGGAGAACGAGGAGTTAGTGTTTAATGGGTACAGAGTTTCACTTTTGCACAATGAAAAGTTTTACAGATGGATGATAATAGTACAACATGAACATACTTAACGCCACGAAACTGTACACTTAAAAATAGTTAAGATGGTTAATTATATGTTATGTGTATTTTACAAGTATAAAAGTTTTTTAAAGGTTGAAACACTGTACTAGTACGTGTTAGTTTCATTCACTTTTTAAAAATTTACTTTTTTTCTGTTTGAAGAAAGAATACATATTCATCCAGAAAGCTAGAATACAGAAAAGTGTATTTCCTTCTTAAAAATATAGCCGATATTCTCACCAAACTGTTGCTGTCTTTCCTCCTACTCTCTTTTCAATGAATACATATTTATTTATAAAATTGGAATCATGGGCTTGATATGTAGCTGGGCAAACTTTTTTCACTTAACATGCCATGAAACATCTTTACAACAATAAAAAAAACCCACCCAGAATCTTTTTTGTTGTTTGGAAATTATATACAAAATAAATCAATACTTACTTAGTCACTGATGATTCATTATTAAAAATGACTGAAAGAATCTCTTAGATAGAGCTTTGCATCAACTAAGATTAATTCTGGAAAATAAACCTCTAAGAGGACAATTACTGGGCCAAACAGATAAACATTTTTATGGGAACAAAATATACTGGATATTGTGAATGGTTGACTCTCCAATATCCATTCCACCCTACTCTACTGAGCACAGTAATACAGTGTATACAACTGGCCACAGATCCAGGAATGGCTCCTCATTACTCTAAACCAGAGGTCAGCAAACTTTTCTACAGAGGGTCAGATAGTAAGCATTTTTCATTTGTGGGCCATTTGGTCTCTGTCCCAACTACTCAACTGTCCCACTGTAATACAAAAGCAGCCATAAACAATAAGAAAAAGAATGGCCGTAACTATGTTCCAAAAAAACTTTATTTACAACATAGGTGGTAGGCCAGATTTGGCCCTGGGGCCTAGTGTGTAGACTCTTGGTCTAAAATCCCTCATCTAAATCTTTGCTCTAAAATCATTGCAATCCCATCCCTTTGTCCTAGAGAATGGTCTGGAACCCAGGTTTAAGCCGATCAGTACAGGCATTTCTTTGGCAACAATTACTGGTTCTGGGTAGGAGGCCATCTCCTAGGCCCAAAGGAATTGACAGGAAGAACCCTTACTAAATGGTTTGGGAAGAGGTATTATCTCTGCCACCAGTTATAGCTAAGGAAGCACATAGTTCAATTACTGTTGGCAGTTATCCTACACTACAAGGGAAGTTAGGCTCAAGATAAAGCAAGCACTGTGGACCATAGAACAAAGAGATGGAAAAAATCTAGGTATTTAATTATATTGTCAAACCATTCAGTCAATCCACTCTGAAGTCTGAAGCGAGCCAATACATTTCCTTATTTTTTAAGTCAATTTAAATTGAGTTTTCGGGACTTCCTTGGTGGTCCAGTGGTTAAGATTCTGCGCTTCCACTCTAGGGGGCATGGGTTTGATCCCTGGTAGAGTAACTAAGATCCCTCATGCCGCACGGCATGGCAACCAATCAATCAATCAAGAGAACTTTGTTATCTATAGTCAAAACCATTCTGATAACTGAATACTATCAAACTGCCCCCAAAAAAGACTGCACGAATTTACACTTCTATAGTAGTGGACAAAAATATGTGCTTTAGCCCACTGTACTTTTATAGCCAAAAAAGTCTTAATTTATATTTTACCATTAGTTTCAATTTTATATAGTATTTAAGAAATGTCAATAAATATTAAATATTCCAAACATTCAAATCTCACCTTTTTTTCAAGAAGAATTAGTTTAAACAGGATTAGGACCTGAAGAAAGAAAAAAAAATTGTATTAAAATAAGAAACTCAAGCCTATTTTTCATTTGCCTTTGCCTCTCCTCAAACATAACCATGTATCATTGAATCAATAATATTAAATAATACTAGTGCTTTAAACACTACATTGAAAATTATGAACTTATACTGAGAAATTCCTGTGTCCTCTAAAAATGTGAATACCACTTAAATTGCTATCAAATTGCACTTTTTGGAATAAGCTGTGCCAGTTTTTCTTGAAATATCTGCAAGTTCCTTAAAGGTAAGGTACTATTCATTTACTTCTGGATGTCCAGGGCATTCACAGAGCAGATACTCATTAGAGCTGTTAAGTGAATGATCAATGTGTGTATGTCCCAGTCAACAGATGCCTTAAGAATAGAGATCAAAATATATAAGCGTAGATATTTTACTGGAAAATGTTTCACTCTCAGGGCAACATATAAAATATTCTGTAAGATAAAAACATGTTTCTTTCAGATGTGGTATATATATACAATGGAATACTACTCAGTCATAAAAAAGAATGAAATAATGCCATTTGCAGCAACATGGATGGAGCTAGAGATTATCATACTAAGTGAAGTTAAGTCAGAAAGAGAAAGACAAATGCCACAGGTATCACTTATATGTGGAATCTAAAATATGACATAAATGAACTTATCCATGAAAGACTCACAGACGTAGAGAACAGACATGTAGTTGCCACGTGTGTATGGGGGGGTGTGGGGGAGGAGTGAATTGGGAGTCTGGGATTGGTAGATGCAAGCTATTATATAGAGAATGGATAAACAACAAGGTTCTATAGCACGGGGAATGATACTCAACATCCTGTGAAAAAAAGAAAAGTTTCTTTCCACTCTGATTTCATGATATCCGAAATTACAAAAACCATAGAAGAAAGTATCCTATCCTGCACAGAAATAAACAGACACTATTTGTATACTTTTAGAAATTTCTATCATATGAGCACTACCAACACTTTCAACTTTGTATCACTATGACAGCTGTCTCAGAAAAACTAAAACATGGTTATGCCACAATCTGCATTAGACCATGCAGCTCATGGAATTTGCCCAGTTAAATAATTTTAGTACATCATAAATTAAATAACATATCATACCTTGTGTCGAAAATGAAGTACAAGATCTCGAGGAGACAGACCTATAATGTTAAAAAAAAAAAAAAAAAAAAAGCTAATCTGTGACTACAACCTACTGTTTTTGTCAAAGAAAGTTTTAACCTCCTCAAAAGAAAGGCAGGTAAAAGTAGGAATATGCAAATATTTAAATATTTATGTAGTATCTCATTGTGCACACGCATAATCAGAATTTATCAAATACTGTTAACAGTCAAACAGCACTGCGATAGAACTTTCTGCAATAATGAAAATGTTCTAAATCTTCACTGTCCAATAGAGTAGCCATATGTGGTCACTGAGCACTTGAAATATGGCAAGTGTGACTGACAAACTGATTTTTAAATTTTATTTAATTTCTATTAATTCTAATCTAAATGTAAACAGTCACATGTGGCTAGTGGCTCGTGTTGTGGTCATGCAGCTCTAACACCTCCCCATTTTCCAGCCATCTTACAAATTACCCAAGTTTAGAAACTATAAAGCTTGTACTACTGTGGCAGTCAATCATTTAAACATGGTTTTTGGTCACTACACCCCATAGGCTACTATTTCTGAATCACAATCTTCTCTGATCATCTGCCATAAGACAAAATAAATTAATTTAGAGAAAAACATATTCTCAGAATAGGAGCTTTGTAACCAGCTTACATTACACACAGGATTGCAAAAGTGAAGTTCCAGGGTTTGGCTACATCATGCTAAAATGGGAATTGAGCAAGCATAAACCACTATGTGATCAACAATTTTTTTAAAACATGAAAAGGATATTTATTGAGTCCCTAACACACGAACGAATGTTCTGGGTTGTCAAAACAGCATAAAACCCTCAACTTGAAAGATCTTAGAATAGAAAAGAGCTAATAAGCAGATCTCTCTCTCTTGCTCTCCCTCTGTGTTATGACAGGGAATTGACCTGGTCAGCATTAATGTAAGGAAAAGAAAAAACTTCCATTATTACTCTGAAAAGCAGAAATTTTCCTTATACAATAATAGTTGTAAATTTTGATACAAGTATGTTACAACCCTTCTTAATGTAAATACTGCCTAAGAAGATATTTAAGGAAGGAGCAGCATCAAATGTTGGGGAATTTAGATCCCACATAGAAACGTAATTCTTATCATGAAGTTTTACATGCAACTCAGCATGCCAAACAAAAAGAAATGAGGGCATTTCTTCTGACCTGTAAAAAAGTGACTTACCAAGATATACCTGGGATCCTTCTAATGAAGTTCCTCCCAGGGAACTATTCATATGTTCATAGAGCTCCTATAAAATACAAATTCAGTTTAGAACACTTTACTATCATTTTAGACACTGAATTAGAAATGGGATGACCAAGGGAAAATTAGTTCTTTAACTGAGGCAATTTTGTCTCTCTGAAACTTGCCAGTTTCCAGCAATCCTTCCTTCTCTTCCTCTACATATTAGAGCTTGATTCATTCCCATGGTGGTACGGATTCCTAGGATAAATTTCCTCTACTTCCTTGCTAAATAACTAACTGTCCTACTCTCACTAGAATCCAGGAGAGATCCATGTTCTATACATCCATGGCAGCCTCAAGAAAAACATATTATCCATCTTCAGTAAAATAGGAATGTGGTTTTTCTGTGTTTTTTAGTATGGGAGTTAGGATCCAGAAATGTGATATATAAACGTACTGTTCAGTGTATTACTAAGATAACAAATGTAGAGAAGCAATGCCATAGCGAAAGGGCTATTATCCATTAACAGAAACATTTATGTTATAGTCAACTGTCAATCATTATTTTCTAATAAAAGATGGTTTCATTAAGTTTAATAAGTATGAACTGTACATTTTGGGATGATCATTGGCCCTTCAATATTATTTTCAAAGAAGAATGTCCTTCTTAAGCTAATAAATGATTAGCTCACGCTATTAAAAGTCTACTTGATTCATGAATCTGTCTTCACACACATCTATGGGGGGGGATAAAGTTACCTTTAGAATGGAAATTTGGGAAAAATCCTTCTCTTCAAAATATGCATGCGTAATGAGTTGAAGTTTTGCTTGAAGTAAGCCATAGAGAGGCTTAAAGAAAAAGAGAAATTACCATTAGTTTGATAATAGTAAAAAAACAAACACCCCACAACTTTTAACTTGAAAAGACCGAGAAGGAAAAAGTTACTGACAACTTTAGCATCTTATTATTCACAGCTGAACGTTGTTAAGTCACCGTTCTAGCTCCTGGACTGCAGCTGCAAAGTGCCTGACCCACTCAGAGCACCGGGGCTGAGAGTGAGCACAGACCTCCTGGGTCTTGCTCCAGTCACTCAGCCGCGTAACTCTGGGCGCTTAACCTCTCCACGTCTGCTGGCTGGTGTGAACATGGGTATATGAAAAGACAGTACATCTTATGGGGCTTTCTCATATTAAATAACACAGGTAAAAGCACTTTCTAGAGTATCTGGCATATAGAAAGCACTTAAACGATAGCCATCATTATCATAAAATTTAAAACATATCGTAATCCTGCACACTGTTCTGCTAGCTTGTAGTAACGTTTAATCATCCTTATAGCACTAATTCTTATATTCAGTTGCACATTCATGATTAAATTTCATTTCATTTCCCCTTTTTTTGCCCTCTATAGAGGCTTAAAACAACTAGTCTGTGTCCTTTATAATATCCTATATAATATTCTTTTCTGTATCTGAAAAAAGTTACTCCTTAATTCTTATTTCTCTATTTAAAACCTTCTTCCTACCATATCCATCCTTTTATGTTCTGTTCTAGATGTTTTCTGGTTTCTGTGTCCTTTTTAGGATGTAGAGACTAATGCTGAATATATACTCTAATTAGTTAAAACAAGTAATACTGGAATAGTTTTCTCCCCCAATATCCCGGTTAATATATCATTATTTCTAACTAAATATATTTTTATATATAGACTAAAATGCACTATGAACCACCAAACATTTTTGTGTGAGCTGGCTCTCACCATCCCCCCTGCCTGTTTTATCTGTCTGATAAAACTGGATTTTCACCCCAATTTTATCATATAGCAGTTACATGTTCATGAGAGTTAAGACATTTTTTCTCTGAGATATATCTTTATTTGTGAAATGAGAACAATAAATACTTAGATCTCTCTTCTTATGAGGATTAAAATGACAACTATATCTAAAAAGTGCCTGGTATAGAACACTTGACATATAGGCACTTGATAAATGGCACTTATTATTATTATTACTGTTCTTTGAAGAATTATTCAGGAAGCCTTTCAACATGTTGTGTTTATTCAATATCCAGCACTCCTATACTTTGGTCATCTGGTCCAGTACTAAAAAACAATAATTCACTGATGTATATTTTTTCAGGCTACCCTTCTAGAAACTGTGTACAGGAATCAGATTAGCAATTTACCAATTTTCTGATATTGAAGTCTTTTATAACCATTCCTTTTCTAGGAGACTATTCTTGCCCTATATTTAAAATTACTTGGGACTTCCCTGGTGGTGCAGTGGTTAAGAATCCGCCCGCCATGCAGGGGACATGGGTTCAAGCCCTGGTCTGGGAAGATCCCATATGCCGCAGAGCAACTAAGCCCACGCACACAACTACTGAGCCTGCGCTCTATCTAGAGCCCACAACCCACAACTACTGAGCCCGCGTGCCTAGAGCGTGTGCTCCACAAAAAGAGAAGCCACTGCAGTGAGAAGCCCGTGCACCGCACGGAAGAGCAGACCCCGCTCGCCGCAAACTAGAGAAAGCCTGCGCACAGCAACGAAGACCCAACACAGCCAAAAAACAGAAAAAAAAAATTACTATCTTGGAACAAATATCCTGATCCTCAAAATCTTATTAGTAAGGTCCATAGTACTAAATTATTCTCACTCAGGTTTTGTTTTGTTTTTTAAAGCTTAGTACTAAGCAAGCTACATTTAAATTGTCTGTGAATATAAGAAATTGCAACAATTGGAGAAGAAATAATTAAATAAAACCATAGTTTTGTTGGTGATTAGGCTAATGAAATATTCTCAGTTTTGCATTAGGTTAACTGCAGAAACATCTGTACTCAGTAATCATATAGATCTAAGATAATTAATACGATAGCTATCTAGATATTTTTTCCCACAAACAGAATTGGGGGGACTATATTTTACATGTAGAACTAGGTATCTGGTGTTACTGGTAAAGGTGTTATTACCCCATTAATAATGCAAATGGGACATCACAAATGATTTAATAGAGACAGCTATGAAAAATAAGAAATGCTATATATTTTCTTTTGAAAACTAAAAAGTTAAAATGATTATAAACTTGCATCTGATCAACCTGTACAGAGAAGAAACAATTTTAAAGTGTTGTTATAGTACAATTCATTATGTCATTTCCTTTCCTCAAACATTTTTAGTTTTTTTTTTTTTTTTTTTAAATGTTCCAACTACTGTGCTAGGGCTGGTACTTTATAATTTTATTATTTTTATTTATTTATTTATTTTTGGCTATGTTGGGTCTTCGTTTCTGTGCGTGGGCTTTCTCTAACTTGCGGCGAGTGGGGGCCACTCCTCATCACGGTGCGCGGGCCTCTCACTGTCGCGGCCTCTCTTGTTGTGGAGCACAAGCTCCAGACGCGCAGGCTCAGTAGTTGTGGCTCATGGGCCTAGTTGCTCCGTGGCATGTGGGATCTTCCCAGACCGGGGCTCGAACCCGTGTCCCCTGCATTGGCAGGGAGATTCTCAACCACTGCGCCACCAGGGAAGCCCCATTTTTAGTTTTTAAAGAGCAAGCTAAGGATACAATTTTTCACTGCAAAGAGCCACGCACTTTTGTATCATCAATAAAATCTGAGTAATTATGATACTTTGAATATTAGTAAAATATTACTTATCCACAGTCTCGAGAACAAAACAAAGCTGGATAAATTAAATATATCAGATGCCTCATTTTGCTCACGTATCAACCTCCTTCCCCAAAACTGATCTATTAGATTTCCTCCCTCTTAACTAGTTTTGGGCAGAGGGGAAATGAGAGTGAACCTGCTGAAAGGCAAAGAGGAGATGCAAGAGCATCAACAATAAGCCTCTGACTAATTTTAATGTATCACTGTTTTCATAAATCTCTCCTCAATCTAATAATGCTTTATCATCAAATAAAAAGCTGCCATGAGTGTTTAACATTAACAGGTTATTTGCTCTCTTACCAGCTTGCTTAGAACACAGACACTTTTCTGAACGGTCTCTCTGGTGATATCTGCTTGCCGTACTTTCAATGCCTGTTATAAACAAATAGTCATTATTAAAAATATTTCATGGAAATATTTAAAAATAATTATTTTTCAATATAAAACAGCAATCAGAAAAAGTATCTTGCACTTAATTAAAAGTACTTATTGAGAATCTCAGAAGATATTTATTGAATGAGTAAGTGTCAGCCAGAGCACTCTGCCAGAATCTGGCAGGCAATGGGAATATTAACAGTGAGAGACAATCTCTACTCTCAAGGAATTTACAGTCTGGTGGAGATTACTTTATGTGTAAATTGCCACATCCATAATGCAAATCAGTCATCCCTGGTTCTGGTTTTAAGATGGACACCCCTTTCAGAGACTAATGTTTCTGGTGAGAAAGGGACAGTTTAACAGCTTGTTTCTCCAGAGATGGAAGAATTGTCAGCAGTTTTGTTAAGCTGGTTATTCTACGTTACTGGAGTCTATCCTGGCACACCTGTATTGTATTGTAGCCCAGCCCTGAGCCGTAACTCAAGCCTCGGTGATTCTGAAGATGACTACATGAGATATCTGCAGTTCTCTGCTAGTAGGAAACAGGACTTGATCAACCTCAGGTAAGCCTGTGAGGGCAGTAAGAACGACTCTTCCCCCTCTACTGTACTGCCTGACGTCTCCTTGCATCTGTCCTGAGGACCATGGGGTCTCCGTGTCTTCAACTGCCTGAGGACTGATGATTCATCATTAGATTACATCAAGAATAGAGCCTTTCCTCAATCTGTTTCTACCTCTTTACCTTGATTGGATTCATCCAATGGGTCTCAGCTTTGTTCAAAAGGAAAGGAAAGGCTTTCTCCTAGGCTCTAGGGCTCTCTGGTGTCTGGTTTATCTGTCTGGTTATCAGATGAGGTGAGAACAACCTGGAGAAATGGGCAACCCCAGTATACTCTGGAGTGGGTCAGACTCAGGAGGTGAGGGAGACAGGCAGTATGAACTGCCACTTAAAGGCTGTCTATGTAGAGCATGAGAACTGTTGTTAATGACAAGAGCATCGGAGGAATAATTTTACTAGTGGTTATATAATCTACAGGGGATAAGAGATAGTGAAAGGAACAGATTTCCAAGAAAGGGCAGCAGCTCAATTCATCTCATCTAATAAGATGTAAAGTACATGAAGAAATCAAATGCGTAATTATTCACAGGTTTCTTTATCTTTAAACTCAGTTATTCATTTGAACCACAAACATTTACTGGGTGTGTCCTATGTTCCAGGCCCTGTGCATGGAGGGTTATTTCACGGTAGTTAACTACTTTGCGTATGCTGGGATTTATTCGTGCAGTTTACTTTTAAATGCTTCAGGGAAACACACACACACACAGAGCAAATGTGGTAGAACATTAACAACTGTTGAATGTAGATGGTGGGTATACAGGTGTTTATTGTGCAATTCTTTTAATTTATCTGCGTGTTTGAAACGTTCATTATAAAAGTTGAAAGAAAATTTTTAAAGACTTACTAAGTTAATTACCCACCTGAGGAAGCTTTTAAAACTTTGTAATTGCCTAGGATCTACTACCAGAGAGTCTACTTCAGTCTGTAGAAGGAAAGGCCCGGCAAGTATACTTAAATTAAAAAAAAAAAGTCTCTGGGGCTTCCCTGGCGGTCCAGTGGTTGGGACTCCGTGCTTCCACTGCAGGAGGCACAGGTTCGATCCCTGGTCAGGGAACTAAGATCCCGCATGCTGTGGCCAAAAAAAAAAAAGCCTCCTGGCCAAAAAAAAAAAAAGAAAAGAGTCTCCATGTAGTTCTGGTTAAAAATCATTGTTTTAGAGCAGTGGTTCATAGTCTTGCCTACATGGTTTGTAATCTTGCCTACATATTAGAATCACCTGGGGAACTTTTAATACTCCTGCTGCCCGGAACGTTAAATCAGAATCTCTGGGGTTGGGCCCTAGTCATCCCAAGTATCTAAAGCTCACCAGGTGATTCCAACGTGAAGCCGAGGTTGAAAAGCGCTCACTACTCCAGAGTATTAATGATTTCATAAGAGGAAAGAGATCTTTACTCAGAAAGGGTATCGCCACCACAAAAAGAACGGTGCTGCTCAGAAGCAAACCAGGAAAGGGGAAACTACCCATCTTGGTTTATTTAAATTTATTAATTAGAGATATTATAGTAAGTTAGGCATTAAGCGGGAAGGTAAGTTTAAGAATGATCAAAATCTTAGTTATATATAATTAAGATAACTTGTAAGTAGTTTGCAGCTACTATAAGTACTTTCCATTACTTCTAGAATGTTCCTTAAAAAAAAAAAAATACAACACTCATTACCATTCCATTTTTTAAAGTTACATACCAAACACTAGAAATAGAAAACTCAAGGACACCATGAAATTGACATACAGTATTTTGAAGACAAATGGATAATTTTGGTATCACTATCTAAAAACAATGTACAAAATATTATACAATACAAATATAATTAGTCACCAATGTCAACTTAGAAAAACATTCATGTGAATAAACTGGTACTATAGAGAAAACAGCTACATAGTTTATAAAAATTTAAAACAATATCACAGGTACCACATGAAACATAAAGACTATGTATTTCCCCAAATTCTACATCTTAAGTGGCCAACAATTAAACAATTTTTTAGCGTTTTTTAGTGTTAATTCATTTTAACTGTACCTTGGCTTCAATTTGTCGATAGCAAGAGATACCATATACAGTGGCTCCATTTCCATTTCTGGGTGGCAAGTGAAAAAACACAGTATCTAAGAGATATACAGAAAAAGGTAAATACCAAAGTGGACTACCCGTATTAATAATGAACTCTGACGTTATTATAATGCAGTCACTTAAACAAAAACGATGAAGTAACAAGGAACCCATGGCAGACTTATTTCTAGCATCACAACCACTGGTTTCTTAGAATTCCTCTCACTGCCTTCCAGTGTACACTCATCACAAAAAGCCCAAGAGGCTGAATCATAACAGGTCGAATTGAGACTACAATCACTTTTCTCAGAAAATACTTTATTATACAGGATTATTCCAGATAAAAAGAAAGTAAAGAATCATACAAACCAAAGGCAACACATAAATTTTGAATAGATCCAAGAAATTCTTGGGACAATTGGGGAAATTTGAACATAGATTAGATATGAGATGGTATTATGGAATTACTGTTAAATCTCTGAGCTGTGGTAAAAGAATCGAAAGTCATCCCGGGGAATGATCTTATTTTTACAAGATGCAGGCTGAAGTATTTAAAGTGTCATGATGTTTGCAACTGACTTTCAAATAGTATAGGCAAAACCGTACACATATATAAAGAAAGTTTGTGGAATATTTACTATTCTTCCAACTTTTCTGTATGTTTAAAAGCTTTCATGATAAAAAGGTTAAAAAAAAAAAGATTTGTGAGGTTAAAAGTACAGCATTTAAATTTTACGTTAGGGACTTCCCTGGTGGCGCAGTGGTTAAGAATCCGCCTGCCAATGCAGGGGTCACGAGTTCGAGTCCTTGTCTGGGAAAATCCCACATGCTGTGGAGAAACTAAGGCCGTGCGCTACGACTACTGAGCCTGTGCTCTAGAGCCCGTGAGCCACAACTACTGAAGCCTGCACACCTAGAGCCCGTGCTCTGCAACAAGAGAAGCCACAGCAATGAGAAGCCCGGGCACCGAAACGAAGAGTAGCCCCCTCTCTCTGCAACTAGAGAAAGCCTGCGCACAGCAACGAGGACCCAATGCAGCCAAAAATAAATAAATAAATTAAAAAAATTAATTTTATGTTAAACTGCAGAGTAATATTTGCTTCATTTCATACAAAAATTAGTAAATATTAGAAAAACAAGTAGCCAAACCAAGTTTAATCTTGTGTCTTGGTAGAGCCTCTAATACCATGATCAAGTATAGTATATTTCTTCATTAAGCCATTCAAAGCACTCATCTATACGGTGATAGGAGACTCAGTACTAACTTCACAGCACTGCTTTCTTTGAGGGTGTTAACATGCTCCCCACTCATGCAAGCAAACTTTTAAGCAGAGCACTGTGATGGCAGTGCTCCAGAGGTGGAGAAGCAATCCCAGCTGTTTTCAGGTGGGCACTGGAGGACGAAGCTAGAGCTCCAATCAATCTGCAGCTGGTGCAGGTAAAGCTCCTTAGTTTGTCTCTGAGAGGAGTCTGAAGTTTAAATGCAGAAAGTGCTACCAGTAGCAGATGTCCTAATATGGCTAATCACTTACTTTGGCCAGAGCTCTTGGCAAAGGAGTGGCCAGTGTTCACCAACCATTACCAATATAAGCCTGGCACTTCTCTGCAGATCCTCTAGTATATGACTAACTAGTCATCTCCAAAGAAGCATTTAAATATTTTATGAATAGTCACAATAGGCCAAAGGTCTTTCATTACCAAAGTACTCAGACTCGTGGCAAATTTTTAAAAAAGCCACCTACTGATTGCTCCACTGTCTGTTTACATACCTTCTTGGTAGTTGTGTGCGCCATCTGGTAAGGCAAGGAAGGGCAAATACTTCCATTCTTCAGGTAGACTGTGACTGTCATGTCCATCTCCTGGAATCAGGGGCGGGTAAGAGAATTCAACCTAAAATGGTAAGGAATGTTAGCCAACAGGTTGATGATCAAAGGGAGCATTATACCCTGGCAGACAAAAATGCTTTCAAATTCTCAATGACAGAACTAAGGATAAGCCATACTTCTTGATGCCATTTTCAGCAAACCTATGGTATAGAAGAGGAAAAAGAAAAAGGGAGGAAAGCCACGGAGCAACTAAGCCCGTGTGCCACAACTACTGAAGCCCGCGCACCTAGAGCCCGTGCTCCGCAACAAGAGGAGCCACTGCAATGAGAAGCCCGCACACCGCAACGAAGAGTAGCCCCTGCTCGCCGCAACTAGAGAAAGCGTGTGAGCAGCAATGAAGACCCAATGCAGCCATAAATAAATAAATAGATACATAAAGTTTAAGAAAAAAACCCTAAAAAAAAGAAAGAAAAAATGAGAAAAAAGAAAAAATGAGGAAAAAGAAAAAATTTGTAAGCCTTTTCCCCCTTTTTTATTTAAAGGAGTTTAACTTTGATGTGCACGAGGGTAGGGGGTAGTGGTGGTGGTGACTGGATTGGAAATGTACGTTTGGGAGCTGTTATCAAATAGACAGTAACTGAAGACATGGAGCCCTGAGAAAAACCAATATCCTCCTGAACTAAGTAGGAGAGATCCAACAAAGGAGCCTAAGAAGTTGAGCCAAGTTGTAGATTTGCTTCCCATCAATTGGCTCCCTTGCTCCCAATACTTGAAGCTTTGAGTTCATGGTTTCAATGGGTTGTTAGGGAGGTGAATGGGCATTAACCACCACTTCAGGTTATTTTTTTTCCGCAAGACTGAGAACTGATCAATGAAGTCTCTCTAATACTGTTTGTCTTGTAGAAATAACAAAGTTTTTAGTATAAGCCCCCAGTTTCTGGCATTCCCTAGGTTTACTAACATTTTCCCTTTGCTTATGGGTTTTTTTGTTGTTATTTCAATGAGACTTTTGAGGAGGAAGGCAGAATTAAATGCTGAGGACTTGGGTTATCATACTGACGTAAGTTCTAAGTGTCATATGTTTAATTTTCTTTCAAAGTATATTTAAGCAGGAATTTCCATTACATTAGTAATAAATACACTGAAGTTGGAACAACATAGGGATAAGAATCACTTTTAGATTCCATCTTTAATGTGGAAAGACATGGTGGCTCATTTCCCCACATCTCAAGGTAATCAAGGTGCCACTAGTCACATGAGAGCCGATTATAAAAGGGCTTTAATAATGATTATTTTTAACAGGTGATCTAGTTCTATATTGAAAATGTTTAAATTTCCCTGTGCCCACCTCCAGAAGCAATCAACATTTCAGTTTGAAAGGATCAGTTACTTAACATCAATTAACTGAAGGTTGGGCATAAATAATCTCAAGCTACATTTCACATTTCTCTGTATCTTCTCTATCACAGCAGTTTTATATTGGCAAATCTTTAAAGTGTAAGGGAAGGCATGGTGTGCCATAGAGGGAAAGACATAAATTCAAAGCTGATGCTATGAAGCTGGTAGTTACAGAGCTAAAAAAAATTCCCAACTCAGAATTCTTGCTTTAACAAGGAAAAAAAAAAGAAACAAGAAAATAAATTATTGTATTTTATGTAAACACTGAAGTCCAATATATAACACATAAGAAGTCTTGGTAATTATTACAAAATAATTTCTTTTGGAAAACCACTAATTTTTATATATAGTATTTATTTTAAAAGCATTTAGTATGGAATATGCTTTTAAATAAATATAAACATCATGGACTCAAATTCTCACAAATGCATCATGAAGTATGTTGCTCTTCAGGATCCAAAAAGTTTGCCAACTAAAAATTATCACTTGCAATCTGCCTCTACAAGGATTAGGTCACTAGCCACTGCAGTCACTGACCTTCAACACACCCTGAAAGGAGTTCAGGGCGGAGATCAGGAATGAGGCACTCTGTGCTCTGGGAAAAACTGGCAGAACAGGCCTTCAGATAGTTAGATCTTTTCAGAAGATTTGAGCCCAATTTCTTGCATCTTCTCATATCTAGAAAAGCACTAGAATCATTAACGGAGACATCTGCTCCTCGTGACTAGCAGCAACCCTCTGCCAAAATGTGTGCTTGATTGCACACATCCCCCTTCACCAACTCACACGTATACTGGGACTTCCATGGTGGTCCAGTGGTTAAGAATCTGCCTTCAGGGACTTCCCTGGTGGCGCAGTGGTTAAGAATCCGCCTGCCAATGCAGGGGACACGGGTTCAAGCCCTGGTCCGGGAAGATCCCACATGCCGTGGAGCAACTAAGCCCGTGCATCACAACTACTGAGCCTGCGCTCTGGAGCCCGTGTGCCACAACTGCTTAGGCCTGTGCGCCTAGAGCCGGTACTCTGCAGGGAGAGAGGCCACCGCAATGAGAAGCCCACTCACCGCAACTGGCGAAAACTCGCGGGCAGCAACGAGGACCCAACGCAGCCAAAAGTAAAATAAATAAATAAAATAATAATAGATTTAGGGTATTTCCTTAAAAAAAAAAAAAAGAAAAATCTGCCTTCCAATGCAGGGGATGCAGGTTCGATCCCTGGTCGGGGAACTAAGATCCCACATGTCGAGGGGCAACTAAGCCCGGTGCCGCAACTACTGAGCCCACACGCCGCAACGAACAGCCCACACACCACAACGAAGACCCAGCGCAGCCATAAATAAATAAATAAATAAATAAATAAATAAAAATCTCCATTAAAAAAAAAAATCACACATATACTAACCTCTCGTGCTACCTCTTCAGAGCAGTTCCTCAGAGGTTTCTGAGAGGCTGTCTCCTGGGCTATAGTTCTCATTTTGCCCCCAAAAAAACTTAACTCACAACTCTCACGTTGTGTGTTTTTTTGTTTGTATTCATTTGACAAGTTTAATCTAGAAAATTCCAAAAGAAAGTAGTATGCCAACGCTCAAACTCTTATTTAATATTTATTTATTTATTTTATTTATTTATTTTGGCTGCGCCAGGTCTTAGTTGCAGCAGGTGGGATCTTTGTTGGAGCATGCAGACTTCTTAGCTGCAGCATGTGAACTCTTAGTTGCGGCATGTGTGTGGGATCTAGTTCCCCAATCAGGGCTCAAATCCAGGCCCCCTGCATTGGGAGCACGGAGTCTTACCCACTGGACCACCAGGGAAGTTCCTCAACCTCTTATTTAAACATGGAAATGCAATTTGAAATAATAAAGTTTTTACTCATATACTGAAAAACATGAAAAAGATTATTCATATTTTGTGTTGACAAGAGTATGGCGCTTGGCTGTGGGACTGTAAATTGGTGCAGCAGTTTGGATGACTATTTGGCAGTATTATCAAATCAACAATACATTGACTCAGCAATTTCAGTTTTAGGAATTTATCCCACGAATACACAGATATTCACACAGATATGTACAAAAATATTCACAGAAACATGACTTATTGAAGCATAAAAATCGGAAACCTAAATATTCGTCAGAAGATTGGTCAAATAAATTTTACATCAGTTCTATCCAGCTGTAAAAAAGAATCATAGATTTATAATATATTGATAAAGCAAGATAGGTATGGTACACTGTATAGTAGGTAAAATAAGAGCCCTCCAGACATGTCCATCTCCTAACCCCTAGAATCTGTCAATGTTACCTTACAATGCAAAAGGGACATTGCACATAAGATTATCTCCAGATGGGGATTATCCAGGCGGTCCCAATGTAATCAGAAGGGTCCTTAGAAGAGAGAGGCAGAAGAAACAGAGTCAGAGATATTTGAAGATGCTATGCTTCAAGATGCTTTGAAGATGGAGAAAGGGGCCATGAGCTAACGAATGCAGGCAACCTCTAGAAGCTGGAAAAGGCAAGAAAACTGATTCTCCCTTAGAGCATCCTGAAGAAATGCAGAGCTGCCAACACCTTGATTTTAGCCTAGTGAAACCCATTTCAGATTTCTGACTTCCAGAACGCTAATAAATTTGTGTTGTTTTAAGTGTGTTGTTTGTGGTAACAGAAGCAATAGAAAATTAATACGCACTGTTAAATTTAAAAAGCAAGCAGGATATCAGTAAATATAGTATAATCCTACTTATACTGTGACTCCATTTATGCAAACAATTATACATCTTTGTAAATGGATTAAAAAACATACTTGAAAAAACCTGTAATAGAGGTTTTATCTCTGGAGAGGTGAAAAGAGTTGGGGATTGGAGCTAAAGGAATATTCCTGTTAATTTTTTTCCTTTTTTTTTTTTTTTAATTTCAAACTTACAGAAAATTTGAAAGAGTTCAAAAATCTTGTAACTTTCATCTATATTCACAAACTGCTAATTTTTTGGCCATATGTGCTTTATTTGTGTTGCACGTGTATACAAATACTTTCTAAACCATTTGACAATAAGTTGAAGATATTATCATTTACTTTTAAGTAAATTGGTATTTATTTTTAAATGATTGCTTTTTAAAAATTAATTAATTAATTAATTTACTTTTGGCTGTGCTGGGTCTTCGTTGCTGTGCGCGGGCCTTCTCTAGCTGTGGTGAGCGGAGGCTGCTGTGCGCGGGCTTCAGTAGTTGTGGTGGCTTAGTTGCTCCGCAGCATGTGGAATCTTCCCAGACCAGGAATCGAACCTGTGTCCCCTGCATTGGCAGGCGGATTCTTAACCACTGTGCCACCAGGGAAGTCCCTAAGTGACTGCTTAAAAAAAAAAATTTTTTTTTTGACGTGGACAATTTTTAAAGTCTTTATTGAATTTGTTACAATATTGCTTCTGTTTTATGTTTTGGTCTTTTGGCCGCGAGGCATGTAGGATCTTAGCTCGAACCAGGGATGGAGCTAACCCGCACCCCCTGCGAAATCTTAACCACTGGACCACCAGGGAAGTCCCTAAATGACTGCTTTTAGAATAATAATTTTTAAAAAAGCAAATGATAACCACAAGCAGTTCCTAACTTCAGAAGGAAGTATTTCCATCCTATCCTTTTGGAGGCAAAGGGACATGGAGAGATCCATTTCCTTTTCTGAAGATTTAGTTATCAAATTACCAAAGGCCAGAGTCTAATATCTGATGCTATGTTATGTTCAATATATGATCCTGATTCTATTAAAGGAAGATCTGTTTTGAGTGACTCTAGTTTGAACTTAAAATGCAATCAACTTATAAAATTGTTATAAATATAAGTTAAGTGTAGATACTACATATGTTTGAAGAATTCTGTTGGGTAAAATAAGGCGGCTTTAGACTGACTTGCATCCAGAATACTTGTAACATTGATTCTTCAGGAAAACGTATTCAGAATTTCAAACAGCTAACTTTTTTGTGACACAACTTTTTCATAAATTGTACACTGCCTATACTGTGTTGGCAACTTTCTAGAATTCTTCTGCTAGTTTATTTGCTACAAACAAATCCTTGCATTTGGAGACTGCTAAACTTGCTAATCAAATTTACAATAGTTCACACAAACTCCTTTCTGTGTCTACACACATACAACAATTTCAATGGCTATATGGTGTTGTTTCATTATTTAATCAACCCTTTATTGTTGAACATTTTAAGTTTTTTTAAATTATTATAAGCTATTCAGTACAGTTAAATGTGATGTAATAAAAAAAAAAAGATTTTTATTTGGTCTTTGTCCCTGGTCCTGACCCAAAGCTCCTAAAACCCTTGGAATTTCCTAAGTGATAGGAGCAGCCTTTGTTATTCATGACAAGATGCTTTCAACCATACCTGGGTTTATGCTAATGAGGGGACTCTTGGTGGGCATGGGCTAAATGGCTCCAGGATGGGGCCTGGTCACCAGAACCATCACGCCTTGATTTGAAGCTAGGAACTTTCAGCGCCACCCCTAAACCTCCGGGGAGGGGAGAGGGGCTAGAGATTGAGTTCAATCACCAATGGCTAATGATTTAATACATTATGCTTATGTAATGAAACCTCCATAAAATCCCCAAATGATAAGGTTCAGGGAGCTTCCCAGTTGGTAAAGACACTGAGGTGCTGGGAGGATGCTGTGCCCAGGGACGGCATGGAAGTCCCATGTCCCTTCCCACCTACTTTGTGTCCTATGCATCTCTTCCACTTGGCTATTCCAGAGTAGTAGCCTTTAATAAACCAGTAAAGGTAAGCAGTGTTTTCCTGAGTTTTACGAGTTGTTCTAGGAAATTTTAGAACCTGAGGGGTAGACACGTAGCGTAGAATAGAACTGAATTGTAGGATATCCGGTCAGTGTGTGGGGAAAAACAAAATAACAATGAATCTGGTATCTCCCAAATAATGGGATTTATAAACCTTAAGTTGTACATTCTTCATATTTTGAATACAGACTCAACAGTCTATATGCCCCTTTTCAATATGTCCCAAATAATCCAGACAGACACACAATTCATGGCATATAGGCTTAAGAGGAATTCTCTTGGAGGTTACCTGAGAGTCTCACATAATACTCAGTTGAATCAAAATGCAATTTAAACAATACTGCCAATAAAACTAAGCAGTACCACAGAAAGTAAAGGTAGGTATAGTGGGCTGCCTCACTGTCCAACTGTAGGGGAAACCACCAACACTGCAGTTTACAAGAAGGGCTCTCCCTGCAGCTGTGCTGTGCAGGGTCTGCACACTGTACAGGGTAGCCCTCAGTATATGTGAAAAATCACTGACAAAACCCAAAGTAAACCTTCAGAGATAAGCAACATTTAGAATGATTATCATCCAGTAAGGTTACTATTTTACAGTGAAAGTTCACAGCCCCAAATCTAAGTTAAATTTGGGGAGCAAAGATGGTATCTGGGAGGGCATTAGCACAGACAATATATAACAGATACATCAAATGTTCCCCTATGATTAACTCACACAAATTTTAAGTAGCTCTCTTTCTATGTCAACCAACACTCATATGGCAAAATCTATTTTGATCTCAATTAGTCGTAATAATTTACATACTTAACTACAAAAGATAGGAGGAGGGAAAAAGAAGACAATGGCTGATTGCTAACAAGGGAAAGCTGAATAAAGATGCTCTAATCACAAGGAATAAAAGGCAATTTTTCTTAATGCTAAATGAACTATGTAAGAAATGGTGACATATATATATATATATTTTTAAATTTTTGGCTGCTTTGGGTCTTCGTTGCTGTGCGCGTGCTCTAGGTGCGTGGACTTCAGTAGTTGTGGCTCACGGGCTTAGTTGCTCTGCGGCATGTGGGATCTTCCTGGACCAGGGCTCGAACCCGTGTCCCCTGCATTGGCAGGCAGACTCCCAACCTCTGCGCCACCAGGTAAGTCCCGTGACGTATGTTTATCCTCCAGGAATGGTAAAAATTACAACCCCTTTCCACGGTTCACAAGTCAAATTGGGGTGCTCTAATCAGATTCCATCTACTTTGTCTTCAGAAGCAAAAGACTGAAAAAACAACAATGAAAAACTACAAAAACAAAACAATTAACATAGTGTCTTGGCGTGGACTTTGATTACTTCAAAAGTACCCTTTGTTCACTGTCTAACAATCCACTCTACTGTCAAGAGAACCATAAAAGCCACAATGCTAAACAGCACACAAATTAAGCACATCCTTGGACCCCACAGATACGGCTACAACAGGGCTTACTAAGGGAAGGAGAGGGCTTCCTGAAATTCTGAAGCAACTGCTCCACCTCTCCGCTCCCTTCCTAAGTACCTCAGGGATTTTACCTCCTTTATCAGAAGCACGGGGTACTTGTTTTCTTAACAGTCAAAACATTTTAGGCACCAAGGCTCTGTCATGATGTTTTTCAATTTAAATGAAACTTCGGACGTAGAAGACACATATTCTCTGAGTTATATTTTCCCTCGCAAATTTCTCAACAATTCAGTATTAGAAAAGAAATGGCACTCTTCCTCATTTAGTCTCTTACAAAGTTGGCAGAGCTGAAATTACAAAGGGATATTAGGAATACTGTATATAAAGTTCCTCTAATACAGGAGAGCTAGGAAGAGGATTTATAAAAAACATAGGGTGGAATGATGAAGACTGGTCTTCTGGATGAGATGATATAAATAGAACATTATTTATCTCTAGACTATTGAGAATATATACAAAGATGATTATCAAAGCTACAAAAATTATTTTCTTGCAGGAAAAAAAATTGGAAACTTCCTAACAAATGATTTAAATCAATTTGTTTTAGGGACTTCCCTGGTGGTCCAGTGGGTTCCCAATACAGGGGCCCAGGTTCGATCCCTGGTCGGGGAACTAGAGATCCCACACGCATGCCGCAGCTAAGAGTTCGCGTGACGCAACTAAGGAGTCCGCATGCCACAACTAATACCCGGCACAGCCAAAAAAATCAATTTGTTTTAATGAACTCTACCCTAGCAATAATCTTTTACACATCAATTTATTTTTAATGTATTTATTTTTGGCTGTGTTGGGTCTTCGTTGCTGCACACAGGCTTTCTCTAGTTGTGGTGAGCGGGGGCTACTCTTCGTTGTGGTGCATGGTCTTCTCATTGTGGTGGCCTCTCTTGCTGTGGAGCACGGGCTCTAGGCGAGGGGGCTTCAGTAGTTGTGGCTCACGGGCTTAGTCGCTCTGCAGCATGTAGGATCTTCCTGGACCAGGGCTCGAACCCGTGTCCCCTGCGTTGGCAGATGAATTCTTAACCACTGCGCCACCAGGGAAATCCCACACATCAATTTATTTTTAATATTTCAATATTGAACTTTTACATGGCAAAAAAGATTCCAATTTCTGGGCATGCACCACACCCACAAAATAGAATCTAACAAATTACTAATATCACCTGTGAAAGCCATGGGGGCAGGAACAGGTTTCATTAACAACCCTGCAGTGATTTCCTCATATATTAATAAATAGCTAGCATACCCTGTGACGAGTTGGATGAAGAAAACACAAGTGCAGAGGGCCATATTTCAAATCTAACTGGACACCCAAACAGTTTATTCTGAAGTCAGACTTCTGACAATTTAATTACCTAGAACATTGCCAACTAGGAACAAGTAAGAAAAGCATCTATCAGCCTAACCAGCTGTCATGCAGCCCTGGATAATATACTAAGGAGAAGTCTTTAGGTCTTCTTTCAAAACCCATGACTGAGTCATTTTATTTCATACACATTTAGTAGATGTGCCCTCCCAGTCCACTGAAGAAAAGAAGCAACATATGAGAAAGCAGGGAGGGGAAGCTGAAAACTACATTATGTTTCTGGTCAACACTGAGAAGTAACTGCTCACTGCTCCATCATCTCCCTCTCTCTGACTGGCTATCAAAAGCCCAGCTGAGTCAGAGGCATGTGCAAATCACTCTATGTTAAAATAAACCGATAATGCCATAGTACAACGAGTGACATTTGTTATGAAGGCAGAATCATCCAGACTAACTTAAACTGTGTTCAGTATATGCTGCTACAAAATCTATTTTAAAAAGATCCCCATTAAAAAAAAAAAAAGAACGAAAAGAAAAGATGACTTAGTCTCCACACTTAGAAAAATGGTGCAAAGTCACAAGGATGTTCTTTGCTGCACTTTTCAAAATAGCAAAAAATTGGAATGCCACCTAAGTGTCTAAAAAGGAGACCAGTTAAATAAAGATTTCTACAAAATACTATTTAGCTATTTTAAAAATGCTATAATTCAGTACTTAACAAAATGGAAGATATTAATGGTAAAATATTACATAAAAAAAGGCAGGTCCTAAAATTTGTTTATAGTATGATACATTTTTGGAAAAAGTTTATATTCATAAAAAATATTCCTCCAGGAATATTCAAGGCAGGTTTCTCTAGGATATAGGATTTTAAGTGCTAGTTTTCTTTTTTTTTTCCCTCTCTATATTTTCTCACTTTTCTACCACAGTGAGTACATATTACTTCTGAAAAGAAATGTCATTTTTTGGGACTTCCCTGGTGGTGTAGTGGTTAAGAATCCGCCTGCCAATGCAGGGGACACGGGTTCGAGCCCTGCTCCAGGAAGATCCCACATGCTGCAGAGCAACTAAGCCCACAAGCCACAACTACTGAGCCCGCGTGCCACAACTACTGAAGCCCGCGCACCTAGAGTCCATGCTCCACAACAAGAGAAGCCACCACAATGAGAAGCCCATGCACCGCAATGAAGAGTAGCCCTGCTCGCCGCAACTAGAGAAAGCCCGTGCACAGCAATGAAGACCCAATGCAGCCAAAAATAAATAAATAAATTTATTTTTTTTGAAGTCACTTTTTAAAACAGCTGAAATATGATTTTAAAAATTGTCAAAAATATCAATTTAAATAACATCCTCTAAAAATATCCTAGGGAGAAACTGAGTTTTTAATCTGGTGGCATCTTTTTTTTTTGGCCGCGCTGCATGGCATGCAGGATCTTAGTTCACCATCGTGCCCCTTGCAGTGGAAGGGGGGAGTCCTAACCACTGTACTGCCAGGGAATTCCCTCTGATGGCACTGTAACCAAAGAATATAATAGGACCAGTCTTTCTCAAAATTATTAGGTAAGTAGGTCTTCATCTTCCTCTTGTAGAGCCCATCCATGATAGACCAGGGCCCTTCTGCAGTCTTCCCTTGTCTAGCAAAATCTGTGCTCAGCAAAGGATCTGCACCACACTGATAACAAGGAGAAGGCTACCCATGATATGTATTTTACTGGGGATCAAAGACTTAGGCAAAGAAAGAAATTTATGCCTGCTGTATAAAAAAATAAAATTCAAAAAAAAGAAATTTATGTACTGTTAGGCACTTTCTAGCTACCTGGGAAGAATTATAAGAGGACAAAAGAAGCTTCCTGATATTTCTAAATTTCCATTACACAGGTTGACCTCCCACCCTGTTTAGCTGTGATGCCAAGGCCTAAAAGAAAACTATTCCACCGCTATTAAGTGTTAATGTTGCAGCCCTGCAAAGTCAGAGATTTTCATCATTTCAGCATAGAAAAAGCATGGCTAAAATCAGCAAAAAAACTCCACCCAAAAATAAAAGTGCTATGGAGGGCCAGAAAATGCAATCTTCTTTCAGGAGTTTTTCTGCATAGCTAAAAAAAAAAAATCCTTAAATTTTCCCATAATCAGCCCACTCAGACTTTTATTCTTCCCTAACCTCTAATTCTCCAAAAATTTGTTTTTTCTGTTCCAAAGACCTACTTATTCCAACAAGAATCACAAACAATACCTCCCCAACATTTCATCATTGTCACCACAAGATTCCATCAATAGCAGGTACATAAACTTTGTATCTGTCAGCCAGCCTTCTGTCACCAAAACCTGAATGGGTCAGGGCTTGACACTGTCACCCTAACATAAACCAACCGTCCCCTCAAATCTCCTCAACCCATTCCTGAATTTACAATGCTACATCCTGCTACTCATGGAGATTTCCCCATCATCAGCCCACTCAGACCAAAAGGAAAATATACTGTTCTCTTCACTGCTTCTAGTTGCTTTATTCATTTTTGTAACTACTCATGTAAACGTGAGTTCTAGTGCTTTAATAATTCTACTTTTTAAAGAAGTACAGTCTGGTAAAACCAGTTTATCCAAGAATTAAAACTGCTAGTTATGTTTACAAAACCATGAACTCTATCAGAATAGTGGTCAAAATTCAAGTAATAATTCCAACTTTTTATGACATCACTTTGGAAAATAACTATTCCCTATTAATTTGAGTGTTTTAAAAAGTTCCACTCTATCTATGAAAGAACCAAAAAGTTTGATATACATTGATTATACTATTTTGCCAAACATTATGCAAATCTGACAAATACAGTTTATATATTTACTTCCACAAAGCAAATAAGGAACAAGCAAAACTCTGGGACACACAATCTGTAACAAGCAAACTACTATATAGAAGACGTCCATAAATTACCTCATGTCAATGAGTCTAATTGCAGGTGAATAAGAAGGAAGAAGAATTCTTTGCTAAGTGCTAAAGTTTTAAAAATTTCAGGGAAAGAGTTGGAATGGATAAATATTTCAAAACCGTTTGAATTGTCATGGTAGTACTTTAGCTCACTTAAAATGTTCTAAATGTTAAGTAGATCAATAAACTAGAATAATGACCACTAGAAATTAACATGGTATCTATAGAAGAATTCATTCTCATGAATTACCCAAATAAAAATGAAAAAATAATCAAATGATAAACAGATGTTCATTTTAATTTAAAAGAAGGCATTTTTCATTTAAAATACATCTGAAGGCCTCAAAGGTAGAAAAAATAGGAAACAAAGTGAAGGAATCAACATCTACATGCCTAGTTTGAGGATCTTCAACATAGATGGCTTTCATCTTGCCCATGTAAACCGACCTCTTTATCACAGCACTGCAGAGCACCTTTATAACGGAAGAGTCTACAAAGATTTAGTACATTCCCCTAAATAATCATGTTCAACCCAGCACACTGCTGAAAGGAGTTACTTTTTTTTTTTTAAAGAAATATATTGGCTTTTTAAAAAAATTAATTAATTTATCTTTTTATTTTTGGCTGCGTTGGGTCTTCGTTGCTACGTGCGGGCTTTCTCTAGTTGTGGTGAGCGGGGGCTACCCTTCGTTGCGGTGTGCGGGCTTCTCATTGTGGTGGCTTCTCTTGTTGTGGAGCACGGGCTCTAGGAGCACGGGGTTCAGTAGTTGTGGCATGTGGGCTGAGTAGTTGTGGCTCCCGGGCTCTAGGGTGCAGGCTCAGTAGTTGTGGTGCATGGGCTTAGTTGCTCCATGACATGTGGGATCTTCCTCGACCAGGGCTCGAACCCGTGTCCCCTGCACTGGCAGGCGGATTCTTAACCACTGCGCCACCAGGGAAATCCCAGGAATTACTTTTTTAAGCAAAGGTTTTACTTCGGCTCACTTGAATCTAAATATTACAAATTACAACCAAGTATGGGAATTTTCTCTATGAATAATCTCAGTGTGTGGAATGAACTGGTGATCAACATGACCTGCTGCATTTTGAGTACCTGGAAGAGCAGTCTAACAAAGCACCCTCAAACCACCTAAAACAATCCGAAGTCAGTTACAATTCAATGAGCCATGTACTTTTAATCCTTTACACCTGGAAGTACAATCTTAATGGTGGAGAAGGTAGCTGATTAATCCAATCTGACGGAAATCTTACATAATTAGAAAGTCTGAAACACCTGATACACTACTGATTAACAAAGAACGGCAGTCTCTAGAACAGTCCTTCTGCCTAAGACTTAATGCATGTACTTTACAGAACATCAAATATATTTGGATTTTGAAGGGTTGAGAAAGCAGAGTTGGATACATGCACCACAATGTCCATTGCAGCACTATGTACAATAGCCAGGACATGGAAGCAATCTAAATGTCTATCAACAGAGGAATGGATAAAGAAGATGTGGCACATATATACAATGTAATATTAGCCATAAAAAAAGGACGAAATAATCCCACTTGCAGCAACATGGATGGACCTAGAGGTTGTCATACTGAGTGAAGTAAGTCAAAGACAAATACCATATGATATCGCTTATATGTGGAATCTTAAAAAAATGGTACAAATGAACTTATTTACAAAACAGAAATAGAGTCAGAGATGTAGAAAACAAACTTAGTTACCGGGGGGAAAGCGTGGGGCTTTCCCCCTGCACTGGGAGTGCGAAGTGAGGTAAGTATAATTTTCAAAAGCTGCTTTCAGCCAGCAATAAGAAAATAACCCTGGGACTTCCCTGGTGGTCCAGTGGTTAAGACTCCGCGCTCCCAATGCAGGGGGCCCGGGTTCGATCCCTGGTCAGGGAACTAGATCCTACACACGGCATGCGCCACAACTAAGACCAGGCACAGCCAAATCATCTTTCATTGCATTGTGGCAGAACCCTCTGCATTCTCTTCAATTCTGTCAACAACCCAGGTGAGCAGACACTCAACAAGTGTATGTATTCAAAAATAATTGCCTTAGTCTCCCTGAAGCACCTTGTGGATTACAAAAATATATATGAAAGGCATGTATTTTTTCCACTCTACTAAAAGCCTACAACCTAAAGTGCTACTAAAAGAGATGCAGTTACAAAGACCAGGGACATCTGGGCTTTAATGTTAGTGCTAACAAAGAGGCTCTCCTTAACCAAACTTTAGTCAGGCTCCTCTGAACTCTCTTCTCAATTAGGCCCTGACTTCTGGGCTTCTGGGTTCATCTCTGCATTGTCCAATTTTAGCAAGAATCCTGTTAGACCGGTTTAGCTAGAAACCCCTGTTACCCCTGAGGTACTAATTTTCCATCCACTGGCCCCCACTCTGCTTCCTGGCTATAAATTCTCACTTTTCCTTGTTATTTTCGGAATCAAGTCCAGCTCTATACCGAGGTCTCTTTTTCAATGTTGCAATTGCTTTTCTGAATAAAATCTGCTTTTACCACTAACTAGCTGTGTAAGTATGTTTAAGTCACTTAACCTTTCTGGGTTTCAGTTTACTCATCTGTAAATTTAAGGGAGGTAGAGTAGATGACCTCTAAGGATCCCTGCCAGGTCTAAAATTCTCATGACGAAATCTGGTAGAGGAAAATGAGGTACAGAAAAAATTAAGCAATTTGGACTTGCTGGAGGTCATAAAGCTGTGAAGCCAGGACATCATCCAGGTCTTCTGACTCCCACCCAGCGCAAAACCATTTTACAAAACCAGTCACCGGTAATTCCCTGGTGGTCCAGTGGTTAGGACTTTCACTGCCAGGGCCTGGGTTCAAACCCTGGTTGGGGAGTTAAGATCCTGCAAGCCGTGCAGCACGGTCAAAAAAAAAAAAAAAAAAAAAAAAAATCAATCTCAATGCTGAAACCAAAAGCCAGAACAAATCCAGAGAAAGGGCATACCCAGGGTGCTATTTCACCCCAGAGTTCTGCTTCATCTTACAATCTGTTGTTCAGTACTCTTTAATCCCTAAGCAGCATTACATTTTTTTCCCATAAGATAAATCATTTTTCCTTTTGGAAACATCAATTATACTACTTTAACCAATAAAACACATAGAACACATAATAATTAATCTTGACTTTAGATGACAGCAACGATTAAAAGATTTTATTCTATTTCCTACCAATATTTCCTTCTGTTTTGTCACTAAAAGTTCCATTCAGTTTGGTTGTGAAGTGGGCCCCAGTTCTTACTTTACTGTAAAAGACTCCTAAATGCCACGGGGCTCAGCTGAATGAACACACATGGTGCCCAGGCAATTCTAACTCCAGCGTCACCTCAGTAAGATCATTTTACTTCCTCCAAGTTTCAGTTACTTCGCCCATATCCAAGGTAAGTTATAAAAGACAACATAAAAGATGTGAAGTTTTAAAGTATTAAAAATCTGATGATGAACACTGTGTTTACATGCCATGGTACAATTATCTCAAATATCTATTTTCGTACCTCTAAATATGGGGCCACATTTTTTTTAATTTATTTTTTTTAATTAATTTTTATTGGAGTATAATTGCTTTACAACATTGTGTTAGTTTCTGCTGTGAGGGCCACATTTTAAAAACTTATATTCTACTGCTGCTGCTTTGAATTTTTTAAAATACTATACTGAATAATGCCACTTCCTCCTTGGTATCTTTCTATGCCATTTTTACCTGAGGGACAAGGAATATGATATATTTTAAAGTTAAACAGTCTTTAAAACAGTACAAACACAACTATCTTTCCACTCCATCACTTTTCTGTTATCATCCTCTAACGAACTTAAATTTTGCCAATAAAAGTCTTCTAAAATGTTACATTTTCTGTGAAATGCAAGAAACAAAATTTTACATTACCTAGTGGTAGCAATCAGTATTTTTAGTACTTTAAGAATTTCAATTTACCATTCACTAGCACATTATGACATCACTGCCTTCCAGCGTTTGCTCTCATTAAATAATCCTGTTTCTATCTTTGTTCCCTTGCCTTCCATACATAGACTGCAAATGTTCTATTGTTCCCGTTCACCATTTCAGTGAAGAAGCTTAAAAATGACTTTACATTTGCACGTTTCTTTGCTCGGTGAAATACACGTCCTCTCACTGCAATTGAGCTGGAGAGGTCGATCTCTCACCAAAAGGCAAGATCTGGACAAAACTAAACAGCAAAACCAAGGCCGAATGGGAAGGGGGGGGGTGGAGTCAGTATACCAGCCTAACAGGGGTTCTAGGGCTTCCACAGATAAACAAAGGAAGTTGATTTCCCCACGGCGCCGCGTGTGCTTCACTCGTGTGGAGTCCCAGAGCTCATTACCTCGAAAACGCAGCCCAAGTGCTGAATTTTTCTAAAGGATCCCATTATAGGTGGACACCCAGAAAGTCAGCGGAGGCAGAGCTGGATGGGGAAGAGAGTGGGCCGACCTTCGATTCCTTCCTCCCACCCCACCAAAGAACCTAAATACCTACCAACCCCAATATACCGACACATAGCTCCTCCGCTGCTCAAGATACAATTTTCAGGGGCAGGAGAAAAAAGGGAGCGTGGGGGGGTGGGCTTCAGGTGGGGTGAGTGCGAGGAGCTGGAGAGAGGAATCAAGTTCAGGGGCGAAGCCGAGGGCACTAGAGGGAGGTCTAAGCAGAGCGGAGCAGCTTGGGTGCCGGCAGCGCGCGAACGCCCGAACGGCCGGGGGCGGGCACAGGCCCCTTCCTCACCTGGCAGCCCTTCTTGTGATGAAAGCCGACCACCGCGATGTGCAGTACGGGCCCCCGGGGGGCGCTATCGCCGCCCCGCCCGTTCTTCTCCATGGGCGACCGCCGCAGGCCCGCACGACGACGACCGAAACCGCCGAGGGCGGCAAGCCGAGCAACCCCGTGATCCCCAGGAGGACGGCGAGCAGTGGATTTCAGGTGTCAGCGAGGGCGCTGCATGAGAGCCGCGCAGTGAGCAGGGAGGAGGCCGAGGCTCCTGCAGCTCTGCACCGCCCCCTCGGGCCGCGGCCAAGCTTCCCTCATCCGCTTCCGCTGCTTCCGGGCTGTCACCTGATGCGGCGGCAGCCGCCGGTAAGGCGGGACTGGGCAGGATCGGGAGGCACCTGATGGGGCGGGGCCTGGCGGGGCCTGGGGAGGGGGCGGGGCGCCGGGATGGGGCGGGGCCTGGTGGGGTCGCCTGGCACACCTGTACCCCGGTCACACCCTCTAGGTGAGATCTCATCCCGCTTCCTACTTCTCTGTCCTCGTTTCTTCCCCCTTAAAATCTCCGCCCCTTCCCATCTCTTCCCTCAGCTTTCCTTTTTTTTCTCTTCACTTTCGGAGTATCCAGTTCTTTCACTTCCTTTCCTTCGCCTCTCTGGCCTACAGCCTCTCTGCTCTTTACTCTTAAATTTTGATAACACGGAGACATGTTGGTGCGGCTGTATATCTGTGTATTCAACCTTTAAATTACCTGCTTACCCAGAGTTTCTCTTTTGCTTCGTTCTCTGTTTTTTTCCTTATTTAAATAGTATGTATAGGAGTTTGGAAGTGTTTTAAGGCCTGATGCAGAATGTCCTTGAAAGTAAATTTACAGGGAGACCTGTAAAATGATCCTTCTAGTCCTGCTATTTTATTTATTTATTTATTTATTTATTTATTTATTTATTTATTATTTTAGTCCTGATATTAAAAAAAAAAAATCATTCTATCTTTCTGGGTTTAGTACTCTGGTCAGCACAGAGTACTAAAATGCATGGGGTCTGTTGTCACCAGGATTTTTTATTTCCTTGCTGATTGTACTAGTTCAATTTAAAAAAAATTGAATCTCATTTTGTGTCAATTTAAAGTGAATAATGGAAATATTAATAGATTTAAGAAGTCTTATCCAGGGCAGTTTGAGGATAGGTACCTGCTTCAAATAACATTCACAATTATTACAATAACGAGCTGTGAAGTTTATCATTACAAATTGCACATCCCTTAGTTTAGACAACCTTAGCAGCTGATTCCACTTCTGGCCTTGAAATTTAAGGACATTCATTCTAATCTAAGTATGGCTGAGAAAAACAGTATACTCTTCTTAGAATATACTTTCTATGATTCAGTTGAACTGTTTTAATGCTAAGAAAAATACTGTAGAAAAATTTCAAGATGTTGCTACTATTTCTTTTCTGTATTACAAAATTCTTGGCATTGGCTCAAAACTGTGTGTGAAACTATAATATTGCCTGTATACAGAATATGTTACTGTTTTCTTCCATCTGCTTACAGGGAAAATTGGAAGAGAAAGTAAACAAGCGGATTTCCAGAATTCTTTCCATCTCTAAATATACAGACTGGTCCATTTAACAATTTAGAAAAACAACTTTTACGGTAGTTTTTTTTTTAATATTTTAAAATTAATTTATTTTTGGCTGCATTGGGTCTTCGTTGCTGCGCGCGGGCTTTCTCTAGTTGCAGCAAGCGGGGCCTACTCTTCGTTGTGGTGCGTGGGCTTCTCATTGTGGTGGCTTCTCTTGTTGTGGAGCACAGGCTCTAGGAGCACAGGCTTCAGTAGTGGTGGCACATGGGCTCTAGAGCGCAGGCTCAGTAGTTGTGGCACACGGGCTTAGTTGCTCCGCGGCCGGTGGGATCTTCCTGGACCAGGGATCAAACCCATGTCCCCTGCATTGGCAGGCGGATTCTTAACCACTGCGCCACCAGGGAAGTCCTACAGTGGTTGTAGGACTTGTATGAGTTGTATTAATATAAAATAAATTCATTAACAACATATTGTCTACAAGGACAAATATCTATTGAGGGGAAAATAGAAATTTCTCCTTTATTTTAAAAAGTATTGTAAGGAACAAGATTGGAAATAACAATTTGAGATAATGGAATACTTCCTGAACATTATTTTGTTTTGTTTTTATTTTTTTAAACTTTTAATTTTATATTGGAGTATAGCCAATGAACAATGTTGTGATAGTTGCACAGCAAAGGGACTCAGCCATACATATACATGTATCCTTTCTCCCCCAGACTCCTCTCCCATCCAGGCTGCCACATAACATTGAGCAGAGTTCCCTGTGCTATCCTTTTTAAATATAGTTGTGTGTACGTGTCAGTCAACTCCCTAACTATCCCTTCCCTCCCCCCTCGCCCCCCTGCAACCATAAATTCATTCTCTAATCTCTAAGTCTGTGAGTCCGTTTCTGTTCTGAACATTATTTTGAAAGGAAACTTTTTTTTTTTTTAATTATTATTTATTTATTTATTTTGGCTGTGTTGGGTCTTCGTTTCTGTGCGAGGGCTTTCTCTAGTTGCGGCAAGCGGGGACCACTCTTCATCGCGGTGCGCGGGCCTCTCACTATCGTGGCCTCTCTTGTTGCGGAGCACAGGCTCCAGGCGCGCAGGCTCAGTAATTGTGGCTCACGGGCCCAGCTGCTCCGCGGCATGTGGAATCTTCCCAGACCAGGGCTCGAACCCGTGTCCCCTGCATTAGCAGGCAGATTCTCAACCACTGCGCCACCAGGGAAGCCCGAAAGGGAACTTTTGCTTGTATTTTTATGATGACATTTATCTCCAGGGAAATAATTAGAAATGCTTTTCTGAACATACAATACATTGAAGAGCTTCTTTTAATTATATATATTTTATGGTGAATTATAAATTCTATTTTATATCTGCTCTGTAAGTAAGAGCTAATGGGAGAAAGACCCTGGAGACATAGAGCTGTGACATGTTTTCAAATTCATTAAAAATGAACTCTCCATCTGGAATTGCGTATTTCTTTTTGTCTCTTGCCTCAGGAAAGTACTCAATAAAATAAAACCACTCTCTTCCTGCAATCCCCATTAACTCTACTCTGTAAACAAATTGTATCTCCCTTTTCAGAGTATAAAGAGACTTTCTTTATTCGTCATCAATAGTATTGAATATTGCTTATGTTAATTTGGTTTCTGTAATGGAATACAAAGTATTGACTTTCTTAAAGCATATTTTTCTGAATTTTAAACTCTATCAAGTAGCAACAATGCCTTGAATTTGGTCCCTACTCATATTATGGTATGGTGAAAATGAAACAAGAATAGAGATAGGAAAACAAACAAACAGGAAAAGAAAAGGGCTTCACAACAAATTTGGCATTACTTTGTCTTTAGAATCATGTGAAGATTAAGGAGGTTTTTGATGGATATGAATGAAATAGAATGAGAATCAACTTAAAGAACATTAGACCATACAGTACGCTTGGAACTGTGGTAGGAACAGTACACACACACACACACACACACACACACACACACACACGAAAGAAAGAAAGAAGGAAAGGAAAGGAAAGGAAAAAATTGTAAGCAGAGAGGGTAGGGGGTGCCTGGAGGAAAAGAACCAGATATAGATTTTTGATATAAGAGAAGCCATTTTAGGCTTAAGGGATTCTGTGATCTAAGCCTGGCCACAATGCTTGCCCTTTAACAGGTGTCAGTAATAATGATCTTAATGGAACAAAAGATGTTATCAGACAAGAGAAGTAACAATAGCAAAGATAATAAATCTGTCATAAAGACTGCCAGTTCTGGGGCTTCTCTGGTGGCGCAGTGGTTGAGAATCTGCCTGCCAATGCAGGGGACACGGGTTCGAGCCCTGGTCTGGGAAGATCCCACATGCCACGGAGCAGCTGGGCCCGTGAGCCACAATTACTGAGCCTGCGCGCCTGGAGCCTGTGCTCCGCAACAAGAGAGGCCGCGATAATGAGAGGCCTGCGCACCGCAGAGTGGCCCCCACTTGCCACAACTAGAGAAAGCCCTCGCACAGAAACGAAGACCCAACACAGCCATAAATAAATAAAAATTAAAAACTTTAAAAAAAAAAAAAAGACTGCCAGTTCTGTTTCAATGATAAAGATTAGCCTGAAGCACTTTCTTGAGCTGTTTTGCTCAACCATAACCTGAGGTTTGATGTTGACCTTTTGTGACCCTCCTGCCTTCAACCAACAAAAACTTTGACTCTGTCAACCTTTGCCCCAATTCTGTGCTGAATTTTCTGCTCAAGCCCCCTCATGAATATGCATGTACCCTTAGCTTAAAACTTCCCCAATTTTCCTGTTCAGGGAGACACTGTTTTGGGAAAGATCCCTCGTGTTCTCCTTACTTGCTGCAAGTAAGAAATCCTGCCTTCTCTGGATCTTTGGCTTGGTTGTGTCTTTCAGCTGGACACCCACCAAGAGGCAAACCCAGTTTTCCGGTAACAAAATTGCTGCCTTAAAATGGCTTATGTCTTTAAAAGTAAGATAAATGTGAAACTAGCTAGCTAGCAATGCTAGCTTTTGTAACACAAACCATCATATTAAATATTAGGAAACGAAGATAAATAAGTAATAATAGCTCATATTTAATGAGTCCTCTGCTAGCTACTTTTCATGCATTATCTCATTTAATCTTCACAACAGTCCTGTAAGTAGACACTATTATTCTGTTCTTTCCAATGGGTAACATGGGACTTGCAAAGTTTGAATAGGTCAAATAACTAGAAGGAATTGTGGTGGTGATGAAGTTTGAATCAAAGTAATTTAACTTCAGAACTAATGGATTTAATCATTATGCTGCTTCCCAAAATTCTTGACTTTGAGGAACCCACTGTCTTTTGCAGGAATGGGGTGGGGTGGGATGTGTGTTACCCCCTGGGTAGATAATTATAAGAGAATGTTACCGAACACAAGTTTGTGTGCCCAATGCACAGTGAGGCCAAACAGACCAAAACGTTGGAGTTTGGAGCAGAGAAAGATTTATTGTAGGGCCAAGTAAGGAGAATGGGTGGCTCATGCCCCCCCAAACCCCAAACTCCGTGATGGTTTTGGGGAAGGAGATTTTATAGGCAAAATTTGGGGTGAGGACTGCAGGGTGTGTGACTTTCTGCTGATTGATTGGTAGTGAGGTAACAGGGTGGTGCTCTAGGAATCTTATGCTCAACCTGAAGTTACTATCCTCCACCTGGGTGGGGGCCTTAGTTCCTGCAGAATTCAAAGATATTGTTATGTATGTTCCTTGAGCAAGAACCAGGACCCTGCCCCAAGGCTGCACCATTGTTTCTTGATTGCTCCCCCCTTACTTCTGCATCCTCTCCCTTCCCTAATTAGAAACTGTTTGAATCTGCCATTTGGAACTCAGGGAAGGTCAAGGAGGCTGAATGAAGCCTATTTTACTGGATTATTTTTTTTTCTTTTAAACTGGATTGTTTTCTTGAATGGTCGTTAGTTTACAACAGTCTCCCAAACTCCCTTAAAATTCTCTTTCTCTCTTTAATCCCCTAGTGGGATTTATAAACTAACTATTTAATTATCCTACTCTATCTCTATTAAAAGAATAAAGATTAGGAGTAAGTGTATTTGTAAGTTTCCTGATACATACTAGGTACTCAATATTTATGAAATGCAAAAAAGCCAGGATTGGCTTAGTATTTAGAAGGAGGCTGAATCCTAGGGGGCTTTGAACTCAAGGGCCCACCTGTAAGGGCTTCTGAACCTCCTCACTGATGTTTGCCTTAAATCATACCTACTTCTCTAGGATCCCTGAAGCTAAAAGAGGACTTCTTGCTTTATGTATTAAATTTCATATGCCTTCCACATAATGTTTGTTAATTGTCTTTCTCCCCTATTTATCCTCTGGCTCCTATAAGGACAGAAGACGTTGTAGTTCTGTTCTTTACACTGTTTTATACTCAGCAAAATGCCAGACAGTGTGCAACTAAAGTATTTGTTCAATGAATGAATGCTGGGTGCTTTACAACCATTTGTTGTATGAATGAAGGATGTTCTTTCTGGCCTCTCCTGCTTAGGCTCTTTAGTTTTAAGTTCCTCAGATACAAACATAAAATAGACTAAGGCAGAAAATTTGTTTGCTTTCTCTTTTCAAAAAAGAAGTGTAAAAGCATCAAGGTTTCCTAAATGTGATGTCATTAACATAGAGTGACATCTGGTGGTTGCCTGTTGGACAATGTGTTTGTGGAAGAAATAGTGAATACAAGAAGTCTATAGTAGACTCCTAGATATAACAGGATTTAAGAACGATAGTAGAAAATAGGAAACATATTTAAAATCTCCCCCTCGCCCAGAGAAGTTTTTTAAAGATGCTAGTTGTGGGTTTTATTTATTTACTTATGTATTTTTGGCCACACCATGCGGCAGGCGGGATCTTAATTCCCTGACCAGGGATCGAACCGATACCCCCGCCATGGAAGCACAGAGTCCTAACCACTGGACCACCAGGGAAGTCCCTTGCTGTGGGTTTTCAATCCGCCGAACTTTTAAAAGAAGCGGTAGATTCCTTAAAAGAAACAAAAACAAGAACAAGAACAAAAAAAAAAAATTACGAAAATTACAACACAACGAATCGGTGGCGGGAAAATCAAATTTATTTATACTGGTCTGAAGAAAGATCCTGGGTTGAAATGAGATACAACTTGGGGAAAATAAGACGACTCAAAGGTTTCCGTTTGGCAAAGTCTTCCGGGTTAGAGGAATAATTTATTTACAAGGCGGGATAGCTTTAAAGTCTCTTGGAAATTTGGAGAGGAAAGTGAGTGTCTGTCGAGACCGCAGAACGTTCAGTGAACGGAAATATTTCCCAGGATCTCACTGCCGAGGAAGGAGTGAGTGGGAGCGATCCCCGTGGACCGGCCCGATCGCACTCTCGGCCTCAGATTGGTCGAGCCTGTCCGGGCTGCCGGAGAAAGCGGAAGCGCGCTCTTTAAATCTCGCCTTCCCAACTTCGAGAGACGCAGACCACTTCCGGCGTAGCCATGGCGGCTAACGCTACAACCAACCCGTCGCAGCTTCTCCCTCTAGGTAACCGTTGTCGTGTTGGGGTGCCGGGGCGGGGAGCTGAAGGTTAGGGTCGGGGCCCGAGGGGCAGCGCAGCCCCTGGCTGAGTGTTAGAAAAATGTATATGACCAATTGCTTTCTTTCTCCGCGGCTCTCCTCTAGGCTCCAAGTCTCTGCGGCCTCAGGCCGCCCACGTCTCTTCGGCGTGGTGGGGTTTTCTCGAGGCAGGGACTTTTGACTCCCCAGACCAAACCGTCACCGGAAGAGGTTCACGCTTAGTGAATAAGTCGTCGGCCTTCTTTGTTGTGAGCTCGCCTTTCAGTAGTGGATAGCAGTCCCGTTTCTCAACCTAGCATTTAAAATCCCCAGATTAGGCCCTGTTGCTTCTCTGGCCAGTTGTTGAGAGAGGCACCAGGATCTGGACTGCGCCTTAAAAGAGAACTCTGGAAATTAGCTCTTTTTGCCGTTTATTTATTCAGCAGTTATCGTGCCTCTGTGCACTGGACACCGTGATTGGGCACTGTTGAACAAACTAAAATCACGGCCGTTGCCTTCAGATAGCATACAAACCAGTGTAGGAGACAGGATACCGGGCAAATAAACATCGTACCAAATAACGCTAAGCCTGCTGAAGAGATGTTCACGCTGCTGTCAGACTACAGAGGATAGACTTTTGGGGGGTGGGGGAGACGTAGTGACAAGAAGGGATCTCTGGTGAAGACAGGCCTCTCTCTTAATATTTTGTATCTGAAGGGTGATTGAGCTAGTGGATGTGGCCGTGATTGTCAAGTGTCATGGAACAAACTCTTTTTGAATGATCAGTGTATGCCAGGCAGTGTCCATTGGGGATACACTGATGAGTAAAAACAACCACCGTCTCTGCTCTCATGGACCTTAGAGTCTGGGGGGCGGGGGTGGGGTTCATATGTCAATAATGTAACCTAAAATAATATTAAGCCACAACCATGATAAATTGTTACAAAGGAGGGGTAAGTGGAGAACAGGGAAAACTTTCCTGTTCATAGAATGATGAACAGAGACATGTAGTGTAAGACCTAAAGTTTTCGAGTGAATACTTTTTTTGGTTTATCTTTCACCATATGCAAGTAATAAGTGCCAGTAGGCACTCACATATTTGTTGAAGTAACGAGTGGGCAAAATAATCTTTTCTCTCCTCTTCCCCCCCCCCTTTTTTTTGTTAAAAAAAATCCATAGAGCTTGTGGACAAGTGTATAGGATCAAGGATTCACATTGTGATGAAGAGTGATAAGGAGATTGTTGGCACACTTCTGGGATTTGATGACTTTGTCAGTATCCTTTTAAAAGTTGGTAGTATGGTTTTTTTTTCAGTATTTTAAAAAAAGAACTGTAGACAATCAGTACTTACGGATTATTACAATAAAAATTAATTTATTCTCATGGAAATTGTGACAGTGTTTTAAGAGGTGTGTGTACTGAAAGAAGATGAAATTCTTACCAATCACAAGCATTTTGAATTTGAGCCATTGTGTTCAATGTTATAATTAAAACTGAACAAAGGCAGAAGCCAGAGTAAATATAACTTGGTATATTTATTTTCTTAACACCAAATTTCAGATATGGTACTGGAAGATGTCACTGAGTTGTGAGTAGTGTTAAAAATTAAGGAATTGGGCAGGGGAATCTCTTTTTAATTTAAGGCAGTTTTAGTACTGTTGAGTCAGTAAAATGATCTGTTGAGTCAGAGAACACTGCCTATTCGAACTACTCTAAAGATAGAAGTTTTACCTACTCATGTTAGTAAAATTGGATTAGAGGATTATTACCTTTATGTAATTGTCACTAAATTGCTAGGAAATTAGTAGAGACAAAGCTTTAAGGTAAAAGGTACTAAAAACAGCCAGAGATCTTAGGGCTCAGGTCAAATAAAGGAACTGATAATAAGAGCATTTAATGCTTTAAATTAATTATTCTACAACTTATATATAATAGAAAATGTAAATGATGCTTGTTATATTAATTATAAAGATCGTGACCAGTAGCTCTGCTTTCAGATTTGAATTAATTACAGATTGGTATAATGGATAGGAATCAGTAGTAAATAATAGTAAAAAGAGTGAGGATAGTAAACGTTTTATTTCATATTTGATCTCCTTGGCAAGTTTCACCTTTTTAGATGAAGATCAGCCCTAGTAGATGTGGATCTTAGGCCAGTCAGTCCACTCTGTTGCCTTTGGGGAAGAATTTACATCACCCACTTTGTCTCTGAAGTGTTGATACAATTGCCTGATCTCATGTTCATTTATATATAATTAACCTTTAATCTATTTGTTTAGTGAAATCACACCAGAAGGAAGAAGAATTACTAAATTAGATCAAATTTTGCTAAATGGAAATAACATAACAATGGTAAGACACAGTAAAGCTATTTTATTTAGATGTTAAGCCATTTTTGTGGGGCAGGGATTACAGAACTAACTTGCTTGACTGAATGCTCATGGTCCAGTGGTGCTGAAGATGGGAAAGGGGTGCTCTGGTGGCCAGGGCTCTATGGCCAAACTGTTGAAGATGACATTAGGCCTAAGATTAGTTTGCTTGTGTTTTTTAATCATTTATTTTGCCAAGAATCACTGTTGAGACACTAAGTATTAATTGATGATGTTGGAATTGTAAACAGCAGTGACATGGAGAAAATGGAACTATGGGGGAGGGGCAAAGAGGCGTGACTCCGATCAATGAGGAGCTCTCAGTAGGGGTTTTCAGATTATGTAGTACTAAACTAAATATTAAACTTTTTCCTCCTTTGCAGCTGGTTCCTGGAGGAGAAGGACCTGAAGTATGAATGGATTTCCTTGACTTATGCTAGATTCTGATTTGTCTTATAATGACAACAAAATAGAATTTTTTTTTAAAACTTTTTAACGTTTGTATTCTGTGAAGCCAAGTTTTCCGTTAAAGGGAAATGCTTTGAAGATGCATTGTAAATGCCTGTTTTTGTAAGTTAATCATGATTATGTTGGAAAAAGAAGAACAGTTTGTTCTTTGAAGACAAAAATAAAGGTGTTTTTGTTAACCGTCATTTTATTTATTATACTGCAATAGCCAGTGGTTGTAGTTAGTCACTTGCTTTCCTGTCATTTTATGATTATTTGCTTCCTCATTTCGGTGACCATTTGATTCTCAAAGAAAAATTGTTCCAAACAAAATGATGAGCTTTTGGTTTTGAACAGGTGCATTAAAAAAACCTGAAATGATTACTTACAAAATTCAGTTCAAACTCTGATGCTTTGAAATGACGATTTTTCTACTGAACTCAAGTTCCATTAACTCCTATTAAAAACAAACAAGCAAAATACACAGGTAATATATGCACATTGTAGAAGTGCAGATAAAGGAAAAAGGAAAATATTAATCACTTTGCTGTATATCCTCTTAGACTTTCTTAATATACTCTCAGTACACATTTTATTTTTACAAAAACTTACTCTTCCTGAATGTACTGTTTTGTAGCCTCCATATAAGACTTTTTTTTGAATTGAAATGGGGAGAATCTTTCCATGTCAAATATTCTGGCAACATTAATGTGTGCATAGTATTTTATTAAATGGGTTTACCATAACTTATTTAGCCTATTCTTTATTACCGGCCACAGTAGTCTAACTAAATCTTTATACATTTTTATTTTTCTTAGAATAAATTAATAAATATGTAAGGTCAAAGGATAGATACTGTCATGTTGCCAACAAAAAGTTTGTGCCAACCTACATACAGTTGTAGTTTTTCATAGTACCCTTCACACACTTACCAACATTGGCTATGTTCTATTTTCTCCTCTCTTTGCCATTGTGATAGGCAAAACCTGGTATGTTTAAATATTTAAAAATTAATTTTGAACTGATTAGTATTTTGTGAATTACTTATATGAGGGTTTTGCCACTGAGATACTGCTCTTTTTCTTACTAATCTGTAAGAATTCTTAATAGGTTACTCTTAATCATGCATTTTGCAATAACTTCCCCAGTTTGTAGTTTGCCTGTTGGTACTTTTGTTTGTTTGTTTTTATTTTTGGCTGTGTTGGGTCTCGTTGCTCCGCGCGGGCTTTCTCTAGTTGCAGCGAGCGGGGGCTACTCTTGGTTGTGGTGCGTGGGCTTCTCATTGCGGTGGCTTGTTGCGGAGCATGGGCTCTAGGCACGCAGGCTTCAGTAGTTGTCGCACAGGCTCAGTAGCTGTGGCTCGTGAGCTCTAGAGCGCAGGCTCAGTAGTTGTGGCACACGGGCTTAGTTGCTCCGCTGCATGTGGGATCTTTCTGGACCAGGGCTCGAAGCCGTGTCCCCTGTGTTGGCAGTGCTGTGTTCTCAAACAAGTGGGAGAGAGTTCCGGTGCTTTTTTGCCACATAGCTTACACACTTTCCTTTTTCAGGAAGGTGAGACTAAGCCAGAAAACTGTATACCAGATGTCCCGGGCAATGAACATGCCAGGGAATTTCTGGCCCATGCACCAACCAAAGGACTTTGGATGCCACTGGGGAAAGAAGTCAAAGTCATGCAGTGAGTGTGGAAGGGTTTCAAGTAGCACCCGCAATACGTGCAAGTTATAGACCACCGTTTACAAAAAAGTTCACTTATTTAATTTGTTCTCACCACTGCGCTGTTAAAGTCAGGGTACGATCTCTATTCTATAGAGGAAGCCGCCTAACATATGTTATTAAGTGGTACAAGGTAAGAGGCAGAGCAGTGCTTTGACTCCAGGGCTTCTGGCAGCAAGGGCAATGGACTTCCACAGGGCTGTAGCTGCCTGCAGAGTATATGCTTCAGTAATATGCCTGTAATAGAAAGGATATTCCGTGTTAAGGTTTTATGCAGGTAACCTGAGAGGAGCTCTGGGCCACAGAGGGCGGGTCTGGAACAGGTAGAGCTCTGTGTGCACACCCTCCACCGCACCAGAGCAGCAGCACCTTCATCCAGCGTAAGATGGTGTTTGAAGAAGGGGTACTGCTGCCTTTAAAGACATTTGTTTGTACAAAGATTTTTCACGCACACAATTAAAATAGTGTTTCCCAGCCCCTTTCCTTCATTCCCCTCACCTCCAAGGGACCACCTCAGCCTCTTTTAAGAAGGTTATTTTGAAGTTTAGCTCTGGACTAAACAAGGACTAAACATACCACAGGCAAAAAATTTGCTCATAAATTCACCTTGTTTTTAAAAATCCCTTCCAAATCACTGAGCGTGAATCAAAGTCATAACAGCCAAGAGTTAAGATGTGACAGTACCCCAACCTTTAAGTGGAAATGGTAGGCTTAAATATTTCTTGAGTCTAATGGTTTTAGGACTAAGACTGGAACTTATTTAAACTTCCCTGGGGCCCTTATGCATCCCATTCTTCACTTAACCTGCTTTGCTTCATTCTTTGCACCCCAGAGGTAATCATCTCCCAAAGCTCTCCTTTGGGCCCTCCCTCCCTCCCCATTCCTGTCAGCTGTGCCCCCGCCAGTCACAGGATGGTCCAAACTCAAGCTTCAACCAGGTGTGGGGAGGCTGCTAGTCTAGTCCCTCAATCTCACCATTTTATGCCCCTCCCACCATAACCCACACAGCAAAGCAAAACAACTTCTCTTCCCAACTTCTGACTCCAGCCTTTTTTTTAAGATTCAGTTCTGTTAGTCCTCTCACATATCTTTTACTCCCATGTGAATCAAAACCCTCACCACTTGGTTTTGTTGAATAAAACTGGTTTTCAGCCATATAGGCACTCTTCACTCTAATTTCTCCTATAAAATACTGCTGGTTGAAATTCCTATGGCACATTTGTCTCATTTCTCTACTCAATGTGGATTAGCCCCTTGCCTACAGGATAATAATCTACAAGTGAAGAGAAACACTACTTCTTTACCCCATTCTCCTATTTCCCAATTCCTCTGCCAGTCTTCTCTGGCAGGATGGTCTCAAGAGGAACCCTGCTCTGGCGGCCCATTTGAGCTCACGCTACTGTCTCCATTCCCACTCCGAACTTGCTCCTCTTTTGTCTCCAAACCACAGAACGTAAAACTGTGTCAAAATTCTCTGCCTCCACATGGACTGCCCATTCTCAGCAATCCAGCTAGACTGATGTCCTCCTGACTATCTCAGCCCAACTCTCCTTACTGCTATCACCCAGCTCTCTATCACCTTCTACTAGAGCACTTCGTTTCACATTACATTGCAATTTCCTAGAATGCAGGAATTCTAACTTGGGATTCTCTTTGCAAATCCTATGAATGTGGGCACCTACAGCTTAAGTGAAAACATACTTTAAAAATGGAGAAATACATTTTTTTTTTTTTTTGAGAAATACTATTGATTCACAGCTGCCGTTGCATCCAGGACCCAGTATGGAACCACCGCAGACAATCAAATAAGATGAACCCACTAGTCACTTACATTTCAATGATTTGTGAGAGGCTCTCCTGGACTCCAGTTCCTCTGGCTTGAGCATAGTATGTTTTCTTCGGAGGCTGACACCAGTACTTTCATAGCCATCCTGTCGTTTCAGCTGGTAAACCACAGGGACGACGTGCTCATATTCACCACCAGCTTGTAATAACCTGTACTTATTTCTGGTGGTCCAGACCATAAGTTGGGGAGGGACAGAGCACTCAGGTGGCATCCTCATTATCCTTCCAGCCTTCAGATAAGACCTTCCTTTGGAAGATGTCAGAGGGCCCTGTGGACTCACTTCTTCAAGGAGGCATTCTACCTCATGCATTACATCTTCAACTTCCAACTCAGAGTCTTCTGAATCCTCAGGAAGCACACTGGTCAAGGCAGCACTTTTCTTCAACAAATAGGCTGTCTTAACATTTGAGAAGCTGCTCAGGTCTTTCAGCTTCCTGCCTTTCACAGTCTTTTTAATCTCTGCACACCTTTTCAAGTTCTCTTTATGCACCTCCCCAATCTCATCATTCACCATCACTTCATCTTTGTCTGCACTTAATTTCCTATTTGTGACTGGCTTTTTCCATGACCCCTTGGTTTTGCAGTCTGGTGAGGTCCCTTCATCTCTGGAGGGTATTTGCTGGGGAGATTTCTCTACCTGTGCTTCATACCAACTCATGTCGCACTGGATGCCCTCATCTACTTTGGTAAACTGGGCCAACCAGGTAGGGGAGGAACTGTGCCCCTCATTGTTCTCTACCTCACCTTCATCTTCATCTACTTACTGGTACCTACTCTGCAGCTGCTCTGCTCCCTTTCTCATTTCCCACTGGATGCCCTCATCTACTTTGTACAGGGTGGAAGGAGGGGAGGAATAATGACACCCCTCATAGAGGCTATGAGAGTCACCTCCAGAGGGCGTTTGCTGGGGGAATTCCTCGAGCTGTATGCTCTCACCTACTTCATTCGGCAGGGGGGCAGGGGGGCAGGGGACAGTATAGGGGAATAAAAATACTGCTCATAACAGAATAATCATCATCATCATCAAAGAGGTCCCTATACTTCCACCATGGTCCTTCACTGCTTTCTGATGATGGCTCAGGCTGTGCATCATAGCACTGACCCATGGCACCCTGAGTGGCCTCATCTACTTTGTTGACCTGAGCCAACCAGGTCAGGGAGGCAATACCTCCCTCAGGATAGCTAATGTTCTCTACCTCTTCCTTTTCACCCACATTCTCAGGGGAGAATGTATTCACAGGGATACTGGTCACCCTTACTATGTCATGGCTGTCGCCTTCTCAGTTAATATCTTGTTTTTCATTCAAGTTTTCAGCCTGTTGCGGTTCAGTTTCTGTTTGTGTGTCTTTTGTTTTTGTTTCTTCCCAGTAGCCACCATATTGTTGGAATTGTGCCGTGTTATAAAACATAGGAACCATGGGTCTTTGGTTGAGAGTAGTGGGCAATGGGGACTGAAGGACGAGGAAGCTAGGATACTCACTGAGCACCACAGGATATGGAAAATACAGACTTGCATTTGTGAAACCCAGAAAGAATGGAATAGTTAGCTATTTTGTCTCCTGCAGCTGGTCACTACATTCAGCCAGTACACACCACACCTGTACAGCCACAACTGTTCAAATCCACCACAGGACTACCACCCAGTCTTCTGTTACCTCTTCTGTTACCAGTGCAAAGGACTGAAAAGTCCTCCCCAATTTCTTACATGAATAACTACTAACAACTTTCTTAACCCATCTCCCACACATCTCACAGGCCTGTAATCCATTTTGCTTCCAGAACAATCTTTCTGAGCAATCTGTGATCCTCACTTCAGTTACAGTATTTGAATGGCTTATCATTGCCTGTCAGGATAATGAGGAACAATGACCACATTTCTTAGGATGGCATAAAGCACCTCATTATCTAGTTTCTCATGGTATCATCTCATTAAAATGTAGGTGGTCCAGTAAGGACCTTGACATAGACGGGTTTTTCCACATAAGGCAACTCCTCTTTTCCTCCTTTCCCTGCTACCAAACTGCTACCAAAGCCTAACCATTTTACAAAGGGAATCCTGCCAACACATGGACCTTGAGGCATTTTGCTAAGAAAAATCAGTTGGACAGAAAAAGGCAAATGCTGTATGATCACTTATGTAAATATATAGAAAAAGTGGAATCACAGAAATAGAATGGTGGTTGACAGGCACGGGGTGTGGGGGAACGGGGAGACGTTGGCCGATGGCAAAAACTCCTCTAATTCAGCTTATTATTCAGAAGACAACACTGAGGCAAAGAGAAGTTAAATATTTACTAAAATCAGCCCATTTTTAAGAACATAATTCAGGGAATTCTGTGGCGGTCCAGTGGTTAGGACTCTGCACTTTCACTGTCGAGGGCGTGGGTTTAATCCCTGGTTGCAGAACTAAGATCCCACAAGCCTCAGGACGTGGCCAAAAACAAAAACAAACCCCCCCCCCGTCCCCCATAATTCAGCCCCCTCTTTCAATTCTACAGCACTGTGTACTCCATGTCTTAAATATTTAAAAGGTGGTAGACATTCTGGATATGCAAAATGCTTGGAAGTCACTTACTCCCAAAACAGTAAAAAAGCTAATATATCACAAACTCTTTTCAGATCATTCACAGCAGTGAGTGTACAGGGAAAACTGCTACCCCCAGTATTGGAGAGACGTGAACAGACAATCACAACATACAGGAACACAAACCCTGTAGGGGATCTCATCCCCATCTAGCCAACCGGAAGTGGCTTCACTCCTGGAATTCCAGGTTTCACAAGACAATACATCCTATAAATTTCTTCTCACTAAAATCTGAGTCATATTGCAATTAAGAAAAACCGAGTACAAATCTTATTCCTACTTCCAGCACTTACCCCTTGAATTCTCCTAAACCACAACTCTAAAGGACAAATAAAATACTGTAAACCTTAAGGGTGTAGAAAAACCAGGGGTATATAGCAGCTCAGCCTGTGAATTCCAAGAATGTTTAAGATACAATATGGGGACTTCCCTGGTGGCGTAGTGGATAAGAATCCGCCTGCAAATGCAGGGAACACGGGTTCGAGCCCTGGTCTAGGGAAGATCCTACATACCGCGGAGCAACTAAGCCCGTGTGCCACAGCTACTGAGCCTGCGCTCTAGAGCACAAGAGCCACAGCTACTGAGCCTGCGCTCTAGAGCACAAGAGCCACAGCTACTGAGCGTGCGCTCTAGAGCCCGTTCACCAGAGCTACTGAGCCCGTTCACCAGAGCTACTGAAGCAGGGTGTGGAGGTCGCGGGAACAGACTGGCCTGCGGGGAGGGGGGTGTTAGGAGACGCGGAGCCGGAGGCCTGGACTCCCGGACTGAGGAGGGGTTCGGCCCGGGTGGAGGCTGCGGGGCAGGCTGGAGAGGCTGCGGACAAGGGCGGTGCAGCCGAGGCCTAGGCCGCGTCTCCCAGTGCAGCCGCGGGGCGCGGCCCCTGGCGTTTGGTGCCCGGCACTAGGTACCCCGCACCTCCAAGTCCTCATCTCCCCACGGTGTTCCTGCCTGGGGAGCCAGACTTGCTGAGCACGACGCGGGCCCGGGCCTCTGGGCGCTGCTCCCCTGGTCGAAACGCACGCAGGGCAGCCCCCGCGTGTCCCCATCGCAGGCGAGCGGGAAGAGAAGGTAAGGGACCCCTACCCAGGCTCCCAGTTCTGATGGGGGACAAGGACGACTTTCTTCCTTCGCAGCACTTTACAGGGCAGAGTGCGGCTGTCCTTTCCTAACTACAAACACCTGCTTTTCAGCCTGGACAGTGAACTCTTCAGGAAACAACGAAACTTTTGAGGGCGGTAACTCCAGACCTTTCTTTTATGTGCACCCCGTGGCCCAGCAGCTTCACCTGGGTCCTTGGTACCGGAATCCTGTCTATAATCCATTCTCCATTCCTGGGGCAGGTAAGGAATCTGAATCCCCAAAGAGGTTCAGTGGGATTAGGGACCCTCCCTGTAAACCAAAGCCTGAAGGCTTCTAACACCTGTGTCCATTACCTCCCTTTCCTCACCCTGTGCTCACACCAAAGAGACTGCAGCAGCGCATGGGGCAGTGTTTGTTGTTCAGGTCAATAGGAAACATTCGCATTCTAGCTATATGCCAGTTACTCTGCTAAATGCTAGAAATAGGTTCTCTCATTGACCTCAGCAGCCCATGAGCTGGGTATTGTTGCTCTCCTTGCTCCCCAAATGAGGGAACTGAGGCTCCCAGTCGGTGACTGGCCCAGGGTCACAGAGTAATCCAACCAAAGTCTCCTCATGTTGTGAGACCAGTCTGGCTGGAAGAGGTACTTTAGAGCTCCTAGTCCCTGTACTGTTTTTGACAAGGCCTAAAGGTTCTGAAACCTATTATGGTGAAGTCAGAAAAGTCCTCTGGAGGAAGAATGACAAGCAAGACTTGAAAATGTTTGGAAGGCAGACATCTAGCGTTTCATTGAGTACGTGGGGGAAGGGCTGTAGGCAGGCAGGAGGATCCATGGGGTGATTGTCCCATCTCACCGCTCCAAGTAGGAAAGATAGCGTTCACCTTGCTCTTCTGAGTATCCTGCTGGGGATAAAGCGTGCTGTAAATATTACGCAACTTTTCCAAGTAGAAAACTAGGTGTGATAAGGAGAGCTTCTGAATTCAGCACTGTTGCCAGCTGAATAGTAGTCTCAGTCTGAGCAAGAGGGACCTGTGCCAGCGTATGGCCTGTGACCCACAATTCTTCACTGTGTCTCTACCTGGCAGATGTTGGACTAGCACCTCCGCATGAGCCAGCTCCTTCAAGAAATCTTACCATATATAAACTCTTGGCTCTGTTTCTCTGGAGATTCCCTAATTAGTACAGATGTTGAAATGCTGTTTTGAAATGGTGCAGAGACAGGAATTGTGTGAGGAAAAGTACAGTGTACAGAGGTGGGGGGAGGTTTCTGAGAGGAAGAATTCATATTGTATCTTTTTTTTTTATAAAGATTTTAAATTTTATTTATTTATTTATTTATTTCTGGCTGCGTTGGGTCTTCGTTGCTGTGCGCCTGGGCTTTCTCTAGTTGTGTCGAGCGGGGGCTACTCTTCGCTGCGGTGCATGGGCTTCTCATTGTGGTGGCTTCTCTTGTTGCGGAGCCCGGGCTGTAGGCGCGCAAGCTTCAGTAGTTGTGGTGCACGGTCTCTAGAGCGCAGACTCAGTAGTTGTGGTGCATGGGCTTAGTTGCTCCACGGCATGTGGGATCTTCCTGGACCAGGGCTTTGCATTTGGCGGGCGGATCCTTAACCACTGCGCCACCAGGGAAGTCCCCAAAATATGTTATTGATAAGCGTTGAAAACAGTGATGCCCATTAAAAAATAAATGGATAAAGGTCTCACCTCTTTGACTAAGGACATATAGATTCTGATAAGGAAGAGTGAATTTTATTGTTCTGGGTCAGTTTCAAGATTGAGTTTTTCCTTTCGTAAAAATAAAAATTATACCTATTAAGAAAAAATAATCCATACCTAAATACTGAGTCAATGAAATATATAAAGCAAGGATTAATAGTGATTAGGTGACCAGCATAGTCCTGGTGCCCTGTGCTTCCCACTCACTGACATCTCTAAGTGGTGAAGCTGGCAGTTGATCTCAGGTCAGCCTCATGCCCAAATCTGCTGCCCTCTGTCTGCTCCAGTCACAGGAGTGTGAGGTCATTTGGCATGAGGCTGGAACAGAGAATGGCTGGAAAAGACTGCGTCTACTTTTTTCAAGGTTGACCCTGACTGAATCTTAGGCTGTTAAAACATTTCGTTCCTGAACCTAAGAAGAAAAATCATGCGTGACATCAGCTGGCCGCTGGAGGGCACTGTGGAACAGGCTACGAGTTGCTGAAGCCATGGGTGTTTCGCTTTCCCCAGATCCTGCATTCCAAATCAGGTTCTGGTCTTCTACTCTGCTGTACTTACTTTGGGATCACACCACAAGGGCAGGTAAAGGGTTGAATCCATACTATTTTACACTTATTTTTGAAAAGGAGGAATCTTTTCCTTCATATTTTCTACATGCGGTGCTGTAAAAAACTTGTCTCTAAGTATATAACGTTGTAGATGAAAACATGGGCTCTAGAATCAGACTCACCTCGACTGTAGTCCCAATCAATCATTTATTAGTTGTGTGAGTTTAGGTGGCTACTTAATGTCTCTGGTTTCAATCCCCTCATTTGTAAATTGGGAAAAATAACCACCTCTCAGGGTTGTAAAAACTAAGATAATACATGTAAAGCATCCAGTATAGCTTTCAGTCATATAGTAAGTGCTCAATAAATGGCGGTAGTCATTACTACTATTTTTAAGAGACCCGGGATCAACTTATTTTTATGGTTTTCCTGTCACAGCAATTCCATTTCAACAATTCAAGCTAACTGTCACTTAGTCCACAACATTTCCCCCAAGAATTGAGCCCTTTGTCCTCTTTGAATCTTCTACCACAAAGCTCAGTGCCTGGGCACAAGGGTTCATGTGATTTGTTGAACTAAGTGGCGTCAATAAAGCTATCTTTTAAGACAAGCCCGAGAAAGTGGGCTTTATTACTTGGAAAATGGCTGAACTTGCAGAGCAGTTAGCTTTAAGGTTAGCAGAGGGAGTAAAATAAAGAGACAGGGAGATTTAAAAATGTTCATGTTTATCATGAATAATGCAATCATTTACTGAGCACCTACTTTGTGCCTGCCCTCCGGAAGCTCACTGCCTGGCCAGGAGACACATCTCCCTAGCTGTGATACAGTGTGATGAGTAGGTTAGCTTTTGGAGCACATGGAGAGAGAGGAATGGGTTCTACTTGTGGTGGGAGTGGGAAGCTGGAATACAAAGTACTGCTGAAAATCGGATCTGGCTCAGAACTGAGCCCTGGCAACATCCAGACGGTGGGGTTAAGGTATTTCCTTCTCTAAAGGATCTGTTTGTACCCTCCAGTTTACAAGGAGGATGGGGAGTCTTTTGGAGGTTGTAGTTTCAGACCCATTCAAGCTTATCTGATGCATTTGGAAGAGAGGGACTACATATTGGGTCGGCCAAAAAGTTTGTTTAGGTTTTTCTGGTGAAATAGTATGGAAAAACCCGAACGAACTTTTTGGCCAACCCAATACCAATACAGGTTGAAGGGAGGGATTTCAGAGGTCTTGGAATTTCATCACAGGGGAACAAAGAGTCATAAGTATGAGGAAGTGGCTTCAGAAAGAAGCTGAGGATCAGCAAGGAGTGAAGGTCCTAGGAAAGCGACCATGCTCGAACTCATCCTAACTCATGCCCACAGGGGTGCACGTCCTGAGGAGGAAAGGGAGTGTCTAAGAGAATGGTAAGAGCTGACTCCCCAAACTCTGTATACATTGAGGGCCTGACTTTTTCCCTTGAGCACTTTGATAGGAGTCCTGTGTCACTAGGACTATCTCAGTCACACGCAGGCAAATTGGGCAGCTGAACAGTTCAGAAAGGGGCATGAAAAGGCAATCAGGAAACCTGAGTTTGTCGCCAAGGGGCTGTGTAACCTCAGGCAAGTCACCTCTTCTTTTTAGGACTTCAGTTTTCTCATCCATAAAACAGGAGCTGAATTGGATGTTTGGGTTTCCTTCCAGCACTCAACTCTCCACCTTTGGTTGTCTTCATTTCAGCGGAAGAGAAAATCAGTCAAGGGCCTGAGGTCCAAGTGGGGAGGAGGGGTGGTTAACCATAAGTGACAGGTCACATCTGCAAAGCCCAGGCATGCTCATTCTTCCCTCCTATCAACAGCCACCCCATCACTGCCAGCTGTGGTGTGTTTGGAATCTGTTCTGTGTTGGTAGCCATTGGGAATTGAGGGCATGTTCCCACATCTGCGGATTTTCCCATGACTTCTTGTCCCATGGGAATCTAGTGGTTTTTGGATACTGTGGCTAATCTTTTAAAGCTATGATGCTTCCTGTTCTCCTTGCTGCCTCTTCCTTTTCTGTTCAATGAGAGTGAACCTGAAAACTGTCAGAGTGGAAACCACATGGAGAGGAATCATGGTCTGGTGTAGAAGCTCTATCACTTATTTACTGAGTGAGCTCAGGCAGGCCATTTATCCTCTTTGGGTCTTGGTTTCCTCATCTTTTAAACCAAGACAAGAACTCATGCCTTTCCCATTCTACACAGGTGTTCTGAAGATGCAGGGGTCTCACAGATGTGAAATGCTTTAACTTGGCCAACTGTATGTATTGACATGGGGTCCGATTCTGGATCCCTATTCATTCATCATTGGACACCAGCTGGTAACGTCCTGGTTGACTTTCGAATCTATACCCCACAGCTTTCCAAAAAGAACTGTGGCATCGACCAGAATGCCTGCAAAATAATTGATCACTCTATTTTCTATAAAATAGAGAACTAGAGTAGAAGATCATAACCATGGAGTGTGGTGAATCATAGATATGTGGGTCATGGGCTCACATGCTTCCCCTGATCTCTGGGAAGGAGTCTATTTACTTCCTTTTAAGTATTTCCTTTTGTCTCCTAATTGCAACTTCTTGGGCCGTGGGCCCCCTTAACACTTCTTCAGAGCAGCCCTGTTATTTGTCATTGGTTTTAGCCATCTTCATGGTCACCATCTCATGGGGGTAGTAAGAAATGGGAAGGACCTTACTTTTCCCTCTGCTGAAGTGCCTGGAGAGCATCTCTTAGTGATTGCAGCTGGAAGTGTGACATTTAATTAGTGGAGAAAATTGAGTCAGAGAAGATGCAGGCTGTGCCGGCAAGAGGGTGAGAAAAGGCTGGGGAAGACATGATATGCTCAGTGGGGCAGTTTGGCCCAGGTGTTCTCCCAGATCCAGATTGGGTGTTCACATCACCACAGGTGGAGATTACAGAAGCTTCAGGAAGTTTCCATAGTGATGGAAACCACAAATGAGCCCCCAGGGATGCCTAGTTTCTTCTATCCCACCCTTGCTTTATTTGGGAAAGCAAATGATGACTCCCCCCCCACCCCGAGAGGTGAGGACCTCACCCAATGAAGCCTAGCCTCCTGCTGGCCTAGTGACTGGTGCTTGGAGATGACACAAGCTTGCACTGAGAGCTGTGGTCTCTTAGAGCACAGGATCCAGAGTGTGATGAGTTGGAAAGGAGCTTCAGCACCTCTATGCCCAGTCCTGCACCTTATAGAAGAGGAAACCTAGGTCCAGAGAGGGGCATTGACTTGTCTACGGGACTTAGGGGCTGAGCTGGAACCGGTGCTTAGGTCATTGACACCTGGTTCAGAGCTCTTGGCTGTGCCACTCCATCTCCATGACTGGGTGGTGATGTTTGGGTTACACTGGATAAAATTACCCCCTTCTCTCCCAGAAGCTGATCGAAATCGCTTGTGTCTGAGCACCTGCACTTCTCCATGTGTGTCTTAGAGATATGCATTCCCAGTTGATTTCAAAAGTACCATTTCTTCCCTGCAGGCGCAGGATTACTTGTAGTAATGCCTCATCTGCCTCTGGGCCCCTGGTACTTTGAAAAGGCTGACAATCTGCAACAGGAGCTAAAGGGTGCAGGGGGACCAGGAGGAGGGGCTTAGATGGAACAGGAGGCAGAAAGGAAGAGGGCCCAGTATGGAACTTAAAGGAAATGTGGGGATCTGGCTTCTAATACTTGCTCTGTTGTGTGCAAATTTGGCAAATTCCAAAATTCCATTTCCTTTTCAGTCCCCCTTTACCATTGCCCAGTCTGTTTTCTTAGGCTAAGCAATATAAAACCAAAATATAATGCTAAAAATATCTCCATTCTTACAAAAAAAGCAAACTCTTAATAAATTACTTTTAACCTTTATGATTTTGATTATCTATTCCTCATGGGTCAATGACACTTGATAGAAAAGTGAACTCCCCACCTGTGGCGTAAAGCCAAACCCAGGTTTCAGCTTTGAGGGGATTCTTGAGGGTAGCCCATTAATAACCCTGAAGCCCTTAGGGAAGAACGGATGCAGATTCTAGTCGGGATCGCCCTCACTCAAGCAGGGGGACCCAGCCGTTTTGTAAATCAACTAAGAGAGTAGGTGGCCAGGAATTCGGGAAATGTGTGCTCACCTTTTCACTCGAGTGGTTCTGCAGGGCAGGGCAGATGGGCACAACTCTCTACGCATTGGCAGATGATATAGAGGGTGTGGTGTAAACGTCCTGCCCTTGCGGACTTGTCCTAGCTCACAGCCACCAGCCAAGTGATCTTGAGTAGGTGACATTTAGTGTGGTTTTTGCTTTGTGTCAGGCACTCTCCTAAGCACACTGCTCCTCACTGTGACCCAGTGAGAGGGGATGTATTACTGTCCCCTGTATCAGTCAGGGTTCTCCAGAGAAACTGAACCAATATGAGATCTCTATCTCTCTTCGTCTCTCTATCTCTATAGATCAATTGTCTATCTATCTATCTATCTATCTATCTATCTATCTATCTATCTATCTGTCTGTCTGTCTGTCTGTCTATCTGGCTACCTACCTACCTATCTATCTCAAGGAATTGGCTTACACAACTGGGAAGTCCTGGGTCCGGAGGGCAGATCATTAGGCTTGGGCAGGAGCCTATGTTGGCAGAGACAGAATTTCTTTCTCTGAGAAACCTCAGTTTTGGCTCCTAAGGCTGTTCACCTAATTGGATGAGACCCGCCCACAATACTGAGAGTAGTCTCCCTCATTTAAAGTCAATTGATTGTAGCTGTTAACCACATCTACAGACTATCTTCACAGCAACACCTAGATTAGTGTTTGATTAAATAGCCGGGCACTACAGCCTAGCCAAGTTGACACACGCAGCTAACCATCACAAACCCTTTTACACATGAGCAAACCGAGGCAGAGAGTTCATGCCCAAGGTCTGGGCTGGGATGTGTCAGGGTTAGAGTTTCAACCCAGGCTCCTCAGCTGTGCCCTTCCCCGCTGTGCTGCTCCATGGCCTAACTGATTGCGATTTCCTCAAGTACAGATGAAGCTACTACTGCCTGCCTCTTTCTACTCACAGGATTCCTGTACTTATTTGTGTGCTTTTATTCTGTCTCATTCCAAATTGGATTCGAGGAAGCTCTGAGAAGTCAACAAGTGAATTCCCATAAAGGTATTTTGAAGACTATGACGAGAAAGAAAAAATAAACCAACAGTGACCGTGAGCCTATATGTGCCAGACACAATGCCAACATCTGCACATTTGTTGTCTAATTTAATACTCACAAAAAATGCAAATCCTCCATTCCTCAACGTTCTTTGAGGGCAACTAGACCTTGCTCGTATCCTTGTTGCTTTTCACAGGGCTGGGGGCAGTTAATACCCATTAAATGCCTATGAATCAATGGAATTATTGCCCAGTGGTGAAACATGAGACCAAGGTGATGGTTGCTAAGAGCTTCTTGGGCAGGGCAAAGGATTTTATATAGGATCCAATCTCTTGCAGGAGCTGAAAGAATAATCCCAGCTCATGTTGCCCTGAGAGGGAAGGAGGAGTCTTCTCCAGAGACTCATTGGGGAAATCATCTGCAGGTGAACTTGCTAAAATTATCCACTCCTTTGGTGCAACACACTCCCAGGCTGGAAAACACTGCCACATATGTCACCTGGACTCTTTAAAGCTTGCTCGTTCTGTAGGCAAAGTCTCTCCACTTAATGAGTACTGAATTCCTTTAATCCCCAGCCTTGGAAAGTGTTCCCCTGGAGGGAGGTAACATGAGTAGGTTTCTTCTCTGGTTTGTTCTACATCAATCCCTCCTTATATAAACCCAAAGCAGCAAAATAGCTGGCCTGACATGAAAAGGGCTTTGTATTAAGTGGATGTGTCTTAAGGAGAGGTTTACCTGTAGGCAGGGTTTAGGTACTAATATCTTAGTATCAGTAGAAGATATCCTGGCAAACAATCAGGTTTATTTTACCTTTGGCTCTGGGAGGACTGGGGCTTTCTGAAGTTCCCAAGAATGTAAACTTGGGTCTTTTGATCTAACGGAAATGTGCTGAGAGGTAAAGAGGCACTGGCTTCTCGTCATGTGTTAGGAGGAAAGGGTGTGAGGTTTTGGAGTTAACCATGCGTGGTTTGAGTCTTGGCTGTGTCAATTCCTAGACATTTGAGATGGAGCAAGTTACTACCCTTTCCAGGTCTGTTTCCATATATATATATGTATGTGTATATGTATATGTGTATATATAAGTATATGGATATGTGTATGTATATGTACAATATATAGCATTGGGAGGACATTGTGAAAAACATAGGGCTGTTTTGAGCATCACCATGAGACAATATATGTACAGAACTGGGCCTGTAGTAGGTACTCAGTACATGTCGAGTCTTATCCTTTCCAGAACCACTGCTGGGGGCTGGCCCAAGCCATGCCTCCCCTGTTGCTGATTGAATCTAGATGAAATCTAGTTAGAATGGACACCAGGAACATCTGAGAGGAGAGACTGTGGTTGAGGTGTGGAAATTGAGGGGCCTGCCTGGGGAGTGGGTTCTGGGAAATGCAGTGGATGCTGTCAATGCCCCTTGTAATGATCCCCTTGGACCTGGAGGTCACTTGTAACTTGGGCGGAGTTTTCCATATCACACCAATGACCTCCTACCTCAAGCACATGATTCTTTCTGTTTAAAGGTTTTCTCTGGCCTGGTGAGCATGCTTTGTTCTTCTTTCTCAGGGCTTTGTTATGTGTGGGTGTGAGGCTGGCACCTGCTGTAGCTTATCTCCTTGCCAGTCTGAGAATGAAACTAAGACATGGAGGAGGTCAAAGAAATGGAGAAAGAGCCACCCTACTTCTGGTCTTGCAGTTTAGTGGAATGAATGCATTCCTTATAATAATTTAATCTGATTTGGGTTGGAATTTTCTATTTTATTGTTGTTTTGCTGCTGGAAGTATGCTAATCAATACAGAACTCTCAACCAATGAACCACAAGAATAATCTTGTTCAGATCAAGTCTTCTGTATCCAGAATCTGTCACCCCTCTTCCATTTATCCTGTTTTTCTCATTCTATTGGGATTAATCCCAGTAGATGGTATTCTCATATCAAGGCCTCTGACTCTGCTTTTGCAGTTGTTTGCAAAAAGTTCATGTTTACTGCGATTTTCATCAATCAATTTCTATTAAGGGTTGTTTCCTCCAATCTGTTTTGCAAAATGCTGAGGTCGTTCTGTTTTTGCTTTTCCGGGAGAGGCTCTTATCTTTTTGCTTTGCTGAGAAGCACTCTCTCCATCTGATGCTTCGTCGGTGACTGTTCTCAACCTCAGTGAACTTTCTCTGCTTTACTGCTGTACTCTCTGTGGCAAGAAGAGATCCTTTCTGATGGGAGTCTTGTCTGGGCACAGAATGACATCCCCACCCCATTGCATAACACTGTGACATTTCCTGTAATATGGTCTACATCCTCTCTGGCAGGAGTAGCACAAGGATGTGCCTGAACTCGAGGGCTCTTGGTACAGGGGCTAAATAAACACACAGGCCTTTTTTGTCTTAAAGGTTTTCCTGCTAATCATAGGGAAGGAGCGGCCAAAGTAACACATATGGGGAGATTACAGTGGTTCAAGAAATCTCAGAAAAGTTCCAATAGTAGTGGTTTTATCGTCTGTACTAAATTATTCTCAGATCATATTCTTTTTCTGTTGTAGTCCTTTTCTTTGCTACTACTAATTATACTCTGAATTTAAAAAAATTTTTTGACTTTAGAACTCAATAAAAAACAGAAGGATGAATATTAAAGCATCAGATCTCTGTTTTAAACCTTGGAAAAGGGAATTCCCTGGTGGTCCAATGGTTAGGACTCGGCCCTTTCACTGCTGCAGCTCAGGTTCAATCCCTGGTCAGGGAACTAAGATCCCGCTAGCTGCATGGTGTGGCCAGAAAAAAAAAAAAAAATTAAGCCTTGGAACATATCTTTATGGGTTTAGGAGAATGAATAGGGATAGAGGACCATTTGTCTTGTCTTTAATTGAATTATCTTGAATAAGAAATGTCTGTGTTATTTTCCTTTGTTGTGACAGGTAACTTTTACCTTTGCTCTTACAGTACTTTGAGACGACAATCATATAATATAATTGTATATAATTATATATGTTCTTATGTAACATAAACCCCCCTTGTGTAAATTCAGAGTTTACATATTTCTGAGGTTGTCAAAGATAACATCCTATTGGGCTTCCCTGGTGGCGCAGTGGTTAAGAATCCACCTGCCACTGCAGGGCACATGGGTTCGAGCCCTGGTCCCGGAAGTTCCCATATGCCGCAGAGCAACTAAGCCCGTGTACCACAACTACTGAGCCTGCGCTCTAGAGCCTGCGAGCCACAACTACTGAGCCCGTGAGCCACGACTACTGAAGCCTGCACGCCTAGAGCCCGTGCTCCGCAACAAGAGAAGCCACTGCAATGAGAACCCTGCGCACCGCAACGAAGAGTAGCCCCCGCTCACCGCAACTAGAGAAAGCCCGCACGCAGCAACAAAGACCCAACACAGCCAAAAATAAATAAAAGAAAGGAAAAGAAAGATAACTTCCTATTAAAGCACTTTGTGTACTAGTTTGCATGTTATGAACATTTGAATAATTAACCCTTTATTTTGAGTGAACATGAGGAAATCATGAAATACCTTGAATGTTGACTTTCAGGGTCAAATAAACCAGTTTAGCTATTTTGCTTAATTTGAGCCAAACTTTATTTAGCTAAAAATGGCCAATAACTCATTTATTTTCTCATATGAATTAGAAAAATCAGGTGTGATGTAATTATAAGTAAATGCAGTTTTATGAATTGCCTCTAATTCAACTGGGAAATCATCATAACTTTTAAACCACCACTTCTTAAAACATGTGATAACTACTCACACTTACTTGAACTTCTAAATCTTAAAATTCCAGTTATGTACAGCAGTAGAGCTACTTGCTTTAAACTTATCATCAAATTGATGAGCAAATTCTGACTGTCTTAGTGAGTTGCAAATGGAAGTTGGAAGATGTACAATATTTCCTAGTTCTTTGAGATGCATTTTAATATATCCTTCCATTTTGTTCATTTACATTGTAGTTTTAGCTTCTACCCTTCCTTTTTCCCTCTGTAATTTTATGTTGTGGATTTCCCTCAAAATGAAGACTATCAAAATCCATTAGAATTTATCCAGTCTGATGCTTTATTTTGCTTTTTCATATAAGAAATAGATGACTTTGTTATGAGTGTCTCCAAATGCATAAACACTATCCCTTTTCTTTGTTTCTTTCTGTGTCTGATTAGTTCATTCATATTAAATATGCTTTTGCTTTTTGTATTATGAAGTGGCAAGTCTCTTAGGAAAATGATTGTTTTAACTACCAGATTTTATCTGAAAAATACAGGTTGGAGAATGTCAAGAAAAAAGTACTAATAAGTAAGCCTTAATTGTTTCATTAGGAAAATGTTGAAGAATTGCCCAAAGTAAAGGTGATGGTAGGGAAAAGCTCACTGAGGATTTTGTTATTCACAAGCTGGCAGTTTACAATTTTTTCCTAAGTGAGACGCCATACTGCCTACACAGCTGAAGAGAAGGTTGAATTTTATATACAGATTGGCTGGACCTCCAACCTGAATAATTCAGATCAGAAAGGAGGGGATTTGCCTGGGTAGACAAAGCCTAGGAACTTTCATTCTGCCGAATCTTTAAAAAGGGAGAGAATACATCCTGATCTAAATTCTGTGAACTGGGGGCTTCCCTGGTGGCGCAGCGGTTGAGAATCTGCCTGCCAATGCAGGGGACACGGGTTCGAGCCCTGGTCTGGGAAGATCCCACATGCCGCGGAGCAACTAGGCCCGTGAGCCACAACTGCTGAGCCTGCGCATCTGGAGCTTGTGCTTCTCAACAAGAGAGGCCGCGACGGTGAGAGGCCTGCGCACCGCGATGAAGAGTGGCCCCCGCTTGCCGCAACTAGAGAAACCCTTCGCACAGAAATGAAGACCCAACACAGCCAAAAATAAAAATATAAATAAAATTTTTTAAAAAATTAAAAATAAATAAATAAATAAATTCTGTGAGTTGAAAATCAAAACTATTGATCAGATTTGAATAGCATTTAGAGTTTTAGACTCATATAGTAAGAGGTGAAAATTGAAGCTAGCAAATAACATTTAGTTATTTTGGCAGAACTCGTGTACTTTACTGCACCTTAAAAAAAGTTTTCAAATGAGAACTTTATTTTAGTCTGATAAGCATTACAGTACAATGACTTATATCTAGAAAGAATTGACTTAGCATGATAAAAGGACCATGTTTTAAAGCTATGTGGGGACTTCACTGGTGGTCCAGTGGCTAAGACTCCTCGCTCCCAATGCAGGGGGCCCAGGTTCAATCCCTGGTAGGGGAAGTAGATCCCACATGCCACAACTAAAAGATCCCGCATGCTGCAACTAAGACCTGGGGCAGCCAAATAAATTAATTAATTAAAAAAAAAACTCACAAAAACCAAATATTTCTTTCAAAAAAAGAAGCTATGTAATAGTTATTATTTTTGAGAAATATATGAATTCTGCATTTGAATTTCTTTCCTTGAAGAAATGGAAATGTAGTTTTTGACCTGTTTATGAAGACATCTTGACATGCAAATACAGACATGTTGGTGTGGCTAAAACCAGTTCATTTAGAGGTAAACGTTTTGCTTTGAGATATTTAGAGTCTAAGAATATACTGAACTAGTTTTAAAATAATAATCCTTGGGAGGGGTAGCTGCATATGTTGAAGGATACAGCCTGTGGAATTTGTGCCTTTTGCAAGGCTGAAATCATGGCAGGTCCAAAAACTGATGCCCAATTCCATTTCACTGGTGCTAAAAAATATTTCATTGCTTTGATGGTCTTATCCTTCAAGTTAATATTTAAAAAGCCTCCTGTATGTATATGTATAGCTGATTCACTTTGTTATAAAGCAGAAACTAACACACCATTGTAAAGCAATTATACTCCAATAAAGATGTTTAAAAAAAAAAAAAAGCCTCCAGCTGTGAAAGCAACATAAACAGGTTCTAAATGTACTCATCTAAGTTCCTATGTCTGGGGAAGCTAATGTTAACTCATCATGTGATACTCAGTTTGTACAATAAATTATGAACTTGGAAAAAAAATGATCCTCAGACAGAATATATGACAACAATCTGTATTGTCTTTCCCTGGCTTGAATTTATTGTTCTATCATTACTTAACATTACTTTTGTGTTTTAAAGTATTTTATACACATTTGTGAATTAATTAGGCTAGATTTAGCATACTCAGGGGCCAAATTTTTAAGGAGATTTGAGGGTTGCAATCCAATCCAGTTGATAAAGATTGTAAGCAGCAGGTCTCAGTGCTTCCCCATCTCTTGCTCCTCACTGATCCAGAATCTGTGAGACCGACCACATTTTCTGGTCACATCTAACTCTGTTGAATGCAAAGAGACTCAACTTTTATCTAGTCAAATAAGGGAGTCAGGAAAATATGAACATGCAAAAGTCATTGAACCCAAACTTACATTACATCAACCAACTTACAGATATTCATATTAGATTATATTATATGCCAACAATATCCAGGAATAGTGGTACTGTCATGTCTGTTTGGAATACAATGTTCCTCCAATACCATGCTAAACATTTTCAATAAAATCATGTAGCAAACTGAAAACAAAACGACAAAGAAGAACATCCCTTTCTTCTTAAGAATATCTTATTTCTTCTTACCGGGGGTTTCTTGGAAGTTGTTCTAGTCAAGTGATCTCTGTGAGCTGAAGGAGCAAAGAAGTATATCAAAAACAGTTGGGATTCACAGAAATTTATACAAGAATGTTCATAGAGTATTATCCATAATAACCAAAAGGTGGAAACAATCCAAATGCCCCATCAATAGATGAACAGAAAATTAATGGTATATCCATACAATGGAATATTATTCAGCCATGAAAAGGAAAGAAGTATTGATACATGCTACAGCATGGATGAACCTTGAAAACATCATGTGAAGTAAAAGAAGCCAGGCACAAAAGGCACATATTGCATGATTTCTTTTATATGATACATCCAGAATAGGCAAATCCATAGATTTGGGAAAACCCATAGAGATCAGAGGTTATCAGGGATGGGGTAGGGGAGAATGGGGACTGACTACCTAATGGGTACAGGGTGTTTTTTATGGGGTGATGAAAACGTTTTGAAACTAGAGAGAGCTGGTGGTTGCACAATGTTGTGAATATACAAAATACCACTGAACTGTATACTTTAAAATGGTTAATTGTATGTTTTGTGAATTTCCTCTCCATTAAAAAAAAATGAGCAGGGAAGGTTTCTAAAAAATCTGAGCCCCTAGTTTTCTCAGCTCCATATTTTTTTTTAAATGTTCACTTTTCTTTTTTAATTTATTTTTTATTTTTTTTAGCTGCGTTGGGTCTTCGTTGCTGCGTGAGGCTTTCTCTAGTTGTGGTGAGAGGGGGCTACTCTTCGTTGCGGTGCACACACTTCTCATTGCAGTGGCTTCTCTTGTTGTGGCAGACCACGGGCTCTAGGCGCGTGGGCTTCAGTAATTGTGGCTCGCGGGCTGTAGAGCGCAGGCTCAGTAGTTGTGGTGCACAGGCTTAGTTGCTCCGCAGCATGTGGGATCTTCCCGGACCAGGGCTCGAACCTGTGTCCCCTGCACTGGCAGGCAGATTCTTAACCACTGTGCCACCAGGGAAGTCCCAGATGCTCTCTCTTTTTTTTTTTTTTTTAAGGAATTCCTTTATTTTTATTATTTATTTATTTATTTTTGGTTGTGTTGGGTCTTCGTTTCTGTGCGAGGGCTTTCTCTAGTTGCGGCAAGCAGGGGCCACTGTTCATCGCTGTGTGCGGGCCTTTCACTATCGTGGCCTCTCTTGTTGCGGAGCACAAGCTCCAGATGCGCAGGCTCAGTAGTTGTGGCTCACGGGCCTAGTTGCTCCGTGGCATGTGGGATCTTCCCAGACCAGGGCTCGAACCCATGTCCCCTGCATTGGCGGGCAGATTCTCAACCACTGCACCACCAGGGAAGCCCCCAGATGCTCTCTTTTTTTAAAAAAAAATTATTTATTTTTTTTGGCTGCATTGGGTCTTCGTTGCTGCGCCGGCTTTCTCTAGTTGTGGCGAGCGGGGGCTACACTTTGTTGCAGTGCGTGGGCTTCTCATTGTGGTGGCTTCTCTTGTTGCAGAGCACAGGCTCTAGGCACGCGAGCTTCAGTAGTTGTGGCATACGGGCTCTAGAGCACAGGCTCAGTAGTTGTGGCTTGTGGGCCCTAGAGCACAAGCTTAATAGTTGTGGCACACAGGCTTAGTTGCTCCGTGGCATGTGAGATCTTCCCGGACCAGGGCTCGAACATTTTGTCCCCTTCATTGGCAGGCGGATTCTTAACCACTGTGCCACCAGGGAAGTCATCAGCCCCATATTTTGATTTGCATCCTAGGGAGCATATCGATGTGAAAGCTCACATTTTAAGAGATGTGTGTGAGGTGACTATCTGGCTTAGGGTGACTCATCATCGTTTATTAAGCAACCTGGGAGCTTGAGAGCAGTGCATTTCGGGCAGTTTGATGATTCCTTTAGGCAATCTTAATGCTGAGCTCCGTGAGCAGCAAGAACTATCATGTGATTAGAGCAGAAGCAATTACTCTTAGAAAAGCATCATTAATTTCAAAAGCTCTTGTCCTGAGCTATGTAGCTAAGTGGAGACAAATTAGGATGCTGTCTAGAGGAGAGAAAGTGAAGTTGTTTTCCCCTCTTTAGGACAGAAGAGAAACCTAAACTCATCTGTTCCAAGTAGTTAATTCTTCCTCTGGGGGGTGGGAGTGGTGGGTTTGGGAGAGGGTGGTGGGTGGAATGTTAGTCATAGGAGGCATGGGGTTTGTATCAATTCTACTGCAAGATGCTTTGGTTCTTTGTTGCTTTGTCTCCTTGGTGATAAAAGGAAGCTGTTCATATTTCCCATTCGAGTCCATCACAGAATCTTTCTGGGATCTAATTAGTAAGGTGGAAAGGGCAGTGGACAATTCTCAGGAGACCTGGTTTCTAGGGTCTGCGCTGGGATCTCTTTCTTGGGCCTTGCTCTTCAGTAAGGTAAATCAGAGCAAAGCAGGATCATCTCCCAGGTCCTTATTTAGAAACAGATCCTGAAACAAACTCGTATTAACAAAGTGTTCAAAGCATTTGGACAGTGTGCTCTTTTACTCTTCACTTAAAAAAAAAAATTTTTATTTATTTATTTATTTATTTATTTATTTATTTTTGGCTGTGTTGGGTCTTCGTTGCTGTGCACGGGCTTTCTCTAATTGTGGCGAGCGGGGGCTACTCTTGGTTGCGGTGCACAGGCTTCTCATTGCAGTGGCTTCTCTTGTTGTGGAGCATGGGCTCTAGGCGCATGGGCTTCAGTAGTTGTGGTGCACGGGCTTAGTTGCTCCGCGGCATGTGGGATCTTTCCCGGACTAGGGCTACAACACGTGTCCCCTGCATTGGCAGGTGGATTCTAAACCACTGTGCCACCAGCGAAGTCCCTTACTCTTCACTTCTGAAACCCCACTCAGACAGGATATAAAAACAAAACAAAACAAAAACCTCAAGGAATGCAATGGGTATTTGTCAAGATTATTGACCTGATTACCTAGGGTAGTAGTTGCTCTCTTGTTGAGGCTTAAAATAACACACATTGGGCAGATAGGATGTATTAAGCTTTGTACTATGTTCCTTTTTTTTTAAATTAATTAATTAATTTATTTTTGGCTGTGTTGGGTCTTTGTTTCTGTGCAAGGGCTTCCTCTAGTTGCGGCGAGCGGGGGCCACTCTTCATCGCGGTGCGCGGGCCTCTCACTGTCGCGGCCTCTCTTGTTGCGGAGCACAAGCTCCAGACGCGCAGGCTCAGTAGATGTGGCTCACGGGCCCAGTTGCTCCGCGGCATGTGGGATCTTCCCAGACCAGGGCTCGAACCCGTGTCCCCTGCATTGGCAGGCAGATTCTCAACCACTGCGCCACCAGGGAAGCCCCTGTACTATGTTCTTTTATAAAGATTATGTCATCGAAAGATATTTCGAGGTATTACTATTCCAGTTTTACTAAGGTCTAAAGAGATTGCAAAACAAGCCCCGAATCTCGTAACCAGGGTTTGAATGTAAGTTTTTGCCTCCATATCCAGTGCTTTTTCTCTATCGCAACGTAGCTGATTTTCTTTGGGGGATGACTTAGCCTACACTACACTTCCTCTTCCCATGATCCTCCACTTTCTAGCTCCACAGTAGAATCCGTATTCCTTCGAAAGAAAAAAACCACAGCCAATCTCTAAAATTCTATACCCCAATTTCATTTTATAGCCAGAGTAATATGATTTCTGCTTCCATCTTTCCATTGAAACACACTCTGCAAAGGGCAGTTTTTAGAACACATGGGCATATTTAATCATATTCTTATGGGACCTCTCCATGGTGGTTGCGTTGTTGACCACCACCCGGCTTCCTCTGGTTGCCTGTCCTGGTCTCTCCTGATCCTACTCCTTCTCTGAATGTTCCTCCTCAGTCTCCTTTGAGGGCTTCTCTTAACTCAGAATGATCAACAGCGGAAATGTCCATGTACTGCAAGGGAAGCCCCGTCACCACTCACAGTTACACAATGGTTAGACATCAGAGTATTTCCTGAAGTCCAGATGATTCAAGGTAAACAGCAACACCCCAAGTACAATTCCCAGTCTAGGCTGGGACCTCGTCTGTTTTCTTCACTTCTGAATCCTCACTGCTTGGCCTATTATTGGTGTAGAAGGAAGTATATGCGGAATTAAAAAAAAAATTATGGATAGATCTCCAAATAAAGATGGGTCCACTCCATGCAGAGGATGCAGAAAATGCCCAGGAATGTGGTCAGAAGTGCTTGGGGCTTTCCAGAGTGATTATGAGGAGCACAGTATGGCTACCGTTTAGAGTGGAGGGCTAGAGGCACTGCTGCCAAGGCTGGAAAGTGTAAAAAAATTGTCAAAGGCTTTGAAATAGGAAAGGAAAAGAAAAGATTACGAGGTGTCATATCAGTAGAATGCTGGGCATTGACTTGTGCCCTCTTCCATACCATCTGGTTCTATAGTGGTCTGCACATTTCAGTGTCTTTGACCTTTTTTACACATTGTTAAGTTATGCAACTCTGATAGCAATGCAAATGATTCTTGTCTATAGAAATGAAAACGAATTTTGTCTGGCAGAGTTGCAATTGATTCCCTGCCTCCTCAACACCCCAAACCCTACAGCTGGAAGCATCTAGTTTTGCACCTGTTAACGAATTCCTTTCAGCATTTCTGAGTGCCTGTGTATGTGTCTGCTCTGTGGACACTCTTTTTTTTTTTGAATGTTATGGCTGTATGTCAGTCTCTTCAAGCTATTCTTACTTAAGGAGACAGGGCAGTGACTAGAAAGAAGTTGTGAGTTTTAAGAAATCTTTCTTTCTTTTATTTTAAACGCATTGTTTACTTTGTTTATTTATTTATTTATTTATTTTTGGCTGTGTTGGGTCTTCGTTTCTGTGCGAGGGCTCTCTCCAGTTGCGTCAAGCGGGGGCCACTCTTCATCGCGGTGCGCGGGCCTCTCACTATCGTGGCCTCTCTTGTTGCAGAGCACAGGCTCCAGGCACGCAGACTCAGTAATTGTGGCTCACGGGCCTAGTTGCTCCGTGGCATGCGGGACCCTCCCAGACCAGGGCTCGAACCCGTGTCCCCTGCATTGGCAGGCAGATTCCCAACCACTGCGCCACCAGGGAAGCCCCATGTGGGCACTCCTTTGAATTGGGTTTTAATGCCTTATAAGTTCCTCATTAATTCATGGCTAAGTAAAATCTTTGACATGTGCTTACTTTATATTTGTCTGAGTCATGATTTTATCCTTTATGAAAAATGATACTTTAACAGAAAATACATGAGAATTCAGTTCTGAAGGGCCTTGAAATCCACTTTAGAGGGTTTAAATTTTAATAGTGTCAGAGGTTTTCAAAGCAGAAACAAAATGGGTTTACATTTGTGTTTTCAAACAAACACATGTGGTTGGGGTGGAGCGACCAGCTGTTGGGCCACTGCCAGAGTCCAGGTAGGAGAAGGTGGGAGATGGAGTAGGGCCCAGCCCAAAGCCTTAACATGTAGTGACGCCAGGTGCTTCATAAACACTTAAAGATTAACAAAATGGACGAATTAAGTACTAACTTAAGGAAAGAGGAGATCAGAGAAGCATTTCTGAAAACAAGTTTCAATTAGGCACACCCACTACCTTCCAGACTCAATAATTTAAAACTTTCTGGGACTTCCCTGGTGGCACAGTGGTTAAGAATACGCCTGCCAATGCAGGGGACATGGGTTCGAGCCCTGGTCCGGGAAGATCCCACATGCTGCGGAGCAATGAAGCCCGTGCGCCACAAGTACTGAGCCTGAGCTCTAGAGCCCGCGAGCCACAACTACTGAGCCCACGTGCCGCAACTACTGAAGCCTGTGTGCCTAGAGCCTGTGTTCTGCAACAAGAGAAGCCACTGCAACAAAGAGTAGCCCCCGCTCGCCGCAACTAGAGAAAGCCTGTGAACAGCAACGAAGACCCAACACAGCCCAAAAAAAAAAAAAAAAAAAATTTTAAACTTTCTGATTAAATGCTTTCGATTTATATTTTCACTGACCCTTATTAATATGATTTTTTTTGGTAGCACCGAGTACCAAATCTTAACACGTATTCTAAAATCCTCTTTCTGTACTCATTGTTACAGCGTTGCTTCTGTTGACTCAGAATCTCTAGCCCATAGGGTCTCACAATTGTCCTGTCTAGAAAGAGTATTATGCTTCAAAGAGAGGTAAGTACAGAAATTGGTGCTTTAAGGTTGTGGTAGACAGTTTCCACAGGGCCTCCAGTGAACCACTTGTGGAGTCTCCTCCCACACTGGCCCTGTGACTTTTTTGGCCAATGGGACATTATCAGGCATGGTATAAGCAGAGGCTGGATACACAGTTGTGTGTTGGGGTTTGTCTTCTGGAACATTCTCTCTTGGAACCCAACTGCCATGCTCTATCGAAGTCTAGGTTTCCCTGTTGGAGAGAGGCCACCTGGGAGGAGCCAGAGTTGGAGATAGCACATGAAAAGAAAGGCCATGTAGAGGAGAACTGGGGTTCCTGCCAGCTCCCAGCTGAATGTAGGCTGCATGAGTGACCTGAGACACAGTCTTCCAGACTTAGGAGAAATGATAAATTGTTATAATTTTAAGCTGCTAAGTTTTGCTGCATGTGTGCATGTGTGTGTTTCATACAGCAAAGGGAAACTGAAACTGAAATAGGGTGAGAGCAGCTTTCCTAGAGGGCAACCAGGAAGGGTACATCTGAGCCAAATTCACTGTTTGAAAAATTCTCAATCAATGGCCCCAGCGATTCTGTTCAACCACAGTTCCTATCTTCAGTGAGGTAGCAAGTGCACCCCCTTTGTGAGCTGTCTTAGCCTCAGCTCTCAGCTGACTAAAGTCAATAGTTCTTTGAGCACCTCATATACTTTATCCCCTGCCTGTTCTGCCTGAATCTCACCAGAGGGAAAGGAAACATGGCAAGCCCTAAGGTACAATTGGGATTCTAGAGAGATCCCAATAATTGGCTGTCTATGTAAGACAGACGCCTGTAAAATTGGTTTCACCATAGCAAGCTCTTGAGAGGTTTGGGGAATTGGGTCCATTTGGCTAATTTTTCTTTATATTTAACACACACACACACACACACACACACACATACACACGTATAAAAAAAGTTTGAACATGAAATTAGGGCTAATGAAAATAAGGTATGACAACCCTAATTGACTTTGATTTGTTCTTGCTTTGGGTATATTTTTTCATCTCACAGAGACAGGAAATTTTTTTCATTTTTATTTTTTATATATTTATTTATTTATTTATGGCTGTGTTGGGTCTTTGTTGCTGCGTGCAGGCTCTCTCTCTAGTTGCAGCGAGCAGGAGCCACTCTTCGTTGTGGTGCGTGGGCTTCTCTTGTTGCAGAGCACGGGCTCTAGGCACATGGGCTTCAGTAGTTGTGGCACTCGGGCTCAGTAGTTGTGGTGCATGGGCCTAGCTGCTCCACAGCATGAGGGATCCTCCTGGACCAGGGCTCGAACCCACATCCCTCACATCGGCAGGCGGATTCCCAACCACTGCACCACCAGGGAAGTCCCAGGAATTTTAATTGTAAAACTTAGCTACTCTTAGGTGACCTAAAAAACAAACACCTGCTGGAAGATATAACAATAAATACTCTCTTTGCAATATTGTCTATCAGAAATTACTCGGCTTAATCTCCACCCTTTATCCCTTGCTCTCCTACTCATCCTACTTATCAACATCTATAATATTGAATAATTTTAATTGCTTTGCTTAAGGAATAATATTTGGTTCCAAACCCAGGAATGGCTGTTGGGCCTTTGGCTGAGTGGATAAAGTGGGCTGAAGGCAAGAGAGACTACTCAGGGCGATTTCTGTGGAGGGTGTGTGAAGGAAGGGCAGAGGGGAGGTGGTGAGTTACCAGGGAGGTAGGTCTGGAGGGGTGTTTCAAGGGAGAATTGTTGGGGTGAAGGGCTGTGCACTGAGGTTCTCCACTCCTCTGTGTCTGCTTCTGTGGACTCTTCAGTGAAATGTCCATAGCCAGTAAATTTGCTGAGGAACTGGTCTGTTTTGAGATGTATCAAAGTGCTGAGTTCTTGGGTGTGAGGGAAGCAGAGCCTTCCCATGGAAAACCACACCACCTGGGTGCCATTGGTAATGTTTGTGGCAAGAACTTCCGTGGTATAGTTAGCAGAAACTGGTCTTCACACAAAGTGCCTCCCCACTCATTAAGAAGAGCTCTCTTCTTTTCTTCTGTGAGTAGGCCAAATGGATTTGATAAATCAAGGACTGACTTCTTGCGGAGGGGTAAATGGTAGGTTGGGAGTAGGAGATGGAGCCCCTGCTGCTGGCCTAGTCTTGTTAAAAGAAGCCCGCTTTTGTTTGGGAGGCAATTCCCAGCCCCAGGTGAGGAATCAGGATTGGCTTAACCTAATCATGGGATCTCATTTCTCTTTGCTAGTGTTTTAGGGAACTGGGCATATGACCTGGTGCTGGCCAGTGAGATGTAGGAGGGGACATTTGCTAGGTGATTTCTAGGGACAAGTTTTTTGCCTAACAAAAAAGAGGTATGTACTAAGAGAAGGCTCTTTCCCACCAGTCCTCTTCCTTCCTGCTTGGATTGTTATTATGTGACTATGCAGTGCTTGGCGTTTTGGCAGCCATCTTGTGATCCTGAGAAGGCCAACACAAGTGCAGAAAAGCTGAACAATCTTGGAACTACCTATCTTCAGATATTTTCTTAGATGAGGTAAATAAATATGTTTGTGGTTTTGCTTTGTTTTACTTTTCTACATTTAAAAAAAAAATAAATTCATTTGTTTATTTATTTTAGTTTTGGCTGCGTTGGGTCTTCGTTGCTGCACGCAGGCTTTCTCTAGTTGTGGCCAGTGGGGGCTACTCTTCGTTGCAGTGCGCAGGCTTCTCATTGCAGTGGCTTCTTTTTGTTGTGGAGCACGGACTCTAGGCACGAGGGCTTCAGTAGTTGTGGCACACGGGCTCAGTAGTTGTGGCTTCCAGGCTCTAGAGCACAGGCTCAGTAGCTGTGGCACAAGGGCTTAAGTTGCTCCACGGTATGTTGGATCTTCCTAGACTAGAGATCCAACCCGTGTCCCCTGCATTGGCAGGAAGATTCTTAACCATTGCGCCACCAGGGAAGTCTCTACATTTTTTTTAAACTAAAGAAAAATTCTTAAAAGGTGGTGGGAGATGAGACAGTTGCAGCCAGTGACAGCCTGTTCTTGGATGAAACTTTGTTACGTAGGGAAGTAGGAACCCAGAGCTGCAATTACAAGGAAGTGTGGGGTGAAAGGGGACTTTTCCTTAAGAGGGGAGGAAACTTGCTTTGTCTGTAGTCGGATTGCCAGGGCCTAGCATAATGCTGGCCACTCCCAGGGGGTCAATGAAGCTTCGAGGCGCCAGGCTCGCAAGATGCTGGAGCCTTTCCTTTTGGATAAGGCAGGGACAGGAAGGCTTAGCCTGATGGCCAACAGCGTAGCACCCTCCCCCTAAGCTCACCCACCCGGGCTGCGTGGGAACCTAGGCCGGGAGGACGGGATGCTCCTGTGCCCCAGAGCTGGGGGTGGGTGGAGAAAGCAAAGCCCCGCCCGCTGACAAGCTTTTATCTCCAGTCTCTCGGTTCAATGCATTTGTGGTTAAGCAAGCCGCTGTTGGTCAGGTTTTCCTGTTATGCCCAGCTGATACAGAACCCAAGTATTTTCCCCTACTCTGTTCATGGGCTTAATGAAGTTGGATGCTTCACTGTCTTCACCTGCAGTGCGGAGTTGGAGTTTCCAAGTTGCAGCCTGAGACAGCTGCGGAATTGAGGTCATGCTCTGGGGTCATGTTGGGTCTGCTCTGGTTGCTAGTCATCACACTGGGGTCTGGTCCCCACAGAGCTGTCTCTCTCCTTACTTTACCTTTATTTGCACTCCCTTCCTTCTTCCTCTAAGAACTGCATTTGCCGGCTGGGGCAGCAGCCCCTAGCTTGGAGGGAGACCCCAGAGGCAGCTCATGCTCCAACTGGACCCCGGTGTGTTCCACTTTGGCTGAGATCCTTTCAACCTAGACAAGGCTCCAGGAGTTCCCCACAGCTCATGGGTGTAGATGCAGTGCTCCACCTGCAACCACCTCGGTCACCTCTGAGGCGTTCTCTGTTGTGTGGTCTGCCCCTTCCTTTCTTCCACTCCATGCCCCACGCCTTAAGCTCTAGTACAAGTCCTGCTGCAGCGTTTACTTAAAGGGTAAGTCATTTAACATGTCTATCTCACGGTTTCCAAGTTGCTGGATAATCACACATGTGTTTAATTGTTACTGTGGGGACCAGGGGAAGTGTAAACGCCCTGGTCTCAGGTGGGCACTGCTGCTTCTCCTGCTTTCACCTCCTGTCCTGGTTAGGATGCCACTGGGCACCCCCTGGTTGCTGGGGCCCAGCCCCCCTTCATACAGCAGAACCGGTGACTGGTCCTTCGTTTGTCAGGCCATGGCTTCATAGTCTGTTGTGACCCTAGTTCCGTTTTGAATAAATAGCCCTTCGGACAAACTGGCAAAAAAAGTTCTTCAAATGTTAAAAAATAGACAAAGTAAATGCGCACGGATCTAAAACAATTCTGTCATTTTCAAAATGCTCAGATTTGATAAATGGTGGGAGTTTGACATAGCACAGTGGTTAAGAACATGCGTGGGTCTGAGTCAGAAAGACCTAGATTTGAACCTGCATAAACTTGGACAGCTAGCTTAACCTCGCTGAACATAAAATGGGATTAATCCAAGCTTGACCTCGCTGTTATAATGATGACATGACTATACAGTGATGACATGCTAACAGGTGTTGATAATTTACTAGGGCCAGCATTTTATATAGAGATTTCGATGGCAAATTTCTTATTATCTTCACCCATTTCACAGATGAAGAACCTAAAAAATAGGTGAGATAATCTCCCAACATCATACAGCTATTAATTGTGCAGCTGGGCTTTGAATCTAGGACATCATCAGAAGCCCTGCTCTGAACAGTCAGCTAAGTGCTGCATTTAACATATCCTCCAACACATAGAAAGTGCTTAAGGAAGGCTATCTATGATAATAATTGTTATTAAGCACATTGTCTGAAGACTCATTAGATGAATTTGTTTAAAATTCCTTAAAATGCTCCAAAGATGGTAAAATAAGAATAATACAAGCTAACAGATGCAAAGACATTGCAGAATGTAAAAAATTAGTTTTAGTTTATAACATAACTTGTAATCATATAAATTATTTTAGAGGAGAAGAGGCCCAACTTCCTGTTGTCAGATGTGGCCTGCCGACTTGTCCTTGTTATGTATCAGCTTCTTATAGCCTCGCGGTCACCATTTTTGCCTTCCTGCTGGGGCCCACTCATGCCCTTGATGAAGCCTAGACAGGCCCCGGGAACTAGGCTCCTCCACCTGGTTTCTCTCTCTCCCAGGGCTGGGCACTGGGCCTGCCCCACACTGGCCATGTGTAATGTCCCTCCTAGTTTTGTTTGTTCCACTTTCTGAGTTTCTGTTCTAATGCACGGGTGCACAAACTTAATTTGAGAGTCCGATAGCCAGTCTGGAATAAGTGAGTTTATTATGTGTAATCATTAACTACTTCCCAGGCATTAGCCCATTTAATTTTCATAATGAGACAGATACTATTATGAATTCTAATCTTGTCACAGACATTAAAACTCTTTGTTTAAGTAAAAAAAAAATCTAGCCAGAGTCATAGGTTTGATTTTAGCTTGTGCATGTGGGAGGAAAGGAAAGTGCCATCAATCTTTTCCCAGCTTAAAGAAAATTTCCAAATATTTGTACCTTACAGAAAACAAAATATCAGTTTAAATATCATTACAAGGGTAATACATTATTAAGAAAGGAGATCAGACTTTAAGAGGTGAAAGTAAAATGACAGACTTTAAGAGGTGAAAGTTTTCTTTCATAGTCGGGGTGTATTAGACGACTTCTTTGGTAGAAAAACCACCTGCAAGGGCAATTTTGTGACAGAGTCTTTGCTGCTTTTCTGCAGCTGGAGGAGAGGCCTAGCTTGTGGAGATTTCTGTCATCAGCAGGTGGGACGGCATTTCTTTTTCATGGCCATGACTGGTATTTTTCTCTAGTTAGTACTTATAGAAACAAAAGCTGACCTGAGAAACTAAGAACCAACAAGGAGAAAGGGAAACCGGTAGAATAGGATTATTAACAAAAGGCACATGCGCGCTGTTCTGAAGAGTCTTATTTTGTACCCCCCTCTCTCCCCACCCTGGCCATCCACCTCCATTCTTTTTTTTTTTTTTTTTTTAACTTTGCTTTTAGTTTATCGCCCCTAAGCAGACACCGGGAATCAGGGCCCAGGCTGGGGCTGCCCGGCTCAGCCAGTGAGTCTATACAGTGTGTGCAGGGGTGCCGTTCACCCCCTCCAAGTAAATGCAAGGACATGGTTGGCCAGGTCCTGGGGGATTTGGGTGAGATGGGGCCAGGCTGCAGGGCTAGTGCGTTCCATCAGGCAGCTGTCAGACGTCGAGAGAGGAAGTAGGAGACAGGGAGGGGGTTCGAGAGGGCGTAGTGGGCGCCGGCCCCAAGCACCCAGCACCCAGCACTTCTCCTTGGAAACTGCTGGTGCCCTTGGCGCCCAGCGAGGCGAGGTGCGAGTCGTTGTGCGTGAACCGGACGCTGGTCATGTGGCTGCCGTGACCCCAGTCCACAAGGCTCGGCTCCTTGGCGCACGCGCACAGGTACTGGAAGAGGTCTGCTTGGCAGAAGTCGTCGGAAAGAGTCACCGTGCGCTTGTTGTGGGAGCAGCACAGGGAATTGATGTCAGTTCCATCCGAGCCTTCTGGCCACATGCCATAGACATGGAAGCCCAGAACGCAGGTGTAGGTAGCCCACTCCCAGTCTCAGCTCTCATAGTGATTCCTCAGCAGCTTACAGCCTCCAGCCACGTCCCAGTAAAGGATCTCATAGTCCCCAGAATTGGACATGATGAAGTTCCTATCCTTGGACCAGTCAGGGTGAGTGATGAAGCTGCAGTGACCCACACAGTGGCCAAAGCGGCTGGACTTGGTACCATTACTGGAAGCTCTACTCTTCTTTATCCTGCTCTGTGCCCTGGGATGTAGATGAAATACAGGAGGCCCAGTTTAATTTGAATTTGAACTTTAGTAAACAAACAGGTTTTTAGTATAAGTGTGTCTCATGCAATATTTGGGACATACTTATACCAGAAAGGTATTTGTTGTTTATCTGAAATTTAAATATATCTGGGCTCCTGTATTTTTTATTTATTTTTATTTTATATTGGAGTATAGTTGATTAACAATGTTGTGTTAGTTTCAGGTGTACAGCAAAGTGATTCAGTTATACATATACATGGATCTGTTCTTTTTCAAATTCTTTTCCCATTTAGGTTATTATAGACTACTGAGCAGAGTTCCCTGTGCTATACAGTAGGCCTTGTTGGTTATCTGTTTTATTTTTTTTTGGCCACTCCACGAGGCTTGCAGTGTCTTAGTTCCCCGACCAGGGATCAAACCCGGGCCCCCTGCAGTGGAAGCGCGAGAGTGCTAACCACGGGACCTCCAGGGAATTCCCGAGGTTATGTGTTTTAAATATAGCAGTGTGTGCATGTCAATCCCAAACTTCCAATCTATCCCTCCCCCTTACCTTCCCCCCCCCCCCACCCCGGTAACTATAAGTTCGGTTCTCTGAGTCTGTGAGTCTGTTTCTGTTTTGTAAATGAGTTAATTTGTATCTTTTTTTTTTTTTTTAGATTCCGCATATAAGTGATATCATATGATATTTGTCTCTCTCTGTGTGACTTCTTCACTTAGTATGATAATCTCCAGGTCCATCCATGTTGCTGCAGATGGCATGATTTCATTCTTTTTAATGGCTAATATTCCATTGTATATTATTATATTATTATTATTATTAAACCTGGCAACCCTAGTTTGGGAGGCTGCGTCAACAGGCTCCTGTCCTCTGGCTTCCCATTGTGTTTGATCAGTGGGAGGCACTGGTGGGAGGAAGGGGGCTGGAAGAGGAGGAGGTGGAGGTATTATTCTCCTCAGGCTCACTGCAGATTGGCTGTGTCCATGTAGGCAACCGCTCTGGGGTTGGGTAGCTGCTCCTTTCCCTTACTCTTTTTTATTTATTTATTTATTTATTTATTTATTTATGGCTGCATTGGGTCTTCGTTGCTGCGCGTGGGCTTTCTCTAGTTACGGCAAGCGGAGGCTACTCTTCATTGCGGTGAGTGGGCTTCTCATTGCAGTGGCTTCTCTTGTTGTGGAGCACACGGGCTCTAGGCGCGTGGGCTTCAGTAGTTGTGGTGCACGGGCTCTGTAGTTTCAGCATGTGGGCTCAGTAGTTGTGGCTCGCGGGCTCTAGAGCGCAGGCTCAGTAGTTGTGGCGCACGGGCTTAGTTGCTCCGTGGCATGTGGGATCTTCCCGGACCAGGGATCAAACCCATGTCCCCTGCATTGGGAGGTGGAGTCTTAACCACTGCACCACCAGGGAAGTCCCTCCCTTACTCTTTTAGCCCTAGGATTGGTACCAGTCTCCTGCCCTTGCTATTCCTGGGATACTATGCTATCGCTTCTTGGTTTTTCTATACTCTGCCCACACCTTTATAGAAGAGACCCTTTGTTAAACTCTTGTCATATTTCCCAGTTTGAGGGTGCTGCCTGCTTCCTGTTGTATCCTGATAAAAACATGTCATGTTTTACATGTAAAGAAGAAGGCATTGTTGTTATCTCTATTTTGCAGATGAAACCAGTGAGGGTCAGAGAAAGGTTAAGTAACTTGCCCAAGGTTTTGATGGTGTAAATGGTGAGAACTAGGTAACAAACCCAAATCTGTCTATTCCCAAACTCAGTTTGCTACTGTGCTGTGCTTTTTTTTTTTTAAATTTATTTATTTTATTTATTTATTTTTGGCTGTGTTGGGTCTTTGTTGCTGCACGCGGGCTTTCTCTAGTTGCGGCGAGCGGGGGCTACTCTTCGTTGCGGTGCGCGGGCTTCTCATTGCGGTGGCTTCTATTGGTGCGGAGCACGGGCTCTAGGCGCGCGGGCTTCAGTAGTTGCAGCTCGTGGGCTCAGTAGTTGTGGCTTGCGGGCTCTAGAGTGCAGCCTCAGTAGTTGTGGCGCACGGGCTTAGTTGCTCCGCAGCATGTGGGATCTTCCCGGACCAGGGCTCGAACCCGTGTCCCCTGCCTTGGCAGGCGGATTCTTAACCACTGCGCCACCAGGGAAGCCCTGTGCTGTGCTTTATTAATGAGTTTGAGGAGGCTTGAGGCTGGAGCTGCAGTACAGATGACATGAACTTTATTGCTTACGCTTTTACAACAGTGTGCAGAGGCAGAGACAGATGCTTGTGAGGCAGACTGTGTCGTCAGCCCCGGTTCCTCACTCCTCCCTTTGGGTGGGGCCTACTTCCCTGACTTCTTTTTTTTTTTCCAAAAATTAATATTTATTGCTTCATATGAATACTGTATTGAAAGCCCATTCCCTGCCTTCTTGACTTGGGTTTGGCTGTGTGACTTGCTCTGGCCAATAAAATGAGGCAGAAGTGATGGATGCCATTGAAAAGCCTCAGTGAACCCAGCAGGACTTGTAAGGTCCCAGAAGAACAGAGGAAGGGAGCAGCCCTAAATACAGTGAGGAGGGAGAAGCAGGGCTCTAGGTAGAAAATTGGGATTGGGACAGAGGGGTATAACAATTGCTGATTGGCTGGTGCCATTCAATATTCAAGAATATGTTTCTAAAAAATCAACAGACTGGTTTTGGGAAGCTGGTGCACCTTAGCTTAGTCTAATTTTTATAGAGTTTTCACTTTTCTGGTTTGTGAGAGTGGAAGCAACAGTGAATCAAAGACTTCATTTGAAAAAATGGCAGAACTTTAATTTTAAAAAATGTTAAGTAAAGAAATTTCATGGATTTCTCATTTTGCTGGGTAAGCTTTGAGAATATTGTCTTGACACCAAGACAGATATGAAAACCATTTCCTAACTCTAAGGGCCTTGCATTACCGTGAAGGCAGTGAAATTTCTTTTGGAGGGTTCTAGGTCAATAGTTCATTTAAGAAAAGCTTTAGGGCTTCCCTGGTGGCGCAGTGGTTAAGAATCCACCTGCCAATGCAGGTGACACGGGTTCGATCCCTGGTCCGGGAAAATCCCACATGCCGCAGAGCAACTAAGCCTGTGCGCCACAACTACTGAGCCTGCGCTCTAGAGCCCACAAGCTACAGCTACTGAGCCTGTGTGCCACAACTACTGAAGCCTGAGCGCCTAGAGCCCGTGCTCTGCAAAGAGAAGCCACCACAATTAGAAGCCAGTGCACTGCAATGGAGAGAAGCCCACGCACAGCAACGAAGACCCAACACAGCCAAAAATAAATAAATAAAATAAATAAATTTATATATATATATAAAAAAAAAAGAAAAGCTTTAATTCATGTCTGCAAGAGATAAGGGGGATGGACTGTTCTCCTAATAGGTTCTTTTATAGGCCCTCCCCCACAGTGTAGGGCCGTGGCCATGTCCTCTTCATCTTTTTATTCCTAGCATTCGATGCAGTTCCTGGCATGTAGATGGTGGTTGTGTAAATGTTTGTGGGATTGAAGTGAATTTTAGTCTTTTGCATTTGACAGACTAATATACAAATAGACCATATATGAAAATATAACTGATTTTCTATCTACAGCAGCCAGTCCAGAAAATCAAACAACTCCCGTAGCAACTGGCCCAAAATGGTCAAGACTTGATTAATAACTGACAGCTTCTCTAATTTTTGCTCCTACTTTCAACTTTGGACCGATTGGAGAAAGCCAAATACGCTCCCCTAACTAATCACATAAGGTGCTCCACTTCTGGTTAGCCTGCCTGCAGCTTCCCATGCCAACAGCCTTCAGTCAAGGGCACGCCTCAGGTCTTCCCTTTTTTCCACCATAAAGCTTTTCCACTCCTCTGCCTGACTTTGAGTCTCTGCCAAAACATGAGTGATGGCGGCTGACTCCTTTGCTAGAGCAGGCTCTGAAAATAATAGCCTTTGGAATATCTGCTTTATTTAATGAATTGAAATAGAAGATTTATTTTAATTAAATGCAGCAAACATTCATTGAATGCCCAGTATATGCCAGGTGTTAGGCTATTTGCTGTTTACTACTTAAAAAGAAAATGGTTGTAATAATTTTCATTTAATAATTTTTAAAATTAAAAACTTAAATGTAATATTTTAATTAATAAAATTTTAATATTTAATATATTAATTATAACAACAATTTGTATTTTGATATTTTATCAAAACATTCAGACCAATCTATTATTTATTAAATTGTTTTAGATTAAGATGTATTATAATAAAATTACATGGGTAAGTACAAACCCGAGGTTGCTTGAAATCTTACTTACTTTTGGATCCAAAATCGAGGTTTCAGTGCTGAATCTGTAAAAGAAACGAAGTCCTGGACATGATCATGGCCACTTTCCCTCAGAACTTTTTCTGTAAATGGCCAGACAGTGAATATTTTGGCTTTGTGGGCCATTCAGTCTTTGTCAAAATGACTTGACTTGAGGGTTGCAGAGCAAAAGCAACAAGAGATAACGTGTAAAGGAATGAGTGTTGGTCTATTCCAGTACTAAAATTTGTTTATGAACCCTGAAAATTAAATTTCATATACTTGTCACATATCATGAAAAATTCTTTTTATTTTTTCCCAACAATTTAGGAGAAATAAAAAACACTCTTAGCTCACAGGCTGTATAAAAACAGGTGACAGACCAGATTTGGCTTGGGGGCCATTGTTTGCCTCATAACATAAAAATACTCTGAATATCTTTAAATATAACAGCTGGCAATACAGATGATATTGAGACTATTCGGTCCTTTTCCTGTGTATTTCTGCTGTGATTTTATATGTCCTTGTATATGGTATATGGTACAAGGTATATGTCTTTCTATCTTAGTGAGGCTAGATTCATACACACACACACACACACACACACCCCACATACAAATTTCAAATAAAATTGAAAGAATATTTTCACATACATATGTTTTATATATTATCGATAATTAAAAATAACATCGTGATGTCTTCTCTGTCTTTGGCTTCCTTTAGAATTATGTTTCCTGTTTCTGTTTTAGATTCTGGCTCAGAACTGGGTGGGAGGGAACAAAACAGAATAACCAGCCCAGTAGTGCAGATGTCCTTTAAAGTCTGAGGGAATTACAGATATTATGTTTCCTTTTCTAGCTTTATTTCCTACCACAGGGTAATGACAATTAAGAGCAATTGAACCACTCCCTGCTAACAGCCTCTAGATTTCTATCACAGGACCTTTGGCAGAAATTCAACCACAGTAAAACCCATGGCGCCTTGCTGGGAAATTAGTGGCATACTTGCCTCTCTCTCCCTACCTCTGTCTTTGACAGACACCTTAAATCTATCCCTGCATCTTCCCTGCTATGCCTTCACTGTGGCTCCAGATTCCTGCTAAACACAGTGCTGCAGGCAGCCACTACCAATCAAAGGCAGGCACACTAAACAAAACTGATTGGCCATGTATGTGATATTTTTGTCTCAATCTTGATCTAAGAAAGCTCAGTTGTTGCAATTTATCATGTGAAGAACAGTTGAAAAGCTGGGAAGGGAGCTTCATGTGACTTTCAGATTTGGTCTTTTTTTACTTAGACCATGAAATCTAGTGGTTTTTTATTTTTATTTTTTTTTATTCTTTGCTGGATTATATAGGAAGGAACAGTTCCAAAGTATTCATTCTATCCTGATTAGACCACACGTGGATCATGGTCTTCTGTCTTGGAATTCAGCACCCCCAACCCCCAGCAACAACAACTAGAGAGCATTAAAAGGAACACAATGGAGGGGAACAAAGGGTCTGAGCAGCCTGTCATATGGGGACGAGCTGATGAAGCGGGCAGTTGGCTCGAAAGAGAGAAGGTTTGTGGGAGCACTATAGCTGTCTTCATATACTCACAGTTTTTGTTTTTTTTTTTAAAAACAACAGCTCCTGTTTATTTTTTAATATTTATTTATTTATTTAACTTATGGCTGTGTTGGGTCTTCGTTTCTGTGCGAGGGCTTTCTCTAGTTGCGGCAAGCGGGGGCCACTCTTCATCGCGGTGCGCGGGCCTCTCACTATCGTGGCCTCTCTTGTTGCGGAGCACAGGCTCCAGACGCGCAGGCTCAGTAGTTGTGGCTCACGGGCCTAGTTGCTCCACGGCATGTGGGATCCTCCCGGGCCAGGGCTCGAACCCGTGTCCCCTGCATTGGCAGGCAGATTCTCAACCACTGCGCCACCAGGGAAGCCCTACTCACAGTTTTATCACCTCGAAGGTGGCACAGGTTGATTCTCTGTTACTCTGGGGGGCATCTTTCTTCGTTTGTTTCTTCCTTTTAAATAACTGGATTAAAAAATTGTGGTTGAATACACATAGCATAAAATTTACCATTGTAATCATTTATAAGTGTACGATTCAGTGGTGGTATGTATATTCACATTGCTGTGCAACCCATCTCCAGAACTTTTCATCTTGCAAAACTGACACTCTATACCCATGAAACAACTCCCTATCTCTCCTTCCCCTCAGCCCCTGTCAACTACCATTCTACTTTCTTTTTCTATCAGTTTGACAACTCTAGGTACTTCATAAAAGGGAAATTATACAGTATTTGTCTTTTGTGACTGACTTGTTTCATTTAGCATAATGTCCTCAAGATTCATCCACATGATAGCGTGTGACAGAATTTCCTTCTTTTTAAAGACTGAATAATATTCCACTGTATGTGTTTACCACATTTTCTTTATCCATTCATCTACTGATGGACATTTGGGTTGCTTCTACCTTTTGGCTTTTGTGAATAATGCTGCTACGAACAGGGAAATCTCTTCGAGACCTTGCTTTCAGTTCTTTTGGGTACATATCCAGAACTGGTATTGCTGAATCATATGATAATTCTATGCTTAACTTTTTGAGGAACTGCCATACTGTTTCCCACAGCAGCTGTGCCATTTTACATTCCTATCAACAGTGCACAGGGTTCCAATTTTTCCACATCCTTGCCAATACAAGGACATATTGTAAAATACAATATTTTATGGGTTTTTTTGGATAGTGGCCATCCTATTGGGTGTGAGGTGATTGTGGTGAGGAGTGTTTCTCAACCTAAGGGAACCCATGCTCCTTTTGAAAAAAAAGAAAAATCTCAAGCCCTTTAAAAATGTTATTTGAAATTTTAAAAGAAACTGAATATCTTGTCCCCAAACAAATCTCAGCAATGGTAAATTTGCTTTCCCAATCACACAGATCCGAAAACTTCACCAGGGAGACTTTCTTCCTTTCCACAGTAAACTTTTTCATTAGAATATCTAGAGCAGGGGTTGGCAAACTATAGCTCACAGGTCAAATCTAGCCTGCTGCCTGCTTTTGTACACTCTTAAAGCTAAGAATGATTTTTTACATTTTTTAATGGTTGGGAAGAAAATCAAGAGAAGAATAATATTTTGTGACAAGTGAAAACTGTATGAAATTCAAATTTTAGTGTCCAATTCAGTTCTCAGGAAGGGCTGTATGCTGGCTCAGGCTGAGAGTGAGCCAAAGTTCAGAGGCCTGGAGGAAAGAGAGAAGCTTAACCACAGTTTGGTTAACAAGCATTTTGTCCAGTGGATCAGTGGGGATGAAACAGTTCAGCTAATCATTTATGAGGCAAAGAATGGGAATTTGTAGGGTCAGTGTCTGCCCTTGTCATAGATAAGCAAAGGGACATCCTTGAGTGTTATCTAAGTCATCTGGGAAAGGGTGGTTTTTTTTGTTGTAAGCTATTTTCCAGGACATGAAAGGACAGGGGATTTCTCCACCTTCACTGTTTCAGGTAATACTCAACACTGTCAATGGTAGAACCTCCAAGATCCAAAGTCACTCACCTTGTAGCATGGGTGAACTATATCTTTCCAAGGCCCCTCAACGCACACTCTGCTGACCACCCACTGGTGGAAGTCTGGCTGGATAGGAGCGCTCCTGCCCTTGATGGAAGAGGTCGGTGGCCTGGAAGAGGAAAGGCAAGGGCATGAGAATGACATCACCTACAGCTGGCATATTCTCTAACAGCTTCCTCTAACCAAGCTCTAGCTTTCAATACATGGTTTTTTTTTTTTTTTTTTTAATGCAAGTAGAAAAGGAAACAGGGAAGATTGTTTCAGGCTCACCTCTTCCCACTTACAAGAGAACTGGGGAGAATCTGATTATCAGCAGCAGTGTCAACAACCAAACTCTTAGTTGAGTTTAGCTTCCTTCCTGGAGGAGGGTGTGTGTGTGTGTGTGTGTGTGTGTGTGTGTGTGTGTGTGTGTGTCCTGGGGAAAGGCTTAGGTCAATCATTGTGGCAGAGGGCACTCTGAGGGTTTAGGGTAGCAGCTCTTTACCATCCCATTCAAAAGTCTTATGTTTATGTAAATATTTTCCCAGTGGGTACAGTCAAGTGGAGTATGTACTCCTAAGTAGGTCCAAAATACCTCCTTCCTGACCTCCTCCCATGCCCACATTTACATTATTGCTAATGATGCCTATGTCAGGTTTGCAGGAAAATCAAGTCAAGGTACAAGAATAGGAAATGTCTGCCCAGGGAGCTCCGTTTCTAAAAGGTCCTTTGCCCAGAGAGAGGATTTCTACTTGTCCGTCAAGTGAGCAAGGAAAGAATAAAAAGCACTTAAAAATTATAAAGAAGTTAATATAGCCATACACACAGGTGGGTTGAGGGACACGGTTGCTTTCCTTTTGTGTGCCCTGAGAAGATGGGTTCCTGATGTTAGCAGAGGTGAGAGACACTCCTGATGGTCCTTGCATGGCATGGGGATCATGGTGTGCATTTGCCTCCATGTAATGTTAGCTCAGGGCCTAGGACTTCAGCTTCTGCCCACTTCACAGGAAACAGTGCCAAGCACAGAGAGCTGTGTTGGCCCTGCAGCTGTCCCACTTCAGTTAATCCTCTGGTTTAAATGCCCGTTGAGCATTCTAAAACCTTTTTTCCTCTTCCTCCTACCTTGGGGTTTGTCGATCTGGAAGCCACCTCTGTGATAGTACTACTTCCCGCATACTTATTTGTATGCCATTTCACAGATGACAGTGCCAAGAGTCATATCAGTGCTGGGCCTTGAGGGAGGAGGGGAGGTTGGATCCCAGGCCAGCTGAGGAATCCCTGATAAAGTCACTCTTCCTTCACACATTCCAACCTCATAGGCTGTGTATTTCACAATTGTCTTGCTTCATAATTCAATGCCTGAAACCTTCAGGATGGGGAGCAGGGAGGATAGGAGACTGGGTTTAGAAAAGAGGAGTCCCAGACACAAGATCCAACTCCATTGCTACTAACTAACTGGCTATGACCTTGGGCAAGACCTAATACCTCTCTGGGCAACAGGGTTTTAGCTGGAACTTAATCCCAGGCTGCTCTTCCTGCTTCTGGTTCCACATTAGGTGTCACCACCTTCTTATTGCAGTCAGAGAAGGGGTGGGGCCAGCAGGGCAGGCCCATTAATAGGGTCCCTGGCTGCTATGGCTTCCCTTCATGGGAGCCCCCAGGGCTGCTTTCCTGAGGAGTACTAGCAGAGTTGCCTCCCCTTGCACCTTGGCTGCCCTCTCTGGCCTCAATCCCCCATGGGAAGGGTGGGCATCTTCTTGGTCCCCACAAGGGGGAGGCACCCAGGATGAGGGGCACTGGAGGACGTACGCTGGGGAAGGGGATCGCCGAGCCTTCCTCAGGGACGGCCAGGAGCCCAGTCGGGCTCAGCGGGAAGGCACAGCCTGGAAGAGTAGTGATATTGGCCCTAAGAAGAGTAATTGAGAAGAATGTAGGCTCCTCCTCTGCCCTCGCTCAGCCCTCCATCCTCTCGGGGGACAGAGGCGGCCCAGATGTGTCAGAAGGAGCAGGAAGGACGTGCCAGTCCTTCGGCCCCAGGTGAACAAAGTGCAGAAAGTAGAGAAAAAAACGGTATCCCTCACTTAATGCTACGCCGCTTCCCCCCACAATCCCCAGTAAAACCTCTGGACAATCTCTGCGCACTGACCCCTCCAAGTGTCCTCATCCACCCCGGATTATCGGACGGGCGCGGACACCGCCCGGGTTTTCCTCAGTCCCCGGCGTGGGCGCGCAGCCCTCCCTGCAGCCTTCTCCTCCTCCGCCGCCGAGGAGGGGCTGCAACCCGCGGAGGCATAGGAGGAGCACAGGCTGGGGGCGCTCCGGCGCGAGGAGAGAGTGAACCTTTGGCAGGCGAGGGGTGTGGGTCCCACCGGGAGCCTTGGCCGCTCCGCTGGGCCCAGCCCGGCCCTCCGAGATGGGCTCCGTCTCCTCGGCGCTGGCGCGGTCCCGCAGCGCCTCGGTGCAGTTGGGCTGGTCGCCGCCGCAGCCCGAGGCGCCACCGGCTGCTCCCGCTGCTCGCAGAGACCCTGTCGCGCTCCCCAAGACCCGGAGGCTTGGACCAGGGCGTGGAGAGGCCGCCCTCCGGCCCGCAGCCGGGGAGGCACAGCGGGCCGCGCCGAGCTCGGAAGGGCGCGAGAAGTTAGAGAGTTCGGAACTGTCCCCGGTGCTGAAGCGTGCGGCAAGTATGTCCCGGCCCCATGTGTCCGGAAGCCCCCGCGCCGCGGGTAAGTCTCCTTCTCTTGCGTAAGGATCGCGGGGAGCTGCTCCGTGGAGACCTATGGGGGCCCTCTTTACCGTCAGGGGGAGACATGAAGGCTCTGTCTCCCAACAGGATTTCGGTTTTCTTGTCCTCTTGCCCATAACTTGCCCATAACCTCTTGCCCATAAAACTTGCCCATTAACTTTCACAGGTTAAGACTCATTTCTGACTCATGTCAATAAGGCGTTATTTCATAAGGATCATCTTTCACAGGGGTTTAAACAGAAGCTGGCAAGGCAGTTTACACCCTAAGGATCCCTTTCCCCGTCTTTGTACTGGTGTCGGCACCATGGGGAGACGTCTTCCTTGTTGTCTTGGAAAGACAAGGATAAAGGAGGTGCACCTTTCTCCCAGGGGAAGTGGGAAAAGGGCAGGAGATTCCAGCTTGTCCAAGACTTATCCATGTGTGAAGAAGGAAACCAGTATTTGAGCTAGTCTCTTCTGAAGGGACTTGGGGGTTGTGTGGCTGGGGAGGACATTTTAAGGGTAGGCAGCAAGGGAGAAGTGAAAAGAGCACATGAGATTTGGAGTCGGTGGTGGGTCTGAGTCTCCATCTCCTGCTTTCATTGTGGTCTTGGGCAGGATACCCTCCTTGTGCCTCAGTGTTATCATCTCTGACATAGGGATGATAATAATACATTTCTCACTAGGTAGCTGGAAAATCTAACCAGACACAGTGCATGCAGTAGTACTTTGAAACTGTCAAGTGCTGTGCAAATACTGAGTATGATGCCTGAACCAGATCTCTAAAACTCTTCAGCTGAAACTGAAGGGGATTGTGAAACGTTTCAATTTTTAGTTTGAGATATTCAAAGGTCCATTTCATAGGGTAAGTCCTGTTTTGTGTAAATGGGAGGAAAATTTCTCAGTTGGTACATGTAATTAAAAAAATCGCACTAGAAAAGTTACCAAATACATCAGCTGGGCTTTTGGTCTCATACATAAATCCCCACTTCATCCCAGGCAAGGTTGTGATGCTCATTGCTATTGTCTGTTGAGTGTTCAAGAAGGATTCAGTAGATTCAGTGGGCAATATTAGTTCCCCTGAAGAGAAAGATGAGGTTAGTGGAGAGGGGGATTGGCTCACACTCTGACTCATGAGAGGTCAGTATACGTGTAACCTTATTCCCTTGAGAATTTCCTTTAAAAAAAAAAAATAGTGTGAGTTTATCTATTAGCTTTTATTTGTTCTCATTTCACTCAAACAGCGTTTTAAAACAAAAATTAAAAGAAGATACATGTACATTATGCTTGCAAGGGGGGATTTATCATTATAAAATGTTAGTTTTTTTGCATTCATAAGATATCTTGTGGTGTTAATGGAAAGAGAACCAGATTTGGAGTCAGGATATCTGGGTCCTGCTAAGGTCTGCATCCTAGGCTAGGAGACCTATATTTTCTAAGCCTGTACTATCAGCTCTTTTAAAATGAGTACAAATAGAGTTGTGCCGTCTCCTATGCCATGAAGCTGAAAGGAAATTATGGAGATAAAATTGGTTTGTGAACCAGAAGTACTATACAAGTGTAATGCATTATTAAAGTATCTGGAGACTTAATATTTTCTAATGTGTAGGATGGAAATTTCATTTTTATATAATCTTATCATAGTTACATTGGATGAAACATGGACTTTGTTTATGAAACAATTCAATACTAGATTGTGTGTGTGTGATATCAGTTGAATTACAAATATATATATGTCTGTGGAAGAATATTACCATATTCTTTCCTCATGCTTTTGATGATGTGGACAGAAGAGTTGTATATTGCAGTTAATTCACACATTTGTAATTCCTGAAAACTAATTTCTAGGAATTTGCATTGAATTAATTTCTGCTCTGGATTTGATGAATACACCTTGGGAATACTTTTAACTTTAACTTTTTGATTGTACGAGAATTCCTTTTTTCCATTCCCTCCATTTTATTTCATAAAGAATATCTCAAATTAAAGATAACAGAGTTTTATGTCACCTAGGATACACAAAGTTATTCAATTGCTATATTTTGCTCTTAAAAAAAAAAAGAATGGTATTTGAGCTTGAATCTTTGAAGTGTGGTGGGTTTAGATAGTTGGAATTGCAGATGAGGCTCAGTTTTATCATCTTTAAAAGTGAGGTGAGTTGCCCTTACCTGTGAATCTGGGTGGCCCTTTGTTGGACTAGATTGGATTTCTCCAGATATCGGGTTGAATAGCACAGAACTTGTGAATCTGGGAGAAAAGTAGATATGCTGCAAACTAAAACTTGTACTTTACAAACCAAACTGAATATATACATGTGTGCTATGTGCCAGATGTTATTTTATGAGATGGTCGGATGGGTCCTTTAATTATCATTTTACAGATGAAGATATCAAGGCACAGAGAGGTTAAGTAACTGGTCACACAGCTAGTAAATGACAGCCAGAATTTAAACCTTGGTAGTCTAGTTCTGGAATTATATTCTTATCTACTTCTCTATACTACTTGTCTTAAGTGCTATGGGTTTATTTCCCATTTTCTAGTCCTTTACTTTACTAGTATTTAGTAACATCCTTTGAAAGCTTTGTCTTGTCTGAGCTATACTCAGGGGAACCAAGGGAAAGTACGTTGGTCCTGGGAGGGAGATGTCAGAGTATTAAGGAAGAAACAGGTACCTTGGATGTTATTGTGGTGGTAATTAAAGTGAAAAAACTTTAAGCGGAAAGACTCTGCGCAGAGTCAGGGCAGTAAGGCCAGCTGTTTCTCCTCATCTTCATTAAAGGCGTTGAGCCTCTGAGATTTATTTTACTACGGATGGTGATAGTTCCCTACGCCTCTCTCATGATACTATTGTGAAGGTAAGGTATCAAAACCCAAGTGGGGACCTGGCTTATATTAAGCATGGGTGTTTTGTATGTTTGTATTTTAGAGCTTTGCGGCCCTGCTCACTGGTAGAAAGTAAGGATCAGGTTGATACATTTTCAATAAAAAGGTATCTCAGAATAAACCAATAACCAGATAAACAAAAAACCTTCCACAGCTACCTGTCTGTTGTGTAATAATCAGCAGTAGATTATCTGAGGCTCCTAGCTTTTGTCAGAAATTCCCCTGTATGGGGAGAGACTTTGACATTATTGATTAAGATGGTTTTTGGTTAATAATCTGTGTATTAAAATTATTGGGGCTTTTTCAATTTTCAGTTGTTATTTCCCCCTGCCTTTTTTTTGTCCTGCTGTTTTAACGTTTGGAAAAGGTGTATCCTACAAGAGGTAGTTTCATACTGCAACCGATATTTGTCAAATGATGGTCTTGGAACATTGTCTTGCTGAATTTTTTTTTTTTTGGCTACGCCTCACAGCTCGTGGGATCTTAGTTCCCCGACCAGGGACCAAACCCGGGCCCTGGCAGTGAAAGCACCGAGTCCTAACCACTGGACCACCAGGGAATTCCCTGTCTTGCTGAATTTTATTTTCTGGTTCTTGGTTTTCATCTAAATCCTCTGTGACTCCTGAAAAGATTACTGCCATTGGGAGGAAAAGTTTTCTTCTGCCCACATAGAATTATAGTCAGGAGCCTGCAAATTAACTGACAGTAGTTTAAGAGGAGAAAAGACAAGGTTTAATTATATTCACCTGAGGGAGTACTTAGTAATGAGTAACTTGCTGAATAGCTAGAGATAAAGGTTTATATACCAACTTGACAAAAAAAGAGAGGCTGTTTAGGCCTTCAATGGGAAAATATGAAAGGTTTTATTGGGCTTTTTGATGCTAATGGACAGCTGAATTTGTGTACTTCCCAGTGCTAAGGGTTAGTCTTTTCCCAATCTGGAAACTCCCTCAGGGTGGGGGTGGTGGTCGAGGGCAGCTGTATTTCCGGGAGGCTCTGCTTAAGTTTAGAAAGTGTTTCTTGCTGTTGCTGCTGATCAGATGTTTTCAGTTTAAAGTAAATGTCATACCACTTTGGTGGGCTATTAATCCCTTTATCACTGTTTGCCTCTAACTTCAGTCCTCTCATATGTTAGGATCAGTGGTTTTCAAATCGTGGTGTTTATCTTAATCACTCGGAGAGCTCATTTCCGAAGCCCAGGCTTGTGGGTATGAGATAGGGCTGGGGGTGTTAATTACTCTAACCAAATTTCCCAGGTGACTCAGTTACCACCAATGTATGTCTCATAGTCACCTGGAGGCTGGCCAGAGCACAGGCTCCTGGGCCCCAACTCCAGAGTTTCTGATGAGTAAGTCTGGCAAGCAGTCTGAGAATTTGCATTCATAACAAGTTCCGAAATGCTGTTGATGCTGCATGCAGGTCAAGGGATCACACTTTGAAAAACACTGGTCAATGCATAGAAACCACCTAGAAGGAACAATACTCTTAGATACATTGTGTTATAGCCATTATTGAATTCTTGATTTGGGATCTTGACAGATCCCCAAAAAGAGACTCTGGATCCTAGGCAGCTTTCATTTGCCCAGTCTCTTTGCTTCACCTGCCCAGCCCCTTAGCAACCACTATTGCTAATTTCTAAAATGACAGGATAATTATGATTCTTTACCAGTGATGCTTTTAATTTGGGATTAAATTTTTTGGAAATTTTTAGCCGAACTAAAAGGACTGATTAATATAAAAATAAAACAAAAGGTTTTATCATTTTTAAAGACCAGAGGCTGGATGGTGATGCCACTAGTGTCTTAATCTTTAACACTCACAGCATCTTCTAAGGTATTTCCCTGTTCCAAGTTAAACAGACACAAATGGCCTTCTAAAAGCTTAGGTTAGTGACAGGCAATACTGATGAGAACGGAGGTGTGATGGGCAAGTGCTGGACCCCTGTGTATTTGGCATTACCTGCAGGAACTGCCCCCACTTCCACACTGTCTTCCCGGTAGGGAGGCCAGCCCGGGTCCCAGTGCCCTATCAAGGCTGAAAATTCTCTGAGTCACTTTCCTTTGATTCTCTTTCCTGGCAGTTACTTGAGTCATTGCTTGCAAAGCCAGTCTCAGCTTAGGGCAGGGTTGAGTAACCTGTTTAGCTCTGAGCCACCAGTGGTGTATTTGCTCCTGTTGGGTGGAGAACTTGGGGAAGGATGCTTCACAGCTGTACAGCACTTTACGGCTTAGAAATCCCCTAGCGAGTCTCTTTATCTTTGATCTTCAGGACAGCTTTCTGTGGTAGGTGAGACACGTGGCCTTATTGCTGGCCTTTAATAAAGAAAGATTTAAATCAACTTTTATTTTTTATTGATGACATGCTTTATCCTAGATCACTTGCGGTTAGACTTTCAGGTGACCCATTGTTAATTCTTCCAGCAAGTGGGTACCAGGAAAATAGGCTCTGGAATCTTAATCCTTGGCTCTGATACATCCTGGCTATAGGAACTTACCTTCTCTGAGCCCATTTCCTTATCTGGGAAATGGAAATGGAAACCGTATTGGTATTGACCACACCTACACAAGGTAATTTATGCAAGGAACTTAGTACATGCCTTGGGACATGATACTCATTTAAATATTAATTACCTTTACAGATAAATAAACAATCAGAGATGTAGACTCTGTACATGTAGATGTACAGATATGGGACTCTCCTCTGGGGTCCCACAGTCCCACTGGCAGAGCTAGCGTAGAGATCTTTTGATTTCTAGTCCGGTTCTCTTTTCACAGTGTCATGGTGATTCTTCTGTGGAAATAAAACAATAACTGTAGTGAGAAAGATAGGACAGAGAAGGATGTAGAACCAGAGAAATACTGGAGACAAAGGGGAAGAAAGCAAGAAAACACAAAGCCTTTGGTGTTAGGGGGCTGGGGCCCTCGATCACCTACTTCTGGGGTAAGGACATAGATCCCACATACATATGTCACCCTTGATGTTACATTGTCTGTAATTTACTCAAACTCTTCAGCCTATGCAGTGGTGCGTGTGTGTGTGTGTGTGTGTGTGTGTGTGCGCGTGCGCGCATGTGTGTGTGTTTCAATCTGCTTTCTAGGGGCAGGTAGTTAACACCCTATTCAGAAATATTCAATAAGAAGTGTATTCCTACATTCTTCATCTATTCCTCCAACTGTTCCAATTATGTAATGCCTAATTGTGTTAAAGATTTTAAAATCAGAATAAAGGTAATTGGGAATAATTTTTCATTGGTCACAATGAGTGATGTTGAAGGTATGCCAGGGAACTTCTGCCCTTGCATGAGCGAGGAGTAAGAATCTGACGAGTCCAGTGCGCTATACCTGCCTGAGTGACATCCTAATCCTACGTCTCTGATTTGGGTGGGAGACAAAGGCTGAGGCTAGCTGATTAAGTTGTGCATATTGCTTATAATAACTGTTTTAAAAAACAGTTGGCCACATCAAAACAGCCACGTCAAAAAGAAAAAAAACAAAGACAAAAACCAAAAACAAGACAACAATGTCAAAATGGACATCAAAATGTCCCTTTGTTTCTAATGCACAGGTGTGGTGTGTTTCTTCGTAGAGAGTAACCACTTGGCCAAATCCCTCCAAGGTTATATTTTGAGTTTCCTAGTGGAGCGGGGCAGGGGATGTCTCCACCTCTCTTTCCCTTCCAGACCACACACTGAGGGCAGGGATTTCCCAGAGGCCCTTCTCACCCCTGCCCCTGAATAAATATCTAGGTCATTCCCAAGCACACTCTGAGCCTCTGCATCCCAGAGGGAGGGAGAGAGGATGGCAGGAGGGTTCTGGGAAGATCCTGTGATCTTAGATTAAGATTCTCAATGTGTCCTGTCAGCTCGGCTCAGACCCCTATTTACATATCAGCACCCATCAGCCCTGAGCGCCCTGACCCACTCCAAGCCTCCAGTGGCAGGTACATCGCGTCTCATCACACCTGAAGGCTGCAGGGGTGGTGAGGGGGTCCCACGCAGCATGCAGCCCCTCTGCACTGCTGAGGGAGGGACGGAGGAAAGCTCTCAGCCCTCCGCCCACTGCCCTGGCTTTTCAGAATTCTGAGGTCCCTTCCCTAAGAACCAGCCCCTGCCCAACTCAGGGGAAAACTCTGCTGCAGGGATTTTCACTCACCGTGTGGCCTTGGCAATGACTAGCCTGTAGGCCAGCCAGCAAGAGTTTTTGCTTTTTCTGCCCTGTCACTTTTTCCACAGCCATACTAATTGTGGCCTCCCCAGGGAGAAGGAAAGGAGGCATGTGCTGTCTGCTCCAGCCCTCTCCAGCTTCCAGCCTTTTGCTTTGTTATTATGTCCTGAGATTTGGGCTCCACTGGGTTGGGAAAGGGAGAGAGGATGAGAGTGCCAGGTAAGTAGGGGCCCCAGATCACTGCCTGCACCCCACGTCGCTTTTCAAGCTGTCTCATAATGAAATGACCCCCAATACAAGGTGAGTTCTCTTTTTCCCCTTTGAGAAGATTCCTCAAAAAAATGTTTTAAAATGGCATACTTGAACATACAGACTTCGAGGGGACTAGAAAAAAAATCACATGTATTTTTAATATTTATTTTACTTTGTTATACCTATTTAAAAATCTCAAGAGGCAGAAAATACATTAGTTTAAAATATTCCTTTTTCCACTCTTACATTTCATAAAACACTTTTTTTTTTTTTTGGTTTTCCCGAGACCTGATTTATTCAATAACTTAACAGATATCTGCATGTTCGTTATGTGCCCAAAACACTTTTATTTGCTCTTCTTACGTGCCTTTTTATCACTAGTATTATTGTTTTTACTGAAGTCATTTTGGGGTCATCTGACAGTTTTGCAGAGCACATCATCTTCACCTGTGTCTAAGCTGTCTGTATGACAGCACTTTTGGAATCTGTGAGTAATGCTGTCCTGGAACTTTTACAAGGCATGGACTGACCGAGGTTTAGCTTTCAGACATTCAGATTCACTTCTCCTCCTCCTTTCGTGAAGTCTGACCTCTAACCTGCTAGAAAGGAGAGACTTGAGAGCTCAAGTTTCAGTGAGCCCTTCTTTCCTGAGGGCTAACTCGACGTGAGTGCGTGCGCGCGCACAGACACACACACAGACACACGCACACAATCCTTGCTCGTCATTTGGGCATACGTGGCATTAATGAATCTTCATAGCTGGAAGGGACCAAGGAGATCATCTGGTAGCAGATAGTACCAACTTCTTTTAGTATTTTAGTATGAGTTGAAAATGGCTTTATTGTTGTTATAAAAATAATACAAACTTGTTGCAAAAATGTCAAAAAATGTAGAATAGTGCAAAGAATAAAGCAGTAACAAACTATCAGCCAAAGATAACCACTGTTAACATTTTGGTGAACATCCTTCCAAGTATCTCTTTAGGCGTGTGCGCACGCACACACACACACACATTTTACATAAATGATATCATTTTATACATGCTATTTTATAATGCTTTCCACTCAATAGTATTTTGTGAGCATTATTCATATCAATATAAACATCATTGTTTTTAAAGGGTGCTCTTCTGTGTATATGGTATAATTTACTTCTCACTCTCCAATTGATGGATTTTGGGGTTGTGTCCGGTTTTTTTAAAAATAAATTTATTTATTTATTTATTTATTTTTGGCTGCATTGGGTCTTCCTTGCTGTGCACGGGCTTTCTCTAATTGCAGCGAGTGGGGGCTACTCTTCTTTGCGTTGCGCGGGCTTCTCATTGCGGTGGCTTCTCTTGTCGCGGAGCACGGGCTCTAGGTGTGTGGGCTTCAGTAGTTGTGGTATGCGGGCTCTAGAGCGCAGGCTCAGTAGTTGTGGTGCACGGGCTTAGTTGCTCCACGGCATGTGGTATCTTCCTGGACCAGGGCTCGAACCTGTGTCCCCTACATTGGCAGGCGGATTCTTAACCTCTGCGCCACCAGGGAAGTCTCTCCAGTTTTTTTTTCTTTTTTTTTTCTTTTTTATCAATTTTATACACATCAGTGTATACATGGCAATCCCAATCCCCCAATTCATCACACCAGCACCACCACCCCCGCTGCTTTCCCCCCTTGGTGCCCATACGTTTGTTCTCTACATCTGTGTCTCAATTTCTGCTCTGCAAACCGGTTCATCTGTACCATTTTTCTAGGTTCCACATATATGCATTAATATACCATATTTGTTTTTCTCTTTCTGACTTACTTCACTCTGTATGACAGTCTCTAGATCCATCCATGTCTCAACAAATGACCCAATTTCATTCTTTTTTATGGCTGAGTAATATTCCATTGTAAATATGTTCCACAACTTCTTTATCCATTTGTCTGTCGATGGGCATTTAGGTTGCTTCCATGACCTGGCTATTGTAAATAGTGCTGCAGTGAACATTGGGGTGCATGTGTCTTTTTGAATTATGGTTTTCTCTGGATATATGCCCAGGAGTGGGATTGCTGGGTCATATGGTAATTCTATTTTTACTTTTTTAAGGAACCTCCATACTGTTCTCCATAGTGGCTGTATCAATTTACATTCCCACCAACAGTGCAGGAGGGTTCCCTTTTCTCCACACCCTCTCCAGCATTTGTTGTTTGTAGATTTTCTGATGATGCCCATTCTAACTGGTGTGAACTGATACCTCATTGTAGTTTTAATTTGTATTTCTCTAATAATTAGTGATGCTGAGCAGCTTTTCATGTGCTTCTCGGCCATCTGTATGTCTTCTTTGGAGAAATGTCTATTTAGGTCTTCTGCCCATTTTTGGATTGGGTTGTTTGTTTTTTTTAATATTGAGCTTCATGAGCTGTTTATATATTTTGGAGATTAATCCTTTGTCCACTGATTTGTTTGCAAATATTTTCTCCCATTCTGAGGGTTGTCTTTTCGTCTTGTTTATGGTTTCCTTTGCTGTGCAAAAGCTTTTAAGTTTCATTAGGTCCCATTTATTTATTTTTGTTTTTATTTCCATTACTCTAGGAGGTGGATCAAAAAAGATCTTGCTGTGATTTATGTCCAAGAGTGTTCTTCCTATGTTTTCCTCTAAGAGTTTTATAGTGTCGGGTCTTACATTTAGGTCTCAAATCCATTTTGAGTTTATTTTTGTGTATGGTGTTAGGGAGTGTTCTAATTTCATTCTTTTACATGTAGCTGTCCAGTTTTCCCAGCACCACTTATTGAAGAGACTGTCTTTTCTCCATTGAATATCCTTGCCTCCTTTGTCATAGATTAGTTGACTATAGCTGCATGGATTTATCTCTGGGCTTTCTATCCTGTTCCATTGATCTGTATTTCTGTTTCTGTGCCAGTACCATATTGTCTTGATTACTGTAGCTTTGTAGTACAGTCTGAAGTCAGGGAGTCTGATTCCTCCAGCTCCGTTTTTATCCCTCAAGACTGCTTTGGCTATTCGGGGTCTGTTGTGTCTCCATTACAAATTTTAAGATTTCTTGTTCTAGTTCCGTAAAAAATACCATTGATAATTTGATAGGGATTGCATTGAATCTGTAGATTGCTTTGGGTAGTATAGTCATTTTCACAGTATTGATTCTTCCAATCCAAGAACATGGTATATCTCTCCATCTGTTTGTATCATCTTTAATTTTTTTCATCAGTGTCTTATAGTTTTTTGCATACAGGTGTCTCCCTAGGTATTTTATTCTTTTTGTTGCAGTAGTAAATGGGAGTGTTTCCTTATTTCTCTTTCAGATTTTTCATCAATAGTGTATAGGACTGCAAGAGATTTCTGTGCATTAATTTTGTATCCTGCAACTTTACCAAATTCATTGATTAGCTCTAGTAGTTTTCTGGTGACATCTTTAGGATTCTCTATGTATAGTATCATGTCATCTGCAAACAGTGACAGTTTTACTTCTTCTTTTCCAATTTGGATTCGTTTTATTTCTTTTTCTTCTCTGATTGCCATGGCTAGGACTTCCAAAACTATGTTGAATAATAGTGGCAAGAGTAAACATCCTTGTCTTGTTCCTGATCTTAGAGGAAATGCTTTCAGTTTTTCACCATTGAGAATGATGTTTGCTGTGGGTTTGTCGTATATGGCCTTTATTATGTTGAGGTAGGTTCCCTCTATGCCCACTTTCTGGAGAGTTTTTATCATAAATGGGTGTTGAATTTTGTCAAAAGCTTTTTCTGCATCTATTGAGATGATCATATAGTTTTCCTTCTTCAGTTTGTTAATATGGTCTATCACATTGATTGATTTGCATATATTGAAGAATCCTTGCATCCCTGGGATAAATCTCACTTGATCATGGTGTATGATCCTTTTAATGTGTTGTTGGATTCTGTTTGCTAGTATTTTGTTGAGGATTTTTGCATCTATATTCATCAGTGATATTGGTCTGTAATTTTCTTTTTTTGTACTATCTTTGTCTGGTTTTGGTATCAGGGTGATGGTGGCCTCATAGAATGAGTTTGGGAGTGTTCCTTCCTCTGCAATTTTTGGAAGAGTTTGAGAAGGATGGGTGTTAGCTCTTCTCTAAATGTTTGATAGAATTCACCTGTGAAGCCATCTGGTCCTGGACTTGTGTTAGTTGGAAGATTTTTAATCACAGTTTCAATTTCATTACTTGTGATTGGTCTGTTCATATTTTCTATTTCTTCCTGGTTCAGTCTTGGAAGGTTATACCTTTCTAAGAATTTGTCCATTTCTTCCAGGTTGTCCATTTTATTGGCATAGAGTTGCTTGTAGTAGTCTCTTAGGATGCTTTGTATTTCTGCGGTGTCGTAACTTCTCCTTTTTCATTTCTAATTTTATTGATTTGAGTCCTCTCCCTCTTTTTCTTGATGAGTCTGGCTAATGGTTTATCAATTTTGTTTATCTTCTCAAAGAACCATCTTTTAGTTTTATTGATCTTTGCTATTGTTTTCTTTGTTTCTATTTCGTTTATTTCTGCTCTGATCTTTATGATTTCTTTCCTTCTGCTAACTGGGTTTTGTTTGTTCTTCTTTCTCTGCTTCCTTTAGGTGTAATGTTAGCTTGTTTATTTGAGTTGTTTCTTGTTTCTTGAGGTAGGCTTGTATTGCTATAAACTTCCCTCTTAGAACTGCTTTTGCTGCATCCCATAGGTTTTGGATCGTCGTGTTTTCATTGTCATTTGTCTCTAGGTATTTTCTGATTTCCTCTTTAATTCTTCAGTGATCTCTTGGTTATTTAGTAACGTATTGTTTAGCCTCCATGTGTTTGTGTTTTTTATGCTTTTTTCCCTGTAATTCATTTCTAATCTCATAGCATTGTGGTGAGAAAAGATTGCTTGATATGATTTCAATTTTCTTAAATTTACCGAGGCTTGATTTGTGAGCCAAGATGTGATCTATCCTGGAGAATGTTCCGTGTGCACTTGAGAAGAAAGTGTAATCTGCTGTTTTTGGATGGAATGTCCTATAAATATCAATTAAATCTATCTGGTCTGTTGTGTCATTTAAAGCTTCTGTTTCCTTATTTATTTTCATTTTGTATGATCTGTCCATTGGTGTAAGTGAGGTGTTAAAGTCCCCCACTATTATTGTGTTACTGTCGATTTCCTCTTTTATAGCTGTTAGCAGTTGCCTTATGTATTGAGGTGCTCCTATGTTGGGTGCATATATATTTATAATTGTTATATCTTCTTCTTGGATTGATCCCTTGATCATTATGTAGTGTCCTTCCTTGTCTCTTGTAACATTCTTTATTTTAAAGTCTATTTTATCTGATATGAGTATTGCTACACCAGCTTTCTTTTGATTTCCATTTGCATGGAATATCTTTTTCCATCTCCTCACTTTCAGTCTGTATGTGTCCCTAAGTCTGAAGTGGGTCTCTTGTAGACATCATATATATGGGTCTTGTTTTTGTATCCATTCAGCGAGCCTTTGTCTTTTGGTTGAGACATTTAATCCGTTCACATTTAAGGTAATTATCGATATGTATGTTCCTATGACCATTTTCTTAACTGTTTTGGGTTTGTTTCTGTAGGTCCCTTTCTTCTCTTGTGTTTCCCACTTAGAGAAGTTCCTTTAGCATTTGTTGTAGAGCTGGTTTCATGGTGCTGAATTGTCTTAGCTTTTGCTTGTCTGTAAAGCTTTTGATTTCTCCATCGAATCTGAATGAGATCCTTGCCAGGTAGAGTAATCTTGGTTGTAGGTTCTTCCTTTTCATCACTTTAAATATGTCATGCCACTCCCTTCTGGCTTGTAGAGTTTCTTCTGAGAAATCAGCTGTTAACCTTATGGGAGTTCCCTTGTATGTGATTTGTCATTTTTCCCTTGCAGCTTTCAATAATTTTTCTTTGTCTTTAATTTTTGCCAATTTGATTACTGTGTGTCTTGGCGTGTTTCTCCTTGGGTTTCTCCTGTATGGGACTCTCTGCGCTTCCTGGACTTGGGTGGCTATTTCCTTTCCCATGTTAGGGAAGTTTTCGACTATAATCTCTTCAAATATTTTCTCGGGTCCTTTCTCTCTCTCTTCTCCTTCTGGGACCCCTATTTTGCGAATGTTATTGCATTTAATGTTGTCCCAGAGGTCTCTTAGGCTGTCTTCATTTCTTTTCATTCTTTTTTCTTTATTCTCTTCCACAGCAGCGAATTCCACCATTCTGTCTTCCAGGTCACTTATGCGTTCTTCTGCCTCAGTTATTCTGCTATTGATTCCTTCTAGTGTAGTTTTCATTTCAGTTATTGTATTGTTCATCTCTGATTGTTTGTTCTTTAATTCTGCTACGTCTTTGTTAATCATTTCTTGCATCTTCTCGATCTTTGCCTCCATTCTTTTTCCGAGGTCCTGGATCATCTTCACTATCATTATTCTGAATTCTTTTTCTGGAAGGTTGCCTATCTCCACTTCATTTAGTTGTTTTTCTGGGGTTTTATGTTGTTCCTTCATCTGGTACATAGCCCTCTGCCTTTTCATCTTGTCTATCTTTCTGTGAATGTGGTTTTTGTTCCACAGGCTGCAGGATTGTAGTTCTTCTTGCTTCTGCTCAGGAAGCTCCTTGACATCAGTCTTGGCAATGATTTTTTTTGGATTTGACATCAAAAGCACAAGCAACTTTTTGTTTCTTTTCCTTTGTGCTTCGTCTAGTTTCACTTGCTCATGGGGGACCACGTTCAGAGGCCTCGCATGCGGTGCTTCAGATCGTGAAAAGGCAGCACCAGCACTTAAAGATGGCGGCGGTGGGCTGCCTGTGGAGCCAGTTTTCTTTATTAGAGACAATTCTGTGATAAACATCTCTGGTTTCTGAGTCATAGTTATAAAGATAAAGGCCTTCTCATCTTATCCAAGGTTATAAAGGAATTCTCCCATATTTTTCCTAGTTTTATTTTTACTTTAAAAAATTATTTTTGTTATTTTGGTAAAATATGCACAACATAAAATTCACCATTTTAATAATTTTAAAGTGTACAGTTTAGTGAGTGGCATTAAGTGCATTCACATTGTTGTTCAACCATCACCACTATCCATCCAAAGAACTTTTTTCATCTTGTCAAACTGAAACTCTGTTCCCATTGAGAAATACCTCCCTATTACCACCCTTGCCATCCCCTGGCAACCACTATTCCACTTTCTACATTCACATTCATCTCTCTTCCCCTTTTTGTGAAGCCTGAGTTTTAATCTGCTGGAAAGGAGAGACTTCAGAAGTCAAGTCTCTACAAAGTGACTATATTACCATATGTAAGTGGAATCACGTGGTGTTTGTCCTTTTGTGACTGGCTTATTTCACTTAGTATAATATCTTCGAGGTTCATCCATGTTGTATCAGTGTCAGAATTTTTTCTTCTAGTATTTTTTTTAAAAAACCTTTTATTAAAAATTTAAAACATAGAGCAAAGTTGAAAGAATTTTATAGGAAACACTCCTATACCCAACATCTAGATACTACCATTAACATTTTACTATACTTGCTTTATCATGTATCTATCTATCTGTCCCTCTATTCATCCCTTCATTTATCTTATTTTTTTATTTTTTATTTTTTAAAATTATTTATTTATTTATTTATTTTTGGCTGTATTGGGTCTTCGTTTCCGTGCGAGGGCTTTTCTTTCTAGTTGCGGCAAGCGGGGGCCACTCTTCATCGCGGTGCGCGGGCCTCTCACTATTGCGGCCTCTCTTGTTGCAGAGCACAGGCTCCAGACGTGCAGGCTCAGTTGTTGTGGCTCACGGGCCTAGTTGCTCCGCCGCATGTGGGATTTTCCCAGACCAGGGCTTGAACCCGTGTCCCCTGCATTGGCAGGCAGATTCTCAACCACTGCGTCACCAAGGAAGCCCCATTTATCTTACTTTTGCATTTAAAATTAAATTGCAGATATCAGTACACTCCTTCCTAAGTAAATCCACATGCATACCACTAACTAGAGTTTGATATTTGTTGACCCTTTTTTTGTTTTGATGTAAAATCTACATATGACAAAATATGAAAATATTAACAGTATGTTTGCTGAGTTTTGAGAAACACATACACTCATGTAACCTAAACCTGTATCAAGATACAGACGCTTACCATCATCCCAGAAAGTTCCCTTATGCCCCTTTCCAGTCTCCACCCCATTCCCACCCACAGATTCACTCTTCTGACTCACTGTTCTGACTTTTCCCCACTCTACATTCATTTTTACCTCTTCTAGAATGTCCTATAAGTGGAATATCATACAGCACAAATTATTTTATGTAAACCTTCTATCATTCCACATGTTTTTGAGATTCATCTCTGTTGATGGGTGTATCAACAATTCATTTCTTTAGCTGAGTAGTATTCCATTGTATGACTATACTACACTTATGATTTTATTTTGTTTCAATTTAATTACATTTGGAGTTTAACCTGGTGTACCATGTCAGGTAAGGGTTTATCCTAATATTTTTCCAGATGGCTCTCCATTTATCTCAATGGTATTTATTAAAATGTCCATTGATTTGAGAGGCTAACTTTATTATACACTAACTTCCTATATACGTTTGAGTCTATTTCTGGATTGTCTATTCCATTTCATTGTCTATTTATCAGTCAAGTTCCTGGAAGGAAACAGAATTCCACTCACATGGTTCAAATGAAGGGACTTTAATGGAAGTGTGGTCAAGGTTCAAGGAACCTGCAAGGGATGATAAAGCATCCAGAGACTAGCAGTGGTGGAAAGCCATTGCACTCCTAGGCCTGAAGGAGAAGGAAGCACAGAGAGTGTTATCAGGGTCCTGTGAGAGCTATGCAGGAGGGAGCACCCAGTAGTATGGAGGGAGCAGAGCCATTGCCTGAAAAGCAGTGAGGGATCAGGGGGGAAACACCCTGACCTTTCTACTCTCACCCTCTGATATCCAGCCAGGACCTCCTCTTGACTGAACCCACAGGAAACCAGAGGGCAAAGGTCCACTGATGCATGGGCAAAACCGGGGAGGGGCAGAGAAGGCAGAAAATGAAGTGTGGGTAATGGCCAGTGGAGGAAGAGCAGGAAAGTCCACCTGTCTCTTCTGTGCCAGAACCACACTATTCTAATTATTGAGGCTTTAGTAAGAGTAGTGCCTGCTCATTGCTTTCCTTCCTCAGAGATTTTCTGGCTGTTTAAATTTCCATGTGAATATTAGAATCAATTTGTCTAGTTAAAAATGAAATAGAGATAAAACTCAATTTGTTGATATTTTTGTTTGGATTAAGAAATTTGTGTATTAGCCTAGGAGGAAATTGACATCTCGATGATGCTGAATTGTCCTTTCTACGAACATGTCTTTACATTTATTCAAATGTTTCATATATATATATACACACACACATATGCATGCACACACATGGAGTTATTCAAAGATTCCTACTTTATTTGGCTTAAAAAATAAAGAATAGCCATTGAAGTTTGTCAAATTCCCTTTTAGTCTCTAAGGAATCAGTCTGACTTTTCTCCTTGAATCAATAAATATAAATAATCAATAGATTTCCTAATATTGAACCATTTCTGCCTTTGTAGAATCAACTTTACTTGGATATGACATATTATTGTTTTAATGTGGTGTTGCATTCTGTTGGTTAATATTTTATTTAGGATTTTTGTATTGATATTCTTAAGTGACATTTGTCTTTAGTTTTTAATGTATATGAAATTTTTTTTTTTTTTAAGAAGAGGATTTGGCTTTCTTTTTTCTTTTTTCTTTTTTTAAAAATATTTATTTATTTATTTATTTTGGCTGCTCTGGGTCTTAGCTGCCGCACGCGGGATCTTCATTGTGGCATGAGGGCTCATAGTTGTGGCATGTGAACTCTTAGTTGTGGCATGTGAACTCTTAGTTGCGGCATGCATACGGGATCTCGTTCCCCAACCAGGGATCGAACCCGGGCCCCCTGCATTGGGAGCACGGAGTCTTACCCACTGGACCACCAGGGAAATATGTGAAATATTTATTAGATTTTGATATCGATGTAATACTCTCTTTATAAAAATAACTTAGAAGATTTCTTTTTCTTTCTAAACTCTAGACAAGTTCAGATACCACTGAAATTACCTGCTCTTTGAAAGTTTGTATAATTCTGCTGGAAACCTTGGACCTGGTGCTTTTTTGAGGGGCAATTTTTTTGGATAGCTTCCTTTCTTTCTTCTCCAGAAACTGGAGCAGTTAGATATTTGGTTTCTTCTGAGAAATCTTTAGGCAAACTATATTCTCCTAGAAAATTATCTATTCCATTCAGATTTCAAGGTGTATTTATTTAGGGCTGACTAGTTTTTTATACTTCTTTGAATTTTATTTAATGTTTAAGCAGGGTGCGCTCAGAATTCCCTACCAATTAGTAGGCTGTGCATATTTCTCCCAGTCACCCCAAGTTTCTGATTTCTAGATTCTGCAAAGTTGTCCATTTCTTCCCTCTGCATGTTATCGCTTGCACATCACCACACTGAAGACACATGGGATACTGCTCTGATTCCATCACTCCCCAAAGTACCACTGACCCAGGATTGTGGGCATAGCTGTTTACAGAAGTTTTAGGGACAGAGGAAATGGGTAACATTGAGCTTAGCACAGCAAACCGCTTAAAATCATACATTAAACTCCTCTGTTTTTTTCTTCGCCTCATCTCTTGGCCTGCCTCTTGTTGCTTTGCTCTTTTCTCTTTCCTGCCTAGTAGCATCTTCCCACCCCTCAGAATTCATCTTACCTATTATGGATAGTTTTCTAGTTCTCTCAGTCTTACTTCTCCAGTTGATATGCTGGAGCTGATCATTTCACAAGTAAACATAATAAAGCCCAGCAATGATGGCGCCCTGGGATGATGAAATTCAGATGTAACACAACTGACAATCTCTTCCTCCCTCTGCCCAGCTGGATTTTAAATTCCAGTCACTTGTGGGGGTGAGGGAGTGTGGTGAGGTGTGGAAGTGACTCCTCTGTGATCACGTGGAGCTTTCTCAGTTTCATGTCAAGCGTTCCTGACTCCCTGTCTGAGCCAAGAAATGTCCTCATCAGGATACTGTTTGTCTTCCAGGGGGAGGAGGCCACCACCCTGCCTTCCCTGGCTGGTCAGGCGCAGAGTCTGAGCCCTGTGTGATCCTGGCTCTTCCCTTCCTCTCCTGAGCTGTGCAGGGTTTTAACTGGAGCTGTGTCTCCCTGTGTCCCTGTCTCAGCCAAGAAGACCAGCAGCTTCAAGGAGCATCCCCACAGTCCCACGCACATGCACGTTATAAAGTAACTGCAAACGCTTCTGAAAAATATTGCTTTTCATTAACCTTGCAATAATGCAACTTAAGCATTTCATGCAGTTGGATTTTCTTTTTTTTTTTTTAATTATTTATTTATTTATTTTTATATTTTTTATTTTTATTTTTGGCTGTGTTGGGTCTTCGTTTCTGTGCGAGGGCTTTCTCTAGTTGTGGCAAGTGGGGGCCGCTCTTCATCGCGGTGCGCGGGCCTCTCACTGTTGCGGCCTCTCTTGTTGCGGAGCACAGGCTCCAGACGCGCAGGCTCAGTAGTTGTGGCTCACGGGCCTAGTTGCTCCGCGGCATGTGGGATCTTCCCAGACCAGGGCTCGAACCCGTGTCCCCTGCATTGGTAGTAGGCAGATTCTCAACCACTGCGCCACCAGGGAAGCCCGCAGTTGGATTTTCTGGATTCCATTTTTTGCATATGGCGGGGTTTTATTGTAAACATCAATATGTTCTGCTGAACAAGAGAAAATCTGCAGCCAGCTTTGAATAGCAAGTTTTTCTCCATCATACGCTAGAAATAGAGGTCATCAATGGCATCTAGGCGAATTTGGTGTTCTTCTCCTTACTGTTCTCTCTACAGTTTGTACCTGAGTGGAGTATACTTGAGGATTTTACTTATTTTCCTCTTCCAACCTAGGAGCTCCTAGGAAGGACTTCCTTTTTTTCTCTTTAGTTTTTCAGTCTCAGTTCCTGACCCTGAGTCTGGTTCGTGGTAGGAGCTCAGGAAGTGTGGAGGAAGAATCCATAGGCGAGACCAGGGACTAAATCTCAGTGTATTGCTACGACAGGAGCCTGATGGTGCAGTGGAAAGACGGTGGGTGAAACCAGGAGGCTGCTCCTGGTTTTGCTTCCAGTTGCTTTTTGGCCTCGGTGAGATAAGACACGTAGCTTCTCTAGGCATCTATTTCTTTTCTATAAAATGAAGATAATCATACCTGTAATGTCTACCTTATGGGGCTGTTGAGTTTACCAAAGAAAATAACAAGCATGAAAGGCACTTATAAAAGTATTCTGAGCTCCACAAGCGTGATGACTCATTTATCTAACGTGTGAGGGACAGGTGTGCATCTGATGGGTACACAGGTGTACAAATAGGCTTCTGAGTTCCATCCAATCTTTTCAGTGAAATAGGTATCCTGAAAAAGTCTTCTTACGAATTCCTAGAATAGTTAATAAAGCACAGCAAACATCTTTTTAAATGCAGAGCTGAGCTTGCAGGAAATTCAGGGAACCTCTTGGAGGCCAAAGTAGTGAGGTGGGGTTGCAGATCTCTGTAACCAGGGTTTAACCTCTCTGGGGGACAGGAGACAAGGCCTCAGGCCTGAGTTAACTAGGGGATGGGAACTGAAACCCCTGTATAAAGCTAGGGCCCTTGTGGAGGAATGTGCTAAAAGAAATTTTGCCCACCAGCAATGCGAAAAAAATAACAATATGTCATTTATTTTATCTTGGGTTTGAGTGGAGAAAAAAAAAATCTCTTTTAAGTCTTTATCTCTGCAGGTTTGCTACTGCTTGTGTTTGAATTCCTGATTCCTGAGCCTGTACTCCCTGTAGGCTCTGGGACATTACGAAGTAGACTTTATAATATTTGATATGTATAAAATGCAAATATGTACATTTGTATAATATACAGTAACATACAAAATAAAGTAGACTTGGGTTGCTAGTTCCTGGGTTCCATACAAAGAAAATTTAACACTTGCTGGAGAGATGTATCCTCAGTCCACGCCCCACAGGGCTCCCCCAGTCTTGCTGAAATAAATGCTCCATCTAAAATTGTTAAGTACAGACTTACGAAGAAACAAGCCACGTTCAGCTGAGGTATTTTAAATGAGAGAAGCAAGATGCATAGAAACGTATTACAGCATAATCCCATTTCTAAGAGAACAAACACTTGTCTCTCACAGACGCATACTCACATATACCCCTCTCTGTATAAGCTTGCATACGACGAGATAAGCATAAATAAAGTACAAGCTATGCATGAGTCGTTAACATGGTGATCTGGAGGGGGTGCTGTACCAGGAAAAGGGGCAAAGGGACAAGCAAAAATGAAAAAGAGGTTTATACAGTCCTGGCTCCTTCCTTCTTCTGCCCACTCACTCTGCATCACCCTGTGCAGGATTTAGACTGGAGGGCGTGTCTCCCTGCTTCCCTGTTTCAGCCAAGAAAAACCAAACAGCTGCAAGGAGCACTCCTGTGGAGCACACGGGCACAAAGAATATGTAGAGTCTTCAATGCCAGCGGACAAATAAATAACAGCTATTGAAAGTTTGAACACTAGTGTAGATGCCATAATTAACAGCCCCCGTTTATTTATTCATTGCTACGTGGCAGGCACTTTCCAAATGCTTTGCATGTATAACTATTCTATGAGGTAGGGACCACCACTGTGATTCCCATTTTACCCACAAGTAAAGGGAAGCACAGAGTCCAGAGAACTTGTCCAAGGTCTCAGGTCCACCTGCCTGACTGGAGGAGACAGGATCCAGACCCAGCAGTTCACTCCCCAGCCCAGGCGCTTAGTCACTGGGCTAATATGTATGTATGTATCGAAATATGGAGGATTTGATGTACTAGTGACAGTTTTTTTGTGTCGGGGTGGTAATATGAGTAAGTTTTGAATTATTATTGTAATTTCATTTTTCCTTAAACTTGCTACCCTTAAAATAAAAAAAAAAAAAGAAGAAATGGAAAAAAGGACATCTGTCCTTTTACAGCCCTCTCCCTCACCCCCAGTACCTAACACCGTGGTTGGTACTAAATAAGAATGATTACTGCATGCATTGTTGAATCTGTCAACATAAAATGTGATTTAGGGAGCTCCCTGCCAAAGTGTAGGGGTGTAAGAAACGTTTATTGAATGGAGTCAAATTGAATCATGGAGGACTTTCACGTTGATTGCAAATCGAATCAACGGCAAACCGAGAAGGGCAAACTGAGCCAATATTTCTACAAATTTAGAGAGGACAGGAGTGTGATTGTTGAAAAACCTTTATGTTTCCATGCCTCAGGTCACCTTTAATGATTAAAGTGATGAGTGATTTTAGGACTAGTTTACATTTATGACATGTCTTCTTCTTTATGAGTGTCACTACTCCTCTCATTGCTGGGAACCAATATTGATTCATTCATAAGCGAGAAAGTGGTGAGGCAGATTTAAGTGCCACAGTTTTAGAACTCAGAAAAGGGCAAAGGGACAATAGAAATTTTGGGGAAGTGGAAGTCTGCAATAGAGAGAGGTGGGAATAAATGATGCTGTAAAATCACATAGCTGTCCAGGAAGCAAGGAGTCCAGGTCTTTAGGCTTATGGTCTTTCTCCCACACCTTGGAGTTTAAATGATGTCAATTTATTAATTTAGTTGCCCTGTTATAGAACATTCCTGCTCAGTGAATTCTCTCTATGGAGAACTGAAATGCTTTCAGTAATCTGTGTGATGACCATGGAGTCAGAGTAGAGTAGCTGATGATCTTAAAGCCTGGAGTCATGAAGCTGGGAAGGTCCCAGGCTTCCATCTCCGATTCAGGTGGGTCTGCCTGGCCACGGGATAGGGCAGGGCAGGGCACATGCCCACACATTCTTGCCCTCACTGGGGCTCCCTGTAACCCCCTTTCTAACACCTTCTTTTGTCAGCCAGGGCCTGACATGATTAACTTTCTTTACACTCTTATCCCGATGACTCACCTTGGCACCTTTCTGGGAACTCACCTGGGGGTTCAACAATACCTGCTGACATTTATTGAACCCAGGTGCTGTGCTCACACTATACAAGTCCTATTTCTCTCCATTTCAGATAGAAAACAACAGAGGCGGGTGACGCAAGAGGGAGGAGATATGGGGATATATGTATATGTATAGCTGATTCACTTTGTTATACGGCAGAAACTAACACACCATTGTAAAGCAATTATACTTCAATAAAGATGTTAAAAAAAATCTTCAGAAAAAAAAATAGACATTAAAAAACAACAACAACAACAACAAAGGCTCAGAGAGGGTGAGTGTGGTAGGCAGTAGAGTGGGCAGGTCAGGAGTCAGGAATGTGGAGTCAGGCAGACATGGGCCTCGCTTTAGGCCAATGATGTAGCCTTTTAGTGCCTGTGTTTCCTGAGTTATTAAATGGAGATAACAGTAAATTCATTGCATGACAGGCATAAGGATAGATAGCTAATGTGTATCGAAGTGCTTAGCAGACTGCCTGATACCTAGTAAATCCCTAATAAATGAGAGATACTATTAGCACTTAATGGTATGTGCCCAAAGTCACATGCCAGCAGGGAGATGCAATCAGAATTTGAACGCAGGCCCAGTTCAAGCTGAAGCCCATATTATCCCACACTCCGCTGAAACGCTGCAGATTCTCCCACAAAGGCTGGGTCACCTCTCTCAGAAGTAAGAAGGGCCACTTTAGCAGGGCTTGTCTGCTCAGCTCGGGAGCCTGAGGCTGCCTCTCCTTTTGCTTCCTTTAGGCTGGTAACCTCTGGGAGAGCTTGGTGTTGAGCACAGAAGTCTCCAGAGTGAGGAGCGTGCACAGCAGGGGAGCCCAAGGCAACCTGCTGGGGGCCATGTGAAAGCATTAGAACTTTTACTTCTGTTTGTTTCCTCATCTGATTTACATTTCTATTTTCATGAGTTTTATGAAGTCATACTGTATTAGGACAGCAGAACTTACCCATACTTTATAAATAAATATATTGTGCATATCAAAATATTTTTATTGGTTTGCATATACAATCAAAACACTTTCGGACTTCCCTGATGGTCCAGTGGGTAAGACTCCACGCTCCCAAAGCAGGGGGCCCGGGTTCAATCCTTGGTCAGGGAACTAGATCCTGCATGCCTGCCGCAACTAAGAGTTCACATGCTGCAACTAAGAAGCCCGAGTGCGTCAATGAAGACCCTGCATGCTGCAACTAAGACCTGGCACACACACACAAAAAGAATATATATATATATATATATACACACACACGCACACACACACACATATAGATACACACACACATATATATATACACACACACACATATAGATACACACACACACATACACACACACACACACACACACACACATATATATATATATATATATATATATATATATATACACACACACATATATATATAGTTTTTAAAAATGAAAAGGAAAAAACACTTTGGAGGCCACTAGTTTAGATAATGGTACATCAGTTAGGTCCAGTCCATGGCAATTTGCCAAGGGTAAGCAGATGGGAAGCCGGTGTTTGCTGGGAGCTTGGATGGAAGATTGATACATTTTACTCAAGAACCACTTAGGCAAAGTGAAGGTGGATTCTCAGAGTCATAGTGAAGAGCACAGGTCATCTGGGTGACTTTGGCTTGATGTGTGAACGTGGGAGCTTGCTCAGCAGTGACCATATCAGGGACATGGAAGGGGACCTTCTGTATTATGACCCTACAAATACAAACGCTATCTAACAGTATGTTCATGATTTCACTGTCTTAACATTTGTGATTTCATTTCCACTGTCTAGCTTGAGTATTTTTCAAATTCACTTGGAGCTATTCTGTGACAAACCCGTAAAACGTCACAGCAGGAAAGAGCCTTGAATGCCTTTCTAGTTCAGCATTTTCCAGCACCACTAACTCCATGAGAAGAGAAATGTTTCCATGGCCAAATGCATGTGAAAATTGCTGGTAAGACAAAGTTAAACAGGTTTTCTCACTGCTGGACTTCTCAGATGCTTTGTTCTAGAAATGTGCATTGTGACTCCAAGAGCAGAATCTAGCCTGAAGATTTCCCAGTATTCCCCCCTCCTTTTTTTTTTTTTTTTTTGCATAGAGCATTTCTCCATGGGATACACTTAGGAAAAATGGATGAGGAAATTCAGATTTAGAGAAGGAGACTGATTTCCCAAAAGTCATGCCTTGAGTAAGAGGCAGATTTGGGATTAGAACTCAGGTGTCTTCATTCTCCATTCATGCAATTAAAAAATCATTCTCTGTGACAGACATTTCTGTGCCAGGTACCGTGCTATAAACCTGAGTAAGAAAGAGTCTTTTTCTGTGGCGGGCTTACACTTCTGTTGGGGAGACAGTTATAACATGGCGTGAATTTAGAGACATACGCAGCGTGCTAGGTTCCTCAGAGAAGGGAACAATGAACTTTCCAGGTTTAGAGCTCTATCTACTACATCAGGCTATTCCAGGACTTTAAAAATTAGTCTTGTTCAGTTCATATAAGGATTCCACAAAGTATTTGCATCTATTATTCCATCATTCTACATCAATGAGTTTATTTTAAGAATAGAATCCAACGTGCGGACAAGGCTTTAAGGACAAGCAGTGGTGTGTTAGAGATGGCTTGCCCTCTTGTAAGAACCCCTCATGCACATCTCTTCCCAATTCCTCATTCAGTGACCTCATGAGGGTAACTTGAAATCAGCCATGATGAGAGTATTTACACCACGGAAGACACTACAAATCAGGGTCCCTGTCCCAGTTGTTAAATTTTTGCCAGCATAGTGCTAAATAAGGATGTTCACTCTTTATAATAGTCAAGAATTGGATATAAATTGAATGTCCGGCAAGAGGGAATGTTAAATTATGTGCTGGTTATCTTCCGTTTTATCTTCCAAACCCACCTGCTACTCTTCTCCACCCTCCTCTAGTCTGGGTGGTGACCTTTATTGTCTGCTTTTACCTTCTGACTTCTGTTTGTGTTGGACCAATGAGAAGCACATGCAGAGGGTTGGAGGGTGGAAGAGAGTGATGTCAGGTCATTTATTCCTCCAGCTCAATCCCTGCAGGGTCACCGTTGGCTAGCTGTCCCTCAGCTGAAGGTCACAGCTCCTATCAAGTGATCCTGGAAATCATTCCGTGTCTGTTCACAGTGGTCTTCTCCCATCTGCCTTTTACAAAAATTTAAACAGCTCCAGAATCTTCTATTGTGTGGATGTGCCAGAGTTTATTCAACCACTCTCCCATCTATGGGCATTAGGTTGTTTCCAACATATTGCAATTACCAATAAACCTGTAATGAATAACCTTGGGCATTCATTTCGTATTGTTGTATTTTCATATTGTTGGAGGTATTATCATATTGTTGGAGGTATTATCTTCAGGGTAAGTGTCTAGAAATGAGATTGCGGAATCAAAAGCCAAATGCGTATATAATTTATTACTAAATTCCCCTCCATAAGAGCTGTACCAGTTTGCATTCCTACCAGCAATGAATAAGAATGTCTATTTGCCCCCAGTCTTGCCAATATAATATGCTGTCAAGCGTTTTAATTTTCGTCAGTCTGTAATGTGAGAAATGGTATGTCAGTGTAGATTTAGTTTGCATTAAAAAAATTATGGATGAAGTTTAATATCTTTTTGCATGAATTATCTGTTCATGTATTTTGCTTATTTTTCTATCGTGTTTCTGGTATTTCTTTCCTCAACTTTTAAGAATTAACAATAGATTAGGACATTAGCCCTTTGTGATATATGTTGCAATTTTTTTTCTTTTGGCTTTGGTTTTGGTATTTTTTTGTCGTGTAAAAGTATGTTTCTATGTAGTCAAATTTATTTCTCTTTTTATTTTTTGTACCTGGTTTTTGAGTCATAGTTAGGAAACTTTTCCCTGCATTGAGGTTATAGAGGAATTCACCCGTATTTTCATGTAGTACTTCCTTGGTTTCATTTTTTACCTTTAGATCTCTGATCTTTTTGGAGTTTTTCCTTGTCTATGGTGTGAGATACAGATCTATTTTCATCTTTTTCCAAATAGCTATCAAGTTGTCCCCAAGTCATTTATTAAAATGTCCATCTCTGCTTTAAGTGGTTTGAGATGCTACCTTTATCAAATATTAAATTTCCGTATTTACTGGGAACTATTTCTGGAATTTGTAATTTATTGTACTTGCTTGTGTGTCTATTCATGTGCTGGTGTGACATTGTTATGCCATTTTTTTTTTCAGATTTTTTTCAACATTTTACTATACAATTTTTCAAACACACATAAAAGTTGAAAGAATTTTACAGTGAATACCTGCTTACATACCCATTAGATTCTACCATTTCACCATACTTGCTATGTCACATGTCTATCCATCTATCTGTCCCTCTGTTCATTCATCAATCCATCTTATTTTTTGATGCATTTCCAGGGGAGTTGCAGGCATTATAACACTTCCCCCCAACTTCAATATGCATATCAGTTTTAATTATAGAGGCTTAGTAATATATTTTGCTATCTGGCAGGGCTAGTTCCCCCTCACACCTCTTCTTCTTTGGATTTTCCTGGCTATTCCTAGCTATTGGAAAAATGTTCTTTTTCCATATGAACATTAGACTCAATTTATCTAGCTTTATTAAAAAAAGCCTTGTTAGTTATTTTTATTGTGATTGCATTTATTTTTAAAATTAGAGAATTATAAAAATTTAAATATATATATATTTTAAAATTAATTAATTAATTAATTAATTAATTTTTTTGGCTGTGTTGGGTCTTCGTTTCTGTGCGAGGGCTTTCTCCAGTTGCGGCGAGCGGGGCCAGTCTTCATCGCGGTGCGCGGGCCTCTCACTGTCGCGCCTCTCCCGTTGCGGAGCACAGGCTCCAGACGCGCAGGCTCAGTAGTTGTGGCTCATGGGCTTAGTTGCTCCGCGGCATGTGGGATCTTCCCAGACCAGGGCTCGAACCTGTGTCCCCTGCCCCAGACCAGGGCTCGAACCTGTGTCCCCTGCATTGGCAGGCAGATTCTTAACCACTGCGCCACCAGGGAAGCCCTAAATATTTTAAAAATATTTAAAAGTTTATAATTAACTTTTAAAATATTATGTTGTTCTATCTAAGAAGAAAGGATGTCTTTCCAGTTGTTCAAGTCAGTAGTGTTTTAAAGTTTTCCTCATATAGGTTTTGCTGGGAATCTTTCTATTAGATGTCTAACAAATTTTATTATATCTCTGAGAAATAGCTCTGGTTGCTACTGGTGATCAGTATTCTGCACAACAACTGCTTGGCGTTATGGCTCTAGCTAATTAAAATGTTTTTCCTTATACTGACCCAATATCTTTTTTCCTGTGTATTACAACTTTACCCCAGGTGTTCGTTCAGCTCAACTAGAATAACATGTAAGAACTATAATTTCCCTTCCTGGTTTGCTGGTAGGAGTTTAAGCCCATCCTAATTGGCCTCTGTGCACCTCTTCCTCTCCTCTGCCACTACCTTCCACCCTCAGTTTGCATCCTAGCATATGGAATCACAAATATCCCTGCACGTCCCACCCCTTTTCATCCTCTGTGCCTCTGCTCCTGGCTTTGCCTGTGGTTCCTTGCCCCTTCGTCTTTCTAGTAAACTTCGATTTCTCTCTGTAAACTCAGTTGAAGGGTCACCTTTTCTAGGAAGCCTTCCCTGATTTTCCACAGCACATCTACTCTCATAGCAGACTCTTCCCTATACCGTTTCGACTGCTGCTTTTATGGCATGGTGAGGTGATGTGTTTTACGTGTCTTTTTGTCCTTTGTGCGTGGTTTCTCCCTGTTCTTGTATTACTAGCATCTAGTATAGTTCCTGGCACATGGTATGTACTCAAATGTTTGTTGAATAAATGAATAGTTACAGGCCAATTTATCACCTTTTCTGTACAGCAGCCCTTCAAATAGTTGGAGATCCCTGTTATGCCTATTCTTCAGCCTCTTTTATTCAGCTCTTTTAACAGTTTGCCCTGTGATGTTCTTTCCAGATAATCCCTTACTGTTGGAAGAAACATTTAACCAGAGCCATTTCCTAGTTTTCCACAACCTTTGCGTTACTAGCAGACCATGCACCTTAATTACTAACCTCAAGGGGTCCCAATGGAGGGTCAGACAACCCAGAAGCTTTTTGTGTACTTATTTCTCAACAATTAAATTTTCCACAAACAGCCTTGTACAATGACAGCTCTATATGACGTCATTTCTGAGTCATTAGTAACCTGATTTTTTTTTTCTATCATTCTGAAGCAAAGCATAAAAGGTATGTATTTCCCATAAATAATGAACTGTTTGTGACATTGGGAAAGTATCTCATAAAATGTGGTTAGGGGAAGACATAAAAGTGTTAATGTTCTCTTGGCAACAGTAAGACAAAAATATATGATTTGAGTGTTGGCACAAATTCAGGCAAAATACTTGGCAGGAATTCTGAAGAGGACTCCAAATTCAAGTGGTATAAGGTTACTTTTTTAAATTACATGAAGGCCAGGTCTATGCTTTCTAAAAATTCTGAGTATTTCAGGCTCCTAGTGGCTGAAGCAAGCATGCTTCCTGGAATTATTCAGGAAATAATTACTGAATAGGATGGCTGATCCCTCCTAGGGAAATGGCAATAATTTACAATAGAAACAAAGGCCAGTATTGTAGCTTTAAGTCAGAGCCTTGTAGATTAACTTAAACAATGAAAACAATTAAATGATAGACCACAGAATTTTCTTTAGATCTGCAGAGCATTAAACATACTAGATAGGTTAGAAGGAGAAGAAATCTGTAAAATATTTTAGATACTTCTTCTTTATGTTTTTTCAGATTATCTGTTTCTGCTTGAGTCAGTTTCAGTAAATTGTATCTTTTTGGGGATTTGTTCATTTCAGCTAACTTGCCTAATTTGTTGCCATAAAGTTGTTTATAGTAGTCCTTATAATTCTTTTTATTTATGTAATATTGTGTAAGGACACATTGAGGGATATTTTGGTAGTGAGATTTGAAAGTTGCCTTAAGACCCAGTGGTGAGAGGCCTTGAGTGGGGTGCTTAGGTACTGGGAAAGCCACAGGAATTACTGAGGGGGGGAGAGTGACAATCTCTTATGAGTTTTAAGATTAACTAAGGAATAATTTGGTTATTATACTATTATTCAAATGATCCAATCATGCATATACATAAATATATGGTTAATACAATTTTCATTACAACATAATTTATGAGAGTGAAAAATTAGAAACATCCAATTCCCATCTCCAAGAATATGTTGGATCAGGTTAATTCAACCAAACTTTCCCCTTAAAGCAGTTAAAAATACTAGGCACAAAAATAATGCTGTGGCCTGGACTTCAAGACAGGAGTCAAGGAGAAATGGGCCCAACTCTAGGGAGCTGACTGGGGTCTTCCCAGAAAGCCCACTCTCAGAGACCAGGAGTGATGTCTGTGGACACCTCCAAGGTCAGGACTGGAGGTGGATGGGGGAGAAAAAAGGGTGTAAGTTGGGCTTCAAAGGGAGGGCTTTCATTTCTTTCTGTTAACTCAGACAAGGTAAAGCCTTTCTGGGCTCTCCTCAGCTTCATTTGCTTCTGACTGGTTTGTCTTTCTGCTTGCCCACCTCTTCCTTCCCACGGTGGGGTGGGGTGGGGGGGGAGGGGGAAGAATGGGGGAGGGAGAAAAAAGTAACAATTATTGGCTACCTACTAAATATCAGGCACTATGCCAGTGTTTTACAAACATGATCTTGTTTAATCCTCATAAGCATGGTATGAGAAAGGTGTGATTATCTCCATTTTACAGATTAGGGACCTGATGCCCAGACAGAACTGACTTGTTAAAGGTTATTCAGCCTGGTTTAGGGATGGCAAATGTATGGTAGAACTAGGACTTGAATGGAGGCTGTCTGACTTAGGGGCTCATGATTTTTCTATTACCCCTGGTATGTTAATACACACATATATATATATATCTTGATATATCACATTCTGACCTTTTGATAAGACAACCATGTCTTTAATTTTCTGGGTTATTCCCAATTTAAAACGTTTTGTCCTTTGGTCATCATAACTATCCTCATACTTGTTATATTCATATGCCCTGATTTTTAAAAATAGAACTGCCTGAGGGCCTGCTCTTCTTGTTTACTCCCTGTTCCAGAATTATGACTGGAAGGTCATAATCTGATCTGTTAGTGATAGATCTTTCCATGAATGACACCCATAGTTACTGTTATTTCTTAAAATATGTGTCTTTTGTTCCATCACGGAACAAACTGAACTGTGATATGTTTTGTAATTCATATAGCTGATTTCATGTTACTGTCATCCTTATAGTTCTGTCACACTTTGGATGGTTACAATTTTCTTTGTCTCTAAAGATGTTGGAACCTTGCATTATTTACTATATAGGAGAGGAAATTGTAGCCTTATAGGGAGATGTGGTAATTTTCTCTCCCTGTTACTGTATTTCTGAGAGAAAGCATCTAGTAAGAGCCAAATGCAAGCTAAGGGCATAGATAGAAGTATAAATGAAACTTTCAGACCTGTGAGGGACCTTAGAATTCTTCAAATTCAAATCTGTTTTTTAAAATTGAGGGCTCAGAGAAGAGAAGGTACTTACACAAAGTCATAAAGCTAATAAATAGTGGTGCCAGAACAATGTTCCTTTACTTTCAATATAATGCTTTTTCCACCCTAACCCAAAGTAAAATGTTACGGGGTTAATTGGGCCTCTACTCTGGAGCTATGACAGCCAAATTAGGAATTATTACTGACATTTCTTAGGTTTCCCTTTGTGCTGAATGGAATAATATTGGGGGAAAAAAAGAAGATAGAACCCACAGAGCAAGAGAGAAGAGATGGCTCTAAGAGGGTGCTTCCCTGCTCTTCTCCAGGAGGAGATTTATGCCACATGAAAGGGAGGTGGGTATGCTAATCACCTGGTGGGCCTAGATAGGCTGAAATTCATACATTTCATGTAATTCCACCATTTTTAACTTCCATTGTTAGGAGAAAAGTCAGCTGCCAGTCTAATGGTTGTTTGACTACAGATAATCAGCCTTTTCATTTTGTCTGCTTTTTAAGATTTTCTCTCTATATTTAATGATTTATAGTTTGAACACAGTGTGCTTGGTATGGTATTTTTGTTGTTGTTTTCATTCTGCTTGGAATTTTCTGGTTAACCTGGGATCACTTTAAACTAATGTTTGAGTTGGGATTTTTTTGTCCCCACAGGTAGTGTAGATTCCATCTCTGAATCCACGTGAGTAAAGCCTTGTGATGAAGAGTTCTTTAGGGAGATTCCCCCTCCCCGTTGTTCATACTTTAGCCAGAGACAAAGTCAAAGCAGTCAGGGTATCCACTGTTTACCCATACTGTGGGAAAGATTTTTTTAAAAAAAATCTACTTCATACAATTGAGGATGGTGCTTTTTTTGGAGGTCCAATTTTTTGGTGAGAGCTCTACTTTAGCATTCCACCCCTTTTTGGTTCCAGACTTTATTTCCTGTCCTTTCATGCTCATGAGGCCAGTTAAAATCAGTCCCTAAGCCAATAGAGATTGACAGATCTCTCCAGAGAGAATGCCAGTTTCAGTACTTGCTTATCTCTCTGGATTTTTGGTTTCTCATTGTTCCTAACCTCTGAGCCTTTCTATAACTCTCATGCTAGCTCAGACACGTCAATGAGAAGAGGTTTAAAAATGTTTTAGTAGCATTTTTGGTATCCCTGTGTCAGGAGTCTTTTTCCTTGACTTCCAAGTCTGTCATATTGTTGAAAATGAAAGTCAGTCTATTTATATTCAGCAGAAGAGTTTGGCTAGTACATTTGGATGTTATCTTGATATCACTCCAGTGCAACAGCCATATGGAACTCACAATCTATTGAAGGAGGTAGTCATTAAACCATTATACACAATAAATTGATGTGGAGGATATGTTGGTCATCTATACAGGGTAAATGGGGACACAAAGACATGAACAGAGGGCCCAGGGAAGTCTTCTGGCAAAAGCTGACTTGAGCTGGGGTTTGAAAGGAAAGGGTGGAGAGATGAAGGAAAGAGTGGAGTGAGCTGAGTCAGTAAAGGCAGCGGGGGTTGTGAAGTAGCATCTTTCCAACCCTACAGTCAGAGCTACTTGGTCACCCCAGTCTTTGAAACAGGTCCCAGTCTTGGTCAGTCCCATTCCCACATTCAAAAAATCATCGCCTAGACAAACATCAAGGAGCTTCTTCCCTATGTTTTCCTTTAAGAATTTTATGGTATCATGTCTTATGTTTAAGTGTTTAATTCATTTCAAGTTAACTTTTGTGAGTGGTGTAAGATAAGGGTCCTGTTTAATTTTTCTGCATGTGGTTATCCAGTTTCCCTACACCATTTGTTGAAGAGACCATTTTCTTCCCCATTGAGTATTCTTGGATCCTTTGTTAAATATTAATTGACTGTATATACGGGGCTTCCTCCTGTATATCTTGTTTCCTGTGCCTGCTCCTTTCTGGGGCTTATTTGACCTTCTAGGACTTAAGCCCTGCCAAGTTCTTGCTAGTCCTCCTGGACATGGTACTGCATGTGACTACAGCCTAGCTCCCTCTCTCCACTCTCTGCTAGGCATTATGCCAGACACCCTTCATAATCTTCTCTTATTTCCTTTTCTCAAATAGTCTATGAAGGAGATTGAATTTGGATTTCAGTGGATAGAAATAAAGTTCCCAGATGAGCTTCCCACCAGCCTCTGTGAGGGAGCACTGTTCTCCCTAGCAGATCCCAACCATGTTTGCTTGTGGGGAACCTTGAGGGAGCAGTAGACAAGCTTAAGAAGGGGAGTGCCATGGAGCTACCAGCTACCCGCTCCCTGCCCCATTATATTGGAAGTATTTCAGAAGCTGCCAGAAGGAAGGAAATTGCAGCTCTAGCTTCTTTGGCATTTCAGAGAAGAGAAAAAAATATATACCTGCTGCTGGCTCCCAGTTATATGTCTGTGATCTAGAACTCTCTTCTGAACTCTCTATCTGTATATTCAACTGCTTACTTGATATCTCTGCTTAAAATTTTTAGAGGAACCTCATAAGAACAGTGTGTACAAAGATAAATTCATCTTCTCTCCCGAACTTGGCTTCTCCTTCTGGACCCCTGTCTCGGTGAATGCCACCTTGATTCACACAGATGCCTAAGCCAGGAACAGGAACGTCATTCTTGGCTTCCTCTCCCCTGACAAATCCTGTAATATTCCATCTCTGCTCATCTATTTCTGTTCCATTTGCCACTTCCTCAGCCCATTTCCTCACTATCACTTATCCAGCTGGTGTCCCTGTCTCCTTGGTTCTGCTCTCTTCCAATTCATTTATCAAAACTAGCTAGAGTGATCACTCTAAAACCTTGGTACTCAAAGTGTGGTCCATGGACCAGCGCCATTAGCATCACCTGGGAGCTCATTAGAAATGCAGAATCCTAGGCCCCACCCCAGATCTGCTGAATCAGAATTTGCATTTATAAAACACCCAGATGATACATACCTAAGTACAGTGGGACTTGAGAAGCATAGCTCTAAAATAAATGTCTCATGATAAGTCTGCCTTGTAAAATCCCTTAAAGGCTTTCTACTGCCCTCAGGAAAATCCGTCCTCCTTAAATGAGCCCGTAATGTCTTTTAAAATCTAGTCCCTATGGACCTAGGCAGATACGTCTATTTTCTTGGTAACTGTGGTGACCTCTGAGCAACAGTCACTGCCCCGCTTTCAGTTCTCTGTGTCTTTTCTCCAGGATTTGCATGTGCTTTTCCCTCTGCCTGGAATATTCTTTCTCTGAAACATTTCTTCCCCAAGGAAGCCTTTGTGACCTCCCATATCTGATCTTGGTTTCCCTTCTGTGTGTTCCTGTGGATTTCCCTTATCTTGCTAATTAATTCTTTTTTTAACTTTATCAAATAGTATTTATACAATACGTGTACCTGTTTGCTCTGTGCTGGGATGCAAGCTGCTGAGAATACCCTGTAGGTGCTGTGTTCACCTCCATCTCCCCCTCTAGACTTGAAGCTTAGTGTAGATAGAAGCCATGTTTATTTATTCACTTGTGATCCTGAGACCTAGCATAGTACCTGGAGCAAAATGACACTCAAAAATGCAAATCAAAACTACAATGAGGTATCACCTCACACCGGTCAGAATGGGCATCATCAAAAAATCTACAAACAATCTACAAACAAAATCTACAGAATCTACCAACAAATCTCCTGCTGGAGAGGGTGTGGAGAAAGGGAACCCTCTTGAACTGTTGGTGGGAATGTAAATTGATACAGCCACTATGGAGGTTCCTTAAAAAACTAAAAATAGAACTACCATATGACCCAGGAGTCCCACTATTGGGCATATACCCTGACAAAACCATAATTCAAAAAGAGACATGTACCACAATGTTCATTGCAGCACTATTTACAATAGCCCCAGGACATGAAAAGCAACCTAAGTGTCCATTGACAGATGAATGGATAAAGAAGATGTGGTACATATATACAATGGAATATTACTCAGTCATAAAAACAAATGAAATTGAACTATTTGTAGTGAGATTGATGGACCTAGAGTCTGTCATACAGAGTGAAGTAAGTCAGAAAGAGAAAAACAAATACCGTATGCTAACACATGTATATGGAATCTAAAAGAAAAAAATGTTTTTGGTGAACCTAGCGGCAGGACAGGAATAAAGATGCAGACATAGAGAATGGACTTGAGGACACGGGGAGGGGGAGGGGGAAGGGTAAGCTGGGACGAAGTGAGAGAGTGGCATGGACATATATACACTACCAAATGTAAAATAGATAGCTAGTGGGAAACACCCGCATAGCACAGGGAGATCAGCTCAGTGCTTTGTGACCACCTAGAGGGGTGGGATAGGGAGAATGGGAGGGAGGGAGACGCAAGAGGGAAGAGATATGGGGATATATGTATACATACAGCTGATTCAATTTGTTATACAGCAGAAACTAGCACAACATTGTAAAGCAATTATACTCCAATAAAGATGTTAAAAAAAGATATATAAAATAAATATATAATTAGGAAAAAAAATGACACTCAATAAAAACTTGTTAAATGGATGGGGAGCTCCAAGTATACTGATGATGAGTATGGAATATAAAGGACCTATTTGGTGAATTAAGGGGGGGGTGGTGACAAACTTTTACTCCCTTTAATCTGAGTGTGCTCAAAGAGAGGTCTATTCTCAGTCTTCTGGAGACTGGGAAATGGAGGTGATGGGAACAATTATTTCATTTTAAAGATGCAGAAACTGAGGTTCAGAGAGGTTAACCAACTTGCCAAGGGTTCCACTGATTGTAAGAGTTGGAGCTGTGACTCCAACCCAGGGGTGGCTGACTCCAAAGCTGGGAACTTTTTCCAGAGTCAGGACCTGAGTAAAGGTCAGTTTGGCCACTCCCGTCCTGAATGAATGAATGAGTGAATGAGTGCATACAGGCATCTGTCCATCATTCTGACAGTTATTTTAGCATATCAGGCATTTCCCATTCAAAAGGCCAGCCATCTCTAACATAGAACAATCCTTTCTCGTGTTTTCCATGGACAGCAGACTCCCCCAAAGAAAACTTTCCTTTGGCCCCTACTGTGTGGGATCTGAAGCCTCTTTGCCTCTCCGTAGAATGCCAAATGTAGAAGAGATCTCATTAGAATCTGGTTGGTTCCATCTCTCTTTTCATCAAGGCTCAGAGACACAGAGTGACTTACCCAAGGTAACACAGCAAATAAGTGACTGAGCTGGAGCTCAAACCTGGACCGTTGAGTAGTCCGTTCAGAGCTCTATCCACTGGACTTTGCCACCTCGTATGCAATAGGTATTCAAGAAATGCTTGTTGATAGTCTTGTGATTGTTGCTCACTGCTGGGAGCTCTGGCAGTGTATGGAATGACTCAGGCCTCAGTCAGAGGCAAGTCCCCTGTGATTTTTAGTAAGCAAAAGAGAAGTTCATGTCCTGAGCTATGATTATCTGCTCAAATTCCTGCAATTAGTGTCAAAGATAATAACTTGATTGTTATTATTAAATGTAAATGGGGATAGTCCTGAGATGCCCCAATGCAGATGTCTGTTAATTTTGAACAGAGACATGCACTGGCTGAGGCCTTGCCTCATGACTCTGCGAGAGAGGAGGGGGTGGGGGAGGGGAGAGAAAGAGAGAGAGAGAGAGATGGAGAAAATGTGTGTGTGGGGGGGGGCAGACAAATAATAAACAAATACACAAATACATATATACTGTTAAGGGATAATAGGTAAGGCAGGCTGAGCTGGGCAGAAAGATCGAAGGGGAGGAAGTATTTTTTTTTTTTTAATATTTATTTATTTATTTATCTTTGGCTGTGTTGGGTCTTCGCTGCTGTGCACGGGCTTTCTCTAGTTGCAGCGAGCGGGGACCACTCCTCGCTGCGGTGCACAGACATCTCATTGCGGTGGCCTCTCCCGATGCGGAGCACGGGCTCCAGGCACGCGGGCCCCAGCAGTTGTGGCACGTGGGCTCAGGAGTTGTGGCTCGTGGGCTCTAGAGCAGATGCTCAGTAGTTGTGGCACACGGGCTTAGTTGCTCCGCGGCATGTGGGATCTTCTCGGACCAGGGCTCAAACCCGTGTCCCCTGCATGGGCAGGCGGATTCTTAACCACTGTACCACCAGGGAAGCCCTGGAGGAAGTATTTTGGATGAAGTGGTCAGGGAAAGCCTCTCTGGCTAGGAGACTTAAAAAGAGGCATGAGTAATTGAGAGAGTCGTGTGGATATTAGAGGAGAGTAGCTTTCCAGGCTGAAGAAAGAGTAACTGTGGGGGCCTGAGGTGGAAGCATGCTTGGGCGTTCAGGAAACAGTAAGAGGCCAGTGCAGCCGGAGTTGGGGGAGGAGCCAGCAGGACAGTGGGAGTGAGGTTGGAGAAGTAATTGAGGCAAGTGCACATAGACCCAGGCGAAGCCGCAGTGAGGATTATAAGGGAGATGGAAGGCCATGGAGGGCAGGCAATTGAGCAGTTGAGCTGTCGGTTTCACCCAGGGTGCCTGAGTGGAGAATAGACTGGTGTGGTGGGGAAATGGGGCAACCTTTGAAGCTATTGCAGTAGTACAGGCCAGACAGAGCGGTGGCTTGAATTAGAGAAGAAGTGGTGGGTGGTAAGGAGTAACCGCACTCTGATGTAGTTTGAAGGCAGAGTGGATGTGGAGTAAGAAAGAGCGGAGTCAAGGATCACTCTTAACACCTTCGGTCTGAGCGACTGGAAAAATGGAGTTGCTGTATCCTATCTCCTTGGATATAAAGAAGATGGGGAGGAGAAGGGGTTGAGGGGAAAACAGTCCTGCTCTGGCCGTGTTAAGCTTGAGAATAGTCGGCGACGTCTAACTGAGGTTGCCAGGAAGCTGTTCAGGGGAGAGGCTGGAACTGGAGGTGTGGAACGGGGCATGGTTAGCATGTATGTGGGCAAGTCCCCTGGGGAGTGAGACTAAATAGAGAAGAACTCAGCCCTGGGGCTCCCCAAAGTTGGAGGTCAGAAGGACGAGGACAGTCCTCAAAGGAGGCTGGGAAGGAATGGCCAGTGAGGAGGGAGGAAATCCAGGAGCGTGGTGTCCGGAAGCCAGTGAGGTGCGTGTTTCCGGAAGGGGATAGCGATCAAACGTGTCACAGGCTTCGGAGGCCCCGTGAGGTGAGGCTTGAGGCTGACCATTGATTTGGGAGCACAGAGTCATTGCTGAGCTTGATAAGAGCAGCACCAGAAGAGTGTTCGGGTGAAAGTCCAGCTGGGGCAGGTTCAAGAGAGGCTGGGAAGAGAGGAGAAGAGGCGATAATTATAGACACGTCCTCTGAAGAGTTTTATTATGAAAGGGAGCAGAGAAGGCAACAGCATGTGGAAGAGCGTGTAGTCAAGTGAGAGAGGGTTTTCCTTTATGATGGAAGAGATGACAGATTTGTGTACTGATGAGAATGATCCAGTAAAGCGAGGGACACTGAGACTGCAGGAGACAGGGGGCAATGGCAGGAGCTGTGTCCTTGAGTAGACAACAGGGGACGGACCTGTGTGCCCTGGGGAGGCGCTGGCCTTGCACAGCTGCTCACACCCCCAACGGAGCCCTAGGTGCTGACTGGGCACTTCCTGGGGGAGGGGTGGCGGTGGCACAGGGAGTCCGGCAGCGAATGCTGAAAGGCTCATTCCAGAGACCAACGCTAAATTCTTTTTATAGCTTCAGAGTTTTGGTCTTACATGTACAGTGAATTTGATGAACTTATTACCGGAAACCAGACAGGGCAGCCGCTAATAGCAGCTGTAGGAAGTTCTTGGCTTCCAAATTATGCAGTTGTCCATCAACAGCTCAATTAAAGCTCTCAGGCAGCAGTGGTTCGTCAGCATTAAAAAAGGTCAGAGTGAAACCCTCAGGAAAATTAATGAGATGCAAGTCCACCCGTTGGGCTTATTTTTAGATATTCTAGGCAACTCTTATAAGGGTGGAACCTTGGGCTGCTTTATGTCAACGTTGCCACGCCAGGAATTGACAATCTGAGAGGCTGGCCCTTCAAATAGCAGACAACTTCCTGCAGCTCATGGGCAAGCGTCTTACTTTTTTATCCCAAGGCACAATTTCTTTCATTTTTTTTTTTTCAGGAATCCTGAGTTGTAGGCAGTCTCTATTTGCCAGCCCTAATTATGGCTTATAACCTTGCAAACTGGCTGGGGTAGCTTGTGGCGTTGTCCTCAAACAGGGCATTTGGGGATTTTGCTGTGGCTGAGAGCAGTTCTGTCTCTGTTTCTGATGTTGTTTCTGTTTTTCTTCATTATTGAAAGCCCAACCTTCCCTCTTTGTCCCTTTGGTTTGCAGCCCAAGCGATCGTCTTGGTTGGTACCTCTGATCTTTCTGTCCTTAGCTCAAGGGGTCTCCACCTATGCTGTCCTAAGCGGTGTCCTGTTGTCTGGACTTGGGCTCTGTCTATCCTACCTGCCTGCAGGTCTTGCCCTGTATGGCTACTGAGTTTCTGGTGGTCAGCCCCAAGATCTGACTGGCAGAGGAATGGTGCCCCAGGCCCTACCTGAGCCCAGAGGAGATCCACCTGGCTGCCTGGACCAGCCTCATACCTATATTGATACTCTATGCTGGGTCAGGGCTATGCTTGGCCTTGGGGACTCAGAGACAATTGGGACATGCCCTCAACGGTCTGACAGTACAGTGGGGAGACGAGCCACAGCGGGGAGTCACCGTCCTTCTCTCAGGGAACTGCAAGTCCTTCGGGGCTGGAGCTGAAGTGTGATGGAGCTGGAGCTGGGGAAGTAGGCGGGCCAGAGCTGGGACTTCACGCTGAGGGCAAGGGGGAGCCATTGAGGTTTTAAGAAGGTCGATGACATGTCATATTTGCATATCTCTCTGGCTTCTGCTGCTGCTGTGAAGAGCACAGGTTGGAGGGGACCTGAAGACCGGTGAGGAGGCTTCGCTCATCTCTGCACCTGTCTGAGCCAAGGAGGTGGCGGAGGAGATGTGGAGGCAGACATCAAAGGGAGTAAATGCACTCAGTTGGCAGGACTCCCAGCTCGGCTTCAGAACACGATGCTGCTGAAGTTCCTTGCACAAACCTGATTTCCTTCAGTCCTCATACAAACCCCTTACTCTCCCAAACGTAGGGGCTTGGCAGTGGTGTGACTTTAAATACTGTTTCCTCCTCCCAGAAATATTCTCTCTTTGTAGAGACTAGAGGAAGGGATTATCTTTCTTTGTGGACTCTTGTGCACCAGAAATTACCATCCCAGCCTATGGACCACTGAGACAAAACCAAAGAGGAAACTCATGTGCTGTTTCCACCTTTCCTTCCTCTGTTGCTGCTTTGTTTTGCTCGATGAGAGGTAGCAGCGTATAGCGTTGGAAAGCACACATTTTGTAACTGGACTGCCTGAATCCCAGCTCCACCATTTACTAGTGACTCTGGGCAAGTTACTGAACCTCCCCTGTTTCAACTTCCTCATCTCTAAAATAAGGATAATAATAGTAACCTATATCATGTTGTTACTGTGAAGGTTAAGTGAAATAATACCTGTAGGGTACCTAGACTAGGGCTTGGTCATAGTAGGACTTACTGCATCTTACCTATTATTATCGGTGACTTGGAACGTTTGAGGACCAGAGGGCAAGGATGAAATGCTTCTCAGTGGCGAAGCGACTATAAAAAGACTCACCAAAATAGTCCTTCCCAACTGGGGTATCAAAGAGGCAGTGATGGGACCCATAGACTATTTTAAAATAGCTAATAGAAAGTGCACATTAATCTAAGGCAAGCTTCACAGGTGCATTTTACTGCAATGCACTATGGTTACAATGTTGATATAAACAAAGTGCTTGGGAAAACAGAGTGATGCTCAACACTGCTTTTGGTGGGAAGGGTGTGGGCAGGGAGGGAGGTTACCAGGTTCCCGATCTCCTTCCCAGAGACTCAGCCTTACCCACTGTGACTATCTGGACCACCCTGGGGCAGCTTCCACTTTGCTCAGCTACTGAATATCCTGGGGTCATTGTCTCATCCTTTCCATTTCATTCTTAGATTGACTGGAGAGTGGAAGGGTAGGGGGAGAGGTGGCTGCAGTAGGGAACAGGGTGATTCTTACCTGGGCCCCTAAAGGGGGCCCACACTCAGGGAATGGCTACAGGAGGATCTTTGAAAAGGGGAAGGCATTGTATTTTTATGTTTATACAAAGAGATATGGGCTTAGGAGGCTCCAGCAAATGCTGATTTAGTCCACCCCGGGGTCCCTCACACCCTCCCGCACTCAGACCAGTATGCCTGCTTTTAACAGCTCCCAGTCAGCAATGTTTTATTTCACTAAGCAGGCACTTATCTCCTAATACCATCAAGGCAAAGTCATTGTAATTAACAAAGGGCAGAAGTTTTTTCTTTCTTTGCTGTCCCAGTGCATGGGAAACACTAAGTTTACCAAGGAGACATTATGGTGTCTTTGCCAGTTGACCAGTGTCTTGGATTTCCTGTAGTTCTAAAGTCTGAGGGTTGGCTAGAGCCTAGGTGATCATCTGCTCCAACATTCCATCCCCGTCCTCTGACAGACCTTCCGTTCATTCTCTGATGGAACAGAGAATTTCTTCCATGTGAAGGTGTTTCTTAGTTCCCCTAATGTCCACTTTGTGCATGGGTCAGATCCTATTGTACAATCATCTTTCAAGATATTTTCAATGGATTTCTTCTTCTCAATGAGGAACACATCCCAGTGAAATGAAAAATGGTGGCCAAGTGAGTTATACTTTACACGCAAGAGTATCATGGGGGGGGTACTTTCCTGGTGGTGCAGTGGTTGAGACTCCATGCTCCCAATGCAGGGGGCCCGGGTTCGATCCCTGGTCAGGACACTAGATCCCACATGCATGCCGCGACTAAAAGTTTGCCTGCTGCAACTAAGGAGCCCATGTGCCACAACTAAGGAGCCCGCCTGCCACAATTAAGACCCAGCACAACCAAATAAATAAGTGAAAAAGAAAAAAAAAGAGTATCATGGGGGAACTTGGGAATAAATTTATATCTTAGCTTAGATGGGGCCTTTGAGAAAAGCTATCTCTAATATTTATAAAACCTTGAAGCTCCTTTAGGAAATATCTTTCATAAAGTTGCAGTGATAAGAATGACTGTAATTCAATTTCATTTTAATTCAGCTGACATTTGTTGAGTACCTCCCTTTTGCCAGACCCTGGGATAAACCAGGAGGCTGCAAAGATAAATAAGGTCCCTGTCCCTGGGGAGTTCATGGTCTGCCTAGGATGCAGATGAATAAACAAATAACTATAGTACAGCACATTGGGAGATATCTTAGAAATAGGAACAAACTGCTAAGGGAACTCAGATGAGGGAGCTCCACACCTGGAGCGTTCACTCCAGGTGTGGAGAGGCAAGGAGAGCTAAGACAGGTAATGCTATTTATGATGGAACTTACTAGATCTTGAAACATGGGGAGGAGTTGACTGGATTTGGTGGAGAAGCAGAAGCAGTGGAAGAGAACTGGTGAGGTGGAGACACATAGTAGGAAAGGGAACAGTATTGTGACACTCTAAGGAGTGAGTGCCATGATGCCTTCTCATTGTTTCGGTAGAAATCCTTTCACCTAGTGAGGTGCTGCAGTGCATGCTTGGAGCCTGACTGCTTCTCCTGGGTGGGGTTGTGTGTTTTCTATTTACGGTAAGTCTGTGGTGAGGAATAAGGGAGACTTGGCTTGCTTCAGGACTGGGCTGATCCCAGCAATCTTGCCTTACCTAGATTCTTTAGTTAAGCAAAAATTCAGAGCTCCCCTTTTAACTGCAAGTACAGTTTAAATGGTGGTGAGTGGCTTTCACACTTAGGCCTCCCTTTACCCGACAGAGCCATCTCTGGCTTTCTGAACTTCTTTGTGGGTGAAGGAGCTGCGGTGAGTTGCCTGCGACCCTTTGAGCGCTGCAAGAGCCTCAGGGGGTTGGAAGGGCCTGAGAAAGACTTTGTAAAGAAGATTTTAGAATTAAAAAGAAAGTCCTAAAGAGTCCTGAGGATTCTTAGACCTTGTAGAAATCGTCTAGCCCTGGGACAGCAAGTGTGTTTCCTTGTTTGTACTGTCTCTCATTGAATGGTGGTGGTTGTTTGGAAGGCTGGCTTGAGGATGCTCTGGACAAATGGGAAAGGGTCTCATGTGAGGTGAGTGGCAACGACAGAATCCAGATCTCCTGATTCCTGGGCGGAACTTTGGGACACGTGGCGTGGCCGTTCTGAACCCATGGGGCATAGGCTCTTTCCACGGGAGGATTTTTACAACCTCATAAAAGCCAGAAAAATTCAGAGATCTCTGGGAGTCAACTAGATAACAGCATCCTGACAAATGTCATGAACGAAGAGAAAAAGAGGATTCTCCACGTAAATCTTCACTGGCCAGATATTTACACTTTATCAGAGCTCAAGGGGGTGGCCTGGGGTCTGGCGTATTTTATTCTCCTGAAATCATTCGGTAGTTAGGTCTTTTCTAAGAGATTTAGATGTCATACTAATCAGTGAGGATTACAGTCGTGTGAAGGAAAGAGGACAGGTGAATGTCAAAGGAAAGAATATGCCCAAGAGTCCTGCCATTGTTGTGCATTGTTCCCTGCACTGGGGCACTCTCTCAGTAGTTTTGGTCCTTTGAGATCCGGGATTGACTTTGAAGGAGACAACATCTGACTTGTAGGATCAGAAGAGATTGTATTGATGTCATGATACTCAGTTGGGCACACTGGGAGTGAGGATACGAATGTCCCTATCTCAGCTCCAAAACGGACATTTCTAAAATAAGACTAATATGAGAAAGAGAAAAATATCTTCTTCTCTAAGATCATTTCATAGACTCCTCCAAGCTTCAGATCCTGTAACATATGAAATTTAAGCAATCTAAAAGGCAACAAAATAATACTCAGCAAATTAATTGCATGGAAAATAAAGAATGGAGGTGATACGTATAGACTAAAAGAGATTTCAGCAAGTATCAATCAAGTGCCATGTACAGACTTTAGTTGGACCCTGATTCTAACAAACTAAAGAGGAACACCGCAACCATTTGACTTTTAGGGGACAATCTGGATATTAGAACACTGAATATTTGATGATATTAAGGAATTGTTCTTCACTTGGTTTAGGTATGGTGATGGTATTGTGGTTATATTAAAAGAGAGCGACCCTTTATGTTTTAGAGATACGTTTTGTAGTATGTAAGATGAAATGATATGACGTCTGGGGTTTGCTTCAAAATGATATCGGAGGGGGAGAGCTGGATGGAGGTGTATAGAGGACAAAATTGGTGTTAGATTGCTGGTAGTTGGGGCTGGTCAATGGGTACATGGGGGTTCATCGTATTGTTTTGTCTACTTTTGGGTATGTCCAAAAAAGACAATACAGAGGAACGCCACAAGGCAGGACACGGTTATGTATCACGTAATTATAACATGTCAGGGATATGAATACAAAGTAAGGAACATACTATTGTTCATAGAGTAAAGAAACTTATTGCTCGCAGAATATTATTTTTTTAAATTAAATTTTTTTTGTTAAAAAGGAACTATTTTAAAAAATGGAAGCATAGTTAATTTATAATGTTGTGTTTCAAGTGTACAGCACAGTGATTCATATATATATATATATATATATATATATATATATATATATATATATATATATATTCTTTTTCAGATTCTTTTCCATTATAGGTTATTATAAGATATTGAGTATAGTTTCCTGTGCTATACAGTAGGTCTCACAGAATATTCTAAACAGAGCTTTTTGGATCCACTTTAATGAATAGAGGAGACAGCTCTAATTGACAAATGCATTCCTTAATAGATGTTATAAAGGTCAGTTTTGCAAATCCTTTGCTCTCAGTGTTCTTGGAAGACAGTTCTCTAGAGAGTACAAAGTTAACTTTAGCCCATACATTTCTGGGTGAATTTAATTTTGGATCTCCTCTCTGGAACAGGCAGTCCTGCCCTTTCCCCCACCCCTCCTCCCTCATCTGTGTCTTTATAGATCAAGCATATTTGCCCTGTGCCATGGTCTGCCCTACTGTCCCGAGTTCCTTAAGAGCAAGGATGTGCCTCAATCCCACTCTGTGTCCCCAGCCACGGCCCAGGGCCTGGAGCACCGTGGGGTTCAATAGATGAACTGAACTGAATTGAATAACATTTGGTCCAGTCTCTGAACTTTCTGCCATATCTAGAGGACTCCCAGGAGGCCACAGGTCACCCTGAGGGCTGCCTCTGTGGAGGGGCTTGGAAAAAGGGTCGTTGACATTTGAGAATGAATTTGAAGTGATCCCTGTTTGAGGAGCCGGTTCGTTGTTTCTTTGATGGTGTGACGCCCCCTGGTGGTTCGCTGTTAGAATAGCTTCTTCAGGGAGCTGTCATTCACTGCTTGGGCTGTGCGGGAGAAGAGAATTTAGAATCCTTTGTCACAAATCCAAGCTGCAACTGGCAGCTCTTGTCATTTATTGCTCTTTAATGTAGGAGTGGCCGGTATAGGTGAGCCCACCTGCGTATGCCAGGCCATTGGATGGTGCAAATGGGGTGGCCACGTACAGCTCTGTAATAAGAGCTTCAGGGAGTCACTGGCTTAAGGTACATCCTTTGCTGACCTCCTAGGGAGTCCTCCTACCCTAGATAAGAAAACGAAGCTGGATCTATTGCCTCCAGAAGGTCACTGTTAAAATGCACACTGACATTTTGGGTTAGGCAGAGAGGAGGAGTCTTCACATGAGTAAAGAGTAAAGTAACGCTTAACTGAGTACCTGCTGTGTGCCAGATATTGCTGTAGGCCCTTTCACATACCTTCCCATTTTAAGCTATGGCAACCACCCATTCTGATGTTCATGGGATAAAACTGATTTCAGACCCAGTCCCATTTCCCCTGTCAAGGCACTTGTAGTTCTCAGACTGTGGATGCTAATATTCAGTTCAGTAAACACGGTTGCCGCACTTATGGTGTACTCCCATGAGCACAGCAGCTCAAGTGCCTTGATAAGATGTAACAATCTGTCTCAGGGTTGGACAGAGTTAAGGCTGCCTCTTTTGTATGGGCAATGAATATTTTTCTTTCTTTCTTGTCTACGGTAATGAATTACCATAAACATAGCTGTTGAAAACAACATGCATTTATTATCTCCCAGTTTCAGTGGGTCTGGAGGTTAGTATAGCTTAGCTGGGTCCTCTGCTGGCGAGCTCATGAGGCTGCAGTTAAGGTGTTGGCTGGACTTCATTCTCATCTGGAGAAGTATCTGCCTCTAAGCTCCTCCAGGTTGTTGGCAGAATTCATTTCCTTACAGCCCTGTAACTGAGGGCTCCAGCTTTTTGCTGGCTTTCAGCTGAAGGCTGCCTTCAGATCCTAGAGCTCACCCGCAGCTCCCTGCCTGTGGATTTCCTCGACATGCTGGCTTACTTCATTAAGCCAGCAAGGAGAATCCCTGACCTCGGGAAAAGCTCTCACCTGATTAAACCAGGCCCACCCTTGATAATCTTCCTTTCGATGAACACAAAATCAACTGATTTGGAACCTTAATTACATCTGCAGTGTCTTCACCTTTGCCATGTTCTATTGGCTGGAAGCAAGTCACAGATCCCGCCCACACCGAAGGAAAGAGATTATATAGGGAATGGCCACGAGGGGTCAGGGATCCATGGGGGCCATCTTAAAAATTCTGTCTACCACAGTAAGATTGTTCTTGATTTCTTTTGTATTCCAGTATCACAGAAAATGCAGGTTCCATACAGACAGACTGGCAAATAGGGTTCCACTCTTCCTTGATTCCTTAAAAAATTTCAGTACCACTTACTACCCGGGTATTGGCTGTACTGTTCCCCCTCTTGGCAGAAGGTGGGGGGATCTTCAGTTGCCCAGGTGTTCTCAGCCTCAGGGCTGATAGTGTTTCCTTGGCTTTGGACTGAGGTGTCCCTGTGCTGTGCACCTGAGTCTGCTGCCCTGACCAGGCTACCTTACGAGATGTGTGGGTCAGTTGTGGGAAATAGGAGCGAGGACTTCAGATTCTTTTTTAAGCAACTTTATTGAGATATAATTTGAATAACATAAAATTTACCCATCTTAAGTGTACAGTTCAATGAGTTTTCGTTTGTTTATACATTTAAACCAGCATCACAATCCAGTTTTAGGATACCTCCATTACCCTGAAAGTTCCCTTGAGCCTTTTGTACTCAATCTCTGCTCCCACCCCCCAGCCCCAGATAACCACTGATCTGCTGTCTGACTCTATAGTTTTGCCTTTTTTTCCCTAGAAATATTATATAAATAGAATCATGTAATATGTGGTCTTTGGTGTCAGCTTGTTTTATCAAGCAGAATGGTTGTGAGGTTCACTTATGTTGTTGCATGTATCATTACTTTATTCTTCTTTATTACTGCATACTATTTCTTTCAGGTCTGGCTACATAACTTGTAGGCCCAGTGCAAAATGCAAATGCCAGTCCCCTTGTTCAAAAAGCAGGAAAAAGTGCCATTAACAGTATTAAAATATAAAGCTTTTCCTTTTCTTCTGCGGTCTCTTTCTTAGTCTGCCATGGTGCTTTTTATTTGCTATTTGGTGTTGTGTTTAGCACGTGGATACTTACCATGGCTCACTGTGTGCACGTGGTCCTCCAGCTGCTGGGTTGCCTTTCCCACCAGCCACTGGACTCATGTGCTGTGGCTTGGCTGGGGGTGTGGAAGTTGAGCCAGGCATCTCTCTTTCACATGGGTCTATTGCCCCAACCCATGGGGACAGGTAACCCCCAAGGGTAGTGCAAGCTTTATGCTGGGATGTGCTGGGAACCTAGATCTGTCCCATGTCCCATTGGACTTCACTTACCAAACACAGATTCAAAGGTAAACTTACTAAGAAGTTCAAGATGGTGACCACAGAGCATGAAACCCTATGTGTGGGTTCCTTCTGAGCGTGGTTCACGTGCATCTACCCTGGCTGCTTGCCCACGAAGCTGGCCCGGATTCCACTGTTTGATACATCATTTTGTTTATCCATTCAGAAAATGATGGACATTTAAGTTGTTCTAGTTTTTAGTCATTATGAACGTTCATTTATGAGAGCCTTCGTGTAGACATGTTTTCCTTCCTCTTGAGTGGATACCCAAGAGTGTAATTGCTGGGTCATATGGAAAGTGTGGGTTTAACTTTTTGAGAAATTGTCAAATTGTTTTCCAAAGTGGCTGTAGCATTTTACATTTCCACTAGCAATGTCTGAGGGTTTCTTCCTATCCTCACCAACACTTATTATCTGTCTTTTTGATTATAGCCTTTCTGCTGGAGGAGTTGTGATGGTTTTTCATTATGGTTTTGATTTGCATTTTCACAATGACCAGTGATACTGAACATCTTTTCATGTATTTATTTGCTATCCATATATTTTCTTCGGTGAAGTATCTATTTAAATCTTTTGCCCATTTGTTTTAACATTGGGCATTGGGCATTGCTCATTGTTTTGCCCATCGGGTTGTTTGTCTTATTATTGAATTGTGAGACTTAAAAAAATGTTCTGGGTACAAGTTGTTCTAGTTATATTATTTGTAAATATTTTCTCCTGGACCGTGACTTATCTTTTCATTTTCTTAATGCTGTCTTTTGAACAGCAAATGTTTTTAATTTTAATGAAGTCCAGTTAATCAAAAATTGTTTTCTTTTATGGTCCATACCTTTGGTGACATCTGATTCTTTTTATTACTCTCTTCAGGGGAGAAATTGGGGGCCATGGTGAAAGACAGTCACTGCTTTCTTATTTGTTTGGGGGCGTTGAGGGACTGATATTTCTTGATTGTTTTATAGAAACACACAGAGAAAATGAACGTGATGTTTAGATGAACAGGACTTTTGCAGCCTCCCCTTGCCTTCCTCCCCATTGCAGACGTGCAGTACAATGTGTCTGGGGAGAGTCTTGTGGGGAGACTTAGAGATGATGGAGAGGAGTCATAGCCTGACAGTTCCACTCTCCACATGAAAAGGGAAAACATCACATGGAAATTTCAGGCATCGTGGGATCCTCCGACCCTGCATGAGGGATTTTTCCAGAAGGTCTGACCTTGTGATTATGCTGGAAGGGGAATGGTTTGAAGCTGAAGCTCTAGTTTTTCTTTTTTTCAAAATCTAAGCACCATTCAAAGTGAATGATTAGCAGAAACCTCAGTTTTAGCTAAAACTGCAAATAGGATGATAGATGCGATACTCATAATGTAAATGGTGAAGAGACATTTTATGACTCAGGATATTTTTATATTATTAATATCTTTCAGTTAGCTTAAAAAGTATTTATTGAACACCCGTTATGTGCAGGCACTGTTCTAGGCTCCCTTTGTCCTAAAAAGGACAAAGCAAACAAAAATCCTTGCTCTTGTGGAGCTTATATTCCAGGAGGGGGAGACAGACAGTACATAAAAAGTAAGGAAAATGACACAGTATGATAGAAGTGACAGATGTTATGGGAAAAAATAGCAGGGGATGGGGGTGAGGGGTGCTGAAGATGTTTCATATCATATAGGGTGGTCAGGAGAGAACTCACTGAAGGGGTGCTATTTGAAGTAAGGAAGTGTTATCTGGGGAAAGAGCAAAAAAGGAAGAGGCCCCAGATGGTGCAGAAGCTCCAAGACGATGGTTTGCCCAGCGTGTTCATGGGCTGGTGTGCAGGTCCGGGTAGAAAGAGCAGGGAAGAGTGACGCAGGAGACACACCAGAAAGGAAATGGGGCCGGATAATGTCGGCCTCAAAACCCATTAAGATTTGAGCTCTTGCAGAGAGTGAACTAGAACACATTTTGTGCAACTGTAATATCCAAGTTTCTTTTCCATTCAGGTGTTTAACAGTTACATTTTCCTCAAATGATTTCCCGAACAATGCAAGGAGTTCAGTGCGTGACTGAATAATAGTTAACTTTTAAAAATGGCAAATGATGCTGGGTGGATAATAAAAGATAACAAGTAGATCTAAAATGTTATTATGGAGCTGCCAAAAAGATGAAAATACTGGCCTATGTACAAATGAATAAAATTTAAATATAAAAATGCATCTATTTTCTTTGAAATAGGTTTTGAATAGGTTATTAAAAACGGAGACTGGGAAATTACAAAAGATAATTTATTACAAAGCAGGCTATAAATGGGGAAGTACAATGTTACAATGAAGTCGTAGATTTAAAAAGTGACTCACCAGAATATGCAATTATTAGGTACAAGTAAGGTGCACGCTTAAAGATATTTTTACTTATACTTGAGTAATATGGAATAATATGGACGGTGATTCAGTCAGAGTATCTCCTTGTGCACTGGGGGAAGAAAGGTACAGCATGAACACACTAACTCCTTAGGGAGTGGGCTGGGCCCACCGTTGGTGGTTTGTGAACCCAGCTCACCATCTACGAGAAAGTATGCGTCTTGCAACCAAATCTTACAAGTCGGGTGACAACGTGACTCTTAGAAAAAGCTGTGGGCTACGTGGCTTAAAACTCAAACAAATATCAATCATTTAGACCAGAAAGTTCTCCAAGCCGAAACTGGACCTTTAAATGTAAAGAAAATATCCTGCCTCAGAGGGACTGGAGTAGACCCAGAAGTCATTCTGGTGTAAATTGACCTGTTTCTGCCTTTCCCGGTGTTCATTTTTGCACAGCTTTGTCAGAAACCCGTTGTTGGCGCCCTCTGGTGGCAGATTCAAGATGAGGCCTAGTGGCTGGCAACACCTTGTAGTTAACATGACCTAACAGCCCTTACTTCATGAGAAATGACTGTATCAACTCACTGCTTGTAAAATCTAGCATTTCCCTTTGTTAGTGATGCATATTCCAGAGTTTAATAAAATTACTTGAACACTGATTTGGGCTTACAAATAAAGAAGCACGTGGAATATTTCTGCATGATAATAGCTAGTACATTTGGGGTTCTTACTATTCTGAGTGCTTCACGTTTATTAACTCATTTAAGTCATACAACAATTGTATGGGGTGCTATTATTATTATTATTTTAAACATCTTTATTGGAGTATAATTGCTTAACAATGATGTGTTAGTTTCTGCTTTATAACAAAGTGAATCAGCTGTACCTATACATATATCCCCATATCTCCTCCCTCTTGCGTCTCCCTCCCACTCTCCCTATCCCACCCCTCTAGGTGGTCACAAAGCACTGAGCTGATCTCCCTGTGCTATACGGCTGCTTCCCACTAGCTATCGGTTTTACATTTGGTAGTGTATATATGTCCATGCCACTCTCTCACTTTGTCCCAGCTTACCCTTCCCCCTCCCCACGTCCTCAAGTCCATTCTCTGGTAGGTCTGCGTCTTTATTCCCGTCCTGCCCCTAGGTTCTTCATGACCATTTTTTTTTTTTTTTTTAGATTCCATATATATGTGTTAGCATACGGTATTTATCTTTCTCTTTCTGACTTACTTCACTCTGTATGACAGACTCTAACTCCATCCACCTCATTACAAACAACTCAATTTCATTTCTTTTTATGGCTGAGTAATATTCCATTGTATATATGTGCCACATCTTCTTTATCCATTCATCTGTCGATGGACACTTAGGTTGCTTCCATGTCCTGGCAATTGTAAATAGAGCTGCAGTGAACATTGTGGTACATGACTCTTTTTGAATTACAGTTTTCTCAGGGTATATGCCCAGTAGTGGGATTGCTGGGTCGTATAGTAGTTCTATTTTTAGTTTTTTAAGGAACCTCCATACTGTTCTCCATAGTGGCTGTATCAATTCACATTCCCAGCAACAGTGCAAGAAGGTTCCCTTTTCTCCACACGCTCTCCAGCATTTATTGTTTGTAGATTTTTTGATGATGGCCATTCTGACTGGTGTGAGATGATATCTCATTGTAGTTTTGATTTGCATTTCTCTAATGATTAATGATGTTGAGCATTCTTTCATGTGTTTGTTGGCAATCTGTATATCTTCTTTGAAGAAATGTCTGTTTAGGTCTTCTGCCCATTTTTGGATTGGGTTGGTTGTTTTTTTGATATTGAGCTGCATGAGCTGCTTGTAAATTTTGGAGGTTAATCCTTTGTCAGTTGCTTCATTTGCAAATATTTTCTCCCATTCTGAGGGTTGTCTTTTCGTCTTGTTTATGGTTTCCTTTGCTGTGCAAAAAATTCTAAGTTTCATTAGGTCCCATTTGTTCATTTTTGTTTTTATTTCCATTTCTCTAGGAGGTGGGTCAAAAAGGATCTTGCTGTGATTTATGTCATAGAGTGTTCTACCTGTGTTTTCCTCTAAGAGCTTGATAGTGTCTGGCCTTACATTTAGGTCTTTAATCCATTTTGAGTTTATTTTTATGTATGGTGTTAGGGAGTGTTCTAATTTCATTCTTTTACATGCAGCTGTCCAGTTTTCCCAGCACCACTTATTGAAGAGGCATGAGGTGCTATTATATTCCCATTTCACAGAAGGGGGAAACTGAGGTACAAAGAGGTCTCATTTGCACAAGGTCACACAGCTAGTAAGTGGGAGAGCTGGGATTTAAACTCAGGAAATCTTCTTCCAGATTCTGTGCTCTTAATCACTACACTGTACCGTCGCTTATTTGGCTGGGTACACTTTTTTATTTTTAAACCTATGGAAGTGACATACACTTTTTTTTTTAATTAATTAATTAATTAATTAATTATTTATTTATGGCTGTGTTGGGTCTTCATTTCTGTGCGAGGGCTTTCTCTAGTTGCGGCAACTGGGGGCCACTCTTCATCGTGGTGCGCGGGCCTCTCATTATCGCGGCCTCTCTTGTTGCGGAGCACAGGCTCCAGACGTGCAAGCTCAGTAATTGTGGCTCACGGGCCTAGTTGCTCTGCGGCATGTGGGGTCTTCCCAGACCAGGGCTCGAACCCGTGTCCCCTGCATTGGCAGGCAGATTCTCAACCACTGCGCCACCAGGGAAGCCCCCACAGTTGGTTTTGTCAATGCCTGGTTCTCTAGCATTGACTGTCATTCTTCAAATACTTTGCTTTTTATTTTTATTTATTATTTATTTATTTATTTTTATTAATTTTTTTTTGGAGTATAGTTGCTTTACAGTGTTGTGTTAGTTTCTGCTGTACAGCAAAGTGAATCAACTATATGTATACATATATCCCCTCTTTTTTGTATTTCCTTCCCATTTAGGCCACCACAGAGCATTCAGTAGAGTTCCCTGTGCTATACAGTAGGTTCTCATTAGTTATCTATTTTATACATAGTATCAGTAATGTGTATATGTCAATCCCAATCTCCCAATTCATCCCCCGCCTCCCCCCGCCCTGCCTTTCCCCCTTGGTATCCATACGTTTGCTGTTCTCTATGTCTGTGTCTCTATTTCTGCTTTTCAAATAAGATCTTCTGTAACATTTTTCTAGATTCCACATATATGCATTAATATATGATATTTGCTTTTCTCTTTCTGACTTCACTCTGTATGACAGTCTCTAGGTCCATCCACATCTCTACAAATAACCCAATTTCATTCCTTTTTATGGCTGAGTAATATACCATTGTATATATGTACCACATCTTCTTTATCCATTCCTCTGTTGATGGACTTTTAGGTTGTTTCTGTGTCCTGGCTCTTGTAAATAGTGCTGCAGTGAACATTGGGGTGCATGTGTCTTTTTGAATTATGGTTTTCTCTGGGTACTTTGCTTTTTAAAAGCAAAGCAAGGTGAAATACTTGTATATATTTGTGCATACACACACTTAAAATATATATTAAGAAAAAAATATATGTATATTAAGTTAAATATATCATTTAAAGAAAGCTATATAAAAAGGAAGATTATATATATGAAGGAAGATAAATACATCGCTTTGACTTCAAAAGTATTTGAATTTTTTTCTTTGTGGTGATGCGTATGTTCCGATAACACTTGCTGTCATTTATTAATTCAAGTTGTTCTTCAGATTGGGGTTGAAAATGTAAAGTTTGCATGTCTTAATCTCTGTGTCTCAGTTTCTTGAGAGTAGAATTAGGATATGATTTATCTTTGAGTGCCAGTAGTGGGGAATCTATCAATACTTATTGAATGAATGAATAATGGAGTAAATATATGAGCTAAACCTTATTCAAAGTAGTGAGTATTCATAGTATTGATAGAATAGGCTCATATGCTGTCGATGGTTCATTACTTTCCTTGCTACTTTACATGTACTAACTCAATCTACAGCAACCTTATGAGGTAGGTACTGCTCTTACTCAACATTCTATAGGTAAAGAACCTGAGGCACAGAGGTTAAATAAATTGTCCAAGCTGGTAAGTGGCAGAGCTAAGATTCAAACCAGGAAGTTTGGCTCTGGCGTCCATGAGCTCAACCACCATGCTACATGGCCTCATGCAAACAGGCCTGAGCTGGCCTTGGCCATGATGATTGTGTTTACAGAGCTGCAGGGGTGCACCCTGCGTGGCTTTTTCTGTGCTTAGTGCTTATGATGGAAAAAGTATGAGGCATGGATTCCTTTCAGCTCCGGGGAACTCAGATTTCACACGCCTCCCCCCACCCCACAACTGAACTCACCATGCCCTTCCCCCAGTCCCTAAACTCAGTCCTTTTCTCTGCTCCCTGTCTCAGCAGGTGGCAACAACAGTCTCTTGTCAGGGCTTCCTTTCTCCAAGGTTACCCCTGTCCCATCCATGCGCCACACAGCACTCCAGAGTGATTAAAAAAAAAAACAGACATAATTTTTTCTAGCAGTTTTAGGTTCACAGTAAAATTGAACGTAAAGTACAGAGTTCTCATACGCCCCCTCCACACAGCCGGCCTCCTGCACTGGCTTCTGCCAGGAGTACGTTTGTTACAATTGATGAACCTATGTTGACACATTATTGCCCATGTCCATAGTTTACCTTAGGGTTCGCTCTTGGAGTTGTGTGTTCTGTGGGTTTGGACAAATCTATAATGACATGTATCCACCATTACAGCAGCATACAGAGTAGTTTCACTGCCTTAAAAAGCCCCTGTGCTCTGCCTATTCATTCCGTTTTCTCCCCTAACTCATGGTAACTGCTGATCTTTTCTTTTTCCTGTCTCCATAGTTTTTGCCTTTTCCAGAATGTCACATAGTTGGATCCATTCAGGATGTAGCCTTTTCAGATTGGCTTCTTTCGCTTAGAAATATGCCTTTAAGGCTCCTCCATGTCTTTTCACGGCTTGATTGCTCATTTCTTTTTAGCACTGAATAATACTCCATTGTCTGATGTATCAGTTTATTTATCAGAGTGATCTTTCAAAGACACAAATCTGATTGTAGTTCTCTCTACTTAAAATCCTTTAATAGCTTCCCTGTGGATAAAAAATAAACTCATTTGCATGTGTTCCAAAGTCTTCACAAAAATAACCTTGCATTCTATCCATTACCTTCCCCATGGTACTCAGTTCTCCATCCTTAATGAACTTCTTTCTGTTCCTCAAAGTGACATATTCTCTCACTTACCCCAGGGCCTTTGCACATGCTGTTTCCCCCTGGCTTCACATCCTCCCCCTACTCTAGTTCTTTGTTCTCCTCCTGTCTTGTCATTCTTCAGGGTGACTTTAGCATCAATGTAGGTGGTCCATTCAATATTCTGGACTCTCAGTTCCTTGACCTCCGGCTCCAAAGACCTTTCATTTGACCTGATTAAGCCACCCATTCGCAAAGTCATGGACAATAACTGCCCCACCTCTTAAATCTGGATTTCTGGCATCCTGCTCTCTGATCCTTCCCTCTTGTGTCTCCAGCTCACTTGTTTAAACAGGACTCCCACCCAGGCAAGTCCTAGACCACAGTGCAGCCTCTACTTCTGTACCCATCCCCCTCCTCATACCCTCACTTCCCTCTCTGTGCAGCGTAGATTCTATGGCCTGGCATTTAAGCCTTCCCTTGCAAAGTCTTATAAACCTCTTGCCTCTCTCTCTCCTCTATTGTCCTTGCCTATAAAAAACCACAACCTGGTTAAAGCCAGGTTAAAGCCACTAACTCTGCCCCTGCCCCTGTGCAGCTGTGCTCTGCTGGAGAAAAGGCCATAACCACTTGTTTCAATACATAAGACCGGAGAACCCAAATGGCGGCACCACGGTTCCCCACGAACAGCCTTTAATCTTGCTCATCTTCACCCTGCCAGCCTTGACCCTGCCTCCTCCTCCAGTTATGGCCACATCTCTGTGCTTCTGTTCAAAGCTAAGAAGTTTGAGAAGTCATGTGTCCTCACTCGCTTGATTTCCTCACCTCCTGGTCTCTCTCCTTCCTACGTTTCCATAAGGCTCCATAACTCACTATACTGAAAGGGCTTTATCAAAGTCTCCAATGCCATATCTTGCCACAGACAGTTCTGTCCTCATCTTGTTCAACCTGTTAGTAAAATGGACTACTTATTCATTTTTTTATCCTTCAAAAAAATTAAAATTGTGGTAAAATACATGTGATACACAGTTTACCATATTAACCATGTTTAAGTGCACAGTTCAGCAGTGTTAGGCACATTCACGTTGTTGGGCAGCCAGTCTCCAGCAGTCTTTTCTCTGTACCCATTAAACAACAACTCCCCATTCCTCTCTCCCTCCAGCCCCTGCAACCAGCATTCTACTTTCTGTCCCTGTGGTTTTGACTACTTTAAGTACTGCATATAAGTGGAATCATACAGTGTATGTCCTTTCGTGACTGACTTATTTCACTTAACGTAATGTCCTCAAGGTTCATGCATGTGGTAGCATGTGGCAGGATTTCCTTCTTTTTTAAGGCTGCAAAATAGTCCATTGTATGTATATAGAATATTTTCCTTATCCATCCACCCGTTGATGGACATGTAGATTTGCCTCCACCCTTTGGCTATTGTCAATAAAGCTGCTATGAACATGGGTGTACAAATATCTGTTCAAGTCCCTGCTTTCAGTTCTTTGGAGTATATACCAGAAGTGGAGTTGCTGGATCATATGGTAATTCTATATGTAATTTTTTTATGAACCTCCAAAACTCTTTTCCTTAGTGGCTGCGTCATTTTACATCCCAACCAGCAGTGTACAAGAGTTCCAATTTCTCCACATCCTTGTCAACACTTGTTATGTTCTGTTTTTTTTTTTGATAGTAGCTGTCCTAAATGAGTGTGAGGTGATATCTCACTGTGGTTTTGATATTAATTTTTCTAACAATTAGTGATGTTGAGTATCTTTTCATGTGCTTGTTGGCCATTTCCATATCTTCCTTGGAGAAATGTCTATTCAAGTCCTTCATCCATTTTTAAATTGGATTGTTGGGTTTGTTGTTGTTGTTGAGTTGAATGAGAGTTCTTTATATATTCTAGGTATTAACTCCTTATCAGATATATGATTTGCAAATATCTTCTCCCATTCTTTAGGTTGTCTCCTCATTCTACTGATTGTGTCCTTTGACACACAGAAGTTTTAAATTTTGATATAGTCCAGTTTATCTATTTTTTCTTTTGCTGCCTGTGCTTTTGGTGTCATATCCAAGAAATCATTGCCAATTCCATGTCATGAAGCTTTCCCCCTATGTTTTCTTCTGAGAGCTTTATAGTTTTAGCCCTCATGTCTACATTTTTGATCCATTTTGAGTTAATTTTGATATGTAGCATAAGGATCCAAATTCTTTTTTTTTTTGCATGTGGATATTTCATTTTCCCAGTGCCATTTGTTGAAAGACTCCACTTCATTTCTCAAACACTTGCTTTTCTAGTGCTCTGTGATTCTGCATGTTCCTGCCTTGCCTCTTACCTCAATGACTGTTCCTTCTCCATCTATTATGCTGGTTCCTCTTCTTTCTGACCTCCAAATACTGGATCTCTATAAGCTCAGTACCTGTCTCTTTCCCCTCCCTTCCCTAGGTGATCTCATTCAATTCCATGTCTTTAAATCATGACAACCCCCAATTCTCTATCTCCATCCCAGATCCTGTATTCTGGGCTCACACATCCACTTATCTTTTTGATATCTTCATTCAGATGTCTAAGAAACATCTTAACCTCACAGTATTGATTACCCCGTCCAAGTCTGCTCCTTCCTTGTTCCCACCATCTCCCACTTTGCTGATCTTTCCCAAGAAAGAATATGTATAGCAATAATCATTTTTTAACAGCAACTTTTTTTTTTTCATTTTGCTGCACTGGTTTGGGTCTCCCAATTACCTGCTCTCATAGCATATGTTCTTACCTACCAAAGCACTCATGACTCTAGTTTATCGTAATTATTTGTTTCTAGCAATTGGCTGTCTCCTACACTAGACTATCACCTCCAGGGGTGTGCCTGCTTTGTTCAAGATAGAATCCCCAGCCCTCAGCGTATTGTCTGGGACATAGTAGGGGCTCAGTAAATACCTGTTGATTGAATGAATGAATGATCTGGCAGTGGAGTATGAGAGGTCTAGAGGTGAGGAGACTGGAGTTAGGGAACCCATTTAGGAATCTCTCTACGTAAGAGGTGATAAATATCTGAGCTAGAAGAGTCGGGGTGGAAAGGAAGAGATATAGTTAAGAATCATGAAAGCTGAATCCATGGAATATGAATGTCTGGGGATGAGGAGGGAGGGATGACTCAGAACTTGTGCAGAAAGTATGCTTCAGTGATGTGGCTTTGTACTTGATAACATCATGCTCACCAGTTAATATAATTTACTGAAACACTGTTAGCAAAGAACTATATTAGGTAGTTTCCTACTTTCCTGTAGAGAATTCTCTTCTTCTGTGTAGAAAATTTCCTTTGCTATGGAAAGTTCTTTTCTATAGGCAGTTCCTGAAAAACTGTACAAATGTTAAATGTATGAAGGCTGTATAAGGTATTTGGATGCTACAGGGGAAACTCCATTCTCCGAGAGCTAAGACACACTTCCCAAGTTACATCTTGTCTTCTAGGTCCAATCTTGGATCACCTGGTTTTAGAACCTAATCTGTGTTCTTTAGCTTTTTTTCTTTTTCTGTCACAGATGTACACACATCAGCTTAAGTTCAGTGAACTCCAGTTGAGAGAGTCCCTGATTCAAGCTCAAATGACAATTCCCATTTTTGTGTCAACTGTAGTAAGGTTATGAGACTTAATGTGTCTAATCACTGTAGTTCCAGTCTGTCATTTTCCCATTGTCTACACCTTTTTTTGACATAATAAGGGCAAAATGCAGTAAAATATTCAAATAAGTGTGTAAACAATCTCTAATGGATAGAAGTGGGGTGCTGCTAAAATTGAGCTATGAGCTGTTGGCTGGCATGACAGTTTGCGCGGTTTTGCTTGTTGGGTAATATACAAAAGATCCCCCATGCTGAGGGGCACCTTTGTTAAGAAGTGCCCTGCTGTAAAAGGGTTGCGAAGAAAATGGAACTCTACTTATATTTCAGGAAATTTGCAGGTAGTTCTGTATAATGCCTTTAATTGGACTCTCCTTCTTCTATCAGAGCTAGTCTTTCTACTCACTATGTTCGTTTCTTTGACAGGAACCTGTTATGGGCTGAACTGTGCTCCACCCTCTCCCCCCAGCTGAATTCAAATGTTGAAGTCCTAGCCCCTAGTACCTTAGAATGTGACTGTATTTGGAGATAAGGCATTTAAAGAAGTAATTACGGTAAAAGGAGGTTATATGGATGGGCCCCAATCCAATATGACTTTTAAGAAGAGGCGATTAGGACATACACACACAGAGGGAAAACCATGTGAAGACCCAGGGAGGAGATGGCCGTCTGCAAGCCAAAGAGAGAGGCCCCAGAAGAAACCAATTCTGCCAACATCTTGATCTAGGACTTCTAGCCTGCAGAACTGTTTGAACATTAATTTCTGTTGTTTAAGCCTCCCAGTCTGTGGTACTTGGTTATGGCTGCCCCAGCACACTAATACAGAGCTCCTTGACCAAACGCCACCAGCCTTGCTGAGACCCCTTAGACACCCTCTCAGCCTCGCAGGGTCCTCTGGGCCTTAGAGGAGGAGAAGCATTCCCTTAGGGCCCAAGCAAGGCATAGAGGTTATGAGTGGTAGGATGACTTGCCCAGAGGCACACGCCCAGGAGGAGGCCAGATTGTAGACTTGAGTTTACTGTTCACCACATAGCCCCCTTAAGAGATTTCGACCTGTCAATTTTTTAGTCTATTTGATAAAATGCTGGTTAAGGCATACCATTTTGAATACATCCATGTAATCACTTGCAAACAGATGCTATCCTTCTTTAGATTTCATGATAACGTTCTTAAACTTTTCACACGAATGGCCAAAATGAAAGAAGTTGTAAGGGAGAGAGCAATGATGGGGGAGGGGAGATATTACAAACCTACACTTAGATCTCTGCCAAGATGTAAAAAACACCAAAAAAGTAAAAATCAATTACAGGTCATTGTTAAAAAGAAGAATATTTTCTTATGTTATTATAAAAGTAATAAATATTTATGGTGCAACATTTGCAAAAGGCAAAAGTTTAAAGAAAGAAACATGTATCTCTCACAATCTGACCATTCAAAGATAACTCTTAGGAACAATTAAATAGCCGTCTTTCCAAAATTTTATTCTCTGCCTATGCAAACATACGTATGTATCACAAAAATGAAATTACAGTGTACACGTACAATTTTATAGCATCTATTTTATCCGTTTGGAAATATATATATATTTTTTTAAATTTTATTTATTTATTTATTTTTTGCTGTGTTGGGTCTTCATTGCTACATGCGGGCTTTCTCCAGTTGCTGCGAGCCGGGGCTACTCTTCCTGGTGGTGTGCGGGCTTCTCATTACGGTGGCTTCTCTTGTTGCAGAGCACAGGCTCTAGGTGCGCGGGCTTCGGTAGTTGTGGCATGCGGGCTCAGTAGTTGTGGCTCGTGGGCTCTAGAGCGCAGGCTCAGTAGTGGCGCACGGGCTTAGTTGTTCTGTGGCATGTGGGATCTTCCCGGACCAGGGCTCGAACCCGTGTTCCCTGCATTGGCAGGCAGATTCTCAACCACTGCGCCACCCGGGAAGTCTCCGTTTGGAAGTATTTTATGGACATTCTCCCAAATCATCAAATAGTCTTTGAAAACGCAACTCTTTTTTTCAAATTTGTTTTATTTATTTATTTATTTATTGGCTGTGTTGGGTCTTCATCGCTGCACGCAGGCCCCCTCCAGTTGCAGCGAGCTACTTGTCATTGCAGTGCAGGAGCTTCTCATTGCGCTGGCTTCTCTTGTTGCGGAGCACAGTCTCCAGGTGCACTGACTCAGTAGTTGTGGCACACAGGCTCAGCAGTTGTGGTGCACAGGCTTAATTGCTCAGTGGCATGTGGGATCCTCCCGGACCAGGGCTCGAACCCGTATCCCCTGCACTAGCAGGCGGATTCCCAACCACTGTGTCACTGGGGAAGCCCGAAAACGCAACTCTTATGGTTACATTTTTAATGTCCATTATACAAATATGCCACACTTTATTTAATTAATACCCTAGTATTCAGGTAAAGTAAGTTCGTTTTCTTTTTTTTTTACCATTTCATTTATTTATTTTTGAAGCATAAAATACATTTATTGGAAGAGTATTAGGTAGCTGACAGATTCAAAGGTGACGCTGTTGAATGAGGCTTGTTGAGGAACCGAAACTGGCAATGCTTGGGCAAAATTCTGCCACTGAAATAGTCATCTTGGGACAATGCAGCTGGCTCTTCAGCCCCAGGAACTTTTCACTGACAAGGCTTGGCTGGTATGTGGCCGCTGGAAACTCACTGTGGCTCCTTTCTCCTCTTCACTAAGTTCATTTTCTAATCACAAATATGGTCAAAATGTTAGTGAAATTATGTTGAAAAAATATAGGTCAGGAAAAATTTTTAAAGGACATATTATATATTTAGTTACCCTCAAATTAAGGACTTTTATTTAGACAATTGCAATTGAAGTTATTCTTTCTCACTAATTATGTATTGTCACTGTAGGTAGTTTAGTTTTATTGAAAGAAATTTGATTAAATTATGAAATTTGAGTAAATTTACTTTTATGACTTTTATTTTGAACCTTCTTTTCATTGAATCATTAATTGGTGGTTCATTTTATTTTTAGTGTTAGTGTGTGTACCTGAAATGGTATCTGTTCCATGAATTCCAATTTAAGGTTCCAATGCTTTTCCTCCTTGTATTTGTCTGCTTTTCTTTCTGAAATGACAGGGCCTGGCACATTTTTAAACATTTTCTGAAAATGTCTATGAAGCGAGTTCAAAAGACCTGAACTTTTGTCCTCATTAAGTTGTGGAGAAAATAGAGAATGTTAATGTGTTTACTTTAAAATGAGTAGAATTGCAAGATCAACTATCTGCTATGTTACTGCAACTTTCTAGCATTTGTCAAGGGCTTAATAGATGGCAGGCACTTTCCTGTAGATTATTTCATTTAATTCTCACTCCAGTCTCACAATTTATGTAGAATTTCCTCCATTTTATATGAGCAGAAACTGAGTCAGAGAGGTTGAATCACTTGTCCAGAGGCACGTAGATAAGTGGTGGGCTCCAAAGCATGTGTTTTTCTTCATGACACAGCACAGTTTTTTGATGACCAGGACACAGCTCCTCAGATCGTGTTTGGACTTCTTTAACGGGCATTCAGCAGCAAGGAGCATGCACACGTAGACCAGGTGTGATGATAAAATAATCAGACTCTTTTTGTGGGCGGTTATGGGAATCATTCTCATTGTTTTCTAGTCACAGACTTACATTATGTACAGTATATATATCCTTGGGGGTAGATGGGTGAGTACATATATACAGGTACAAAAGCCTACCTTGAAAAGGATAGAATGATGCCTTTGTAAACCTCCCAAACCCAGCCACATCCTATAGTCAGAACACAAGTTGGCAGCCAAATGCTGTAATAACAGTCCATCAAGGCTCAGAAAATTAATATTTGAAAATAAAGAGGTTTTACTATTTATTATTGTTTTTTCATCCTCATTCTTTTAACTTGGTGCTTGGCACTGATTGGCTATGACCTTGGTTTACCTTGACTATGCTTTTGGTTATTTATTGCAGCCGTATTGCCCCTGGCTGCCATAGGCAAACACTCTTCCGAGATGTTTTTTAGAGTCCATTTTTTTTTGATGTATAACATAAATATGTTTCAGTGTAGACAGATCACAGGGTACAGGTTGATGGATTTTCATGAAATGGACTCACCCGTATAGCTGACACCCAGATTAAGAAAAAGAACATTACCAGCATCAGAGAAACGCCCTCATACCCAGTCTTAATCACCATCACCCCCTCCCCAAAGGCTTCCACTCTCCTGACTTTTATCACCAGTTTTGCCTGTTTTTGAACTTCATGCAAGTTGATTCGTAGAAAATTTTGCATTTGGTTTCATTTTTCAATGTTATTTTGTGAGATTCATCCATGCTCTTACATGCAGTATTTGTTTATCCACTTTCATTTCTACACAGCATTACTTTGTCTGAATAAGTCACAATTTATTTTATCCATTCTCTTATGGATGGGCACTTGAGTTTTCCCCCATTTTTGGCTATTATGAATAGTGCCCCTAAAAACATTCTCATACATATCTTCTGATACAAATACATATATGTTTCATTGGATAAATGCCTAGGAGTGGATTGCTAGGTTATGGGCTATATACATATTCAGCTTTAGTAGATGCTGCCAAACACTTTTTTCCAGAGTAGTTGTACCAATTTAAATTCCCATTCATAATATATAAGAGATTTTGCTGCTCTGGATCTTTGCCCAAAATCGATACTGTTAGTCTTTTTCATCTTAGCTATTTAGTAGGTAGGCTCATTATGGTTTTAGTCTGTGTTTCTCTAATAACTAATGAAGTCGAGCACCTTTTCATATGTTTATGGGCAACTTGGATATCCTTTTTTTGTGAAATGCCTGTTCAGATCTCTTGCCCATTTTCTATTGGGTTGTTTATTTTTTTTATTGATTGCAGGAATTCTTATATATATATATATATATATATATATATATATATATATATATATATATATCTCCCAGATAATGTAGCAGCGAGAGGCAGCATGAAAGTCCTGGGATCCTGGAAGGTGTGGTACCGAGGGGAGAAGAACAGAAAGGAGGTTGGGGCACCGGTAAAACCCCATTTGCTTCTCCTTTCAGCCCTGACATGGGAAAGGTATTTTAGGCAGTGATGCCTTTAGTCCCTGCTGGCTCTGTGCTTCACCAAGGGGTAGGCTGGCCCCACCTCTTGCCTATTGATCTGGGTTTTGAAGCCCCATCGTCTGGGAATCTGTACATTATTCTAAACTCACAATTTCAGATGCTCTTGTCCGGTCCCAAACTTGGACGTTGTCTCTGTTTCCTCACCTCTCCTCCAAGCCCTCACCTCTCCAGTCCCACCAAGTCCTGGCGATTCTGTGTCCAAAGTATGCATCCAATTGGATCACTGTGCCCCACTTCTACCACCAGCACCTGGTTCAAGGCACATCGCTCTTCCCCGAGGCCAATGAGATGGCTTCCAAATGGGCCTCCAACTGCCGCAGTGAACTGTTTTAAAACACAAAGTGAACCTTCCTTGAAGTTCTTTATTCTCCCTGTTATTATTCCTCATAGCCCCTCTTCTTTCCCTCATAGCGCTATCACAATTGGTAATTACATGCTTCTTTCTGCCTTTGTTTTCATGTCTGTCTTCTCCACTGACCTGTCAATTCCATGAAGGGATCAGACCTACTTTGTACAGCAGTGCAGCTCAATAGTTGTTGCATTTGAACACGAGAGATTGAATGAACACCTCATGTCAAATCTGAATCAAGTTCCCAGTGCCCCTTTCCAGGTGGTTATCCAGCCTCTTCTGGATACTTCAAGGGAATACTGTCCTGTATTTGAAAGAAAAGCAACATACCTAACTTCAGTGTTCAAAGAGGAGGCAAAGTGTGCAAGCTGAAGGAAGGCTGAGGTCCCAGTAAGACCGGAAATAGGAAAATCTTCCCAAGGCACCAATGTCCTTGCTTAATTGTTTTAGTTGGAAAACTCCCCTTAGTCATCAGATGCAGTTCCTGGTTCTTTGGCCCTAACTTCCCTCCCACCCACAGTGTTTCTAGGGAACACAGTGCACTTCTGTTTTGGGGGCAAAACCAGCTTGGGGGGTGGTGTCGATCTTGTTCCCATGCCATGCCTCTGACCTCTCCCTCTGGAACTGAGGTCCAGAGTGGAACACATCATGGCCTGGGGCTCCGAAATGGGCCTCACCCATCTCTCAGTTTCATCAAAGGTGGTGGCAGGGAGCTAGATATCCAAATGCATTCCCTAGAAGAGACAAGACTGCAGTTTGAAATTCTGGCTGTATTGAGGCCGTGTCCCCAGTGTTTAGTTAGTCTATTAAGTAGGAATCTCACCCTGTGATGATCTCAATTAATTTGACATTTTCCCCAGTTCCCTTTAGATAGTTTGTACTGAGCACTGTGGGTTCATGAGCAATTTTAAATCCAACACAGGAAAGGTCCTCCTTGTATCCCCACAGTTCACAGCCAAGGCTAAGTCTATCAGTGTAGCTCAACAAGGCCTTGGAGCCAGAGAGAGCTGCGTTCCAGCTTGATCAAGCCACTTGTCAAGTGGAACCCCAGACATTCACTTACCTTGCTGAGTCTCAATGTCCTCATCTGCAAAGCGGAGCTAATTCTTACCTCCAGGGCCATCGTGAAGATTAAGTAAGTTATGGAAGGTGTCCAGCGCTGTAGCTAGTGTGACTAGGTGTCCTGTATGAGATGATTCTTTTTCCAGAGTCTCCCATCTTCTGGGAAAGATGGTCTAATACGGCTTACTGAATCCCTTCGGCTGTTCTGGGAGATAACTACATTTACTCCTGATTCTAGGACAGTGTTTGCCGAATTGCTGTACTGCAAAAGGTACTGCCAGCCTCCTTGGCATCCTTGATGGGGAGACAAAGGCAAGGTGTAGAAGGTGATTTGAGCAAATGAGCTGGAAACAGGCCCAAACCCTGAAGCTTTTAATAATCTATCTTCAGTTCATTCCCAATTAATTCCCACCAGTTATGGGCATAGAGGACTTTAATTCCCTCCACTCCTAGCACAGGCCTGAATAATTAGAATCCCCCAAATGCCCTACTTTATTCAGTAGTTCTGGGCATGTGCTCTTGTGAACCTTTAGAGCAGCACTGACAGTAAAGGGAAAAAGAAAAAGCGAAGACTTGGAAGAGATCTGCTGATTTTTCCTGGGTAATAGAAGTATTGGTGGTTATTATTTTTGTCATCAATGTCCCACATTTTGTAAGTGATAATTTATTAGCATTATTATCAGAATCCCCTTCCCGCCAAACTTTCTGAATTAAAACACCGGGCAAGTTAATTTAAATGCTGCTGCACTTCTGAAGTAAGGGTGAGCCTATGTAAAGTGGTCGAAGCAGGGAGCAGGAGGCCCGGGGCACCTCAAGGTCATACGTACTGGATTAAAAGCTCATCAGCATTAAGAGGGAACATGAATGTGATTTCTGTTGCAGAGTACAAGAGGCTTATTCCATTCATAGTAGGTGCTCAGTAAACAGTGGCTAAGGTGATGAATGAATGATGCTTCTCTTCTGTTGATCTCAGAACATTTTGCTCTCTCTATTTTCCTCAGTGAGAAATGCCTGCTTAGCTTAGATTCCCCCCAGATAGGGATACTATTTTTAAACCAACCAGCTGATAAAAATTTATTGAGTTCTTATTATGTGCCAGGTACTGGGTATGCAGCAGTGAACAAGAGAGTCATGTCCTTGCTGCCTTGGACCTCATAAGCTGGTGGAGAAGAGAGAATGTGGTCAAATAAATAAAGAAATAAGATGTGCAGATGTGTAGGTTCTGCAGAGGAAATAAACTCTTGATAGGGAAGTCAGGTAAGAGTTCCCATCTAAGGAGGCGACTTGTAAGTTGAGACCTGAAGGATTAAAGCAAGAAGGTGGGGTGGGGGATGGAGAGTGGGGCTGTGTTCCAGGCAGAGAGGACAACGTACGCAGAGCCCCTCAACTGGGACAGAGCTTCGCTTGCTCCAGGCAGCGAAGGAGACGGGTGTGCCTGGAGCACAGCGAAAGATGGGGAGTGTGGTTGGCGTGAGATGACGTGGACAGGTGGGTAGAAGCCAGGTCATGCAGGCACTTGGAGGCTGTGGTTATGTGCTTGGGTTTATTCTGAATGCAGTGGGAGCCCGCCCTTCTTCCCCCAAACCTACTTCACCTGCAGTTTTTCCATTTCAGTTTTTGGCAATTCCATCTTTCCAGTTGCTCAAGTCAGAAAGTTTGGCATTATCCTTGACTCCTTTTTTCCCTCTCAGACCACACCTGCCCTGCCAGCAAGTCCAGCTGCCTCCTCCTTTAAGTTATAATAGAATCTCACCACTGCTCCCCACCTCCACTCCTCCACCCTGATCCAAGCCACCATCTCTCTAGTCTGAATTATTGCAATCACTTCCCAGCAGCTTGGCTAAGAATGCTGTCACATTATCTACCTCTTGTGGTCAAAACCTTCCAATGTTTCCCCATCTCAGAGTGAAAGCAAACTTTCTTACCGTTGTACAGTCTGGCCCCTCCCTTTACCTCTTAGATCCTGGGTACAAAGCCAGTGGGTACACACCGTTCAGAATGGCCATCATCAAGAAATCTACAAACAATAAATGCTGGAGAGGGTGTGGAGAAAAGGGAACTCTCCTACACTGTTGGTGGGAATGTAAATTGGTACAGCCACTATGGAGAACAGTATAGAGGTTCCTTAAAAAAACTAAAAATAGAGCTACCATATGATCCAGCAATCCCACTCCTGGGCATATATCTGGAGAAAACTCTCATTTGAAAAGATACATGCACCCCAATGTTCATTGCAGCACTGTTTACAATAGCCAGGACATGGAAGAAACCTAAATGTCCATCAACAGAGGAATGGATAAAAAAGATGTGGTACATATATACAATGGCATATTACTCAGCCATAAAAAAGAACTAAATAATGCCATTTGCAGCAACATGGATGGACCTAGAGATTGTCATACTGAGTGAAGTGAGTCAGACAGAGAAAGACAAATATCATATACTATAACTTATATGTGGAATCTAAAAAAATGGTACAAATGGACTTATTTACAAAACAGAAATAGAGTTACAGATGTAGAAAACACACTTATGATTACCAGGGGAAAGTGGGGCGGGGAGGGATAAATTGGGAGATTGGATTGACATATACACATTACTATATATAAAATAGATAAGTAATAAGGACCTACTGTATATCACAGGGAACTCAGTACTCTGTCATGGCCTATATGGGAAAAGAATCTAAAAAAGAGTGGATATATGTATATGTATAACAGATTTACTTTGCTGTACACCTGAAACTAACACAACATTGTAAATCAACTATATTCCAATAAAAATTAAAGAAAATATTAGATATGTGGACACCTCAAAAAAAAAAAAAAAGCCAGTGGGTAAAACACTGGAGGGGGAAATCAGTGGCTATAACCATTTATTCATTCAGTCATTCCTTCAACAAATAGTTATTGAGAGCCTGCCACGTGCCAGGCACTCCTCTAGGTGCTTGGGACATGCTGGTGACAAATCAGATAAGAAGTCTCTGCCTCCTGGAACTTACATAGTAAATAACTAAATTACATAATTTGTTAGAAGGAAATAAGTGTTAGGGGAAAAAGTAGTTAGGGTAAGGAAAAATCCAGAGTCTTGGGTGGGGGAGAGTGTGGTCTTTTGGGTTTTTAAAAATTTAATTAATTAATTAATTAATTATTTTTTGGCGCATTGGGTCTTCCTTGCTGCACACAGGCTTTCTCTAGTTGCAGTGAGTGGGGGCCACTCTTTGTTGTGGTGTGCAGGCTTCTCATTGTGGTGGCTTCTCTTGTTGTGGAGCACGGGCTCTAGGCGTGCGGGCTCAGTAGTTGTGGCTCGCGGGCTCCAGAGAGCAGGCTCAGTAGTTGTGGCGCACGGGCTTAGTCGCTCCGCGGCATGTGGGATCTTCCCGGACCAGGGCTCAAACCTGTGTCCCCTGCATTGGCAGGCGGATTCTTAACCACTGCGCCACCAGGGAAGTCCGAGAGTGTGGTTTTAAATAAGGTGGCCTTGCTGAGAAGGTGATATCTCAGCAAAGCCTTGTAGGAGTGGGGGGAGTTAGCACTGCAAGTGACAGTGGTGATGAGGTCTTCAGGCAGTGGCCATGCTGGGAGTGGAGCAGTGGCTGCTCCCTCCAGCGTGATGCAGGCTGAAGCTGCCATGGAGATTATGCTACCCACAGCCAAGGAGTGGGAGTGGTGGTCATGGTTAAGCCAAATAAGTTAGGTCAGAACAATGAGCTCTCCATGTAGCCTTGATGGCAATATATTTGTCAGATCCCTACTTCCTTTAGAATCAGATTCCCAAAGTGGATTCTGAGCAACAGTTCTCAGCAAAACGATTTCATGGGCAAAGAGTTTGGGAAATGTTCCTTGGAGTTTCACAGGGAACGTCAGCATCTTAAAGGCTTTGTGGGATTCTGTGCTAAAGAAGCATGTTTAGCTCAACATTTATTAAGCTTATTTAGTCGTGGAATCCTTTTTTTTTTTTTTAATGGAACTTCTAGTTAAATACCATAGAACTACAAACTTGGAAATACTTACATAGACAGATTAGAACCAACCAATCTGGGAAGATTTGATTGGGCTCTCACTAGGAGCAAAGTGCTTGCAGGAGCTGGAAAACAAAGCTAGTTGCTAGGGTGAGTGGCGTCCTCCAACCAGGAAAGTCTAGATAGTTACGAGATTAAGAATGGCTGGGAATGCATCTAGGGTCAAATAATTATTAATCAAACATTTGTTCAATGTTTCCTTCCTTGTGGCATCTACGTGCTGAGAGTTGGCAGACTTTTTCTGTAAAGGACCAGAGAGTAAGCATATTAGGTTTTCTGGGCCATATGGTAGTATGAAAGCAGCTATAGATAATACATTAATGAAGGAGCATGGCTGTGTTTCAATAAAACTTTGTTTATGGATAGTGAAATTTGAATTTCACATAATTTACATGTATCATAAAATATTATTTTTCTTTTCCCAACCATTTAAAGTTGTAAAAACCATTCTTGGCTTGCATACCCTTTATTTATTTATTTATTTTAAAAAAATTATTTATTTATTTATTTTTGGCTGCGTTGGTCTTCGTTGCTGCGCGCGGGCTTTCTCTAGTTGCGGCGAGCGGGGGCTACTCTTCGTTGCAGTGCATGGCCTTCTCATTGCGGTGGCTTCTCTTGTTGCGGAGCACGGGCTCTAGGCGCATGGGCTTCATTAGTTGTGGCATGCAGGCTCAGTAGTTGTGGCTCGCGGGCTCTAGAGCGCAGGCTCAGTAGTTGTGGCGCCCGAGCTTAGTTGCTCCACGGTATGTGGGATCTTCCTGGACCAGGGCTCGAACCCCTGTCCCCTGCATTTACAGGTGGATTCTTAGCCACTGTGCCACCAGGGAAGTCCCTGCATACCCTTATAAAGCAAGTGGTGGGCCACATTTGGCCCACTGGTTTGCCCACATCATGTTCTACATGCCTTCAGGAGCTCCCAGCCTAGTGGGAGACATCTACGTGGGTAATTACAGTGTGTTGTGGAAAAGGTTGTAGTGGAGGTCAGCACGGGATGCTCTGAGAGCCCAGAGGAGGCGCTGGGAGGGAGTTGGATGGGTGAGGAGGGGAGCTAACAGCGAAGGCACTCTGGATTCTCTCCTTTGTCTTCAAGACCTCGTTGGATGTTGCCTGAAGGGTATGCCTGCCTGAACTCAGTGTTTCCTCTTCTGACTGAGCATTGGTGTTCACCTAGAGTCTCTTTTCTGGTACTACTATTTTCCTTTTGCCTCCTTGACTTGTTTCTGTGGTTCTATATCCTCATTTGCCCCCAGTTTACTTTGGGGGCTTTAACTTTTGAGTACCCTCCTGGCTGCTGCAGCCTTCTGGAGATTGAGCACGTGGTCCCTCCGTCCTGAGTGCCCTCGGCCTGTCTCCCTCAGGGGTGGTATTTCCCCACCCACCTAGCTCTTGGCTCCCTCAGTTTCTGACACCCACTACAGGAACTTCACACAGTGGTGTGCTGGTGCCAGCGCAGATCGGCTCATGAGACCCAAACGTACACGTCTCATCCCAAATGAGTTCAGTGACGTTTGGTCGGTAGCTTGAAATCTGCTGTGGTGGAAGTATTTACCCCATAGTAATTGGCAAAGAAAACCTGCAAATACAAATCAGCACCACCCCCCGCCCCTTCCCCTCGGCTGTGGCCATTTCTGCCCTGGAAAACGGTTTTACCGGCACAGAACTCTTTATAAGCCCAGGCAAGATTATTTTTTAGGATATTGTACAACCCTACTCAGCCTGGGAGAAATTTGGATCTAGGTGTAGTGTCAATTACTCAACTGTTAAAAATGCCTGGAAGGTACCGCCCTCCTGTAACATTCCTAGACTCTCCCAGTTTGTGTTGGTCCCTCTTCCTTGGTGTGTTCAATCATACCACACTTTTTTTTTTTTTTAAATGGCTAGTCTTCTTATATATATATATATTTTAAAATTTATTTATTTATTATTTTTGGCTGTGTTGGGTCTTCGTTTCTGTGCAAGGGCTTTCTCTAGTTGCGGCAAGCGGGGGCCACTCTTCATCGCGGTGCGCGGGCCTCTCACTATCGCGGCCTCTCTTGTTGCGGAGCACAGGCTCCAGACGCGCAGGCTCAGTAGTTGTGGCTCACGGGCCCAGTTGCTCCGCGGTATGTGGGATCTTCCCAGACCAGGGCTCGAACCCGTGTCCCCTGCATTGGCAGGCAGATTCTCAACCACTGTGCCACCAGGGAAGCCCCATATCACACTTTTGTGTCATCTTCTGATTCTATGTGTGTCTTTCATTCAACTGTGATCTCCTGGAATGTGGGCCTGGAAAGGCAGCCGTAGAGTAGTGATTAATTGCCAGGACTATAGAGCCAGGCTGTCTGGGTCCAAATTCTGGTTCCATCACTCATGATCCGAGTAACCCTGAGCAAGTTATTAAGTAACTCAGTTTACTTCATCTGTATAATTGGTCAGATTTGCAAGGACTAAATAATTTCACGTACACAAAAGCACCTAGAACAATATCTGCCCTTAGTAAGCATTCAGTGAATTCAGCTATTATTGGTAATCATTTTGTTTTCAGTTCCCATCTATTGTCTGGCACATGTTGTACGGTACACACTTAATACATTTAATATGTATATTAAATACTAATTGTATGAGCAAAAGTACAAATAGAGGTAGAGAAGGGAGTGATCCTTGCGGGCTGTAGTAAGGAGATTTGAACAACTGATGGGGTTTGAAACAGGGCTTGAAGGGTTGGTTGAGTGTGGATAGCTGGGGAAAGTTAATGGTTAATTCAGTTGGCACTCCAAAAGTTAGGCCATTTGGTAAATATAGAAACTGAATGTGAAAAATAATTAGCATTAAGCTGATTTCATCTCAAGTTAGTAGCAGACCTGCTATCAAAATTTCATTTCTCTCCTCCCCAGTGTCTGCTGAGGTGTTACCAAGTGTTTTGCTTTAGGAATATAATAGATTTTAATTATTGAACGATGCACTTGAAGAGATAGCAGGAAGTCAGGAATGTTCTGTAACTCTGGAGCATCAATTTTATGCATTCTGGAGAAATTAACATAAGATGGTGACATTTCCACAGCATCCAAAAGTAATTTTACAGTGACTGAGAGATTGTGACCCCTTGACCCTTTCCATTCTCACGTGCATTGTCACTTTGCCTTTTGTGAATTATTTTTCCTTTCGGAACTCACTTGTGCTGTCTTTTGGCAAATCAAAGCCAAGCTAACTAATAATGCATGGCTCTGCCCCGTGATTGTGTTAAAAGAAAGGCTGCTTCCCCACAGAAGGGAGGGGTATTAATTTGCCTTTTTTAGGACCTGCACAGTGATTGAGGTTGACATAATTCTCTTTGAGGTTTTTATTCCTTTGTCATTGAGTAATTGTTTTTCAGCTGCTAGGAGTAGATCAGAGCAAGGGGATGAGGACTGCTGTAGACAAAGAGTCAGGACTGTTGTGAAATTTATCCTTCGTCTTCCCCCCCACTCCAAAATTCATAGCCTCTGGGGCAAGACAGATCTGGTTTGAATGAGGACTCTGTCACTTTGCAGTGAGTGATCTAGGACCTGTGATGCACCTTTTATTTTGAGCCTCACTTTTGTCTTCTGTAAACAGGGATTATGACACCTACCTGGCTGGAGGTGTGGGTTTCAGTGAGATGGAGCTCTGCGGTGACAGTATGAGGCAGAGCCCCAGTGGCTTAGTAGGTGCTCAAGAAATGCTTCTTTCCTCACGTTTCAAAGTTTTTTTTCTCCCAGAAAGTGTCCTATGAATGGTAGGATTTTCCTTAAACATATTTAAATTGACAAAGATATGTGAAAATTAACATCCAGATGAAACATCTATTGTGTGAATGTGTACAGGACTATGGGTGTACATGTTTGTGTGTGTTTGCTCTTGGAGGGCAGGCACGTGCAAGAGTGACAATATTTCTAGAACAATTACTTGCATACTACCTTCAACTCCCCCTTTTTCTTCTCTTCCATCAAGAAAGCAAATCCATTAACAAAGAGGAACAGAAAAAAGTAGCAGACAGGTCTGAAAAGGCATCGGACAAGAAAACCCCATTCCATTCTTACAAAATCTTTGCTATTTGTGACAAGCATGATACTTGAAATTCACAATACACAAGCAGTTGTCATTCTCAAAATATACTATACATTGTGTAGTCTCAGTGACACCCCAAATTTGTGAATTTTACGGCATGTCACTACAGACAAGAGTCTGTCAGTAATCTGCCAATTAGCAGGTTGAAGATTAACTGGGAAATTATCATTTTTAAAATGATAAAATTATTAAAATGATAAAATTATTATAGAATTGACTTAAAATCACAAGTTGGCTGGGTTGTGGGCAGGGAAGCTTTGCTCTGTGTCCAGGGCCGTGGCATTCTGGATGGTCTTTTACCCACCCTGTTCATTAGGATTTTGGGATAATAAAATATATAATTATGTTTTATTTATCTATGCTCAGGAGGCATAAAAACTATAGAAAACGGAGAAAATTCTTTGTCATCGTAAAATACGTGCAATTAAACACCATCTTAAGAAAAATATCTGTAGGAGTATTTTCACTTTAGAATGGACTTAACTTTCCAGCCTTCGTATTCAGAGGGGTGGCTGCGGGGAGGAAGAGAGTGCGCTAGACCTGTTGAAGACCCGTGTTCAAACCCTGACTTGCCTCTTATGAGCTCCGTGACCTTGAGCATATGACTCAACCTCTCTGAGTTTATTTTTCCACTTGAAAAATGGGAGTCATTATAACTACTCACAAAGTTGCAGCAAGTGATATTCTATACTGAAGTTTGTCCTGTGTTTCTATTCCTGTCTCCTCTGGACCAGTGCTCTCAAGATGCAGGAATATTTGCCTCCTGAAAAATGATTTGTGGGGATCATTCCAAGGGTCTGGAGGAAGCTCCTCTCACTTTTCCAACTGGTCCCTTTCCAGGGTTGGTTTGCCCATTGCCCAGATGGCTCAGTCCCTTCCTGTGCTGGCTGAAGAGATTAGGAGTCAATAGCACCCGAGGGAGTGGATGCCATCACTTGGAGAGTGAGAAGAGAAAAAGGGTCTGGAACAGAACACCAGTGTTTAGGGTGCAGAGGAGGGTCAAAGGCCAGCCAGGAGGGAGCTAGGCATGGGAGTGCAGGAAGACCCAAAGTCGAAAGTGAAGGCAGAAGAACTAGTCAACTGCAGCAGACACCCCAGAGAGGTCAGCGAGGATGGGCTCCTCTGGTTATCTTCAGGTGGCTGATGGGCATGTTTCTTTTCTTTGTGGATAGAGGCAGGAGCCAGGAGGACAACCGTGGAAGAAGAGTGGAACAGCCCGGGGGAAACCAAGGAGAAACTCGAAGATGCAGGAGAGCAAGGTCAGTCCCCCTGTGCGCAACCGACTTGGTTCAGAATCCTCCAAACACTCTTCTTTCCTCAGCTCTTGCAACAGCTTAAGGGAACACAGAAGTGACCAGTACTATCAGTTTCAATGAAATGATGGAAAAATCGGGACTCAGAGTGCTAATGCTTTTTTTTCAGCCATGGAGAAGTTAGGTTTGAATCCACCTCTTCTGTACCTTAGTCCTGAGCCCTTCTCACTGAACCGGCCGCGTCTTTCGGGAGTTTCCTAAGCGTGTACCAAAGCAGCAGTGCAGCGCTTCCTGCAGGTCTCTCGGCCACGCAAAAGACCACTATGCAGGACTCCATGCTGTCTCTCCCCATGGAAAAATAGCCAAGCAAATGTGGTCCATCTTAACATCCTCATGGCTAATCACTTCATGATTTCTTGCCTTTACTCCTGCTTCTGTGCTCACTGCCCTTCGCCCTGATCACTTCTGCCAGTTAAGTCGGGCGGGGGAGGAGGGGGGTCCCTTCGTCCTGGTGAGAAGAGACCAGGGGCAGCCCGAAATTGTGCTAGGAGTCCTGCCAGCACACAGGCGCCCCCCAGCGGTGCTGGCGGTAAGCACAGCTGTGTGGACGGCACCCTAAGGACCTGGGCAGGGGAGGGAGAGCCTGTGTTTTCCAAAGTGAGGTTCCTGATGCTGTGGTCTGTGGCAGTTTGGGGGATGTTGGACAGAGGAACCCCGTGAGACTTTGCAGGGATTTTTATCACACTCAGAAGGACATTTGGTTTGGACTCTAAGTATTCCCAAATTAACCTTAGGTGTGGGGTCCTCCAATCTGTTGAATGTTGACAGTCACATTGTCTCCTAGTGCCGTTTCCCTCCTTGTTTATGTGAAAATTAAGGCTTTTAAAGGAACTTTCATCTAAGAGCTCAGGGTTTTTTTTAAAAAAAGTAGTATTTTGTAGTTGATTTACAATGTTGTGTTAAGAGTTCAGGTTTTTAAAACAATTTTATAAAGTGTTGTGAAGCGTTAGAAATAACATGGGCTGTCAGAAGTTCTGGTTCCGGAACTGCGCTAACTAGTTGTTAGGACAACCTGTTTCCCTCTCTGACCCTGCCACTTCACCTATGACTTCCTACCCTTCACAGGTTACTACTGTGCACAAGTGCACTGAAATGCATAAGGTGTGAAAACAAAGTAACAATGACATGATAGCAGCAGCTGATATTTGTTGAGTGGTTACTGTGTGCTAGATACCGCTCTAAGCACCTTTCATGTGTTAAGTCATTTAGTCCTCACAGCAGTCAAATAAGGAAACTGAGGCAAAGCCCAAGGGCATACAGCCAGTAAGAGCAGCACCAGGATTTGACCTTGGCAGGTCAGCTTCAGAACTTGTGCTGTTCATCGTTGATGTTTTACTGCATTAACATGAGTGAGGTAGGATGAAAATGAGTCTGGTTAGGGTGAAAATGACACCAATATTGTTATAAAAAAAAACAAACAAACAAAAGACAAACCGAGACCTTATCATTTTTGCTCACGTCTTTTTATCACTCTTATCGCAAAAAAAAGAGACTAGTGTGGATGTTATCTCCTCCAGGAAATTGTGGGCTGGACTAACGGCCCCATGCTGGGCTCCCCCCACCTCCTGGACGTCCCTCTGTCTATTCATCATGTTCAGTTATCATTTGTTCACTTGTGGGTCAGTCCACCTAGACAGTGAGCTGCCTGAAGGCAGAGACAATGAGCCTGGCAGGTAGATTGTGGAGCTTGGACACTGGGCCTCTGGGTACTGTTGGCATTTTCTCCCCTTCCTCTCTCCCGGCCACTCCTTTGAGGCAACTAGATCTCCCTCCCATCTTCCCAGGAGAGTCCCTGTTAAGTGGTTTCCAGGGTCCATCTGGGTATCAGGGAGGCAGGTCTGCAGTTCTCTAAGGGGCTGCTGACTTTAGGTGAGTCAGCTTCATGACGCTTGGGTTTTCTCACTTCCCCTTGTGTGGCAGGAAGCTGAAGGTGGTCAGTGCGGCTGGGGCCTGGCCAGTATTGTGGATGGGAACCAGGACCACATAAGGTACTTGGAGGATGGGCTGGAGGAGAGGCTTGGGAGGTGGCTAAGGGCTCCTCTCCCAGGGACAGAAACCTCAAGGACAGCTCAAGGGCACAGTTCTGTTTTCCAGGTGGGAGATGCGAAAGGAATAGGGCCTACTCTGTGGGCTCTAACTAGCACCTGTCTCCTCTCTGCTTATTTATTTCTTTGGACTTGATTAAACAAGGGAGAGGTTGAAAAAGTAAGAATGGGTGGAAGGGCCCATAGATGGGAGTGTCTGGAACTTTGCACCTTCTGAGAAGATGAAGACAGGGAGCCTAGCATGGTGGATGGAGGTCTGGGGAGAAGTCAGATTGGTCTCCATTTAGATATCACATCCACCTTGCTGCACCTGGCCTCAGTTTCTTAATGTGCAACATGGGAATTGTTGTGAGGGCTAAGATTCTTTCTGGAGATGAAAGGGTCTGTCACAGTGGTTGGACCACAGTGAGGACCTCGACAAACAGGAGTTGAAATGAGGACCCACTGAGTCTTCTCTTCTTTCAATTTAATTACTGAGTTAACAACCTCATTTTTACCCTTTTTCACTTCTTATTTCCAACAAGTGGTCTTGATTTCCAGCATACTTCAACAATTCAATTTTCTTGTGATTTGCTTCAGTTGTCACACATTTTGAGTCAATCCCATAACCGTTTGCTGAATGCAGGCCGTGTGTCAGTGACAGTGCTTTGTGGTTTGGAGGATATCTTCAAAATCACAGGAAGATTAATTAAGCCAAGAGGCAACTCATGTGAAAAGAGGAAACCAAATTGCTTCCATTCTCTCAAATGCCCTTTGTTGGCCTGAGAGGCATTTTGTTAAAAATGCAGTTGCCAAATGTATGTGTAAGAATTTATCACAATTAAAAAAATGCCTTTTGGTAAATTAAATACCTGACAAAAGCATCTCAGCATTAAATCGTTAATACTCCCACCTGCTGCCAACATAACTGCTTTCTTTTGTCATGATAATACAGACTGTCTGATTCTCTGGTAGAGTTTTTGGGCGGCAGCATAATCAACATCTGGAAAAATGTGCTTGTGATTCTGAGATTTCAGTCATCTTGTCAATGTAGACTTTGTGCTTTCCCCACCCAGGTTTTTATAATTTAAGATCGTAATTTAGAATTTCCACTACACAAGTCTACAATCTCTTTCTTTTTGCACCAGCTTGCCTTGTATGGTGAACATGCCTAATATTTTTTAAAGTACCAGTAAATAAGGTGTCACTGATAATGTGGTAGCAGGACTTTTCCATTAAGTCCTGGTAGGATGGAAGAATGAAATCTCTTCTGAGAAGAGGAGCCCAAGAGTTTTTAGACAATGAATATGAATTCTCCTTTACGCAATTGGTGGTAAAGATGGACCATTTATCCTGATTCATGGAGGCTGGTTAGAGCACATCCTTGACTGAGGAGGCTGACATGTTAATTTCCATATTTCTTCTTAAAGCTACTGTCAGAACCAGAATATTCATTCAACAAGTATTTATTAACTGCCTACTCAGTGCCAAGATTGTTCTAGGTATTTGGAATACATCAGTGAACAAAACAGACATAGCCCTCATGAAGCTTACAGTCTAGGCATGGGTCATTGATCTGGCTCAGGATAATTTACGTTAATATATTTTTTAAATCATAAAATTTTTAAAACAGGACAAATACAGGAAATAATTTAGAGACCCATGTTTGCATTGACAACTGACTTCTTATTTATTTTATTATTATTTTATTTTTTTGACTGCTCCTTGAGGCTTGCAGGATCTTAGTTCCCCGACCAGGGATTGAACCCGGGCCACAGCAGTGAAAGTGCCAAGTCCTAACCACTGGACCGCCAGGGAATTCCCAACAACTGACTTTTTAAATGTTTTTCTTTTTTTCTAATAATGGGCAGAGTAAAAAATTTGGAGGACACATAAAAGAAGAAACTAAATTCTACCAAGGTTCCTGGGTGGGAGGATAAGCCTGAACTTGTTGCCTCTGGGTAACCAGGTTACCTGTAATTCCAGCACTAAACTATAATCACTATCACCATTTTGGTGTGTTTTCTCCCTGTCTTTCTGAAGTGCATTTTTTACATAGTTGTGACCATATTGTATCCTACTTTGCTCTTTTTCTTAAATATAGTTTTTTACTCTCACTAACTCTGTTTTTCTGTGACATTTTCTCCAAAACCCCAGCATCCTTATCATTATCATCAGCAGCAGAGACCACATCCAGGACACAAAGTGTGGGTGGTGTGTGTGTGTGTGTGTGTGTGTGTGTGTAGCTAGCTGTGTATATCTGTGTGGGTGTGTGTTTGCTGGTGATAAGGGACATGTTTGTTATTCTGTTTGAAGTGAATCACTAAGCTGGAACAAAGTCCTGGATGAATTTAGCTGCTGGTGAACAACAGATGGGAGAGAAACTCTCTATTACAAGTCATTCCCACAAATAGTTGGATCCACTCTGGTGTCAGAAATCCCCTTTTGAGCTGCCTGTCTGTTCTCTTTGGTTCCAGTGTTCTTGGTGCTCTTGATGATTCTGTTGCAAGGTTGCCACTGAGAGGAGTTACCTTCTCCAGGGATTTCAGAACCACAGTAAGAAAGATTTTCTAACTAAATCTAACACCATAATTCCATTCTTTGTTATTGGAGGGCTTGAAATGAGATGCATGCGTAAAATACTTAGCACAGAGCCTGGCACATGGTGGCTGTTAGATCCCTAAGGCCACTATGTTAGACCCCTAAGAAACCATGCTCCCTTCCCCACGTTCAAGTGCAGGTGCGTGCTGACTCTACCTTTAACAGGTATCCATCTGGGACCTGTTGCTGTGCAAGTTGTAACCCTGGCTGCTCTGTATTTATTCTAATCCCTATTCCCCAGAGCCTCGTCAGATATCTTGGACGTGGCAGATTTTGCTGACCTACAGAAGATTCTTCACCGAGTTTCCCTCTGTTTTGCCCCTTGCCTCATAACATACTGACATTTTTGTATTTCTGTATATTTATGTTTTCTGTTTACAGAAAGGAAAAAAATCATATGTCATAAGATGATGTAATTTTCAACTACTACTAATGAATTATTCTTTTGGCTTGCTTACTAAAGCCAGAGCTATAATGTACTATTAAAATTGTCTATAATCTTAAACCTTCTGTAAGTGATAATACCAACATCAGGCCACATGAAAAAGAGGTGTTCTTTCTGGGGCAAAGCTTTAATTTATATATCATGGCGGTAGGCTTAGGTACTTTTTTCAACTTCAGACCGAAAGGTTACAGCTGTGATTTGGGGGCAGATTTTTCCCTCAGCCCTTGGCAGACAGGTGTACTATGTCTGCACCTGGTGAATTGGAAATTTGGTCAAAACGGTGAAGAGGGTAGGGTTTCAAACGGATCCACATGTTTACCAAACCCTCTTTTCTTTCCTAATTTCATTTCCTGGAGCCCCTCTTGCAGTTTGATGGGGCCATATGACTAATTTCTGGCTAATGGAATGTAGGAAGAAGGGATATGTGGTTTCTTCCAGGCTCTTGGGGGAGGTCACCAAGGAGATGTGACCGCTGGTTGACCTGTGAGCTGGACCCAGGCAACTGGAGGCTCCCCACCACCTCCCCTGTCCTTGGCCCCTTGCCTTCTGCATTTTCAGAAGCTTCTCTAAGGATACAGCCTTAAGGTAGAAATGTGGTGTTGAGACTATCTGGATGGTATATGTGACTGAACCCAGCTGAGTCCTCTATATAAACTTTTAAGATTTGGCGGGTGTGCGCAGAAACTTACTCATCTTGCGGCTGCCCAAGACAGGCCTGGTAAGAAAGTTCCCTTGTTTATTAAACCTGCCACCCACCAGTCTGGAGTGGTCTGCCTCTTTCTTCAATCTCTCCCTGCCCTCTGCATATAGGGCTTTATAATGAGCAAGAAATAAACCTTTAAGTGGTGTCAGGCCACTGAGACTTTGGATAGTTGTTAGAGAAATTAGCTACACAAACTAATACAGGATTTGGCAGGTGAATATTAGTTCAGTAAATACTAGTGTGTTTTTCTTTTGGTCCTCAGGAAGCACAGAATGTCAGAATCCTCTCAAGGAAATCTGAACTGAGAAGAGTTGATACGTCTAAGCAAAGCCCTTGAGAGAAAGTCAGCAGTCAAGCAGTAAAGCCAAATACATCGCCAATGGCATATGGTGGGGTTTGCGAGGAAGACAGGGCTTCGGGCCAGGACCAGATAGGAACATCATGATGGAAACAGTTTGGAAATAGACCAGGAGTATTTGGGATGAATGTTGCAAACTGGCAGTGGTTCTGATCCTTGGCTTCTCCCTAGAATCATCTGGTGAGCTTTAAAAAATACCAATGCTTAGCCTCCCATCCCCATTCAGACCAGTGAATCATAATCTGTTTTGGTGAGCCCTGATGTCTATATGATCGACTCATTCCACAGGTGATTTCAGCATGCTGTTGTTGTTGAGAACCGCTGCTGTGAACAGTATTGAAGCGTCTGTGCCTCATCTTTACTGAGCAGTGGGTACTAGTGTGAGGCATACTTGGATGACCCAAAGGTACTGAGTAATATTATGGCATGCTCAATAAAGGTCAGAGATAGTTGCAGCCAGAAGAAATTACGGCTCAAACACACCGGGACATCTATGACTTTTTTGTCCTTGGCATTCAGACCTTCCTTGAGGTGTAGAATATGATCCCTGCAGGTTCTCTGATTCCTGGGTCCTCTCAAGCTGCTTGATGGCCACTAGTATCCATTTCCCATCTTCTCCAAATTCCTTCTTATTACCTTTTTATTAGTCAGAGAAACAGAACCAACAGGATGCACCCATCCATCTATCTATCAACCTGTCTGTCTGTCTGTCTGTCTATCTATCTATCTCTCCAGAGAGAGGTTGGTTTATTTTAAGGAGTTGGCTCATGTGATTGTAGAGGCTTGGCAAGTCCAAAATTTGCAGGGTAGATTGACAGGCTGGAGACCCAGGGAAGAGTTGCAGTTTGAGTGCAAAGGCTGTCTGTTGGTAGAATTCCTTCTTGCTAGGGGGAGGTCAGGCTTTTTTGTAGTAAGATCTTCAACTGATTGGATGAGGCTCACCTACATTATGGAGTGTAATCAGCTTTCCTCAGAGTCCACTAATTTAAATGTTAATCTCATCGCCCCCCACCACTCCAGATATTCACAAAACATCCAGAATGTTTGACCACAGAGCTGGGTACCATGGCCTGGCCCAATTGACATAAAATTAGCCATCACAATCCTCTTGCCCCTCACATGCACTCTCTACCTGTCAAAGTGTGCATGAAAAATGAAACATCCGAATGCCCATTCTCTGGCTTGTTCTCTGCAACTGTCGTTAGAGTCTTCTTTATACAAAGCAAATCAGATGAGCGCAATGTAGCAGATTCTGTCAAGGCCCAGTCGTCTCTGTCCCACGCTCTTACCACTCCCAATTGCTGAACTGGCATTTCTTTGCTTGAAACCTTCATCTGTCCACCAGATCTTGCTCTGCTGCCATTTCAGCAGGCCAGGAATACAGTTCATCTTCTGTTTCTACGGTTCTGCATCTGTGGATTCAGCTAACAGCATATTGAAAATATTTGAATAAAAATTCCAGAAAGTTCCTAAAAAGCAGAACTTGAATTTGCCATGCTCAGTCAACTATTTATATAGCATTTATATCATTTAAGATATTATAAGTAATCTAGAGATGACTTAAAGTTTATGGGAGGATATGTGTAGGTTATATGCAAATGCTATACCTTTTATGTGACACTTGAGCATCTGAGGATTTTGGCATCCGAGGGGGGTTCTGGAATCAATCCCCTGCAGACAGCAGGGGGTGACTGTGCCAGGGAATTGGTGTCTTCTGGGAGCAGCCCTTCACCAGTGACTGAAGGAATGCCCCGGCTCCTTCTCTCTTCTGGTTGACAACTGAGGCAGGTGCCTCACACTGGCTCCTGATGTTGTGTAGAGGATTAAGCTGCAGTTGCCCACAGAACTAGCTTGTCTTTACTGCTGCTTTCCCTACCCTTTCCCACTCCCTTCCTGATAGTCCCCATCTCCTATAAAAGCATTTCATGCTTTCTACTTTCTATAGGGGAAAGTCCAAACTTGCCATCATGAAAACCAAGGTCCCTCATGATCTGACTCAGACTTACCTCTCCCAGTATCACCTATACTCCCCTGGACCACTCCCAGTTCCCCCCAAGATTCTGTAGGGCCTTATGAGCCAAGGTAAGGAGGTGGTTGTTTTGTTTGTTTGTTTGAACTAACTTTTAAGTGTTTATTCTGTTAGTTTATTCTAAGAGATTTAACTTTGTCCTGAGAGTGTTTCTAGAGTGTTGGGGAGTCTCTGAAGTGTTTTAGGCAGAGAAAGGACCGGACTAAATTTTTGTTTAAAATGGTCATCTTGGCCGCTGGATAGACAAAGGCTTGGAGCAAGAATGTCAGCAGGTTGCGGGGTTAGGAGGCTGTTGGGACAGTTCACGTGAGAGACAGTGGAGCATGGACTGGCGAGGGGGAGCATGGAGAGGGGTGGATGGATGCCAGACATTTAGGTGGTAGTTCTGTCGGGACTTAGTGGCTGTTTAGATGAGGAGACAGAGGGGACAGTCATGACTCATAGGTTCTGATCCGATGGTAGAGTGCATGGGGGGACCATTTACAGAGATGGGGCGATTGGAGGTTAAGAGTGAGGCTTTGATGATATTCTGGAGGCACTACGGCGAGGAACCCCCAAATGCCTGAGGACTACAAGGACAGTATGGGAGCAACACTCGGCCCATGTCCACTCACCAAGCTCTGTGTTCGTCCTTGCCTGGGCTGCTTCCCCCAGGGGAAGGGGACCCTTTTCTAACTCTCACAGAGGTGCCGGGTGGCTCTTCCTAGCAGAGATCCTTGTCCTAGTGAGTTTGGCCCGAGGAATGCCTTGGAACCCTCATCAGCCAGAGAAGAAATTCGAAGGAGGGTGATAAAGGTGGGCCTGGCCTGGGAAGGGGAGTATAGAAGCATTATCCCCCTTCTCCAGCACCCCAAGGGAACTCTGGAGGTGGATTAGGAAGATGAAGAGTTCAGATTTGGATGAGTCGAGGTTAGGTGCCTATAAGACCTTCTGAAGAGAAAGGAGATACCCTGTTGCTTGGGGAAGTGATCTGAGCTGGAAATAGATACTTGAGAGTCATTAACAGAGCTATCCAAGTGAAGAGGATTGCTCAGCAGAGAGGGAATAGAGTGAGAAGAGGTTCCTGGATAAGAGCTTCTCTGGTTAACAACAGTAAAGGAAGTGGCTAAGAAAGCTAGAGGGAAAACCAGGAGCAGGTTGTGCCCTGGATGCCCAGGGAACAAAAGAAATCCTAAATGATGCAGCTGTGGTCCACAGAGTTAAACGCTGCCGAGAGGCTGAGAAGATGAAGGCCACAACATGTCCACTAAATGCAGTGATGCCTAGGTGACAGAAGTGTCGTGGAACAGGGAGGGGGACAGAGGCTGGTGGGTGGGAGAGTACCTGAGCATTTCCTGAGGGTGCTTTCTGAGCCAGGCCCTGTCCATGCTCCAGACTCCAGCTCTCAGGAAGCGTGGGTGACTGCAGCTCAGTTGAGTGATGGAGGCTTAGAACCTCTGGCTCCATTGCTCACGGGGTGATTGATACTCTGGGGCCTTGGGCCCAGGGTGAGTGAGCTCTGAGCCTGTTCCTCTTGCCTCTGAGTATGCATTATCTCAAGCACTCTATGCAGGAAACAAGCACAAAAGGGACCTAGTGTCCTAGTGATGATGATGATGTTAAAAAATAACATATATTGATGGGAATTCCCTGGCGGTCCAGTGGTTAGGACTCCACGCTTTCACTGCTGAGGGCGTGGGTTCAATCCCTGGTAGGGGAACTAAGATCCTGCAAGCCGCACGGTGTGGCCAAATTAAAAAAAAAAACAATACACCATATATTGAGAGTTTACTATGGGTCAGGTTCAGGGAACGTCTTTAACTTATCTCGGTATAACTCACATATTCCCTATAAGGTAGTTATTACATCTCCGTTTTACAGAAGAAAAAATCGAGACTCAGAGAGGCTAAGCAACTTGCTCAAGGTCACACAGCTAGCAAACAGAGGAGCTTTTTGTTTTATTAGTTTTTTTTTTTAACATCTTTATTGGAGTATAATTGCTTTACAATGGTGTGTTAGTTTCTGCTGTATCACAAAATGAATCAGCTATACGTATACATATATCCCCATATCCCCTCCCTCTTGCATCTCCCTCCCACCCTCCCTAACCCACCCCTCTAGGTGGTCACAAAGCACCAAGCTGATCTCCCTGTATTTATTAGTTTTAAATGTTGTTAACCTGTTTATTATGAGCTGGCTCCAAAGCTCATCACAGAGGAAGATAGAGGGTGAGTGGAGAGAGGGAATGACTGAGAATGACTCTTCTGCCCCAGTCACGTCACCTGCTGGCTGCGCAGCATTGCATGTTACATCTGTGTTCACTCCTTAATTGATCAGATGTTTTAGCGAGGGCCTACTCTGTGCCAGGCACTGCTGGGGCTGAGATGGAAGACCCATCCCTGCTACCAGCAGCTTATATCCTTGTGGGGTGACCAGCGTGCAAACAAGCAGTGTGAGTGCAGTGTGATGGTTCTAGTATGGAGACGCGGAATGGGGTCCAGGGGAGGCTTAAAGTGGAGTGGCCACCTCCCTCCAGAAGAGGCAGGCAGGAAATGCTTTCTGGAGGACCTGGGACATCAGCGGAGACTTGAAGGATGAGGAGGAGGTCTCTAGGGCAACCAGGTGGGCTGAGGGGGGAAGAATAGTCCAGGCTTGATATTCAGGATTATGAAAAAGAAATTCAAGACCATCATTTTGGTCTTTCCACCTCCACTGCAGATTGTCTCCAGTTCTAAAAATCTCCTAACTGCAAAGGCTACCAGAAAATTCTCGCTAAATTCTTAAAGCAAAAATGAATAATTTACTCTAATTTGCTCCTGATGTTATGGGGGAAGCATCGCTCAGCTAATATTTTTTGAGACATGGAAGGATTTTTTGAGACACTGAAGGCAGGTATAGAAAAAGTCATCTCCACGGATGCACTAATGATGTGTAAACTTAGAAAAAAAGTTGAAAAATAGACAGTGGCCATTCCTATCACAAAGAAAAATTGCCTCATTGTGCAAATAGAATTCTGTAATTTCCATCAGGGCTTTCAAGACATCTTTCTGGGAACTTTCTCTGACCCTCAAGTGTGTAGGCACTTTGCTTTTTATTCTCTGTTTATTTAGATAGTTGCTGCAATCCCTGGGCCTAATTAATACGAGAAACAAAGAATAGGCTCTAGGGAAGCAATAAGGTAGAAGCAAAATGAAACAGAGAAGGGTGTTAGTGACAGCTGAAGGGAGTCGCTTCCATAGATACAGATTTTCTGAGACTGCTCTCTTGTTTGGACCCCTGGTTCCAGAGAATGTTCTGGGACTTTCTCTTCTTGTAAAGTCCTCAAAGGCAGGGACTGTTTCTTGGCTAGCACAATGCCTAACACATAGTTGGCACTCAGTAATGTTAATTTAATTCCACCCTTTCTTTCTCTGTTTATTTTTTCCTTCTCTCCTTGAAAGGGAGCGTGTTTGATGGATTAGTTAGGACTCATGTTTGCAAGCAGCAGAAACTCCCTTATGCTGGGTCACTCACAAAAAGGGAATGTGGTAAAAGGTACTAGGGCATCTCATAGAATTTGGGAGGAGCTGATTTTCAGATGCAGGCTAGAACTGGGACTGGAATTTCCTGGAACTTTCTCTTCACCTCTCATAATTCCTACTCGCAGCAAAGATACTCATTAGCCTTATCTGGACTGTACCAGTTACAGCCAGAAGAACAGGGTTGCAATTCAGAAACTTCATTGCCTGTAGCCATTTCTGTGATGATGTGAATGCAAGGGGGTCCTCTCCAAAAACTGGAGTAGTTGTCAGAGAGCTGAGGATGTCCATGAGGGGTATAAACAACGCTCTTATTGGGGCAACTTGGGTTTACAATTCTTGGGCCATTGGCTGTTGGGAGAATTCCAAATGGTAGATGGCTTCCTATCTGAGAACGGTTGAAATGCATTAATGAAGCGCTGAGTAGCTGTCTTCTTTTGGTATGACAAATAAAAAGTTGTTTTCTTAGAAAACTGACTTTTTTGATAACATATGCTACACATATATATATGCTCATCTTTTTCTAGAGGTTTAAAACCAATGAACAATAAGTACTTTCCACTGACACTCTTTCTCTTACATAGAAACAGTTATAAGCCCCTTCACAAGGAGTATCAGAGGACATGATATTAGCACCTGAGTCAGAGGAGTATCCTGCCAGATTAAAATTTTTCCTTTATAGTTGTTATAGTTTGAAGGACATTGTTTGATCCATGAGCTATGAACTAATTTAGGTACTGAATTCATTTCCTATTCTGCTTTCTTGGGATGAAACCAGTGTCATGCATTATCTTGGGAGAAATTAATTCTAACCTAATTAATCTTGGCTAATAACTGGATCAAACTATTATTATGTATATTGTTTCTTTCCTTCCTTCTTTCGTTCATCAAGCATTTGTTGCTGTGCCTTCCTTGTTAGAAACCATTCCAGTAATTAAAAGCAGATCAATGATTTTCCAAACTTATTTTAAAGTAAATGTAATAAAGCTAGAAGTTATCTAAGCCTGGACAGGTGTAAGATATTTACTATAATCTAGGAGTCAGCAAACATTTTCCGTAAAGGGACAGACAGCCTTTTTTGGCTTTGTAGGCCATGAAGTTTTGGGCACAACTGCTCAACTCTGCCTGTTGGTTTCAAAGCAGCCATACACAATATGTAAATAAATGAGCGTAGTTATGTTCCAATAAAACTTTATTTGTGGACACTGAAATTTGAATTTCATGCAGTTTTAATGTGTCACATGTTCTTTTGAATTTTTTTTTCAATCACTTAATCACTTCTTAGCTTGAAGACTCTACAAAAACAGGTGACAGGCTGGATCTGACCTGCAGGTCTGTTTGCTGACCCGTGCTCTAACAATAAGAGCATAGGATTCACCCATCTGCTTGGGTATCTTGGTTTAGTTTCCTTACTTCACAGGCATTCTTAAAGGAGCATTTCTGAAAGAACAAGCAAAAGCAATGCTTCTTTTGATCTTAGTCTTGAACTCATTCTTTCTCGGCTTATGTAATGTCAGCAATCGACTTCACTTGGTTTCGTGTAAGAGCCCCACACTGAGAAGGCTGCTTTCAGACTTTGCACTTGAAGCAGTGCATTCAGTGGTTCTGTAGGTGTGCAATCTCTAAAACCAGGGAGAGAGAGAAGATTCTGGGGAGAAGCAATTTAAAAACAGTTCTAATTGTTCAGGCAAGTTATTTTTACCAGTCTTTAGGGGACAGATAAATGATCACATTGTTATTATTTTTATAGATTATATTTCAAAAAGCTTTTCTGCTAAGAGTGATTAAATACCAAGTTTTAATTTCACTCACTCAGGGAAAATTTTCCATCACATTAGGATTTTTTTTTTCTTGATAACTTAACCATAGGAGACTATAACTCAGGGCTTTCAGGATGCTCATTCCAGAACTTACAGAGACAGAAAAGAAGGCCTGTGATTCTGCTGAAGGTTTGGGAAAGTGGGAGAAATACAGGGAAATGAGAACAATAAGAAACTTTTGGGGGTACTATATTTAAAATACATTATATATAATATATATAAACATTTTACGTATAACATTTTCTTATAAAATTAATGATAACAGGGACTTCCCTGGTGGCTCAGTGGTTAAGAATCTGCCTGCCAATGCAGGGGACACGGGTTCGAGCCCGGGTCTGGGAAGATCCCACATGCTGTGGAGCAACTAAGCCCATGTTCCACAACTACTGAGCCTGCGCTCCAGAGCCCACGAGTCACAACTACTGAGCCCGTGTGCCACAACTACTGAAGCCCGCATGCCTAGAGCCCGTGCTCTGCAACAAGAGAAGCCACCGCAAGAAGACCGTGCACCACAACGAAGAGTAGCCCCTGCTCCCTGCAACTAGAGAAAGCCTGTGCGCAGCAACGAAGACCCAATGCAGCCAAAAAAAAAAAAAAAAATTAATGATAACAGTAATGAAAATATATTATTGCTGTGAAGAATTTTCTGCACTGTCTACATAATGAAACTTGGGAGTCACCTGGTGATTGCAATAACTGAATGCCCACTGCATGCCTAGGTTTCACCCATTTCCTCTCCTTAATTCACATTGTAAGATGAGGAAAGCAGACTCAGGGAGGTCTAGCTTCTTGCTCAAGGTCATATAGCTGGTAAGTGGTAAGTGGTGGAGCCACATTTCAGACCCAGGTCTGTTTGTTCCTAGAGCTTTTTCATGCTTTTGTGTTGTAACAAGTTCCAGTCTCAAGGAGTGCCTCAGGGTTTGAAGCACTCTCTTACTTCCAAGCTGGGACATGCCATTCTGTGTAACACGGAGTCTGTGACATCCATTGCCTTTTGGATCAATTAATCTTGCCATTGACCCGAGAAAACTATTAATGTGGTTCTAGGTCTTACCAGAGAGAATTTATAATTGACGTTCCAACTACATCTGACATTAAAGATATACCCATTTCTCTAAAAATATATGGTAAATTGAAGAAGATTCAATTCCTGAGATATTCACTAACCTGGTTGCCAGTGGGCTTGAGGGTTTTATGGGCCCCCTGAAATTGCATGTGGAATACTGCACATGTGTGTATATGTGCCTTTTTCTTTGGAGAAGACTTATAATTTTAGTTAGATTCTGAAGACGTGTGGACCCACTGTTCTCTCAGAAACAACGAGGAATATACCTGACTGACTCTGTTAGTATTGACAAGTGTTTGGTAATTGTGTCAAATTCCATCATGACAAATGAGGTTAAATTAACTGTAGTCCCTTAATAACCTGAGTGTAGCACTGTCATCCCATGTACTACACTGTGTGGACTCCACCAAGGGACTCAGCTCTGGTCTCCTCATTACATGAGCTCCCCAGCCCCTGACACAGAACACTGCAGCTGTAAATCCTTAGCAATTGCTTGCTGGTTGGAGGGAATGATTTCCCCTGTACAAACCTTGCCTAACTCAGTCATTTCAGGTACTGGAAGGACCAGTGATTGATTTGATGTCATAAAGTGAAACTCTTCTGTCCAAACGCTGCCACTTTTTACCTGTAGGACCTTAGTCAAGCCCCCTTCGACCTCAGTTTCCTCTTCTGTAACAAGACGGGTTAGCTGTAGGATTGGTTAAATTTCTGCCACCTCCACAAATTCCAGGAATCTTTACTTGGCAACACATTCCAGGAGTCTCTATTCGGCAAAACCAAATTGGAAAGAGCTTGGACAATTCGTTTGGAATCGACTAGAACTTGCACATCTTAGAGCCTCTGTGTGAAAGCGCTTAGCCACAAATATGGGTTACTTTGATAATTACCTTCTGGCCAGGGACTGCCGAGAAGTAATCTTGCCGGGGTTCCAGGCTAGTTACGGAGACAGCTGCTGGGAGGAAGTGGGCGTGGCGATTTTCCCGACTTCCTTGTTTGGAGCAAACTTTGGCAGCATCTGACCGGCTTAGATGTTTGCTTTTCAATCTGTTGATGTGCTTTTTGGGAGCTCTCTTGTCCGCCAGAGAAAACATCTAGAAGAAGCCCGACGCCAAATCTTAGCCATTCCCTGGAGTCCCCAAACCCCACCAGCCTCCAGAGAGGGGAAGGCGAAGCTGAGAGAAAACAGGCGTGCCTGAAGCGTGCCGGCTTCAGCGGCTCCCAGGGAGTAGGGTGGCAAAGACAGGGATTTCGGCACCCACCCACCCACCGGCCTGCGTCCACGCGCACCGGTCCGCGTCGCCTGTCTTTCTTAGCGCTCCTCTCGTGGTATCTGGAACCTGGCACTGGAGATGGAGCAGTTGCGACGCTCGCTGGCTGCGCCGTGTGCCTAGGTGCGTTAGTCGACCTCGCGGTCGCGGCGCCTGCAGCCGGCGCGCTCCGCTCGCAGCGAGCGGCGGACCAGTGGGGACAGCGCGCGGCGCGCCGGCGCGGGGCTGCGCGCTGCGCCGCGGGGGACCCCGGGACGCCGCCGGCCGAGCCATGACGGACGCCAGCAACAGGAAAGAGGGCTTCAAAAAATGCCGGAGTGCCACTTTCAGCATCGATGGCTACAGCTTCACCATCGGTGAGAACTTTCCTACCTCTGTTCTACTCCCAGCTGGGGCAGACCCCCTCTCCGGTGGCGCCGGGGGTCCTCGGGGTCGGGCTGGGCCGCGAGGCGAGGCGAGGCGCTCGCCAGGCGGGAGACCCGGGGTGCGGCAACGGGGCCGGGAAGTCGCGTGTGTGGCCCGGCCGCCTCACCGGGGCTGTCCCCGCGGTGCCCCTCCCGCCTCTGTAACCCGGCATCCCGCTGAAGCTGGTTTTTAGGGTCACAGCTTTTGGAACTGCTCGATATCCTCTTCGCGATTTTAGTAACACAAGCCGGGAGAGAAGGGATAGAGACAGAGATGGAGGCAGAGAGATGGAAATACCAGCAGAGAGAGAGAGTGACAGAAAGACGGGGGCATTACAGGCACTAAGACAGAGACACAGAGATACATAGAGAGACAGAATGACAGAGACATCTAGACAGAGACATTAGTAGAAACACCTAGACGGCAGGTCAGAAATACAAAGTCGGAGATGCCAAGACAGAGACTGACTGATAGAATGTCAAAGACGTGGAGATAGTTATAGAAACAGAGAGGCAGAGGCTTTGAGAGACAGACACATAGAGATAGAGAGATTCAGAGAAAGAGACTGAAGGATAGGTTCTACAAAAATTGAAGCAAGAAGAGAAAGGGACACAAGGAGAGAGAGAGAAAGAGACAGGAAGGAGGGAGGGAGGGAGAGAGTGAAGATAAAGCAGAAAAAGAGGCACATTTAGAGAGAGAGAGAGAGAAGGCAGGGAGGGAAGGATATATCATGCTACTGAAATATTTGAGAAAAATCTGTTTGCTGTCCTCTGGACTCCTAGTGGCTCCTTTCCCAAACCCTTTACCAAGAGGGGTACCAGAGGGGGCTGGGGGTGTCTTCATGGCTGTTAGAGGGAGCAGGACCGCAGGGCTGACCCTCTGGAAGCTGAATTTGAAGAGCTCAGTTCTTGGTGCTTTTACTGCCCATTCCATGCTGTACACCAGCTGGTCCAGGGATTGCCTCCTCATCTTCCCAGGAGATGGGCTAAGCCAGGGTAGGTTCCTCTCTGGAATGTCAGAGTTTGGAGAATGGCAGGGCAGAGCCAGGTGTCAAGGAGCTCCTTCAGCATTTCTACTTCTGTGTGTGCTCAGGTCACTATGGCTTTAAATCTGAACTTCACCCCAGAGCCTTTGAAAGTGAGGGGTGTATTAATGTGCTTTTTGGAAGTGTAGCAGGAATTTGCCAGGGGCAAGAAGAGGCTGATGGGCAGGAACTCATCTCTGGACCACTTTTGCTCCTTCTAAAGAAGTGGCCCAAGATTTGAGGGGCATGGGCTGAACAAGTTATTACTAGAATTAAGTCTAAACTGCTTTGCCTGCTTCCCAAGCCTCTCCATTCTGGCTTGAACTTGCCCTTCCTGCCTCAGCTGTCACTTCAAACCTGTTTCTTCCACACACTCATGATTGTTTGCCCTTGCCCACATCCCACCCCTCAGAGCCTCTGCTCAGGCTGTTCCCTCAGCCAGGAATGCCATTTCCCCCGACTCTGCTTTGAGAAATCTTGTCTATCCTGGCTCTCACTTGCCACCTTCTCTGCTGTCCTTCCCCATCAGAAAGAATTTCTCCCTCTGCACTCCTCTCAGCCTCTTAGTCCTCTGTGAGAGCTCACACCCGGCCTTGAATCACTTATTTCAGTAACTATTCGTTGTCCTCTTGCATTACAGATTCCTTAAGGATGAGACTGTGTCTGATTTATCTTTCATAATGGTGATGGTGGGTACTTGGGAGTTTTTGTAGGAATGAATTAAAGGTTGCCAAGGTCAAAAGTGATTCATTAAAAGACCGTTAAAAAAAAAAAAAAAAAAAAAGACTGTTGCCGTGTTAATGTTAGTTTTTTTGAATCTGATAAGGAAGCTCCCAAAAATGATTTTGAAGTTTTACCTGGCAGTTCCCTGTGAAATCTTATCTTCCAAAAAGTGTGGCTTCTAAAACGCAGGTTTACAGTGTAACCCTCCTCTCCCCTCTTTTTGCTCCCATCCTCACTAGAGGAAATGGTCTGGCACATTGGTGTGGTCTGCTAGTCAGAAGGGACCTCAAAAGTGAGCAGGTCACTTCTTGGTGAGAGAGCTGCCAGCTTGTTTCAGATCTTTGGGCATTTATTCATTCACTCCTTTCCATCTGCCCTCCTCCTTTCCTCCCTTCTTCAAAAAATGCTTATTGAATTTTACTGTATTAAAAGATACAATTTAGTACAATGCCTGCCATATGGCAAACATTCAATAAATTGTAATTGATGTAATTATTCAAGGCCCTAAGCTAATATCATGGGGAGTTTATGATGATGAATCAGACTTAGAACCCAGTGTTCAAGGAATTTGTACTCTTGGGGTGATGCAATGTGTTCATACATAACATTTTACAAAGTAGAAGCTACTAAATGCCATAAGAGACATTTTAGAAGTTTTAGGCCAATATAGACATTTTAGCAAACAGATAATCAAAAAGAAAGAAAGAAAATCACTTGTAATTTTATCACCCAATGCTAAACATTATTAATATTGTATAGACTTCCAGTACTTTTTTTGTATATACACAGTTTTTTTAACAAAATGCAGTCATAATGTTTGGTAATGTTATTTAATATCATAGTAGCTTTGTTTCAAGCTATATACAGAGTTTTTATTTAAAAAATTTTCTATTCTTGGCTATTTAGGTTGCTTTTAATTTTTGCCATAATAGACAATGAAAACAGGCTCAATCTTTGAGTACATCCATTAATACTTCTGAGAATAAATTTCTAGAAGTACGATTGCTTGGTCCAAGACTATGTATATTTTTAGGGATTTTAAAACATATTGCTCAACTACCCTCTGGAAATACCAACTTACACTCCCATCAGCAACATATCAGGTGCTCACACACGCTCATGAGACCGGACACTATAATTTTTCAAAAGCTGTTGGTTTGAGAGGTGGAAGGTAGTATCTTACTTCCACATGTTATTTCACTTCTTTTGTGAAATTGCCATTTTATGTTCTTTGCCTGTATGTTTTTCCTCTGGGGGAATTTCATCATTTATTTTTAATTTGCAAGTACAGTTGACCCTTGAACAACGTGGGTTTGAATTGCGCAGGTCCACTTACACGAGAATTTTTTTCTATAGTAAATATTACGGTACTATGTAATCTGCAGTTGGCTGAATCTGCGGATGTGGAATTGGGGATATGGAGGAATCACATATAGGGAAGGCTGACAGTTAGTTATAATGCAGATTTTCAACTAACCATAATCCCTGAGTTGTTCAAGAGTCAACTGTACTCTTAATGTACATAATACATGTTAGTTATACATATAATCAATATATTAATTACACGTAATATATAATTATAATCACTATATATTAATTATACAATATACTAATCACATAATTATATAATTAATATGTATAATAATACACATATACAAACATGTACGTGTGTGTATGATTTGCAAGTGCTGTCTGTCATATATGTTACAGGGGACTTCATATTACTGCAACGTCAGTGTGTGGCAGGTAGGACTTGATTTCAGAACATACAGATATCTTGTAGCCCGTGCCCATGGTTGCCAGCTTGTCCCATGGTTTCTGCAGGGTGTAATAGGTGGACAGTCCCCCTCTTACCACGTGAGAGAAGAATCCTGAAGAGATCCTGGTGCCCAGATCACTCCCTTTCTCAAGTGTCTGACATTCTGTCATCAAGAATCACCTTCTCTTCCAGTCTGTTAATTATGCAAAATTTCCAGGTCAAAGAACTTTACTAAAGGAATTTATGTCATGGTCCTGGCGAGTCAAGAGATTCTTACCAGGGGAGGCTTATGAGGACAATGGGGGTCTTGAGGGTTCTTCAGAAGGGGAGGCGTGACCCACCCCTGTGGCAAGGTCAAGGATCACGTTTCCTTGGAGGGCTCCTGACAGAACTTCTCTCTGTTAAATGGATGTCTCTGGGATAAGAGGAGGCATCTGGCTCAGAGACTTGTGGTTCAGATTGGCAGGGAGAAGGCTTCAGCTGTGGTTCTCTGCCTGGAATGATACTCCCCAGGGGGTGTTTGGACACACATGGTACACTATTAGTAGTTGAGTTCCAGGGGGCTGGGGCAGACTCTACAGACAGTTAGTGAGCAGAGATCAGAGGGGTTAAATGTTCTGCAGTGTGAGGGACAGTCCTGCAGAGTGAGGAATTGCCCTAAACGCCAGTGACACCCCCAGGGAGAAACCCTGTGAGGGTTCCCTCTGACATGGAAGCCTGGGGCTCCTGAGCTGGCCTATGCCCTGGCTGCAGAGACTCTGGGACGCTGACGGTCAAGGCTGCACGAAGAACAGGCCCTGCCATTTGCCATGCATAGCTATGGGGTGTGGGCCAGGCACTGAGCTAGGTGCTCTACTCAGCTCATTTGACCACCTTTCACAACGACTCTGAAAGGTCTGTGTCATGACCCCCATTTTAGGAGAAGAACCTCCTGAGACTCCGAGAGGAAGTAATCTGCCGGAAGTCACAAGCTAGGAAGTGGCAGAGTTGGGTTCAGACCACATCTGCCCTGACTCCTCAGCCCAGGGTTTGTCCCAACCGTGCTCCCTCCCATGGTGGACTTTATTTGTGCCTGAGCCTTGGGACCAGCCCATCATCCCCATGAGGACAGGTCAGGGAGTTTGCCAAGGTCTGATGAGCGAGCACAGGCTGGGGCAAAACCAGAAAAAGATGGACCATTGTCACAGGTAGGGGAGGGCTGCTCCTGAGAGGAAGATCAGGTTGAAGAAATAGGCTTGATAATCCGCCTCCCACCAGGGCCGCCTGTTCAGCGCTCCCTTCATGTACCTGGGAAATGGTCTTGTGTCCTCTCTGTATGATGTTCTCAGGTCATGAAATCAGGTATGCGGTCAAGAGGTCTGGGAAACGAGACCATGAGCTTGAACACATGCCACATCCAGAAAGCACTACTGTCATCAGCCTTTGTGATTTGAGGGTCCCATCCCTAGGAAACCACTGAAGTTATGATTGTAGACAACGATTATAACTGTTAACATTAATTGAAGCCCATATGTAGAAGTTCAAGTGTAGTTTGACTGTGAACTCGCATTTGAATATGAAATGAACGGTTGTTGTGGGAGTTGCAGTATCGCTGGTTTCCAGAAGAACTTTCCTCATCTTCGGGGGCTTGGTTATATGTTTAGGTTTGTATTCAGTGGATTTGCAGATTCTTACTTTCTCCATGAGGCTGCCTGAAGTACAAGCACACACCTTTTCCCCCAAAGTGAAGTATGTCCGCAGAAAACAAAAGCACTTTTTTTTTTCCCCAGCCGCCTGAGGGGACCTCCCTTGATCTCCCTTGGTGCTACTCACCACTCAGTTTATAGCTGAGAAAATTGGGCTCGGGGGATCCTCATTTCCCCTTCTCCCCTCGGCGATGACCTCCAGGGTGTCAGAAGGAAGTGGGTGAAGCCATGGGCTGGGAGGATGTGAAGTTGGTGGGACGTATGGAAAAGAAGCTGCCTCCTTCGAAAATGAACCTGGTGGTGTTGTGGAAAATTCTAGGCCTGTACTGAAGAAGTGTTGCTAACAGAGGGAGACGTTTCCTGTAGCAGCTGCCACTGGCTCCCTTGCCCCTGTGTTTCTCTCTGCAGGGTTGTCCCAGAGGAGGAAAAACAAGGGGCCCCTAGACAGCAATCGGAGGCCCAAGGGGCTAGGAGTGAGGGTTCCCTGTCCCACCCTGGGACTGCCGGGTGCTGGGAAGTCCCGCTAAATGGGGAGGTCTGCTGGAGGTTTCTCCTTTCACAGGGGTTCTGGGTGGGCAGGGCTCCGAGGGTGGCTGGGGTGATGGGGCTGCATGCACCGGGGGTGTGGCCCCTCTCCAGCCCAGGCATAGCAGCCCCTGGCCTCCCTTGGTGCGTATGGCTGGGGACTTTCTCAACCCAGACCAGTCTCAGTGCTCTCTTGGCTGAGTGTCACGTCTGCCTGCTAGTTTGTCTGGGTGGAGGCGAGACCTTTGGGCATTGTACGCCTGGTTGGGGGTGATGGTGGGTCGCAAGGAACTGAATAAGGATCCAAGGCAAACTGTCCTACCGCCACCTCCCAGTGCCTGTTGCCCTAATTCCCTCCTCCTCCTCACATCCCTGGGAAGACTGGAGCAGAGTGAGGTGAGGTGGTGTGTGGACTGAGGGCTCACGCAAACTGGGACTGCAGTCTCCACTCTGGCTTTCACCTGCCCCTCTCGATCCCCCCTCCTGCATCTGAGCCTCAGTTCCTCACATGTAAGATGCGGAGTGTGATCCTTAGTTACGGGATGTGGTGAGGATCAAGTGAAGTTACGCATGAAAAAATTGTTTGTTAACCCTGAAATGCCATTAAAATGCTTCCTGTTATTAGGGGAGGCTTAAATACTGGTTAAAACTTGTGCACCCCTCTGCACAGCATTTGCACTTCAACAAAGGGAAGCTTGAGGAATGAGGCTCTCATGACGGGGTTCTGATTGTCAGCCAGCAACTGGAGTGCATAGCTTTAGGGATGCCTGTCAGCTGAGAGGGGGCATTTGTAGTGGGAAACCCTGGGTTTTGGAGTCACACAAAGACTTACTGTGCTGGTCAGGCAAGTCAGTTAGCTTCTCTGAGCCTCGGTTTCCTTCTTAGAATAAATGGGGCTAGTGACACCTTCCTCGTGCGTGAACGCGGCCTGGGGAGTGAAGTTCTATGCACAGTGCCTGCTGTCACACTGCGTGTTTGCTCAGCAACCCTTCCCTTCCCCTGAAATTATACTGACTAGAGCTGGCTCTGGCTGTGAGTAGGTGAGGGTCGGTGGTGTGATCCTGAGGGTTTGTGGGTGTGTTCTGGGGCAGGCTTAGACGTGGGTCACTACTGGTCTGTGCTGGTGCGGGCGTGGCCACCAGGAAACCCTGTACTGTATCCTGGCCCCTGACGCCAGATGGGAACAAGAGCAGAGTGGGCACTGGACACCCTCCTGCCCTCCCATGGACCGATGCACCTTCCGGGGCCACACGGTGTCCCTGGCTTGTCTCCCTAGCAGAGCAATGGGCACAGTCCATCCGGGGCCATGGGGACGTTGGGGGTAGTGGGGAGAACAGCGTTGCAGGAAAGAGCTTTTGAACTTGACTTGGGGATTGGCCGTGGGACACAGAAAGAAAAGGGGACCGGGATGGTGAAATTGGGCCTAATAGAGTCCAGAATATAACAAGCTCTGGGGTTAGACACTTGGGGTTCAGATTCTGAACCTCATCTTTTGCCATGATCTTGGAGAGGTGGCATGAAATGGCTAAAGTTTAGTGGCTTAAGCTGTAAAATGGACATAATAAATATAGTATCTACCTTGCTGGGTTGGGCAATTAAATGAGATTATGCAAGCAGAGCTCCTAGGCATTATCTTAGTCCATTCAGGCCACCACAACAGAATACCATAGATGGGGTGGCTTAACAGAAATGTATTTCTCACAGCTCTGGAGGCTGGGAAGATTTGGTGTCTGGTGAGGGCCTGCTTCTGGTTCATAGAGGGCTGTCTTCTCACTGTGGGCTGTCCTCACATGGCAGAAGGGGTGAAGGAGCTCTCTGGGGTCTCTTTTATAAGGGCGCTAATCCCATTTCTGAGGCTCCACCCTCATGACCTAATTACCTTCCAAAGGCCCCACCACCTAATACCATCACAGTGGGGATTAGGTTACAACATATGAATTTTGAAGGGACACAAAATCAGTCTATAGCACTATTATTATTGGGGGTTAATAAACATTTGCTGAATATAGCACTGTAGAAGGGCCAGGGGAGCCACGGGAAAAAAATGCACAGTGTAGTGGAAAACATATACCAGACTCAGAATTGAAAGTTAGGGTTAGTTTCTTCCTAACTCGCTCTGTATTCCTGGGCAAGTCTCTTAACATGGGCAACAGTTTCTCCACCTGTAAGTGAACTGGTTGGGTACAAAAATCTCTGTGGTTCCTGCCACTCCGGGAAGGGAAGGCAGTGAACTTTGAGTCCTGAAGGCCACCGTAGCCGTCCCAGAGCCGGAAGGTGCAGGGGAATGGCTAAGTTAGGCACTCTCAGGATTTCTGGTGAAAGAAATTTGCAGAGTTCAGAACACCGCAGAGGCAAATTGAATGTAGGACTAGCAAAGAGCTGAACTTATTCTTGAAGTAAGTAGACTAGATTTTGTGTACGCAACTTTGTATGGTAATTCACTGTACTCACAGTGAAGTTTGATAACCGCTGAGCTCTAACCAAAGACAAGTCAATGTGTAGCTGCCTGGGCCTTCCAGCTGTTTCACCTTTGTGATATCAAATCCCAATGAGAAATGGGGGGCTGGGTGGAGATTTCCAAGTGTTTCTGCTTGCCTGCAGGGTTAGCTCCATTCTGATGTGTTATGAAGCTTTCATGGCTTCCGTTCATGTTGCTAGATTTGTTTGTAATGAACAATAAATGTGATAATAGATAATAGTCATGGAAGCACCTAGCATGGATCCTGCTTAATAAATGTTTGCTGTATTTGAGAGGCAGTAGGTGTAGAGGTTAAGAGTATGGATTCTGGAGCTTGACTACCTTGGTTTGAATTTTGGCTTCACAGTTTATTAGCTGTGTGATCACTGTGACCTTGGACAAGTTACTTACCCCTTCTGTATCTCCATGTGCTCATCTGTTAAATAGAGATAATTATATTACCTGTCTCCTAGGGTGTTGGAGGATTAAATGAGTTAATGTACATCAAGCACTCTGAACAGCACCTGGTACATAGTAAGTTCTCTATAAAATGTTATGATATTTTTCCATATTATTATTATAATATTTATACTGTATGTAGTAATAATAATAATAAATTTCTATAACAATATTATTAACATGAAGATAATAATAACCATCTCTGAGTCCTGCTTGATCAAACACCCATTTATGCTGTTCCTTGAAAAGCTGTAGGGATGACCTTAGTCTTCTGCTTTCTGTTGTTCAAAACTGGCATTTCCTGCCAAAAGGCATTCGCTTCTGTGTGTTCTTGGACACTGGCGTCCCAGTGCTGTACAGTTATTCTTGATGAATCCATGGTGGACCTACAAATGTTCCCATCTTCTTAACCAGTTAATCATCTTTTAGGACTTAGTGTGTCACTTGTGATGGCTTTGCAGAGTGAGTCCCTAACTGCCAGGCCCTTTTTAGGCGGTTAGCTCTCCTAGGTCAGGATGTGATGCGGAAAGGAAGGAGAGGCAGAAGACCCGGGCTCTAGATCCAGCCCTGGGGCTTCCTGTCTCTGTGACTGTGGGAAAGAGCATCAGTCTTTCTGAGCCTCGGGTCCCTCATTTGTAAATGAGGATAACACTTCCTTCTTTGTTGTGTTGTTGGGGGAATTCAGTAGGATGGGCAACGATGGAACCCAGCATACTGTAGATGCCCAGTAATCAGTAGCTGTTGGTTGTGACTATGGAGAGGCTCTGAAATCAGGGAGCGGGCAAGTCTCCCGGACCCACAGCTGCTTCCCTGGCTGGTGCTCCCCGGCCTGCCCCCTGGCTGCCACTCATAGCCCCCGACCAGCCACTTATGTTGGATGCTGGCGCGGCTGCAAGGCTGTCTTTGTTTTAGTGTAGGATTTCCCATCAGGCCAGGGATCTGGAGCCCAGACGAGTGTTTCCAGCTGGCTCTGGGTAATTGGTGCCAGCTACTCTGGGGAGAGCTGGCTGGCACTTCCTGTGCTGTTTGGCAGGCAGGCTCTGGAGTGTGGCAGCAGCTTGGCCTGAGAACCAGGCCTTCCCCAAGGGGCCCTGGGGGGTCTTGGAAGCCGAGCTGCTGGAAGTTGGTTTTTACTTGTCGGAGGGCAGCATCTGCCGGACGAAGGTCCAAACCACTCAAGACTCCGTCTATGAGTATTAGTCCACTAACACTGCTGCCGAGGTTCGTTTCTCGGAGAGGAAATCACGTTAATTGATTTGCTGATTCCTGCCTTTTCGCTTTGCTTCTTCAGACAGCTGTGTTTCCTCTCTTCTTGATAACAGCATAGAGTGGCTCAGGTGTGATTCCCTGGGCTTGGAGAAGAAAGTAGGGGAAGGATCAGCTATGCTGGACTTGCATCACTACTAACTACCAGTGTTTGTTTAGCCTTTAAAAAGGGACCTCTGGGGACTTCCCTGGCAGTTCAGAGGTTAAGACTCCGAGCTTCCACTGCAGGGGGCATGGGTTCGATCCCTGGTTGGGGAACTAGGGATCGACTGCTTGTTTTTTTTGCACAAACCAGAAGTTGAATTGCTGAGCTCTGATGTTCACCATTGATGAGCTATCTGACTACAGTCTTCACCTTCCTGAATCTTGTAAGGTAGGAGTAATAATATCTATATTCGATTATGCCATTTATAAAGTGCTGGCCTAGTAATGAGACCATCCCAGGTACTTATAAATCTTAATTCCTTTCCCTTCTCTATTCTCCTTCCTTAGCTCATGCCAAACCTGAAGGCATTTTGGCTGGGTTAGATGTTCACCTGTGATACAAAGTATGGGAACCCTCCAGCGCTTTGGAAACTTCATCTCTCTGAGAGGCCCCCCGGAAAAAGCTGGCATTGATTTACTCCTGACTCCTGGGCACGAGGATCCCAAATGAACACATGGGATTTAGGCAGCGAGTGGGAAAGTGGATGGATTTCTATTTTAAAGTCATTAGTTTACAATTTCCAAGAAAGGCTCATTGTGTCTAGTGACTCATCTTTCTTTAACAGTTGGAAGTTTAGATTTTCAAAATTTGTCAAGTCAGTAAGTATTGAAGGGGAATCCAGCATCTCTTCAAGAGAGAACCAACAGCACTCTGAACCGGACCAGATCCCAGCCATCTGGAGGGCCCCAGAGAAACCCAACTTTCCAACAAGATGCCTTTTCTCCTTTTCTTATCTGGGTCATTCATGAGGCTAACTGTTTAAAACTTTAAAAGTTTAAAAGATGCAGAAATTTGGCCAGTTGTGTAAGACTATAAGCCTGGTCTTGGTGACTATTCCAAGGAGGCTGTTTTTTTTTTGAATAGTGGTCTTGCACACCTTTTTTCAGATTTATTCCTAGGTATTTGTTGTGTTCTTTTAAAAAAATTAATTAATTAATTATTTTTGGCTGCGTTGGGTCTTCGTTGCTGCGCGCCAGCTTTCTCTAGTTGCGGTGAGCGGAGGCTACTCTTTGTTGTGGTGCGTGGGCTTCTCATTGCAGTGGCTTCTCTTGTTGCGGAGCATGGGCTCTAGGTGTGCGGGCTTCAGTAGTTGCAGCCTGCAGGCTCAGTAGTTGTGGCTCGCGGGCTCTAGAGTGCACGCTCAGTAGTTGTGGCACATGGGCTTAGTTGCTCCGTGGCATGTGGGATCTTCCCAGACCCGGGCTCCAACCCTTGTCCCCTGCATTGGCAGGAGGATTCTTAACCACAGAGCCACCGGGGAAGTCCCCCAAGGAAGCTGTTTTCTGGAGGTCATTATGCAGTTGTTTTGTAAGCTGTTACCCCCATGTTGATGATGATAATAATAAGGTATTACCATTTGTGAAGCACTTTTCCAAACAGCAACTCATTTGATTCTACCAATAACCCTGCAAGAGAACTATGAGCAGCTCCATTTCAAGGGGGCTTCAAGAAGTCAAAGTGACTTATTTCAAGAGCAGTGACCTAAATCCAGTTTCTGCATTTTGGAAAGCTCATGCATCTGAAGCAGAAATCGGGGAACCATCTTAATAGATTCCTTTTTCTGTGTCCCTACATCTAGTTAGTCATCAGGTCCTGTGGATTTTCTTCTCTAAGCTCTTTCCTCTTCATACTTTGCCCTCCATCTCCCCTGCCTTAGTTTAGACCCCCTTTTCTCTCCCCGAGTCTACTGCAATATTTCCAGGTGGTCTCCCCACCTCCCCAACTTGCCTCCCCTCCAAACGCCTCTCAGCACCACAGCTAGAATGTTCTTCTGGAACACACAGCTGATCCTGCTGCCCTGCAGTTTAAAACTGTCCAGTAGCTTCCCGTCGCGTGCAGGATGAAGCCCACATTCCCAAGTAAGGCTTGCAGGCCTGCTGTGATCTGGTCTTTTCTCTAGGCTTACACTTTGCAGTGTCCCTGCCTACCCGTGGATGGTAATCGTTCACTTGGCCTTTCTTTATGGGGTGCCCACCACATGCCAGCTATTGTGTTAGGCAGTAGGGATACAATGTGAGTCAAACTGACCAGTCCAGTGGAGCCCACAGTGGTGTAACTGTGCTCTGATGGGATGGCTGGGGTGCTGTGCAAGTGCCCGGAAATGGCATGGAACCTAGTCTGGGGGGGTTGGGATGGGCTCCCCTGATGAAGCGGGGGGGAGAAGGAGGTGGGGAAGCATCCAGATGGAGCGGGCAGCCCAGGCTCTGCGCCTGGAGGGTGGGTCGAGGAGGAATGTGGGTGAAGAAGAGTCCGGAAAGGTGGGCAGAGAGGTTCTTGTGGACCAGCTGAAGGGTTTGGTCTTTTTCCCAAGAGCAGTGGGAGGCAACTAATAGTTTTAAGCAGAAGTGACTCGATCAGATTTGTGTTCACAAATGCTGGCTGCACTGGGGCGAATCACTGTGTGAGTGTTTGTTGACTGGTCCTGCTGTCGTGTCATAATGGGCAACTACCGTGCACATGGCGTTCCTCCTCTGTATCTGGGCCTTCCTATACCCTTCTGAGTATTCATTCCCTCTTCGGAACAAACCAGACAAACTTTCAGGCTGCCAGAGAGGCAGGTGGTCCGTGGGGGCAGGAGGCTTTCTTCACTTTCCTAATTACTTAATTCATTTTTTAAACACAATGAAGATGGGATTATTAATTTAATTTGCCTGTAAAAGTGATCCATATTCATTTGGGGAACTCAGGAAAGAAAAACTCATTATCCAGAGATGACCTCTGTTAATATTTAGGTGAATCTGCTTCCATATTTTTTTATCTTAAATTCACATAATATTCTATAGCAGTTTTAATATTTAAATGGGATCATCCATGTTGTTCTGTTATCTACATTTTAAAACTTAATTGTATGCATGGACATTTAAAATTACTCAGCTCCCTCTCTCTCTTAGTGCCTTGGCCCTCTTTTGCGCTGTTCTTGGCTTCTTCAACCTGGATACCTCACGAGCCATGTGAAACTTATCTGAGCATCTCACAATGTGGCCTGTTTGGGCAGTGCTGTGTCACCAATTATACACACACACATTTTATGTGCAAACACACACATAACCACATACACTTATTTTCTCTCTCTCTGTGATTGAGCATTTGCTGTTCGCCAGGCAGTATTTTAAGGGCTTTGAAAACACTAGCTCATTTAATTCCCCATTTTCTGATGAGGAAACAGACACTTGCCCTGGGAAGTGAAGAGCCCAGGGCTTGAACCTGGGGCATCTGAAGCTAACATGGTTGTGTGGAGCCTGATCATGCATGGGAGACGTCAGAAGAAGGGCTTTCTTACACCTGTGGCACACGCCTTTGGTAAAAATTCAAAGCACTTTTGGGACATCCAGCATCTCCTCTTAGCCTCCCAGTGAGAGGGTTTATGACCTTGAATGGGGGAGGCAACTGCGTATGAAGGTCTTAGGACCAGAATGTTTCTTAGAGTTTATTTCAACAGAAAGCTTGGTCAGCCACTCATTCCTTCTCTTACAAACATTTGCTAGGCGCCCTTTGACTGCCCTGCAAATATAAGGAGACATTAGGCAATTTTCTCATTCTTGAAAAGTGTATGGGCTTGTGAGGAGACTGATATTAAAAAAATAACATCCATGGGCCAAGTGTTGTTTGAGGGATTTATGAAGAACGAGGGTAACACAAGCGCAGGAGGGGCTCACTGCCTGCAGGAGTTTGGACCCAGTTTCTTCCTGTCTTATCTTGTCTTCCTTTTCCCTCCCCCTTCCCTTCCATTCATTCAGATTTATTCAATTTTTATTCAATTTACATACCATAAAATTGACCCATTTAGAAAGTATAATTCATGACTTTTAGTAAATTTACAGAGTTGCGCAATCATTACCATGTATAACTACTTCACTGTTTCCATTTTTTGGCTACTACGAGTAATGCTGCTATAAACATTCACATACAAGTCTTTGTGTGCACACGTATTGTCATTTTCTTGGGTAGATTCCTAAGAGTGGAATTGCTGGGTTGTATGATAAATTAATGTTTAACTTTTGATGAACTGCCAAACTGTTTTCCAAAGTGGTTGTACCATTTTACAATTCTACCAGCTTGTATGAGAGTCCCAGTTTTAAACCAAGTTTTAAAGAGATAGGAATTAGCTATATCAGTGGTTTTCAGATACTGCAAGGGCAGGGCTGGCTGCATACGAACCAAATGGGGAGGTTAAAGATTTCTGGGCCCCATGCTTTGGAGATTCTGCTTCTGTAGTTACGGAGTGGGACCTGGGCATGTGCATTTTTAGGAAGCTGTCTAAGTAACTCTGATGTGTGGTTTTGTTTGGGAATCACTGAACTGGATGAGGTTCAGGAGGGGATGGGAAGGGGAGAGATTCTGGGAGAATTCTAGGCAGAGAAAATGGCATGTGTAAGAAGAGCATAATATGTGCTTGTAATGAATGGTTAGCAGTAGGAGTGGCCAGAGAGAGAGGCCAGTTAGGAGATTTTTGCCTTGGTCCAGTCAAGACCAATTAATTCGTTGACCTGTCCATTTAGTTTTCTGTGAAAATTTTTTAGGAGAACTAACTTTTCTTGAGTACCAGGCACTAGGCTCAGAGCTTTATATTTAATTTTCGACACTCCTTTTTAAACCTTATTATTCTCAGTTTACAGGTAAGGAAACTGAGGCTTAGGAGATTAAGTAATAGGGTTGGGAATTGAAACCGGGTTTGTCTCGCTCTTTCCATTATGGCAGTTTGCCCCAACTCTGTGCAGAGCACTGTGTGAACGGGGTCTTGGGATTTCATATTCATTGTAGAAGAATTCATTACGCATTTTCATATTACACTTGATTCTCCAGCTTGCTATGTGATCACTGCTATTTGCTCTTCCTGTCTGTGGGTGAGAGGTGTATTAGATTTTCTCTAATGGAAATGACAATATTTAAACATTCTAAACACCTTGAGACTTTATGTCTGCTTCAGTGCAAGTCCTCTGGCTGCTGCTTCTTTCCTGGTCCCTGTTGATCCAGGTTGCATTTACTGACTGTGCCGACACTTGACCGGGATCTCTGGGGGCTGTCAGTCTGCGCTGTACAGAAGGGGGAGATTAAGCCCTCTGTGAATCAGGAGTTGGGAGTTCTGCGGTAGGGCTGTTTTCAGAGTTGGATGCATGATGAGGGGAAACTTCTAGTAATTACCGAACAGATGCTCTTAATGAGGTCTCTGCTGGATTTCCAGCTGTCAGTGAGAGCTCTGCATTGGGACAGGGACATTGCAGTCACTGGATCATTATGTGACATCACATCCTTCCCTTGTTGTCATAGCAGCGTAATCATCTCACTGAGAGTGTCCCTCAGGGTGATGGCAAGCCACATCTTTTTTCATTAATGGGAATTCATGGTGCTTTCTTCCATGATGAGGAGAAAAAGAACTAGCATATTAATGTTCTCTGAAAGGAGAATAAAGCTTAACGATTTTCAACATGATATTACTTCTATTGTTGTTATTATTTTAACAATTATTATGCAAGTTGTACGTGTTGATTGTGGAAAAATTTATAAAATAAAGATTGGCAAAGAGAACACAAAATCCTACTTATAATATCAACACATACAGAGAATTACTGTTAACATTTTGAGAAATGTGTTTTCTGCTTGAGTTTTAACACATATGAACATTCATTATTATTTTTTCAAATATGAGACCATTATTGTATTGTTGTTTACTTTTTTCCTCCTACCTAACAGTGTGTAATTAATATCATTTCATTTCAATAGTCTTCCTCAACAGAGTTTTTAAGGTACCATGGTTTATTTAACTGGTCTCTATTGTTGGACGTTTAAGTTCTTTCTGCTTTCTTGCTGTCACAAATACTGCTCAGTGACTACCATCGTTTTTACATCTTTATAAATCCTTTTTTTTTTTTAATTTAATTTTTATTTTTGGCTGTGTTGGGTCTTCGTTGCTGTGCACGGGCTTTCTCTAATTGCGGCGAGCGGGGGCTACTCTTCGTTGTGGTGCGCGGGCTTCTCATTGCGGTGGCTTCTCTTCTTGCGGAGCACGGGCTCTAGGCACACAGGCTTCAGTAGTTGTGGCACGCGGCCTCAGTAGTTGTAGCTCGCGGGCTCTCGAGCACAGGCTCAGTAGTTGTGGCACACGGGCTTAGTTGCTCTGCGGCATGTGGGATCTTCCCGGACCAGGGCTCGAACCCGTGTCCCCTGCATTGGCAGGTGGATTCGTAACCACTGTGCCACCAGGGAAGCCCTATAAATCCTTTTTGCCTTAGGATAAATTCTTAGAAGTAAAGTTGTTGAGTAGAAAGAGTTGAATAATTTGGAAGCATTTGAAATATATATTCTACCCCTGCAGTATTGAACCAGTTTACAATTCCACACACAAGTGTGACTTTGCCTGTTGACCCTTATATTGGATCTCAACCTTTAAAAAAAGCTATAATTTGGTAGGTCAAAAAATGGCATATAACCCTTCTGTTAATTTGTTTGATTATTTGTGAATTTGAACCTTTATTTCTTATCTGTTATTTCTTTTATAAATAGCATACTTGTTTTTCTATTGGGGAGTTCTCTGATTTCTATAAACTTTTTATATATTAAGGCTATTTAAACTTCGGTGATATTTGCTGCAAATAATTTTCACCATTTGTAAATATGCCTTTTAACCCTTTTTTATGTTCAGGCTTTAAATTTAAAAATAAACCAATCAGTTTTTTTTTCCATTTTTGGTTCATATTTAGAAAAACCTTCTAAATTGAAGAGATTATGAAAATATGTATCACTGTTTTTCTTCTAGTACTTTATAGTTTTATTTTTATAAAATTTTTGATTGAAATCTTTGAATTCATCTAAAATTCATTTTGTGATGAGGTAGAGATTTAATTTTGTTTCCCCTCTAAATTTATCCATTTTTCTCTGCACTGATTTAAAATATTAACTTTATAATATAATGTTACACTCACATACATACACACATTCAGGTGTCCCTTTGGAATTTCTATTCCATTCTTCTGTCAGTCAGTCTTTTCCTATGCTGGTGTGATGCTCTTTAGTTATTGTAGCTTTGTCATACATTTTAATATCCAGTATGGCAAGGCTGTACTCGTTCAGCTTTTTCAAAAAGTTATTGGCTATTCTTGCTTATTTTTCTTCTTGATGGACTTTAAATTTGCTAGTTTGCATTTTAAAGTCCTTAGGATTTTTGATAAGGTTGTAGTTAAGAGCATGAATTAGCAACTTCCCAGGTGGCCTAATTCTAAATAAACTTTTAAAAATATGCCATGGGTGCTGAAAAATGGAGGTTATTTTCTGTTTTCATGTGTATCATTCAATATATTTATTAAATTAATTTAATTATATTGTAATTATATAATCCAGACTAATTATATAGATTAGTAATTATATTAACACTATTACTCAGGTCCTGCTATTTTTTTGGCTGCTTGACCTGAAGAAGACTATTTGTTTTTTTATAAATTTCTCATCATATTTTCAGTTTTAGCCTTCATGTATGTTTTGGTACACTGTAACTTGTTTTGTAGAATTTATGAGAATTATATATTCATTATCAATTTGTTCTTTTTCAGTGTAAATGATTCTCTGGATATATACCACTTAAGTGGTGTTTACCATTTTCTTTTTTCAATTTACAGTATCCTTTCGTGTGTGTGTGTGTGTGTGTATGTGAATATATTTCATTATTAAAAATGCAAGTTAAACAACCTCCCCCCCACTTCCAAAAGCATTAAACTTTCCCTAAACCTACTTCTGACATCTTGGTGAACACCCTTTATTATTCTGTTGGGTGTGTGTGCACATGAACACACACATTCACGATTTGCCGTGGGGTCATTCTGTATATGCTGGTATGAAATCTGCATTTTTTTTCCACTTAAAATTTGTTGTAGTTATTTTTCTGTTGCAATGGACATTTAAAAAACCATTTAAAATTAAGTTCTTCTTGGTAAGAAATGTTTATATTTTTCATCAGATCAAGCAATTAGGCTTCTCATTTTTTGTCCTTTTCTTGTCTGTTTTACTGTGCTTTATGTACAATATTTTGGTTTTTTGCTCCAATCTGATAGTCTTAATTTTAAATTGGGGAGACTAATATAAATATCATTACAGTCTTTATAGTTGCTCTTATTTCTGTAACATGAACAATATTTTCTACTGAAAAAAAATCTTGCGTTCTCTTTCCTATTTATTTTTTTGGTATATGGACTGCATTTTCTTTTATCTTTTCTAGTGTTTGGAAGGCATTATATTAGTAGTTAACTTTCATTTTTCAAAAGTTTCTTTAATCAACTTTTTCAGACTGTCAGAGTCAAGTGTGAAATGGTACCTTTAGTGATAAGGTATTTGGCACACTTTTACTTGTCTTGCCCACTTCTTAGGCTATGTTGATATAACCTTGGCTTTGAAAATCCAGATGATTTTTATATTATTATTTTTAGCATTATAAATTTTTCTCTTTGAATACATTTTTAAATTTGATTTTTGAAAGCAATGTGATGGTTAATTTTATGTGTCAGCTTGACTGGGCTCAGGGATGCCCAGATAGCTGGAAAAACATAATTTCTGGGTGTGTCTGTGAGGGTGTTTGTGGAAAAGATTAGCTTTTGAATTGGTAGACTGAGTATAGACCACCCTTACTAGTGCTGGTGGGCATCATCCAATTTGTGGCAGATCATGGGACTTCTTGCCTCCGTGATTGTGTGAGCCAATTCCTATAATAAATCTCCTCCTATATATCTCCATATGTAGCCTATTGGTTCTGTTTCTTTGGAGAATTCAGATTAATACAAACAGCTCTATCGAGGTGTAATTTACCATAAACTTAACCTACTTTAAGAATACAACTAAATGGGCTTCCCTGGTGGAGCAGTGGTTAAGAATCTGCCTGCCAATGCAGGGGACACAGGTTCGAGCTCTGGGTGGGGAAGATCCCACATGCTGCGGAGCAGTTAAGCCCGCGCGCCGCAACTACTGAGCCTGCGCTCTAGAGCCCACGAGCCACAACTACTGAAACCCACGTGTCACAACTACTGAAGCCCGGGGGCCTAGAGCCCACGCTCCACAACAAGAGAAGCCACCGCAATGAGAAGCCCATGCACCGCAACGAAGAGTAGCCCCTGCTCGCTGCAACTAGAGAAAGCCTGCACGCAGCAATGAAGACCCAATGCAGCCAAAAATAAATAAATAAATTTATAAGGAAAAAAAAAGAATACAAGTAAATGATTTTTAGTAAATTTACAGAATTGTGTCACCATCACTACCATCCAATTTTAGAACATTTCCATCACCCCCCAGAGAGCTCTTATAACCATTTGTAGTACTTGAATCTGGTTTCATAGCCAGCTTTCTGCCAATTGATTATCTCTTTAACTAGTTTTACTTTTTACTGCCAGTCACTTTCTTGCCTTTCTGGAACTCTTGTCTTAATATTCAGATTGTTGGATTACAAATTCAAGAGATTTTCTAGAAGCTCCTGTGTGAGCTTAAGAGCTCACATACCTGAAAATCCCTTCCTAACATAACAAATAAATTGGTGGCATAAAATTGCTACATGGTAACTTTTTTCTTCTTTAAAATTCTGTAAGCATTGATTCAGTATCTCCTTGAATTTAGCCTAGCATTGGGGAAATCTGGGGCCTGACTTATTTTTCATATTTTCTAGGCAAGCTGGTTTATCTGCCTGAGTACTTAAATATTTTTTTAATTAAAAACTTTATCCTTGTAATTAAATAGTTGTGCAAGCATGTGTAGTTGTGGGTTTCTCTTAATTGACATTTTTTTTAAAAAACATCTTTATTGGAGTATAATTGCTTTACAATGGTGTGTTAGTTTCTGCTTTATAACAACGTGAATCAGTTATACATATACATATATCCCCATATCTCTTCCCTCTTGCGTCTCCCTCCCTCCCATCCTCCCTATCCCACCCCTCTAGGTGGTCACACAGCACCGAGCTGATCTCCTTGTGCTATGTGGCTGCTTCCCACTAGCTATCTGTTTTACATTTGGTAGTGTATATATGTCCATGCTACTCTCTTACTTTGTCCCAGCTTACCCTTCCCCCTCCCCATGTCCTCAAGTCCATTCTCTAGTAGGTCTGCGTCTTTATTCCTGTCTTGCCCCTAGGTTCTTCATAACCATTTTTTTTTGTAGATTCCATATGTATGTGTTAGCATACGGTATTTGTTTTTCTTTTTCTGACTTACTTCACTCTGTATGATAGACTCTAGGTCCATCCACCTCACAACAAATAACTCAATTTCGTTTCTTTTTATGGCTGAGTAATATTCCATTGTATATATGTGCCACATCTTCTTTATCCATTCCTCTGTCGATGGACACTTAGGTTGCTTCCATGTCCTGGCTATTGTCAATAGAGCTGCAATGAACACTATGGTACATGACTCTTTTTGAATTATAGTTTTCAGGGTATATGCCCAGTAGTGGGATTGCTGGGTTGTATCGTAGTTCTATTTTTAGTTTTTTAGGGAACCTCCATACTGTTCTCCATAGTGGCTGTATCAATTTACATTCCCACCAACAGTGCAAGAGGGTTCCCTTTTCTCCACACCCTCTCCAGCGTTTATTGTTTGTGGATTTTTTGATGACCATTCTGACTGGTGTGAGATGATATCTCATTGTAGTTTTGATTTGCATTTCTCTAATGATTAATGATGTTGAGCATTCTTTCATGTGTTTGTTGGCAATCTGTATATCTTCTTTGGAGAAATGTCTATTTAGGTCTTCTGCTCATTTTTGGATTGGGTTGTTTGTTTTTCTGATATTGAGCTGCATGAGCTGCTGCTGTAAATTTTGGAGGTTAATCCTTTGTCCATTGCTTCATTTGCAAATATTTTCTCCCATTCTGAGGGTTGTCTTTTCATCTTGTTTATGGTTTCCTTTGCTGTGCAAAAGCTTTTAAGTTTCATTAGGTCCCATTTGTTTATTTTTGTTGTTATTTCCATTTCTCTAGGAGGTGGGTCAAAAAGGATCTTGCTGTGATTTATGTCAGAGAATATTTTGCTTATGTATTCCTCGAAGAGTTTGATAGTGTCTGGCCTTGCATTTAGGTCTTTAATCCATTTTGAGTTTAGTTGTGTGTATGGTGTTAGGGAGTGTTCTAATTTCATTCTTTTACATGTAGCTGTCCAGTTTTCCCAGCCCCACTTATTGAAGAGGCTGTCTTTTCTCCACTGTACATTCTTGCCTCCTTTATCAAAAATAAGATGAACATATGTGCGTGGGTTTATCTCTGGGCTTTCTATCCTGTTCCATTGATCTATATTTCTCTTTTTGTGCCAGTACCATACTGTCTTGGTTACTGTAGCTTTGTAATATAGTCTGAAGCCAGGGAGCCTGATTCCTCCAGCTCCGTTTTTCTTTCTCAAGATGGCTTTGGCTATTCGGGGTCTCTTGTGTTTCCATACAAATTGTGAAATTTTTTGTTCTAGTTCTGTGAAAAATGCCATTGGTAGTTTGATAGGGATTGCTTTGAATCTGTAGATTGCTTTGGGGGCATAGTCAGTTTCACAATGTTGATATTTCCAATCCAAGAACATGGTATATCTCTCCACCTATTTGTATCATCTTTAATTTCTTTCATCAGTGTCTTATAATTTTCTGCATACAGGTCTTTTGTCTCCTTGGGTAGGTTTATTCCTAGATATTTTATTCTTTTTGTTGCAATGGTAAATGGGAGTGTTTTCTTAATTTCACTTTCAGATTTTTCATCATTAGTGTATAGGAATGCAAGAGATTTCTGTGCATTAATTTTGTATCCTGCTACTTTACCAAATTCATTGATTAGCTCTAGTAGTTTTCTGGTAGCATCTTTAGGATTCTCTATGTACAGTATCATGTCATCTGCAAACAGCGACAGCTTTACTTCTTCTTTTCCGATTTGGATTCCTTTTATTTCTTTTTCTTCTTTGATTGCCGTGGTTAAAACTTCCAAAACTATGTTGAGTAATAGTGCTGAGAGTGGGCAACCTTGTCTTGTTCCTGATCTTAGTGGAAATGGCTTCAGTTTTTCACCATTGAGGACGATGTTGGCTGTGGGTTTGTCATATATGGCCTTTATTATGTTGAGGTAAGTTCCCTCTGTGCCTACTTTCTGGAGGTTTTTTGTCATAAATGGGTGTTGAATTTTATCGAAAGCTTTCTCTGCATCTATTGAGATGATCATATGGTTTTTCTCCTTAAATTTGTTAGTATGGTGTATCACATTGATTGATTTGCATATATTGAAGAATCCTTGCGTTCCTGGGTTAAACCCCACTTGATCATGGTGTATGATCCTTTTGATGTGCTGTTGGATTCTGTTTGCTAGTATTTTGTTGAGGATTTTTGCATCTGTGTTCATCAGTGATATTGGCCTGTAGTTTTCTTTCTTTGTGACATCTTTGTCTGGTTTTGGTATCAGGGTGATGGTGGCCTTGTAGAATGAGTTTTGGAGTGTTCCTCCCTCTGGTATATTTTGGAAGAGTTTGAGAAGGATAGGTGTTAGCTCTTCTCTAAATGTTTGGTAGAATTCGCCTGTGAAGCCATCTGGTCCTGGGCTTTTGTTTGTTGGAAGATTTCTAATCACAGTTTCAATTTCATTACTTGTGATTTGTCTGTTCATATTTTCTATTTCTTCCTGGTTCAGTCTCAGAAGGTTGTGCTTTTCTAAGAATTTGGCCATTTCTTCCAGGTTGTCCATTTTATTGGAATATAGTTGCTTGTAGTAATCTCTCACGATCCTTTGTATTTCTGCAGTGTCAGTTGTTACTTCTCCTTTTTCATTTCTAATTCTATTGATTTGAGTCTTCTACCTGTTTTTCTTGATGAGTCTGGCTAATGGTTTATCAATTTTGTTTATCTTCTCAAAGAACCAGCTTTTAGTTTTATTGATCTTTGCTATCATTTCCTTCATTTCTTTTTCATTTATTTCTGATCTGATCTTTATGATTTCTTTCCTTCTGCTAACTTTGGTTTTTTTTTGTTCTTCTTTCTCTAATTACTTTAGGTGTAAGGTTAGGTTGTTTATTTGAGATTTTTCTTAAATTTACCAAGGCTTGATTTGTGACCCAAGATATGATCTATCCTGGAAAATGTTCCATGAGCACTTGAGAAGAAAGTGTATTCTATTCTTTTTGGATGGAATGTCCTATAAATACCAGTTAAGTCCATCTTGTTTAATGTATCATTTAAAGCTTGTGTGTCCTTATTTTTTTTCATTTTGGATGATTTGTCCATTGGTGAAAGTGGGGTGTTAAAGTCCCCTACTATGATTGTGTTACTGTCAATTTCCCCTTTTATGGCTGTTGGTATTTGCCTTATGTATTGAGGTGCTCCTATGTTGGGTGCATTTATATTTACAATTGTTATATCTTCTTCTTGGATTGATCCCTTGATCATTATGTAGTGTCCTTCTTTGTCCCTTGTAATAGTCTTTGTTTTAAAGTCTATTTTGTCTAATATGAGAATTGCTCCTCCAGCTTTCTTTTGATTTCCATTTGCATGGAATATCTTTTTCCATCCCCTCACTTTCAGTCTGTATGTGTCCCTAGGTCTGAAGTGGTTCTCTTGTAGACAGCATATGTACAGGTCTTGTTTTTGTATCCATTCAGCCAGTCTGTGTCTTTTGGTTGGAGCATTTAATCCATTTACATTTAAGGTAATTATCAGTATGTATGTTCCTATTATCATTTTCTTAATTCTTTTGAGTTTGTTATTGTAGGTCTTTTTCTTCTCTTGTGTTTCCTGCCTAGAGAAGTTCCTTTAGCATTTGTTGTAAAACTGGTTTGGTGGTGCTGAATTCTCTTAGGTTTTGCTTGTCTGTAAAGGCTTTAATTTCTCCATCAAATCTGAATGAGATCCTTGCTTGTAGAGTAATCTTGGTTGTAGGTTTTTCCCCTTCATCACTTTAAATATGTCCTGCCACTCCCTTCTGGCTTGCAGAGTTTCTGCTGAAAGATCAGATGTTAACCTTATGCAGATTCCATTGTGTGTTATTTGTTGTTTTTCCCTTGCTGCTTTTAATATTTTTTCTTTGTATTTAATTTTTGATAGTTTGATTAATATGTGTCTTGGCGCATTTCTCCTTGGATTTATCCTGTATGGGACTCTCTGTGATTCCTGGATTTGATTAACTATTTCCTTTCCCATATTAGAGAAGTTTTCAACTATAATCTCTTCAAATATTTTCTCAGTCCCTTTCTTTTTCTCTTCTTCTTCTGGGACCCCTATAATTCGAATGTTGGTGTGTTTAATGTTGTCCCAGAGGTCTCTGAGACTGTCCTCAATTCTTCTCATTCTTTTTCTTTATTCTGCTCCGCAGTAGTTATTTCCACTCTTTTATCTTCCAGGTCACTTATCTGTTCTTCTGCCTCAGTTATTCTGCTATTGATCCCTTCTAAAGAATTTTTAATTTCATTTATTGTGTTGTTCATCACTGTTTGTTTGCTCTTTATTTCTTCTAGGTCCTTGTTAAACGTTTCTTGTATTTTCTCCATTGTATTTCCCAGATTTTGGATCATCTTTACTATCATTATTCTGAAATCTTTTTCAGGTAGACTGCCTATTTCCTCTTCATTTGTTAGGTCTGGTGGGTTTTTGCCTTGCTCCTTCATCTGCGGTGTGTTTTTCTGTCTTCTCATTTTGCTTAACTTACTGTGTTTGGGGTCTCCTTTTCGCAGGCTCCAGGTTCGTAGTTCCTGTTGTTTTTGGTGTCTGTCCCCAGTGGCCAAGGTTGGTTCAGTGGGTTGTGTAGGCTTCCTGGCGGAGGGGACTGGTCCCTGTGTTCTGGTAGATGAGGCTGGATCTTGTCTTTCTGGTGGACAGGTCCACGTCTGGTGGTGTGTTTTGGGGTGTCTGTGGCCTTGTTATGATTTTAGGCAGCCTCTCTGCTAAAGGGTGGAGTTGTGTTCCTGTCTTGCTAGTTGTTTGGCATAGGGTGTCCAGCAGTGTAGGTTGCTGGTCGTTGAGTGGAGGTGGGTCTTGGCGTTGAGATGGAGATCTCTGGGACATTTTCGCCGTTTGATATTACATGGAGCTGTGAGGTCTCTGGTGAACCCATGTCCTGAACTTGGCTCTTCCACCTCAGAGGCACAGCCCTGACGCCTGGCTGGAGCACCAACAGCCTGTCATCCACACCGCTCAGAATAAAAGGCAGTAAAAAAAGAAGATAGAAGAAGGTAAAATAAAATAAAATAAAGGTTATTAAAATAAAAAATAAATATTAAAAAAATTTTTTTAAACGTAATAAAAAAAAGAAAGAAAGAAGAGAGCAACCAAACCAAAAAAACAAATCCACCAATGATAACAAGCTCTAACATCTATACTAAAAAAACCCAAAAAAACCAAAAAGAAATCGGACAGACAGAACCCTAGGACAAATGGTAAGAGCAAAGCTGCACAGACAAAATCACACACAGAAGCATACACATACACACTCACAAAAAGAGAAAAAGGGAAAAGAAAATATATATCATTGCTCCCAAAGTCCACCTCCTCAATTTGGGATGATTCGTTGTCTATTCAGGTATTCCACAGATACAGGGTACATCAAGTTGATTGTGGAAATTTAATCCGCTGCCCCTGAGGCTGCTGGGAGAGATTTCCCTTTCTCTTCTTTGTTCGCACAGCTCCCGGGATTCAGCTTTGGATTTGGCCCCGCCTCTGTGTGTAGGTCGCCTGAGGGCTTCTGTTCTTCGCTCAGACAGGACAGGGTAAAGGAACAGCTGCTTCGGGGGCTCTGGCTCACTCAGGCCGGGGGGAGGGAGGGGTACGGATGCGGGGTGAGCCTGCGGCGGCAGAGGCCGACGTGACGTTGCAGCAGCCTGAGGTGCACCGTGTGTTCTCCCAGGAAGTTATCCCTGGATCACGGGACCCTGGCAGGCTGCACAGGCTCCCGGGAGGGGAGGTGTGGACAGTGACCTGGGCTTGCACACAGGCTTCTTGGTGGCTGCAGCAGCAGCCTTAGCATCCCATGCCCATCTCTGGGGTCTGTGCTGATAGCCACGGCTCGCGCCCGTCTCTGGAGCTCCATTAAGCGGCGCTCTGAATCCCCTCTCCTCGCGCACCAGGAAACAAAGAGGCAAGAAAAAGTCTCTTGCTTCTTCAGCAGCTCCAGACTTTTTCCCTGACTCCCTCCTGGCTAGCCGTGGCACACTAGCCCCCTTCAGGCTGCGTTCAGGCAGCCAACCTCAGTCCTGTCCCTGGGATCCGACCTCCGAAGCCCGAGCCTCAGCTCCCAGCCCCCGCCCATCCCGGCGGGTGAGCAGACAAGCCTCTCGGGCTGGTGAGTGCTGGTCGGCACAGATCCTCTGTGCGGGAATCTCTCCGCTTTGCCCTCCGCACCCCTGTGGCTGCGCTGTCCTCCGTGGCTCCGAAGCTTCCCCCCTCCGCCACCCGCAGTCTCCGCCCGCGAAGGGGCTCCTAGTGTGTGGAAACCTTTCCTCCTGCACAGCTCCCTCCCACTGGTGCAGGTCCTATCCCTATTCTTTTGTCTCTGTTTTTTTCTTTTTTCTTTTGCCCTACCCAGGTACGTGGGGAGTTTCTTGCCTTTTGGGAGGTCTGAGGTTTTCTGCCAGCGTTCAGAAGGTGTTCTGTAGGAGTTGTTCCACTTGTAGATGTATTTCTTATGTATTTGTGGGGAGGAAGGTGATCTCCACGTCTTACTCTTCTGCCATCTTGAAGCTCCCCCCCCCCAGAAATTACCAGCCAACAATTATTTATCGATCAAGTCACTATGCACCAGGGAAAGACAGAGTAAATTGTTGAGCAGGAAATCACTCTATGAAACTATCCTCCAGAGAATGTTGGACAAATTCCATTGTTTCTATCAGTGAGGAGTTGTTCCTTTTTCTTCTAGATCTTTGAAAGTCAGAGTTAGAGTTTAGGTCTCAGGGTACACCTAAAAGTTGTTTTTTGACTTTCCACTTCAAACACTGGCATTGGAGGACAAGGTTAAAATAATAATAAGGGATATGCATCCTCGGGTGGTGACACACAGGCACAGAGATATTCAAGCAGAAATTCTGGGTGACCATCTATCAAGAATGAGTTCTGGAGGCTGAAAGTCCAAGATCAAGATGCCAGCAGTGTTGATGTCTCCCGAGGCCTTCTTAGCTTGTACTCGTCATGTGGTCATCCCTCTGTGCACGAGTCCCTGGTTTCTAATTGACTTTTAAAGGAATCCGAAGGCCCATTTGATCTGCTAATGCAGTTTCTCTTCAGGTTAGGAATGATTTCTTCTATTATATCTTTGATTATTCTTTTCCATTTGTTCTAAATTCTCCTTCAGGAAGACCCATCATCCCTATATTGACTTTCCATTCTCTGTTTTCCACAACTAGAATCACTTTAGGTTCCATGTTCTTCCCCTCTAATTCCTCTTTGATTTGACCACTGAATGGATTTCCTACAGCATCAATTCGTTTCTTTAACTGTTTCCAGTGTGTACATTACTTCTGCTATTGAATTTTTTTTCTTGGAATCCTTCTTTCTCTTCTGCATTTGTTTTCTTTGCAATTTTAATTGCATTTTAATTTCCATCTGTTCATGTTTCTACTTTTTTTTTTTTGCCGTATAGTCTGATCCTCTTACCGTGTTTGGGGCATGCTGGTGTGCCTCACTCCCAGTACAGTTTCCTGTTTCCATTAGGCCATTACCTGTGAGTCCTGCTCTGTGACGTGGCATCTTTTATCTCCTCTCATTGCCTGATTCTCTGGCACTCTGAGCATGAACAAGCCGCAGTTACCAGCATGCACTGCTATCAGGGCTCATCCTGATGGTACAGTGCCTTCATCTAAGAGGTATGTACTGTGCTGTCATTAAGTCTCTTCTCACCCACATCAATGTCATACTTTCTAGGATTTGTGGTTTCTGCTTAGATTTGGAAGAGGTAGGGGGTGCAGTTGGGGATGAGGATAAGGCAACAGAACCTGAGACTAAGATGAAAGGGGAAGTTTGAAGCTTCTCTCTCTCTCTCTGTCTCTCTCGTCTTGCGGTCTTTGTTTCATTCATCAAAGCCCCTGTGTCAAGAGCTGAAGTCTCAGCAGCTGTTGTCTTAATCCAGTGCCATCTATTCTATAATCCTCATCAGTTGCTCCCAGTTTCTGGTATTGGTCTGTGATCAATTTTAGTTTTGTTATGACTTTTTTCTATGCCTTCTTTGCTGTTAATGAGAACAAAGGAGCATCTGCATTGAGGACTTGTGGCTTTCTACCGTTTTGGGCCAGAAGCATCGTATTTGGTTTTCTAAGACTATTGTACAACTTTTAAAATGCCACTTGGCAATTTGTGAAGACTTTGTAAAAGTGAGGTTTATAGAAGATTAAAAGAGATAACTATATCTGAGTAGTGTCATATGTTGCTTATTGTGGGAAAACTTGGCATGGATGCAGTTTTTAAGTGACATGGGGTGTAGGGATTTTTTTTTTTCTTTAAGAGTGTATCTAGGAGCAGAATAGTGAACAGTTGCTTTATAGAAGCCAGGATTTTGTTCTTTCTATGCTAACCAAAGCCACATTTTCCAGTTCTTTCTTTCTCCAGTGGTGGTAGTAGTGGTAACTGGTGTTGGTTGAGTGGTTCTTGTGGACCAGGTACCATGTTAAGGCTTCACGTGTAGTAGCTCATTTAATCCACACAACAACCCTGTGAGATAGTTGTTAGTATTGTTCCCACAGAAAGGTCAAACGATTTGCTTAAGATCCCAGAGCTTATAAGTGGCAGAGCCAGGGTTGGAATCCAGGCTGTCTGGCTCTGGGGCCCCAACTCCTAACCATCACATAGCACAGTCTCTCAAAATAGTTGCCTTTCCTGTAGTTACTCAGCCCTCCTCCTAGATCCTGAGGTTCCATTTAACCCCTAACTCTATCATTTAAGGACTTTCTGTTCTTGCGTTAAAATGTCTCTCACTTGTGTTAACAGAAGAGCTGAAGATGATGTTTGGGATGTTTAAGCTTTTTCTCCACCATGTTTTTTGAGTCATGGGTAGATACCAATTAATATCTACATAGGAAAAGGCACATGTTCATTTAAGTTCAGTTTATACTTGTTTTTGTCAGTTCTGATATTTCATTTCTTGTCTTTGGCTCAGTTTTCTTTGCTGTAAAATGGGGCTAGTAGTAGTATCTATTTCTTAGGGTTACAGTGAAAATTAAAGATGTAATAAATGTAGAGTGCTTATAACTGGTACATGGTAAATGATCAATAAATCTAGCTATTATTGATAATATTAGTAGTACTGTAATACAGTTTTCTACTTTTATTATAGCCATTTATGCCCCAAGTAAGTGAAAATATGTTTGCATTTTCATAAACTGGATACCTTGCAGTTCATAATTAAGGTCTGCCAACTTGATGATTGTTTACCAGCAATTATAGGGTCTTACTAAGTGAGCATGAATCATGTATCATGTCATTATGTCAGTGAATTTGCTGGATGTTTTTACCCAAATATACCAATTTTCTTGGACACATCAGCAATTGTAAACATGTTAACTTATGTTGCAAGATTAGTTGTTTTTCTAGTGGAACTTGAAATAAAGCTTTTTCTATTATTTCAATTTATTTGAGATTGCAGGGTGAGTAGCAAAACTCCTCCAGTTTGTTCCTACTGATAAGTACCAATCAGTTTTTTTGGGGGGGGATCCTGTGTAACCAGTACATGACAGAGAAATACATTGGATGCTGAAGCGGATATAACACATAACCATCATCCTTAACCCCCAGTTTGAAAATTTCACATCCAACAAAATAGCATCTAGTTGATCTCATTTGCCTACTTAACAGTAAATATAAAAGTTTTCACTTTTAAATAAAATGATGATAAGTAAATACCATTATATCCATATTGGGGTTCTGTGTAAAATTCGATTTGAATAAAAGTTTTACTGTTAAAAATATTTGAGACATACTGGACGGTTCTAAGTGTCCTTCTATTCTAAAACCCTCTTAAGATTTAATGTTAAGCCTTCCTGTTGTCCTTTGGTATATGTTTGTCACTACGCAATCCTCCGTTTCCCTCTTCTATGGTGAGAATAGTGCTCACATCATGTTTTGAGATCTCTAGAAAAGAGCCAGCAGCAGGAGTTGATATTCTAGGTGCATTATTCTCCTTAGGAACCCAATGAGGTGGTGCTACTAGGAATCAGTGTTTTTAGATTTGGGGCACTTTCATATTTGACTTTTGTGTCACCACAATTACGGTGTCTACACAGTTGATTTTGTTAACAAATCAGTCGGCTTCATGCTGACTACAGACACAACTACGGCTGCAGTGCTTCCACGAATTGGTTGTACTAGCCTTTGAAGGCAAAATTCAAACTTCATCCTCTGAGTCTCAAGGATGTCCTCCTCTGATCATCACTATGCTCAGCTGTCCAGTCGACTGAGCCCTAAAGTGAATTCTGTCTTACTATCAAACAAATGCAAAGACCCAGTGGGTTTTGAAACTGAGTTCCAGTTCTCACTGTGATAACTCTGTGTCTGCTGTGGCTAAGGAAATAGTTGTGGGATGACATCTATCCTTTGCTGTAGCCCCAAAATACTTTCAGAAGCACTGTAATTACAGGAAGTTCTTGGTTTATGTTTATACGTTGACTCAAAGCACAGGACCAAAACTTTATCAATTAATTTTTTATGAATGGTTTTGCTTTCCTCTGATATGTTTTGCAAAGTATTGGCTGCCTACTTCGCTGGTAGGAAGTAAGGCAGGCTCTACACTATCAGCCTCTGACTGGGCACCCTTTGCCGCATGTCTGTCATTGCTGCTACTGCAACTATTGTTCTTTTTTGCAACTAATATTATTTGAGTGCTGTGCTGCAAGAGTCACTCCTTGGGTAAGCTCCAAGCTGAAGTAGATTTCTCCATTGCCAGGTGTTAGGGCATTTCCTGTTTAATAACCTGCCCCCCATCTCCATTTTGAGGCTGATGCTACAGAGGTTACTGATTAATTATTCTATATCTAATATCATAGGGTTAACTAAGCATATGGTAGATGCTTAATAAACACTTGTTAAAATTATAGCATGGGCCTGTCTTTTACCAATTGTATTCTTTTACATTGTTACATTTGACATGTATGTCCAATTAGAAAACTTTTCAATTCTCAGCTTTTGTTCTCCAGCTCATCACTTAATAGTGGCCATGTGGATGCCTCAGCAGTTATCCCCTTAAATCTCATTTGCTAGAACTGGGTCACGTGCACATTCCTAGGCCAATCACTGGCTTAGTTGTCATTGTTCACTTAGAGCAGTCATGAGTCATTCCATGGACTGGGTCCATTGCACCCAAACATAATCAGGATTCTGTTTGCTAGTCTTTGAAGGGAGAATGGCTTTTGGTTAGACAACAGGCAACCTAACTCTGAATATTTTTCTGGTTGAGAAGTCAAAGTTTTTGCTATGTAATAAATCTCACTGCAGGCAATGAACTTTGGCCTTGAGACTCTACTGATTTGTGCAAATAAGTGTTTAGAATTTTCAGAATTTACTTAAAAATGGGAGAATTACATCTTTGTTGGTTCAGTGTGATGTAACTTATTTTCTGAAATTTCCCTGTGAAACAGGTGGGTGTATATATGTATGATCTGGTCTGATGGGATGTTTGGAATGTTTGTGCTGGACGTGTGAGAATTTAGTCACTTCTTAGTCTGGCTGCATCCCCCAGCACAGGTCAGTCAAGCTGGGTTATGAGAGCTCCCACTAAGTCTGGATCTCACCCTGCTCCACGTGCCTCATCATTCACTGCTGGCCCTGCCGCTCTTTCGAACCCATCTGTCTAGTCTCCATCCTCTTGACTGATCACAAGGGGCAGGGAGATCTGGCTAAGTTTCAGGATGCTGCATTGCTGCACTCTCCAATCTACTCACCCAAGCTAATGAGCATCTTCACTTCTCAGGCAGGGTCCCTCCCAGGCTATGTAATAAATGATGCTGCTGGGGTGAACAGGTGAGACAAAGTGGAGGTGATTTATAGGTACGTGGTGCACCTAAATCAGTGGAAGAAACAGCAGGTCTGCAGTATCCCGGAAGTTCTCCAGCAAGAAGGCCCAGTTTATGTCCTCAAATTCTTCCCTTCATTGCTTCATCGTTTATTTGCAACAAAAAGCCCATCCAGTTACCTCCCCAGATGTTCTCCGAGGTGGAGCTAGATAGACCACAGGAGGCTGCACCTCTGCCTGGCATTCATTTCATTTGCAAGCATTTTCCCATTTGTCATTATCCTAGGCTAGAGTCCCTGTTGTCTAGTCAGGAAAGGTTGGTGCAAAACCTGAGACAGGTGTGCCGGCTTCTTCCTGTTTTGCCTATTTGTCCATAAGGTCTTGTGGGACTATTAATTTTCCATATTTTCACAAGTAATTTATTTAAGTTCAACTAACTAATCTGATACCATAACTTCCTCTGATGTAATAGATTTCATTCTGATGAAAATTACCCATTTCATAGCATCATTCCTATTTCAGAAGTGATTGTGTTCCTGGATAAAAAAATTCTTATTTTTATTTACTTATTTTATTTTATTTTAACATTTTTATTGGAGTATAATTGCTTTATAATGGTGTGTTAGTTTCTGCTTTATAACAAAGTGAATCAGTTATACATATACATATATCCCCATATCCCCTCCCTCTTGCGTCTCCTTCCTACCCTCCCTATCCCACTCCTCTAGGTGGTCACAAAGCACCGAGCTGATCTCCCTGTGCTATGCGACTGCTTCCCACTAGCTATCTATTTTACACTTGGTAGTGTATATATGTCTCTGCCACTCTCTCACTTTGTCCCAGCTTACCCTTCCCCCTCCCCGTGTCCTCAAGTCCATTCTCTAGTAGGTCTGCGTCTTTATTCCCGTCTTGCCCCTAGGTTCTTCATGACCACTTTTTTTTTTTTTTTTAGATTCCATATATATGTGTTAGCATACGGTATTTGTTTTTCTCTTTCTGACTTACTTCACTCTGTATGACAGACTCTAGGTTCATCCACCTCACTACAAATAACTCAATTTCGTTTCTTTTTATGGCTGAGTAATATTCCATTGTATATATGTGCCACATCTTCTTTATCCATTCATCTGTCGATGGACACTTAGGTTGCTTCCATGTCCTGGCTATTGTAAATAGGGCTGCAATGAACATTGTGGTACATGACTCTTTTTGAATTATGGTTTTCTCAGGGTATATGCCCAGTAGTGGAATTGCTGGGTCGTATTGTAGTTCTATTTTTAGTTTTTTAAGGAACCTCCATACTGTTCTCCATAGTGGCTGTATCAATTTACATTCCCACCAACAGTGTATGAGGGTTCCCTTTTCTCCACACCCTCTCCAGCATTTATTGTTTGTAGAAAAAATTCTTATTTTTAAACATTTTCTCTTACAAATATTTCTTTAAAAAATGGTAGCTCTTCTTGTTTATTCTAGAATATCATAGCATTCTATCCTCCTACACACTCATTCAAAGGAAGGGATGTTTACCCGGTTTAGCGCAACAATATGTACTTAGGTTAAAAAAATCTGAAAGGATACATGCACCCCAGTGTTCACTGCAGCACTGTTTACAGTAGCCAAGACATGGAAGCAACCTAAATGTCCATTGACAGGGGAGTGGATAAAGAAGATGTGGTATATATATACAATGGAATATTACTCAGCCATAAAAAAGAATGAAATAATGCCATTTGCAGCAACATGGATGGACCCAGAGATTGTCATACTGAGTGAAGTAAGTCAGACAGAGAAAGAGAAATATTGTATGATATTGCTTACATGCGGAATCTAAAAAGAAATGATACAAATGAACGTATTTACCAAACAGAAATGGACTCAAAGACTTAAAGAATGAACTTATGGTTACTGGGGCGGGGGTTGGGGGAAGGGTGGAGGGAAGGGATAGTTAGGGAGTTTGAGATTGACATGTACACACTGCTATATTTAAAAAGGATAACCAACAAGGACCTACTGTATAGCACAGGGAACTCTGCTCAATGTTATGTGGCAGCCTGGATGGGAGGGGAGTCTGGGGGAGAATGGATATGTGTATATATATGGTTGTTGCTTTGCTGTGCATCTGAAACTATCACAACATCACTTATACTCCAATATAAAATAAAAAGTTAAAAAAAAAATTTCCTCCATGGGCACTGCCTGAAGTTGATTAGGTTGTCCAGAGGGCCAGCATTGTGGAGGGGACTTCTCAAAGGTCTCTCATTGCACAATTCATCCAAGCCCTGTTTGTACCTCTATATTGCATGTCAGGAAATGGAGACATAGAGAGCAGTTAAAGGACTTCTGCCAAATGGCAAAGCTGGATCTGTATCTGGGTCCCAGCCACTCCAAAGCCCATGCCCCTGCACCGTGCAGCCCGTGTGCCAGAAGATTGTTGACTAGGATCTTGAGGGTCACGGCATCCAGGCTAGGGGTGCCTCAGTTTTCGAGGCCAGGTGGCACCTTGGCCGCTGTTCCTAACCAGCTCCTTATTTGTGGAGTTTTGAGTTTTCATGTATAAAGTTCTTTCCTCAGGTCAGGCCCCTGGAGACCAATTTCGTTTTCTAAAGGCCTTTTGGGGGACCTTGATGGGCAGCGTGGGCACATTTGAAATCAGCCTGACTTCCCGAGAAGTCTTTCATCTCTTTCCTTTCTTGACTCTGCTTGTAGATGTATTCTTGCCTATTAATCCAGTGAGAAAGCCTTCTCCTTGGCCTCAGAACCTTTTGCAGATTTCTTTCTTGCTCTGTCTCTCCCCCACTGTTTTCTTCCTCCTTCCTTCCCTCTCTTCCTCTCTCTCTCTCTTTCAACTCAAATGCTACTTGATTATTGTAAAAAGAAAAAACGTTAGACGATACAGTTGCACAAACAGAAAAATTAATTAAAATCACTCTGAAGTCCACCACCTGGAGATAAATACTGTTAGATTTTGTAGTGTATTATTTTAGATTTTCTACATGCAAAATTTGCATATAAAATAGAATTGTTATGTATATACTGTTTATGCTCTGCTTTTAAATCTTTTTAATCGGATGGCCTCCTTTTATTGCCTAACAATATATCCTAAACACCTGTCTGTATGAATATATGTAGATCCACATCATCATTTTTAACAGGTGCACATTATTCCTGTATACATTGGTTATTGTGTAAGCAAGGCCTTGCTACTCAAAGTGTGGTTTGTGGGTCAGTAGTGTTGTCTCATCAGGAAGCTTGTTAGAAATGCAGAATCTTGCTACAGCCAGGCCTGCTGGCTTGGAATCTGCAGTTTAGCACGACTCCCAGGTGATTCGTGTCACATTAATGCGTGAGGAACACTGGTTGAATGCAGTCTTCCTCGTGGAACATTCCAGTCTTTTAACTATAAACAACACTGTGATGAACACATGTTTAGCAGGCATTTTTCAGGAGGTCTCTATATACTGCATTGTCACAGCTGTCATGGCAACGTGAGTTCAGCACTTTCTGGCAACTTGTGTTTTATAACTCACTGACTCTTTGAGGCCTCATGGGGAAAGAATTCACAAGATTTGAGAGGTTCTCGCCAAGTCAGGATAACTAATAATTCATCATCGGGGGTGCTAGCTGGTTCTGTGTCCTCTCTTGCCCCCTCCCTGACCGGCATCCATGCATCCCTTCATGTGCATGAGTTTGAGGATGGGGGACGAGAGGTTTAGTTCAATGCTATGAATTAGTGAAAAGCTGCACGTTATTTGAAATGTTACCTATTATTCTAAGTGCATTTAAACACTAGACTATTTCTCCCCTTCCCAGTGAAAGGCTGGAATTCAAATCATTGATATTAAAAACAACCTAACGAATTTCACTGTAGGCAATTTTTCCTCATTTTCTCCTTGAGTCTCTCTGTGGGAGAGCAGGCTCATTAGTCTCTCTTTCACATTTACTCAGTCAACAAATATTTATCATGTGCCAGCTGCCTTAACTGTCTTTAGAACAAGGCAAGGTAGAAATAAATAAATGCAGAGCCTCTACTTTTTGTTTTTTTTAACTGTAGCATTTCCTGTATCCTCCAAATGCTGTGCTTTGTATATTGTTATTCAATCCTTCCATCATTCCAAAAGGAGAGGTATCATTAGTCTCATTTTTCTAGTAAAGGAACAGGGGCTGCAGCAGTTGGTGATTGGCCCATAGCCATAGGGTCAGTATTCGGTGGGGCTAGAGTTGAAACCCAGGTCTGTCTCCACTTCCCGTCCCGCCCCTGACCCAATCTGTGCTCAGCAAGGCAGCCTCCTAAGCCTTTTGGGAAAATGTAGGGATGAATCCTTCAGAAACGTCGAGACCTAACTGAATTTAAATTCCTGACATCAGGTCTTGCACTCAGCACCTCAAGGCAAGGTCTAGGAAAGAACGACCACAGCTGGGGCTCCGCGTCTGGCGCAGCCCTGTGGCCGGGTTGGCAGCCCTGCAGGAGCCTGCTGCTTCCCCAGCTCCCTGTGACCATATCTGGTGCGCTTGCCACGTCCCCGGAGCACTGCCAGCCTCTTTCTTTACTGACGGGCACATGGTATCACTTTTAGGACAGTTGTCCTCACTAAGCCTCTCTGAGCCTCTGTTTCCACTTCTGTAAAGTGGGGAGAATAATCCCTAATTCCTAGGAGTGCTGTGACGATTAAAAATAATAATGAATGTAAAGTGCCGAGTGCTCCGGTAGAGGAGGTATTGTGATTGCTGTTCGTGGGTGGCCCCTGCTGGATAGAGAAAGGAGACGGTGACCAGGAGAAAAAGAAGTGATTTTGGAGGGAATTTCCTCCACTGTGACATTATATCCCTTCCCTGCCAAGGGTGTGAGAAGAGACTCCACTTCGGGTGGTTGAGGGTGTCATTTGCTGGGATGTTACTTGGAGAGAGACAGTGACAGAGAGACAGAGAGAGAGAGAGGGATTCTTCTGCAGTTTGAGGGGAAAAGGCCCTTTGGCTCCCTCTCCTCCCGGAAGCTTCCCTGCCTCCAGTGCTTGATGGGTGCCCCCCCTTCTACCTGGCTCCTGTTTCTCGACCTGTTCCTTACATGGAGATGCCCTGGGTTTGGGTCTCAGCCCACCCTCTTTTCGCAGTACACACTCTGAGGGTTCCCATCCACTTCAAGGTTGTGCCAGAGATTCCCAGAGCTCCCTCCCTAGCCCTGAGATCTGTCTCAAACTCCTGACCCCTGCTCCCCGCCACCCACTGGACATCTCCACCCTTGTGTCCCTAGACGCGTCCCGCTCAACTTGCCCCAAACTGAACACACTCCCGTTCTCCCTCTGCCCTTAGATGAAGTCCCCCAATCCCAGCCTGTGGTCTGGCCTCTGCATCCCTTTCTGACCCCATCTCCACACTAGGTGGGCCTTGCTCACAGAGGCTTTCCCCCTCACCGGATCTGTAACTAAGGAGAGTAACTGACCGAGGGCCGCTCTGCAGTGTTTAGTGGCATTGGTGCTGAGGATGTGGCTCCCAGGGCCTCTCCCAGCCAGTGACTGAGCTGCAGGGAGACTGAGGCAGACAGGTTCCCTGAGCCGAGCCAGGGACTCCTCTGACTGCTGACTCTGGCTCCGGTACTGCCCTGCCAGGCCTCCTTTAGACTGCTCGGTGGTCTAGGATACCTCCACCCAGCCTTCTCTTCTACCCTCCCCCACTGGGGTCAAGCTCTTGCATTGCACAGTCAGTGGGCTCTTCCAGCCTCTCCAGCTCCCTCCCTCTCTTTACTCACAGGCATCTCATCTCATGATATTCTTGCCTGTTTAATCCCATTTTGCACTGAGGATTGAGCTAACACACTCATTCACACCCCAGGGCCTTTGCGCTTGTGGTTCCCTCTGCCTTGAGTGTTCATCCTCAGGGCCAGCTCATCTCCTCATTCAGGTCTCTGCTCAAATGCCGTGTCCTCAGAGATGCCTGCTCTGACCTTTGTATCTAAAGAAGAAAGAAGGCCACCCCTCACCCATGGCCACCGACCTTATCTGTCACATCATGGATTTTAATTCCTTCACAGCCTTCTGAATTCTTTTTATTTGCCAAACTTGCCTTTGTTGCTACTCCTCTCCCTCACCCATCAATTAGAATGTAAGCTCTAAAAGGACAGGGATTTTGTCTGTCTTGCTCTCACCTGGGTTCCAGTGTAAGGAGCACTGCCTGCATATGGCAGGTTTCTCCAAAATGGTTTCTTGAATTGTTAATTTGTTCTTTTCCAAGTCTCTCTTCTGCTCTTGCTAATGGGGCCACTTGCTCACCCTACCTTTACCTTAATCAGAAAGTTGGTATTCATCCTTGATTCCTCTCCTGGAGATTTCCTCTCTTACATATTCTCAAATCCACCCTTCTCTCCATCTCTACAGCCTCTTTCTTATCTGTGTTTCTCATCAGGATGCCCTGATTGGCTAGGCTTAAATCAGGTGACCACCCCTAGAGCTGAGGAGCTTCATCAGACCTTATCAAGTGAGAGGGCTTGAGTGTGTGCCCTGCCTATATTTGCTCATTAGCTGTTAGTAGCAATGTAATTATCTGAGCCAAAGGGTAGTGAGACAGCTCAGAGTGCTGGTGAAATGAATTCCCTTCTCTCTTCTTTCTTGCTAATCTTGCCTTCTCTGAGTGGTCCAGCTATTCTGTTTTGTTAACTGCTTAAACCCATTAATACTCTCTTTAAAAAAACACTTTTTATTAAAAAAATTTTTTTATTGAGGTATAATTGACATAACATTATATTAGTTCAGGTGTCCAATGTTTATGACTATTCTTAATTTTATATATCTGAATGAGTTTTTTCACAAACTGGACTATTGCCCGTTTCTTGGCAAAGTCAGCCTGGATTCCAAAGGGAAATGTAATTTGGATTAAAGAACAATAGGGGGCATTGTAGTATGAACTGGAGGAACAAAAAAGCATCTGTTCTGGCATTTTGGAAAAGCCTGCTTGAAAAGGGAGGGAGAAGTTCAGAAGGCTTCTAGGCAGGACCTTTGTTAGTGCTGGATGGTTGGTTGTTTTCTAGCTCCGTGATAGGCCTAGAGAATGTGGGGTGTGGAACACTCTGGTTCATCAACGTTAGGACAGATAGGAAAAAGGATAGGATCAATGTGAGCACCGAATCCACTGGATCCATTTGAATAATTACTGGTGGGCTTTTTTTTTTTTAAATAAATTTATTTTATTTTATTTATTTATCTTTGGCTGCGTTGGGTCTTTGTTGCTGCACATGAGCTTTCTCTAGTTGCAGCAAGCGAGGGCTACTCTTCGTTGTGGTGCACGGGCTTCTCACTGCGGTGGCTTCTCTTGTTGTGGAGCACAGGCTCTAGGCGCACGGGCTTCAGTAGCTGTAGTTGTGGCTGAGTTGTGGCTCGCGGGCTCTAGAGCGCAGGCTCAGTAGTTGTGGCATACAGGCTTAGTTGCTTTGTGGCATGTGGGGTCTTCCTGGCCTAGGGATCGAACTCACGTGCCCTGCATTGGCAGACAGATTCTTAACCACTGCGCCACGAAGGAAGTCCCTTCCTGGTGGACTTTATTGGCCATTCCTTGAGCATTGTACGTGGGCTGCACCCAGCCAGAGTCCTGGGTAGCATGGGGTGTTCCTGCCTGAGGTCTCCAACCCCAGTGGACACAGTGTGATGAGACCTAACAGCTTGGATCCATTTCGGAGGGAATCAGAAACTAGCCGTGAAAGTAGTAGTGTGTCAAAGGCGGAGGCTTTTGAGTCAGATGGACCTACATTAAAATCTCACTGCAGTCACTTGGTAGTTGTTTGACTCTGGGCATGTTAGCTAATCCCTCTGAGCCTGAGTGTGTTAATCTGTGAAAAAATAAAAACACCTACCTCATAGGGTCATTGAGATAATGTATATAAAGGGCTTGAAAATAGTAGGTGCTTGATAAATGTTGGCTTCCGTTCCTTCAGACGTTATCTTTTATGACCCCTGTAGTTTGCACATTAAATCTTCAACACCTGCCAGCGTTTTTGGAGTTCTCTACCTAGTAGTTCTCAATTGTTTGGAGGATAGTGATACCCTAGAGACCTCTCTGTGGGAAGTGGGAGCATTTAATCATAATTTTGCAAACATCATAGTAAAGATTGGATCAGGCAAGAATCATCAATGTATATGTACTAAATCTAGGGGGTTGGGTGGGGTTTTGATGAAGGATATTTGCATGGTCCTAAAGCATCTTGCAAGGGAAGAAATAAAACAATAGGGATATTGCGAAAAAAATCTGACATCCCCCTTGATCAAGTGTTCAAAATTAAAATGACTTATGAAGGACAGATGGACATCACGTGCCTCTGACTGTGAGACCCATAGAGGGAAATGTCTGTGCAGTGTTCTGGCTGAGAATGCAAACCTCAATCTAATCACAAGGAAACTTCAGACACACAAATTGAGGAACATTCTCTTATAATAAAGAAAAAGGAGATTGGCTCAAGATGGTGGACATCTCTCTCTTGTGAGAGCACCAGAATCACAGCTAACTGCTGAACAGTCATCAACAGGAAGACACTGGAACTCACCAAAAAAGATACCCCACATCCAAAGACAAAGGAGAAGCTGCAATGAGACAGTAGGAGAGGCACAATCACAATAAAATCAAATCCCATAACTGCTGGGTGGGTGACTCACAAATTGGAGAAGAATTATACCACAGAAGCCCACCCACTGGAGTGAAGATTCTGAGCCCCACATCAGGCTTCCCAACCTGAGTGTCTGGCAACGGGAGGAGGAATTCCTAGAGAATCAGACTTTGAAGGCTAGTGGGGTATGATTGCAGGACTTTGACAGGACTGGGGGAAACAGAGACCCCACTCTTTGAGGGCACACACAAAGTAGTGTGTGCATCGGGACCCAGGGGGAAGGAGCAGTGACCTGATAGGAGACTGAACCAGACCTACCTGCTAGTGTTGGAGGGTCTCCTGCAGAGGCAGGGGGTGGCTGTGGCTCACCGCAGGGACAAGGACACTGGCAGCAGAAGTTCTGGGAAGTACTCCTTGGCATGAGCTCTCCTGGAGTCCGCCATTAGTCCCACTAAAGAGCCTGTAGCCTCCAATGCTGAGTCACCTCAGGCCAAACAAACAACAGGGAGGGAACTCAGCCCCACCCATCAGCAGACAAGCGGATTAAAGTTTTACTGAGCTCTGCCTACCAGAGCAACACCCAGCTCTACCACCACCACTGTCTCCCATCAGGAAGCTTGCACAAGCCTCTTAGATAGCCTCATCCACCAGAGAGCAGAAGCAAGAAGAACTACAATCCTGCAGCCTGTGGAATGAAAACCACATTCACAGAAAGATAGACAAAATGAAAAGACAGAGGACTGTGTACCAGATGAAGGAAAAAGATAGAACCCCAGAAAAACAACTAATTGAAGTGGAGATAGGCAACCTTCCAGAAAAAGAATTCAGAATAATGATAAGATGATCCAGGACCTCGGAAAAAGAATGGAGGCAAAGATCGAGAAGATGCAAGAAATGATTAACAAAGACCTAGAAGAATTAAAGAACAAACACCTAGAAGAATTAAAGAACAAATAAACAGAGATGAACAATATAATAACTGAAATGAAAAATACACTAGAAGGAATCAGTAGCAGAATAACTGAGGCAGAAGAATGGATAAGTGCCCTGGAAGACAGAATGGTGGAATTCACTGCCACCGTAAAGAACAGAATAAAGAAGAAAGAATGCAAAGAAATGAAGACAGCCTAAGAGACCTCTGGGACAACATTAAGTGCACCAACATTTGCATTATAGGGGTCCCAGAAGAAGAGAGAGAGAAAGGACCCAAGAAAATATTTGAAGAAATTATAGTCGAAAACTTTCCTAACATGGGAAAGGAAATAGCCACCCAAGTCCAGGAAGCGCAGAGAGTCCCAGGCAGGATAGACACAAGGAGAAACACACCGAGACACATAGTAATCAAGTTGACAAAAATTAAAGACAAAGAAAAATTATTAAAAGCAACAAGGGAAAAACGACAAATAGCATACAAGGGAATTTGCATAAGGTTAACAGCTGATTTCTCAGCAGAAACTCTACAAGCCAGAAGGGAGTGGCACTACATATTTAAAGTGATGAAAGGGAAGGACCTACAACCAAGATTACTCTACCAGGCAAAGATCTCATTCAGATTCAATGGAGAAATCAAAAGCTTTACAGACAAGCAAAAGCTAAGAGAATTCAGCAGCACCAAACCAGCTCTACAACAAATGCTAAAGGAACTTCTCTAAGTGGGAAACTCAAGAGAAGAAAAGGACCTACAGAAACAAACCCAAAACAATTAAGAAAATGGTCATAGGAAGATACATATCAATAATTACCTTAAATGTGAATGGATTAAATGCTCCAACCAAAAGACAAAGGCTCGCTGAATGGATACAAAAACAAGACCCATATATATGCTGTCTACAAGAGACCCACTTCAGACCTAGGGACACATACAGACTGAAAGTGAGGGGATGGAAAAAGATATTCCATGCAAATGGAAATCAAAAGAAAGCTGGAGTAGCAATACTCATATCAGATAAAATAGACTTTAAAATAAAGAATGTAACAAGAGACAAGGAAGGACACTACATAATGATCAAGGAATCAATCCAAGAAGAAGATATAACAATTATAAATATATATGCACCCAACATAGGAGCACCTCAATACATAAGGCAACTGCTAACAGCTATAAAAGAGGAAATCGACAGTAACACAATAATAGTGGGGGACTTTAACACCTCACTTACACCAATGGACAGATCAGTCAGACAGAAAATTAATAAGGAAACACAAGCTCTAAATGACACAATAGACCAGATAGATTTAATTGATATTTGTAGGACATTTCATCTGAAAACAGCAGATTACACTTTCTTCTCAAGTGCGCACAGAACGTTCTCCAGGATAGATCACATCTTGGGTCACAAATCAAGCCTCAGTAAATTTAAGAAAATTGAAATCATATCAAGCATCTTTTCTGACCACAACACTATGAGATTAGAAATCAATAACAGGGAAAAAAGCGTAAAAAACACAAACACATGGAGGCTAAACAATACATTACTAAATAACCAAGAGATCACTGAAGAAATCAAAGAGAAAATAAAAAAGTACCTAGAGACAAAAGTACCTAGTGAAAACACGACAATCCAAAACCTATGGGATGCAGCAAAAGCAGTTCTAAGAGGGAAGTTTATAGCAATACAAGCCTACCTCAAGAAACAAGAAAAATCTCAAATAAACAAGCTAACATTACACCTAAAGGAACTAGAGAAAGAAGAACAAACAAAACCCAGAGTTAGTAGAAGGAAAGAAATCATAAAGATCAGAGCAGAAATAAATGAAATAGAAACAAAGAAAACAATAGCAAAGATCAGTAAAACTAAAAGCTGGTTCTTTGAGAAGATAAACAAAATTGATAGACCTTTATCCAGACTCATCAAGAAAAAGAGGGAGAGGACTCAATAAAATTAGAAATGAAAAAGGAGAAGTTACAACAGACACCGCAGAAATACAAAGCATCCTAAGAGACTACTACAAGCAACTCTATGCCAATAAAATGGACAACCTGGAAGAAATGGACAAATTCTTAGAAAGGTATAACCTTCCAAGACTGAACCAGGAAGAAACAGAAAATATGAACAGACCAATCACAAGTAATGAAATTGAAACATCTTCCAACAAACAGAAGTCCAGGACTAGATGGCTTCACAGGTGAATTCTATCAAACATTTAGAGAAGAGCTAACACCCATCCTTCTCAAACTCTTCCAAAAAATTGCAGAGGAAGGAACACTCCCAAACTCATTCTATGAGACCACAATCACCCTGATACCAAAACCAGACAAAGATACTACAAAAAAAGAAAATTACAGACCAGTATCACTGATGAATATAGATGCAAAAATCCTCAACAAAATACTAGCAAATAGAATCCAACAACACATTAAAAGGATCATACACCATGATCAAGTGGGATTTATCCCAGGGATGCAAGGATTCTTCAGTGTATGCAAATCAATGTGATACACCATATTAACAAATTAAAGAATAAAAACCACATGATCATCTCAATAGATGCAGGAAAAGCTTTTGACATTTATGATAAAAACTCTCCAGAAAGTGGGCATAGAGAGAACCTACCTCAACATAATAAAAGCCATATACAGCAAACCCACAGCAAACATCATTCTCAATGGTGAGAAACTGAAAGCATTTACACTAAGGTCAGGAACAAGATAAGGATGTCCACTCTCACCACTGTTATTCAACATACTTTTGGAAGTCCTAGCCACGGCAATCAGAGAGGAAAAAGAAAGGGATCCAAATCGGAAAAGAAGAAGCAAAACTGTCTCTGTTAGCAGATGACATTATACTATACATAGAGAATCCTAAAGATGCCACCAGAAAACTACTAGAGCTAATCAATGAATTTGGTAAAATTGCAGGATACAAAATTAATGCACAGAAATCTCTTGCATTTCTATACACTAACAATGAAAGGTCAGAAAGAGAATTTAAGGAAACAATCCCATTCACTATTGCAACAAAAAGAATAAAATACCTAGGAATAAAACCTACCTGAGGAGGTAAAAAACCTGTACTCAGAAAAGTATAAGACACTGATGAAGGAAATCAAAGATGACACAAACAGATGGAGAGATATACCCTGTTCTTGGAAGAATCAATATTGTGAAAATGACTATACTACCCAAAGCAATCTACAGATTCAATGCAATCCCTATCAAATTACCAATGGCATTTTTTTTACAGAACTAGAACAAAAAATCTTAAAGTTTGTATGGAGACACAAAAGACCCCGAATAGCCAAAGCAATCTTGAGGGAAAAAAACGGAGCTGGAGGAATCAGACTCCCTAACTTCAGACTATACTACAAAGCTACAGTAATCAAGACAATATGGTACTGGCACAAAACAGAAATATTGTTCAGTGCAACAGGATAGAAAGCCCAGAGATAAACCCACACACATATGGTCACCTATCTTTGACAAAGGAGGCAAGAATATACAATGGAGAAAAGGCAGTCTCTTCAATAAGTGGTGCTGGGAAAACTGGTCAGCTACGTGTAAAAGAATGAAATTAGAACACTCCCTAACACCATACACAAAAATAAACTCAAAATGGATTAGAGACCTAAATGTAAGACCGGACACTCTAAAACTCTTAGAGGAAAACATAGGAAGAACACTCTTTGACATAAATCACAGCAAGATCTTTTTTAACCCACCTCCTAGAGTAATGGAAATAAAAACAAAAATAAACAAATAATGAAACTTCAAAGGTTTTGCACAGTAAAGGAAATTATAAACAAGACAAAAAGGCAGCCCTCAGAATGGAAGAAAATATTTGCAAACAAATCAACGGACAAAGGATTAATCTCCAAAATATACAAGCAGCTCATGCAGCTCAATACCAAGAAAACAAACAACCGAATCAAAAAATGGGCAGAAGACCTAAATAGATATTTCTCTGAAGAAGATATACAGATGGCCAAGGGGCACATGAAAAGCTGCTCAACATCCCTAATTATTAGAGAAATGCAAATCAAAACTACAGTGAGGTATCACCTCACACCAGTTAGAATGGGCATCATCAGAAAATCTACAAACAACAAATGCTGGAGAGGGTGTGGAGAAAAGGGAACCCTCTTGCACTGTTGGTGGGAATGTAAATTGATACAGTCACTATGGAGAACAGTATGGAGGTTCCTTAAAAATCTAAAAATAGAATTACTGTATGACTCAGCAATCCCACTCCTGGGCTTATACCCAGAGAAAACCATAATTCAAAAAGACAAATGCAGCCCAATGTTCATTGCAGCTCTGTTTACAATAGCCAGGTCATGGAAGCAACCTAAATGCCCATCAACAGACGAATGGATAAAGAAGATGTGGTATATATATACAATGGAATATTACTCAGCCATAAAAAAGAACGAAATTGGGTCATTTGTAGAGATGTGGATGGACCTAGAGACTGTCATAAAGTGTGAAGTGGGGGCTTCCCTGGTGGTGCAGTGGTTGAGAGTCTGCCTGCCAATGCAGGGGACACAGGTTCGAGCCCTGGTCTGGGAAGATCCCACATGCTGCGGAGCAACTAGGCCTGTGAGCCACAAATACTGGGCCTGCACATCTGGAGCCTGTGCTCCGCAACAAGAGAGGCCGCGATAGTGAGAGGCCCGTGCACCGCGATGAAGGGTGGTCTCCGCTTGCCGCAACTAGAGAAAGCCCTCGCACAGAAACGAAGACCCAACACAGCCAAAAATAAATAAAAGAAATAAATAAAAAAAAATTTAAAAAAAAAAAAGAGTGAAGTAAGTCAGAAAGAGAAAGACAAATATCGTATATTAACGCATATATGTGGAATCTAGAAAAATGATACAGATGAACCGGTTTGCAAGGCAGACACAGAAACGGATGTAGAGAACAAACATCTGGACACCAAAGGGGGAAAGTGGGGTGGGGGCTGGTTTTGGGATGAACTGGGAGATTGGGATTGACATATATACACTAATATGTATAAAATAGATTACTAATAAGAACTTGCTGTACTAAAAAAATTAAATTAAATTTAATTCAAAAATAAAAAAACAAGTGTGCATGGGTGGAGCTGTAGTCTTCAAAAATGTCAATGTCATAAAAAGATAAGCAAAGGCTATTGGAAATGTTCCAGATTCAAGAAGGCTAAGGAGGCATGACAGTTAAAATGCAATGCCTGACCCTAAACTGGATCCTGTTATGCATGGGAAAGGCCATAAAGGATGTTATTAGGTCAGCTGAAAAAATTGGAATATGGATGGTCAGTTAGATAAAAGCACTGTCAGTGTAAATTTATGAAGGTGAAAACTGTATTGTGGTTATTCCTATTGTTAGCAAATATACCCATGAGCATTTAGGAGTAAAAGGCCATAATGTATGTAACTGACTCCAGAATGGTTCAGAAAAATAAATTTATACATATATCCACAGCTACACCCACACCCATATATACACATTACATATAAATGAACATATACATATGGAGAGAGGAGAGAGGAGAAGGGACGGCTGAGAGAGAGAGAGAGAGAGAGGGAGAGAGAGAGAAAGGAAAGCAAATGAGGTAAAATGTTAACAATAGGTGAATCTGGGTGAAGTGTTTATGGGTGTTCCTTGTACCATTTTTTTGGCAACCTTTTGCAAAATTTCTCAACATTTAAAAATAATTCATCATGCTTTTCTCACCTTCCCTGCCCCCAGAGACCTGGAGCACAAAGGATGTTGGCGTGGTGGAGATGAACAGGTGTGCATAAGGAAAACTGTCAAGGTGATTCTGATATCCTCCCAACCATGCCTGATTGAAAGGTGGGAGCTGGACTCTGCGGGAGGAATCCCACTTGACATCTTAGTTCTTTAATCACGACTCAGAGGTGGTAAAATCAACAATCATAATTTTGCAGAGTCTTGAATGAAACGGTATTTGTGACTGAGGACTAGAGGATCCAGGAAAGAAAGAGGGAATCGAGGCCGTAAGGGGCAAGGAGAGCCTTTGGGTAGAAATTTTCACCCGCACACCTAGGTGTGCAAGACATATTATCTTTCTAAAAATCATTTAAAGCTTTATTCCAATCTCCTATCCCAGTTGGTTGGCAGGAAGTTCAAAGAGTCATTACGGGGGCTCCACTTCCTAGGTCCTAGGAATGAGAGTGTCACTGGTCCTCACTGGGGAGGAGTTCCACACTGGGGACCGTGGAGTTGCCTGGTCCCAGCCTGGTTCCCTGCAGGTCCCACCCTGGTTGGTGGCTTGGCTGGCTGATTCTCCACCATGTTCAATACACAGGGAGTCTTTGGCCAGTCTGGGCACCTGTGTGCCAGGGGTGCTGCCATGCTGGGGGACTCTTGCGGTCACTCCTGTGAGCTCCTCCCACTACCACCCTGGTGCACTGCCACATGGCAGGGTGTGGGCCACTGCTCCCCATGGGACCCCATCCCCAGTCTGGATCGCTTACCATCTGGGGGATTGTCTGCCTTTCCTTCTTCAGAACCTTCAAAGTTACACAGCACCCTCTGTGCCATCCTCCCAGACTAGCTACTCACCCATCAGCATAATTTTTTCAGTGAGTTTAGGATTTTACAAAAGACAAGATGGGACCACAGACTTAGCCACCTAGTTACTTGCTTGGAATTGGGTGTGAGGTGGAGGTGGGAACCGCAGAAAAAAACAAATGAATGTCAAAAAATATCTTGACATGTAACTTTTTATCTCCTATGTATACGTAGTCCAATTTCAAGTTTTAAAAATATTCCCATCAATACGGGCAAATCAGGGGCAGTTCTACCTGGTCTTTAGAAGCTGTTTTCTCACCAGCCACTAGATGTCACATCTGAAAATCTCACAGCAGCCCCAGGTGTGAACCTTCTGTTTTGGGGTCAGCACACAATTTTATAAATATTTTGGTGTTCAGAATGGAAGGCTCAGGATAATTTTAGTCCATCAGGGATTTTTTTTTTTTCACTAAGGACAATACTTTAAGACTGGTGGCATATTAAAAGGAAACTCTACAAAGTAGTGATATTGAACTGATGCGGAGGGAATGAATGATTTCAAAGTAGTGAATGACTTACACCCACCAAAATGTCTGTGTAGCTCTTTTGATCCCCATTGTTTTCCTGTCACGTGACTAGACACTTACTGGCAGGTTCAGTATAAAAATCACAGTTGACTTAATTTCTGGCTTCTGATCCTAGAGGCCAGAAGTGAACTCACTGCACAGAGATGGGAACTTTCTGGCTCCTCTCAGTCCCCCAGGGGTGAGGAAGATGAGATCTCTCCCCAGAGAAAACCCATGGAGGGTTGCCCTCCACGGGCTGACTGCTCTGCCCATGAAACAAAGAATTGGGGTGGGTGGAATTTGAGGGAAAAGTGACTCATGTTTCATCGGGACCTTCTCTGTGCCACGTGTTTTACTGATACGTCGCCCCATAATGCTTACAGCAGTCCTGAAGAGTAGAGGTAATTACTCATCCCCATTTTGCACATGGGAACACTGAGGCCCAGAAAATTGCATGGCTTTTACAAGGTCGTGTAGCTCATGAGGGGTGGAGCCAGGCTTGCCTACCTCTCCACTGCTGACTGGTTAGTTCACTTACTTTTGGTTGGACGGTGTTAAATTCAGTTACTGCCCCTCCCGTCATTGCCTCCCTCCCCGACCTTGACTCTAATATTCACAGACTTCCTGCTTGGGGTCAGACACTTGAAGCCAAAGTCCTAATCACTGAAGTCTCCTCTGGCGAGGTGACCCTCGTCAGTGAGCCTGGACACAGGAAGATCCACGTAGCACCTCTCAGGAAACTGGTTAGGCCCAGTCCTTGGGGACTGACCACAGTTCTTGGGGAACAGTCCACTGTTTAGGTGGGACAGAGCATTTCTGGGCGCCCGTCCATGACTGGGTGAAAGAAAGGACACGCTAGGGGTTTGTTTGTGCAGTGACTCTGACAGATGTGCGGAGCGGAAGTGCCGAGAAGTCAGCCTGCAGAATAAATCGACTCATCCTCTGTTTGGAGGCTGGAGGAGCGAGTTGGGGTGACAGGTGGCCTCTGTTGACAGTGTTCTCTATCTTTAGATTAATTGGGTCCACTTTGGCTACCGTCGAGATATCACAGGGTGGAAATGTGACGATGTTTGCTCAAGGCGTTTCTCTGGGAGTGGATGAGAGAATAAGTAAAATCCTTCCTGAAGAGCAGTGTTTCTGCTTGTTTGTTTGTTTGTTTGTTTTGCTTTTTAAAACTTAAGCCCAGTGTAGTGAGGAAACTGTGAGATTTTAAGTCAGATCAAGATTCAAGTCCCAGGAATACCTCATCCTCCCTACGAGGACACGTAGAGGTTTGAGAACTTGCCCAAGGTCCCCCTGCTGCTGAGAGGCGGAGCCCAAATTGGATGCACTTGTCCTGATTCCAAGGCAGTATCCTGTCTGGAGCAGAGACTTGTCCCGGGCCTACAAACATGAGGCATTTGTCCTGTAGCTTTGGGGCACTTGTCCAGTCATGCCTACCTGTGCCAGTGCATGGGTGGAATTTAAGGATGTGCTGACGAAGGCAGAGAGGAGAAGGAAGAAAAAGGCAGGAGAGGGAAATTCTCCAGCTGGGGTCTCGCTCCTGCCCCTCACCAGCCTTGGCCCTGTCATCCTCCTTGTTTAGAGTATGGGAGAGCAGTTTATCAAAACTTCTTTTTGGCAGGATAAAAATGCTGGCGTCACCTCTGAGTCTGGGGCGTTGGGAAACACACACCATATGAAATGTTTAAAAATCAGGACTGTAAAAATGTCTTTTTCTTTTTGATAAACTTTTGCTGATTGCCTACCATGTGCGATGATCCGTCGAGGTCCAAACCACAGAGTGAGGTAGGGGACCTGCTGAGGACCTCCACGCTGGGCATGACGAATATGTCAGCTCCTTCAATCCCATAGTTGTTCTGAGAGGTAGATCCAGTCGTTTCCAATTCACAGGTGAGAAGACTGAGGCTCCGGGAGGGTCACTGACTTGGGTCTAGCAGGCCTTTTGAGAGCAAGAGCTGCCCCACGAAGGAGCTGATCCTTTTGGGGAATTCTTTGAGGTTATGACGAAGGATATTCTTTGGCTTCAGTAAAAAAAAATCACAGAAGGCTGCAAGCTTGGCCAGAATAAAGTTTCAGGAAGTTGACTGCCTTGGCTACTGGGTTTCCTGGAGCTTCCATGTGTGAGCAAGTCCCTAAATTGAGTCACTTGCGTTCACTGGCCTGGCTACTTTTTTAAAAGCATGATGATTCCTCAGGGACCCCAAAACCTTGAATTCCCTTGACTGGCACAGGGTGTGCTCGGCACGCAAAGCTTGTTAGCTGAGAATTCGCGAAGGGTATGCCCTTGCCCTCGTCCCTCTGCACACCAGTCATCCCCGTCATGCCACGTGCAGGGGCCCAGCTCTCACGAGGGAGAAGGGAAGCGCATGGAAGATGTGTCGGTGAGAGAGTCATTGTCAGGCTTCTGTGTTTTGAATTGGCAGGTTAACAGACAAGGGCCGATATTCATACCAGATTCAGTACAGATTCCATTTCCTCTTACAGTTTGGAATGTCTCTGATGTGCTGGACCTTGTGCTATGACATGATTTAATTTTGAGAAGTTTTTTTTTTTATCCCCATTATATAGATGAAGACACATGGATTCTAAGAGGTTAGGGAACTTGCCCAAGGGCCCCAGCTGGTGGGAGGCTGAGAGCAAAGCCGAATTCAGAGGCATTTGTCCTGTACCTTTGGGGCACTTGTTCCTTCATCTGCTGCCCCTGGAAACTCTGCAGAGGGGTCTGGTGTCTTTGAGTCTGTCTGTCTGGCTCCTTGGAGATCAGCCAACTTGCCGGGCATGTAGATGGGATGGATAGCACGTAGCCTGCTGAACCTATCTCCTTGGCTGCAGGACGGCCCTGTTTAGGGCTGGTCTCTGTTTCTTGCAGATGCATTGTCAGGATGCAGTGAACGTATTTGGTTCCGCTCCCAGAGACAGAATGTGGCCAAGCAAAGTCAGAGAGTGCCAGGCAGGGCTTTTCTGGTGTCTGGTAGGCTGGGGGCAGCCCCCCCCCCCCACCACCACTGGGGCTCTAGTCTCGCCAGGAACCTGTGCTGGGCTTGGGCAATTGAGATGAACGTGAACTTGAGTGCACCGTCTGTCCTGCTGCCCAAGAGACAGCCGCCACCTCTTCCATTTCACGATTGCTTAAGAATTGATAATAATAATAGTGATAATAATGATGACAACAACAATAATAAAAACACTCATAGAATGATTATGTTGCCAAGCACTGTTCTGAGCATTTTATAAATATTTACTCATTTTAATCTTCACAACAACACTTTAAAGTAGGTGCAACCATCATCTATCTCTTTTATAGATGAAGATGCCGAGGCATAGACAAGTCACATAATTTGCCCATGATCACCCAGTAAAAGATGGAACTGGGATTTGAATTTAGGGAGTTGGTTTCTGACGCATCATTTAAGTATAAATAAGTCTTCATCGAGCCTCCCTGGTCATCAAACTCTGGCTGAGAGGCTTCTCTGTGAGCTCCTGGAGGTCGGGAACCATGTGCCTAGTCATCTCAGCAGCTGCACAAAGCTTGATGCGTAAACTGTTCTCGGTACATGTTTGTAGAACAGGGTGGTGGAAGGATGGACGGATGGACTGATGAATTGGCTAAAAGTGACAAACAAGAAGCTGAAACTAGGAGGCTGGGTTGGAAGTAGAAAGAATGGACCATTTACTGATTTGCAGATCAGAAAACATTTTTATATACATTGTCATATTTAATCCTCACAATAGCCCACTCTAGGGGTAGAGCAGATGCTCCTGCTTCCATTTTACAGATGAGGAAACTGAGGGCAGGAGAAGTGACTTGCCCAAGGTCACACTACTGTGTATCCAGTGGTTTTCCTACTACTCCGTGGGACTGGCCAGACCCGGAGTAGGGCAGGGGTGCCAGGTGAGCCGCTGAGCACCCCTGTGGCCAGGTGAGGCTGAGTGGGCAGCAGGAATCCCTTGGCTAGGCTGGTAAAAGTGTCGGCAGAGGGAACTGGCTGCTTGTGACAGACATACAGGCCCCCCGGTGAGTTGGCTGCCATTCAGCTCATGCTTTGGAGGAAGGGGAGCTAGGATGTGGATGCCTAGGGCTTTGCCACTGGACAGCTGGCTTGACACTCCCTCTCTTGGGCCTTCCACTCTTGTCAGCTGGCAGGACAGTCATACTGCCAGGCTCACAGTGGGAGCCCCTTATCTCTAACTCCAAATAGGAGGTCTACACTAAGCTTTCAGAAAGCTTCATTAAACAAGCTGCTTATACCTTGTACCCACTTGAGTGAAACCTTCTGGGAGATTCCGTTTGTTAAAGTTCAGGTGCTTAGGTCTCTGAGGATTAACTCCTTATGTGAACCTTGCCTTACGTGAACTAATAAAACACACAGGAAGCAGTGAGGGCAAGTCTTATGAAATGTCTTTTGGTTTCCTTCCCGTATCTCCTTCCCCATCTAACGACTCTGGGTCAGACTTTTGCCATCTTGCCCCCTGAAAGGTTTTCCTACTTCTAATCTTGGTCCTCCAGCCCACCTCCACAGTGGCCACAGCGCTCAGTCCAAAACACAGGTATGATTGTGTCACTTCTTTGCTTCAGCATTCAGTGTGTCTTTATTTCCCTGAAATCCTGAGGTGTTTCTCAGCATAGCCTACCAGGCCCTTCCTGTGTCTGAACTAGCCTCTGCCCCTCCTGTCCACGCATACGTACGTGTGTCTGGACACACAACAGTACGAGCCAGTTCACTCCCAGGCTTGCCATCTCTTGTCCTGCCTGTGCTCTTGTTTCCGCCTGGGGTGTCCTTTCTCCTCTTCCTGTGGATCCTTCAAGGCTTGTTGCCATGCACCTTCCTCGGTGAAGCTTTTCAAATTCTTTGCTTCCTTGCAGGCAGGACAAATATACTCTCTTCTTTGGTTTCCATAGCATTTCATAATATTTCCAATGTTGTACTTAAAACAATGCATTTTAGTCATCTGCTTGTGCCTGGTTCCATGATATTCTCAGGGACAGGAGAGGGGGCCTCTTCAGCTCAGTCCCCAGTGCCCAGCACAGACTGTGGCTCCTTCTGATGAATGTTTCATGACTAGATGATGGTGAAGCCAGAGTCCAGTAGGGCTGTCCTCTGTAGCTGCGTTCTTTCTTCTCAAGAAGAGGTAAACCTTAAGGAACCCAGAGATTTGACAGTATTTTAGTAAATGAAGGGGCGTGTGTGTGTGTGTGCGCGCGTGCGCGTGTGTGCGCGTGTGCGCACACGCATGCATGCGCACAATAATTTATTTCTGAGATTCGGGCTTCAGGGCCCCAGGATTCCACTTGTATTAGTACCTTGGGAGCTTGTGGCTCTCTTGGTATAAAATTCTAGATTCCATTTAAAAGTCTAGATTCCATTTATGGAATGCTTCTGACGTGCTAGTCACTGAAAGACAGGTTCTCCCATGCGATGCCCATGGTGACTCTAGGTGACAGGTACTGTTATGCTCATTCAGAAGATGAGGAAACTGAAATTTCCAAAATATACAAACAGCTCATGGGGCTCAATATCAAAAAAGTAAACAACCCAATTAAAGACCTAAATAGACATTTCACCAAAGAAGACATACAGATGGCCAAGGGGCACATGAAAAGCTGTTCAGCATCACTAATTACTAGAGAAATGCAAATCAAAACTACAATGAGATATCACCTCACACCGGTCAGAATGGCCATCATCAAAAAATCTACAAACAATAAATGCTGGAGAGGGTGTGGAGAAAAGGGAACCCTTTTGCAGTGTTGGTGAGAATGTAAATTGATACAGCCACTATGGAGAACAGTATGGAGGTTCCTTAAAGAACTAAAAATAGAACTACCATACGACCCAGCAATCCCACTACTTGGCATATACCCTGAGAAAACTGTAATTCAAAAGGACACATGTACCCCAATGTTCGTTGCAGCACTATTTGCAATAGCTAGGACTTGCAAGCAACCTAAATGTCCAATGATAGATGAGTGGATAAAGAAGATGTGGTACATATATACAATGGAATATTACTCAGCCATAAAAGGGAACGAAATTGGGCCATTTGTAGAGATGTGGATGGACCTAGAGTCTGTCATACAGAGTGAAGTAAGCCAGAAAGAGGAAAACAAATATGATATATTAACGCAGATATGTGGAATCTAGAAAAATGGTACAGGTGAACCTTTTTGTAGGGCAGGAATAGAGACGTAGACATAGAGAATGGATGTGTGGACACAAGGTGGGAAGGGGAGGGTGGGACGAATTGGGAGATTAGATTTGACATAAATACACTACCATGTGTAAAATAGCTAGTGGGAACCTGCTATATAGCACAGGGAGCTCAGCTTGGTGCACTGTGACGACCTAGATGGGTGGGACGGGGCGGGGATGGGAGGGAGGTCCAAGAGGGAGGGGATATATGTATACATATAGCTGATTCGCTTCATTATACAGCAGAAACTAACACAACTTTGTAAAGCAATTATACTCCAATTAAAAAAAAACCCAAAAGATGAGGAAACTGAGGCCTAGGGAAGTTAGGTAACTTGGCACAGGTCACAGAGGTAGTAAGTGGTAGCCCAGGGCTGCTCAAAATGTGGTCCACAGGCTGGGCTGCACTGGCCTCACCTGGGAGCTCGGGCAAAATGCAAATTCTCAGGCCTACACCAGCCTCACTGAATCAGAAACTCTAGGGGTGAGGCCCAGGAATCTGTGTTTTAACAAGCTCTCCAGGCAGCTCTGATGGACACTCAAGTTTAAGAATTTTAAGTATGCTGGCCATATTCAAACTGAGGTATACGCATCTCCGAAGCCTTCTCCTTCCCTCCCTGTGTGTGCTCTCTCAGCGAGAAAAGGGAAGGATGTGGGAAAGGACCCCTCTGGCGTAGAAATAAATCTGGGCAGTTTATGTTGGTGTCTGCCATCTGAGTAACCTTGACCCCCGTTAACTCATTAATGCTCTTAACAGCTGTGCAAGGCTATGTCAGCCACCCTGGGTTCATGCTCTGGGCTCTCACCCACCTCTGGGACCTGTTGTTATCAATGTGGGTGATTTCCACAACAGAGAGTCTTGGGTTTCATAGCTCTTCTAGGAACAGTTTGGCAACGGGAAAAGGTTGAGTGTTTCAGTTACTTTAGAATGGCTGCTTTTGACAGACTTTTAAGAGTAAGGAAAGGTGTTTCTCCAAGTCAGATTTAAGAATGTGCTTTCGACTTTCTGGGGGAGCCTGTATTTCCTGAGAGAATTTCATCAGCAGGAAAGGCTGTGTTGGAAGCATAGAGTTGATTGTAGGGTCCTAGACCCCTTTCTACGGCAGTCCTTCCTAGAAGTGGACAACTTCTCCTAGCGGGGATCTCTGAGATGTCCTCTGCCCTCCCCTTGCTCACCTACACACGTGTGCACACACGTGCATGTACAGGCACTCAGACATGCGCACACGTTCACATGTGCATACACACACACACATGCCAGTGCACAGAGACATGCACATGTCTCCCCCCCACACCACACACACATTCACCCACTGTGGATGGATTTCCCTAAGTAGATGCTATTTCTGATGGATAGTAGAGAGAAAAAGTCAGGATCTTTCTCTCTTCCCCATCTGCCTAAAAAATAGCATTTATTGATTGCTTTGGGAATCTGGTGATATCACTGAAGGAAGCTGTTGGGCTTTCTGGCTACATTTTAAAGTTGGGAGGAAGGGTGAGTGTTTTTTCCTTGCTCTCTCAGGGGGCTGAGTAGAGAAAAGTTGTTCTTTCCCACCGGGCACCATCCAGAGTTTTGTACCTTCTTATAAATGTGCAGAGAACCGGAGTTTCCTGGATCTGTCAGTACCCGTGAGGTCACATTAGCAAGTCAGATGTCACTGGATTTTGCCCCAACCTGCATATCATAGGACTTCCAGCCCCCTCAGAGTCTCACCGTTGTTTCTGGAGGTATCCACGAAGGGGTGTCATGAGTACACAACCACTTTTTGGTGCTCTTTCAGCTACAACAAATAATGCCAAAAATGACCCACACTCAAATGTGGAGTCTGGTCCAGCCCAGATCCTCAGACATGCTCTGTATTGTCTCATCTCCTTGTTTCATCGGTGCACAAGGCCCTTTGTGATACCCCTGTCCTTGTCCTGCCTTATTCCTTTTCCCTTATTCCCATACATTTTCACGGTAGTGAGCTTCCTGTGGTTTCCAAATGCATCATTGCTGATCTCGCTGCCCAGGGTGGTGTTCTTAGGAGTGTCTGCTTGGGAAATTCCTTTCCCTGCTTTAAAGATCAGCCACCACCTCATCCAGGAAGGCTTCCCTGACCCACTGTCCCCTGCCCTCCCTCTTCCAGGTGTGTGTGTCTGTGTAGGGCATTCACCCTGCAGCATTGCCTTTTATTATTTACACATTGTCGCCCTGTGTCTGTAAGCTCAGGGTCCAGCTCAGTGCCTGGCACATTGCTCGTGCCACAGCAATGTTTGTTTGAATGAAATTGAAACCATCTTTACATGAGCCCTGTGAGTGAGCCAGAGCAGAGATCATTGGCTCCATTTTGTAGATGAGGAAACCAAGTCTCAGAGAGGCTGAGTGATGGGCACTGGGTCTTGCAGCAGATGCATGATAGAGGCGAGTCTCAGGTGCCTCCCATCTGTAAAGGCAGAGTCCTCTGCTCTTGTTCCTGAGCTGGGCTGCTTCTTGGCCCCCTCTGAACCCTTCCCTTCCCCAGCTGCATAAACTCAATTGTCTCCTTTTAAAAGTCATCAGGACCTTTTGGAAATCCATCAGCTTAAGAGAGATGAGAAAATGGTGAAAAGCACAGCCCATTATAAGCAGATTCTCTTTCTACCTCTGGGGTTTCATTCACTGCAAGGCATTTGCATGAAGAATGGCAGCTGTGTTCTCTGGAAGGCTGGGTAATGCTGATGGATCACTGTGGGGTTTCAGTAAAGGCCAGTCGGCTGTAGATGGCATAGAAAGGCTATTTACAGAAGCAGCAATAAAGATCTTGTTATAAGGTCACCAATAAGGTGGCCCTAAGAACTGTATTTAAATAAGGCTTCAGAGAGCCTGGAGTTACCAGGTTTTGGGAAATGTGAATGCTACTTCTGGAGATGACCTTAAATCTCACTTAATAATGAATGTTGATGACTACTTCGTAGGTTATTGCAAGTGTTAAATATCATTCCCGCTAAGGAATATCATCTCTCACCAAGACATCTGCAAGAGCCCCAGTTGCCCCTCTGGCCCCAAAGGCATTACCCCCACACCAGCCAGAGTGATCTCTGAAACCCAATTCTGAACTTACCTTACCCAGGCTTAAAGCCTTTGATGGCTTCCCATCCACCGTGCCTCTCAAAATGTGGTCTGTGGACAAGTGCCTGCTTGTTACCAGTAAGCCCTGAGAAAGGACACACATTGAGAGCAAGCATTTAGAAGCTCTTATAGTAACTGGCAGAATCATTTTATGTCTGTTAAATCTAATAGTGAAAAAAATTGGGCTTGTATTTTCTATGTCTTTTAATTTTTATGCTATTTTATAAAAGTCTGGGACACATTTGCGCAGCACTGGCCTGCAAGGCCTGAAAGTTCTGGCGCTGCCTGCCTCCCTAGAGGTCCTCTCACATCCTCCTTTGTGCTGCAGCCACACTGGCTTCCTCGCGTTCATTCTCCTTCCACGTGGAGATTTAGAGACGCTGTTCCCTCTGCTTGGAATGCTTCCTCCCTGCCTGTCTTCCCCATAGATTTAATTCCCGCTTATTCTTCAGGTCTCAGCTCACTCATCAATTTCCCAAAGAAGTCTTCTTTTTTTCTTTTTCCCTCCAGACTGGCTAGTTATATGCTCTCCTTGCACCTGGTTCTTCTGTATAATACTTTACAAAATCATCATCAAATAATTAATTGTATAACTTGTTTAAAGCCTATTTTCCGACTAGGATATTGTTCCATGAGGAAAGGGGCAGTTCCTGCTTTGCAGACTGCCCTGTAATCTTGGGATAGTGCACAGTGCCGGGCACCTAGTATATGCTCAATAAAGTTACTAAGTGAGTGAATGCAGAATCAATTGGCAAATGTTCTTCGTACCCATTGTTTATCTGATTATATTGGCTATAATTTTAAAACAAGAGAGCAGTTGCCTAAGAGTAGGCAAGTGAGAGAGGACGGGATGCAGGTGATCTGTACATCACACGATTAGATCATCACCCCTGGAATAATTAGAATTTGCCTAAAATACTCATAATCCCTGAGTATAATAGAGAAATACAAAATGGAATCCTCCCTGGACACATTAGCCATCAGTTCGGTTTCTTTACAACCCCAGGCTGAAATCTGATTGATACAGTCCCTCAGATGAGATCTCAGCTAAAAGAATTTCACTGTGGCTGGAGTGTAGAGTGGGATGAGGGAAGTGGCAAACAACATACCTGGAGAGATGACTATGACCAACCTTTGTAAGCAATCACAAGGAGCTTGGGCTTTATTTTAATAGCACGAGGGAGCTGTGAAAGTTTAAGGGGTTTGGAGTAGAGAATGGAGAATGGGGGAAGGGCAAGAGGCTATAAATATTTTAATTAGGTCTTTGTTATTCATGGATCTATGGTTTAGTGTGCATATCACCCTCCTCTGAGCCAGGTACCTCCTCTGTGCAGGTGCTGGGGAGAGAGCAAGCCACAAGACAGGGAAGAATCTTGAGGCAGGAGCGCAGTTAGGAGACTGTTACAATAATCCTGTGAGGGAGCATAGCGGCTAGAACAGGAAGCTAGGGTCGTCCTGGTAGTGGTGGGATGGAAAGAGGCAGACAGACTAGGTAGAATTGACAGGACTTGGTGATGGATTCGTTGTGGAAGGTGAGGGAAAAGGAGCGAAGGATGGTGGATGACTTAGGTGCCTGGTCTGGAAAGCTGGGTGGATGATGGTGCCTTTCCCTGAGCTGCAGCTTCCGGCTGCTTGTGCTATGCTTAGATTGGGCCAACCCAGCTTCAAATGTGCAGGCAGGGGTGGGTTGGAAGAGGACCTAAGGGGCTTAGCCTGGGTTGTTTGCCTTAGGCCTAAGCGTACTTGTCTGTGGACATGCCAGCTGCAGGTGAATGGATGCAGAAGAATATCCAGCTGTGAGGGGCTGGGGACTGCAGAGGCCGGGAGCAGAGCTAGGCTGATGGGGATTCTGCCGCCACAGTTCAAAGAATTTAGCGTTAGCCGTGTGTGCGTGTGTGTGTGTGTGTGTGTGTGTGTGTGTATGTGTGTTTAATCCATCATTTCCTTTATCTGCATCATGCTTCACTAAAGCTCTTGACTTAATCTAGCTTGACTTGTACAAATGTCACCATCTGGCACTAGATCGTGTGCCTTTTCAATCAAAAAGAGTGGAATGATTCCATTCAGAAATGTAAGTCCATGACTGAATGCCTTCATGGTGTGTTATGGCCAAACTCGAACTTGTAATCAGCCTTGGGGGTATCTTTTAAGTAAAAAGCTTGTTTGGATTAACCATAAAACAGACTTCATGCAGGAAAAGTTCTCACAGTTTCAGGGGCTTTACTCTGTCCTGAATCATTAAAGTAGACCCTGGGCAGCCGGATGTGCTTTTGGAAGGACTCGGGGCACGTTGCCTCCGAGATGAGTGGTAAGAAGATGTGGCTATAGTATTATCAGTCATCATCATCAAGCGTTTTATTAATAGCCCTGCAGACAGGCAGGCAGGCAGCACAAACATGTGGTTTAGTAGAAAGGGTATAAAGCAGGGAGTTAGAGCCTACAGCAGGATTTCTCAAAGTGTGGTCGGTGGTTTGTCCACATCAGACAGAATCCACTGGGGAAGGGAGCCAGGATTCTGAGTCCATTGGTCTGAGATGGACCTAGGAAACTCCATTTTTAACATTTTGCTCCCTAGGTGATTCTGATGCAGAATCACCTGATTTGAGAATCACACCTGTAAGCCCATGTTTTTGAATCATACAGACCTTTGGCTCCAGCTCTGCTACTTATTGGCTGTGTGTGTGACCCAGGGTCACTGCTTCCTTTCAGCCTCAAATGTGTCATCTGTAAAATGAGGATAGGAGCAGTGTCTACCCCATAGATGGGTGGTAGAGAGGATTCAATAAAATGCTCAGCGCAGAGCTTAGCAGGCAGTATAGGTGCCCAGTAAATGGAAACCATTCAGCTCCTGCCAGGCTAGCCGACATAGGGCAGCTCCTCTGTCTTAATACAAAGCTATAGAGTTTAATAGGCTATGCATATGGTGGAGTGGTAGCATATGCATGCTTGATTTACAAAAACTTAACTGTACATGCTCATTTTCCTCTCTTTTATGTAATTTAAAATTCTCCAGATTACAGTTTGCATGTATATTCTTTATAAACACTCTACCTAACTGCATGCATTGATCTCAGGCACTGTTTAGGATTGTATACGTAAGACCAAAGAGACTCTACAATTGATTTAAGGGATTTTCAAAGGCAATGCTTGAGCACATGTGATATTTGTCTTCTGAGCTAACTTTAGAACCTCACCCCCACGGAAGGTGTGACTCCGCTATACTTAAGACACAATGATTGACTTATTTTTGTGCCTTGATTTTTTTTTTTTTTAATCTACAAAATTGAAACCATCTCATGGGATGTTGGGTGGATACATGAGATCGTGGTTGTGAAAGGCACTTATTTCTTAAAAAGAAAAAGTTTTAAATTAGTCCAAAGTAGAATTGACAAAAATAGTCACCAGTGTGGTGGGATGGCCCTTTATGATCAACTCCCAGAAACTGATCTGGGGCATCTTTTGTCCCCTTCCCACAGCTGTGAATAGCATTTTTTATTAGGCTGGTGTTCAAGGGGCCTTTCTCCTTTCCCCAGCATCCCATGGAGGAACTGAGGGGACACCCTTATTTACAGCACTAGTGCCATTTCCCATGGTCCAAGTAAGGTGTGGAGGTTATTGTTGACCAGATCCTGTAATGTGCAGTTAAATGCCCACTTCTGTGGGCCTGCATTTACCCACTGTAAGGAAAGGAGAGACCCACCGCTGGTTCTCCAAGCCATATTTTGAAGCATTTAGAAGCACCACCTTCAGTGAAATGATCTAGATTCTTTGCTTAAGAACTATAAAACCTTAGAATCTTAGAAGGGATTTTCTGTGACATACTGGAATGTGCTTCATAGCGTCCCTGATAAGAGGTTGTCCAGACCCTGCTTGGACAATTCCAGTGATGACAGGGAATCACTTGTCCTGTTTTCGCCCAGGGTGGCCCACTTTCTTCTGAATATCTTTGACTATTGGGTATTTTCTTTTCTTTATAATGTTTCATGAAACATTTAACTCCCAAGAGCTTCCATCCATTGGTACCTTAGAACCTATGTCCAGTCCCTCTTCTGCATGGCAGCCTTTCATACATTTGAAGACTGTAGATACTTCTCTTCTTGAGCATAAACAACTTTACTGCTGCTCCCACCCAGCATGTCTCCTGCCTGTTCTTTACGTATGTGCAATGCACAGAAACAAAAGGAAGCTTTTCACAACGTCTTTCTCTCCAAGTGTTTTGTTTCCCAAGTGTTGATGCCATTTTGCCCATCGGTATGGTTAGAAGTTAATAATGCTGCAACATCTGGGTCAGAGAGTATTTGCTGTAGCAGTGGGTCCTGGCATGTCTGTTTGATGAGAGGCAGTAGTGGTTATTTGTAGAGGTTGTATTTTTCTGTAGTGAATCTTACCTGTCCTTCTAGGTCTCTGCTGAGCTTACCTCCTCTGGAGGTCTCCTGTCATTCTGTCATGTCATCTGGCTTTGTATCTATATAATTCACTGTGTAGGCATTCTTCCAGGTCCTGGGAAATCCCTTCTGGGGCTGAATCAAGCTGTTGTTTCAATTTTACATGCTGTTTTCATTCTCCATATGTTTCTCTCTTGACTCCCCTGCTAGATTGTAAGCTCATTTAAGGTCAGGATTCTGGCTTGTACATATGAGTATTTCTAGTCCATTGATTTTCATATTCTTGGTGTTCAATGACTATGATATTGATTTGAAGAGGATTTGGTCTTCCCTTCAATACTAAATTCTTTTCCTTTGGAACCTCACCTGTTGCAGTGGTTTCTGTATGGAGTCCCTCGTTGCCTATATCAAACCGCAGACCCATGCGTCCCATTGTCACCTGAATCTCTGTATTTATACATCCCCCAGGGACCTCAAATGCAACATATACCATATTAACTAAGTATGTTTTAAACCCTCACCTGGGCCACCCAAGCCTGTCCTGCATGGCAACATATCTTACTTCAACTAACAGCCAGCCCTTGACTATAACCCATATAGTATATTCACTTATTTATTGAGTTGAGGTAATCCAACTTTGGAAATGTCTGTGAAATCCATTCTGTCCTCTCCATCCCTGCAGTCATGCCTCCCTGGAGGCCCTCCCTACTACCATAGAGCTGACATTGTTTGGAGAGACAGGCAATAAATCAAAAATCCTGAGCGTGGCCAACAAGGCCCTTGGCTCTCAAGCCCTAGCCCTTGTTCCCTGCTCCATCTTATACAGCATCTCTGCTAGTCATTCCCAAACACACCACACTCATAAATGCTTCTTGGCCTTTGCACATGCTGAACTCTTTTTTTCATCTATTAACTCCTACTTCTCCTTTATAGGTTCAAGTGTCATCTCTTCTGTGGAGCCTTCCTTAACTTTCCCAAGGAGGTTAGTCACTCCTTCCGGATCTCCACAGCACTAACTTTTGTACTTCTGTTATTGAACCTGTAAGGTTATGATTATGATTATTTGTTTACACGACTGTCTCTTCCACTGAGTGCTTCTTAACGAGCATTTTTAAAAATTAATTAATTTGGCTGCATCGGGTCTTAGTTGCGGCATGCAGGATCTTCATTACGGCACGCAGGCTTCTCTCTAGTTGTGATGTGCAGGCTCCAGAGCTCGTGGGCTCAGTAGTTGTGGCACGTGGGCTTAGTTGCTCCACGGCATGTGGGATCTTAGTTCCCCGACCAGGGATCGAACCCACATCCCCTGCATTGGAAGGTGGATTCTTAACCACTGGACCAACAGGGAAGTCCCCACTGAGTGCTTCTTGAAGGCAGGCACTATGTTTTATTTATCTCATCAGCCTCAGCACAGTATTGTGCTTGGCACAGAGAAGTCACCCAGTTCATTTAATAAAAATTATAGCCATTGTTTATTGACCTCTTAAGTGCCGTGCATTGTGACAAGAAGTTATTAACACGAGTTATCTCATTTTGTTTTCATAGCGGTCTTCTGAGGGAGACATTATTATGAAACCCATTTACACCTGAGGAAGCTGAGGCTTTACAACGTTAACGTGCCTAAGGTCACACAGCTGGTAATTAGGAGAGCCAGGGTTGACCGCTCATCTCTTGGACTCCAGAGCCCCTGTTCTTCACAAATGTGCCTCCCTGCCTCTTGCAATAGATATTTCTTGAATGCGTCAATGACAGGACTTTCCAGAAGTTATACATTTCCAGGTTTCTATACCACTGGCTCACTTTTGCCAAGTGCTGCTTCTCTGGGTTCTAAGAAGATTCCAAATACATAAACATGGAATAGTATGGCCAATAGCGAATTAGGGCTGTGTTCCCTGCAGGAGCTCTGAACATCCAGGTTTTCTTGGCATTATCTAGTTGGCTTTGGGGCAGGGAGAGTATACACCCCATCCCCTGCTCCTGCCTCTGACCTGCCTCTAAGGGGGCAAAGCCCTTCTTTCATCATGAGTTTGAGTCCATGCCTGATGCACTTGGAAGAGAACAGAGGAGCACAGAATGCTCAGTGGGCTGTCATTCGCTGGTGAGCAGAGAGCAGAGGTGGGATGGGAGGGGGCGGGGGTGAGAGGGGGGAGTGGAAGGGGCTGGGCTGGACTAGGGCCAGAAAATGGCATGAGGCAGCAGAGCTCACAGAAGTGAATTCTGCTTTCTTCATAAATGGACTTAGGATTAGCTTTGTGCAACCAAGGAGCTCATTATATTGCAGAATTATTTTATAAATGCAGGGTATTTCAGGATTGGAAGGGGTCTTAGAGGTTTTGCTGTTTCAGCTAAAGAAAAGCCAAGAGAGGAGCTGTCTGTCTGTCTGCTTGGGCAAGACTGGATGGCAGTGCCAGGACAGGGTTACCACGGCTCCCACCAATTTACTTATTTACAGGGAGAAATTTAACTTCCAAGGGCACTAGCACTGTCGTGTTGAGGCCAGTGCATTTTCTCCTGGGGAGCACACATGGCAAAGGAGAGAGCGCGGCCTTTGGGTTCCCTCTAGCCTTGGCTGGATCCTGCCCTGCCACACACTGGTTGTGCAAGCTTGGCCCCGTCCAACAGCACGAGGAGAGAGGGCCTGCCTTGCAGGGCTTTCCCAGGGTCCCCATGAGCTAACATGAGCAGAGCACCCAGCACTGCTCCAACGGGAGGCTGTGCTCAGAGAGATTAGCTCTTCAGTTTGACAGTTTATGTGAAAAGCCATGTGACCCTTGGAAGTGTGCTTGCTGAGATTAGAGTTCCCATTGAAAAATATACGCTTTTAATGGCTCCTCTTGTCAAGTTGTGACCAGCTGAGGCAGCTTGCTTCCACCTGGGAGTGTCCCTGCTGGTGGGACTGTAAAAATACTGGCTGTTGTCAAGGCAGTTTCCCGAAAAGTGTTGGTGTTCTGGCGTGTAACTGACACGTTCGTTCCTTTTCTTGGGCTTCCTTTGTTGTTAGTCACCATGAATTTGATGCCATCAGTTTCTGCTCTTGGTTTCTTAAAGTCATGCCTTTCCCCAAAACTCTTTGTGAACTCCATTTTTTTATGATTCTTTTTTTTTTTTTTTAAATTGAAGTATAGTTGATTTACAGTGTTGTGTTGTGAACTCTTAATAGTTTTGGAAATCCCGGGTTCAGTGGTTTTCAGACACAAGCATGAGTCAGAATCATGTGGGGGAAGCCTGCTTAAAATGCAGATTCCTAGGACACCCTCCCCTCTAATTCTGATCCAGAAGGTCTGAGTGGACTTGGGAGTGTGCATTTTATCAAGCTTCTTTTGTGATTCCAACACAGGAGGTAGGGTGATGACACACTGAGAAATATTTGCCCTACTCCCGTTAACAACATTTTTACCCACGGTCTTTTAATTCATGTGATATTTTTCAGTCCATGGATTTATGGGAAAAATGGTAGTTTTTTTTTTTTTTTTTTATAAATTTATTTATTCATTTATTTTTGGCTGTGTTGGGTCTTCTCCTCTGTGCGAGAGTTTTCTCTAGTTGTGGCGAGCGGGGGCCACTGTTCATCGCGGTGCGCGGGCCTCTCACTATCGCAGCCTCTCTTGTTGCGGAGCACAGGCTCCAGACGCACAGCCTCAGTAGTTGTGGCTCACGGGCCCAGTCGCTCCGCGGCATGTGGGATCCTCCCAGACCAGGGCTCGAACCCGTGTCCCCTGCATTGGCAGGCAGACTCCCAACCACTGCGCCACCAGGGAAGCCCAAAATGGTAGTTTTGAGGCACAGGTATAAAGTACCTATCCTCACAGTGAGGTTGGTTAATGGCCCTAGATACTCATGTGACAATCAAAGAGAAACCTTAAAATTGAGATGGTCTTCACGATGCCTTCCTTCTAAGAATATTCTCGGTTCAGCAAAATTGTCAACCTTCCCCTCTTCTAAAGTCCTGGAGCATCTTGTCTGTTCCTCTTTCATGATGCCAACATCTTTTAAAGAATCTTTGCACTCTTCCCATTTATTTGTGGGATGAAGGAGTTCAGAGTCTCCTCGCTTTTGCAGAGTCCAAATCTTTAGCTTAGGTCTGTTTGGTGGGAAGACACCCTTCCTGCATGGACTGTCTTGCAGTGTTGGTATTCCATAGAATGCTCACTGGAAAACAGTGCCCCAGGCTGAGGGAGCCAGTGAGTAGGTAGAAATAGTGAACACCCACAAAGGAAAAAGAACTAAAGTGGACTCCATTTCCCACGTTCAATGTCAGGGCTCACAGACACCTGCTGTCAGAATGCTGCTTCAGTGCAGGACTGGCCCAGGTCGGGGCAGTAGGTTCTGGAATACTGAGTGTGCTCTGGAGGCCAGCTTCCACGTGTGATTTTTGGCTGCATGGCTGCATGGCCTTCAAGTGCACTGGAAGCTTTAAGAACCAGTCTGGGCTCTTGTCTTGTCTCTTGTTATCTAGCACTACTACGTGTGCCTGCTGCCTCTGTGCTCCTGCCTGGGGCCCCATGTGGCTACTTTTACATGTCCTTCTCCTTTCTCTTCCCCCCATCTCTGCGCGAAGGAAAAACACAGCATTCGTTCGTTCATTCATTCATTCATTCCACAAATTGGGCGTGGAGGTGTTGCCTTCGCATCCTGCTTCTAGGCCTCCTCCTCCTCCATTTCCATCAATGGTCAGAATGTAGAAAGAGCTCTCGGAGAGCAGGAGCGTGATGTTATCTTGTTCTTGTAGAGGAATTGAGTCTCATAGTAGCTTTTGTAATATTTATCTCCTTGGAAACCCACTGACACATAAATCCTCATCTTGAAGGCTTTTGAGACGTGCTTCGTTCTACAGCCAGTTCAGAAACTCTTGTGGCTAAGTGTGCTTCCTGATCAGAAACACCGATATTTTCTTGTCCTCTTACTCAGGTCTGTATGTCCCAGATTTCAGTGTTTCTTTCTGGGAAAGAAGGTGATAAAGAAAGCTAGCACTGATTTAGTCCTAAGAGCTCAGTAGACTTTCTCTTCACAGCTACTCTCAAATGTAAATATCATTATCCCCTATATTTACATGGAGAGGAACTAAAACTTGTAGAAATGACTTCCCCCAGGAAAGAGGCTGGATTTGGACCCAGGCCTGCTAACTCTTACCTTCAGCTGTTGATTATTAGAAGGACTTTTCCAGGCCCCACTATCACCAACTCTTCCCCCAACCACAATGTTCTTGAAGACCCGACTTTCCTGCTGATCTGTGTGATGGAGGAGGACTGTTTTGTTATTTTGTTTGTTTGTTTTATTTTTGTTTTTTTCTTCCAGTTTTATTGAGGTACAGTTGACATACAGTGTTTTGTTATTTCTGATGTGCAGTTTGAACGATTTTAAGTCCACCCAGAGCCAGTTCCCGTGACAGGTGGGTCAAGGAAAGTGTGACTCATTGAAAACCACAGATGATTTCCACATTCCATTTTAAACTAGTGTCATCAGCTTCCTCCCACTCAAAAACATCACCCCAAGCTGCTGATATTTAAGGACTCAAAGGGCTAATCTGAGTGTTCCTTGTTCTCCCTGCCTTGTAAGTAGTCTGTGCACGTCAACCCAGGAAGACAGGCACTGCCTGTGCGTGGAGCCGCCTCTTACAGCATTCATATGTAAAAAGCTATTTGTCTTGGAGCCATTTCCCTAAAAAAATACATCATGCATGTGTTCACTGCGCAAGAGTGTGTAGTGCCATGTGATCCAGGCAAGCCCCACTCTCCCTCCTCCTAACTGTCCCCCCCACCTTCCCACCCCAATCTGCCCAATAGACCATCTCTCCCTAGTTGTCCATTGGGAGTAACTCATTTGTATCAGGCACTCCAGGAAGTCAAGACTCTGGGTCATCCATCACCATCTCCTGGACACTCATCTCCATATGGCTCTTGTATCTTTTAATCGGACTAAATCTCTCTCTTCTCCCTGTTCCCTTAAACCTTCTACAGGGCCCTGTGGAACCCTCAGTATCTTATCAGTAAAATCCCCTGTGTCCTCAGTCTTTTCTTTGAATGACCACTTTACCTTTTTTGCTCCAATTTAAACTGGGCTGTCTTCTGAGGACATTGCTTCCACTGGCGGTTTTATTCTCCCATGCCCACCAGGCTCAGCGGCGTGTACGTGAACTTCTCACTCCTCATGGCCACTTCAGGCCATTGTTCTTGCCTCCTCCTGAGAAGCCCCCAGGTCTTTTGAAGCTCCTGCCTCAGTTGGTACTGTCTACCACTCTTCCTCATTATAGTCATCTATAAACCCTCTCTAGTCATTCCTTGCAGACTTCTGTACCTGATTCACTACTCTTGTCACAGTTTTTGGTGGTTTTGAGATAACAAGTAGGTGATCCTCGATCTCTATTAATTTATTTCCTCACCTTGAATGATCTTGTCCTTTCTCAGCCACTCATTCCCTTGGGTATACCCCAGACTTTGTTGCTACCAATCATTGTACTCTCCACCCCCAACCCATAGTTTCATTAACAATATCCCACTCGTTGACTGATCCTTTCCTTCCTTCCAGATCATTCCTTCTAGAAGCCCACCTCCAACAGTTATTCAGCCCCCTGGCAACTCCAAACTATTGAACCTACTTTCTTTTCACTGGCCATTGCCCCTGTCAGATCATCAGTTTCCTTCTTACCCATCTCATTTCCACGGGCCACCATTATAATCACTCCTTTGCCTACCGTTTCTACTTACCCTCTATTTTACTTGCCTAGCACAACCCCATAGCCAGGTAAGCCAGCAACCCTCCGCCTGCTCTCTGGCAACTGAATGCGGCTGAGAAGAACATATAACCAGGTTGACTGTCTTGTTTAAAAATTCATGACCACGAGATGGACTTGGAGGGTATTATGCCAAGTGAAATAAGTCAGACAAAGACAAATACTGTATGATATCACTTATATATGGAATCTAAAAAATAAAACAAACTAGTGAGCATAACAAAAATGAAATAGACTCACAGATATAGAGAACAAACTAGTGGTTTACTAGTGAGGAGAGGGAAGGGGCAGGCGATAGGAGTAGGAGCTTAAGAAGTACAAACTACTATGTATGAAATAAATAAGCTACAAGGATATATAGTACAACACAGGGAATGTAGCCACTATTTTATAATCACTATAAATGGAATATAACCTTTAAAAATTGTGAATCACTCTGTTGTATACCTGAAACATATAATATTATACAACAGTTATACCTCAGTAAGAAAAATTCATAACCATGAATGAATCTCATATTGGATGCTTATACTTCCTGGCAAATCTTAATACCTTCTCCCACTGTGAGAGACAACTGTTTTATATACTCTCTTCTCTCCTCAAAATTTTCACTCTATCTCCTCCTCATTCTCTACTGATGACCTTGCCTCTTATTTCCCTGAGAAAATAGAAGCAATCAGAAGAGAACTTCCACATGCTCCCATTGCCACGTCTTCCACCCTCCTGCATTTGTACTCATAGACTCTGCATTTATATCCTACACCTGCTGTTTCTCCCCACGTACTCTCTCCTGGTACAGCACATGGACTGTGTCTAAGGCCAACATCTCCACTTGTGCAGTGGACCCTGTATCCTCTCACCTTCTCAGGAACTTTGCTCACAGTAATTCTCCTCTATTTCTTCATCAATTTTTCTCTTTCCATGGGGTCATTCTCACTAGCATGCAAACATGCTCTAAAAGCTTCTGTCTTAAAAAGAAAGAAAGAAATCCTGTGTGAACATAACATTCTCCAGTGATTGCCCCATTTCTTGGATCTCCTTGGTAGAAAAATTTCTCAGCATAGTTTTTATACATGCTGACTCAGTTTTCTCTTTTTTTCAATTGAAATATAGTTGACATGTAGTATTATGTTTGCTTCAGGTGAACTACATAGTGATTTGACATTTGCATTCATTATGAAGTGATAACCACGGTAAGTCTGGTAACCATCTGTCCCCATACAAAGTTATTACAATATTATTGACCATATTTCTTATGCTGTATATTTCATCCCCATGGCTTATTTATTTTATAGCTGGAGGTTTATACCTCTTAATCCCCTTCACCTAATTTCTACCATTCCTGACCTCCCTCCCTTCTGGCAACCTCATGTTTGTTCTCTGCATTTATGAGACTATTTTCATTTTGTTTGTTTGTTTTGTTTTTTAGATTCCACAAATAGTGAAATCATATGGTATTTGTCTTTCTCTGTCTTATTTCACTTAGCAAAATACACTCTAGATCCATCTATGTTGTCACAAATGGCAAGATTTCATTTTTTTGTTGGCTGAATAATATTCTGTTGTATATATATACCACATCTTCTTTATCTATTCATCTGTTGATGGACACTGAAGTTCCTCCCATATCTTGGCTATTGTAAATAGTGCTGCAGTGAACGTTGGGGTGCATATATCTTTTCAAATTAGTGTTTTTTGTTTTCTTTGGGTAAATACCCAGAAGTGAAATTGCTGGGTCATATGGTAGTTCTATTTATAATTTTTTTTTAAACTCAAATTTTCTTTTTCTTTATTTTTATTTTTGGCTGTGTCGAGTCTTCGTTGCTGCACGCAGGCTTTCTCTAGTTGCGGTGAGTGGGGGCTACTCTTTGTTGCAGTGCACGGGCATCTTATTGCGGTGGCTTCTCTTGTTGTGGAGCACGGGCTCTAGGTGCGTGGGCTTCAGTAGTTGTGGCTCACAGGCTCACTAGTTGTGGCTCGTGGGCTCTAGAGCGCAGGCTCAATAGTTGTGGCACACGGGCTTTGTTGCTCTGTGGCATGTGGGATCTTCCCGGACCAGGGCTCAAACCCATGTCCCCTGCATTGGCAGGCTGATCCTTAACCACTGTGCCACCAGGGCAGCCCTATTTATAATTTTTTGAGGGACCTCCTTATTGTTTTCCATAGTGCCTGCACCAAGTTACATTCTCACCAACAGTGCACGAGGGTTCCCTTTTCTTCTCATCCTTGCCAATACTTGTTAGTTGTTGCCTTTTTGATGATAGCCATTCTGACAGGTATGAGGAGGTACCTTGTGGTTTTGATTTGCATTTTCCTGATGATTGGTATATCGAGCATCTTTTCATGTGCCTGTTGGCCAGGTGGTCTTCTTTGGAAAAATGTTTCTTCAGGTTCTCTACTCATTTTTTAATCAAGTTTTTTTTTTTTGTTGTTGGGTGGTATGAATTCTTTGTATATTTTGGATTAAGTCCTTATTGGATATATCATTTGCAAATACATTAAAGTCTTTAATCCATTTTGAGTTTATTTTTGTATATAATGTGATAAAGTACTCCAGTTTGATTCTTTTGCATGTTGCAAAAGTTGAGTGTCCTCAACTTTTATTGAAGAGGAAACACCATTTATTGAAGAGGCTGTCTTTTCCCCATCATATACTCTTACCTCTTTTTGGAGATTTTAAAAAAATTAATTTTTATTGGAGTATAGTTGCTTTACAATGTTGTGTTAGTTTCTGCTCTACAGCAAAGTGAATCAGTTATACGTATACATGTATCCCCTCTTTTTTAGATTTCCTTCCCATTTAGGTCACCACAGAGCACTGAGTAGAGTTCCCTGTGCTATACAGAAGGTTCTCATTAGTTATTTATTTTATACATAGTAGAGTATATATGTCAATCCCAGTCTCCCTGTTCTCCTTTTCATAGATTAATTGACCCTGTAAGCATGAGTTTATTTCTGGGCTGTCTATTCTGTTCCATTGATCTGTGTCTGTTTTTGTGCCAGTACCATACTGTTTTGATTACTATAACTTTGTAGTAGAGTTTGAAATCAGGGAGCATGAAATCAGGGAGCTAGTTTATGCTGCTGTAACAAACAGCTCTCACATTTATTTTTATTTATTTATTTATTTAACATCTTTATTGGAGTATAATTGCTTTACAATTGTGTGTTAGTTTCTGCTCTATAACAAAGTGAGTCAGCTATGCGTATACATATATCCCCATATCCCCTCCCTCTTGCATCTCCCTCCCACCCTCCCTAACCCACCCCTCTAGGTGGTTACAAAGCATTGCAGCTCTCACATTTAAGTGGCTTAAGACAAATAGATAAACAAGTAGTCATGTTGCAAGTCCATTCATGGGCTGGCAGAGGCCCAGTCCAGGGTCCAGGCTGAGAGCATTGTTGTCAGTCACGCAAAGGGAAAGAGAGATGACAGATTGCATACTGACTCAAAGGTTTCTACCTACAAGTGACACCTCTGCATACACTTGCTTGGCAGAAGCAAATCACACATACTTGCCTAGCTTAACAGGGTGGGGAAGTGCAATCCTACTGTGTACTCGGAGGAGGGGAACTCAAACATTTATGAATAGGTCTAATAACTGTCACATTTACACATATAGTTATAGCCCTCTGTGAACCCCTTCCTGGCCTAATTTTTCCCTGTCTCTAGAGACTATCACTATGCTTAATTTGGTGATATCTCATTGTGTTAATTTTTATTTCCCTGATTATTATTGAATTTGAGCATCATTTTATATTTATTAACTATTTTGGTTTTCTCTTTGTGAGTTGCCTGTTTATATAAACGTATATAATTTTAAAAATTATATTTGTTGCTTTTATATTGATTTATTAGAGTTCTTTATGTATTTTGGATACTAGCACTCTGTTGGTTATTTGTTATAAATATATTCTACTCCATGGTTTATATTACCCTTTATTTATGGAATCTTTTGAAACACAGAAGTTTTAAAACACTTTGTTTACTTTTTAATCTTTTGTTTTATGGTTTGTGATTTTTGCATCTTGCTTAAGAAATCTTTTCCTACCCTGAGGAAATAATACTTTCTTTTGAAAGTTTTGCTTTTCAAATATAGGTCTTTATTCTACCTTGAGTTGAAAGTTGTACATGGTGTGAATTAGGACTTTATTTCTTCTCCAGTAAGGGTAATGAACAGTTCCAGCATCCACTAATTTATAATGCTTTTTCTCTTATATATCAAGTTTTCATATAGCAAATATTCCAGGGCTCTTTATTCTGTTCCATTACTCTGTGTGTCTGCTCCGGGGCTAATTAAAACATTCTTAATGACGTCATAATTAAGTGCTAATGTCTAATAGAATGAGAATTATCCTTCTTCCCACCTCTGTTCTTCAAGATTGCTTTGGCTATTTTTGGACCATTGTTCTGCCTTAAAAATTTTTACAACAAGCTTGTCAAGTTCCATGGAAAGCCTTGGTGGAATTTTGATTTATTTGTTTAACAACAGTTATATATCACTTATTATGTGCCAGGCACTGTTCTAAATGCTTTATGAATACTTATTCAGTTAAAACGTATACTTTTATTTGGAGAGAATTGACATCTTTATGCTGTTGAGTCTTCCCATTCATGGCAAAGATCTGGCCTTCTTTAATATCTTTTAATAACATTTTATAATTTTCTCCATAATGATCTTGATTGTTCAGCTAGATTTATTCCTTGGCACTTTGTAAATTTTTATTGCTGTTGTAGAGGATATCATTTGAAAAATTACACTTCCTAATTGTACATTGCTGGTGTAAAGGAAGCCAGTGCAAATAGATTCTTATTGTTAACCTTAAATCCAGCAACTTTGCTTAACTCTCTTGTTAATTATAATTATTTGCCTGTGAATTTTCTTGGATTTCCTAGGTGAAAATTATAACCTCTGCTGGTTAGGACTCCTGGTTGAGCAGAAGTGGTGATAACGGGCCTCTTTACTTCATTCCTGACTTTAAAGAGAATCTTTCTCATTTTTCACCACTAAGGAGAAGTTTTCTCTAGTTGTCTGGTAGGTTCTTTTTATCAGATTAAGGAAGTATCCTTATAATTTTAGTTTGCTGAGAGAGTTTTGTTTTGTTTTGTTTTGAATTTTATTTTTTAACATAGAATTTTTTCTGGTGTATGGTTCTAAATATTTTAACTTATGCTTAGATTTGTATAAGCACTGCCAGCGAGTTTATAGAACAGTTCTAGCGTCCCAAATACCTCCCTCATGCTATTCTTTAAACCCTCTCTCCAGCTCTAACGTCTGGCAACCACTAATCTCTTCTCTGTCACTATGATTTTATTCTTTTCAAGAATGATACATGATTGGAATCTTACAGTATATAACCTTTGAGACTTTTTTCATTTGGCCTAATGCCTGTGAGATTCATCCAAGCTGCAAATATCAGAAGTTTGTTGTGTGGCTGAGCAGTAACCCATTGCGTGGAGGTACCACAGTCTGTTTGTCTGTTTACTCACTGAAGGGCATATGGGTTGTTTCTGGGTTTTGATGATTATGAGTAGAGCTGTGATAAACATTTGTATACAGGTTTTTGTGTGGCCTAAATTTTCATTTCCTTAGATAAATACTTAAGTGTATGTGGAACTTTGTAAGGAGGTGCCAGGTTATTTTCCAGAGTGGCTCTACCAGTTTGCATTCTCACCATGTTTGAGAGTTTCAGTTGCTCTGCACTTTCGCTAGCACTTCATATTGTCAAAGTTTTTTATTTTAGCCATCTTATTTGTCCTAAGAAGTGTGTAGTGATATCTCGTAGTGGTTTTAATTTGTACTTCTCTAATGGCTAATCATGTTGATCATCTTTTTACGTGCTTTTTAAGCCTGCTGTATATATTTTTTGGTGAAGTGGCTGTGTTTTTGCCCAGTTTTTAATTGTGTTGTTTCTTTTCCTACTATTGGGTTTTTAAAAAATTATGGTAAAATTTACATAACATAAAATTTACCATTTTAACCGTTTTTAAGTTTATAACTTAGTGGCATTAAGTACATTCCCAATGTTGTACAACCATCACCACCATCTATTTCCAGAACTCTTTCATCAGCCCAAACAGAAATAGTACCCATTATATAATAACTCCCATTCCCTGCTCCCTCCACTCCCTGGCAACCTCTATTCTGCTCTCTAGCTCTATGAATTTGGCCGTTCTGGGTACCTCATATAAGTAGAATCATACAACATTTGTCCTTTTGTGTCTGGCTTATATTACTTAGCATAATGCTTTCAAGGTATATACATGTTGTAGCATGTATCAATATCAGAATTCCATTCCTTTTTATGAATGAAAAATGTTCCACTATATGGGTGTACTACATTTTGTTTATTTATTCATCTGTTGATGGACATTTGAGTTGTTTCCATTTTTTGGCTATTGTAAATAATGCTACTATGAACATTGGTATACAAGTATCACTTTGAATCCTGGCTTTCAGTTCTTTTGGGTATATACCTAGGAGTGGAATTGCTGGATCATCATTTTTGTTTTGTTTTTGTTTGTGTTCTTTTATTCATTTTAAAAAATTGAAGTATAGTTGATTTACAATGTTGTGTTAATTTCTGCTGTACAGCAAAGTGACTCGGTTTTATATATATATATATATATATATATATATAGATAGATAGATAGATAGATAGATATATACACATTCTTTTTTATATTCTTTTTTCCATTATGGTTTATCTCAGGATATTGAATATAGTTTCCTGTGCTATACAGTAGGACCTTGTTGTTTATTCTTTTCTTTTATTCATGAATAAGTATTCTTTGATTTTTTTCAAAGACTCTTCCTACATCTATGGATATGGTATTTTTGTTTTCTTCTATAATTTCTTAGTATGCTAAATTATAAGATTAATAGATTCTCTAATATTATTCTTACACCTCTGTGAGAAGCAGAATTTGTTTAAGCTGTATTATAAAAAACAGTTTTGCTTTCAGTTTACTAACTGGTGTTGGCTCTGGTGTTTTTTTACTATTATTTCACCTATGTGCATGTTTATGTTAGTAACATGAAAATAGTAAACTTTCCCATACTCTTTCAATGTATTTCTCTTTTAAATAATTATCCCCACATGCCGGCTTTAAGATTTACTTTGCCCCTGTGAAAAGGTAAGCTGGTCTTCCTACTTTATAAAAATTGGACTCTAAGTGTAATGGAAGCGTGCTAAACTAGAAGACAGCTGTACAGAGAGAACTGTTAGTGGTCACTAGGCCCTTGTTCTAGGAGTTACATAAAAGCCTCTTCCAGCATCAGTTTGCAGGTAACTCACTAGTCTCTTCCCTCCTGGGCTGTGTGCAAAGGTGTGGAACCTGGGAGCCTGGAGTCCTGGATCTTCTTCCTGCCTGGTTCCTAACTAGCTGTGTGCTGGGTCGGTGTCAGTGACTCAAGCAGAGAATGGATGGGCCAGCTTCATGGAAGATGGGCGTGACTGTGTTCAGTGATGTCTAAAATGTCATCTCGTGAATGCTGTTGAGCCAGGAAGGACCAGCTCAGTGATTTCGAGCAGGTCACGCTGGCTCCCTAAGCTTCAGTGTCCAGGGGGATTCTCCATGGTTCTAGAGGTTTTTAAGGCCATCATGCTGTTTAGCCTACCTTGGGGATTCTTGGGCTCCACTGCCTGGGAAGGAAGCTGGGTGGGCCTTAGGGTGTCTGGAAGGGGCTGTTAATGAGGCACCAACAGGAGCAGGGCTGAAAGCAGCCTCAGACAGGTGAAGCGTTTTAATTGGCATCTTCCACGGAATAGGAAATTAAGTGCTCAGATTTCCTACCTGTGTTCTTTCTCCCTTGGCCCCTGTCATGCTGGCTGGAGCCCAGACAGAACTGAGTTGCTGCTTGGGGACCGTCACCATGGTTTTTAGGGGCTCCCAGGGAGGCCTGTGCAGAGTCTGAGTTCTCCCTTCAAGGTGGATGCCTACTGCCTTGAGAACCACTGGGGAGGGCCCGGAAGCTTCCACTTAGCAACAGTTTCCCTCCCAGGACCTGGCAGGCCTACAGAGGAATGTACTTCTTGCCTATGCTGGAGAGGCTTCTGAGCTGTGGCCCCTTCAGCTCCCCCTTCCCTCCAACCTCCTTTGTTCTTAAGCTTGGACTTCAGAAAGTTGTCTGGTAAGGGATACCCGCTAAGACCATTCACTCACTGCCTCCACCTACAAAAAAGAGTGATTCTGATGCAAGAAGTTGAGACTCTAGCCTAGATAATCTAGCTCTGATCATCTTTGGTAGTGCTTAGAACAACTTTGTATCAGGGCTGGACCTGCCTTAGTTGCACAAGATGCAAGTCCCAGATGTGTCATAGCTAGTTGTGTGATCTTGGGCAGCTCACTTACCCTCTCTGGGCCTTGTATTCTTTCAATGCAGAAGGAAAGTTTTGAGGTAGATTATTGATTGTCAACATTTTTTCCAGCTGAGATGGTCTTGAGGTCTATGACTCCATCTCTGCCAGTTGAACTGTGAAGATATGGAAATGCTTGGAGTTATCCTAAGGAAGGTATAGACATCTGGGGGAAAGAGCAAGGGCTTTGGAGTCAGACATACATAGGGTCAAATACCCACCTACCAGCAAGGTGGTGATTATCTAGTAGAACCATTGCTGACTCAAATGAGCCTTTGTGCAGATTAGAAAAAGATTTCTGAAGTCACTTTCTGCTGGAAAATTTTCATGACAAATATATAAATCTACAGTGACTATGATGTGACTTGTGCGTCCTAGAGTTGTGCAGTGCCCAACCTGGCCCGCTGTACACAACAGCTGTCTGTGTCCTTGGGCAAGTTACTCAACCTCTTTGGAACTCTGTTTGCTCATCTGGAAAAAGAAGATACGATGTCTATCTCACAGGGTAGTGGTGAGGATAGAATTGTGTGTAAAAAGCCCAGGGCTCGTATAGAATAGTTGCTCTGGAAATATAAATTTCCCTTTTCTTTTTCGAGGAATAGTCTTCCTGGGATGTAGTCTTCAGGGCCCAAAGCACCTCCTCCTGCCAAAAAAGCAGCAGGTGGTGGCTTAGTGTTTCCAAGGTGGGTTTAGAGCTTGGAATCACATTCTGTCAGTTTGCCTCAGCTTCTGATGCTGTCTTGGGAGTTCATTCCAAGATGCCTTTGGAATGTTGCCTTGGTTTGCCCCCAGTGGCAGGGCAATTACCTGCGACATAGAGTGGCGTCACTATTGCGAGGGCAGTGGGGAGGCTCAGGAGAGCCGGGCCAGAAAGGACGAGTGGCACAGACTGCAAAGAGTTCTTGCCTGGCCTGGGGATACCCTGGAGAGCCCTCTGCATGGGCAGGGCAAGTGAGACACACAGGCAGTTCATGCCTTGTCCTGCTCCTCCCGGCAGGTAGGGCAGAAGCACTGGTCACCCACTGAGTCAGCAGAGCTGGGGTGGAGGCTGCTGTGGCCCCTGGTTGGAGTCATGGAGCTTTCCTAACACAGAGGTGTTGGTAAGAGCACCGGCTCTGGTGTTAGTTCCTCCTGCCTTTGAGTTTCAAGACTGCTACTTTTGTCCTCGCCCCCCTCCCAAGTGATATGAATCAATGAATGTGATGGTATTTGGAGGTGGGGCCTTTGAGAGGTAATTAGGTCATGAGAGTGTAGCCCCTGTGATGGAATTAGTGTCGTTATATGAAGAGGAAGAGAGCTAGCCCTCCTTTCCCCACCCCTGTCTCTCATCCACGCAAGGATACAAAAAGAAGGCAGGTGCCCTTGGACAAATTCCTTAACCTTTCTGAGCTTCAATTGCTTCACTTATAAGATGTAAATAATTATTATTCCCACCTCTAAAGAGTTCAGACCCTTTAGTGTAATATTCAAGGACCGTCAGGACCCAGCCCCAACCTACCTTTTCGGTATCATTCCTGGTACCTTGCACTCTGGCCATCTGAGATGCTCTCCCATTTCCAAAACACACATGCACTCTCCATGCCTTTCCTTATTTTTTCCCCTCTGCAGGAAATACAGTGTTTGTCTCTTCTGGGCCTGGTGAAATCCTCCTTGTTCTTCAAAGCCCTGTTCTCTGAAGGTTCTCTAGTCCTTTCCCGTATCAGTTATCTATTGCTGAGTAACAAATTACGCTGCAGCTTAGTAGCTGAAAGCAACAATGAACACATATTTCACTCAGTTCTGTGGGTCAAGAATCTAGAATCAGATTAGCTAGGTGGGTTTTGGCTCAGGGTCTCTCATGAAGTCACATTCAAGATGTCAGCTGGGGCTGCATTCATATGAAGCCTTGACTAGGCCTGGAGGACCTGTTTCCATATGGCCGCTCACATGACTGGCAAGTTGACGTTGGCTTTTTGTGGGAGGCCTCAGCTCTTCACCATGCGGACCTCTCCACAGGGCTGCTTGAGTGTCTTCACAGCATGGCTGCCTGGTTTCCCCAGAGAAGGGATCCAAGAGAGAGCAAGGTGTGAGTAGCAGTGTTTCTATGACCAGGACTTGGAAGTCATACACCATCCCTACCCCAGTATTTTGCTGGTCCCTGGTTTACTACTGACTCAGTGTGAGAAGGGAGCACACAAGGGTGTGAGCATTAGGAGGTGAGGCTCACTGGGAGCCGTCTTAGAGGCCGATATCACGTTTCCCCAACAGAATTCAGTGTTCTGGTGTTCAGCCACATTCATTTATTTACAGGGTCTTTCTGTGCTATACAGTAGATACTTGTGTGCTAGTTTTATTTATTGGATGCATTTGATCTGTTCAGCCTGCAGGCAGCTGGTAACGATGCGGTGATTTATGGTGCTGGATGTAACAGTGCTGGCAGTGCATGTCTGAGCAATGTTTAGGGTGTGTGTGTGTGTGTGTGTGTGTGTGTGTGTGGTGTGTGCTCGCACTCATGCCCGGGCACATTGGCTCTTATGAGCTCAACTTACTGCAAGGTGCTTGGAGAGAAATGGAGCAGCTCTGGTTAGTCGTGGCTGTGTGGTTGACTCGTACCCCGGAGATCTGAGGACCTCCTTGTTTGTTTCGGGTTTTGCGCCCTGCTGGTGGCTTGGCCAGGGTGGGCAGTGATCTTCTAGGTCAGCTGTTCTATTTAATGCCTGCGGAGGGGGGTGCGTTTCCCTTGCCCTCTCTGCTTGGACCCTCCTTCTCACATGCACACCCTCTCAGCGTCTATCCTCAAGTAGGTTTCAAAGTCGTGCTGGTAACTGTTCTTTCTCACAGCATGGCTGAAAGAAACCAAGGGAATTGGACATTGAATTCAATAGTTGTGCATTTTCAAAACCACCCAGGGGCTTGTCAGGGAGCTCTTAGAAAGTGTGCTTGGCTGTTCCTTTTCAAGGTGGGTTATGTCCTTCAACACCTTGCTTCTGGACCAGTGCCATCAGCACCACCTGGGAGCTTGTTTGAGATGCAGAATCGCAGGCCCCACCCGAAACTGACTGAGACAGAATCTGCAGTTTAACAAGATCCCCAAGTGGTTTTCATGCCTGGGGAAGTCTGAGATGCAGTGTTTTGGAAGGCAACCTTCTGGAAAATTCAGTCCCTTTGGATGGCTCCTGAATGTACAACGCAGAAGAAGGTTCCCAGGCGCCCTGTGTATCTCCTGAGAATCAAGTAAAAAAAAGAGGCTTGGCTGAGGAGGTGGAGATTTGGCTTCGCCTGGAGATCATTGTGGAAGTGAATGTTAACCAGTGGGTTGCTGAGGCTTATTTAAAATAAAAACATCTCTCTTTTCTTTTGGCAATGATTTAAGTGATTTTACTTTTGTGGGTAAAGGGTTTGGGATATTTTTGTCAAATGAGGAGTGAATGGGGCTTGTCAGTCTGGAGAAGTGGGGGCTCAAAGGGCTGAGGCCATGATCGTTGTCATCAAATGTTGGAAGGACCCTGAGGAGGAATGGGAATCAGGCTTGTTCTGTGAGGGCAGAAGGAAGACCTTCAGAAGGATTCCATAATCATGAAGAAGACCTTGCTAAGGTTGCAGAACTAATTAGAGGTGAAGGGGGGCCTATCTCCACAGGGGCTGAGCTGCCATCTGTAGGGGCAGTCCAGGCATGAGCTGGACCTGCCCTTGTTTGGGACGTTGCAGGGGGTCTAAGCAGGACATGTGGAGCTGGACCAGTTCCAGTCCTGTGAACTGTCGAGAAAAGAAAAGGGCTCACAGAACTGGGTTCAGTTCCAGCTTTCCCATTTACTAGACCTGATTTGGGCAAGTTATTTAACTTTTCTAAGCCTCAGTTTCCTTATCTGAAAATGGGAATAATAATACTCACCTCATGGGATGGTGTGAAAATTAAATAAAAATTATGGGTATAAAAAATTATGGGTGTAAAGTTCTTGCCAGTGCCTGGCATGAAGTAAGGCTTCATACACTACAGTGTTTTTCCTTCCTCTTCTTTGTACTTATTTCCTTTGCCTTATTTGGGTTGGACTTAATTAGTTAACAGTTTGAACAGCTGGCTTGATACTGGATTTTAATCTTGTTCATTTCTGTTTCTTGTTAACTGCTAGTGGTACTGGTTTGCTCAACTGGGGTGTTTTAATGAGGCCAGAGGAGTAAGGTGGACCTGTATGGGCACTGCTTTGGTCACTCAGACGTCACCCTTGTTGTGGGCCAGCAGTCCTGCAGCCCGGGGTCTGTGGTTGTCACCAGGGCATCAGCCAGGGGGCTGGGCAGAGCCCCACAGGCTGTTACCATTGGGAAGCAGCCGCGTGCATGTCGGGTGGTGGTGCTTTGGAGTGACTGCTGACTCTGGACTGGTGTACCAGCACCTGAATTTAGAGCATGTTTAGACATATCTGCTCTTGGATAAATTCATGTGTCCATCTGCAGATGCAACACTTTTGTAGATGGGAATAGGAAAGAAGGCAGAGTTGCAGTGAGAGGCATTTTATAATGTATCAAGAGAGGAGAGAGCTCTTTTCTCTGCTTTTTACTACCCCCTCCCTCAATTAAAAGCTTTTCTTGCCTGAGAAAGGGAGAGATTTAGGGTAGGGTTGGTCCATCTCAGTCTGCTCCCAGGCCTTGAATGTACCACACTTCTCCCCCCTTCCTGGAACAGATCCCATCATCCTCTCCACCTCCCTGGCTCTCACCTGCCCCGGGTCTCCTAGAAGCCTTCTGTTCTCCTCACTCCAGACCACCACAGTCTCTACCTTCTGTGAACAAGGACCCTTCATTTGGCATTCAGCAGAGTTTAGATCATGTCATGTATTAATATTATGTTTCCCCAACTTGGGCTCGGGCTTCCTGAGGTCAGGACCTGGTAGCTTGGCCAGGTGGTTTCTGCAGAAATACCAGGTACTGTAATAAATTTGTATTGCAATAACTCCAGTAATCTGTGTCAGGAAGCTCAGTGCCAGGCCTTCGGTCTCAGTGGACTCCTGCCCGTCCAAGGACCAGTTGTATCCATCCTTGAGTCCAGCAAGACATGGGGAGGAAGGGGCTCAGGGAGTGAGTGCTCAGTAGAGGTTAATAGATTGTTTGATCTGAGTAACTGGAAGCCATGAAAAGTCAGTCTGAAACCTGGCAACTTGGAAAGAGAGGCCAGGGAAAGGGAGCCAGGAAGTGATTGAAAAACGTAAAATTCACTTTTATTAATATCCCACTTTGTTACATAAAGGATTGGTGTACAGAGCAAAATAGAAATAAAATATAATTTGTGGAGTGAGGTTGGATATAGATAAATAAACAAATGTATACAATTAGGACCAGGGAAGAAAGAAATATATTACATGAGCTTTTTCATATGACCCCAATTCCTTCAAATTAATTTAAAAAAAACATAAAGGGCAATCTGTTTCCCAAGCTGTCTTCTCAGGTTGGCAGAGACTTATTTGATTTTCCTGTCTGTCTGTATTTCATCGCACCCTGGGTTGAATGAGCTGGCGAACCACTCTGCCCTCTGGCAGGCAAGCCTTGCCCTCTGCAAGGATTTGCCCGTTACTCCAGGAGAGAAGGGCCTGGAAGGTGCACCATCCCTTCCACTCTCAAATTATCAGCACTGATGAGTCATCACTACAACTAGGTTTTATTTTCTTTTGTGCAAGAGCCTGATTCGGAGTCGATTTGACAGGCAGATGGGCCCAAAAGGTATAATGAGGCAATGCCGAGCATTTCTGAATAAAGAAGTGGAGAAAGGAACAGGCTGAGGGGTGGCGAGGCCTTTTATGTCTCTGGGGCACACAGTCCAGTTGGACTGCAGAGCTCTGTTCTGTTCATGGAGCAGGAGAACAGAGTGTCTCCCTCTGTGGTGCTTCTGACCTGAGGCTCAGTGGAGGGGAGGCAAGGGGTTCTCCTTCCAGGGCTGGGTTTCTTGGCAGTAAGGCTCGTCAAACAGTACTGATACTCACATGCTAAAAGTGTGATGGGTAGCATGCAGGTTAAGAGCACTGGCTCTGGAATAAGGTGCTACTGGATTCAGTTTCCAATCTGCCATTAACTAGTTGTTTCATCACAGGGAATTTACTTAAGTTCTCAAAGACTCAGTTTCCGTATCTGGAAAATAGGGAAATAATAGTGACAACCTCAGAGAGTTGCTGTGAAGATAAAATTAGGTAATGAACGATCAGTGCTTAGTCCGGTCCTTAGTTATATAGCAGCTCTCATTTTAAGCAAGTCAAGTAATATATTTTTATATAAGTATTTAATTAATTCAGTTATCTCTGTGAATTGTCCATTTTTTTGGCCCTATTATTTTATGGTCTATGCAACCTGGCAGAGATTTTCCCACATACCCATCCTATCTTCCCCCTCCAGCCTCTCCCCATCCCGCCCATGACAGGCTTTGGTAATGTATCACAGACACATCTTGCTAAACTCAGACTCAGCATCAGAAGGCTTCCTAACACAGTACTCTGCTTGGCCATTGCCAATCAGAGTTGTATATGTTTATGCTTAAAACATATCCTGGGGTTGTCAAGCATCAATATTTATTAAACCCAATGGGGGCAAAGGAAACCAAGTCCTTTACTTTTACCCTTGACAAACCACTACGAGGGAGTTAAAGAGATGGGGTACATTCCCTTCTCTGAGAATGCTGGACTTGGAGCCAGAAGAAATGGATGGCATTTCCAACTCTGATGCTTGGCCTTGGTCTCATCTTGGACAAGCCACTTGATCTCTTGGAATGTCAGTTTCTTCCCCTGTTAAGAGAATAGGTCTTGCCTCCTGGGAGCTGGTTTTAAGAGTTCTACTGTTTTCACGCGAAGATGAATTTGATTGTAGTTCCTATTCCCTTGTTACTGTTTTCTAACTGTGGAAGATTTAATAGGGTTAGGGAGACACCTGGTAGCTGGGGTTCTTGCGTGAATGTGGCAATGAAGCTCCTCTCTTTGTAACTAGATTCTTCCTCTTCTGGATCCTGTTATTGTGAGTCCTGGCCCCTGTGACCATCTCACAAAAGGGTCCCTCTCTGCTGACCACCTCCTGGTCTTGTGCCAGGTACGAAATCCCCAGGCAGGTGACCTCCCCCAATCTCTGTAGGCTGGTACATGGCTCTCACTAGGGCTAGAGCCATGGGGTAGAGGGTCAGGACTTAGCGTGACTTTTCTCTAGGGGTAGCTCTCTCTGGAGCACAGCTCTTATCTGCCTACCTTTCTTGGAAGGCAGAGAGGCTAAATGGAAAGAACATGGGCTTTGGAGCCAGGCATACCTTGATTTGGAATTCTGACACACAACTTCGTGGTCTTGGAAAAGTTACCTGACTTTTCTGAGTTCCAATGCCCTGTCTATCAAATGGGAATGACAGTCTTACTCAGTGTGAAGGCAGGGACCATGACTGATTGTTCAGGGCTTTATCTGCAGTTTAGTCAATGCTTTATAAGTATTCCTGAAGGACAGAATGGATACTTTTTAAAAAAAATATTTATTGGGCTTCCCTGGTGGCACAGTGGTTAAGAATCCGCCTGCCAATGCAAGGGACACGAGTTCGATCCCTGGCCTGGGAAGATCCCACGTGCCACGGAGCAACTAAGCCCGTGCGCCACAGCTACTGAGCCTGCGCTCTAGAGCCTGCGTGCCACAACTACTGAAGCCCGTGTGCCTAGAGCCCATGCTCCCCAACAAGAGAAACCACCACAATGAGAAGCCCGTGCACCTCAATGAAGAGTAGCCCCCGCTCGCCACAACTAGAGAATGCCAGTGTGCAGCAACGAAGACCCAACGCAGCCAAAGATAAAAACAAATAAATAAATAAATTTCTAAAAAAAAATTTTATTTATTTATTTATTTGGGTGTGCCGGGTCTTAGTTGTGGCATGTGGGACCTTCGTTGCCGTGTGGGATCTTCATTGCAGCATGTGGGATCTTTAGTTGCAGCATGCGGGATCTAGTTCCTTGACCAGAGATCGAACCTGGGCCCCCTGCATTGGGAGCGCAGACTCTTAGCCACTGGACCACCAGCGAGTCCCCAGAATGAACACTTATAGAACATTTAAATGCTCGGTGGGTGTTCATGTCCTTGTACCATCTTCTTATTCTGCCTCCAGTTCTTGGCCCCCACCGCACTCTGCATGATAGGAGGTTGGTCATTGATTCAATGCTGTGTGCCAGGCATTTAGGCATTAGGGATATAGTATTTTTTTCATTGGCAGAGAATCTGTGCTTGTGTGGGGATTAGACTGTAGTGGAAGGAAAACGCAGTAAACCCAGTGAATGAAGAACAGAGCATATGAGAAGGTGATAAGTGCTTCCAGGAGGGATCGTGCAGGGAAGGGGGATGAGGCAGAGGGAGAAGGGGGGTCGGGAGCTGCGATCTTAATAAGGTGGTCATGGAACGCCTTAATTAGAAGGTGACAGCTAGGTAAGCTGTCACTTGATCTTGGACGGAGTCTCTCCCCAGTATTCCATTCGGTTTTCCTTGCTTGGGTCTTTGCAAGTGGAAGGCAAGGTGAGGTGAGGCCAAGCATCTGTGAGCAATGCCGAACTTCACCTTCTACAGAAACTAGGAGGGTGCCTGGAACCTCATTCCAACACTCTCTTCTCTGAAGTCCCTTGTGTGTGGTTTTCCAGCCAGCAGGCTTCCCAAAGGACCTCACCTGGAGAGGGTCCCTGGCAAGCCCCAGAGCTCGTGGCAGAGCAGCAGCCAGCCAGCCTGCCAGGCAGATTTCCTTGCAGGAAGCAAGGCTTTCCTGTGGAACTGCTTTCTCATTGTGTGTTTGCCCTGGCACCCAGCACCCCAGCTGCATTTATGCTCACCCAGGTGCCAGGGTTTTCAAAACAAGGGTGGCAGTGTTTTTGGTGCTAGTTTTGGTTACAAAGCAGTGTGTACCTGCCCATGCCACCACTATGACTGTTTGGACCACCCTCCCCATCTTTTTCTGATGGCCTGGAATGTTTGTGACTCAGTTGGGGTTGGGATGTTCATTGCTCTGAGTTAACTTCCTTTCTCAGCATCCTGTCTCACCTGCCTCTCCCCACTGGTCTCCTTTGGAGAATCTTTACTTTAAGATTTGTTTCTGGCCAGTTTTCTGGGGGGGAAACATAAAGCAAACATACCAGGGGCACACTTCATTTAGAATGCTGCTTCTCAAACATTAAGTAGCTTTCGAGGCAGTTGTTTAAATTCTAGAATCTTGTCTTCCCTTGCAGGATTCCATTTCAGTGGGTCTGGAATGGGACCAAGCAATCTGTATCATATCATCATCATCATTATCTTAAAGTCAGTTCCCTAGCTGAACACACTTGGATAAACCCAGATTGAGAGACATAGTTTACCTCCCTAACTTGCTTGTATGTCAAAGCTGAATGAAATCGACTGTTGCAGTCCTCCCAGAGTTTAGCCCAGTGTTGAGCTCCCAGGTGGCTCTCGGTACACATGTATTGAAGGTTAGAGGCAATGTGAGGTGAATCCTTTTATAAAGAACCCTTCACAATGTGAAGAGTTGCCCACTAATTGATCTCCATAGTTATGTTTGCAGTCTTAACTGTTGAATTTTTCATAAAGCAGAGGCATGTCTCTGTTCAGGATTTTAATGACAAAACAATAGCATCCTGAAAAGAAGAACTGAATAGGGGTGATTATTTTTGAAGGCATCTTTTCCTCCCTGAATGTTGCTTTGATAAAGGTGTCTGAAGTTAACACCATTTGTTAGTGCTTCTCAGCCTTAGCTGCTCATTGGAATCATCTGGGAACTTGGAACGTATGGATGCTTGGGTCCCACCTGCTGAGGCCCTATTTAATTGGTCTGGGCATCAGGAGTTTTTTAAACTTCTCCAGTGATTCTTACATGTGGCCAGGGCTGCAAACCACTGGCCTAGAAAGTGTGGAACCCCCTGGAGAGGGGAGTAGGTGATTCATTTCTTGAGACTTACAGGGAGTCCCCTTGGACTAAAGATAGAAGGTCCCCTGGATTCTGTGATCCAAGACTGCTCTGAAATCTGAATCTAAAATATGTTTCATATAAATAAATATACATACATATATAATGACCCAAACTATATATAATAGTTAATTGTTTTCCACCCCTTTAATAAAAACATTTGTTTCTGATTATAAGGATGGCACGTGCTTATCCAACTGCTGGGTTTATGTAGAAAAGTATAAAAAAGGCTGATAATCTCCCCAAATGCCAGCACATGGAAGAAATAACTGTTAATATATCTGGTGCACATCCTTCCACTCATTTCTCTGTGGCTAAATACACACGGCAGCCTAGATACACAATTCAACACCAGTGGAATTAATAATACATATCGGTCTACGTGTTATACCCAACATGACTTTCGGTAAATCTACATAATAACTTTCCTTAAATGGCTAACTTTCCTTAAATCTACAGAATCATTTTTATGAGATCTTGCCAAATTCAAGCTCTAATTGCGCTTGATAAATGGAACATCTACTTCATTGTTGAAGCGTGCTAGATATTTTTTTTTAAATAAAAGGCAAACAGCAGTGTAGGAAGACCCCTCTGCTGGTCAAGAAGCCCCCGTGTGTCTGAGCCGGCCAGCATTGTGCTGGTGGACCATCGAACATGTCGGGGCAGTTTGTGGGCTCGGAACAGAGGGGCTTAGCAAGCTTGGCCACAACCACTCCTTGTAGTGCTCGTCTATGTTGAGTCTTAGTTTCATTCTTTAAGACCTTTAAGAGGTCCTGTGTTCACCTGCCTTCTGGACCCACGCCAAGGGTATAGAAAGCCCACGCCAGTCAGCAGAGAGCTGCCTCCCGAACATCCAGGAGCTGGACTCACCCACAGGGGGCGTCTCAGTGGTGACCCATTGCTGGCCCATGGGTCTGGACAGTTACTCAGTTATTAAGAGAAGCTGACAATCTGCATTTATATTTGAAACCTCTTGATTTGTAAATGCAGACAACTAATTGTTTAAAAATTAAAGACATTGTAGGGGCCAAGCAGAACACACCTGGGGCTTTTTATAGTCCTCTGGAAGCCAATCTGAGGGCTCTCTCTACGGAGCCATCTGTGGCACTTGGTATCAATTTCAGTCTACTTCATTCAGTTCTAAAAATATTGACTGAATGCATTATTCTGCGTGCCAGTCACTGTTTGAAAGATTGGAAACAAAAAGATGAGAAGTTATGATCCTTGTCTTGGGTGGGGTAATTTATAGTTTAGAGCAGCTGTTCTCAAAATATGGTCCCCAGACGTGCATTCTCAGTATCACCTGGAAACTTGTTAGAAATGCAAATTCTCGGGCCCCATCCCAGACCCACTGAATCAGAACTTGCATTTTAAAAAACCCTGCAATTTATTTTAACACACCTTCCTGGTAGCTCTGGTGCCTGCGCGGGGCACCGCTGGTCTCACCACTGAAGTTTGAGAACCACTGGTCTGCGCGGGGAGTGAGGAGCACGGGCAGAGATCTGTGGAATGCAGAAGCCGTGCTGGGAGCCAGGGGAGCTTTTCAGAAATGAATGGCTCCTCCTGAATCCTAAAGGATGAGCAGGAGTGAAGCAGTGGGGAGGGGTGTGTAGAGGGGAGGGGGCAAAGGAGCAGTAGCAAAGAGGACAGAGAGTATGTAGGGCATGTTTGGGACTTGTCCATTTAGAGCGTGTGGCTGGGCCCTGAAGGAAGCGCTGGGAAATGCAGTGAGCTGAGAAGACTAGGCAGTGCCAGGTTTTCAGTACTAGGTCTGGTTAGCTGGATTGCGTCTTGTGGATGTTGGGACATCATGGGAGACCTTGGGGCACTGGGTCTGCATTTAGGAAAATAATGCTGGTAGCAGCTTTCAAATTCCTTCTGGGTAGAGACAACTCTCACTGGCCTAGATCTTGATTCCTGCCTGTCCTGGCGTGTCTTGGATCTGGGTCAGCAATTCCCACCCTTGGATAGGGTGGCGGGAGGGGAGGAAAAAGCCTGTGGGTGAGGAAGCAGCCGTGGCTGCATGTGAAACTGTGGGGGTGTCGTGACCACCCCTCCTTCTTCCCTCAGGGAAAACATGCGCTCCCCAAGCTGAACATTTTAGTGCCTGCTGGTGTTCTCAGCAATGGCGATGGTCTTCATATTCCTGCTGTAAAAGCAGCCCATCAGTTTCTGCAGCAAACATAACCTTGCTCTCTTTCTTTCTTTAGAGATCTGTAGTGTCCAAAGAGGAAACAGTTTGAACTCAAGGCCAGGAAACTCACGTCAATAGCCAACTAGGTCTTGCTCCTTTCTCCCGCCCTCCCTCTCTCTCTTCCACTCTCCATTTCTCTCTCTCTCTTTCTTTCCAAAATGCTGGGATGTGAGAGATAATGGGAGCAGGATGCAATGTCACCTCCCCCTGCTGGTTGTTTTGTATAATGTCTTGTTTGTAATATATACAAAGAGTGCAGACAGTGGGGCAATGCAAATGACAGAAGCACAAAGTAGACTGAGATTAAATTCATTAATTTAAAAAATTATGGTAAATTTAAAAATTTTCACCCTTTTGAAAGGGTGAAAGGAATTTTTTGGCTCCTTGCATTCTTTGCAAAATGATGTAATACATTTCTGAAGTAGTTATTTCTTTTGTCCTGTACTGCAAATTCTCATAGATGAGAATGATTTTAATGATTACATTAGCAATCTCCTTTATTCTGCATATGTATTGGATATTCTTTCCTAAACTAAAATGAACAGATTTTTCCAATTGATTGCTTTGAATGTTCATTCAAGTTGATCACAAATATCTACAAAACATCCAAGGTTATAGTCATTATGGGCATTAAAAGTGATATTTAAAGCGGATGAAACTTGTGTTTCAATTTAACAATTGATATCTTTTTTATCCATGAAGATGGTGTTCGTAAATATAGGGGATAGTAATTATGACCCTATCAAGATGATAAATTATATAGAGGCTTTTCAGAGGAGGGTGAACGACCCTGCTGAGAAGCGTTAGGGGTAAGGTTGTTTTCTAGGGCAGCTCTCTGGACAATTTTCTCGATCCTCCTATTCGTTAGACTCTAAATTTAAATATCCTTCTTAACAATAACCAACCTTACTATCTTCTGAAATCCCTGCCTTGCTTTGCGCCATGGATCAGGAAAATCAGACCAATGTCAGGTGGTTGGGGTGCATTTGTGTGCTGAAGGACATCCCGGTGAGAGGACGCTTAAAGCAGGAGGATGTGCACTGGCTTTGAAGCCTGGTGTGCACGCCTCTTACTCAGTGCGTGCAAGCCAGTTAACTCCTGTAAGCCCAGTAAACTAGGTATTGTTTAGGTCGTCTCCAGCTTAATTCACTATTCTAATCAGAATGATTAAGACTTTTGACCTCGTTTAGACATTGAGAGCAGCACTGGAAATATAGAAAGAGAGGGAGTGAAGTTGCCTTTATCCTCTTACAAAGACTCTCAGAAACAGCTTAATAGTGAGTCATCCAGAGGATTAGCTGTAGGTTGGGCATATTCTATGGACACACGTGCCTTGCTCTTAATTGTATCTTCCGTATTTTTTTTTTCCAGTTGCAAATGAAGCCGGAGATAAGACTGCCAGACCACTTGCCCGCTTCTCCCGTGAGTAAATCTTGTTTCCCTCCTTTCCTGGGCTCCTTCAGAGCCTTTTTGCCTGTGTGGTTCACCCTCCCAGGTGTCAGTAAAACACTGCCAGTAAAAGAGTAATATAGGAAATGTCTTCAGTGGGTTATTACTCCATTTGAGCCCCATCACCAGTGAGTTATTCTTTGCTATTGCCTTTTCAGTCCTTAGAATTGTGGTTTATCAAACCGTGTTCTAGGGCTTTGCTGTTCGAAGTGTGGACCTGGGAGCAGCAGAATCGACATTGCCTGGTGGCTTTTTAGAAATGCAGAGCCCCAGGCTCACCCCAGACCTATTGAATCAGGGTGTGGATTTCAACAAACCCCCAGATTCCTGTGCACAGTTGAGTTTGAGAAACACTGCACTGGAGAATCCCCTCAGAGTACCTTGCCGTGGGGTGGGCTTTTTCTGAAGAATGAGTGCAGAAGAGTCTATGAAATGCTTGTAGTTGTCAAGGTCCGTTACACGTGTGGAAGCATCGTCACCTCCCAGTGTGGACTTAAGCCTAGCTCCACTGGTATTACCTCAGTTTGGTGATATTTTGAAGCTCAGATGGAATCTGTAACTGGTTCTCCTTTGGCACTGGGATGTTTGTAAGGGCCTAGGAGCTCCCCATCAATTTCACTTGACTCCTTTGTCTCCAGGTCTTCATCCCAACGGGTGAGCAAGAGTCAAAAGCCTCTTAATGTTTTCTGTGCCAGAGTGATCAGCAAATAATACATTTGCCAAGTTAATGCATTCCCTGGGATGAAAACCTAGATCCCAATGAAGGGAGTGGAAATACCAAGGGAGATTGAGTAGGGTTGGGTGGAGATGCTCCCCAAATGGGCTGAGCATCCAGTGGAGAAACAGTGGAACTGTAAATCAAAATAGATGGATTTTTCTTTCCAGCACCATCACTACTTGCTGGCTTTCACTTAAAGTAATTTCACTTATGCTTTCCGAGCCTCAGTTTTCCCATCTGAAAAATAGGAAACTCATACCCATCTTCTCTCTTTTATAAAAAAGTTACCATCTTTTGAAGTGATGGCATGAGAGTCACTGCGTTGTTCACATAGGGCTGACCAAGTCTTGTGTGTGGGTTCTGCCAAGATAAGTCTTAACATGTAGAGTCGAAAGTATCATTTCTTTATTTTGGGGGCTTCTTCCAAATTCTGCCTTCTAGCTCTTTTGGGGGGGGCTTCAGAACTTTGGGATTGATTCCTAAAAACGATTTTTATAGAACTGTAATAATAGATGATAATGAAAGAGCATTAAGTGCTCACATTTTAGAAACTGTGTAATAAAACACTTGCTTCTCACAGGCCCCATTTTTCACTGCCCTCCTACCTGGAATCGTTATTTCCAAAATAAGTATTTCATCCCACAGCTCAGTGAGGATGATGAATATGCTTTTAGTCCCTTTATTTCTTCGTCTCCTGAGCAGTAGTCAGGCAAATTAATAAGCTGGGGTGGTAATCCGACCACGCTGTGCAGGCTGCACCCCCATGGGAGTTTCTGCCGTTCAGAGGCTCATCACGAGGTTTGGGAAGGGGATGGAGCCCTTTAACCGAGAAGCTAGAATGAAACCTGGAGCAGTTTGGCCCTTCACAGAGAGAAGAGGGTACCTTCTCTTGTAAACGGCTTCTACAGATTCTAAATTGTGTGACTGGGTTGGAGGGATGGTGTGTCACTTGAAAGCTCATTAGTAGGAGCTAAGTGAGGATATGAGGGAAAATAATATCTATATAGGAAAAAAGTAATTAGTGGCAAACCAATTAAGTTGGGCTGATTCTGAAAAGAAAAAAAGAAAGGAAAAAAGTCTCCTGACTTAGTGCAATGTCCTGGAAAAAAGTCAGATGGCACATTAGCTACTAAATCTTTTTGTAGCAAACACTAGAGGGAAAAAATTAGGTGGCTTTTAGGAAGGGAAAAAAATCCTTAATGTAGCATTGTCTGATTGACACTCACCTCACTTCACCACGTTGAAAATGACCTTTTTCATGTGAATGAAGTGTTCAGTTTGCGAAGACTGGAAGGATTTGGATGATGGACTTTCCTTTGGAAACTGGAAAATGAAATACTGCCGCATTCTCTAACTTTTGCACCTTGCAAGACATATGAGAGCCCTGACAGTGTTCGCAGCCCAGCATGTAATTAGGAGGAATTCAGAGTGGGAGGCAAGAACACAGGCCGGTAATGTTGTGAAAACTGGACCCTCTGGGGGTTAAGCAGAAAAGAGCTCAGGGTAGGGAGGAAGGGTCTGGCCCAGTGGCCACCCAAGTAGTCCCAAGATTTTCATCCCCTTTGGGGTTTTCACATTCTGATTCCCAGTGCCTCTGAAATATGTTCATTTCTCTGTAGATTTTGCCCCTGCTTGAATCCATATACTTTTCTTGGCTACCCTCTACTGCAGTGGAAATGAGCTATGATGATTATAGTAAGAAATCCTAAAGGAGAACCAGAGGAAATAGAGTGTAGGAGTCGTGAAGACATCTGGCTTTTCCAAGGGCTGGCTTCCCATCCTACCTTGGCCATCTAGTTTACCAGCCTTGCAAGCTCATTCCAGTCCGTTTCCAAAGAGGGTCTCTTCCACAATACAACCCTGTGCTTGGCTTTCTTCTCTATGTGACTGACACTACCACCCAGGACACTGTGCTTTCCTCAAAGAAATTGATTCCAAAACCTATGGGTCAAGCTTACTTTCCTATGACTTTTAGACTGGAGACACTTGCTGTGACATCAAACAGCAGTGCTGAGGTGGTGGGTGCCGTAGAGTGAGTCCTGTGAGACTCTGGATCCTATCAGGACCCTTTGCCACCCCATCTTCATCACTTTAGTCTTAGCAGTGCCTTAGTCAGAGCATCTATCTAACAACCACGGACACATAGAGTAACAAGGAAGTCATCCTCCTAGGAGTGGGTTGGGGAAGGAGCAGGAGGGAGGGAGCGGAGCAGTATTCAAAAGAAGCCAGGGGTGATGTGAAGGAGGGTGCAGGAGGTCCTGATAGGCCAGTCACTGGATGGGGCGGGGGCAGCTGAGGTGCATATTGGCCCTGATTGCTTGGGGTAAATAATATAAAGCATAGTGTTTGCACACTGTAAGTGCTCAGTAAGTGTGGGTGATTGTCATTACGTATATTATTACCCTGAGTCATTTTCCTCTTCCCGCCCACCTCTCTCCCTCCCTCCCTTCCTCCTTTCCTCCCTCCGTTCCTCCCTCCCTTCCTTTCACATGTATTTATTGAAGATTTTTCTCTGCTAGGCCCTGGGGACACACAGATGAGTAAGTTTGTCTTCCAAGAGCTCACAGTCTAATCAGGGAGTTGGAGAAGTAAGTGGCTCCAGTGCAGTGTGTGGAGGGAAATGCGAGAGATTGGTATGGGGGTGGTGGGAGCTAGATGGGGGAGACTTCATCTGGCCTGGGTTGGGGGTGGGTTCAGGGGAGTCTTTCTGGAGGAGACAAGCGTTAGCTGAGGCTTGGGGAGTGTGTGTGGATTAACAGGTAGAAAAGGTAGGAAAAAAAAAAAAAGAAGCGATACCACTCTTCAAGGAATAAAGGCCATGTGTAGTGTTCAGACGTGGCCACAGTGTGGCAGGAAAAGCTCAGATTTGGGTGTACATCTCTACTCCAGGAGGCTTAAAAGAGTCTGCATGCAGTGCAATGGACAGAGCACCTTTTGAGAAGGGAGTGCACGGCATTGGAAGAGACTGTCCTGAGGGAGGGGTTGGCCCCAGAACTTGTGTAGCTGGGCAGCTCCATCCTGGAGTTTTGATTGCTTCCCTAATTGAGGAAGAACAGTTTCTCCCCTGAGATGAGTAATGATTGAAAAGAAAATAGTGGTGTCAAAAGCAGTAAGAAAATGGAGCCTAATTAGTAATGCCTGCAAATTTGGCCTCTTTTGCTTTGGGAGGTAATAATCCAGATAGTGTTGAAGATAGATTATCCTATAAAAAAGCTGGAGTAGTTTCGGTGGATGGATGATAAAGCAAAGGGAGGTCGCCTAGTATTTTTATACTGGGTGTATGATTGGGTGAATGGTCCCCTTTCCTGGGCAGAGATGGGCAGGGGCAGGCAGGGATGTACAGCTAGGGTGGGTGCTGGGTGAGCCTAGTACCTGTTACACGGTAATGGCCATTATGGAGCCCCAAGGCAAATTCAAATCACGTCTGACAGAGCGCTCAAGTCCAACCAGAGATTTTTTCTAAACTGACTGTCACAGCAAGGAGGGTTTGTCACAAGCATCGAGAACTTGAGTTGGGGGTGGATGGGTTACAGAACCAAGATGATGAGAACAAGGATAGGATAAAATGGGTGGGAGTGAGGGCTGAGAAATGCCACGAGCAGTGATGGGCTGTGGCTGCCAGCTGGGTGTTCAGCATTCTCAGGGGTGTGTACTGTGAGCTAGAGCCATATAAAGGGCCCAGCACAGGGCAGGAAGCAGATATGGAGATTTCCTGGTTTGTCTTAAACAACTGTAACTATTTCCAAAATGTTCAGATCCTCTGTAGAGCTCTAGGTCCCACCTCAATAGTATTCACAGACCGAGCCTCTTCATTTCCTACTTGCTCCCGCAGAAAGTTACCTTCAACTATGGCAGCTCTAGGGGCTTAGGGGTAGCAATGCAGCTCAGTGGTCTTCAAAGTGGGGTCCCTGGAAACTTGTTAGAGATATGAGTATTTGAGCCCTTTACCAGATCTGCTGAATCAGAAACTCCTGGGGGTGGGTCTCAGCAATATGTATTTTAACAGACTCTAGTGGTGATTCTGATGCATGCCAGTATTTGAGAACCACTGCTGTAGTTGGAAGGACTGTGTTATGGTGGTGGCAGAGATAGAGGTAGAGGTAGAAGGCAGCATGCAGAGCAGTACAATGGTTTTATTTAGTTTATACATTACAGAATAATACAACTAGCAGTTTTCGATAACTGCTTGTAATATGTAATTGCATACAGACATAAGACAGAGCAAATGTTAATTGTCCTTGTCAAAGAATAGTATATTATTACTATTTTTATTGGAGGAGTTTGTGGGGGCTGATGGAGATTATGGGAAGATGATCTAAAGGTCCCCCTAATCCTCCCTTGTGACTGGCACTGCTCTGCATCGTCTCTTGAATCTAATCCTCTCTTTTCTAAGATCATCTCCTATCTGGCTCTGGCCTTTCCTACTCCACAACAAAGTCATTATAAGAACTGCTTGGTTGGCCCCTAGCTTCTTGCTTGTAGCTTCAGATCACTCTCCACACAGTAACCTGTACCGTCACGCTCTAGTTTTTGTCATGACATATTTGTATTTCAGAACCACAGGGAGTTACTCCCTAACTTGCGTTCATCCAAGATTTATCTGCCTGACCACAAGGGTCCCACTGCTCTTTCTTACCCCCTTTCTCCATCCCTTTCATCAAATATAGTCGTTATCAGCCATGCAAATCTGCTTGGTTCAGTAAACAGATATATCAACCCATTATCTTAGATTTGAAAAATTTCAAGTTAGACTAGAACTTGCAAATGATCCAGTCCAAACCTCACTACTTCCTGTAAAACTCATCCTCTTTGTGACATCCCTGTCAGGGGGTCATGAGCTCTCTGAAGGAACCCATCCAGTGATGGAAAACTCACCTTGTCTTAGCGAGGGTTGATGGTAATGGTCATAGTGATGGACTGGAGTGTTATGTGTTTGGGGAACTGAAACCCACTCTGCTTTTCTTTTTTTGAATGCGTTTGAGCAAGTCTTTGAATACGTCCACTATATCACTTGGTCCCCAATATGTTAGTCATTGGTCCACCAGTGGATGGCCGATGATACTATAAGTAGCTTCTAGAAACTTGTGGACAATATGTAACCCAGATGTTAGCTGGAGGCTCTTGGTCCATTGAGATCTAGTTAAATAGGCTCAAATCACTGTTGTGTGCCCTTTGGAGATTCAGAGCAGACCTCAGTGTTTCCGTGAATATCTGGGATGACTTAGTGTTCTTCTGGCCCTGATTTCCTACCTCCCTTGATTGTGTTCCTCTGTATGCTTCTGGCTATTTTCATATCTGCTCTGACATAGACTCAGATGCAGGCCAAAGCCCCTTCCTCTTCTCTTCTTCCCGTGTAACCAGAGGCTATTGGTCAAAGCAAGACTTGACTGAAGATTAAGGAAAGAGAGATCACAGTATGCAATTGTGTGCAGACAATTTAAAGTCATAGTTCTCTTCTCAACCGTTCTTTCACCCATCCCACAGCCAGTAATTTTTTTAAAGACCACGCTGCCCATGTAGCTCCTGGTCTACCACCCCTTGATCCTCCTCTATCCACCGTCCTCCATTCTTTACCCTTTATTTCCACTTCTCGCTTAGGAATTAAAAGACACTCCTCCCAGTCTCTCATGCAGAGCAGCATGACCATCATGTTAGTTGCTTTGGTATTTGCTGACACCCTTGCCTTCACCATCTCTCCTTTACTTTCAACTTATTTCTTTTCCTCCATGAAGGCCAGTTTCTTCTTCTTTAATGGGAATTGTGGTCCAACCTGTTGAGATACTAACAGATATGTAACTCCTTGCCACAAGTGTATAAGCTTACACAATTAAAAAATCTGATGAGAATTTTTTTTGTGTGTGTGTGTAATGTGACCCCAGGGAGGGCAGGGAAGACATGGATTGGCTGTTGTATGCCAAGCACCTCCTCCCCTCCCCTCTCAATGTATACTCCTTTGAATAAAGTTAGGATAAAGTTTCTGATTCCAGTAAGAGGTGGACTAAGAAAACCTGAAAATCCTCCAATTTTTATAAGCCCGTAGGAATGCTGAGTAAAATATTTTTTTAAATGCCCTTAAATGCATAGTTAAACTTGCAATATAGAAAGGGAACTCTGCAGGTGGTAGAAATGAAAGAGGAATTTAATATCAGTACAGCAAGCTGTAAACATGCCTGCTGATTCTGCAGCTATGCTGCATGGGGGTGGTGCTGCTAGTTCCATGGGGTCTAGTAACACATGTTTTAACATCCACCTGGGGAAAGAAGTTAAGGCCTTGGCCTGTGCAGCCTGGGGAGTTGGATATGAGACTTCTGCCTGAACTTGACTCTTAAAACATATGGCAGATCGTGTTTTCCAAAAATATTTGCAGCTCTATCTCCCATCCCACATGCTCTTCTTGCAGAGTGATGTTGACAAGCCTCCCACTGAGATGTGAAGCCTATGCTCCCTCCCCTTGAATTTGGGTGGCCTATAACTGTGGCAGAATGTTGCTACGTGACTTGCAAAGGTAGATCATCAAAAGTGATGCTGCTTCCACCTGGGGCCTGTTGGGATGCTTGTTCTTGGAACACTGTCATCATGCTGTGAGGAAACAGAGAGGCCATATGGTGAGCCCACTGCTGCACCACCCATCCCAAAGTACAGGTTTGTGAGCAAGATAAATGGTTGTTGTTGTGGTTTGAAGCCACTAAGTTTGGGGTGATTTGTTATGCAGCAATAGATAACTGGAACAAAGGGCTACATACTCAGTGAAAGAGGGACCTGAAAAACAAAATACATCCATTAGCATAGAGAGATAACAAGGAAACTTGTTTGCCTCCTCTTGCTCTTGAGGAAAAGTCTCCTCTGGGCAATGGAAACTACCTGCCTGGTCCAGGTACCCTTTCAAACTAAGAAATTAGTAAAAATTGGTTCTGTGGGCTAGTAATGGCAGAATCAAATGGAAAGATGCAGTAAAATCAATTGCAAAAATATTCTGAAATATTAACCCAAGTTAATATTTTCATATTAAAATTTTCATATTTCAACCCAAGTCATAATGTATTTTCATAAAGAAAACAAGGAGCACTAAATATCAGCTCACAATCAAAATTTTAAAAAAATCCACAGGGGCAGCAGTCCACCAGGATGAACGAGCGTCAGTGAGCACAATGAATAGAGAATTAGAACCCTGAGACCTCGAGGTAATATATTGACAAACTGAAAGAAAACATGAACTATATGTATTTAAAAATAAAGATATAAAAAGAATTGACACTCTAAGAAAGGAACAAAAAGGAAGATTTTTAAGAGAACCTGTAGAACTTCCAGAAATGTGAAAGTTAACATTAACAACAAACAAACAAACAGACAAATAAACCCAAACACAGTTTATCCACCTGTGTTGGGTAGGAATAAAAAGGGAAATAATGAACTGGAAGATATATCTGAGGAAATTATCCAGAATGCAGCACAGGCAAACATGAAAGAACGGTTAAGCAATATGGAAGATAGAACGAGAAGGTCCAACATACATCAAATAGGAATTCTAGAATGAAAGACCAGAGAGAATATGGGAAAACTAGTAACTGAAAATCTAGTAGCTGAGAGTCCTGCAGAATTGATTAGTGATATGAATCATCAGATTGGAGAATCATACCTAGTTTCAAGCCCAAAAATAAAAATTAACCCATTGTTAGACACATAATAATGAAACTGTAGAACATAAGCAATGAGAAAAAACTAAAAACAATTGGAGAGAAGAAACATTACCTACTGTGTCTGAAACTGTAAGTTTAGTTCTTCTATATTAAAAGAACCTTGATTTTTTAGTGGGGCCTATGTCCCCATCCTTCCAAATAGAGTGCATTTCTCAGGTTCTCTTGAAGCTAGGTATGATGACATAACTAAGGTCTGGTCAATGAAGTGTAAGCAGAACTGTTGGGGCAGATTTCTGGAAACTTTCTTGAGGCTCTTGTGCTCCCTTTTTTCCTTTTCTTATTTATCCCTTCTCCACCCTGCTGCCTGGAACACAAATGTGATACTGAAAGCTCTAGCTGCCACCTTGGACCACAGGGATAATGGTCACACCAAGGGTTGGTAGTGTGGTCATAAGAAGACTTTGTGGAACAGAGCTGCTATATCAGCCATGAAATGCTTACCGCTAGATTTTAGAGAGCTTAACATAAACTTCTATCATGTTTGATATTTTCAAATTTTGAGTCTCTGTTATGCAGACATGTATAATCCTAACTAATGCATCTACCAAGAGTAATAATTAGATTGACTGCATACTTCTCAATAGCATATTTAGAAGTCAGAAGACAAATTGAATATTTGTGAAATAATGAGGGAAAAGAACTGCCAACCTGGAATACTATACTGAGAGAAATATCATTCAAGAGTGAGGCCAAAATAAAGACATTTTTCAGGCCAAGAAATTCTGAGAGAATTTATTGTATGTATACCCTTGCATAGAGAATTACTAAATGCTGTATCTCAGGAAGAAGACAACTGAACCCAGAAATAAGACTAAATTATGTTTAACAATTAGTTAAAAAGAATATTGGATTGTTTTTAGTTTTTTAAAACACAGCTTTATTGAGATATAATTCATATACCATAAGGTTTCCCTGTTAAAAGTGTACAATTCAATGGCTTTTAATGTATTTGTGGAGTTGTGCAACCATCACCATAATCTAATTTTAGAAAACTTTTGTCATTCCTAAAAGAAATCTTGTGCCCAATAGCAGTCACTTTTCATTGAGACTCCTACTCCTAGTCCTAGTATATCACAAATCTATTTTGTGTTTCTATATATTTGTCTATTCTGGCCCTTGTATATATTATAAAAGGAGTCATATAATATATGGTCTTTTGTGATTGGCTTTTTTGACTTAGCATAGTGTTTTCAAGGTTCATCCACGTCATAGCATGTATCAGAATATCATTCCTTTAAATTGCTGAATGATGTTCCATAGTATGGATATTTCACATTTTATTTTTCTTTTCATTTGAGTTGATTCCACTGTGAATAATGTTGCTATGAATATTTGTGTTCAAGTTTTTGTGTGGATGTATGTTTTCATTCAGCTTGGATGTATACCTAGGAGTGGAATTGTTAGATCATAAGGTAACACTAAGTTCAACATTTTGAGAAACTGCCCAGATCTTTTTCAAAGTGGCTAGACAATTTTATATTCCTATCACCAATATATGAGGGTTCTAGTTTCTCTAAATCCTCCCTTACACTTGGTATGGTTATTCTTTAAAATTTTAAACCTAGTAGGTGTGAAGTTGTATCATATTGTGGCTTTGATTTCCATTTACCTAATTACTAATAACATTAAGCATCTTTTCATATGCTCTTTGGCCATTTGTATATCTTCTCTGGAGAGCTAGTTAGTTTTTAAGACAAAAGGCAGCATTCCATTCTCTGATTTTCTAGTTGAAGGAAGTACAATAAAATGAAAAACAGTCATCACAAGGAAGCTGCCAATTATTTATGAATAAAAAGTGGAAGAAAACAGAGACCTCAAAAGCATCAGTTCCCACACTGGACTCATCATCTCTATACAAGTTCCTACTCCTGTGTTTCCTAACTGAATTGGTGCCATTTTATTCACTAGGCAACATCAACCAAAAACCTAGAAATCATATGTGCATCCCTCTTCTCCCTCACCAGTCACCAAATTGTACTGGATCCATCTCGTGAATTCTGTTTCCTTCAGATCCTTTCACTCCATTCTCACTGCCACAGCTTTATTTTAGCCCCTTGTCATCTCCTACCTAATAGATTTCACTGAGCTTCCATTTTCCTCTGTGAAGTCTGTTCTCTTCCCTGCCAGAACAATCTTCCAAAAGATAAAGCTGACCATGTCATTCCTCTCCTTAAAAGCCTTCAGATGTCTGCTTCTGGGAAGATGGAGTAGACGTACTTTTCCCTATCACTCTTGTTAAGTACAACTAAATACTCTGGTCATTGTATATAAGACAAGCAAAAAACAAAAACAAACAAACAAACAAAAGACTCTGAAAGGTGAAGAGAAGAAGCCAGACCAGCTAGAGATAATTGGGACCTGGGGAATGAAGCAGTGGTGAATTCTCTGGATTTTCTTTTTGCCTTATACATCCCATTCTTGGAGATGGAGAAGCCAGAATCCTGGAAATGCCAACAGATCAGACAACAAAAGGCCCAGCAAAACCCTGCTCTCTGTATCCAAAGGACCAGGGAAGGGACAGTCTAGCAAGACAGAAAACGTTTAGACAATAACTAGACACTCCACTCCAACCAAATAGCACAGAAAAACTGGGGCCCCATCCTCACCCATGCCAACAATGGCTGGGTAGGGAAACTGAATGTCTAGCCTCACATGACTATGAGGTGCCCTAACACCCCCACTGTGGTGGCCGGAGAAGGCCAAGCAGGGAGCTGGCCGGTAATGAGTCTCTTTCCCACCATGGTATCAGTGGAGAACATGTGGGGAACATGGAGTTCCACTTCCAATTGGTAGTGAGGCATCCTTCTTCTTCCCTGTTGAGGTGATGTCACAGGAGGACTAGTGGAGAATCAGGACTCCATAACTGCCAAATGGGACAGAGGCCAAACTCATCAGATGTCACTAGAGGTCACTTGGGGAGCTGGAATGCTCACCCTTTTCCAGCAGTAACAAATTTGCCTCCCCTCCTTAGGTGTCAAAGAAACTAGAATAGTTAAAATAATTTTGAAAAAGAAGAATAAGGTGCAAAGAATCAGTGTATTTGATTTTAAAACAATGTATCAATAAGGACTAGGTGGTGCTGGTGAAAGGATAGATCCATAGATCAATGGAACACAATAGAGAAGCCAGAAATAGATCCATACAGATATGCCCAACTGATTTTTGACAAAAGCGTAAAAGTAATTCAATGGAGATAGTATAGTCAAATGGTGTTGGAGCATTTGATCATTCATAGGCAAAAATTCAAACCTCAACCTATGTTTCAAAACGTATACAAAAATGGACTTCAATGTAAAATGTAATACTGATACTATGAAACTTAGAAAAACAAAACAGGAGAAAATCTTTGGAATATAGGGCTAGGAAAGAAAGATGTTATTGAAAACATGATCTATAACAGGAAAAAAATGGGTAAGTTGGACTTCATCAACATAAAACCTTTCTTCTACAAAATATTCTGTTAAGAGGTTGAAAAGACAAGCTACGGTCGGGGAGAAAATATTTGCAAGTAATGCTGCTATCCAAGAAAGTTCTGGTATCTATAATTCTCAAAACTCAAAAGTAAAAAAGTAAACAATCCATTTAGAGTATGACCAAAAGATATGAAGAGACATTTTACCAAAGAAGGTGTACAGGTGGCAAATAAGCACTTGAAAAGATGTTCAACATCAGTAGCCATTAGGGAAATGCAGATTAAAACCACAATGAGATACCTCTATATACCTATCAGAATGACTAAAATACGGAGAAAACCATGGTTGGAAAGGATACATGCACCCCGATGTTCATTGCAGTGCTGTTTACAATAGCCAAGACATGGAAGCAAACCTGAATGTCCATCGACAGATGAATGGATAAAGGAAATGTGGTACATATATATGCTATGCAATATTACTCAGCCATTAAAAAAATGAAATAATGCCATTTGCAGCAACATGGGTGGACCTGGAGATTATCATACTAAGTGAAGTAAGTCAGACAGAGAAGGACAAATGTCATATGATATCGCTTATATGCAGAATCTAAAAAAAAAAATGATACAAATTAACTTATTTACAAAACAGAAACACAGACTTAGGGAACGAATTTATGGTTACCAGGGGGAAAGGGTTGGGGGGGGACAGATTGGGAGTTTGGGATTGACATGTACACACTACTATATTTAAAACAGATAACCAGCAAGGACCTACTGTACAGCACAGGGAACTTGGCTCAATATTCTGTAATAACCTAAATGGGAAAAGAGTTTGAAAAAGAATGGATACTTGTATAGATACAGCTGAATCACTTTGCTGTACACCTGTGACTAATACATCATTGTTAATCAACTATACTCCAATATAAAATAAAAATTAGAAAAAACAAATACACGATTTAAACATATGCAATTTATTACATGTCAGTTATACTTCAGTAAAGCTATTTAAAAAGTCTTAAGAGAAAGAAAAAAGAGTGGCTAAAATAAAAAAATAGTGATCACATCAAATCCTGGTGTGAGGATACAGAGAAACCACATCATTCATACATTGCTGGTGGTACAGCCACTCTGAAAAAGTTTGGCTGTTACTTAAAAAACTAACATGCAACTACCATATGACCCAGCAATTGCACTCCTTGGAATTTATCCCAGAGAAATGAAGTCCTACATTCACACAAAAATCTGTACATGAGATCTCACACCTATTAGGATGGCTAGATACAGGGGTTGGTGAGGATGTGGAGAAATTAGAACCTTTGTTCACTGTTGGTGGGAACGTAAGATGGTGTAGCCACTGTGGAAAACAGCTTGATGGCACCTCAAAAAATTAAAAATAGAATTACCATATGATCCAGCAATTTCACTTCTGGATATATACCCCAAAGAATTGAAAACAAGGACTTGAAAAGATATTTGTACTCTCTTGTTCATAGCAGCATTATTCACAGCAGCCAAGAGGTAGAAGCAACTCAATTGTCCGTTGATGGATGAATGAATAAACAAAATATGGTAAGTACATACAATGGAATATTATTCATTCATGAAAGCAAAGGAAATTCTGACATGTTGCAAGGTGAATGAACCTTGAGGACTTTATGTTAAATGAAACTAGCCAGTCACAAAAAGACAAATGCTATATGTTCTAGTTGTATGAGGTATCTAGAGTAGTCAGATACATAGAGACAGAAAATAGAATCACAGATGCCGGGGACTCAGAGGAGGGGAGAATATTTAGTGGGTACACAGCTTCAATTCTGCAAGGTGAAAAGAGTTCTGGAGATGGTTGGTGGTGATGGTTGTATAACAGTGTGGATGTACTTCATGCCACTAAACTGTACACTTGAAAATGGTTAAGATGGTAAATTTTATGTTATGTGTATTTTAACCACAATTTAAACAACCCTGTACAGGAATATTTATAAAAGCTTTATTCATAATAACCTCAAATTGGAAACAACTCAGGTGTGTATTTATCGAGTGAATGGTTAAACAGACCGTGGTACGTTTCTACCATGGAATGCTACTCAGCAATGAAAAGAACGAACTGTTGGTACGTGCAGCAACCTGGATGAATCTCCAGAGAATGATGCTGAGTGGAAAAGGCCACCCCAAAGGGTTATGAATTCCGTGTGTATAGCGTTCTTGAAATGATGAAAATATAGAAACGGAGAACAGATTAGTGGTTGCCAGGAGTTAAAGAGGGAGTGAGGTGGGAGGGAAGTGGGTGTGGCTGTAAGTGGGCAACGTGAGGGATCCTGGTGGTGACGGCAGTGTTCTGCGTCTGTGTCAGCATCCTAGTTGTGATGTTGTACTATAGTGTTACAAAATGTTACTGTCAGGGGAAACCGGGTAAGGGTACGAGGGATCTTCGTATTACCTGTTACAGAGTTCTTGGCATACCACGCAATGCCCTTCAAAATCTGGCCCCAGCTGACCTCTTCTGTCACGCTGATTCATCATTTAAGCCCCAGAAACATGAAAGTACTTGCCTGTCCTTGCTGCTTCACTCCTCCGTGCCTTTGCACGTGTGTTTCCCTCTGCTGGTCACCAAGCCAACCCATTCATCTCTCAAAACTCTGGTCAGAGGGCACCTTTTCTATAAAGCCTGGTCTGACCCCCCCAGGACAAAATTATCACTCTCTCATCTGTTTGACATCTATATATTTCTACACAGTTATATTATTACTTGCTTCATACTGTATTATAAATAGCTCTTTATTGACTGTTTCCCTACTAGATTTTGAGTTATTTGAAGGCAGAAACTATGCCTTGCCAGTCAGTATATATAAATGTTCAATAAATGTTTGTTTAGTTGGACTGAAAGCAGAGTGAATGGGAATGTTCCGGATCTGTAACAGTTCCAGACAAGGGGAGGAATCCCACTCATGGCCTGGACAGCTCTTAGGGATCCACACTCAGTTACCTAACTAGAAAGAAGTCAGATGCATTTTAACTTACAGGACTCCCATGATTTACCAGTCACAACATCCTGTGATGCCTTCTTTTCAACAACTATTTATGGAGCACCTATTGTGTGCCAAGTACTGTGTCTACTCCCCTCCTTGGACAGGCAGGTAGGCCAAGGTGGTGCAGTGATTCCTGCCATCGTGTGCATTAGGCCCTGGCTAAGTCTTGGATTGAAGCACAGGGTAGACACCTATAGTCCTGTAGGCTGTGAAATGTGTGACTCCAAGGACATCATCCTACAAACTAAGCTATGAACTACTTCCTCTGCAACTGTACAGTCCTGGAGGCTCTGTTGAAATTCTCATGTTTGCAGGTGCAGTTCTTGCAACTTGTGAAAGAACTGCCTCGGTTCCAAGTCTGTAAATTTTAGCTTTAGGGAAGCTAGGTTCCCTAATATAGGGCAAGATAGGAAGGGAGGTCAAGGTGTGAAGCCAGTTGGGTGAGAAACTGAAGAAAACTCATGCATGTTACAATTAAAACACGTAGAAGAAAAGACTGACAAGAGATTCATTCATGTTTTTAATATTGGTTTACAGCCTCAGAAGCAGATATCTTAGAAGCAGATAAAAAAAAAGTTAACCTTGGGTTTCCTGGTGGCGCAGTGGTTGAGAATCTGCCTGCCAATGCAGGGGACACGGGTTCGAGCCCTGGTCTGGGAAGATCCCACATGCCGCGGAGCAACTGGGCCCGTGAGCCACAATTACTGAGCCTGCGCGTCTGGAGCTTGTGCTCCGCAACAAGGGAGGCCGCGATAGTGAGAGGCCCGCGCACCGCGATGAAGAGCGGCCCCCGCTTGCCACAGCTGGAGAAAGCCCTCGCACAGAAACGAAGACCCAACACAGCCATAAATAAATAAATAAATAGAAATTAAAAAAAAAAAAGTTAACCTTGAAGGACATTTTGGGTGCAGGAGTGTGAAAATGAGTAAATCACAGTCCTTTCCCTAAAGGAATTTACTGCCAACAGATGATCCGTTGTTCTTATTTTATTACCGGCAATGGCTAGTTTGGGCCGGAATTAGAAAGAGTTCTTCTCTGTGACTAATATATTGTCCCCAAAGCCTCTGTTTTTCTGGAACTTTTGATTAAAATCTCCAAATCTCCAAGCGATTACTTTCAAACACTTATATTTTTGATCACAGTATACATACCATTTAAACATGTCTAGGATGAACGTGGCACATTCTTCCAAGTGCTCAGAGCACTTTCATATAGACTATATTACCGAATTCATTCACACCAAGTTTTTATAATAAGGTTAAAAATCAATCCTGGAACTTCCCAAAGGAATACTAGGCAGATTTACAAATGAATCATCCAGCAGATGGTAAGACTTGGGTTTTTGCATGCTTTGCAGACATTAGCATACTTCAAGGTAGTTATGCATTGAAAAATTTTCACGATTATGGGGGAGGTGGTATCTGAATTAGCGATAGTCTAAGTTACAGAAAACTTAAAAAATACTATCTTCTAACACTCAAGTACCCAACTTACACTAACCATTAACAGTGTTTGTCAAGTAGATTTCACTCTTAGTAGGTAAAGCTTCTCTTTTAATTAGTATACTAAATGAATGCTGTCAAATTTCTTGAAAACAGTCTCCCTTTAATCTTGTCTACATCATTACTCTGCTGAACAGACTCATTCTTTTGATGTGTGACAAAGAGTAATCGAGACATTTCCTCTTGGAATTGATGGTCTCACTGTATAGTGATCCACTGTACCAGATGAATTTCTAAATAGACTTTGAAAATTATGTAGGAGCTGTGCCCATCAGTTGGGTAAAGACAGATGCAAGGCTTTGCTTCAAAGCAGATTGGGCACTGTTCTTACTGTTCTCTTTAGGCTTGGGTTATGCGTTACTTATTGTGAAAACTAGCTGTTTGAATAGGAATGTCAGTCTTACTCTTGGTTCTTTCTGCTGAATTTATCTGGCAGCCGAGGTAGACAGTGAGTGAAACCTAGAGTGACTTACATACCTTGCCTTTCAGAAAACAACAGGCTCTGTATCAATCTTTTTGCATCCCAGAATGATTAAACTAGGGTTAAATCCAAAATAAAACTCCAAACAAAATATGAGGAACTAGGGAAATGAAACACCATCCTAAAGACTTCGGGAAAAGGTAGACTTCTGAAAAATGACCTAATATAGGAGCCAAAAGAAAAAATGTAAATGCTACTTTGCATTCTTCGTAAGAAGCAAAAAGACATAGACCCTGTGAGATAGGAGCAGAAAGCCGTTAAGAGGAAAAGCAGGTTGATTTTGAGTTGAGATGCAAAAAGGAACAGTGCACAGAAAGTAAATATGAAACATAGGAATTAAAATCCTCACTGAATTATAGAAATGGCACTGAAAAGATTTTAATCAATGATTGGAAGACAAACTTGAGAAACAGTGTGTTAGACTATAGAGGAAAGTGTTGAAGAATTGAAAACTCTGAGAAAGGATAGTAGGAGGTCAGAGAAGAAAGAACCAACACAAATAAATTAATCATAGATATTCTGAGACTAAAGCCACACAGTTGGAACAGAAGCAGTAATCAAAGATAAAGTTGAAGGCAGCTTGCCTGAACAGAAAAAATTAAGGTCTGAATTTGCATATTGAAAGGGCTTGTTGTGTTCCAGAAAAAAATGAAAAATCAGTAAAAGTAACCCACAGTTACATATACGCTAGCAAAATTTTTGAAATACGAAGATAAAGAAAAATGTCTGCCTACAAAGGGAAAAAACACTATCAGACTTGGTTCCTAATTCTCTTCTACAGCATATAAATAGCAGAAGATAATTGAGAAATTCTTCAGAGTTTAATGTAAATTCAATAAATCTGTCCCTAAATTGTTGTTCACGTGTATCTCATTAACCAACATATCATTCTTGGAAAGAATTATTCGAGGATATACTTAAGCCAACTGAAACATGAGTCAAAATAAATTCTGTAGAGCTGTTCTGTCCCATTAAATGTGGCTATTGGGCACTTGAAATGTGGCTAGTCCTAACTAAGATCTGTAAGTGTAAATACACATTGGGTTTTGAAAAAAAAAGAAAAATATAAAAATCTCATTAATAATTTTTATGTTGATTACTTATTTAAGTGTAATATTTTGGATTTATTGACTTAAAGAACATAATTTATTAAAATTAATTTCATTTGCTTGTCTTTAATAAATGTAGCTACCAGAAAGTTTAAAACTACACATGTGGCTTATATCTGTTCTATTGGACAGTGCTGCTCTTGAAGATAAATTATTATGTTGAAGAACTGTTGAGCACCAAAACCAGGTAAATTTATCCTTAAGTTCAAATAGCTATTGGACATAAAGTTAGAAAACAAAATGTAATGTGAAACACAATTCTTAACAGCAGAACTTCTTAATATTAAAATAACAATTTAGAAATAAAATTCAAAAATTCACATAACGTCAGTGAAAGTGAATAGGGGAATAGGAAGTCTAGGAAGACTAATTTAATTATCTCATACAGGCAAGAGTCAATGGAAACTGTGTTGTTATTGATGTTGGCAGTAAGATAATAAGAGAAAGAATAGAATAATGTATATTCTTAAGTTTAAAAGTATCATAGTTTTCCAATTATTACAACTACATATTATTTCAAAAGGCAAAATTAAAACAAAAAAATGATAAGCAAGAATGTTTCAGGTGAGTACAAAGGAAAAGAAGATAGCTGTGGCAGTATTAAACTTGATAAAATGCAGAACTCAAGAAGTAAAGAGCTGAGTCATTTTCTACTGATAAAGGATGTAGTCGACAATGCAGATGTGATAGCTCTCTACCTTGTTTTCTACACATAGAGTGAATCTTTTCTTTAAATTCAGTGCCCATGAAATAGTTACAAAAATTACCATGTGTTGGATGACAGATGACATCAATAGATTCCCCAAATCAAGATTAGATCACATAGAACATAATCTCTGATTCTATTGTTATAAAATCTAGAAAGTAAAAAGAAAAAAAAGAGTTAAAGAAGGAAGGGAAAGAAGAAAGAAAAAAAAGGAGAATGGAAGAAAGAAAGAAAGAAAGAAGAAAAGCTTAAATTACAACAACCAAAAATACTTTAACGACTTGAAATATTTTTTCAGAAGTAGTCAACTTCTGGGTCAAAAAGGACATGAAAATGTCCATTGCAGTCTTCTTAGAAAGGATATTCAATGAGAAGTTGGCATATCAAAACTGATGACATGTATCCAAAGCCATAGACACAAATGCTCTGATTTAAAAAAATAAATTACGGAAAAAAGAGGAATATAAACTTATTCAAAGTAGGGGAATGAAAATATCAATCTAAAAGCCAAAACAAGTGAATTAGAAATGAGAAAAGCAGTAGAATGTATAGATTCAAGAGCTAGCTCCTTAAGGCAATAAAAGTAACTTATGGAACGGCACTGTCCAGAAAACATTCTATGATTATAGAATGTTCTATATTGGCACTGTCCAATACAGTAGCTACTAGTCACATGTGTCTGTTAAACACTTGAAGTGTGACTGGTGCAACCGAGGAAGTAAATTTTTAATTTTATTCCATTTTTATTTTATTTTATTTTATTTTATTTTAATTTTTTAATTGAAGTATAGTTGATTTACAATGTTGTGTTAGTTTCAGTGATTCATACATATCTGAATCACTTGCTGTACACTTGAAACTAACACATTGTAAATCAACTATACTTTAATATATATATATATTCTTTTTCAGATTCTTTTCCATTATAGGTTATTATAAGATATTGAATACAATTTTATCCAGTTTTAATTGATCTAAATTTAAGTCACCACATATGATTAATGGCTACCATATTGGACAAAACAGCTCTAGAAAATAAACAGAGAAGAAAATAAACAAGTAAAGAAATACTCAAAACTATTAATATATAGGCGAAGATTAAAATACAAAATACCCTAGAAATCTGTGCTAACAAAATTGATTATCTCTACAAACTGGTAATTTCTAAAGGAAAATATTGACTCCAAAAGAAATAGATACTCTGAATGCAGCAATAACAAAAGAAGACATTGAAAAATTTGTGAAATGATTACTTTGCTAAAGATACTTTGGATCCTAAGAGTTTTATAGGCAATTTTATTCAAATACCAGGGAATAGGTTATTCCCATGATGATGACTACATAAGAGATGAAACTAATGGCTTATTTCCTTTATGAATATAATATGCAAAGAGTCTTAAATAGAATTCTAGCAACGCAAATCTCTAAGTATACTACAATAACAATACAACATGACCAAATAGAACTTATTTGAGTAATGCAAGGTGGCTTCACTATTAAAAACCATTTTATAGTATAATTCAGATGTCGTATAGACATGACTTTTAAGACCTATGCATTGTTGTCTCAAATCCCCATCCCACATCAGTTTCAATCTCTAAAATTCAATCAGCAGATTTTTCAGGAGTTTCTCTAGGTTTCTTCTCATTATCTCTGGCTCTCTTTTCCTGAATCTGTTGAATTTTCCCCTACACTTTGCATCTTGCAGATGTTGATTTACTGTTTTCAGACAACAAACAAATATGGGACACAGGCCATTCTTCATAATTTCTGAATCGTCTCCCCAATATCACTTTCACAAAGCAACCCGTGTGTGAGATCTTTACTGTTCTAGAGAGGTGGTTACATTGCATTTCCACACAGCATTCAGTTTAAACATGGATGTCAGACTTATATGTTCTTTGAAAGTTCTTCACTTATTTTTTGCCAACTATGGTTCCAGCAGCTATATTGCTCTGCCTTCTCTCTCTCTCCTCTCCTTCTTTTCCCCTCTCTTTTGTTCTTGCCCTTCTCTAAATTGTGTGCATTTTGTATGAAGAATAGTTTAACTCTTTCCTTGTTGTTTCTCTGTCCCTTAATCACTCTCTGTCATAACAAGATATTTTTCCCACAAAGTTCCCTAGAGGAAACTTGATTCCATCTGGAAAATAAGTTTTTTTCCATTTTGCTACTAGTTTAACACATCAATAGGTGAGAGTGAGAGAGTGAGAGAAAGAGAGAGAGATAGAAAGATGAGAGAGAGAGAGAAGAAACAACACACGATCATCTCAGTAGATGGTAAAGCCGTTACCATTAAATCTTTTATTTCTTGCAACAATAACCCAAACAACTAGCTTATCAAAGGGAATTTATAATAATGCTACAACAGAAAATTTCATAGACATTTCACAAATAGAAAATGAAGTGAAGCCAGCAAAATGATAAGGTTGCTTGCTATTGGCAATATGGTTTAAAATTCTTCTGGAAGTTTTAGCAAATGCAGTAAGACATGAAACAGAAATAAGAGGCATAACTATTTGAACAGAGAATGAAAAAGTACTATCGATGATATATATGCTTACCAAATTGAAACAAAGAAACAAGGAAAAATTCTTAGAAAGAGTAAGAGTTTAGTAAGGATCCAGACTATTAAGTAAATACACCAAATGAATACCTATTTTATATTCCACCAATAACAATTTAAAATATATAATCTAAAAATGTACTCTATTAATGAGTGACAAGCATATAAAATGCCCAGGAAACAAAGTTATTAAGAATTTCCAAGACAGAAGAACATTGAAACTTTACCAAAGGAAATTAAAGCCTGAAGTACATGGGAAGACTTTTGGTTGGCAGGCGACAGAAACTCAACACAAACTCTCTTAAGTTCAAAAGGGGATTTGCTGGAAGGATACCATAGTAGTTCACAGACCTGTAGAAGAGCTGTAGAAAACTCATAGATCTGGGAATATAAGGCATTAGAACCAGCACATGCCACTCTCGTTCTTTTTTCCTCCTTTCCTTAGGCGACTGGCTTCATTTTCTCAGGCTCTTCCATGCATTGACTGGGACATGGTTGCTGGCACTAGCAATCTGAAAGGGAAGGAAGTGACTTTCCTCTTTGGTTTCAGTATGAAAAATACCACAGGGAAGAACTGTGATTATCTGAGATTGGGTTGTATACCCACTCCTTGACTCATTACTGAGGCTAGGGCCATGGAATAGTATAGCTAGAAAGCCCACCAGACTCACATGGAATGAGTAATGGGGGAGGAGACATTCCCAAAATAAAGTGAGAGGGGCTGTTATAAGTAGGGAGGAAATGGTGCTTGGGTAAACAAATATGATAGATATTCCATACTGAAAGGACATTTCATCTACCTGGATATGAACATGATATATTGTAAAGATGATAATGCTTATGAGAAATAAATTAATGAAACAATTAATTATACTTTTATTAAATACCATCTTAATATAAATTCAGAAGGAAGATTTCTCTTTAGAAATTAAAAGAAATGATTTTAACTAAGGTTTTCTTCGAGACTTAAGCAAGTAAGAAAAGCTGGAAGAAAGGGGGAGGTCTTGCACTATCAGATATTATAAAGTTATAATAAGTAAAAAATGTGATTCAGCTGTTTAAAAGGTTAATTTAACATGATAACTCAAATAAACCCTAACATATTTGAGAATTTAGAATATGTCATCACAAATCAAGTTGTAGTCTTATATTTTGCTAGCCCCCCTGCCCCACCTCAGCATGTATGATATGTGAAATGGAATTAAATTTTCAAATCTCTTTGAAATTGCAGGTAGCAGAATTTCTGAAAAGTTTCTAAAACCAAGACTTAGTATATTGAAAATAACAGAGCAGTACCTGTGTGACTCTTTTAAAGATATTCAAAACATTATTGACACTTTACGTTCTGTACCATCATTATTGTTTTATTTTAGTCAGCATAAAACTCTTCATCTGGGCTTTATTAGGTTCACTCCGGACCTCTGTACCCAAGCCCCAGTTTTCCTACCCCCTGGGAATTTTAGGAGCCTTATCCTCGCAAAAAGAGAGAATGCCTATGAATGCCACGTCATAGATATTTTGAGAATCGTTGAAGGTTTCCAAGGCTTTTTCTTTTTTCTTTTTTCTTTACCTTTCTGGAGAATTAAGTCTCTTCTTTCCTTTGTAGGGTTCTAACTTCTCAGCCTTCTGCCAGCATAATGCTTGTGTATTTTTTTTAATTTTTATCAGGAACCCAGGTGATAAGTCACTTGTCAGATTTCAATAGGATTACCACATCACCTTGGGCTCCTCATGCCAGCAGTTTATCAGGCTGCCACCATTAGACACGCTTCAAAATGAATCTGTAGTTATTTCGGATTTAGATTCTTCTCGTCTTTTCTTAACCCATTAAACTCATCTTGCATTATTCATTTCTCCCTGCAGCCTGAACCTCCTTCTTTAAAAGAAGCTGCAAACATGCAAGAGACTACACATCAAGGTTCTCTCTAGTTGCAGATGGGGTGTACCTTACTTCTCATGTAAAAGGATGTCTTTTTCATAGTAAAAAATGCAGAATATTTTGCTTGATCTACACTATGTGTGTGTTTATTTACTCATAAATAAAATACAAACAGTGTGATGTATCACCCTGAGCCCTGGATTAGGAGAATGAGAATTTGGGGTCAAAGCAATTTGTGTTTTCTAACTCTATGATCTAGATGGTTTGATCTCTTGGAGCCTTAATGTCCTAGTGTTCAATAGTGTTTCAATAATACTTACTTTGGAGGGTTGATGTGATGATTAAATGACATAATACAGATGAAGGCATCATGACAATGCCCAGCACATAGCAAATACTGAACAAATGTTGGTTCATCTGAATCTGAGCGCTTGTTCTGCTGATAAGCTCAGTGATAAGGATGCTGCTACCAGAGTTTGTGACTCTGGAAAATTTATACTCAATCTGGAGTGTTCATAGAGTATACAAAAAGTTGTCTTTGTGAAGAGAAGAGAGAAGATTTATGGCAGGGACAGAGGGGGTGATAACAGGAAAGGTGAATGTAATGGGCATTTAGTGAGAGTCAGGAAGAAGTCAAAGGAGAGAGGAAAGCTGGGATGGGGAGGAGAGGGGTGTGGGCAGAAGCAGATGAGATGGAGTGGGCTGAATGGAGTTGCTCATCTCCTGCACCTGAGCCACATTATTTTTGGTACCCTGAAGGCTTAGTTTATCTATGATTTCCCTCGTGGGGTTTTTGATATTATTAAGAGAGACCTGTGTGACTGTTTCCATATTTTTGCTTCTACTTAGTCAGAAACATTTCATGCTTTCAAAGTCAACTTAAAATAAATTAGAGCAGGGGAATTTTTTTTTTTTTTGTTAGAAAAGACCATTCCAGTGTCCCTGGAGATTGCTCTGCCCACGTTTGTGGAGAATCAGAGGAAGAGTTCTTTCCCATTCTCTCGGATTTCAAAGAGGAGAGTGCCCAGAAGGCTCACATCAAATTGAGTTGGGATGAGCCGTGTCAGGGGGCTGTGATCCTCCTAAGGCAGGAATGAGTAGCAGATGGAATTCTGGTTGTATTCTCTAGGATCCAAAGACTGTGGAAACTCTATGAGTTGGGTACCTTTTGAACTCAGTGTCACTCCTGTTGGCCCCCTTTTAAAGCTCTAGCTCTACAGCATTCTCTTTATTTCTGTCCCAGGGAGTCTCTGATGATGTGGAAGTGGCACCACAGTCATGCACAGTAGACCCAGAGAGCTAGGGAATTAATACCCTATGTTGTTACCCTTGTCCATGGGATGAGAGCCTGTAGATAAATGCTGTCTCTTCCGTTGCTCGGGAGGATCATTCTGAGCGTGACCTACAGCTCCTCTGAAGATCTCTGACAGCAATAATATAAGAGATGGGAGGGAAGAGTTAGGATTATTTTGTTATTATAAGGTACTCAAACTACCTGTGAAGGGGTATGGTATTATTTGAAAGTGGACTTGGATTAGCTGTAAATGTATATTGTGAACTCTAGGGCAACAACTAAAAAAAATTAAAAGAATAACTATAAGCAATATGCTAAGAAAGAGGAATCATGTAAGATGCTCATTTAAAACCATAAAAGGCAGAAAAACAGTGGAAGACAAAAATAAGAACAAAACAAAGGCAACAAAGAGAAAACAGTAATAAATATGGTAGCTATTAATCTGATTATATAAATAATCATTTAAATGTCAGTGGTCTAAATTGACCAATGGTTTCAGTGTACTAATTAAAACATGGTTAATAACCAACCATGGTGATAGCTCAGTATTGCACCTGTGTGCTGGCTTTCCCTTGTTGTACCCTGATTCACTCTCTCTGTCCTCCACTCACTCCTGCTTCCTGAAATCACTTCCAAATAACCTACTTGCCACGATCCCTTGTCTCAGGATCTACTTTCTAGAAGGAAACTAGGCCACGACCCTACATTGGAAGCAATTCAGGATGGGCTAAGAAAGGCCCCTTTCTCTGGATATGGTGGTATTCTTTGTTTCACTCTTAATATGTTTCCTGTGATATATTTTTTACTTAAAATTGTTGAAACCATTCTGTTCACCTTTTGCCTTAAAGGTTTATTTTTTAAAAAATAGTCTGTCATTACTAATTAATTTACTCAGCAAACATCTCTTCAAGGCCTGTTGAGAACAATCATAAGTTGATACTGATAGTTCTAATTCAGATCCCAAACGACAAGATTCTTCTTCACATTCTCCTGTTGCCTACTTGTAGTTTCCTTCTCCTGAAGTGAGAACTCTGGATCCCTGCACCCTCATGACAGCTGCTCATTTGCTCTTTCCTATGATATGTATGACATAGTTTAGATTACTACTTTATGATTACTACTGACTAGAAACCTGCTAATGGAAGTTCAAGATTTCTTTGCAGTGTATATGTTTGTGTGTGTGCCCTTAGAATTGGTCTCTGAGGAGGTATAGTTGGAGTACGGTATTCAAAAGATATTTAAATTAATTCTTGTTTTCCATTATGGTTATGTTACCAATTTGATATACAGTTAGATTTGATAGTTTCTGTTTGTATTCAGTTTTAGAATTTCTTTATTCCTTGCCAATTTGATTTTCTTTTTGAAAATTAAAACATTTACATAGTTCAAAAGTAAAAACTATCTGCAAATGCGAAGTCTTTCTGTCATCTTTAGTGTATTCTGCCTACTCTCAACCCATCCCCCTGTAGATAACCATTTTCATGGTTTCTAGTCTGTTATTCTTGTTTGTCTTTTTGCAAAAATATGCAGACATTTCCCCTATCTTTTACTCCAGAGATAGCATAATACACTATCAAATACTAGATAGCATAATATACAACTCATGCATGTTGCTTTTTCCGCACTTAGAATACATATTGGAAATCACTCCTCATCAGTTTACAGACTTTGGGATATTAGTAGCTCATTATATATATGTAGCATAGTTAATTCAATTGACTAGTATGGTTAGGTTAATTATAGGAATTTCTCAAGGGGTGCAGAAAATATCGGTTATGGACAGCATGAGGACTTTGGTATTGCTAAAGGATAATTTAAAAAACTCATAAGAATCCAAAGTGAATATATGTTAAAAATCTTATTTAACTCATTAATTGATGAAGAAACCAGTAAGATGTTACAGCTGGTTTGAAGGAGAATCCAAAGAGCGAATATACAAATCTGTCAGGAAAGCTGAGATGAATTTGCTTATTAGATGTAAAACTGGCAAAATGCATCATATCTACAGGGCAATAATTAATTGCATTCCATGGGACAACTTTACATTTCTAAAACCAAAAATCATTTGCATTACTGTTAGTTTTCTCCAATTTTCAGAACTGTGAAATAGCTACAAGATAATAGAAAATGGAGATAACTGAGATGGGTGAGCTAGACAGGATATTCACTAAACTTTTTTGTCTATTTCAAGTCTTTAACCATTTCTCTTAACAATGTTTATGGAGGGGATGGGGATGAGGGGTAGGGGAAAACAGGTTTATTGTTCTGAAGACTGGCTCTAGTCTGAACCACTCAGTAGCTGCCTCACATTTTTCTGCCTCTCCAAAGTTTCTTGAGGGCAGGGATGGTGTAATAAAAGTTTCTGTATGTCTTGAAGGATCCAGCACAGAGCTCTAAAGTGCTCCGCACCATGCTAGAGTACTGGGGGCACAATCGTAAATCCCCTTCTATTGATGGTTGGCATATATCAGTGGACTCATGCCCCAGGCATATCCACTATTTTTGTCTTCCCATTTTGTGCTGTGTTGTTCACGTACAGCAGACTGTTGTCAATAATTTACCTTCTGAAAGAGATTAAAACAGAAATAGCAAAATTCTCCTCATAATGTTTCGTGTTATGCCAGCTTCCTGGATCTCTCTCGGGTTTGTGCCTTAGGCCAGGTTATAGGTGATATGGTACTAATGAGCTGTTATAATTAGATCCTTGTGACTGGAGCCCAAGTTCTACTTAAATTACAGCTTTTATCAAGTCAGATAATGGCTGGAACACTCTAGGACAGGGCTGAGGCTTTGATATTGCCCTTCTTTAAAACATTTATTATTATTATAGTTTTTTAAAAATTATTGTTTGGGTTCAGTGAGAAGGGTAATTTATTCCCCATTTTATCCTGCTGTGAAAAATTTTCTTACCTCAGTCACGATAGAAGTGTTTGCTGAAATAGAATATTCTCATTTGAATCACGTATTCATCATCTGTGTGCTTCCTCTTCATGAATATGGAGGGGATCTTTGCTTATATTTTTCTATCTTGAAATACAGCTTTTCAGAGCACGGTTCAACTGCAGGCCCACGAGCTGCTCCACCCCCAGCATTTTCTAATGGCATCACAGTCTACCTGGCTGCTTAACCAGAAACCTCAGTCCATCTTGCCACTTCTCTCTTCATCGTCTACACCCAATCAGTTACCAAATCCTACTGATTCTCCTTGCTTATCTCCTAAATCCACCTGTTTCTGTCTTCATTATCACTGTGCTTTTCCAGACCCCTCATTTTCTCACGGCCAGTTTGCCTTTTGGTTGATCACCCAGTTCTAGGCTCACGCACACCTCCCAACTGGAACATCCTCTGTATTGCTGGTTCCCAATATTTTTTTGAACAAAGACCCCGCCCCGCGCCCCCCGCTTAAGTTAAAAAACAAAACAAAACAAAACCCAAATCAAAGACTATCCCATGAGAGTGACTGTTCTCTGGGTTCTCAAAGGTCAAGAGAACCAGGCCACTTCCATTTTTTGAGTTTCCCAGAATATTAAAAAATGTGAGGAAATGCCAAAATAAGCTATAAAAATTGTAGTGTGTTATAACTGTTTGCATTTAACAAATTAATAATTTTAACATGAGAAAACTGTGCAGTGTAGTTATGCCTTTCACAAGATAATTGGAGGATTTATTAAAATGTCAGTTCCTAGTACTTTATAGAGGGTGTATCATTTGGATATGGGGAACACCTTTATGTTAATATGCTGAGCACACATATAACATTTAGGAAAGCATTTGGCTACAAACAACCAAATACCTAAGAATGTAATAAGTCAGTATTCATATGTCTCACATCTAGAAATCTGGAGATGAGGGAGACCAGGGAAGCTGTTCAGCTGTGTTGTCGGGGATTCAGGTTCTTTCCACCTTTCTATTTTTCCATATGCAAGATGTAAGCTTTTGTCATAATGTTTGTCACCTCATGGTCACAAGATGGCTGCTGTAGCTCTAACACATGTTCACCTTCCAGTAAGAAGAAGAAAGAAAAGCAAAGAGGAAAATAAGGAAAGGCAAAATTTAAAGGGACAAAAATGTTTTTCTCCTGTTGAGACTTTACTTTTTTATTGGGACAGAGACACTAGTCCCGGGGATTTCCACCTACATTTCATTGGCCAGAATTATAACATATGGTTAGCCATAGCAGTCAGGGAGGCTGGGAAATTGAGTATATTGTTTTCTAGCCTCTTTGGAAGAGGAAGGCAAGTAAAAAGGGAGTTGGGAATGAATGTTGAGTGAATCCTATTTATAGCTTCTGCCACAGTCGTTGTCTTTTATTTTTTTTCTTCCTTTTTATATATTTTTTTTATTGAGGTGAAGTTTACTTAACTTAAAATTAACCTTAAAAAATTATTTTTATTTTTATTTTTTTAAAACATCTTTATTGGAGTATAATTGCTTTACATTGTTGTGTTAGATTCTGTTGTATAACAAAGTGAATCATCTATATATATATACATATATCCCCATATCCCCTCCCTCTTGTGTCTCTCTCCCAGCCTCCCTATCCCACCCCTCTAGGTGGTCACAAAGCATGGAGCTGATCTCCCTGTGCTATGTGGCTGCTTCCCACTAGCTATCTGTTTTACATTTGGTAGTGTATATATGTAAATGCCACTCTCTCACTTTGTCCCAGCCTACCCTTCCCCCTCCCCATGTCCTCAAGTCCATTCTCTATGTCTGTGTCTTTATTCCTATCCTGCCCCTAGGTTCTTCAGAACCATTTTTTTTTTTTAGATTCCATATATATGTGTTAGCATACAGTATTTGTTTTTCTCTTTCTGACTTCACTCTGTATGACAGACACTAGGTCCATCCACCTCACTACAGATAACTCAATTTCGTTTCTCTTTATGGCTGAGTAATATTCCATTGTATATATGTGCCACATCTTCTTTATCCATTCATCTGTTGATGGACACTTAGGTTGCTTCCATGCCCTGGCGATTGTAAATAGTGCTGCAGTGAACATTTTGGTACATGAGTCTTTTTGAATTATGGTTTTCTCAGGGTATATGCCCAGTAGTGGGATTGCTGGGTCGTATGGTAGTTCTATTTTTAGTTTTTTAAGGAACCTCCATACTGTTCTCCATAGCGGCTGCCTTCTTTTAAACTTGCCAGTGTATCTTTGTAGCTGCTGGTACAACTTCTGAAGGTTTTATTGCATGTCCATCTGGGACCCCTGATGGAGAGATAGCTTGGATCACATGACCCTTCTGATTCACTGACTGAGGAAATGAAAAACCTATTATGCATTCATTAGTGCTTTTACATAAATTTCTAGTTTATTAATCATATCTATATATACTTAAAAATTAGTCGTATATATAGACTTCGTTATTTCATCTACAGATACAATGGATTCACAGACCTCTTCATATAGTCTTGCTAGTCCCCACGGGTTCACTACTCTACAGCACCCTAGTTTCCTTTCAGGAACACAGAAATGGTCATGTCACCATAACCTTGGTTAAAAATCTTTAGTTCTTTTTTGCCTACAGAAGAAATTCTAAAATGATCAGCATTTTATTCAAGGCCCTATACAACCAATCTTTGGCCTTATCTCTGGTCACTGTCCTCTCTCTCGAGCTGCTTTGTTCTGCCGCTGAGGCTTTGCACATGCTATTTGCACTGAATGCTCTTCTCTCTCTTCCCCATCTGCTGAAGATCTGTTCCTGCTTTAGACCCATATCAGACATCACGTTCACTGTGTGGCTTTCCCCAGGGCCCTGAGGCAGAGTGGGGGATCTCTCCTCTGCCCCTTCTAGCACTTCTTTGTCCCTTAGTTATGGTTCATTGCCCATTTATTGTGATTGCTTATAGGCTGACTCATCCCAGGGGAACCAGTCTCATTCATCTGTTTATTTCGAGAGCCCAGAATGGAATCTGGCATATTGAGGCAATTCAAAATTTGTATATTGAATGAGTAAATGAAAGAATGAATGGAAATAGGCAGGGAGTTCATTGTAAGTTCTTCGCTTAGATCAGATCTAAGAAAACAGGCTGCTGCTTTTGTCTTCCTCCTAGAACCAGACCTTCGTTAACACAAAACCAGACTTTCATTAATAGGACCAGATCTTATTAAGATGTATGTTTAGGACTTTGAAAAAGCTGTCTTCCGTTTCAGGAGTTGGAGGCTCTGTTTCCTGCTCTTAACGTGCCTTAATTTTCTCTGGATTGACACAAAAGCAGTTTGGATGTGGGACACCCCCAAGGGTCATTTGTGACCATGGTCATTAAAAGAGTTGTTTTCGGACCCATGGGTGTCCTTGGTGAAGGTTCAGCGGTCCTCATGAGGTGCTCCCTTTTGTGTGTGAAGTTCTCTTGATCTTAGCTGCAGAGACAACCTTCAGGCACAACAAACTACGGTGATTTCTTCTGTTGTGGGCTGTGGATGGTTGATCAGGGAGGCATCCCCACGAGCATACGAATGTGTTCTCTACCCACCGATCACAGGCATGTGCATTAGCTGGCACTGCTCCTTACCCCTCCATGCCCACCTCCTCATGCCCGATAAAGAGTCTTTGTGTGAATTAGAAAAAGGTCCTCCTTCTGCACGGATGGGATAGAAAAAGCCAACCCCCTCTGGATGGACACAGCTCCATGGGTGCATGACTCAGAGACCTGACAGTATATCTGAGCGAAGATAAAGGGTTTCTTTCCTCTGGGAAGAGGAATAACCAGCACCGGCCAATGGTAACTGGGTATTGATAGTGGTCATGCCCTCAGTCTCTACCTTAAAAATATAACTTGCTCATAGACATTTAAAATAATAACTATTTTTATTATTTATTTTTAATACTTATTTGTATTTTTATAATAGCTCTTAATTTTAGAACATTTTTAGATTTACAGAAAATTTGCAAAGATAGTACAAAGAGCTCCCAAATACCCCATTCCCAGTTCCCCCAATTATTACGCTTTTATATTAGTATGGTACATTTGTCACAATTAATGAACCAATATCGATATACATTATTATTAACTAATGTACATACTTTATTCAGATTTCCTTAGTTTTTCCTAATGTCCTTTCTTAGTTTCAGGACCCCAACAGGATACCACATTTAGTTATCATGTCTTCTTAGGCTCCTCTAGGCTGTGACAGTTTTTCAGACTTTCCTTGTTTTTTGATTACCTTGACGGTTTTGAGGAGTACTGGTCAGATGTTTTGCAGAGTGTCTGTCAGTTGGGATTTGTCTTTTCCCTATGACTAGACTGAGTGTTTTAATGGGTTTTATTATTTTTAGGTGTGGTAAAGCCAACAGATCAGGGGATGACTGCCATTGAAAAGATAGTTTGTTAGTATTCACAGATCCCAAAAGAGGGGGTACACGTCTTACCACAGAGGGCATGCTGAGAAGCACTGGGGTTGTTGTGAGGCGGAGGGAGGGAGGAACTATGGGCAAGAGTCTTTACTGTGGTTTCTGTGGGAAGGAATGGGTTCTGCCAGGTAAGCAGGCTTAGGATTGGCTAGTTGGAATAATTTTAGTGGGCTCTGGGGCATAGGGGCTGTCCCTAGATGTCTGGTACCTGTCTGGGGTTATCGGGGCAGGTGGAGAGTGGCTCAGGATGTGAAAGCTTGGTGAGGGAGGTGTTGGGGTGTGGGTGCTGGTTTGGTTGGCTGGTATCTGAAAAGCATGCCCCTTGGAGGGGGGACTCTTCCTGAGGAATGGAGGGGAGGGAGGAAGGGGGAGGTGACGGAGGCAGGAGGCCAAGGCAAGATGACTCAAGGGTATTTTCTGGTTGTTCAAACAGGGCATGTCTGGCATACGCATGTAGGGCAGATGTTAAAGTATTAAGTTTACAGAAGATAGGAACATGCTTAGTACTCTCGGGTTATATATTCTGGGGAGAAAGACCATGGAGGTAAAGTGCCATTTTCATCACGTCGTATCAAGGATATAACTTATCACTGTTGATATTGACCTTGATTACCTGGCTGATCAGGCCCTATTTTGTGGCACCATATCTACTCAAGTCTGCCTTTAATGTTCATCTCATATGTTTGAAGTGTTTGTAGGGTAGGGTATTGGTAAACATCCAGTGTAGTTTTCCTTGAGTCTTGATCTTCCAGAAGAATGAACCTGCCTGTAGTGGGTTCTGGTTCTTAGACGGGGGGGTCCTCTTTGGGATGGGTGTCTCCACAGAATACAGTCTTGAAACTTGGGCCTTAGGCAAGATAAGTTCACAGGGGAGACTTGTGTCTGAATATCCTGCTGTTCTCTAAAATGGTAGTCCTTTGTATACTTCCAGTTGCTGAATAAATACTTCAGTAAATACCGACAACTCTGTCAGGAGTTGGAGTTGATTACCACTGAAATGAGACAGGATATATATTCATAATACTTAGCTGTGAGTTAAAATGCTCAGAGTATTAACCTATTTTTGTATATAAATTTTAAAAATCCTGGTTACTCCATAAGTTGCCTGACCAAAACCTTTTGGAGCCCTCTGATGTTGGTGGAGATCATGAAAGATATGTCAGTGTTCCTGCTCTGCTTTTGAAAATCCCGAGTTGGGCAAGGCAGGCCATTGAGTTGGTTGGTAACTCACCTTCACCCCTTTTTCCCCCTCATGCCTCAGGGTCTAAGTCGCAGAACTGTCTGTGGAACTCCCTCATCGACGGTCTCACAGGGAATGTCAAGGAGAAGCCACGGCCAACGATTGTCCATGACCCCCGGCCACCGGAGGAAATCCTAGCTGATGAATTGCCTCAGCTTGATAGCCCGGAAGCCTTGGTGAAAACGTCCTTCAGGTTTGGTGCATTGCAACTCAGTTTGTTCCTTCTTATTTGCTTGTGGAGTTATTTCAGTCCAGTTGGATGCCACGTCAGCATGGCCAGCAAATTACCTCATTTCTCTGCACTAAGTAAATTAGAATTGATGAAGTAGTGTCGGAAGTAATGCCCGCTAAACTTCTGGCTGGATTTCCTGAAGGTAGTGAAGACCATATCAGTAGTTAAGTTGCTGTTGGTACTTAATTGGTATTGGCATGTAAATGCTGAGGCAAAGGATTTACTGACATTGGCAATTTGAGTTGGATTAATGAGTCTTTTGCTTCAAAGGAGGATGACGCAGGGAGATAAGTGCACAGGGAAAACGCACGTGGTGGGAATTAACTCAGCCCCGTGCCTTTAGAGTCCCTTGCTGGGGGAAGTTTTCTAGTTGTAAGAGAAGTGAGAGCTGCCGCCTACTGAAATGCAGTGCGGATCTTCTTGTGTGGTTTCCCAGGTGGCTGTTGACTCTGTTCTTGTTCATCGTTTAGTCCTGCGTTTTCCCGCAAAGTTCTCTGGTGTTTTCTTTTTGTATTGTGCTCCACTTCCATCATGAGGCATCTCCTTACCTTCTCACCTGTATTAAATAAAAATCAGTCTGGGTATGGATGCGGTATAGAAAAGTGATTCTTTTTTCTCAATGGGTCTTTCAAACTCACTTTTGAAATACGCAGTCGTACTGGTATCAGAAATTAAGATTTAATGATTTTGCCAGCCTGCCTTCCTCCCCTCCTTTCCCCCTGTTATTCTAGTTTTACTTCTTTCATTTTTCTTTCCATTATATAAGGCTTTCATACTCTCCACATGGCTAGTAGTACATGTAAGCTTCCCTTTTCTTCCCTCATAAACAAATCAGACAGGATTTGGAGTCCAGGAAATATACTTGAAAAATGTGCTCTCTTTTGCATCCAGGTGATGTGTGTAATCTCCCAGTAAAAGCCATTTCACTGTGTGAAGGTTCTTAGTGTGGACTGAGTTATAGATGAGTTCTGAAAAGGAGTGAATAAGGGTTTGGATTTCTTTATGTAATGTGACTGATGCAGTGGCGGGACCAGAATTGCAAGGCAGATGCTTTTCTTATTCCTAGTAAGGGTTTACTGCATTGTGAGGTTTAAATAAAATAAAAACCACTCAAGTAGAGAGAAGTACATTCTATGAACCTGTGATTCTCTGCAAGTGACTGTGGGGGGAAGAGGGGAGGATGAATGGGTCTCATGGTCTGTGTGTTCTCATCTCCAAGTGTCTCTGGTGGAGTCAACCCCTTCATATACTGTCTTCTGGTAATTACACCTTCCACCTCAAACCAGGTTCATCGTCTTCTTCAGTGAATAGCTAAAGAGCTGCTCCCATGAAAAGAACATATTATTTGCTAGCCCAACTCCATTACCATCATCCCTTCTCTTTGCATTCCCTCTGTGCTCTTTAACAGAGAAAAGGTACTGATGGCCATGAACTTCTTTTGATCTGCTAGTTGTATTATGTGCCAATGTCTTGGTTCCAGAAAGAGATTAAGTTATAAGTTTGTTAAGGTCAGGATTTATTTCTGGTTCCTTGTAGCACTTGGTGTGTAGTAGGAAAAACACAGTAGGTGTAAATATGCCAGTCCTATAGCAGTGGAAGCCAGAAATGTATTGGCATTTGTTGTTCATTTACTGGTCTCCTTAATACAATTCTGTGCTATCCTGGAACCATCCTTTCTTCCAAAGAAGATAGTTGATTTCAACAGCAATGTTAGAGGGTAAATATTCTCTAATGCAGTTGTTCTTAATTGTGGTAGTAACGTCAGTTGTGAGATTTGTTGCAGATAAATTATTATAAGCAAAATGTGGGAACAGCTTACTTATCAAGAAATAATTTAGAGCAGAATCAAGGTTGCTCTTGTAGCAGAAGACCTAAATAGATATATCTCCAAAAAAGACATACAGATGGCCAAGAGGCACATGAAAAGCTGCTCAACATCACTAATCATTAGAGAAATGCAAATCAAAACTACAGTGAGGTATCACCTCACACCAGTTAGAACGGGCATCATCAGAAAATCTACAAACAACAAATGCTGGAGAGGGTGTGGAGAAAAGGGAACCCTCTTGCACTGTTGGTGGGAATGTAAATTGATACAGCCACTATGGAGAACAGTATGGAGGTTCCTTAAAAAACTAAAAATAGAATTACCATATGACCCATCAATCCCACTCCTGGGCATATACCCAGAGAAAACCATAATTCAAAAAGACACATGCACCTCAATGTTCATTACAGCACTATTTACAATAGCCAGGTCATGGAAGCAACCTAAATGCCCATCGACAGACGAATGGATAAAGAAGATGTGGTACACATATACAATGAAATATTACTCAGCCATAAAAAGGAACAAAATTGCGTCATTTGTAGAGACTGTCATACAGAGTGAAGTAAGTCAGAAAGAGAAAAACATCATATATTAATGCATATATGTGGAATCTAGAAAAATGGTACAGATGAACCAGTTTGCAAGGCCTAAATAGAGACACAGATTTAGAGAACAAACATATGGACACCAAGGGGGGAAAGCAGGGGTGGTGGTGGTGGGATGAATTAGGAGGTTGGGATTGACATATATACACTAATATGTATAAAATAGATAACTAATAAGAACCTGCTGTATGAAAAATAAATAAAATAAAATTCAAAAAAAAAAAAAGGTTGCCCTTGTAATAATACCACTTGTTTTCTAGATGCCTTTTGGATTGCAGAGAAGGAATGAGTTATAGCTGGATATTAAATAATGTGATAGGAATATATCACAGTGTGTTCCCCTCCACCTCCCTTTTTACTCCAGGAGTGAAAAAACCTGGTAATTGCCGACTCCAATAGTAGTGACTCTGGAAAATCTAGGACGACCGGTGCATTATGCTCCTACAGTTTTAGACTTCAGGGGTGCATCCATGATCCGCGCTCTCAGTCCCTACGATAACTTCTTTAACCAAGCAGTACCGTCGTCCCTTTGCTGAGATTGAGGTGTTGGGTTCTTTTTTCTGACTCTGAAATTCAGTCTCTCAGCCACCGTGCCGTGTGTGTGTGTGTGGACACACTTATACAGAACCCCACACACAATTAAGGGATCCGGGCATGTGACTGTGAACATCCTGCCCTTCGCAGTTCTGCAGAGTCTTGTTTGCTGCGGGGGAACACATGGTTCTCGTGAATTGGCATCCTCTTGTCCTCATAGCTCCTCTGCAGGATCGTTACCACCGAGCAACAGGGGAGAAGAGATAGCTTTGCCTACTCCCTTCTCTTTCTCCTTGTTCACACTTGGAGGGCATTTGGAATTTGGGGCCACAAAATATGGTCATCATTTTTTTTTTTTTTTTGCTTGGGCAAGGAAATGCCTCTTTATTGGTGCTGGAACTGTTCCTGAGGCAGTCAGACCATGGGACCCTCATTGGGACCCTTGCCCTCAGCTACTTCCATCTGTGGGAGATACTCTGTCCCAAGGGCACCTCTTCTATCAGCTTCTGTACCTGATGCAGAAGTGGGCGTGGTAGGTGGGGGTATCCTTCCGGGCAGCAGCTGGGGACGCACGTGCAGGTAGCGCTCGGCAGCCGCCTCCCACTCCTCCACGCCTTTGAGCGGATTCACACAGAGTGAATAAGATCAGACTTGGGTTTTGTGGGTCCAGGTGCAGACCCTGTGGGCTCTGAAAGCTCACGAAGCCTCTGGCATGAAAAAGTCTGCTTTCAAAACCCGAGACTTTTGAAAAGAGGAAAGTGGGAACCATAACTAAATAAAAAGGCTTGAGTGTCTCGAAAGTAGACACTTCTGGGAACTGTACCCCAGGTGCCTGTTCTCCTTGTTCCTCACGGCCTGTCCCTTTGAACCTTGTTCTGCTCAGGTTTTTCTTAAAAGAGATGAGAGAATATGCTGAGCCTGAAGCTTAAGGAAGATAGACCAGTCCAGCCAGTCTGATTAGTGACCGGAATCTTAGTACTTACCACTAGAGGACCCAAGAGAACAGGAAAGGGCTGGCTGCTGAGAACCCTTTATCTCCCCAGCTTCTAGTGTGCACATTTGCAAAGGTGAGACCCAGCCCAGATTGTACTGAAAGTCAAGGAAACCAGTGTTTATTGAGCATCTGCTATGTCTAGGAACTGTATATTCGTTTGCTCACTTTATCTCCCCAAACCCTGGCAAGGTGTGTTTTGCTATCCCAGTTGTGCAGGTCAGGAAACTGAGGCTCAGAGAGATCAAGTAACTTACCCAAAGCCACCCAGCAGGTGGCAGAGCTGGAAATTTCAACCCAGTCCACCTGCCTCCAAAGCCTTACCTGTCCACCATGTTCTACCACCACATCACCTTGGCTTTCCTGCTTCTGGGTTTGCTGTTGGTGAAATAAAGTAGCGTGATTGGTTCTGCTAATCTGGATGTGCAATTTGGATATATAGTTTGAGGCTTATCCTATGAGACTGACCCTGTTCTATTGCACTAAATCTTTTTTCTAGTCCAAACTTATGTTTTTGATCCACCTACCCCTTTCTGGTAGGAGCCCATTAAGGTAAACTTTATGTCCAATAAATTCGTTGAGGGATCTTGTTAAATGCAGACCCACATTCAGTAGGTCTGGGCTGCAGCCTGTGAATCTGTGTTTCTAACAAGCTCCCAAGTGATGTGATGGTCCAAGGACCACCCTCTGGGGAGTGAGGCATGGGCTTTGGAATACCACAGGCATGAATTCGCAAATGCTCTTCTAAACTGTGTGATTTTGAGTCATGGTTTTGATTCTCAGTTGCCTCATTTTACAAATGGAAACAGTGAAATAACAGCAGTGGCCTTGGGTCCTGTTGCTAGGATTAAGTGGGCGATGAATATGACAGCCCCTAATTCCTTCTCTCCCAGTTTTCAAAATCCTGTTTAGGAGTGGATTGATCCTCTGCACCTTGACCCCTTCTTCTGTGACTGGGCTGTGCAGTGCGCCCCAGGCTGGGAATATGAGCCCAGTAGGTACTTTGTGAGCAAGGCTGGCCTGACCTCCTTGGGCAGTAGTGGAAATTCTGAAGCCATCCAGCACGTTGGCCATCTCAGTTACTTACCTTGAATTGTGTGACTCAACATAGGCTTTGATCATTTTGCATTTGGAAGAAAAGTGTGCTCACTCCCTGGAGAGTCACAGGGGGATTGATGAACTTCTCTTCCCACATAGAATGGACTTATTTGGGCTTTGGCAAAAGCATTCCTGATTCTATACATAACTTACTAAGAATATGTTCCAGAGAGCAGAACTGCATTGGGCCAACACCCTCGGCCGCAGATGAGATTAAGTCCTTGTCAGATCCCATTTAATGGATTGCGTTTTCCACGCAGAATTAAATCATTGAACTCATCCTCATTTTGGCTTTTGGCAGTCATTTTTCCACCAACGGCTATAGCCAGGAAGCCAGTTTCTGACTTGATTACTTTCAGGAAGTGTGCAATCTGGCTGATGATATGGCTTGGTGTGGGGTAGCGTCCCCTGCAGCTTCAGACCCCACCCCGGGATGAGTCATGGGTTAAAATTCCCAATTAGCTCATGGGAAGTCTGGTCACATGTCTTTCTCTATCACCATATGTTGGTCACCCACCGGGAACTTCGGGGGGCCCCTACTTCCGTGACTTAGTGCTGTCTCCCTGGAGTTGACATTTTTCCTTTCTAGTCTTTGCTAATCCAAAGCAGTAGAGTTTTGCTCAGGTCTGTGAAGGGGAAAAATGAAAGAATGAATTCTGATTTTTTTTAAAACTCAGAAGAGTTTCTTTTGCAACTTTGCCTTCCCACAAGGGAAATATTTAGGCTTCTCTTTGCAAAGCAAGTTTTTATAGACAGGTTTTCCAATGTTGGAAATTGACAAAGCATATATCATGCAGACACCGTTCCGTTTGCATTCTTCCTGGTCCTTCCACTAGTATTTTGGGAAAGAGGGAGTTTGTCTCTGTGGTGGCCATGTGAATGCACCTCTCACATCTCTGACCACAGGGAATGTACTTGACCGATGTCCCCAGCTTCTGTGCGAGGATATTTGTTCCTGTGATGGCTCTGTCTGTGTTTCTCAAGGGCACTTTCAGCCAATGACTAAGAGTGCCAGGTATCCTAAGGGTGGCCATTCCTGGGAGACACGGGACTCCTCTGATGGTGACTTCAGCTCGAGGACTCCAAGTTCCTTGGTGAACTTTCTTTAGAACTGCACTGTGATCTAAGATGCTCCCACCCAACCTGCCGTCCTTCTCTCCTTCACTGGGAGTCAGACCTGCATCTCGCCTCTCCCTGCCTCCTCTGGCTCCTTCCCCATTTTCTCTTTCAGATGGTCCCCCTGATAAATTTCTTGCATGTCTAATCCTTCCTTGGCACCTGCTTCTCAGAAGGCCCCGGCTAACGCAGTCTCCCACCATGCTGCGATCCTCTGCTGGCCCACCACTGCCAGCTCTGTGCTGTGGGCACAGCTTCAGCTTCAAGGCTACTGGCCTAGAAATCCTGGGCCAGTTTTCTGTACTTGATTTTATATTTGATGCTGCATCTTCCCCATGGGCTCTAGTGGTGGGGTGAACATGGGGCAGGCCACAATTTTTTTTAGTCTTTTGTACTTTTATTGCCCACTGGAGACTCTGCTGAAACATTGAGATTAACTAAAGAAAGTACAACATGAGAAGGGAGCATTTAAAATCGTACCCCAAATATCATTGTTTCTTTTGTACAAGGGAAATGCTAAAGAATGTTGGACATTGTACAGTTGGTTTGAACACTTTGGTTGCCAGCCAGTGGACCTGTCTCCAAGGCTAACTTCCCCTTCAGAGCGTATCCTTTTCCAAACCAGACACATTCTCATCAGGCTATTGGGGAAGCCAGGGTTCCACCATAGGAATGACACTCATCTGAGGCGTCCTCAGCTCCTTGGTATATGCCTGAATCAGAATAACTCCTAGCAGCACATTTTACAAAGTGTGAGTGAGTCATCCTAGGAGAATCCCACAGGGGGGAGTGGGGAGCTTCAGTCCTGTCAGGTGGAGGAGAGGCTCGGATACTCCTGGAGTTTCATCTCCATCTCTCTGCCAGTGTGCAGCGTGGGTCCACCTCCCGTGCTTCCTGATGAGCAACAGGAACTTCTGTCCTTGGTCACACAGAGACCTGAAGTGTGCTAGGAGTCTCTGAAGTTCTCTCTAAATGAAGGAAGGCCTCCCATCTCTCTGTGGCAGTGCTTTGCATCCCATCGAGGTCTGGTCATGATTCTCATGTGCTTCTGGATCAGATGGTCTGGCCTTTAGCCCTTGGGTACTTTGTCCCCATGTCAACCTCATGGGCCAACTCCCCAATCACAATCCCTGGTAACTTCTGAGGTTCAACCTCAGGAGCTTGTGGGAACCTCTGGGGCCTGTCCAAACCACACAGAACCCAAGAGACAACTTGGGGAAGCTAAAACCCAGCCTCCTTCTACCTGACTCTACTGGCCACAGAGTTTACTCAGATGTGGACCTTCTGGTTTATGGGTGGATGTCCCTCTAGAAAGAGAAGAGGAAGTCTCACTCCTGCCCCGTCTGCCTCGTCTCCCTATAATCCCCCAAGTCTGAAAAGCTGGGTCTCTGGCTTCCTGCTTCTCCTACATTATATCCACCTCTTCCCCAGGGCCAGGCCTTGGGCTAAGTCTTAATGGTGGATGAGGTAAAGAGACAGATTGGCCTAACTGATATGGGACCCTACACTGGGAAATACCTCAGAAGCACCATATGTTATGCCTTAGAAACTTTCAGTGATGAATGACTTTACCTCGTTGGTTTTTCTGCAGTAAAATTAAGGTTCCCTAAATAAAAATAGAGCAGACCCTTTGAAACTGTGCCCTGTGGTAATGCAAGTCTGGATATCCCTTGATTGGTGATTGGTCCCTGTCCTCAGCAGTGGGGGGTCCCGGGTTATGTTACGAACCTCACGATAATGTTACCTTGTGTTTTACTGTGTAGAAATTTTTGTTCCCACTTGCAGCCTTAAGGCAGGGTTTCTGCCCTTGCTAGCAGGAAAGGAGAGATTTCCTTCTTATTGAATCTTTCTAATAACAAATGCTCTCTTCCCATTCAACTGCTCAGTGCTTGTTCTGCAGTCACATCCCATGCCCGGCACTGGAGCCACTTGAGGTGAACTGGACCAGCACATACCATTGCCCCCAGACCTCACGTGGATCAGTGAATATGTTGAATGGCACTTGGTGTAACCATTGAAACAGGCCAGCCTGGATCATGGTGGACATAAAAGGGAAGCAAAAGGAGCGGTGTTAGCCAGGGTCAGGAGGCAGGAAGACACGGCATATGTTGAAGGAACTGTTGGATTTGTGTCTAAGGCATGTGAAAGTGAGGCAGTATTGGAAAAGTAAAGTTGAGACCAAATATGGCAGGGGCATTGTTTGCCACGAGAAGAAGGTTCATTTTTATTCCATAAGCAGAGATCTTCGGAGCTTTTGGAAATCTTTGGGGAAGCAGAAAGAAGACTGCATATTTTTTTCTAATTAAATTACAGAATTAGGATTTATATTTTCATGCCTCTACCCTCTATACACAGAACATCAAGACTAAGGTTTTCTGCCCAGCAGCAGAGATGGAATAATGGAGCTGGAGAACAGCATGGGATTTAAAAACCTATGGAGGAGAGCATGGACAATCTGGGGAAGACACTTGTGAATATATGTCTTCCCACATGGATTGGAACAGGGACCGTTGTTTTTTCTATTACTTCTAAATGTAGTAGCAGCTAATGGTTATTGAATAGACAGCCCCATAACTGTAGTCTAGCTGCTCCCCATTTATTGATTACTGTTAAGTGCAGCAGGAGTTGAATTTGCTAAGATGAATTACCTCTAGACCCCAGAGGCCAGCTCGGTTGGGGAAGGATGGTTATTTGAACAAGAGCTGTAGACATGCTTGTCCTCCTTTGGAAGGGATGGTGATTCTGGCTCAGGTGATGGGGTCAAGTACTCGGAGGCAGACACATTGCAAACTGCCCGAGAGTATAACTTGTGCACGCTCTGCAAAGCCAGAAACAGGAGGATGTGAATCAAATAGCAAACTTGGATTCCGGGATCCAAACCTTGATCTGTACATCAGTTTCATTCTTTGAAAATGGTCCAGATTGAGAATTAGAAAGGGGATGTGTGCAGGGGGCTGAATTATATTTATTAAATTTTGTGTTTCTCTACTGTTTTGATAATTATTCTATCTTCGACCCTGTCTGGCCCTGTCGGGGCTGAGTTTCCTTGGTCATTAGGTTTCCATGGGTAGCACTGAATCAGGCTTTTGTGTCTAGCTCTAAGCCAACTGGTAGGTACCTACATTGTTTTTCAAAAAACTATTTTGACAATTTTTAAACCTTCAGAGAAGTTGTAAGACTAGTAAAATGAACAACTGTCTATCTTCCACCTAGAGTCACTTTTGCTTGCTTGCTATCAAATCTATCATCTATTTATCTTTTTTTTTTTCCGAATCTTTTGACCTTAAGTTGTAGACATCATGACCTTTCAGCTTCAGCTTGTATCGCTTAAGAGTGAGACCATTTTCTTACACATACAGTATAATTACCAAATTCAGGAAGCTTAACTTTGATATAATACTATTATCTAATATACAGCCCACATTCAGATTTCACCAGACGTTCCAATAATGTCTTTTATGACAATCTTTTTTTCTGATCCAGAACCCGTTCCTGAAGCACACATTACATTTAGTTGTCAGTCTCCTTTAATTTGAAGCAGTTTTTTAGTCTTTCTTTGTCTTGCATGGCATTAATATTTTGAAGCAAACGGGTCACATGTTTTGTGCTGCAGAATGTTCCTCAATTTGGGATTGTCTGATCGTTGCCTTGCGATTTGATTCAGGTTATTCATGTTGACAGGAATACTATATAAGTGATGTAGATGTTGTGTCCTCCATGCAGCACTGGAAGAGGGCTGTCGATCGTCCCATTACTGGTGATGTTAGCTTTGATTATTTCATTAAGGTTGTTTCCCCTAATGTGTCCCCAGTAAAGGTGCCGTTCTGCCCTTTGTAGGTAATAAGTTATCTGCGGGGAGATAACTTTGAGACGATGAAGATAATCTCTTCTTTCTTTCTTTCTTTCTTTTTTTTTAACATCTTTATTGGAGTATAATTGCTTTACAATGGTGTGTTAGTTTCTGCTTTATAACAAAGTGAATCAGCTATACATATATCCCCATATCTCCTCCCTCTTGCATCTCCCTCCCACCCTTCCTATCCCACCCCTCTAGGTGGTCATAAAGCACCAAGCTGATCTCCCTGTGCTATGCGGCTGCTGATAATCTCTTTCTTAACAAACTTTTATGCAGTGGTTTTAGCATCACCTGATGATTCTTGCCTGAATCAGTGGTAATTTCTAACTATTATTATTTCCCCATTTATTAAATGACATTTGACGGTAAATAAGAGCTTTCCCTTTCCTTCCTCTCTTGCTCCCTTTCTAGATTGTAGTGTCAGTATGGACTCTGGATTTTTCTTTCATCCATTGTTTTATAAGCTGTTATATCTTCATCCTACCTGGAGCCCAGGGAGGGTGTTTGTGAGAGAAAGGACACAAAGAAGGGTGGTATGGGCAGTCCTTTAGTCTAAAATGCATCAACCCTAATGGGCAGAAATAAGTTTGACTTGGAATATGAAGAAGTGTATCAGCAAATCCAGGCTCTAAATAATCCCCTGTCCTGTGGGTAGGGGCTCCGTGGGGTGCTCTAATCTGGTGGAAGGCAGTATCTTGACCTGAACCTGGTGGCGCCACTGGAATTATGGGAAATTGCGGAGTGGCGAGAGTGACATGGAGTGGGTTGGGGGAGGCGTTACTTAGCCAGAGAAAGGAGTGTGAGTGTATTGTCTGGACTTTTAACTGGGTCTCCAAGTCTTTTCTCCTTGCCTCTTTCTACCATGTAGCACTGCTCCCTGCTCCCACTCCTGCTGGCCAGTGTCTGATGTCTATGCCCAACCCCATGGTCTGAAGAGGTGCCTACATCTTATCACTGACGGGTATAGCGAGAATGCCTGAGCTCTGGTTTTAAGCCCACCTCCACTCCTCGCCTGCTGTGTGACCTTGAGCAGGCAGTTTAAGCTGAGCCTCAGTTTCCTCAACCGTTTAATGGGATTAAATCTTCTTTTCCTCGAGGGATACCTGGAGGAGTCAAGGGGGCTGTGCATGTGGAGCAGTGAGCACAGTGTCTGGTACCAGCAAGTGTAGGTAACGCGATTCCGCATCAGCATCCTGCTGAGTGCCGTTGGTAGATGTACAGTTAGCTGTAGGCCCTGTGCTGTGTGAAGGAATTCACTTTATCTGGCTGTCCCTCAGGTGTGTCCCTTAGTACTGAAAAGCCACTCTGACACCAGGGGCCTTTGAGGCACCTTCTCCCTCTCTTTAGTTTCCAGCGTTTTCCTCTTAATCCTTGTCCCGTCACGTTGTGTGTAATAACAGTAGCTAACCCGACTGAAGGTGATGTGTCAAGCACTTTTCTACACGCTTTACATGCTGTCTATTCAATCTGCACAGCAATCCTGGGAGATTTTAAAATTTTTATTACTTTAAATTTACAGATGGAGAAACTGAGGCGCAAAGTTAACTTACCAAAAGTCAGACCACCAGTTGGTATGTGTGGGTGGGATTTAGAGCCACACAGTCTGGCTCCAGAACCCACATATAACCACTAGACCACACTTCCTCCCTGGTCTAGCACGGACGAGTGGGTCTGTGTCTTCTGGTTTGGTTGTTGGTGTGGATTTGCTTTCTAGCTAGGCTCCTGCTTCCTGCCTGCTTCCCAGTGAAGTGCCAGCATCAGCCTACTCTCTTCATTTCCTGCCATTTCCTCATGCCCAGTATGGACTCTTACTTCATCGCCTGCTGACCTGCTGTCTTGGGCTTCATTCCCTGCCTGCCCCTTCCTCCTGCAGAACATAGCTCAGCCTACAAATGGCGCTTTAGCTGCTGGGCTGGAGAACTAGAAGGCCCTTCTTAAGACTTACTGCTCTCCGGGCTGTGACCTCACACACTTGCTACCCACAGGCCTCTCCTATGAGCTTGTCACCAGCATCACCCTGCAGTCTTGCCAGAGCCCTTTGTCCCCAGCGGCCATGAACCACGGTGGTGTGTGTGTGCAGTACAGGGACCTGGTAGAGGAAGGTGGTTTAGAGCTGGAGCTTGGAATCAGGCAAAGCTGAGTTTCTATCCTAATCCTGTCACATACCACCTTGGGAAAGTTACTCAGCTTCTCCTGGCCTCAGTTTTCTTTTCTGCAAAATGGAAATAGTAATGATGGGAGGATGAGATGAGAAAGTGTATGTCAAAACGCTTAGCATAAAAACTCCTGAAATGTGAGGAAGGTCATAGGCTAGGTAATCGTACTGTGTCAATGTCAACTTCCTGGCTTTGATAACATACTGTAGTTGTGTAAGATGTTATCATTGGCAGAAACTGGGTAATGGGTATGTCGAAGCTCTCGGTACTAGTTTTGGAACTTATTGTGTGTCTACGATCATTTCAAAAAAAGATTTAAAAAACATTTAGCATAGTCCCAAATCTCAATTAATTGTAGTTTTTTAAATTATAAAATATCACCAAGAATTCAGTTACTTGGCTCAAGTTCAACTTTCTGAGGTGTGTGTATTTGTGTGTGTGTGTGTGTGTGTGTGTGTGTGTGTGTGTGTGTGTGAGAGAGAGAGAGAGAGAGAGAGAGAGAGATCTAAGATAAAGTAGACCAGACAGTTTCTAAAATTATTTCCCTTTTCTAATGAATAATATCAGTGGCCTCAGCAGCAACCACAGGCGAATTCCCTCCGTGCTGTAGTTTCATCTTCTCCCAGTTGAAAACCTTGTCTTTTACTTAGTAATCTCTATTCTCTTCAGATTTATTATTTACCTTCTATTTCAGTGGTTCTTAATCCAGGCTTCACAGTATACTCATGAGTGATTAAACCAGCATCCCTGGGGTAACGCCCAGAGAGCTGTATGATTTGAAAGCTTCTTTGGTTTGTGGAGTGCAGCAGGCCTGAGAACCACGGTTCTACCTGCATTGCAGGCTCCCCTTCGGCCCTTTCTCCCTTCCCTCCTTCTCTCACATCCATATTGCCTCGGTGTGTGCTGCTTCCACAGGGCACCATTTTTCTAATGACCATCGAGGCCTTTCCTGACCATGGTTCCCGGATACAGACGTTGCTCCCTTCTCTTGACAGTATTTATCTGGAGCAGATGTCTGGAGTTCTGGAATCATCACAGAATGAGCTCTCCCACCCCTCGAGATGCCATATGCCCATGCCATTTTAGATAACTGAAGTGTCACCAAATGTCCCTTATGTCGTCTTTCTCCAAAAGCCAGTTCAACAGAATTCAGGCGACGTACATGTTTCCTTTTGGGAATGTGATAGGTGGAAGTTTTCAGAAGGCACTGACTACTTTTGCTTACAGTTTCAGTGGCTGACGTGTTTTCACCACCTTCTGGATAAAATCACTTTGCGACATTGCCTCAGTTTCTTAGTCACCAGTCCTCCTTTATTCATCTTTTACAAAATGAGGTTTTGTCATAAAAATAATATACTTATCTTGTAGAACATTTGATAAAGGGTAAAAGAAAAAAATCCTGAATATAATCCCTGCTGTCATTTTGGCATCCTTCCTGAAGTCTTTATATCTATGACTTATTCTTACAGTCATAATTACAGTGTGGATGCAGTTTTGTATTCTAATTAAAAAAAAAATTTTTTTTTACTGAATTTTATCTTAAGCATTTTTCCAAGTTGCCACATAATGTGCGTGTGTGTGTGTGTGTGTGTGTGTGTGTGTGAGAATATATGTTGGGCATTTAGGTTGTCTCCAGTTTTTCATTCTTTACAGGAATGCTGTGATAAAAATCCTCATGCCTCTAGATATTCCCATATTTTAAGCTGTATCCCTAAGAGTAGGTAACTACAAGTGGAAACACTGGCTCAAAGGGCATCTTGACCCTTAATAAACTGTACCAGAAGAGGAGCCCTGGGAGCTCTTTTCAGTGGGACTTCTTCCAGCAGTTCCGATCAGTGCTGAACCCCTTAGGTTGAGTGGGATGGTGCTCATACCTCACAACTTTGAATTGACTATTATTACTATTTTTTTTCAAGATAGCTTGTCCTTTCTTAAAGCTGTATAGTGCCAGTGCTGATGATTTTTGTGTATTTTGCTGACGTACTGCTCACGGGAATAGTATAGTCACTTTTCGATCTGCTCCTGGTAGATGTCAATATCATCCCTCTTTTGTGTATGAGCAAAGGTTCAGAAGAATTAAGTGACTTGCCCAAGGGCACACAACTGAGAAAGAGCAGAACCAGGAGTTAAACCTGCACCGTTTTGGCCCCAAAGCCTGTGTGCTTTCCACCCCACTCCACCCCACCCCCGATCTGGAAACAGGGCACAGAAATAGAGTCATAAATTGTTCCTGGGTGGGGGGGAGTTGGAGGCAAAGGAGAGGAGAAAATATCTGCCTAGGATAGACTTCAGAAAGGTTCTTGCCCACAAGGAACCTAGAGTTTAGTGGAAGAAATATAAGTAAATCAATAATTGGGACTTCCCTGGTTGCGCAGTGGCTAAGAATCCGCCTGCCAATGCAGGGGACACGGGTTCGAGCCCTGGTCCAGGAGGATCCCACATGCTGTGGAGCAACTAAGCCCGTGCACCACAACTACTGAGCCTGCACTCTAGAGCCCGGGAGCCGCAACTACTGAGCCTGTGTGCCACAACTACTGAAGCCCGCGCGCCTAAAGCCCGTGCTCCGCAACAAGAGAAGCCACCGCAATGAGAGGCCCGCGCACCACAGCGAAGAGTAGCCCCTGCTCGCCGCAACTAGAGAAAGCCCGTGTGCAGCAACGAAGACCCAACGCAGCCATAAATAAATAAATTAATAAATTCATAAACTAATTAATTAAAAAAAGAAATTGAGTCTTTAAAAAATTACTGTACTACTGTGCAGTAGCCTTTGTTTTATTTATTAAAATACTAATTGCTTTATATAGTTAATATTAAATACAACAAAAATAAATGCTGTTATAGGAATAAACAGAGAAGAGCATTTTTACAAAGTTTTATTAAGATTTAATTGACATAGAAAAAAACTGCACATATTCAAATACATTTGGCATTTGTATACATGTGTGAAACTGTCACCATAATCAAGGTAATGAACACATCCATCACTCTCAAAATTTCCTTGCACTCTTTGTAACTCCTCCTTCCAGCCCCTCCGTACTATCCCCAGTGGATCCCCAGGCAACCACTGATTTGCTTTCTGTTGCTATAGATTATATTAATTACTTTGCATTTTCTAAATTTTTGTATAACTGGAATCATACAGTATGTAGCCTTTTAAAAAAAGCTGGCGTTTTTCACTTAGTCTAACTATTTTAAGAGTCCTACATGTTTTTGCATTTATCAGTAGATCCTTTCCATTAATTGCTGAGTAGTATTCTGTTGTGTGGCTATACCATGATTTGCTTATCCATTCAACTGTTGATGGACGTTGGCCTTTGCCAATTTCTGTAGTGGAAATATTCCCACCATGGCCAATTTCAAGTTACCAGTGTGAAGTCACAGAATGTGGAGTTGGGAAGAGATGCAAGAAACTATCTGCTCCATATATTCTAGGAAATTTGTCCTGGGCAGTAAATAGGCATGGAGTGGAGGGAACTGGAGCGTCTCATGAATGGAACACCTTCATCTTGGGGAGTTCTCTATCATGCTACTTGTGAAGATAGGGCTTGTTCCCACTTACAAATAGATGGTTTGGGACTTTGCCCATGTGATTACTGAGAAACACTATTGTGTTTACAGAGACTATTTGGTTTGAAGGAAGATTTATTGCTTAGGAAATAACTGTTGATTTTGGGTAGGACTGAGAACTGTTTTAAGGATTTTATACATTTATAATGATTTTTAAGAATGAAAGTAAATATATGAATCTTTTTTGGGGGAGAGGCTTTCTTTATACATTCCCTGCCTGGACATATTGTTGTTTTAACTTCATTTTAGATATCAGGTGGAATGCAAAAGAGCTAATTTTCAAAGTTAATAGAAAAAATATAGAAAAAAGCCCTGAACTGCTCTACTTTGTCCTTCAGTATTTTATGCATCTTCCTCTCTGTGACTATTAATCCATGTTTATAGGGTAACAATTTACATTTATAGGATTGGTTTTTATTCCACATGATCCCAAAATGTTCCTCTCTGATCTCTGCATTCATCATTGAATAGCAGCAGTTACCTGGCAGAAATACCACTGAACCGTGTCCACGGCACAGAGGAAGTCCAATCAGGGAATGTGGTCAGATGTGCCATGTAGAGGAGGTGGCTTAGAAAAGAGCAAGTTTTGAAAAGTAGGGGAATCAGGTCAGGCATGGATGTGGGAACTGCTTAGGGTTCATTCATTCATGATAACCATTGCCGAACTCCTACCACGTGCCAGGCACCATAGTAGGCATTAGGTTTAACGTGGAAACAAAATAGGCGTGGTCCCTGTCCTCATAGAGTTTATAGCTCTAGTACATGGCAGGGAGCTAAGGACTTCCTCAAGTCTGGACTCAAAGAGGCCTTCCAAAGTGACCATTTTTATTCTAATCAAACATCAAAGAAACCATTGGACTAAAACCTAGCTTTTCTGCCCTGAAAAATTTAGGTCCTGTGGTCACTGGGTGTTTACCCCAGAAAGGCATTTCTGGAACTTAGAGTTGCCAGGCATTCTTTGAAGGTACAAGAGAATCACTCACTTCCCTGTCTCACACTGACTAAAGCAAAACAATGTGGAGGATTTTTTTCTTGAGGATTCTATCCTGACCAAGACCTTGGCACCTCCCTGTGGCTCCTGATCTTCAGTTTTTCTCCCTTGGGTTAGTATGGATGGGCGTTGAGTGTAGTGCAGGCTCTTAACCTGGGGTCAGGCACTAGTGGATGACTTCAGGGGGTCTGGGAATGCCTCAAAGAGGGCCTAGGGTTACATATTTATTTTTCAGGGAATTTGAACCTTTCAATAGATTGTTATGAGAATTTGTGATTCAAGAAAAGCTTCAGAACCTTCAGTGCTTTGGAAAGAGCACTGTAGGTGGCAAGAAACCTGGGCCCTTCTCTAGCCATATTTCAGGCAAGTTATTAACTCCCGGTACCTCAGTTTTATCATCTGTACAACAGGGATAAATATTTTCCCTTTCTACCCATCGGGATCATTGTGAGATCAAAGGAGATGATTGTACATGAAAGTGCTTAGAAAATGCCCAGTACCGTGGAAAATCAAGTACACTGTTCCTGCTGTTACCATGGCAGATCATGGTGGGGTTAGTAGCTGAGGCAGGGGGTGCAGGACAGGGAGAGGAGTTGAATTTGGGCAAGGCATCTTTCCCCATCATCAGGGAGAGAATTAGCAATCTTTCCTAGTGCCTCAGTGTCCTTAATTCACCCAAGCCCTGGGGCCTTTGCTGTGAGCTCCAATTCATCCTGGGGTGAGAAACAGGAGTCAGGAGAAGGAAGAGAAAATCTTGTGTGGATGACATACGCAGGAAGGAGCAGAACCCCACACCAAAGAGAGAACACTTAACAGAGCAAGCAAACCTTAACAAGTAAGTATGATAGAGAAATGTACTTATTTCTCCTAAATACGTTCACTCTGAGTCTGGGCCTCACCTGGGAAGACCTTTTGTTTTTGGATCCCGAGAGACCTGGGTTTGAATGGGGCCTCTGTCATACGTGACCCGGGCAAGCTGCTTAATCCCAACCCCCCCACCCCCCCACCCCCCGCAGCACTAGTTTTCTCATGTGTAGAACAGAAATAATCATCCTTATGCTTTGGGGCTATTGTGAGGATTAAAAACAATACAGTATGTAAAGCTCAGCACAGTGCTTGGTGAACTGCAAATGGTCCTGGTACTAGGAGGTGGTCAACCAATACTGCAAATGAAGGATCCTTTCATGGTTCTTACTAAGGGCCTGGCCCTATTCTAAATGTTCTTTTAATCCTTATAATAATCTTTTGGGATAGGTACTACTAGCATGCTCATTTGACAGATGGGAATACTGAAATGTAGTTAAATAACTTGTCCGAGATCACTTAGCTTTCAAGTGTTGGAGCTGGGTTTTGAACCTCTGTTCTGTCTGTCTCCAGAATCCAAGTGATTAATCACTGAACCATGCTTAACCCCTCAGCTGAGTTTGAATGGTTCTGCCTGTCCCTCTGGAAGCCCATCAGCAAGATGTGAGACTTTGTCTTCTTGGCAGGGATCCTTCTGCATTTTAGCCCTTGCTCATCCTTGGGATATCCTACCAAACTCGGAAGAAGGATGGTCTATTTCACAGGCAAGGCCAGAGGGAAGCCTAGGAGGTTTGGGAGTGGTCTTTGCCAGCTTTTGGCTTGCTGCAAGGGCATTTTGTATCCCAGTCTCTTTATCACTGAGAACTCAATGTGGTTGATTCTCTTAAAATAGTGTGAACAACATCTCCCAGAGCTGGGAGGTGATCAGCTAAGTGTGTAAGGCAGCCCCACACTGTGGTGGCCCAGTGGAAAGTGGATCTGCTGGAAGCCAGCCAGAGTACTTCGGGAATATGAGCAGCTCTGCTGTGACAGTTGAGTGCATCTGTGGGCTGGACTCAGTTCTGCAGAGCTGAGTGACCTTGGGCATCAAGTTAGACTGTGGCCCTGCAGTTGTCACATCCTTCCAAAGGGTGATGATAGTTCTTGCTTGACTCAGTAGCTTAGACCAACAATTCAGAGAAAAGGATTATCTCCTTGATTACAAGTGGAAGCCCATTTTCTAAACAAAAAGTAGAAGAAGCTTCTCCTTTACTTGGGCTTCATTATCCATGGTGAGGGATGGGCAAGGGGTATTGAGATGTGTTTACCTGTTTGTTTAAAGGAAGCTTTTTCTTTAAAAAATATGTTTCTATTATAAATGTGATGCATGCTCATAGAAAAAGGAAAAGGGAAAATGTTACCCATTTTTCTTTCTTTTCAGATTGCTAAAATTTGATTTCCTCTATGAATATGTTTAACTTCTCCTTAATCACACAGTATCATGTTCTAAAACTTAACATTATGACCCACCCAACATTTCTCCATGTTTAAACTTTTATGAGCATCAAAAACTCTTAAATTTAGTCACTTAGTGGATGTACTGTGGTTTAGTAAACCATTTGCTGATATTTGAAAATTTTCCAGTGTTTGCAAATGTAATATAAACAATGCTGTGAGGGACATCTTTGTGTAAATAGATGGTTGTAGATTTAGGATCATTTACTTGGGTTAGATTCTCATACCCCAGGCAGATTTGTGGAACTCCCCAGAAGCACAGTGTGGTCTGAGATAAGAGGTGCTCTGGCTGTTAATGCTTTTGATGTTCTTCTTTAGATACTGTTCTAACTCTCCTTCACTTGGCATTTTCTTATCAAACAGGTATTAACTGTAATCTCTTTGGTCTTAAAATATTTTGACTTGACTTTTGTCAAGCAACCATATCTTCCTCTAATTGACGCACAGGATCTATGTAATTTTGATATTCATATTATCTATTGATACAGGACATTGGAGAGAATCCTTTCACAGCTGTACTGAGCATTCTTTGTGCACTCTGAAGCGTTTAATTCAATTCTGCATACGTTCGTTGATCACTAAAGAGCAGCTGCCAGTGAATTTGAAGGCGTGTTAATTGGGAGTCAGAAAATGTAGGTTCAAAATTTGGCTCTGCCCTTTATTAAGTGACCTTACACACAGAGACTAAGCTTGTTCTAGTTTTGTTTTCTGCCTAAGATGTGGAAATAATCTCTCTCTCGGTGGGTATTCGTGAAGATGAATAGATGATGACCTTAGTAAACTGTGTAGTTATATAAGTAAGAGCCACAATTATTGTCATACATGGAAAGTGTTCTGCTGGATACTGTGGGCGATGCTAAGAGGAACCATTCATGCATTCATTTATTCAACAAACATTTATTGAGTAACTACTATGTGCAGGGCAATGACCTGAATGCTGGGCATACAGTGGTGAATAAGGCCCTGTAAACCACTGAGGAGTTTATAATCTAGTTGTATAGATAGCTGTACTGTCCAATATGGTGGCCATTTCCTACATACGGCTAGTGCCAGTGAGGAACTGAATTTTTGATTTTATTTAATTTTAAGCAATTTAAATATAAGCTTGAAAAAAGAGATCATTCAGTAACCGTTATTGGAAAACTAATGTTTTCCATTGAGAATTATGTCTGGAACAACTTGAGTATGTGAATCTACATTTTAAGCTGTACATTGTATGAAATCTAAATACAATCAAGGATTTCCAGTGAAAATTTAGCCTCCTAATTGAGATATGCTGCAAGAGTAAAATCTACACTGATTTCTAAGACTTAACATATACAAAACAGGGAAATATTTAATTAATAATTTCAATATTGTTTACATGTTCAAATAATATTTTGGATGTATTAGGTTAAATAAAATATATTATTAATTCACCTACTTCTTTTTACTTTCTTAAATGTGGCTACTGGAAAATTAGTCATGCAGGTTGCATTATGTTTCTACTGGCAGCACCAATGTAAGTAGAGATGAGTGAGCCACAGGGTGAGCTCTAGTGCAGGCTGCACTGAGGTGCAAAATGCTCTGGGAATTTTGGAGGTGGAGAAGAGAAGCATTTCACCTGTGGGGGGTTCAGCAAAGCTTCTTGGAACAATGTCATCTGACTGAGCCTTGAAGGCAAGCTATATGGCTATTTTTAAGGTTAGGTTTTATTAAGGAAGAGCAAATTCCAGTAAGAGGAAACAGCTTTCACAAAAGCATAGTGGTCAGAGGGTTTGGGGCCTGTTATTAGGAAGTATAATGGATTTTTTTTTTTTTTTTAATGTCATCACCTTCTGCTCCGCCTTATCTGGAAGCCTCAGGGTTTTAAAGTTCTCTTATGCTGAGCCCTGCCCAGGTATCCTGCAATGTCATCCTGATCCCCCAGGGGGTGATAGAAAATATATACTCTTCCCAAAAGCACATTAGCTGGGGCATTCTGGACATAGGTCTGTAACAGAAATACAGACAGGTAGTTTCTGGGGCCGTAGTGACTTTGGGACAGTCTTGTGGTGCTCTAGTGCCAGAGTGACTTTGAGACAGGATTCTTGTGGGATCCTTAAGACCAAACCACTTGGCAGTCATCTGCCATCTGCCCTTAGGGCTGAGTATTAGCTTCTACTTTCCCCAAACTACCTATACCTCATTCCTCCTGATTTAAATGTTCTTTTTGGGCAGATGTGAGTAGCTAAAAATCTAAAAGCTAAATGTTGATCCAGTTCTCAGACTGGGAATACAGTTTTTATTTATTAATTTTTACTGCAAGTAATGAGGACCAAAACCAAGTGGAAAAATCATGGTCCTAGGAATCAGAAATCTGGAGTTTCAACCCTGCCCCTGCCACTTATCTGTTGTATGATTTTGGGCAAGTCACTCGTTCTGATAAAGTTTGTGGGATGGGATCAATAATACTTGTTTCAGAATTATTGTGAAAATGAAATAAATGGAGATAGATAAAAGTGTAAAGTTGGTAAAGTGCTATAAAACCTAAGGCACTGTTTTGAGTTGTCAGTAATAATAATTCTGTAATAATTGGCAATTACAATTATAGGTATTATTAGCAATGCCCACACAATCGTTAATAATCACATAAAATCACCAACAATTATTGTTACAAATTATAATTTGACTATATTTTAAAGTACAATTAATAAGCAGTTATGAAGAAACACTCTTTTGAACCTGAGAGAAAGAACTTTGTTTAGATAGGGATCTCCATATCTGCTCCCCATCATTTGCTTTTTTTTTTCCATGTGAATGTTATAGTTGGGAGGCAAGTGAAGAGTGAAGGGGAGGAGGGATGAGAATGGTTGGTTTGGAAGCTGTCAGCTAAACCTGAAGCGTCCTCTGTTGCTGTTCTCCATTCAGTAAGTAGTTACATCCTGTGCAATAGCTCTGTAGTTAGTTTCTCCTTTTCCATACTCTCCAGCTATTAGTTTGGCTCAAGTCCTTGACACCCCTCACCTTTCTACTCTAATAGCCTCCCAACTGGCCTCTTTGCCTTGAGAATCTCCTCATCTGACCCATCCTACCTTTAAAAACCTTCAGTGGCTCCCCATTGCCTACAGCATCTGTGCTCATCTGAGGCATTGGGAAACATTGTTGAATCAAAAGTCTGTGAATAACTTATTCTCTTTTTGTTTTACTCTTTAAAAACCCACTAGAGCAGGGTTCACTGTGTCATTCTGTCTAGCGTGAGAGCATAAGGGTGGAATTGGAGCTAATGCCTGGAAAAATCGCGAATAAACCCCAGATATGCCTGCAAGATGGGCCATCCATCATTTATGTTATGGGAGAAAATAGTTGAGAAATGGTAGCCTGAAGAATAAAATCCGTGTTCCCTTGCGTATCATAAAAATGATCCATGGTAAGTCCTTATTTCGTCTTGATCCTCCCCCATTCCCCCACCTCACCACTCCTGCCATCCTTACCCGCTGTGTTATCCCCCAGCCATACCGGTTGTGGTGACCTTTGTTTCCTACCCAGCATGTGTTCTTTCTTCTGTGGGAACAGCAGCCTCATTCCCTTTAGGGAAGCTCTGTTCCTCTACCTCCCACCCGCATGGCTTGGGTGGGGCTGACCCCACCTTCAGCCTCCTGGGTTGGCCCTGTATCTCAAGCCTGACTGGCAGAAGTGCAGGATTCCTCCAACCATGGGGATTGGCTGGAGGTGGGCAGGTGCCTCTAGCTGGGCCAATCAGAACCAACCTGTGGGTTTGTAGGAAGTATTGGGAGTGTGGTGCGGAGCTGGTAGGATGTGTCGGGTCCTTCCAGGGGCTGTGTTGCTGCCTGGGGAAAAGGCTGTCTGGGTATGAAGCTGACACAGAAGGTAGGAACACTGAGAGAGAAGTGGACACAGAGTCTTGACGGCATCACTTGAGCCCCTGCATCCTCTTGAAGCTAGATAAAGCTTGGTTTTATAAACCGATTTAGTGTCTGTCCGTCTGTCTTGCTTAAGTCTGTTTGAGTTTAGTTTCTGTGATCTCAAACCGAGTCCTAACCAATATACTAGACTCCTTACCATCTGCAGTCTTGGCAAGCCCATTACCATGACATGTTTTTGCTCATGGCCTGGAATGCTCCTCCCCGTCTCTCAGCCCAGCAGTGTTCTATGTATCTTTCTCTGCCCAGGTCAGGTATCCCCACTGCCTTCCCTTCCCTTCCCCGGGCAGAATGAGTCTCCTCTGTGAGTTCCTATAGCCCGGGGTCACACAAGTCATTACACTTTGTCTTACAGTTGCTACACGTGCATTGGAATTTCTGACCCCTTACTTATGAGATACTTACTAATTTCAGACACTTTCTTATTTAAATATATGTCCCGAACACTTTGCATAGCTTCTGTGAATAGACAATAAATATTTTTAATCTGAATTTAGTAGAAAAAGAGAAATAATAAAAGTAAGAAATAAAGAAAGAAAAAGAAAGAGAAAAAGTGCATTTTGCCCTTTAAAATGTGAGTCTTGGTCTTGGACTGTGGATAAAGGAAGATGGGAACAACTTGCTGAATAACAAGTTAAACCTATTTAATCTCTTTTTCTGAGAACTGTTTGTACTTGACAGCTGCAAAATATTTGGTAGCCCGAAGATGGGAGGAGTTTAGCCTAGCATACGGGGATGGTAAAAAGAGAGGCTGAAGAGATGATTCTAAGTTACATAAAGTCACCGTCAGTGATACTGTGTCCTGCACAGCTGAATAACTCCTACCAGCTGATGGGATGTCAACTCTGGAATGTCTCTCAGGACTCTTTCCTTTTCATATTCCCTGGTTCAGGCCGTCCCTAACACTGGACTACTGAAGAAGTCTTCTCACTGGGCTCCTTGCCCACCTTCTTTCACACATAGTTCATCCTGTATGTTGGGTCAGAATGATCCTGTAAATCTGCCCCTGTCACACCATTGCTTGCAAGCTTTAAGTCCCTAAGATATCTCTTTAAAGCATCACTTAGGACTTGGCTATGGTAGGGCCTGAACTTTCTTTTACAGGCTCATTTTCCAGGACTCCCATTCTTCCCTGTAGTGTTCCAGCTAAAGTGAACCATATGCCATATGGTTCAACAGTCATATGTCCTGACTGTTGACCATGCCCTGCTGTTTTCTGTTTTGGTAGTTCTCTTAGGGAGATCGCTCCACCTGGAATATTCAATTCCCAACTCTGCAAGACCAATAGCTGTCATCCTTTGATGCCACAGATGAATGCCACCCCCTCCCTTGTCCGCATTTGGAACTGCCCTAGAATGTTTTAGTCATTAGGGTCATTTGTATATACATTCTGTATTAGGATAGGGTTGCCACTGTAATAAACAAGACAAGCCTCAAATCTCAGTGGCTTAACACAATAAAACTTTATTTCTCACTTGGCCACCATCCTATGCAGCTTGAACATCTCTTCTCTCTGGCAACTTCCAACTCAGAAACTCAGGAATCTGGGCATCTTCCATAATGTGGCTTTACCATCTCAGAGACCTTAGCTTCCAACGGTCTGTCTAGAGAGCAGGAGAGAAAGAGAGAGAGGATGGTGGATGGTGTGAGATGTTTTAGAGGCCAGACTGGGAAGTGGCACATGTTATTTCCATCTACATTCCGCTGGCCAGAACTGAGTCTTATGGTACCAGTCTAAAAGCAAGGGTGGCTGGGGAATGCAGTTTCCGTGTGAACCCTGGAAGAGGAAATGGAATCGGTGAGCCTCTGGCCAGTCACTTCCAGCTTCCTACTGGAGAAATTTGTCTCATCATTTCTGCACCCTTTGGCATTTCTGAACAAAGTGCCCTAAACATATAAGGTGACAGTGAAATCGACACCCATGAGGACCTGTGTACGGGCAGCGCTGCACACATTATCTTTTGCTACTTTATTTTGCTTTCTTGCTCCTGAGCAGGGATAAAACCTTTAGTGCCTTCACTTTATACCTTCTCCCCACTTCTCCTCCCCCTTCTCCTCCTTCTTCTGTCTACATTTTTCCTCCTTATTATCTAAATTTTTCCTATTCTCTTTGCCTTCTCTTAACCTACTTTAATTCTCACCCAAAAACCAATTGCAAAAGGCGTAAGTATACACAGAGTCAGGAATGGATGTGTTTGTGTTCTTGGGCAGGTAGAAAAGATGGTAACCACTCCAATTCCTTCTATTCATTTTTTTGGGGGGGGAGGTGTTAAATAAACCTTTTATTTGGGAATAGTTTTAGATTTTCAGAAAAGTTGCAAAGATGATAGAGCATCTCCATATACCCCTCACCCAGTTTCCCCTAACGTTAACATCTTATGTTTATGGGGTACTTTTGTCAAAACTAAGAAACTAACATTAGTACAGTGCTATTAACTGAATTCCAAACTTTATTTGGATTGTGCCAATTTTTCCACCAATGTCCTTTTTCTGTTGCAGGATCCCATTCAGGGTACCACATTGCATTTGGTTTTCATGTCTCCTTAAGTCTCATCTAGTCAGTAATATTTTCTCAGTCTTTCTTTGTTTTGGATGACCTTGACACTTTCGAGGCGAACTGGTCAGATATTGTGTAGAATGTCCCTCATGTGGGTTTATTTGATATTTGTCATATGATTAGTCTGTGTTCTTGGGAGGAAGACCACAGAGGTGAAGTTCTGTCCCCATCACATCATATCCAGGGATAAATGATATCCACATGATATCACTCATTATAATAAACTTGATCACTTGTTTAAGGTAGTGTTTGCTAAATTTCTCTACTGTAATGTTACTGTTTTCTTCTTTCCATACCCTTATTCACTGGCTACCACTCACTAAGTCCAGCTCAAGGGGGAATGGGATTAAGCTCCACTTCCTGAAAGGGAGAATATCTACTTAATATTATTTGGAGCATCCTATTCTTTATGCTTCCCCACTTAAATGCTTTCAAAGCCCCTGTAAATAGATTTGTGCCTCAATGGCAGACATAGATCATGGCCTCAAAAACTATCTCTCTGACAACTAAATGAAGAGCCTTGCAAATTCTTATCCCATGGGTAAGAGGAAGAGTCCATCCTGAGGAATCAAAACAAAGCGAGCAAATGAACCTATTAGCATCTAACCCTTCTGTGAAGTAGCACACCTTGGAGCCGGCTAATGACTGCAAAACGCTGCTTGACTCATCACCACCTCCGTTACTCATGAATGCACACGCTCACTCTTGGGTGAAGTGGTGAGGTGCCTAAGCTTTCCAAAACTGCTCCCGTTCTTTGTGGCAGGCTAAGGTGCTGACGTATTCTGTTGGTGGGTAAGGGAAGTGGGCAGGAGGGTGCATTTTGCCGCTGTAACAGCCACAATCATGCCCTCTCTAGCTAGCTAAGAGCATCAGGGATGTCAGAGAGGAACCTTAGAATGTTTGATGGGAGGTGGAGTTTCTCGCTTCAAAGCCCCCTTTCTCAGCTGTCAGGAAAAGTGTGAAGAGAATGCTTTTGAAATAAAAATTGAAATGAATCACAGCTCTAATTGTTTTCCATTTATAATCATAGTTGGGTGAGATCATCTAGATGGATCACTTTATTCTACATGTGAGCATCTACAGATGATGTGAAAAGTAATGCAGCTGAGTGCAGGAACCAGGCCACCTTAAGACGTACCTGCTAATTCACATGCTCATTGGGACATACAGTTCTGAGAGGCAGGAGCTGGAAGAGAAAGAAGAATGTGGGTTTTGGCATCAGGCACACCCGAGTTTCAATCTTTTTAAAAAAATTTATTTTATTGAAGTATAGTTGATTTACAATGTTGTGTTAGTTTCTGCTGTACAGCAAAGTGATTCAGTTATACATATATATACATTCTTTTTCATATTCTTTTCCATTATGGTTTATCACAGGATGTTGAATATAGTTCCCTGTGCTATACAGTAGGACCTTGTTGTTTATCCATTCTATATATAATAGTTTGCATCTGCTAATCCCAAGCTCCCAATCCATCCCTCCCTCACCCTCCTTCCCCTTGACAACCACAAGTCTGTTCTCTATGTCTGTGCATCTGTTTCTATTTAGTAGATAAGTTCATTTGTGTCATATTTTAGATTCCACATACAAGTGATATCATACGGTATTTGTCTTTCTCTTTCTGACTCACTCCACTTAGTATGATAATCTCTAGGTCCATCCATGTTGCTGCAGGTGGCATTATTTCATTCTTTGTTATGGCTGAGTAGTATTCCGTTGTATATATATATACCACACCCTCTTTATCCATTCATCTGTCATTGGACATTTAGGTTACTTCCATGTCTTGGCTATTGTAAATAATGCTGCAGTGAACATTGGGGTGCATGTATCTTTTCGAATGAGAGTCTTCTCTGGATATATGCCCAGGAGTGTGATTGCAGGATCGTATGGCAGCTGAGTTTCAATCTTGACACTGCCATTTGTATTAGTCAAGTAACCTTTGCAACTTTATCTCTCTTGAGCCTCAGATTTCTCAGCTGCAAAGTGGAGTTACTGAAATTTTCTTAGGATAGTTGTTGCAAGGATTAAATGAGGAAATACCTGTTATGTACCTACCTGGTATTTAATAGATGGCAGCTGCATCAGAATGCTTTTGGTGCAAATAACAGAAAATCCAACTGAAAATGGGTAAAAAAATCAAAAGAATATTTATGTTATTTCACATGAATAGAAGAATAGTAGTAGGATTACTCCAAGATTGGTTGTTTCAGAGGCTCAACATTGTTATCAAAAGTCCAGGTTCTTTCCATTTTTCTGCTCTGTTGTCCTCAGCAGGATGGGTTAGTCTTCAGAGTAGTTCTCCTCACAGTCATAACATGGCTGCTGACTTCCAGGCATCATGTTCATAGATGACACCCCAGAGGAAGTTGAGGTATCTCTCCCAGTGTCTTTCTTTTTTTTTTTTTTTTTTAAAAAATTGGTTGTTTTTTTTTTTTTTTAAACTTTTGGGTTTTATTTATTTATTTATTTATGGCTGTGTTGGGTCTTCGTTTCTGTGCGAGGGCTTTCTCTAGTTGCGGCAAGTGGGGGCCACTCTTCATCGCGGTGCGCGGGCCTCTCATTATCGCGGCCTCTCTTGTTGCGGAGCACAGGCTCCAGACGCACAGGCTCAGTAATTGTGGCTCACGGGCCCAGTTGCTCCGCGGCATGTGGGATCCTCCCAGACCAGGGCTCGAACCCGTGTCCCCTGCACTGGCAGGCAGACTCTCAACCACTGCGCCACCAGGGAAGCCCCCAGTGTCTTTCTTAAGGGTGAGGAAACCATTTTCAAAAGCAACCCATCCCCATTCTTCCTTTCCCTGTTGACTACTCTTCACATCCCATTGACGAGAATTACACCACAGATTTGTGTCTAAATCATGGGTCATCATAATTGGTTTAGACCAATCAGGATCCACTCCTGGGACACTGTAATTGGTTAGACCAATCAGGATCCATCCTGAGGCAAACGGTGGTCCAGCCTCCCTGACACCTGAAAAAAAATATGAATACTGTTAAGAAGGAGGAGCATCTGAATATGTCAAAACTTTTGCAGGTTCAGCAAACAAGGTTATTGTGGTAATTCATGAGGATGGACATTGACCTGATTGATTAAAATGTAGATATCTCTTCCTCCCCTTTAAATTGGTTCACTCTTTAATATGGTAGGATGTCAAAGTTTGAAGGAATCTCTTTAAAGCATGTCTAAAGAATGATTACTTTCTCTTCTTGAACTCCCACCAGTATACAGGAGTCTGTCCCTGAAGCATGGATGAATGGCTTCTGGTGAACCAACCCTGGGGTTATATCTTGAGGTGATTATTTACATCAAAATTAATTGAAGTTAAATAAAGTTACAAGTTCAGTTCCTCAGTTGTGCTAGGCACATTTCAAGTGCTCAATAGCCACATGTGGCTAGTAGGTACTGTATTAAACAATGCCAATTATATAACATTTCCATCATTGCAGAAAGTTCTTCTGGACACCACTGCTATAGGTTATCCTCCAGACCGTTCCAGTTTTAAAATTATGAAGAACAGACTCAGGATTACCAATGCCTATGTACAGATTTAATAATTTGATGGATGTATTGATTGGTTGGAAAAAAAACAAAAATAATTTATGGGTCAACGTTTAGAAATTCTTACCATAAATTATTTGTCAGCTGATCCATGTGAAGCAGAATTAATGATTCTCAATGTGCCTAAATCTATAATACGAGTTTTAATTAATTAGTATTTAATTTCTTTTGTGCTTACTCATTTATTCCTACAAACCTCAATTCTTGCATATTCTGGGAGTGATAATTTCTGACCTATTATTTTCTCTCTTGTCTTGGTCTGCCCAGTACTCTGCATTTCCCAGCTGTTAACATCTTCATCAACCAGAAGATGGGGAAAGGAGAGTGTATTGAATTCAAATAGTGAAAAATTACAGCTTGTCAGTGTCTTGGGTGGAGGTTTGGTGAGAGAACATTGGTTCAAATAAGGAGTTTGGACCATCTGTTGGTTTAACTATATACTGGTATTATTACTAATAGTACCTTATATAGGCATCTCCCTCTCACATTTTTTATTTCATTTAATCTTCCTGTAAGTTATTGCATTATCCTCATTTTCATACAAGAAGAGAGACTAAATTACTATTGTGTAATGTGGTACATTAGTTGGGGTTAATGTTTTTTAATTTTATTTAATTTTATTTGAATTTGGCGTAATAAAACACACACTGAATACACACACACACACACACACACACACATATAGCACATGTTTCAAAAGGTTATAAAACTAGAATTTGAACACGGAACTTCTGATTCAAAATTTGGTGCTATTCATATCTGTGGCTGCTTTCTTTGTTCTTTTCTATACTTTGTACCTTTCCCCTTTGCCAGAGATAATTGACACATGGCCATGCTAAACTCTCATAGGAAGTTGTGAAATACAAAATAAAGGGACTCACTTCATAAATAATCATGAAAGAGCTTGGGGATCTTGACATGAAAGGTATGCTGAATTATAATTATATAGAGGTACATAGATTATAGTAGAATTTCCTTCTTCAGTCAGAGATGTAAACACTTATGGGTTGATGCAAGCCTCTTATTCAGCATAAGTAGCCATTTCTATGTACATGCTGGGATAATGTCAAAGAGAATGGAGGGTAGGAGTAGGAGATGGTGAATTGAATGGACTGACATGTCTTTTTTCTCTAATGTATTCTCTGTTAATATTGTTTCCAGAGAGGAAACACTCTTTCAACTGATGTAGACAAAACTTGAATAATAGGTCGAGTGAACTGGATAACAAATATTGAAGTGGAAAATGGTTATTGGATCTTTTCATTATTTAATCTGATGATGAACATCCTTTGTCACCTCCCCTTCTGTTTCTTATCCAGTGGACAGAGGAGATACAACAGCTGGCAATGAATCCATCCTTCACATGGTTGATTATTCAATTTTAGGACCTTTATTTAGCTGTGGTTGCTAATCAGCTTTTTTCCAGGCAGTCTCCACATTGCTTTTTAATAATGGTGGCACCCAAGCAAAGCATGTGACAGGGATTAATTTAATTGTGTTGTCCAGAAAATGGAGCATAGGCTGTAAGGATGCTGCAGTTGTACAGCCCTTGAAGAACCAGGTGATGCTGACATTTTTCCTAATGGGGAGTGAAGATGGAAAGTGCTGGGGCTGGAGGTGGATCTTGGTTTAGTTTTAGATTGCTGTGGATTACTTGCTGTGCATCTTTGCTTGTAGCAGGAAAGCTGGTTTCTGGAAGCAAACTTCTCTTCATAATACATATTGTGTTTTGTATCTTGCAGGGTCTTTATTGAACCAGACCCTTACTCTGTAAAAACACTGTGATATTCTCATGCCCCATCACGGATTACTATAGACAGGAATAAAATGGATGAATGGATGAATGAATACATGACTCTGTGAGTAGGGGTGAACTACATAAAGAAATTGCAATGCTTTATAACTACTGAGTTTAAAAAAAGCCTCTTGGGTGTAATTGCTTCCTTCTTTTTCTACTAAGGACTGCTAAATAAACAACACCAAACTACTTCCAATTAAACAAGTGAACTCTGCATGCCTTTTCACATGAAGGCAACTAGGCAACTTTTTGGAAAAGGAGGCAGACATTTTAGATTCTCTGAGGCTCAGACACTTCCTCTGTTTAATTATGATGCAGTAGAGATTTTTTAAATTGAAATATACTTGACATATAATTTTATACTTGTTTCAGGTGTACTACATAATGATTTGATATTTGTATATATTGTGAATGATGCAGTATAGATTTATCCTGGGAACAAAGAACTGAGCTAAAGCCTCCTCAACATGGATCAACATTTCAGCAACTTTGGCCTGCTGTTATTGATACATGCTTGTTTTGGCCCCTCTCTCTTTGTAACTCAATAATCATTTTTATCAGAAAGAGTCCTTTGATGAGAGATAAAACCAAGAGAGAAGTAACATTGAGCACTTTGAATCAATTTATTCTTTCAGCAAATATTTACTGGGCGTTTACTATGTGCTGGACACTTCTGGGCACAGAGGAAGCAAAAACGGATGAATGAATTAAGGTTAAGTTAGCAGAGTTGACCATAGAGGGCTATCTGTGCTTCCTTCAAAATTTACTTTGAGAGGTCTCACTTCTCACCATCACTACCCCAAAAGGTCTTTTTCAAAGTATTTCCAACAACCTACAGGATTCGCTATGAGAGGAGTTCTGGCAATGTAATTTTCTCTATTGTATCACATTTCCCTTGATGCTTTAGTCTTCCTTCTAGATTGGCATGTTGGGAAGCAACACTTAAGACTCTTAATCTGCTGTGAACTCTTTTTGGGGAAGACTTTAGATCTCTGTATGCAGGTCACTGAATGGTTTTGCTTAGGAGCAAGGCATAATGAGTTTTGCAATTTAGAAGTTCTCTGTCATTAGAGTGAAGAATGGAAGTCCTTGCCTCTCTTCTTTGCCTTCCTTTCTTTCTTCAACCTCTTCCTGTTGCACTTTTCTCTCTATCCCTTCTTTGGGACTGCTCTTGTCTAGGTTCCTACTGATTCCCACATTGCCAAATCTGATTGCAGCTTGTTTGCCTTCATCTCATTTGGTCCATGCCAAAGGAATTAACCAATTCCTTCTTCTTAAAACACTTTTTCTCTTGGCTAATGTGACCACCACATTCTCCTGGTTTTAAAAAAATACCTCATTGGCCATTTTTTTCCTCAGTCTTCTTTACCAGCTCTTCATCCTCTATTTGACCTCTCCATCTCAGAGGATCTTAGGGCTTAGTCTTCAGCTTCTTCTCTCGGCTTACCTTTGCTGATTTTATCTGTCCCAAGTCTTTATCTTTTGTTTCAACACTTAGACTATTATGTGCCTAGGTGCGGTTTTCTTTTTTTTCTTTTTTTTTAAAGAATTCCTTTATTTTTATTTATTTATTATTTATTTATTTTTGACTGTGTTGGGTCTTTGTTTCTGTGCGAGGCCTTTCTCTAGTTGCAGCAAGCGGGGGCCGCTCTTCATCGCGGTGCGCGGGCCTCTCACTATCGCGGCCTCTCTTGTTGCGGAGCACAGGCTCCAGACGCGCAGGCTCAGTAATTGTGGCTCACGGGCCTAGTCGCTCCGCGGCATGTGGGATCCTCCCAGACCAGGGCTCGAACCCGCGTCCCCTGCACTGGCAGGCAGACTCCCAACCACTGCGCCACCAGGGAAGCCCTGGTGCGGTTTTCTTGAATGTGCTCTTAAGTCTGTACATTTTTGTTTTTTACTAACTTTGGGAAGTTTGGGCCATTTTTTCTATTATTTTTTTCTGGCCCAATTTCTTTCTCTTCTCCTTCTGGGATTCCAACTACCTTTATGATGGACCTTTTGAAATTTCCCACAAGTCCCTGAGGCTCTTTTAATTTTTTTCAATTTTTTTCCTTGTTCTTCAGATTAGGTGATTTCTATGACATCTACCTTCAAATTCACCGCATCTTCTTTGTCTGTCTGCCCCTACTATAAACTTAATGAAGTTAGGGTCCTTGTCTATCTTGGTCACTGCTGTGTCTTCACTATCTAGAACAATGTCTGGCAAGGAAAGAAGGTAATGTCTGTGGTCTAGAGTGATACAAGGAGAAGCTGAACTAGGGCACTGGTAATCAGGAGGAAGAGAAGATAGACCCAGTAAGGTATCTTATCATCAGTAATATTATCAGATCAGTTTGAAATTCAATTCAAGCAAATTATCCTAAGGCAGAGATTGAGTGAATTAGGTTTAAATAGATCTCATTGACTCTAATGAGGTGACCTCATTAGGGCTCCTAAGGGTCACTGATTCATTCATGGGGGCCCAAGGCTTGGCTCTGATGTACAAATGACAGAGCATTTGCTTCTTTCTAAACATTTAAGGATTTAAAATTTTCAGTTCATCCATCCAATGAACCAATCATCTAACCAACAAATTATTACCCTTACTGAGAGTTGGATCCTGGGCCAGATCCTGAGTATACAGTGGTGATTATGTACGTACCTTATGTTATAAGACTAGTAGAGTCAGAAGTTCAAAACAGTCAGTGCCATCCAGCATGATAAAATGCTCTAAACAGGGTATGTGCCAGGGCCTGTCACTTTGAGAATGTGTATGAAGGGTTCAGGGAGCATTTTGAAAGGAGATGCTTGAGTTGTGACATTTGAAGGACAAGTAAAACTCCTCAGACATCAAGGGAAAAGCTTGTGTGCAGATCCATGCAGAGAAACCATGAAGAGGTCCATAACCAGTGGGAAAATTCCATACCCTGTGGTGGAATGTGGCAGTCTTGATTCACATAGCTTTATCCTGACCCCCTCAACTTGAAGAAACTAAGAACATGAAGCAGGGATTAAGATCCAAAATGCCCAATAAAAGCTTGCAGTAATAATGGCACTTATTACCATTATTGGTATAATGGGGGCTGGGCAGAGATGAGCTCAGGAGTTTCTCTTGTACTTCTTGTCATCACTTGCCCAGCTGGGAGGTAGTAAGGGCAGAGGGGCTGTCATTTTCCAGGGTCTTGCTTCTCTCCTTTTCCTCAATATATCAATAAGATTCACGGCGATGCCATCGAAGTACTTCGTTATCTCTTGCACCAGAGTTGATCAAGGAGGAGAGAGAGGCACAAGGGAATCTGCTTTCTACTGGTTAGGTTGTTGGTGAGTGCTGCAGGGCCAGAGGAGTTTGGTCATACGTAGTTAGGGAGGTAAAGGACTGTGATCGTTTTGCAGCTCAGGAACCAGGGGGTCTAATGAGGGAAATTCCTCATGCTGAGATTACAGATACGAATAATGGCCGTACCAGGACAGTAATACTCAAGTATTCTAACTCCTGCTCAGGTACTTTTCCCCAGAATACCACAGGGAAGGGAGGAAGAGAGAAAGAAAGGAAGAGGGGAGAGGAGAAAAAGGGAGGAGAGGAAGAAATCCTTAATTAATATTCATATTTTGACCAAGTTTGCAATGTACTTTCCTGGTCTTAGTTACTTAGCTTCTGTACTTTGTAATAGAGAATTGTTCGCATTTCTTTCAGGAAAAAACTGTGGTATTTTTCCTTTGGAAGATAGATAGATACGTAGCTTCTGTAATGAGAGAGAGAAAGAGAGTTGTTTTGAACGTGAGTGAAAAACTGTTCCTGTAGGCTCTGCCTTTCCTATTTGCACATATTAGCACTATTTTCTGAAAATAAGAACAAACAACAACCAGAAAGAGAAATCTCTATTAAAACTATTTAATCTAAGTAAGTGGTCAGCTTCGTTTTTGGACTTGTGTATTGGAAATATTCTTTCATTATTATTGTATGAGGTATGTTGTTTCCAGGTAATAAGGAAGAAAAAGCTTGGAAGTTCAGAATCACAATTTTATAATTCTCTAACTTTGTAAAGTACCATATAAGAGAACTTTAGGCTTAGTTATATTGGAACAATGTGTGCTCTATTTTAATCCTGAACTGAGATAACAGAGTCATTGGGAAGATTATTTCTGTCTTAACTTAGTAGACGAAGAAAAAATATATAAGCCCATTAAAACAACTTAGGGTCTTTGAAAGCAGTAAAGAAGTTATACTATTACAAGACTGTTTTTGTGTTATTTCAAGTTAATGTGGAGTGACTTGAAGAGATTAAATGCAAAAAGCTTTGAATCTGAGGAAAACTATTTAACAGCAAGGCAATTGAAAAAGCAAGAGTGAGTTTATTAGCATTGTTTTTTTCTTTTGATAAATCGCTACTAATGTAATGCCTTGATAAAAAGAAACTTGAGAGCTACTATTATATTTTAACAAATTAAAAATAATTTGTTTTCCTGTTACTAAAGTATTACGTCACATGTGCGCTAATATACTGAATTTGGTAAGCAAGTAAGTATACGTTAGATGACCCAGTAATCACACAACTGGGCATATACCCTGAGAAAACCATAATTCAAAAAGAGTCATGCACCACGATGTTCACTGCAGCACTATTTACAATAGCCAGGACATGGAAGCAACCTGAGTGTCCATCGACAGATAAATGGATAAAGAAGATGTGGCACATATATACAATGGAATATTACTTAGCCATAAAAAAAAATGAAATTGAGTTACTTGTAGTGAGGTAGATGGACCTAGAGTCTGTCATACAGTGAAGTAAGTCAGAAAGAGAAAAAGAAATACTGTATGCTAACACATATATATGGAATCTAAAAAAAAAGAAATGGTTCTGAAGAACCTAGGGGTGGGACAGGAATAAAGACGCAGACATAGAGAATAGACTTGAGGACACAGGGAGGGGGAAGGGTAAGCTGGGACGAAGTGAGAGAGTGGCACTGACATATATACACTACCAAATGTAAAATAGATAGCTAGTGGGAAGCAGCTGCATAGCACAGGGAGATCAGCTTGGTGCTTTGTGACACCTTGAGGGGTGAGATAGGGAGGGTGGGAGGGAGACGCAAGAGGGAAGGGATATGGGGATATATGTATATGTGTAGCTGATTCACTTTGGTATACAGCAGAAACTAATGCAACATTGTAAAGCAATTATACTCCAATAAAGATGTTAAAAAAAAAGAGTATACATTAGTATATTGAAATTAGTATACAAATAATAAGAAGAAAAAATTTAAAATGTAATTCCAATACCCAGATATAACCATTGCTGTGTCTTTTATATAGTTTTACTGTTTTCGTATGTGTTTCTCAAGAACAACTTTATAATTTAAATTTATAATTTATAATTAAATTTTATTATAAATTATAATTATAAAGCAAATTATAATGTGTTCTTTGCACGAACACTATATCAGGGGCATCTTTCCATATCAGTAGATGTACATCTTCAATACAGTGGTCTCAACCATTTTGTTTTACTCCAGCACAACTGAGGGATTAAACACAGTATCGATAGCGGTATTCTGTCAACTCTTTTTTTAAGGGGTGAGGAGATGGGGTGGAGAGGAGGGAGGAAAAATGGTCAGTTTATGTCGAAAAAGCTCCACGTGACAAATACCTATCTGTAACATCACTTTTAATGATTGTATAAATTATAATGTTTTAAAAACAAATTCCCAATTGTTGGCCATTTAGGTTGTTTCTAATTTTTAAACATAATGTGTAATATTGTGATAAACACTCCTCCCCACCCCCATCTGATTATTTCCTTACAATAAATTTCTAGGCGTAGAATTATACTATCAAAGAGCCTTTCCTGCACTAGCAGTACCTTGATTTTAGGCCATTGCCGAATTGTTCCCAGAAGTGTCGTTCCAGTTGATACTATTGCTAGTAGTTTATGAGATTGTCCATATTCTACCATTTAGGCCAAGATCATTTAAAAAAATCAATGCCAATTTGATGACAGAAAAAAGTTATCATTGTTTCATTTACATCTTAAAACTGAATGATGAAGGTGAACATTTTTATAATTTTATAGACTATTTGAATTTCTTTTTATATATGTTTCATAATATATATTTATCTTGTGAATTGTAAGAATTATGACATTACTCCATTTTTATGTCATTAACATGTTACAGTTTCTCCCTCGTATGTTGTTTACTTTTAATTTTATGTTGGGTGTTGACATGTAAGAATTCTTACAAAGCCAAATTTCTTAACTATTTTCTTTGTTTTTCATGCTTAGAAAAATAAATTTTCTAAGTAAAATTTCTGAATAAAATGTTCACTTTCATATCATATACACAGTTCCTTAAGCTTTAATTTAGCATGTATGTATTTCAAAGTTTTTCCATTTCTATCTTTAATGTACTGGTGTTTATTTTGGTGTTTTGCATAAGATAGATACTAAATTAATTTTTTTACCAAATTGCTGTATAGCTAATACAATATTAAAATTCTTTCTCCACCAATGTTAAATGCCACCTTTTCATATTCTAAATTCTGAAGTTTACTTCAGTTCTTTCTTGACTTCAAATTCTAAGCCATTAATCTGCCTTATTTTTCCTGCACTAGTATCACATTATTCGACTTACTGTAGCTTTAGAAAACATCTGTTAGTTTCTGGTTGGGTAAGTTTCCTTTCATTACTGTTCTTTTCTTTTTTCCAGAAACATCTTAATCGATGTATACATTTAACCTTCCAAGAAAAAATTAGAGTATCTTTTACATACATCTCAAAATCCAATTGAGATGGCATTAAACGTATAGATTATTTGGGGGATAGTTTCCATCTGTACAATATTGAATCTTTCAGTTCAGGGATTGGTGCGCTCTCTACTTATTCTAGTCCTCTTCTGTGTTCTTCAAGAAGGTTTTATTATTTTTTTATATGGTACTTGTTACGCTGTTTCTAGGTATTTTATATTTATTGTTGCTATTAGAAGATCCCCACCTTCCACATTATGTTGTCTTGATTATTGTTGATATATATAGGAAATTTTTTATACTATATTTTGTTATTTTTCTTCCAGAGTTCTTATTGGTCCTCTTTTGAGTTTTCCTGGTAGACAATCACAGCATTTGCAGATCAACCCAGAAAAGTTATCTTCTCTTATGTCTTTGATTATTACTCTTGTTTCATTAGTTCTGCTCCTTCATTAGGAGCTACTATTATATTAAAGTATAATGGTCCCTAAGTATCCACGGGAGATTGGTTTCAGGAGTCCCTGTGGATACCAAAATCCATGGATGCTCAAGTCCCTGATATAAAATAGTACAATGAATACAGGGGGCCCTCCATATCTGCAGGATTCAACTAAAGGATGAGAAACCCGAGGATATGGAGGGTTGACTGTACTTTCTCAGTGTTTTTCTTCGCATTCTGAAGAGCTCTTAATTTGGTCTTCCACATTAATCTCTATATTAGTTAGGGTTCACTACAGATGCAGAACCAATAGGATGTATGTATAGATAGAAAGAGATTTTAAGGAATTGGTTCACGTGATTATGGAGGCTGACAAGTCCCAGGACCTGCATTTGCCGTGCCAGTGACCCTGGAGAGTCGATGTTATGGTTCTAGTACAAATGCTGACAGGCTTGAGACCCAGGAAGGGTAATTTGAGTCCGAAGGCAGAAAAGAACCAATGTCCTCGCTGAAGAAAGTCAGGCAGGGGCTATTCCCTCTTACTCACCAGAGGGTCAGTTTCAGGCTGTTGTGAAAACTGGAACCTTTCCTATTAAGCTGTTGCTTTTCTGAGACTCCTCTGTCAGCTCTCAGTAGGAGCCTTAAGTGAGGCAAGCTTAGACTTGCATTTAAGACTTTGGCTTAACCTGGGGCTTTTCAGTGTCATCCTGTATGTTTCCAGTTGACAGTTTTGGCTTACTAGCTTGAGTGTTTCCAGTCTCCCTTCATTTCTTCCAGTTTCCTGAGAATCTTCTTGAGCTTTTTGTAGACTTAGAATTTTAGTATAAACAAAGCATGTCCAAATATATCCATGGTCATTGTGAAAGGCAGGGATTCAGTGAGGGAGGGAGAAAAGAGAAAATAAAAACTGACTTTCAGTTTGCCATTGAGGCTGGTATTTTTCAGCTCCTCAGTCCCCATGCCTTGGATACCCTCTCACACATTATATGGCTTGGCATTGGTGCTACTCCCCCCATCCTGGAGGAGTCCTTATAGAAGAAATTCTGGGTCAGATCAGAAGTCAGCCATATCACCATAGTATCACAAAGAACACAGAGCAACTGCAAAATGCTTTATGACCTCAAGGTACAAGTACTGTCATGTTTTATTTTTATTTTTAAAATAAACTCAAACTTTAAGCACTGCTACCTATGGTGGGGGAAGAATCTAATGTTCCTTTTTATTGGGGCTCTCTTTCTTCTCTACTGAATCATGCAGGGACCTCAGCAGTTATATGTGCCTCGTGAAATGGAGGAAGGAACTGGCCTGAAGTCCACAGTGGTCAGCATTATCAGTATCCTTCCATCTGCTCCTACGTGCTCCACTTGACACCTGGTCCTTCATTCTGTCAGGCTCTGCTTCTACACTTGCATGTGAGGATGCTCACAGGATCCCTTCCTACTTGACCGTGGGACGCTGTACAGCCCCCTCACTTCCTTCTCCCTACCCCTCACTTCCTTCTCCCTACCCCTCACTTCCTTCTCCCTACCCCTCACTTCCTTCTCCCTACCCCTCACTTCCTTCTCCCTACCCCTCACTTCCTAAAACATACTCACATGACTTCCCAGGCTCTGGGAATCCAACCCTTAGGGAAAGGACAAGTCTGTCTTCCTCTTGTTGCACCAGTGTCTATCCTGTCCAACTTTGGACAGTCTTTCCTAAAGTATTGTCTTGTTAACTTTTCCCTGAGGGCGACAGAAGCCAGCCTTTAAGGACACAGACCCCAGTTCCCTCTTGAGTGGAATAGCTTTTGTTCTTGCAGCTAATGAATTCACAACAACATCCTGGCCCCACCCCCCCCACAAATTAAAAGCATGGTACCAATTTAATTTTTCAATAACTTACCCAATTCCAGAATTTTTTTAGACATTTAGGGGAGAAAAGGTGAGCAGTGCATTTTGAACATTCCTTTCCACAACCTATGATAACAAATAGACCTAGCTAGACTGATCAAGAAAATAAGAGAGAAGACAAGTGGCCAATATCAGGAATGAAGGATGGGACATCACTATAGATCCTGGTACACATACATGTATTTGTGCCCCGTGTGTGCCCAGTTATGTGGTGAACTGTTATAATAAACTTGAAAGACTTAAGACACAAAGAGGTGAAAGTGTACTTACTATGCTGGAGTTAGAAGTCTTATGTTCCTGTTATATATCTCTGATAATAATTTTTAGCAAGTCTCTCAACTGCTATGGGTCTCTGTTTTATTATCTATAAAAGAGTGTAATAAACCTGCACTCACAGACTCTGAGACCCAAAAGGAATCACATACATGAAATCACCATACAAACTGTAAGTTCCATTTACACATGAGATAGTTTTCTTATAGTTGTTATTACTATTAGCAGAGTTTGGTCAAATAACTCTTGGTCAAATAGTTTGGAAAGCCTAGCCAGATAAACAGCTTGAGATGAATATTTTTCTCTTGACCTTTAAAACAAAATCTCTTTGAGGGGTTGAATAGAAAGAAAAGTTGATCATGTCAAGGGGATGAGAAATTTCAAGGCTGTTTTCCCTCTGATGGGCTTCCAGATGCATACCAAGTAACAGTTTTGATTTCTGCATTTTGCATCTGCCTACTCCCAAGAGCAGAGAAGCAGAGATTTTCACTTGCATTGCTGAGTAATAACTTGCAAATGAGAATGCTCTTTCCCATATGGTCCAGGAAGTCAAGTGAGATGAGTAGTGCTAGCACTTCATTTTAATGTTTAGTTTATTGCTGTGAAATGGGCTATAGGGTGCTGTTGATGAACTTGTCCAGAGATGTGACTGAAGCTCTGGACAGAAATAACTATGTAGCTATAAGGGGCACAAGTTTTATAATTCTGTAGTTTTATAGTCCAAAACAATAGCAAAAGAGGACCCAAATCACCTAACAGGGAATGTGGACTGAAAGGGCTTTCAGGTCCACCTCTCTTGTTCTGGCTTCCTCTCACTCTCCGGCTCCCTCAGCTCCCAGCTTTCCAAGGTTACTGCACCTTCTATGTTTCCAATAGCTCATCATCCTTCTCACCCTAGGTGGTGGAATCGGGAGAAGAAAGTACAGGTGGCAGAAAAATTCTGGCACCTTCTCTTTTGCGTTTTACCTATGTATGTGCCTGTTATGAGCAGCCCCCCTGCCATTTGGGGAGATCATCAAGGTGTTTACGTGGAATAAATCTGACAAACCCCGCCTGCTTCTTCGTTATTAGGATGCATCAGCTTTAATCAGAGGCAGCAAGGACACAGTCCTCCCATCCCCTGAGAATAGCAGGTGTATTATCTTCTGGGATTTGCTGAGCATATTAGGAGTGTCCTTTGGCAATGAGGTAGGTACAGCTCTGTGCTAGGAAGAAGAGAAGTATGCCAAATCTCCTATAAACTGAGTAGCATATGAGCACCCCATAGCAGACGTAGATGCAGGAATAAAAAGGGGGATGGATTGACTAAGATGATGCTTCTAAAACATCCCCTGAAGTTTCAAAGCACCCTATAGTTGCATCCCAGGGAAATGTCACATTTAAGGACAAAACTTTCTTAACTTATACTTTTGTAATGTTTCAGGGATTTTAAAGGCTTGGTCTAAGGAAACTCAATTAAAAACCCCTCATTCTCTCTTTATTTTTTATTGAAGTATATTTGATTTACAATATTATATTAGTTTCAGGTGTACAATAGAGTGATTCAATATTTTTATAGATTATTCACCATTTCATTCTCTCTTTTTAATAACCCCAACTCCTGGGATTTCCTTACACTTTTACTTGGGCAGACCTCTTTCATCCATGCCATTTTGTCCCCACCAGCTTGGTCCCTTTGCATGATGGACTTCTGAGAAGTCACATCTTTCCACTGTGCAGAGCATTTGGGAGGTGTAGTTCTTCCCTCTGAAGGCTGTTCTCTTCAGAATCTGCCCGTGCAGCTTTCATCCTTTCTCTCCTCAGAGAGTTGGGGGCAAGGAAGAAGGTAAGAGAGCAAAGAAACTGAGGAAATATGGTAAAATACCCTACATTTATAATTGTATCTTATAAAGATTAAGTTATCACACTTGTTGACCAACTATTTGGCAGATTGCCTAGACTCATAGGCTTTTTTGGCTTATCTTTCCTCATTAGGACTGTTTAGTCTCCCAGAGTTTAGAGACTGGGAGATTTACAGTGAGCTCAACTTTGCAGATCTTGGTTATAATTTTTCTTAGAAATTGTACCTCAGAGGCAACTACTGGCCAATCTCATTTCTGAATACCTATGTGAAAAATTCTAAGAACATTATCAAATTAAGTCTAGTAGTATAATGACCAAGTGAAGTGTAGGCCAGAAATGCAAGGATAGTTCAGTACTAGAAATGCATTATATTACAAGATAAATTGACTTTATTTTTAAAAATAAATTTATTTATTTATTTATTTTTGGCTGTGTTGGGTCTTTGTTGCTGCTTGCGGGCTTTCTCTAGTTGCGGTGAGCGGGGACTACTTTTCGTTGCGGTGTGCAGGCTTCTCATTGCGGTGGCTTCTCTTGTTGTGGAGCATGGGCTCTAGGCTCATGGGCTTCAGTAGTTGTGGCATATGGGCTCAGTAGTTGTGGCTCACCGGCTCTAGAGCACAGGCCCATTAGTTGTGGCGCACGGGCTTAGTTGCTCTGCGGCATGTGGGATCTTCCCGGACCAGGGCTCGAAACTGTGTCCCCTGCAATGGCAGGCAGATTCTTAACCACTATGCCACCAGGGAAGCCTGATAAATTGATTTTAAAAGGCAATATCCGTTTCTTTTCTTTTTTTCTGTTATTTAAAAAAATTGTGGTAAGAACACTTAACAAGAGATCTACCCTCTTAACAGATTTTTAAGTGTAATGTTGGCAGTATCCATATCTAAGTTATCTCTTACAAAAGTAGAATAGAAGGATAGTTATTTTTAGATCACAAAAAATAGTAATGGAGGAAGATTTTCATTGTTAGAAATATGTATTATAAAGCTATAATGACTACAATGCTGTGTACAGATTCAAATGTAGACAAACAGAGATGATGAAAACAGAGTAAAAAGTCCAGAAATGGACCCAAGTGTATATGAGTTTTATGTGTAATAAAGAAGGTTATTTAATTGGTGGGTGAAGGTTAGCGAGGTCAATAAAATATATTGGGATTACTGGCAAAACATTTGCTAAGAATGAAGTTGGAGCACTTACGTCATTCATACAATAAGCTTCAGAAAGAAAAAAAAATATAAAAAGAGGAAGAGGAGGGAGAGGATGAAGAAGCATGAGGAGGAGGAGGAAGAAGAGGAAGACAAGGAAAATAACCTAAGGAAGTGGGAGAAAGCGTAGAAAACATCATTTCCGAGGTGAGGAAGACTGAATGGGGGACTCTTCAGCAGCCTGGGGTAAAGACCTGAAATTGTGGGAAGATCCGCGAGAGGCCTCATAGCCACCTTGAGGGAGACACACTCTCTTTAGAACAGAGATTCCCTTATGATTCCCAGGGTGTTTAGAAAGTTTAGGTTTCTGATGACTCATCTTTTGGGAACAGAGAATCTGGTTTCGTGATTGAAGGGTAATATTATAGCCATGAAGGAGTTCAAGCAGTGTTGGAAGAAGATACCAAGATGAGGTTGGGAGCACATCAAGGAAAACCAGCTTTATTTATTTTCCATTGATATTTTCTTGTAAAGTAGGCAGGCAAGTAACTTATAGGGACTTATTACTGAATCTTGTTCTGTCTACCCTTCTGCCCCTATGCCATTCATGTGCTGACCCATAAAGGTGAGGTCCCAGCCTTTAAAGAGTGGTGGTGCACCTCCCTCATTCCCAAGCTGTTCTTGTTCTCATCCTGTCTCCTTAGCTCTGACTTTTCCCCCTGCATTTCTGATTGCTGCCTGATTGTGGTCCGAAGGTCTCCTGGCCTGAACCTCAGTCTCCCAAACAGACTTTGACTTGGGGGGCTCATGGCTCCTACCACTTCTGTGGCCAAAGAACCCACCCCCCAACTGTGGTTCTACAGTCTCAGGCTAATTGGTTGTGACGAAGCCATCCTTGCCTGCTACCTCACTCCACCTCTATTCCCTGCACCACTTCCCATAATGAGAGAGGCGTTCCAGCAAGTTAAATACGACCAACACCCCACACTCATACACTTTTGTGTCTTTAAAATGCTATGACTGTGGTCATCGTTAGAAGATTTCAGGGTCTGTAATCAAATGTACCATCTTTGGTGTCGCAGAAACATCCTTATTGTCACTTCACACCTGCCTTCTCTGCTCCAAGCTTGAAAATCTAGAGACTTGGAACTGGTCATATGTAATTTTTGAAGCTTCTGATTACATTTGCTTACATTTTTTCGAACTTCTAAGAGGTTTCGTCCTTTTGAGCCTGACTCCGAGAGGGCTCTTGAGTTTGCTGCGGGACAGAGAAGGATGGAACAGCAGCCTTGTTTTGCCACCTGGCTACAGCCCCCTTTTCTTGCTGCCGCGTGTGTGAAAGGCCTCACAACACGAGTTTAATTCGTGTCAGTTCACTCCCTCCCTTGCCTCTGCCAACAGCAGCCTCCAGCTTTGTTCGCTTAACGAGAGTATGTTCGACGTGAGATGTCTTATTTCTAGCAAATGTGTAGCTGTCCTTGGAGGCGCTCTGGAGGTTTTGAGATTTCTCTGGGGAGTTGAAGGAGATTTCTAGTTTTCTTCTCAGGCAGTTAAAGTTGTCTTCTCATAAGCAGAGTTGTTACTTCCCCACCTGGTTGCGAGATTTTAAACGCAGTTGTTTGGAAAATACCACCCGTCTCTGGGGTTTAATCAGGTGGCAGGCTCTGAAAGGCTGCTGGCTTGGTGGCAGCGGTACCATCTTGAGGGACGATGCCTCATTGGCATCATCATGACAGTGTGTGTGGAGTGAGGTTAGTCTTTCACTTTAAATCAGGCAGAGAGAGAGGGAAAGGGCGGGGAGGGAAAGGGATGGTGACAGAAGGGACCAGGGAAGTGGGACTTGGTGAGACCACTGTGTAGCTACCGCCTTCTTTTGGTCAGTCAAGGGAAAGACCCATTCTTCCTTAGTTGTCATGGTTTCTTCAGGAGAGGCATCAGGACTTTGTAATGAAAGTGATGCTGAATAATGTATCTTACTATGTGTTGGGCACTGTTCTAAGCTCTTGATGTTAGATATCATTTTGGAGAAAGTTCACGGGCTTTGACGACAGACACACCTGGATCTATCACTTGTGAGTTGTAATTCTGGGAGAGTGACCTTTCTAAGCCTCGGTTTCCTCATCTATAGCCTTATGCTGAAGGGTAGTAAGAGAACGTGCTGTAACACTGGCCGGTGGCAGGCCCTCCATGGCAGTTTTGTTTCATGATCCTTCATTGATTCTTCTTGACCTGGGTGTGGTACACCTCATCTCAGCCCCAAACATGTCCTCATCTTGCTGCTGTGAAATATCCTTCCCTCACTTTGTGCATCACCTAGATCTGTTACTCCCCATCCATGTGATGGTCTAGTGATTTTGTTTGGCCGTCCATCCCTCTGTCCTGTGCACATTCACATGTCTGTCTTGATAGTGAAGCCCTGCAGAGGGCAGTGGTCAGCTCTCTGCTGCTCTCTCCCTGCTGGGCCAGGCTGGGGCCAGGCAGAGTTAAATAGATCATGAAAGTGCTGTGACAACTCTCTCAGGGATTCATGAAGGTAGTGGGTGAGAATGCCTACACACTTGCCCAGCCAGAACCCACTCTCTGTGGCCTCAAGAAAGCTAAATTCATGCGCATATACGAGTGTATTGGGAGGAACATGTGTACCCCTGCTGGTGAATTTGCATGCTTGATATTCAGGTATTTATTTAGAACATTGGCATGTGCCAGGCACTGTTCTAGGCACTGGGCATACCGCAGTGAACACAACAGACACAAGTCCCTGGTCATTTTTAGCTCACATTCTATAGCTAGTAGTAAATAACTAAAACACAGAGTGTGTCACATGGAGAAGGGCTATGGGAAAAAAGTCAAAGAGAAAACAAAACAGGGAAAGGAGTGGGTGGAGAGTGCTGGAGTGGGGAGAGGGGTTACAATGTCAATTCCGGCCTCCCTGAGAAGGTGAATTTGAGCAGAGACCTGAGAGAGGTGAGGGAGTGAGTCAGCTAGACCTGTGAGAGAGAACTTCAGGCCAAAGGAAGGGCCAGTGCAAAGGCCTGGAGGAGGGAGTTGGTTGAGGAACAGTGAGGAGGACGGCGTGTGGGCTGGAGCAGAGTGGGGAGGGTGGAGGTGGAGGACGTGAGGGGGAGGTAGGGGGACTAGAGGGTCACTAGAGATCCCTTCCATCTCTGAAATTCTGTTATTCACTGAATGAAAAATCATCTCCATTTCAGGTATATCTAAGCATGGACATTCAAGGTCCAAGCACAGAAATAGTACGTTTCATTTTGGGTTTATCAACAAACTCCACTGACCAAGGCGAGTTCTTTGTTTCAACTTGAATATGCAGTATTTTAAAAATATTAATAACTCCTTAAGAAATACATGTTTAGGCTATAGAAATCTGAAGATACCTCAGAGGACAACCTCACTCTAAAATGAAGAAAAGACACATCACCTGTTATCTTACCAAGCGGAGACAGCCATGGTGAAGACTTGCTGACTAGCAAATACCAAAATCTACACTGTGTGCCCTCCAGGCTTCTTCATTTAGGGCAGTGATTCTCAACTGGGGACAGTTTTGCTACTGAGGTACATTTGGCAATGTCCGGAAACATTTTGGGTTGTCACAGCTTGGGAGTAGCTATTGGCACCGAGCGGGTGGAGTCCAGGGATGCTATTAAAAATCCTGCAACGCACAGGACAGCCCCACAACAAATTATCTGGTACAAAACGTCAATAGTTGTGAAGCGGAGAAACCCTCATTTAGACCTATTAGGTGTGCTCTCTCTACTTTTATTAAAAAACAAAAATAGAATCAAAGATATATATTATTTTGTGATCTTTTCCCTCACATAGTGATAAACATCTATCCTTGTATATAAACCCATCTCTCTGTTATTATTAGAGTCTGTGTTATCCTTTCCTTCGTATGGATGTGCTGTGACTTAAATAACCTCTTCTAAATTTTCAGCTATTTGGGTTATTTCCAGCTTTTTGTTTTTGATTTTTCTGATCATAAACAACAGTATGAGGAGAATTCTTGTACATAAATATTTATGCATTTTGTTAAATTTTGTACCCCAGTGACTCACACTGTGCCCAGAGAAGGGTGAGAACTTGATAAATGTATCCCAAGGCTGAACTTCCGTCTCTCTCAATCCTCTGCTTCTGCAGTATTTGTGGCCAATTCCCTGCGTGTTCCTTTGGCCCAGGGTTCTTATTTTATGTAAAGTCCTGGAGTGAGGACCAGATGAATCAGAGTATGTGTGTGCCAGGGGTAAGGTTGAACTGAAGAGAAGGCACGAACATTGGAACAGTAGCATGTGGTAGCTGGAGTTCTGCACTGAGTGACTCAGATTCCATTTCAAATCTCCAAGCTCTGGCACAACCCATAGGCCTGGTTCTGTGGGCCTAGATCAGGCCAGGGAGGACCTCGGTTGATATTTGACAACGTGGAATACAGGAAAAAAACATGGCCAGGTTTTCTAAATGATGATCATTTATGCTGTGCATCCTGTATGCTTATTAGAACAAGGAGGGAGCAAGTTGATACAGGTTTGGAGCCAAATGTTGATCTTTGTCATGGTACTGGGAACATAATAAGTGCTCAGTAAACACTTAGGGAAGGATTGGGGTTGTGTGTCTTGCATCTCTATAATTTTCTTCTGGCATCATGGCCTAGGCAAATCCTTAGAGCTTTCACTTTCTTCTGAATTGATCCTCTAATTTTCTCAGATTTTCTATTTCTGCTTATGCATATTTTCTTTTTTGCTGTATTCTGTGGAAGAATTCCTCAACATATATTATGAGCTTTGATTGCATTTTAATTGTGCCCAGTTCAGGGAAATGTGTGGTATCATTCCTCTGATAATTTTTCCCTTCCGTTTTCTCTTTATCCAGAACTCTCCTCCGTGAGGTGTTGGATATTCTGCATTGTCCTCTCATTTTAAAAGATCTTTTCTAGGATTTTCCATGTCTTTGTCTTTTGCTTAACTTTATATTAGATTCTTCCAACCTTATCTTCTATCCTTTGTGTTGAATCTTTTTATTTTTTCTAACATACTTTAAATATTTTATAGCTTTCTTGTTCTCTTTCTTTTCATTTGAGTAGCATCCTATTCTTGTGTCTTGCCTGCAATATTTCCTCATATCTCTGCAGATATTAGTTATTGTTTACCTTCAGAAGTTTCTTCTCTTTCCCTCGTTGTATTGATTACCCCCTCTCACGTTTCTTTTTGTTTTTTGTTTTTGATTCTTATCATGTTGAAGGATTTTCTTGAATATATGACAGTCCTTGCCTGTCCATTCATATTTAAGAGCACTAAAAGCTGACAGCAAGCCCTGTCTACATGATTAGGCTTGTCAACTCTTGGGCTTTACTGTAGGGTAACTGCGCAGGTTTCTGGTTCATCATCTCTTTTTGGGGAATCGCATCTTAATACCTAGTGGTATTTTCTCTGAAGCTCTTCCAATTCTCAAGAAAGAATTTTCCAGTCTCCCAGCCGGGCAGGAGTGGGTGGGAGATATCTGTCTGGCTGCCAGCATCCTGGGGATAAGAAGTGGGCTAAGACTTGTGTCCTCAGCCCCATCCTCATCCCTACCTTCTGCTGAACTCGACTTCTCTGGTCTCAGATTTTCCCAGTGTTCTGCAGGATGAATCAACTCACTCCTCTTTTAGATTGTAGTGTTCTCTGCTCTGGTAGCATAGCCAGACTTTATCTTTAGCCCTCCAATGATCTGTTGGAATCTTTCACCCTCTGGTACCTCCTCCATATTCTTTTTGCCCATTTTTACTCTTGTGGGGTATGGAGGGGGAGAGGTGAGATGATAAAACCCTGAACTTAATTGATTATATTTAACCAGCATTCCCTGGACCTGTGCTTTTAGCCCAAGCAACTCTCTCTTACTTGTAAGTGACCGCTGAGTTTCAGCTGGCCTAGGCAGAAACCTCTTTCTTTATTGAATAGGATGTGGTTTTATGTGGCTTGTCACATGCTCCTCAGTCACCTGGAGAAACCCCTCAGTCCTGACTTCTCTATGCGAAGCAATCCCACTGAGGCCCAGGGAAGGCTGAGAGGTCTCCAGGTATACATTGCAGAGAGCAAAACGCCTGTAATGAACCATCTCCTCCATGGCCTGCCCTTGCCAGCAGGTGAGTGTGGCCAGTGTCTCTGGCAGCAGTCTCCAGGAGGCCACACCAGAAACACAGTGGCTAAATAGCAGTCGCCTCAAAAGTCATCCTTTGCCCCCTGTCTTCCTTTTGGCAGCGTGCCATGCTGTGCAAGCAGTTGTCACTCCAGACCCTTCAGGAATGAGGGCAGATTTTCCTGGACAGTTGCCTCCTGCCAGATAGGAAAGGAGGGAGGGAAAGGAATTGACATTGCCTGAGGTTGGCACCATGCCAGGTGCTTTATATAGGCTTGCTTACCTCATTTTTGTAACAATCCTTTGGGAATAGGATTGCTACACTCATGTTATAGAGGAGGAAGCTGAGATTCAGGGAAGTTAAATAGCTTGCCCAAGGACATGGTCGTTAAGTGGCAGAATGGGGATTTGAACCCCAGTTTGTCAAGCTCAAAACTAGTAGACCCTCCACAGACCACTGTGGATGATGGTGAAAAAGGGGGCCTCCATTCCCAGGAGACCTCAGAGGAACCATATTCTGTTAGGTATGTACCCAGTAGGTGCTAAATAAATGTGGTCCAAGTGAACAAATGTGATGGAAGGACTTTACTTTTCTAATTACTTTTAGAGCTTTAAGAATACCTGAAATGATAGAGTATTGTTTAGAAGAATCCAGAAATTTAAGTGCCCAACCAACTTTCAATTGTCCTTGACCAAAGAAATGTATATTGGGTATCTGAGAATACTCAAATCAAATTTTGATCATTACTTTCAAGTAATTCCCTCTGTGGAGAATTCATTATAAGAATAACTTTGTTGGTTGATGTCACATCCCTGTGTTTGAGAGGCAGGTTGATCTCCTTTTTGTGATAGTTTTTGCAAGAACATTTAAAAAAGTAACAAGGAAAAAAACATATTCGGGGGGGCAAGAGGATTTGGATTTGGGTCATGTTTCTTAATTTCCAGCACTATGGTCCTATGTTTAGCCAGGGATCCCAGTGTGAGAAGTGACATCAAGTGTGACCAAAACATTCAGTTGATCCTGTCTATTGTGCCATGTGGAAATTCCATTAGTTAGAACAGGGTGATGGTGAAGCAAGTCAGTCAGTTCTTTTTTTTTTTTTTAAAGAAATTCACATTCTTTTTATTTATTTATTTATGACTGTGTTGAGTCTTCGTTTCTGTGCGAGGGCTCTCTCCAGTTGCGGCAAGTGGGGACCACTCTTCATCGCGGTGCACGGGCCTCCCACCATCGCGGCCACCCCCGCCGCGGAGCACAGGCTCCAGACGCGCAGGCCCAGCAATTGTGGCTCACGGGCCCGGCTGCTCCGCGGCATGCGGGATCCTCCCAGACCAGGGCTCGAACCCGTGTCCCCCGCACTGGCAGGGGGACTCCCAACCACTGTGCCACCAGGGAAGCCCCAGTCAGTTCTTAAGGGCATGTTTGTCCAATTCTTTCTTTTTCTCCAGCACATTTGTTCAAGGGCTGGGGAGAACATAGGAACACCAGGTCTGGTCCCAGGTGGGGACGTTGGGACTAAGCTGCTCAGCAAAGAGAAAGTCAGAAGCAGGAAAACAAGTGTGTGTGTGTGTGTGTGTGTGTGTGTGTGTGTGTATTTGTACATGCTTGTGCATGTGTGTGTGGTCATCCCAGGCATTGCTTCACATACTGTTTGGAGTTTGGGGCTCACCTTTCTTATTCTGGAATGTAGATGGGTCATGAATGGGTCAGTCTAGATTAAAGGGGAAGGTCAATGTCTAACTCTAAAAGGCATTGTATATTGCTTTAGCCAAAACTGCAGTATTTACGTGGTTTTCTGAAAAATTCAAGTAAAACGTCATCTTTGCTTTCTCCTTAATTTAGTAGAGATTGGCAGCTCAAAGCATATGGCATGAGTGTGTAATTTAAGAGAAAGTAAATTAATATGCCACCAGGCAGGAGTTTATGGTGTTGGATGACTAATGGCAGCAACCAGAACTATGTACTTATTTTCCTATCAAACATAGCAGAATTTATACCACTTATTTCCTCAAATAAGAAATTCTTCTTTAGGAATGTCATAGTGAAACAGCCTGAAGTTTGATGGGACATCCAGAAATGTTGCCTGCCTCTCTCCCTCCTTCCCTTTCTTCCTTCTCTTTATTCTGTCCACAAAAACTAAGAGGTGGCCACATGCCACCTGCTGTGCTGGGCACCTGGGAGTGGGGTGGGGTCTGAGGGGCTGTTCCCGGGCACAGACTCGTCACCGAGGAAATAGGCATATTTAAAAAAAGTGCATCATGAGCACAACTGATAGTGGGATGTAGAAAATGGGGATGCATGATGTTTACTAAACTTACTGTAGTAATCATCTCACAATATATACATATATCAAATCATTATTTTTTATACCTAAAACGAATGCAGTGTTGTATATCAATTATATCTCAATTAAAAAACAAAACAAACAACAAAAACCCAAACAAACAAAAAATAAAGTAGAGATGCAGAAGGTAGAACAAACTGCTTTTATGTTGGTGGTGAGAATGATGAAGGGTGGGGGCCGGAGAAGGTGAAAGTCCCAGAAGACGTCACCGAAGAGGTGACAGTTGAGTTGGGTTAAAGGAAGAGTCAGGGTAAACTGGGGGAAGTGCACCCAAGTTGTGAGGGGAGAGGAGGCAGAGCATGGACTTCTAACCAGTGGAAAGAGCATACTCGACGGCAGGTGAGTGGTACACTTGAGAAGAGGCCATGACTGTAGCCTATAAAGTGTAAGAGTCATGGGAGATGGGCAGCTGGAACCGCAGGCTTGCAGGGCCTTATTTGCCATGCCCAGGAGCTCAGGATGGATTTTGCAGACAAGAGGGATCCAGCAGACATTTTTGGGTTTTTTTTTTTTTTTTAGTCAATTAATTTAATATTTATTTAACCATGTAATGTATAAGGACTTGTACAAAATACACAAAGTATTCCACAACTTATGAAAATATTAGAGTTGAGAAGGACCTGAAGTATCACTCAATCTGCCATTTTTCTTCCAGATGACAACAGAACACAATGGAGGTGAAACACACATGAACACAGTGTTTCGCAGAATAGCACACAGATACTGAGTATAAATTTTTAGAAGCAAAATCAGATTTCCTGATTCAGTCCAGGGTTCTTTATAAGGCCGAAGATAACATTTTCTCCCTTTAGGTACTTTCTTCTATTGAAACCAAAGAATCTGTGAATAACTTTCTTTTGTAAAGACCTATGCCTGTTTTTTTCTGGGGGGCGGTGCTATTTAATATATTTTACTTCGTTTTTTTCATGTTTATGTAGAAATATTAGTGAATCTCTTTTATCATTTTATCCTTTTTGTATATTGTTAAGTGCCATTATTGTTGCTACAGCAATTTTTCAGAATAATTCACCCCCACAGCATTTACTTAACTATACTGTGATAAGGTATACATAATATACATTTTACCGTTTAAACTCTTTAAGAGTGTACAGTTCAGTGGCATTAAGTACATTCGCATTTTTGTGCAACCATCACTGCTGTCCATCTCCAGATAGATTTTCACCTGGATCTGATTTTTCATCATCTCAAACTGAAACTCTCCCCCAACCTCTGGCACCCTCTATGAATCTCCAATATTTTTAGTGAAAAATTTCAAATATGTAGTTTAGGTAATAGAATTGTGCAGAGAACATCATATATCTACCACCTCAACCGTACAATTAACAATTGCTATATTTGCTTTCCCACAAATCTGTGCGTCTATCCATCTCTCTGTCATTCATCAATCCATGTGATTCTCCCCCCCCCCCACACACACATGTTATTTGTTGGTGCATTTCAAAGTAAGTTGCAGACATCAGTATCCTCTCCCCTAACACTGTGGCAATGAACATCTTTTGAGTTCCACATTTGTTAATGTATTTTTTTTAAAAAAATTAATTAATTAATTTATTTTTGGCTGTGTTGGGTCTTCGTTTCTGTGCGAGGGCTTTCTCTAGTTGCGGCAAGCGGGGGCCACTCTTCATCGCGGTGCACGGGCCTCTCATTATCGCGGCCTCTCTTGTTGCGGAGCACAGGCTCCAGACGCGCAGGCTCAGTAGTTGTGGCTCACGGGCCTAGTTGCTCCGCGGCATGTGGGATCTTCCCAGACCAGGGCTCGAACCCGTGTCCCCTGCATTGGCAGGCAGGCTCTCAACCACTGCGCCACCAGGGAAGCCCTCCACATTTGTTTATGGCAGTAAATAGATGTTTTTCATTTCAACAATAGGGGACTGACTTGTTCAGAAAAAGTGCTCTGAGCCCATTCAATAGAAGAGATAAGAAGGGAATGATCTTAGGGGAAATTACTCAAAGGTCTATCGCCCTAGAAAGGCCTGAAGGATGCATGAGCAGAACAACAAAACAAAAACCTAATTGAGCAATTCTCTCCAACTTAATTAAGTAGAAGGAGGAAAATCTTTAGAATCAGATAAATCTGGATCATCGTCCCAGATGTCCTATTCATTCATTTTTCTACTCATCCTTCTACTTTGATTCATAAAGGATTTGATTGTGGCTTATAAGAACGCAAGAAAAAAAATTGAAATTAAATAAAATCCATAAACAGGGATTATATTAAGATCATTTGAATTTGAGTTTCATGGCATCTTTAACGAAGGGGCAAATACAATCATTTATATAATTCTCATTGTCCATAAGGAGAAAGGCTCTCCAAGGTCGTATAACCTTGGGCAAGTCACCTAACTTCTGTGAACCCCAGTTCTCTCATCTATAAAATGGGGGAGACAAATGCTTACCTGCCTCAGGGTGGTGGTGAGAATTATGTGGGTCAGTGTCTTTAAAGGTCTTGACACATTGCCTGGCACATCAGTGCTCAGCAATTGTTAGTTCCTGTTTGCTTTCATGTCATGTTACCTTGTGACTTGTGTTCCTACTATAAAAGTGAAGTGTAAACAATGTTCATTGCAGCTCTATTTACTATAGCCAGGACATGGAAGCAGCCTAAGTGTCCATCGACAGATGAATGGATAAAGAAGACGTGGCACATATATACAATGGAATATTACTCAGCCATAAAAAGAAACGAAATTGAGGTATTTGTAGTCAGGTGGATGGACCTAGAGACTGTCATACAGAGTGAAGTAAGTCAGAAAGAGAAAAACAAATACCGTATGCTAACACATATATATGGAATCTAAAAAAAAAAAAAAAGGTTCTGAAGAACCTAGGGGCAGGACAGGAATAAAGATGCAGATGTAGAGAATGGACTTGAGGACACGGGGAGGGGGAAAGGTAAGCTGGGACGAAGGGAGGGAGTGGCATGGACATTTTTACACTACCAAATATAAAATAGATAGATAGTGGGAAGCAGCTGCATAGCACAGGGAGATCAGCTTGGTGCTTTGTGACCACCTAGAGGGGTGGGATAGGGAGGGTGGGAGGGAGACGCAAGAGGGAGGATATATGGGGATATATGTATATGTATAGCTGATTCACTTTGTTATAAAGCAGAAGCTAACACACCATTGTAAAGCAATTATACTCCAATAAAGATGTTAAAAAAAAAAAGAAAAAGTGAAGTGTAAAGAGCCTAGCAGAATGGGGTCTTAGTTGGAGTCTCACTAATTGAGGCTTTAGTGCTTGCGGCAACTGTTCTTCCTCTTTACCCACCCATTTCCCAGTGGCAGTCTCAGTTTTTCAGGGCTGGCAGAAGTTTTCTAGGATGCTTCATTGTTTTTTCCTTTTAATACACACCAACAGGGTAGGGCTATATGATTAAAAAAAAACAAACCCATTGCTCTCAGTGTAGGATGCTTTGTTTGATGACTTAGAGCATTTTCTCTTTCATTTATGGTTCTCTAAGTGTTGGCATTGAAATTGGAGCCACAGTCAGCTGATCTTTGGGGTCAGTCAGGGGGCAGCCGATAAGATTGTTAAATAGTTCATTCTAGCTCTTTTATTAAAGGATTCCTTCAGTTATTTAGGCATCTTGGCACTGGAGTTGGGTTGTCATTTGGCATTCCAACTTGCTGCTTGGCACTTTGGTCTTCTGACAGCCCCAAATCCCAGATTTACTCAGCCTGGTTAATTTGTAGCTGTATTTAGATTTTGTGATGGTTAATTTTATGTGTCAACTTGATTGGGCTATGAGGAGTCAAGACTTTTGGCCAAATATTATTCTAGGTGTGCCTGTGAGAGCGTTTCTAGGTGAGATTAGCATTTGAACTGGTAGCCTGAGTAAAGCAGATTGCCCTCTGCAATGTGGGTGGGCCTCATCCAATCAATGGAAGACCTGAATAGAATAAAAAGGCTGAGTAAGAGGGAACTTCTCTTGTCTGACTGCATGATCAGAGACATTGTTCTTTTCTGGCCTTTAGACTGAGACTGAAACATCTGCTTTTTTTGGGTTCTCAAGGCTGCTGGCTTTCAGACTAGAACTTATACCACTGGTTCAGCTGGGTCTCCAGCTTACCAACTGCAGATCTTGGGACTTCTCAGCTTCCAGTTTGCATGAGCCAATGCCTTGTAATAAACCTCTCTATCTCTGTCTCTCTATCTCTGTCTGTCTATATATATATGTCTCCTATTTGTTCTGTTTCTATGGAGAACCTTTACTAACACAGATTTGTCCTGTTCCAGGACATATACCAGAGCTTGGAATAGAACCATCACTTCTGTATAGATAGAGCATATGTTATTTGCATTAAGACATTGTGGGATGTTTTCCATATCACAGAAAAATAATAATTTTAAATCATGTATTAATTCTTTTTTATTATGAGATGGTGTTTGTTATCTTATTGAATTCTCACAACAGCCCTACAAGTCAAGATTTGAAAATAGATGCATCTAATTCCCAAACCTGTGCTCATTCCACCATGATGAGAATTGATAAGATGTCAGGGGAAATGAACAGTTTATTCTCTCGACAGTATTTGATGCTCACTATGGCCCTAAACTGGGGATTAAAAAATTTTTGTTTTGGAGATCCTTTAACGTTTTCTGTTTAACATTCTATTCTCTAAATTCACCCTGTATACCTCTGATGAGGGCTTTAAAGAACATCTTCCAAAACCATTAATGCTTTCTTCCTCTGGCTTTGGGTGACGTCCGTCACCTGCTCAGTGATTGAATGAGTTCCCGAGGCTAGAGCTGAATTCCCAAAGTTATGCTAGGAGAGCAGCAATGCCTTAAGATGATGCACCAAAGAAGGAGGTGATGAGGATTCCCATGGTCCATTAAGTCTGGGAAACACTGCACACTGTACCCCATTTTGGAGGTTCATAATACACCTTAGCATGTTAAAGCTCTCAAATGTCCTCCGGTAAAGACACCCTCTTCATATTCTGTAACCCAGCATTTCCATAACTTATTTGACCAAAGGCCATTTTTATGATGCCAGTTTATAATTCTTTGCAACATAATATTATGGGAAATATTGGCCTAAGCATGGGATAGGTGTTTGAACTGGCACCTGTTGAGACTGGGGAGGGGCCAGGTGTGAGGGACATTGGCTTGTGCTATTCTGTAGGCACTTTACTTACGGCCTGGTTTGTTCAGGTCTTATTTGGGGTGAAGGCCTGGAGGATATACCCACATTTGCATAAGGATAGTCTGATGCATCCAGTTTCTAAAGTTCAAAGAGCAGAAAGAAAAGCTTCCCTAGAAGCAGTGTTCTAATTCTGCAAATTGAGTTGATGAGGAACATCCGTGCCAGAAGCGGCATACTGGCTATACTAGAAGTATGTAGCAAAGCTGCACGTACGTTTGAGAGCCAAAGTGGGCTGTACAACTATGAGAATAGACACTCATGTCCTGCTTGGGATACCCTGACCCAGGTCAAGGCCAGTGTGATTGTGGCCAAGCTGCATACACAGCAGCAAAGCGCAGGCCAGTCCAGCTGAGGAAGTCTGCTGGGAGGGACACATCTCAGATGCCATTGTCTGGAGGGAAGAAACTGAAGATAAGGTGGGATTTCCTGTGCACCCATAGAGGGGCGCCGGATCTGCCCATCCTGGGAACACAGTCTTTGGTTGTTGTCTGACTTCAGCCTCATCAGAAATACCTCGGCTGGTTTCTTTCCTAAGGAGATTTTCAGTCTTTAGGCAATCTGAGCATGAAAACTGTTCTTCTTAATGAAATAACAAGATGATTCAGCAAGCATTTATTAAATTTTTCGTATATGTTCTGGAGGAAAAATTAGCCTAGTCCTTGCCTTCAAAGGGTTTATTTAGCATAGAGGGCTAGACTGTCTTTTAAAGAACTAAGGACAATAAATGAGTGGAAAGATGCGTAATGATGAGTGAGCAGTACTAGCAAATCGTGCAAGCCAGGCTCTGGAGAATGCTCCAAGTTCTAGGTTCTAAGCAGCTGACTCTTATCCCAAGCAGCTGAATTCATTGATGTCCCCTTAGCAAGGTATTGGGCCAGAGTCCTCCAGTAAATTAGTCAAGGATATAAATTACAATGACCAGAGCAAGAGATCTAGTTGACATTTTGCAGCAAACAGATGCAAAAGGGAACTGGATTTGGGGAACACACACTGGCAAGCTTGCTTTGGGAGTCAGCTGGCGGAATCGATCCCAGTAAAATGTGTAGGAAATTGGGGATTAATGTTCTGTAGCAAATTCTCACCAAGGACTCCACTCTTATAATTGCAGAAGACTGGCTTTTAACTGGGTGGGAAAGAAACCTGCTTTTCTTAAAGGTGAACCCCGTAGGAGCCCATATTTACCTTGACTAAAGGTGTGTATTTATAACTCTCTCAATGATGTTTTAAAAGACTTCAGTTCTTCTACTGAATTGTCTAGGTATTTGTGAAATGACTGCATTTTACATGTGCATATTTTCATTTAAAGAGGCAGCTAGGGTGCTAGGGTGACTCTCTGGTCATGGTTTGCCCTACACTTTCCTGCATTTAAAACTGAAAGTCCAGCATCCCAGGAACCCGCTCAGTCCCAGGCACATGGAGACTGTCAATCACCCTAGAGGCAGTTGTGGTGAAAGCTCTACTTTGAAGTCGGACATCTGTGCTGACTAGCTGGATCACTTTGGGCAAGTTGCTTAACCTCTCTGAAACTTTCCTTCTCAGAAAAATGGAGAAAATTATGCTGACTTCTCACATGTTGTGTAGATTCAGCAACACAGTGCTTTTAAAAAACACCCAGCACAGTGCCAGGCACATAGTAGACGTGCAATAAATTTTTCCTTCCAAAAATATAGTTTGTCTATCATCTTGGCTTTTCCTATTTTGGCATTTTTAAAAGCAAACCCTCAAAGGAAAAAGTGGGACACTTACCCTCTGCAAAGCCTTCAGCACTTTCTGCTTTAACCTCCTGTGGAGTATCTCCTTGGCTGAGCAGTGTGGTCTGGGAGTGAGCTCCAGATTCACTCTTGATTGTGTCCAGAGCCGATGCTCAACGTTTGCCTGGCAGCCTAGCCTAGGCTAACCAGGAATGCTGGTGGGGGAGAGACAGACCTGACTTCCCACTCTGGGTGTCAGATTCAGGTCACCTGGAAGTCAGCATCTGTCTAGAGCTCCCAGTTTCAGAAAGCTGTTTGAAAGCACCAGCGTTTCGTGGCCAGCATGGGTGTGTGTGTGTCCAGGTACTGACCTGGGGTCTAGCAGAGCAGGAGAGAAGATTTTGTAGCCTTCCACATGAGAGAGCATTGTGCAGCCTTAGACATGAAGGGAGGGAGTAAGACAAAGGAAACACTGCAAAGCTTGCTTTCCAAAACTTAAATCAAGTGAATAACATACACTTTTAAAGGAATTCCTTCCTGCCTCTTGTCACAGGGCTACATGGAGTGACATCTCTCTTATGCAAAGAAAAAGGGAAACATCTTTGGAAACTTTAAACATCATATTATTTCTCCCAGGTTGATTCTGAGGCTTTGAGAATAAGACAGCAGGCTTTTAAGGCTTGTCTTCTTAGAATGTAGGGATGAGCCTAAACAGATGTCAGTTCTGTTGCTTGGGCCAAAAACCTTAGAGTCATCCTTAACTCCCTCTTGCACATCAGGGATATGCTTCTCTCCATCTCCACTGCTACCACCTGGCCAAGCCACCATCATCTCTTGCCTGAATAACTGGATGTGGCCTCCCGCCTGGTCTCCCCACTCTTGCCCTGGCCCCTGCTACGCTCCGGCCTCGTGCCAGCAGCCAAAGACGTCTTTGCAGGTTGGAAGTCAGACTATGCTCCCACCCTGCTCTGAGTCTTGCAGCGAGTTCCCATTTCACTCCGAGTAAAGACCAGAGTCCTTGCAGTGACTGACACGTGGCCTTTCACAGCCCCCCGTTACCTCTCCGCGCCCCCTCGCCTGATTCTGCCACGCTGTAGCTCCTTGTTCCTTGAGCCACCAGGCATGCTACCGTGCTGGGGCCTGGCTCGAGCCGTTCCTCTGTGCCTCTGCACAGCTCACCCCTTCACCTCCTTCAAGGTCTTGTTCAAATCTCACCTCCGGAGAGGCTGACGCTCACCGCCCTGGTCAGAGCTCTAACCTGCCCCTCCCGCATACTCTCAGTCCCTCCTCCTTGTCTTCTCCTGTTTCCCACAGCACTGGCCTCCAACACTGTATATAATTTATTTGTGTTCGTGTCTTTGCTTTAGTCTCAGAGAAGATCACATCAAATGTTCATCAAGGTGCAGGGGGAAGGGGACAGACAGATCTGAGTTCAAATTCCACCTCTACCACTCATTCCCTGTCTGATTTGTGTAAGTTAATCTCTTGGAGGCTCCGTTGCCTCATCTACGAATTAGTAATAATTAATTCACTCAAATACTCAGTAAGCACCAGCATTGTGAAAGGCACTGGGGACAGAGAGGTGAATATGAAAGACACTGTCCTTGTTGTTATACAATTGTGAAGCGGATTAAATGCAAAAATGCATGTCATATGCCTGGTAGAGAACTCGACATATATTTGTTGCTCATTAAGCACAGTTCCTTTTTTATTTTTGAAGAACTTGAATATACTTTTAATTTTCTTCCCTTTTTAGTTCATACCATTTTCTTTTGGTGCTATGAAGAGCAAACACACACACACACACACACACACACACACACACACACACACACACACACACAACCCATGTCATTAAGCTACAGCAGGATTTTTGGGAAAGGGGGCTGGATGAGCTCTGGGAGGGTCAAAGAGCCTCCTAAAAATATATGCAAATCATGGTATACACATTTTATTTAAATAGATAGAAACAAAGTCTGTAACTTTTATCAGATTCTCAAAGGGTGCCCTTGATCCTTAAAAGTTGAAAACATTTCCAACACCCAATGATTGGTCTGCTTTTCTGGGCTTCTGTAAACGAAGATTTGTAATGGAAACTCCAAAATGATGATTAATTCCAGGGTGGAAGATAGCTTTTGTCTAGTCTTGGTGCTAAGCTTCGTGGGTGGTGAGGGGAGAGCCTGTGTATGTCAAGGTCATTGCCTTTTGAATCCCTGGTACCACTGGAATTTAGAGGCTTGCTCCCACGCGGATGAAACCACCCCTGAGATGACTGGGATGACAGTGCAAGAAGTGTAGGCAGAGGTGTTACGAATGCTTCATTAATCTAGGTTGAGTACAGATCACAGAGGGCAGAACCCCTCCAGCCCTCAGCGTAATTCTGGGCTGTGATTTTGGGAAGCCTGAGAAAAGGACCATCCCAAAGAGAGTTAAATGCAGAAACGTTATTACTTTATTATGACTGTTATTTATGTTATTAACAATAGGGCTGCTGGCTCACTTAGCCCCATGCATTATTTTCAGCTCTGTAGCATTTAATCCCAGTTCCCATCATTTTGTCTTCATTTACGTGTATCATTCCAGGAAAACATTTTGTTTTGATTTCTTGCTTCTTGCAAGAGAAAAATTAGATGAAAGGAATGAGAGGAGTTTAAAGGCAAGAAAATGGTACCAAGAAACTGCTTTGCCTTGCCTTAATGAAGCAAGCAAGTAAAATTTTTACTGTGGTCTTCTCTCTGCTTGGAGAGTAGGAAAAATGCTGCCAGGCAAAAGCAAAAACCGGAGTGGGTGATGGAGGAGTTTCCCGGGAGATATGGGGATATATGTATATGTATAGCTGATTCACTTTGATATAAAGCAGAAACTAACACACCATTGTAAAGCAATTATACTCCAATAAAGATGTTAAAAAAAAATGTGGGATATATTCACAATGGAACATTACTCAGCCGTAAAGAAGAATGAAATAATGCCAATTGCAGCAACATGGATGGACCTAGAGATTATCATATTAAGTGGAGCAAGTCAGACAGAGAAAGACAAATATCATATGATATGGCTTATATGTGGAATCTAAAAAATGATACAAATGAACTTATTTACAAAACAGAAATAGACTCACAGGCATAGAAAAAAACTTACGGTTATTAAAGGGGAAAGAGCGGGGGAGGGATAAATTAGGAGTTTGGTATTAAAATATATACACTACTATATATAAAATAGATAACCAACAAGGACCTACTGTATAGCACAGGCAACTATACTCAATATCTTATAATAGCCTATAATGGAAAAGAATCTAAAAAAGTATCTATATATATACACACATATGTATATATCACTTTGCTGTACATCTGAAACTAACAGAACATTGTAAATCAACTATATTTTAATAAAAATTGAAAAAAAATGCCAAAACAGAGATTTACTCTCTTAGCAGTCCAACAGAGAGTAGCAGAGAGTAGGATAGTGGTTGCCAGGGGTGGGGGGAAAGGGGAAATGGGGAGATGCTGGTCAAAGGGTACAAAGTTTCAGCTATGCAGGATGAATAAGCTCTGGAGATCTAATGCACAGCATGGCAACTGTAGTTAATAACACTGTATTGTGTACCTGAGATTTGCCCTCAGGTGTTCTCACTGCAGGCTTCTTTTTATTCCAGCACTGCCACTGTCTGCAAGTGTGGCCTTGGGCTAGCGGTCTCTACTGTACTCATTCTTGTTTGTACAGCTGCTTAAACATGGCTTGAAGTGGTTGGTAACTGCAAAGTTCTGGTACCGTCATCAGAAGGCTTTGGGTCAGAGGGCTGTTAGTTGTTCAGACACAGAGAGTTAGCCTCCCAACTTATACAAAAACCCCGATGTCTGAGAGAACCCGTAGTGGGGCAGGTCAATGACAGCCTTCAGTTAAAATCCAGTTCTGCCCCTTACAATGTGACCTTGGGCAAGTTAAGTGTCAGTGTGAGGGTTTCACGGGATATCGTACTTGCAAAGAGAGAAGTACACACATACATACAATAGAGAGTAGCCATTATTATTACTATTATTAATTGTACTACTACTGTTACTGTTACTACTCATGTTGGGAGCAATATTTATGTCTGGGGAAAGAAGAGGGATTGGATAGGTCCTCTAGATATCATCCAGGGTTAAACCTGCCCTTTCAGTAACAGTGATGGCTTTGTCCACACGTGGCCTTTTAGAGCTGTATTTTGACCACTGCTCAATTACCCAGATAGCTGAAAAATGTCAGCCATGGGTCCCGATGCATTATTGATGTTGGCCCATTTTCTTCCAGCTGCATTGCACGCTCCTGTCTGCCGAGAACAGGAAGGGTATTCTCTCTCTCCTGTGTCCCTTGGAGGCAGGCCAGGGTGGAATCCTGCTCCAAAATGTTACTTCCCTCCAAAGGTGAAAAGCGTGAGTCACATCTGGTCGTCCCGGTGGGTGATTTCCGCGCAACCTCTCCTCCGCGCAGCTTCTCTCCTGTACCATTTCACGGGTGATTAAAGGCAGGCCCGCGCGCTCCGCTCCGCTGGAGTGAGGTCAGAGCCCGACGATGCGAAGAGGGATTTAACTCCGCTTTGCAAACACCGGGCGACGTCACGGAGCCTCAGGGGCGCTATCAGTTGCGGCGGTGAAAGCGCAGGCTGACGGAATATTGGTTCGGTGCGAGGGTTCGCAGCAGCTGGGACAAATGGGGCCTCCTCGCCGCTGCGGGGCTCCGGCCGCCTTTGCGACCCAAAGACAAGAAGAGCGTGGCCGAGTGTTTGCAAATGCCAGGCGGGATGGGCTCAGCCAGCGGCACGAAATGACGCGAGCCAGGCTACAGCCAGGATGCCCAGAATAATGCGTTCACGTGTACTTTTGCAGAGCAAACTCAGATAAGCTCTCAAATGTAAGCACCTGCTTAATTGGTTTAAAAAAAGAGAGAAAGAAAGTCCAGTCACTACATTTCAGAAGTCCTTTTGCCTTGAAATATTCCGTAGCTTTTTTAGGAGTGGTTTTTGTTCCTTCTTTCCTTTTTTTCCCCCCTTTCTTTCGTGTTTTAAATGGTTTATGATGATGCATTTATTAGTCGTGGCCTCCAGGGCTAGATAGTGACCGTGGAAGGTAGGCTGTCACTGAAATTCTAATCAAAATTTATAATCAAATTGAATGGTGTAAGTCTCCCTGCCAGTATTCTGACATAAACACATTTTCATTTTGATGGGAACGTTGTTTCTAAAAGCCACAGTTATCAAATAAAACTCCGGAGGTTACCAGTAGTAAATGACCAGCCTTCTGTCAATAAACCCTTAACCAAGTTTGGCTTTGCTATGGGAGGTGGAGAGGTTTTGAAAAGGTCATGCATTAAAATTTCCTCTCTGACCAGCTGGCTCTGGCACACACAGGCAGGTAAGTCCTGCAATAAATTAATAGGAAAAGTGGTCCCAAGTCTCAGGCAATGGTAGCATCTTGAGGAATTGCGTGGAACTGATCTGGCAGAAATGGTTGGTTTCTGGTGGATTGAATCATATACTATAGAATTGGAGTACATATATGGGAAATTATTATGAACATTAAAATTCTGATCATTAAAATTCCAACCTCCACGGCAGATGAGACTGATTTCTGCACAGGATGCAGAAGGCACTTCTGTTATGTTGTATGGATGGGTGAGGTGGGGACTGATTTTCACGAATGCTCTCTGTGCTTGGGTGGGGAAAGGGAAGTATTAAATGAAGTCTTTCTTATTTAGAGACTAATTGATTCAGAAGGCTCTGTTTGGTTTGCCCATAGTGAAAGCAGAATGGCTTCTAATTGACTTACAATTGATCTTAATTGACTTGATTGGAGGTATTTTCAAGGACTCAGCACTCTTCCCTTTCAACACTTTAGTTAAAATTCTCACGTGCCTCCTCAATCCCATTGAGGAGAGTAATTTTCATGTCTTCACTTACATTAGCCCAGGCTGTGGGGAAGTCACATAACCATATGTGTGAGGGTCCCCCGGTTGCATGGTGGTAATGGAGGCATCTAGCACTTTTAGTCTTTTGCTAATTTGTTTTGCGTGCTAATTACTTTTAAACTGTGTCCATAAGTTTCCATTCCTCTCCATAAACCAAGTCCCACTCCCTGCTTATAGGAGTCTGTTTATTTCTTAGAAGTAGAAATGTAAGCATATATCAACTTCTGATGGGTCTGACAGTCTGTAAGTGTGAAGGATAATGGGCCAAATCAAGGTGCCTTCAGGGTCTTTTTTATTAGACTGAATCTGTCAAAAGTGTGTGGGTGGAAGGCATTCATGGTGCTGTTGTTCTTTAACTCTCCTGGGTCTCAAAAATCCTTTCACTTCTGAGAATCACAGGGACTAGAATGGACCATTTAGATGTACCCAAGGACAATTTTGAAAATACTGTCAGGAGTAGTTAATATCCCTCATTCCCCTTGTGTGCTGAATCACACAGAAAAGTAACATTTCACTTCTCTGGAGGTACAGCTGCCAGATAATTGAAAGTTAACATTTTATGCACCAAAATGTAACCTGGGCAATGCTTTATTGCCTTTCCCTGGATAATCCCACATTGGCTTCTGGTCTTGTTGAAGGTTCATTTGTTTCCATGTCTGGGGTTTGCTCTTTGAATATAGTTTATATGGCAGGAATCATCGTGGACCATAATGAAATAAATTTTACAGTCCTTCTCTGAGAAGCCCATTTGGTCATTTGTCATTTGGTCTGTTATGCACTCGAGGGACAGTGATGGACAAGGCAGTTGTGACCTCTGTCCTCCAGGAGAGTAGTCTAGTGAATCCTGTAGTAACCCTACCAACAGGGAAATTAGTTCATCATCAGTGACGAATTAGTTCCGTATTGTCACTGTGGATTTTGGATGCTGGAGCTCATGTGTCTAGAGTCTGTCCTCAGTTCAGGTCACTTCTTGAGATCATTTAGCATCTTTGATTAAGCCAGGGGACATTCTTGCTCCTTTCCGGCCATTCTTCACATAGCAACCAGAGTGATCCTTTATGAACACACAGCTCTTGTAATCGCTAATAATTTCCCATTGCACTTCAAGTGGAAGCTGGTCTGTAAATCTGCCCTCAAGTCTCTGCTGTGGCCCTAGCCACCTGCTTCCTCCACCTAATCCCAGGCCAGTCTTCCCTTGGCCGCATCTCTCCAGTCACAACTAACTTGCCTCCTTCCAGTTCCTTGACCCCATCAAATGCTTCTTTCTGCCCCAGAATGTTTGCATTTGCTGTTCCCTTTTGTCGGAAATGCTTTTCTTCTGCTTATTACCTGGATGACTCCTTTACCTCCTTCAGGTCTTGGCTCAGATGTCACCTGCTCACGGAGGCCATCCCTGACCACCTAGGTGGAGTAAAGATGGCTGTAAAATCTGTCACTACCACCCTCCCCTCTGCCTTGGGAGGTGGAGTTTATTTCTCCTGCCCTTGAATCAGAGCTAGTCTGTGTGGTTGTTTTAATCAGCCAAATGCAGCAGAAATGATGCTGTGCCAGTTCTGGGCCTGGCCTTTAAGATGATGGACGCTTCTACCTCCTCCCACTTAGAACGCTTGCTCTGGCAATGAACTTGCCATCTAAAGAAGTCTCAGCATGGCCATCATCAAAAAATCTACAAACAATAAATGCTGGAGAGGGTGTGGAGAAAAGGGAACCCTCTTGCACTGTTGGTGGGAATGCAAATTGATACAGCCACTATGGAAAACAGTATGGAGGTTCCTTAAAAAACTAAAAATAGAACTGCCATATGACCCAGCAATCCCACTACTGGGCATAAACCCTGAGAAAACCATAATTCAAAAAGAGTCATGTACCACAATGTTCATTGCAGCTCTATTTACAATAGCCAGGACATGGAAGCAACCTAAGTGTCCATCGACAGATGAATGGATAAAGAAGACGTGGCACATATATACAATGGAATATTACTCAGCCGTAAAAAGAAATGAAATTGAGTTATTTGTAGTGAGGTGGATGGACCTAGAGTCTGTCATACAGAGTGAAGTAAGTCAGAAAGAGAAAAACAAATACTGTATGCTAACACATATATATGGAATTTAAGAAGAAAAAATTGTTATGAAGAACCTAGGGGCAGGACAGGAATAAAGACGCAGATGTAGAGAATGGACTTGAGGACACGGGGAGGGGGAAGGGTAAGCTGGGACAAAGTGAGAGAGTGGCATGGACTTATAAATACTACCAAATGTAAAATAGATAGCTAGTGGGAAGCAGCCTCATAGCACAGGGAGATCAGCTCGGTGCTTTGTAACCACCTAGAGGGGTGGGATGGGGGCGTGGAATAGGGAGGGTGGGAGGGAGATGCAAGAGGGAGGAGATATGGGGATGTATGTATATGTAAAGCTGATTCCCTTTGTTATAAAGCAGAAACTAACACACCATTGTAAAGCAATTATACTCCAGTAAAGATGTTAAAAAAAATTTAAAAAAAAATAAAGAAGTCTCAGCAAACCACATGGAGACCATGTGGACAGAGGAGAGGGGAGGGAGGGGGGGAAGGGAGAGAGAGGGAGGTGGGGGAGGGAGAGGGGGGAGAGAGAGGGAGAGAGAGGGAGAGAGAGGGAGATGTCCCTGCCAAGGCCCCAGAGATGTGAGTGAAACCATATTGGTTATTCTAGCCCCAACAGACATCAGACTGCAACTGCATGAGAGACCCCAAACAAGACCAGCAGAAGAACTGCCTGGTCAACCCACAGAATCATGAGAGATAAAAGATGGTTTTGCTGTTGTCCTAAATTTTAGCCACTGAATCTTAGAGGGTCGTTTGTTACATAGCAATAGTTGGCTGAAGTGCCCAACTTATTTATAAATAGGTCCCACCCCCAATGTTTTCTATACTGGAGAAAACAGTTTCTGTTTATTTTCTTTTCAGCACTTTTCACAGTTGATATTGATGTATTTATTGTTTTATAATCTGTTTAGCATCTGTTACCCTAATTAGACTGTTGCTCCATGGTGCAGGCACTGGATTTTTTATTGACCACTGCATACCTACTATCACAGAGTGCCTGGCACATAATAAGCACTAAGAAAAGGTTTGTTGAATGAATGGATTTAAAAGTTTCCAGCATTTATTTGTGAGATTGTCTCCCCCCACTCCCCCAGATACAGAGACAAGCATCTGCAAATCTTTTCTGGTGGCAGTTCAAAATCAAGTTTTAAAATTTCTTTTTATCTTTCTTCATAAATCATACTTGTTAGATCACAATTCTACTTTGCATCTGCTACACACCTGCTCAACAGATTTTAATGATTCCCTATCGGCAAGAGCATAAAAAGACTATGCTTTCCTATGGTAGTTCAGGCCCACCTCAGTCTGCAGATCCAACCTTTCTCCACTGTCCCTTTCCTGGCCCCCTTACACCCATCACTCCTGGTTATGACCTGAGCCACCACACACATTTCCACTTTCCTGGAGTCTCTCTTCCTCTATTTTCCTTCAGGAAACCTTTGCCAGTGGCCTATGGTTTTAGTGGGCATTTCTTCTTCTTATCTGTGAACAAACCCTTGAATCAAATCAAGTGGAAGCAGGAGCTGTTCTTGAGACCCGGGAAGGAAGTTCAGAGATAAAGGAGCCTTGGGCCGGGTGTCTGGGGACATGGCTTCTGGTCCTGGCTTTGCCAAAATCAAGTGCTGGGCCTTGTGCATTTATCTAACCTGCTGGGGCTGCCCTTTTCTCTCAGAATTTGGAGCTTAGGTAAAGGGATAGCTAAGTTCCCTTTCAGCACTGAGGTTTTCCACATTCAAATTTGCTTTACAGTGACAGAAGAACAACGTGCTGATTTATGTGCATTTGGGTCAGAATTTGGCTGACTGTAGCATCAGCAGTTTTACGTGAACAAAATTTTCAATTTCATTAGTACAACCAAGTTAATTTTGCTGGGTTGGCAATTTTTCTGAGAGTCAGAGTGGCCACTGGGGCCAGGAGTCAGGAAAGCCTTGTGCTGTCATGTTTCCCTGCCACTAGCTGGAGGGTAGGCTATCCGGAGGGCACCGAGAGACCTCTCAGATCTCATCCACTTCCTTTCTAAACTGGGGATAAAAATAATATGTGTTTCATTCACTCTAGGGTTGTTCGGAGGGGCTAATGTGTGTAATATGTCAATGCTTTGAGAGGCCATTATCAAAAAATTATTGAAACACAATTTTTGGCCTGTCTATTTATCAGGATAATAAAGTCTCTTTATATTTACCTTGGGTGCTCTGCACGCCAAGGTTCCTGTACCGTTTTCCATCTTTCCTTCCTTCATGTGCTGTTGGATAGATGAGATGGGGGAGGAACTACTGTCTCACGAGAGCCTTCAGTGTTTAAGGCACTGGTCATACATGTTGTTTTTCTTTTTTTAATTCCTTACAGTAGTCCTCTAAGGGAGGAGTTGTATTAATTAGGATTCTCTTAGTCGTCAGTGACAGAAATTTGATTCAAGCTAGTTTAAGTGAAAAAAAAATGGGGGGGGGCGTGGAGGAGATATTTATTTTGTTCATATAACTTAAAAGTCCATGGGTAGTCCTGGCTTCAGGCATAGCAGGATCAAGGGGCTCGAAAGACCCTTTCACATTTTTTTCTTTGTCTTTTTAGTTCTTCTGTCTGCTTTTCTCTGTTATCCCAAAGAAAAGACAGATAGACCTCCTCTCTCTTTCCCAGGGACCACATCAAATCTCCCATAAAGAACTGGTGTTGGATCTGCTTTAGTTACATGTCACTCTCGGACCAATCACTTTGTTCAGAGATAGGAGGTGGATGCCTCTGATTGGCCAACCTAGGCCATGTTTGTTATAGTCAAATCTAGCCAGGGGCTAGACTCCAGGTTTTCCTACAGCTTTTTTGGGTCAATGAAAAGCTTGGTTAGCTCAGGTCAGGCTGTGGGTTTTGAATCAGGGCATGTGAGAGCTGGGAAAAGATCCAGGGGTCACTGAGCCCAACCCAGCCATGGCCAGAGAAGAGAAGAGAAGGGTCTTGTTCTGGGTCACAGACGATTCAGTGCTCCTCCTAGTCCTTTCCTTTTCCTGTATTTACCTCCACTGGAAGGGTTACATGAACTTCTCCTGTCAGAGCAACTGAAGGATCCTGCCAGAGATAGGGGCAAAAACTGGATCACATGCAGGTTACATCAGACCACCCTTGAGCTGGGACTCCATCCTGTCTCTCCCATCTCCTCTCCCTGCCTCGCTGGGCTACACTCTGGATACTTGAGCCCCATTTCACATGGGGCTGAGAATATGTCCTCTGGGCTTCGTCAGTCCACTGTCTCTTTTTGCATCTTTTTTTTTTTCCTGGTGGAGGTAGTTCCTAGTATAGAATCTGCCCCAAACTATGAAACCAAAAAGAGAAGACATCAAAGGGAAAACCAGTGTGACTGTCACCAAAGCAATGTCCTAAATGCCTCTCCAGAATTTTCCCATCAAAAGACTCTAGATGACGCCATTGCCAAATTATGAAAAATGTATCAGGGACACTGGCTTGCTTCATGGAGGTCAAAGCAAGCAGTCATAATCTTGTAGCTAGAAGATGGGTGTTCATGGGAGATTATGCTGTGCTTTTTCTGATTTTGTCTGTTTTCTTTGTCTAGCTCTTCCTTGGTAAGCTGAGGAGCTTGTTTGCATTTGGTAGTTGGATTCCTCTTATGGAGCCCTGGTTATCATTTGCCCCATGGTTGTTGCATGGTCCTGAGGCAGGTTCCCTGAGCTGACCTCAGTATATGATGCATATTCACGCAGCAGGTACCCTCCACATATGACCATGCTTCCCTCTGCCTAGAGCCACCCATAGCTCCCTATCATTTGCAGAAGAGAGCCCAAACTTCTTCCATGACCACACAGGTCTGGCTGACACTACCAGCATTTTTCTCCTGTTCTTCTTAGTCATGCACTTATAGTCAAGCCACAAAATTGTTTGTGGATCGCTGGCCACTCCACCCCTTCTCACGCTTCTGTGTATCCTCCCATACAGTTCCCTCTTTCTAGAATCACCTGCCTCCACCCACCTTCCACCTTCAAGATCCAGTTCAGATGTTATCTCCACTACATAGCCGCCGTAATTCCCCCGCAGTTTTCGGGACCCCTCATCTGTGCTCCTGCAGCTCCACCCTCTCTGTTATATACCTTTTAATTTGTCTTTTTATGTGCCTGCAGGGAGGAGGTATAACAAAGGGAAAAGAACTTTGTACTCTAGTCTTGGTTTAAAACCTGGCTTTGCCACTTTAGCAATACGTCTTTGCAAAATTGGTCTGACCTTTAGGAGCCTCTTCTGTCTTTACTTGTAAATGGACATAATGAATTCTTCTGAAGTGTTTTGTTGAGGGTGAAAATGAACCAACCTGTGATGTGCTTTTAGCATGGTGCTTGGCACAGGGTAGTTCTCAATAGCCAGTAAGGGTAGTGGTTGTTTTTATTGCGGTTATTATTGAATCATGGCATTGCAGCGATGAAAGGGAACTGAGGGGTCATTCTCATGCTTGTGAAGCCTGATTCCTGCTCCCTTGTCTGATAGTCATGCAGCTTCTCCTTGAACTCTGCCATGTACAGGGAGTTCACTTTCTTTCTGATCTTCTGATACTTAATGCTGATTATGCAGAGGTTTGATAGTACTTAGGCTAAGTTACTCTTTGTCTATTTGGGGGACTATTTTATTTTATTTTTTTTCTTGAACCAAAGGTTTTATTTATTTCTTTTGTTTTTATTTTTTATACAATTTTAAAGGTTATACTCCACTTCACAGTTATTACAAAATATTGGCTATATTCCCTGTGTTGTACAATACATCTCTGTAGCCTATCTTACACCCAATAGTTTGCATTCCCCCTCCCCCATCCCTCTATTGCCTCTCCCCACCTCTCCCCACTGGTAACCACTAGTTTGTTCTCTATATCTGTGAGTCTGCTTCTTTTTTGTTTTATTCACTAGTTTGTTGTATTTTCTTAGATTCCACATATAAGAGAGATCACACAGTATTTGTCTTTCTCTGTGTGACTTATTTCACTTAGCATAGTGCCCTCCAAGTCCATCCATATTGCTGCAAATGGCAAAATTTCATTCTTTTTTATGGCTGAGTAGTATTCCATTGTGTATATATACATCACATCTTTAGACATTCATCTGTTGATGGACACTTAGGTTGCTTCATACCTTGGTAGTTGTAAATAATGCTGTTATGAACATTGGGTGCCCATATCTTCTCTTTCTTTTTTTTTTGGCCGTGCTGTGCAGTTTGTGGGGTCTGAGTTCCCTAACCAAGGATCAAACCCATACCCCCTGCAGTGGAAGTGCGCAGTCCTAACCACTGGACCACCAGGGAAGTCCCTGTGCACGTATCTTTTCGAATTAGTGTTTTTGTTTTTTTTTTCTGATATATAGCGAGGAGTAGAATTGCTGGGTCATATGGTAGTTCTATTGTTAGTTTTTCGAGAAATCTCCAAAATGTTTTCCACAGTGGCTACACCAATTTACATTCCCACAAACAGTGTACAAAGATTCCCTTTTCTCCACATCCTCACCAACATTTGTTATTTGTGTTCTTTTTGATGATAGCCGTTCTGACAGGTGTGAGGTGATATCTCATTGTGGTTTTGATGTGAATTTCCCTGATGACTAGTGATGTTGAGCATCTTTTCATGTGCCTGTTGGCCATCTGCATTTCCTCTTTGAAAAAATGTCAATTCAGTTTTTCTGCCCATTTTTTAATTGGGTTGTTTGTTTTTTTGATGTTGAGTTGTATGAACTGTTTATATATGTTGGATATTAATCTCTTATCGGTCATATCATTTGCAAATATTTTCGCCCATTCAGTAGGTTGTCTTTTCGTTTTGTCAGTGGTTTCCTTTGCTGTGCAAAAGCTTTTAAGTTTGATTAGGTCCCATTTGTTTATTTTTGCTTTTTTTCCCTTTATTTTAGGAGACGGATCCAAAAAAATATTTCTATGATTTATGTCAAAGAGTGTTCTGCCTGTGCTTTCCTCTAGAGTTTTATAGTATCCAATCTTAAATTTAGGTCTTTAATCCATTTTGAGTTTATTTTTGTATATGGTGTTAGAGAATGTTCTAATTTCATTTTTTAACATGTAGCTGTCCAGTTTTCCCAGCACCACTTATTGAAGAGACTGTCTTTTCTCCACTGTATATTCTTGCCTCCTTTGTTTAGATTAATTGACCGTTAGTGCGTGGGTTTATTTCTGGGCTCTCTATCCTGTTCCATTGATCTCTGTGTCTGTTTTTGTGCCAGTACCATACTGTTTTGATTACTGTGGCTTTGTAGTATTATGTGAAGTCAGGGAGCATGATTCCTCTAGCTCTGTTCTTCTTTCTCAAGATTGTTTTGGCTATTCAGGGACTTTTGTGTTTCCATACAAATTTTAAAATTATTTGTTCTATTTCTGTGAAAAATGCCATTGGTATTTCGATAGGGATTGCATTGAATCTGTAGATTGCCTTGGGTAATGTGGTCATTTTAACAATACTGATTCTTCTAAACCAAGAACACAGTATATCTTTCCATCTGCTTGTGTCATCTTTAATTTCTTTCATTAGTGTCTTATAGTTTTTCAAGTACAGGTCTTTTTCCTCCTTAGGTAGGTTGATTTGGCAGACTACCTTAAATTGGCAATTATAAGTATGTATATATGTGAGTGTGTATGTATGTATATATATGTTATATATAATATATTTATGTATATATGCATGTCTATGTATAATTAATGATGTTTCACCATATAAGATTTTCTAAAAAGTCTTACTCAAAAAGCTGGGATAGGAAGTCACCATGGAAATTGACCTCCAAAGCAAGGTTGAGAGTGGCTTTGTGTTTTCCTAGATCTTTTGTTTCTGGGTGGATTTGTATCTAATTTTTTTTTTTTTTTTTTTTTTTTTTGCTTGCCTCTGAGCAGGATGCCAGTAAAAATTGTGGCTTGTAATGTTGCTACAACATACAAGCATACCCTGTCTGTGACAGATAAAGAGAAAATAAAATCTGAATAACATAATAACATGGTGTATCTAAAAGCAGTAATATTTTGTTGGCGGAGAGAAGGCAAACTCTTCCTAGTGTAGTTTAGAAAGAACCCTGAATGAGAAGCAAGGAATCCTGTGGTGTTTTGTGGTACTTTGGCCTCAGTGTTCTCATCTGTGAAGTGGGAGCATTGGTCACTCAGAGATGGGATATGGAGAAGGCAGAGGTGGACTCTGACCCTGAGAACTAAGTACTCCACTTCCTCATTCAACCAGAGCAGCTCTTTCTTTACTTTTAAAATCTGAGGTAGGCATTAGAATCCCTTATAAGATGTTAATTTGAAATAAAATATTCCGTTGCTTAAGAAATTCGAAGATGTCTAAATTAGATTATCTTTAAGGTTCCTCCAGCTCCAAAAACGACTATGGCTCTAAAATAAAGAAAAGTTATATCCTTATTAACTTTCTCATACGTGTTTACTTTTTAAGTTTTCTAAAATGAAACAAAATCATGTTTCACAAACTTTTTTAAAGACTGTTTTTGGTTCTCCTTCTCTGATTAGCTTACTTAAAGTGAAAGACTATTCTTTTTCTTTCAAAATTTGCTTTTCTCTGACTTGATCAAAATCCCACTAATATGAGGAAAAGTCATAGGTATGGTGGAGGGCAGGAAGTTGAGTATCATCCTTTATCATTCCCTTCTATCCTTTCATTGTAGGCCAGTCCTTGGAGAAACCATGATGTAGTTAAAGTATGTATTCAGCAGTACGCATCTGCCTTTTCAGCATTTCCTTTCCCCACTTCTCTCCAGATGACCTCATAGAATCATGAAGCTGGAACAGACATAAAAAACTTTTTGCATAAATTCTTTACTTTAAAGATATGGAAAATGGGATCCTGTGAGGGGGACAGTTTTGTCTTGGATACAGTAATGTCATTACTCAAACTCTGGTCTTTTCCAGTTCAGTTCTCTTTCTGGTAGGTGAAGATAACCTCCTTGTGCTTCAGTTTTCTGCTATAAAACGGAGATGATAATAATAGCTTTTGCTTCATAACATTGTTGCTAGTGTTATGTGAGTGTAGAGCCCTTAGAACAGTACAGACCGGACCATAGAAAGTTTCGGATATAAGGTCGCCATTATTCTCATTACTAGCTTCCATATTCTGACAGCACGCTGCACAAGGTGCACAATCTGATGGAAACTGTATGTGCTTCCAGAAAATCCTTAAGGACTGACTTTAATGAGGTGACTTCAGCTTGTGTGGTAGGTGAGTGTGTAAATTCTTTTCAATCAAAAAGGTCTGTCATCTCACCTTGAGGCAGGTACCTTCTCCACTGCAGTGAATGGGGCTAGCCATGCCGTCCTCATCACTCTCATCTCTAATTTCTGGAAAGTAAATGCCCACTTCCAAATGGATGAGCATTTAGGATTTAAACACTGTTTTTAAAATTTCTTTATCAAGGCCACTTGAATGGAACTTTACTTGAGCAACAGAGAAAAACTAGTTCTCACCTTTAAGTTTATCTGAATTTTGAGAAGCAGGCAAATATCTGATGGATAGAATAAGAATGCTGGGAGTGTGACTGAAAGAATCATTAACTGCCAGTGAGGGACAGTACCTTTATAGGGCAAGCTGCGTCCGGAATCTCAGGAGCCCCGAGGCCCAGGTTTGAAATGGCCCCTGGGAAGCGGTGGTGGCTGCGTCTAGAAGGGAGCTCGACCACCAGTTCCTGTGATGTCCGGGCCTCAGTCAGCTTGAGCCAGGATCTTTTCTTTCTTTTCTTTTTCTGTCTTTGGTCTTTCTTTTAATCCCACCTCTCTCTCGTCCCCTCTTAACTGCATTACCTGGACCCACTCTGCCTGAGCATTACACTTTATTGACATTGTGAATGACCTAGGGGGACGCAGATACTGAGTTGTAGCTTCGTGGAGCTGAAACTCCTCTCCAGTGTCAGCATCTGCCCAGGGACCCTTTGAGGAGTCTGTCATGAATCAGTGGAAACTCCAACCTCCTTACTTTTGTTTATATTTTCCTTTGCTCACACCATTTTGGGGAGAGAGAGAGAGAGAGAGGTGACTCCCACTAGCAAGAACATATCGGGACTTTCTAAGTGTGGTGTGTGGTTACTTTAGTCCCTGTCAATTGCTTTAATATTTCAAAATGGAACCGGCTCTCTGGTGAGCGCTGTGAATGAAAGCTCCAAGCGCAAACTCCGCGGAACCTCGCCGTGGCTGTTTGCCCCACCGGCCCCCTGGGAGGACACGGACCTCGGTTCCCTGGGATTTCCGCGCGCGGTGCCGTGCTATTCATTTTGTGCGGGCTTCGGGAGCCATCGGCGCGCCGGGCCGCCCTGGCGCGTGCGGGTCTCCGGGTGCGGGGCTGGAGCCCGGCAAGCGTGTGCCCTGCCGCCGGCGGTGCCCGGCGCGCCCCTCCCTCCGCGCCCGCGGGTGCCAGACCAGACGCCGGTCCCGGCACGCTCGCAGAAGACTCTTCTCAGTTGTCAGTTTTCTCGCTTGTCAGCAGAGCTGCTGGTAAGTGACACAAAACAGAGAGGGGGGCGGGAAGGCAGCGTGGCTGGGCAGAGAACGACCGGGAGGGGGAGCCGCGGGGCGCCCCAGGGCAGGGGGCGCGGGTGGAGCCGGGGTGCACGGCCTCCGGGTCGGACCGCCCAGCCCCGCGTCGGCTCCCCCTAGACTCCCCCTCCCGCCTCCCCGCTCTCCCCTTCTCACTTTCTCCCTCCTCGCCGCCTCTCCTCCCCACTCGGTCCTCCCTTTCCCCCCCTGCAGTCCTTCAGCTGCCAAACTGTTCGCTTCCTTGGCTTTGTTTGAGAAAAAAAAAAAAAAGAATCCGAATAGGTCTGAGGTGTTTTCTCCTAGATCAGGAGCACAATTCCTACCCTTGGCATTAGCCCAGCAGCATGGCTGGTTGCCGCAGCTGCCTCCGGGGGGCACGTGGGCCCGGGGTCCCCGGCCCTCCGGGCCCGCTTTAAGCCATGATTTGGGGGTCGCAGAAGGGGGAGCGCACGCAGAAAGTGACAGGCAGACGCGCGCGCCACCTGACTGGGGCTCGAGGGCAGGGCTGGGCAAAGAGGCGGGAGGGGACAGCCCAAACTCTCTCGGCCTCACTCCCCGTGATAACCTGCAGCTATGGAGTCGCCAACCAAGGAGATTGAAGAATTTGAGAGCAACTCTCTGAAATACCTGCAACCCGAACAGATCGAGAAAATCTGGCTTCGGCTCCGAGGGCTGTAAGTAGATCTGTTTACTTCTCTTGCCCTATTTCCCTCTCATCAGTATTTTACTACACAGCCACAGTCACGACTGCTCACCCCCATTCCTGCATGACCCTTAAAAATACAGCCCTAGAAGTTCCACAACCGCTTCTCTGTTAATTACAGTCACTGCTACCTTCCTTTCAACAGCGAGACTTGTCTTTCTGAGTGCTTCGGAATGCCTTGCTGTTTCCAAGTCATGCTTTCTTTGGGGAAGAGGAGATGTCCTTAGATTTCAGTTATAGTGGCTCAATATTCATGGAGATATTTCTGTTTGTTTGTTTGTCAGGGGAGAAAAGTTTGGGGACTCAGGTCACTGACTTTTGATCAAAGGAAGAGTTATTCTCTGCAGAATGCTTGCAGACACCTTGGCAGGTGGTCCAAGAACTTAACAACAGTTCAAATTCAGCATGCATTCTGGCTGTTAGATTTTCCTCTCCCTCTCCCTAGCCTACTTCAACTTCTGATATTTTCTTAGGATTCTTTCTAGCAAGAAAATAGTTACTGAAAGGAAGGACTAGTTTTGGAGAAAGTAGGGTTCAGAACCAATATTGGAGTTTCCTAGTAATATTTGAAGAGTGAAATAGGGCGTTTGCTTTCAATACAGTGGCCAGAATTCTAGTTGGACTGGTGAACAGAGATCTCTGAATTTCATTCACTTCATCGGGTGCTGTCTGTTTTGGGGTACTGAGGAGAGGTGACCTGAAAATACGTGTTATTTTCTGTGAAAAGATTTCATAAACAATGAACTGCTGGTTATCCCAGTCAGGAAGCTGTAGTGACAGCTGTACGGTTACAGCTTGCTCCTCAGTTGACCAGGCAGCTCCCAAAGATACCTTCCATAACCACCAGATACTCATTTCCCAGATATTTGGCATCAAATATCTAGTGCAGATAAAAAAAAATAGGTTTTCTCCAAGTATATTCTCCAGACCTTCTGTTCCTACCAAGGGCAGTGATGGGAAAACCAGCTCCTTGGCAGTTTGTTTTGCTGCAGTTATTGTTTTTGAAAGCACACACACACACACACACACACACACACACACACACATGCACACACACCCCAAAACAAATCAGAAAGGCACTGATCTAAGTTATCTTTATCTTGGGGGAGACCACATTCCAACCAGGATATTCACAGTTTCTAAAGGGAAGCAATAAGGTAGGTGTTTCTTCAAGGTATCCCCATTTAAAGTGCAATTTATAAAAGCCTTTCCATCAATAATCAAAGTGAGTTTCATTGCCATTGATGTAAATGGGAAACCATGCCAAATAACATGACTTTTGGGTTGTCTGGCTGCTGTAAGCAGAGGCTGTAAACTTATTTGGCAATCTTGTCTTTCTGGCTGGCAGGCTCTTCCAACAGTTGAGATGCACGCAATGCAGCACCTCTTTTGGGAGAGGTGTTTACAATAAACTCATGTTATATGTGATGAACACTCCATGTGATCATATTATGGTGCACACAGAAAGTTTGTTGCATCCACAAAATCTGGGTACAAAATATGCAATGTCAAAGTGTTGTCAAGCTGGTCTCCTTGACATCCCGGCTGGAGGGACTCGTGTGCACACACTCAGGAACTGCTTCTCTCAGGCTGCTTTACGATTCCAACCAACTCCACGGAGCTACTCAGGCTGGGGAAGAGTGTTTGGGCAAATCAGCCAGGTTGAGGTGGGAAACTTGTGCGAGAAAGCATTTAGAGCTTACAACGCACTGTCTTGTAGCTTCCTCTGTTTCATCTGTTAGGCTTCTCTCCCCAAATTGTTGTCTGCATTTTTGTTTTCAAGTTTCTCGTGTTTACCTAGCACCCTGTACCTTTGAACATAAAAGGTGTGGGTTGATTCTTTTCCAAATATGTGTTTTTGAATCCTTCTCTTTTTACCCTTCCTACTGAAACACCCTGGCCAACAGCAGTCCCAGGAGATGTGTAGCTTCACTTTCTGATTTGAAAAATGACATGTTACTATTGTTATGACTTTTTGTTTTTACTACTGTTATGGTTCTTACTACCACTTTTTTTTTTTTTTAAACAAAACAATAGTGCTATAATAAGTTGCTAAAGACTCTGGAAACCAAAGCGCATGCTTTTTTATACAACTTGGAATAACACTTTTGCAGTTAACAAAATAGAAACCTTAGGAGATGGAAGGGTGTGTGTCTCTTTGTTCCCACAGTGGATTAACAGTAAGAGAAAGGAAGCTGTTCTTTCAACATTTTAGAAAAACTCAATAGCCACAATTGAATTTTCATACCAATTTATTACCATGACACCAGTATAGAAGGGGCTTTACAGGTGACCACAGATAGTCAGGAATTTGGTTCACCTTGTTTGAGAGCCATCTAAGTTTCAGGACTTGATCATCTCATGCCTGGACTATTTAGTGGTATTGTCAGTATCTCGCCTACTTAATCTATCCTTGAATTTTTCATCTCCTCCAGTAGAACGTCAGTTCCTTAGGACAGACACTTTGTGTGTCTTGCTCACTGCTGTACCTCCAGTGCCTAGAGCAGGGTTTGGCACATAGTAGGTGCTCAATGAATAGGTGATGAAGGAAGCATAAAGACCCAAAGGTGAACTTTTCAGTATTCAAAATGAAGGTAAATGTATATCTGGGTCAGCTTATAGGCCACGTGATACTATCAACACAATATTCCATGAACTAGATGGGAGATGGATTTAATTAACATCATTACCCAGGTTGGGCACAGTAATCTAAACTGAGGCGGAAACTGGGCAAGATGTGGCAAAGCCACGACCCAGGGCAGAATCCCACTCTTACGTTTACCCAGGTTCTCTCTTCTCCTCCCCTTTTCTGCACTGGCCTGGAGTGGTCTTTACCAGCAGCAAGAGGATTGTTGCCAAAAATCTACAGTGTGGCGAATATAGGGGATGGTCCTCTCTATATTACAAGCCCCACACATCCCCCTTTCCACGCTTTCCTTTTTTCTCTAGCACGTTTCACTGTCTTAATACTATATATTTAATTTATCTATTATGCTTATTGTCTGTTTCCTCCAATTAAAATAGAAGTTCCTTGAGGAAGGAGCCTCTTTTTTTGTGTTTCCATTTCCTCAGTTGTCCCCCAAGTGCTGTTGTCCTTACTCTATCCTCTGTAGGAGTGGGTGGAATTGTTAAGAGCCCCTCCCAACGCCTGTTTTGTTAGGGAATCTTCCAGTCAGGGAAAATATGACGACTGCACTTGCTTCCTCTGATGATGAGGGAGAGCCTCACGGCTGTATGGTTTTGAGTCGTAAGTTGTACCTTGGGTCCCGACCAAGAGTTTTTCCTGTTATATGATGACAAAAGGGTGCTTCTATACTTTTTTTTTTAAAAAAAATTGAGAGCAAGAGAACAGGTTTCACTTATTTCTTGGCATTTATTGTCACAATTGTAATTAAGCTATTGTATATCTGTTTTGCCCAACTATGAGGTAATCAGTACAATAAACTTTATGCTTTTTTAACACTCTATGAAGATGATGATGCCTTTTTTGCAGGATCTAAAATAGTACTATGAACATAAACGGAGGTATGGTTTATTATGTTTACTGTCTGTTTCCTCCAACTAAAATATAAGTTCCGTGAGGACATAGTTTTTTTTTTTTTTTTTTTGATCTGTTTTGGTTACTGGAGTATCCCCAGGTGTATGGTTATTAGGGTCACAGACTGGGATTATTGTTTCTGTCTATTCAGCAAGCTTTCCCATCCCCCTTATTATGGCAGTAGACCCTCCCCCCTGCCTCCCAGCCCTCCATGGGGTCAGGATCCAGGATCGGCCAATCATAGAATTTCACCGTTCTGGCAACAGTGGTTGGTCTCAAGTGTGGCACAGGACCCAAGCAGAAGCAGTAGAGTCCTCCACTGAGATTCTCTATTGGCTGGGGGAGAGTGCTGCTTTCTCTGCTGGGTTTTCCTGGTGGCCGCTGCTGGCTCCATTTCTCACTGCGTGGAGAAGAGCTTTCAGTGACAGGAGACAGGCCAGAACTTACAGAGAAGCAGAGGGGAGAAGATGGAGTGGAAGTCTCTGGGTCTGCTCCCACAAGCCCCAGTTCCTGCAGTTGTTTCTCTGATTCTTTCTGCTGTCCCAGCTACGCGAATACGTCAGGCTGTGTTCCTGCATAGGTTACTTTGAGTTTGTTGTCTCTGAAAGTCTTCACTAATACCCCCACTGAAGTACAGAGAACTTAAGTGACTTTTCCAAAGTATACATCAAAGGCGGGGGGAAAATCCAGAGGCAAAGAAGCCCGGATCTTTGGTTTTGTATTTCTTATTTAATAAAGACGTCTCAATCTGTATTTTCTTTCTACTCATCTGAAATTTTTAATAGGGTCATCAGTGTTCAGGCAACAGAAGTTCAGTCGGTTAACATTTACTGAGTGTCTGTTATGTGCCGGGCACTTTGATAAACTCTGTGCAAAAGTAGGTAAGCTATAAGGCTGTAAGATATAAGGCTATAGCTAAAGAGATGAACACCCAGAAGTGTTGACTGTCGTTACAGAGGATACACGGGGAGCTACCTCTGCCTGGGAGGGCCAGAGAAGGTGTGAGCAGTGAGCTGCAGACTTACTTGGAGCGGAGTCCTTAGAGTCACAAGGAAGAAACTTGCACAGATTCCTTTCATTCATGTCAGCCTTTTGCAGAGATGTGAGGAAAACAAGGAGTCATGCAGTCAGCACAGAGTACATCAGCTCAGAATTCTGAGCTGTTTTTATGCACAACTGGAAAAGCTGTGTCTGCTTACTAGGAATATAGCCTGGGTCCTAGTGCCCTTCCCTATGCTCACCTCTTACCGGTAATCCCAAAAGAGAGGGTGTGGTTGGGTCTAGTTGCTGTCATTCAACATGGAGCTATTGGACAGAAATCTCCCAGGTCACCTCAGAAGCAGTTGGCCCCTACATTGGTCCCTGGTCCATCAGCTGTCCAGGTAACAGGGTTACCTTGCCTGACAAACCAATCCTCAGAGGTCTTAGATAAGGTAGTTGTGAGGTATCCTCTTGCAGCTCATCTAGTGCAATATTGAGGGATAGATAAAGCTAGTGAATGGAGGTAACAGTGTACAAAGGTGCAGAGGTATGGGAGACATTGGCACATCAAGGAGGAGTGAGAGATAAAGTTGGAATAAAAGGCATGGGCCAGGTAGTGATACATGGAATTTTAAAAAATTTACTTTTTGTTTTATTCAAAACTATACATGCTCATAGTTTAAGTCGAACACATTACATACACGTACAGGTGTGTTCCAGATACTCTCCATTCATCTTTCAGGGAATCTTTTTTTGAATGCATGTAATTTTAAGGAGTTTACACTTTGTCCCTTAAGTTCTAAGGAATTGTTAAAAGACTTTAAGCTAGAGAGTAATACAATGAGATTTGAATTTTAGGATGGCTATTCTGGAGGAAGTATGGAGGACAGATTGGAGATGAGACTTGAGGCCTGGAGATCAGTTGGAGAAGATTCTTCACTTATGGTAGTGCCACTAAGGAGGAAAAAATAAGGGGCACATTTGACATTAGAATGGAGCAGAGAGAAAGAGAGAAGGAGAAGTTGTCTTCCAAGCTTGTTTTGTCTCAGATGTATTAGTGAGTTTGGTGCCATTTGCCTTGTTAGAGACCACGGAGAGAAGTGCAGGCTTGGATACAGCAGAATGATAAATTTGGGTTTAGACGTGCTGAACTGGAGCAGCCTCTGGAAGGTTCAAGTAGCTGGTGGTGATAGCAGCCGGGAACTATGGAGAGACCTTTGGCCTAGAGCCTCGGGTCTGAGAGTCATGGTTCTGAGTTAAAGCCTTGTGAACAGATGACCCAGGGAAGAGGGGCTTCACCTGAATCTCACTAATAAAGCAATTCCAAAAGAATAATTTTTTAAAATTGATGTTTATTTCCCCCAGATTACATATTTTAGGGTGTTAATTGGGCCTTCCACTCTCCCATTTAATTGCAAATGTCAGATGATTCAGCATAATTTTATTGGGCTCTTATTATATACCGGATATTAGGAGCTTCAGAAGAGAAATGAAAGTATCAGAAGAAAAGCCCTGCTTTCAGGAAACTTAGAGTCTAGTTAGGGAGACAAGATAATTCTTTATAGAAGTGAAAAGTTATAAAACAACAATAAAATTATGGGCAATAATTAATTGCTAGGTAAACGACATTGACACAATGTCCTAGGATTTAGAGAAGGAAGACATTTGTGTTTGAGGGATTGTTTTTGAGTCTTTCTTTTCCTAATAAAGGCCAGTTAAGTCTCCCTGAATTATGTTCTTAATGTATATTGAAGGGGAGAAAGAGGTGAATATCAAAAAGGGTTAAGTAGATTCTTATATTTAGAATGAAATTTTCTTTACTTGAATACTAATGTCGTATATTAGTACATCATCACTTGCTTATCAGAATTTGGTTGTGCTAGCTTATTAGCTAATTACAACTCAGTATTTAGCAGCTGTTTATTATTTTGGCTAAGTTTTACAGCCTCTGTCTGTTGGGAAGCAGCCCTAAGCAAAGAGATTTCTTCATTTCTAGCTCCATTTTCCATCTTTAATTTTCTTTGGTTCATAGAAAACTACTTTCCTTGGTTCCAGTTTCCCATATGGAGGGAAAGTGTTCACATGACCCACTTCATAGCTTTTTGAGAGATGACAAGAAAAATAATGATGAAATATGAGACACATAATGTAGTCTGTAACAGCTTTGAGAATGACCATCACAATTTCCCATTAGTAATACAAATGAATTCTACAACAAATAAAATACTCTATTTCTGGAGAACGTATACTGAATCCATGCAAAGTGCTATATTCTTCAGGTTTATTGGAATGTACTCTTTATTTAAAGACCTTTTGACAGCTCTTATTAAATAAAATAAACGAATATAAGAAAAATCTAGATGTTCCTAGGTTGTGAAATTATGAAAAATCTTAAGAGAATAATTCAGTCAAGAAGACATCATTCATAACTATAGGTAGTGAGTTTATTTATAAATTTGAATGAATACACACTCATCTATATGCAGGAATCTCATCTATCACTCATTCACTCAGCAAATATTTCTCCAGCACTTACCATGTGGCAGGCACTATGCTAGGCACCAGGGATACAGTGGGAAACAAGACAAATGTCCCCTCCTTTAGGGAGCATTCAGTCTACAGGTAGAGGCAAATGTTAAACATCTTATTCGCCAAATAGATATTTACTGTGATGAGTGCCGCAAAGAAGTACAGGGTGCTGTGGAAACGTGTAAGAGGGGGCCCACACCAGGTCTAAGAATCAGGGACGCCTTCTCTGAAGAAGTGAGATTTAAGCTGAGATATGAAGAATAAGTAGGTGTTAGTTAAGAGTTGAGGAAGAGTCTTCTAAGGTATCCAAGGCCTGGGAAAATAGCACGTGCAAAAAGCCAAAGGGACATGACACCTCCGAGAAGACAAAAGAAGGCCAAGTGGCTGTAGCAAAAACAGTGTGGAGACAGGAGGCTCAAGGCACAGCTGGAGAGAGGGGCAGATCTTGCCTTTTCTTTTAGATCAGGGAGCCTTAGCAATGGGAAACCATTGTAGGCCTGTGGGGATGGATTTGAGAGATTTTTAGGAGATAGACTCAACAGGATTTGGACTTGGCATGTGAGGGAGAATGTGGAATTTAGAATAACTCCCAGGTTTTTAGCTTGAATCCACAGGTACTATTTACTTAGATCAGGATCACTGAGGGGGGATCAAGTTTGCAAGTTGGGTTGTGTGTGGCAGCAGAATGAATGCAGAGTAGAAATCATGAACTCAGTTTTGGACATATTGAATATGAGGGACCTATAAGATGTCCCTGAGGAGACATGAGCAGTTGGATAAGAGGGCCTGGAGATTTAAGGAAAGGTCTGTGTTGGAGATATAAGGTACAGCCCAACAAAGTAAGAAGAAAAAATTATATATATATATATAAAATAATGATATAATACATATTGTACATAATATATATAATGTGTGTATATATGTATATGTGAATAGGTGTATTCATGTATGTGTCTGAATGATGCTAAATTAATACTCCTATAAATTTTACAAGTAGAGAGAACATAGTTTAGTGTGACCTCTCTAAATAGTCTGACAGAAGTTGCCAGAAGACTATGAGTTTACATATATTTTCTCATTGGCATTTACTTGTTCAACATTTGGGAAAGACCAGCTAGTAGTCAATCTACGTGGCTTTGCTTGGAACCCTTGTACTAACTGCTTGGTGTCATGTCCACCACAACATGGGTTTGGAGCCAAGACAGAAACCTGAGGGCTAGGCAGGGTCATTTCCAGTATTCCAGAGGCAGAAAGAGACCATGACCCAAGAAGCTAAATGGAATGAGGCCCTCATCACGGACCTTGTGGGGACTGTCAGGCATGAGCCAGGCAGTGGGGCTCGGAGCTTGGAACCCAGCCCCCTGCAGAAGGGTCTGGTGGAGCTTGGCTGGGTGGGGGCTCCCTAGACCCTGCAGGAGGCTGTCCTGTTGTCTAGGCTTGTCCAGTGGGCGCCGCCTCACACTGCTGCTCCCAGGGGGTCCTACGTGCACACACCGGGCCTCTGTCTCTTGGCGCATCCACAGTTCTGCCATAGGGCTCAGCCTCCACACCAGCTCTGCCTCATTCATGGCCTCTTCCCCAGAAGCTCTTTAAGGCCTTCCAAAAATGGACCTTCCTCCCTTCTTTTCCACTCCCTTCCAAAGACCTATTGCAGGGACCCAGTATTCAATATTCTGCCAAAATACAGCTTTCCTTTCCCTTAAGGCCAGTAGAAGAGTGAGAAGCAACGTAGGATGCATTTTGACGGAAAGTCACTATTAGACATCCAAAGAGCATTAAATTCCGTTTATCCAGATTCCAAACAACCAAAATTCTTAAATAAGCAAGACTTTTCCTACACTCTAGAGACACTGAGTAAATCTGGTAGTGAAAGATTAGTCTTTGAAAGCTACTTCCAGGTGTGTTTTTAGGAGTAGTTCAAATTCAGATTACTATCCCACCCCTTTTTTTCCTCTGCCTCTCTGAGTCTTGTCTGAGGATGGCTCTAAGGGGTCTTACAATACCTTTAAATTAACCCCCCCCAAAGTATTTTATGCTTAGTATACTCCTCTAGGTTGTTACTTGGAACCCTGTCTGCTAACTATGAGAAACTATAAACACTTTCATGAACAGGGTCCTGTGTAGCTCATTTGTGAAATATAAGGATGAATTATTGTAAATCAGGCTTCATAAATGTTTAGAACCGCCATTCTGTCTATAAAACTACTAACTGAAATTAGTCATGGTTAAAAAAATGAAAGAATTGTTCCAAGCACCCATTTCTGGGAGTCTTGGATACTTTCAATGAGCATAACTGTAGCTGAGGAGAATCTGGTTCGAATGCTCAACTGATTCAGTTGACAGTGGCGCTCAAAATGGTCCCTAAGAGTGCATCTGCTAGCTGAGTGGGTTGTTTTTTTTTTTCTTTTTTCTATATTTTGGGGATCGGCCTTACTTTTGCCATATTTAAATTGTTGAAATTTACAGAGCCTATGTCCAGAGAAGAGCCTTCTATAGATGATTCTACTGTGAGAGAAGATTTTAGAGGAAACAGGAAGGGCATCTGCTTTCAAGGAGCTGTTGTATTGACTTACATTCACCTGGAATTGTAAATGGCCAATAGCTGCTTTCTGCCGGGAGTAGGTTTTGATAACAAGTTGGGAGGAAGGGTGGAGGAGAGGAGGAAGGAGGTACTACTTGGGGAGATAGGAAAGGCTTAAAAACATTAGACTGGTCACTGAAGTTAAACTTGGCAGAAGATACAGTTTTTGTTCTGGCTAAATCTACATGGGGATAACAGAGTAGAGAATTCAAGCATCTCTCTGGATAATTCAATTAAAAAACCTACCCCTCCCCTAATTACAGGGAAATATCTGTGAAGAGGGAGGTTTTGTCTCAGTCCTTTGGATTTATCTCCACTCTGGCAGTGTTGTCACAGATATTAAGAAATATTTTTGTTTTCAGCCTTTCTCATTGATGTTTATAGAAACAGAAGACAGGCTCCCAGGAAGGAGGTCACAAAGATCTCTTCCATTCCCACCCACACAGTTTTATTGTACTTGTAACGCTGCAAGTGGTTGTAAATATGTGAATGGAGGGATAGGTCATTTATGCAAAAAAGTACTACTTGGACTTCTACAAGCATGATATTTACTTTCTGTTTTAACAACCTTTCCATATTTTTTCATTGGCGCCACTGATTAGCTCACTGCCCAGCTTTAAGCAGTAGATTTTAAGCTAGAGGGAAATGGTCCTTGGTTTGCTCAAAAATAATGCTCTTCAGAGGAAGAGTTCAGCTTTCTTTGGGGAGGGGTCCTATTTTGGGGCCTGTTAGACAGTAATCTGAGTGCTGGAATTTTTAACCCAGGCCCAGGAGAGAAACAAGCATGAACAGGAGATTTGGATTTTTGTGTCTGGCCAGCTGTCTGCAGCTAGACGAGGGGTCTGGGGAGGGGGAGCAATGAAGACACAGCCCTGTGGGAATGTGGGTGCATCCAGTGCGGGGTGGATTGACTATGAGTTGGTGCCGGTCCAGGTGGGGCTTCCTGTGGGGTTGTTTAGTTTGAACTAAACCTTCTCCTCAAGGATTTCTCCTGTTTCCACTGCCCAGCCGGCATTAGATAGAAACACATTTGCTTCCAGAAGTGAGTTAAACATTGATCATCTTATTTACAGCTGTGTTTCAGATTAGCATTCTCTCATTTTTCTGATTTACCATGCTCAACCCCAAACCACACTCTCGAAGGCTTCCTTCATTTGAATTTGATCTCATCACTTTGGGTTAAACATATTGGAATTTTGTACTTTGGGAGTTGCTGTCCCCAAACATGATCTTCCTTTTCTAAGAGCCCTAAATGAAAGGGTGTGAATCTGTAGGACAATTTTCCCCAATAGACAACCTGGCAGAAAACTTCTCTAGAAAATTTAAGCAAAACCAACTCCCTCCTAATTATTGGGTTATTCCAAGTGAAAGTGAGTTTATATTATTTCATTATTTTTTATCTTTTGTCCTGCCTTGGATCTTTGGCCAACCAGGAAAATAGAATTGTTGCCCACATGGATTTTCATTCTGTAGCTCATCAGTTAAGAAATATTTGAGCTAGTAAGAGAAGAAAGTTTCTCATTTTCTCTAATATCTTTCTTCTCACCACCCCTTCCCCAAATAGTCTCCTGGAAGGTGCCAGGAAACCGCAATTTATACGTATTTTCTCACTGGCATTTACTTGTTAAAAATATGGGACAGGCCATAAAGCAATCAGTATATATAGCTTTGCAAATCTAGGTTTTAACATGGGTATCATGGAAATGAAATCACTGGGAGAAATGAGAAGAAATGTACAAGGACCTTCCATTCTCAGCAACATCTAAAGTAGTTCATACAAATGATTCAAGACAGATTCAGTGGAAGTTTCTAGCGATATCCAGTTTTGTTCAGTCGGCACCCCATATGCCAGTAAAAAACAAAACCAGAGGATCAGAGGATCATTCAGATCCTCGATCATTTCACGGATATTTGTGGCATTTTATCTCAGTCCACTTTCCCACGAGTGAGCCGCATGTGACCTGAACTCGTGAGAACATGTACTTAACTCCCTGAGTTTTGCTGTGCACTTTTTTTTCTGAGCCTGTCCCCCAATCTCCTCTCCCTTGAGGGAACTTGAGGCCTGAGAACCAGGCTATCTGTGCATTTCCAAAGCTATCTGTGCATCGGCAGCAGTAGTGACCTCAGTAAGGAAGGATGGAGACGAGATCTGATGGGATCTGGAGCAGAGTGAGTCATTATTGCCCAGAAACCCTGGAGAACATTGCAGACAGAACTGGACTTCTCACTGTGTGTGTGGAGTTGTTGCATATTCAACTTCCCAGACCAGAAAATCTTCTTGTGCTCAACTGGGAGGTATCTTGCTGTCAACTTAGAGACTAAGCACAAGTTTTGGTTTTTCTAAGCCAGCTTGTTTGAATATTAAGCGTATTTATAAACCTCATTATTGCAGCAACCATATGGCTCTTACTCAAAGATACTCACTTTAAAAAAGTGAAAGACTGCCAGGTGCTTCATGATATAACCTCAATATTTAATTGACTCTCACTCACCCAGGCTATCAGGAATGATTCCCAAGTCATCTGTTTGACTTTGGAGTCTGTGAAACTTACGTGATTGTGGGTATGCCCAGTACTTTGCAAACTGCTAGCCATCAAAAAGCAAACAAAGCTCTTTAAAAGCATCCTGCGTCTGCCACACTGTTGTTTCTTTTTTGCTATTTCCTTGCTGTCTCTACTCTGCCCTTAGGCAGGTCCAGGTGTACTGTGGCCGGAATCACTCCTTATGCTTGCTTAGTTTCGTCCCTTCTCTCCCTAATTGGGGCCAAGAGACGTAAAATGAAGTGCAGGGTCTTGAAGTTCAAGGTCTAGATGACACAGCCATGGACAGCTTTGGGGAGCCGTTTTAAATATTGGAGGTCAATGCTCTTTGCTCTTTGATGATACTCCCGTCTCAGTAGCCACTTGTCAGAATGTGATCAGCTGGATGTAAATGGACTGAAGCCTTCCAGGAGAGATTTTTCCAGCTTATCACTTCCCCTATTCTGTACACACGCATGCACACATAACACATACACACTATTTGATACTTCTTGGGCAATCCACGATTTCATAGAAACATTCCAGAGTTAAACAGACATTGATTTTCAGTGAAGACCAGGAGTCTTTTAATTTGCCTAACAGGTAAGTGGATGTGGTCAATCAGTAATTCTAGTTATAGCATGATATCTCTGTGCTGAGTTATAACTTCTAGAGGATGCTTAGGGATTCTGTGTAAGAAACTCACTGGGCTTCAGTTTTTAGGGAATTATCGATAAAAAGGTTTTTCTTAAAAGATAATTTTAGATATTTCTAAGGATTATCATGGTGTCCAGTTCCTAAATATCTAATTTTACTTTCTTTTTTTCCTGCTTTCTGAGCAACGACCCAGCTTTTGACATTAGAGGAAAGTGTGTGGGTCTGCTAGGCTAACAGGGACCACTGCTGGGTGGGTGTCAGAGTGTATATAGCCTGCAGGCTCCCTTGGGCGTGGGGGGAGTGAGGAGAGCTGGGCAGAGTTTCAGTTCCTCCTCTGCTTAGTAGGACTGAGATTAGCACCTGCTTTCGTTGTGGCTCAAGTGTTCTAAGATGAGGAGAACTGGGAGTATTCAATTTTTCTACTTTAGAAAACAATCTTAAACTTCTTTTTAAAACTTTTTTAATCAATGAAAGGCTTTTTTTTTTCAAACAAAATTTGGAAACCTATGGAATTATAATACCATTATTACTTATGCAGTATTATTGTTATAAATATAGTAGCTGACTCGTTCTTGAACATTTACTGGATGCCCAACACTGTGCTAAAACTTTACATTCATTATTACATTCAACTCTCACATCAACCCGTGAAGTGCGTATTATTGTTACCCAAATTTTACAGATAAGGAAACTGGTGGTTGGGAAAGTGATGTAAGTTGCCAAAGGTCACATAGCTTATTGGACACAGTAAGTTGAAGAAGGGATTTAGCTTAAGTAAGTGATCCTAAGCACTATACTGTAATGCCTCTCTTTAAAAAACAAATGAATAGACAAACAAACAATGCCATGTATGTATGTATGTATGTGTGTGTGTGTGTGTGAGTGAGTGAAGGGTAGAGGGCATTCCGGGGAACAGGGTTTGCAAAGTGCTCTAGGCCTTCATCCATGCGGTTTCCTCAGCCTGGCCTCGTGAAGATGGCCTGCCTTCTGCCTCAGTGCGCAGGCGTGCTCTCTCCATCTCCCACACTGCCGAGACACCAGAGCACAGCAGCTCCTGGTCGTTCTCTGTGGTCTGAATTAGCTCAGTCTAGCTACGTGAATCTTGAGACTTGTGATGTATTGTTATAAGTTTCAAAAAATTATAAATTTAAAGTAAGTTTGAGAAACCAAAACAGAACATTTAAATACATTCCCTTTGTCTTTAAGGTTATGAATCAGGGGCAAATTCTGTTGAAGTTCTTAAAAACAAAAGGCCAAGAATAAACTAGGTTCTTTTCCAGCTCATTTCCTGCGTTTGGATGGAAAGAGCCCAGTATGTTCTGTGGTTGGTTTTGTTTGTTTTTGTCGAGGGTCTAAATTTCCTCCAGGCATCCTTTGACTTCTTTGACTAATTTCCTCAATTTTCTTTGGGGGCTTCAGAGTTTGCTTTCTGTCTCAACCAGTTCAAGGTTCTGTGTCCTTAGTCAAGTTACTTAACCTCTCTGAGCCTCATTGGCATCAAGTATAAAGTGAGGTAAACCTCCTAGGGTCTGTAGGAGGTCAAAGTGAGTTAATTTATGTAACAGACATGGAACAGAGGAGATGCTCAACAACTGTGACCCTCCTCCCCAGCTTGCCCCCGCCAGCCTTCTCTCATTGCATTCCTCCCGTGTGTAGAAAACCATGACTGTGGTAGATGGCCTCACTGCTTGTAGTAACTCATCACTAAACAGAAAAAAAATGAGTAGAAAGAAAGCATTTTGATCAGTGTCTTGATAAATTCACTCATTCACGCAACAGCAGTATATTGAACAGCTGTCATTTGTCAAGCACCATGTTAGGCAAGGGAGAAACACTAGCAGATAGTGGACAAGCCGTCGATCTTGCCATCAGTGTAACAGACGAGCTCTGGCCACCATGGAACACACAAAAGGGATGATCCAGTTTGGGAGGCCCTAGAAGGTTTTCGGGAGAAAGTGATGACTCAGCTGAAAGCTGAAAGCTGAAGGATGAGTAGGACTCAAGCCTCACCATCTCGCCCAGTCAAGATGATCTGTGAGTAGGACCTTGAGGAGAGTAATTTCCATGGATCCGTATTTTCTCTTGTGCTTTAAGTGCTGACCTTCCAGCTCCAGTGTAAGATGACACTGTTTGGGTTGGGTCTCTTTGGACATGGGGGCCGTCTGTCTAAATGGGACAAGATGGGAAGGGAGAGCTTCAGAATCTGTGAAGTCAGGAATGCATCTATGAAGGTGGGGAGTGAATGTTGGGAAGGTGAGTTGGACTGAAAATCAGATTTTTTGGTCTCTCTTTTTTGGGTCTACCAAACGCACAACCCATGTTTTGATATGTGTGGGTGGCAGCTACAAATGATGTATTTATTTTGCCAGCAGACATTTGTTGTGTACCAACCATGTGCCAGTCGATGTGCATGCCCTTGGGATAGATACAGAGACCCATATGACAGGACCCCTGAGCTCAAGAAACTCAAAACAAGGGGAAAGGGTCCTAAACCTTTTAGAATTCCCCTTACGTGGCATGCATGGTACCTGGCAAATTCAGTGCATTATGTTCTCTGAGATCATTCCTCCCATTTTATAGATGTGGAAGCTAAAGCTTGCTTTAGTGTAGAGCTTGTGTGAGTCTCGGAGCTAGAGAGGGAGAAGTTGGAGTTTGAACCAGGTTTATCACATTCCAGAACCCTATTGTCTTTCCACAAGGCAATGCAACAGGTGACCCCTTCTCTCAGGTGTCATCTTTTAAAAAAAAGTATACATTTTATTACTTTTCTTGATTAGCTCAGTACTTTTTAGCCTTAGAACCTGCTATCTGCCTCTGAATCTGGCTGGGCTGGGCTGGTTTGAGGTCATTAGGCACGCCCTTCTTACCTGCTTGCCCCATGTACTTACATATTTCTCCTTGTTGAACTCCTGCCCATCAATCAAAGCTACCTCTTTCACAAAGCTTCCTGAGCCACCCCTTGTCTTGGTTGTTATAATAGAACACTTTTGGTAACATGTATTAATTTCCTTTTTTAGGATTCAGATTCTTTCAGAGAGTGGATCTTAGTAGAGTTATTATGAGGATTAGTGATGCATGTTAAGTGCTTGTTACTAGTAGGTGCTGAAATTGGAAGCTATTCTTATTTTTGTTCATTTTGATGCACTCAGCGTTCCCAGCAGTGCCTTTGTATGATCCTTGGCAAATGTTGGGAGAATTCTGTGGAAGCCAATAGCAAAGGTTGTCTTCTTCTGGCCTCTGAAGATACACTCTGTTGACAGAACTAGTTGAGTTTCTGGGTAGGAACCAGGGGCATCCATGTGCCCCGACTGCCCCCTTACCTTTGGTCCTTGCACACTCTCACTGGGTTATTTTCCAGTCTTGCCAGAGACTCCTGAGCCCGGTTCATTAGACAGCAGTTCGAACGAGGGCCAAGGGCGTGGGTCACACCCACAGCTCACTGTGCTCTGTGCCTGTGGATGAAACCTCTGCCTTTGCTACTGCCTACAACGTGTGAGCTATCACTGCTGGGGTGGGGGGGTGGTCCAGGATGGTCAGTGCACACCCGTCACAGCTTTTGGAGGGAGTGCAAAACACTGTTTTAAGCAGTGGGATACAGTGGGGCGGCATACAAAGAATCTGCCTTCGGGGAGCTGACATTCAGGTGGGTTATGTCATTTATTTCTCACCACAAGGTCTTGAGAGAGGTGCCCTGATTATTCCCACTTTACAGATAAAGAAAGTGAGGCTCAGAGGGGTTGAATATCTGGTCCAACACTGTAGAGCTGAGTGCCACAGCCAAGATCGAACACAGGTAGTTTGCTCTCAAGCCCAAGCCCTAACCCATCTGTTAGTTGACCTTCCTCCCTACATATATGATATAATTCAAACATGTAAATATCTCTGTATATTCTTCCTATAGATGTATATGTCTGTATATATGACTGTATATGAATATTTTATAAATTTTTATAATTATTCTAATTATAATCATAATGCTCATTTAAAATAGAAAATATAGAAAATTCATACAAGTAAAAATAAAAGTAATGATTCATTAACCTACTACCCTGGGCTCATGATTATCACTCTGGTGTTTTTCCTTATAGATAAATAGGTATCAGTACCTATCAGGTCAAGATCACATTGTGGGTTCGGTGCTGCATGCTGCTTACTTCACTTAACATGTCACACTGCCATGTATGTTTTCATTTAAACAGAGATGTCACAGGTCATAGGGATTCTGAATTTGAAACATCTGTGCCTTTTTTTTAAAGCATGTGTGACATGTAGCTCTATTAGCAAATCAGTGGCTTGGCTTCCTGGTGCAGTGACTGTAATGGGAATGTCGGTGTGGAACCAAGGACAGCTGCATTGCCCTTCCTGGAGATGCTACCGGGAGATGCGTTTTCCTCTCCCAGCACTTCCTTTCCTTTAATCCCCTCCATTAAAGAGTCTTTTAAAACTCTTCTGAGGGTCTTCAGAGCCTACAAAAGCTGATACAAATATGAAAAACATTGAGCTACACTGGAAAATAAACTTTTATGGCCATTTCCTCCTCGAATGCCACTGTGACCCAGGTGAGATAGCCCCGGCAGATGTGACCTCCATTTGATAGATTAAGAAGCCCTGCACCCAGTAGATTTGTCCAAGGCTAAGTGAGGACTGTAAATAGCAGAGGTGGAGTAGAACTCCAGCTGCTTGTGCTTCCTGGGGACGTGTTCTTCCAGGGGCCTGAGCCCACAGCTTAGCCAGTAGCAAGTTCCTGATTCTGCTCTCACTATTTTTGCTTCTAGACTTTCTCATTGTCCCTTTTCTCACGTCTTCCTTCTCTGAAGACCTTATGTCTGGTCTTATGGTTTAGTTGCATGATTACACATTTACATTTTAAAAGGCAGGTCTTTAAAGGGACTTCAGTGCTAGCTGATGGGGATAATAGTAACAGTAATGACAGTACAAATAGCTAAGAGTTGTGGACCATTTAATATGTGCCAGATACAAGACACGCTTCACAGCCTCTGCCCACTTACTCCACAACAACTCCATGAACCTGGTGAATGAAGGGCTGATATATGAACCTGGATCTTGCCGTCTTTAAGGTCTGATCTCAACCCAGATGCTACAGTGCTCTCAGAGGGGAAAGAGCAGAATATCGGGGGCAGAGCCATTGAGCTCTTGGGATGCTGTGTGTAGCTGATAAGACTATGATTCTCTGCATCCAACCACAATGTAACACAATAATCCAAAACTTTTAAGTGGGCTTTGAGACCCACAAGCCTCACAGAGAGAACTTTCTACAAAGTGTTCACCTCTGCATCCATCCCCACTGAAGCTATCTTTTTCTAACCTACCACCTGCCGCAAACTCTTTTCTGATGTGTGTTTATGCTTCTTTTCCCACAGGAGGAAATATAAGAAAACGTCCCAGAGGTAAGAGCGTCCCTCTGAGAAAGGGGAACTGGTTGGTTGACTCCTTTGTGTCACAACTCTTCGCAAGTCTGGCTCATGGTGGATGTTCATTGTAATAAACAGTCTCTCAGATCCTTCTCAGCGAGTTGCCTGCTTTATCTTCGAGTCGCTACTGTTTCTGTAATTAAAAATTGATTGCAGGCATTTAGTGTGGCACAGTAAGTGTACACCTTCACATGAGAGTGGATCCAGTGGCTTAAAAAGCTTGTTACTGCTGAGTTATCTAGTGATTTTATTAAAACCTTGACCAGAGTGGGGCTGGGCTGAGGGCATGTGTGAAGGATTATAGGTGGAGCAGAAAAGGTTTGCAAATGCATGTTTAGTGTTTGGATTCTCCTTTGCCTGATCTGCTGACAAAATGCTGTTGAGCTCAAAACATAGATACAAATTCCTTTAAGGGCAGTCTTTTGATTTAACCATGGAAAGGGTAATTTAAAGTAGAATATCATCTGTCTTCACCCGCCATTACTCTGTTTTATTGAGAAGAGTTTGGAAAGCACATTCCAAAGAAATAGAGTTGCTTAGACCTTCTGTTCGCCAAGCAGCAGAAGACTACAGCTCAGTCTAAAAGGCTAGTGTCTGCTTTTCATTGATTGACTTTGGTATTATGGCTTTAAACAGATTGTATGAGATCAAAAATTGCTGTTGCAATTAAAATCTTCCAGTAGGTTTCAACAATGGTACTTTCAGTGACGACTTTAATCTGACCTTTTCTAGTGGGTCTCATCTCATAGTAGAGGCTCCTATGTCCTATGGTTTCCAAATAAAGTCAGTAATCCAAAGTAGTGGTGTCATCATTTGATGTGCATTGTGGAGGTGCACAAATCATTGAGAGAAAATGAACTAAAACTTTCAAAGCTTCCTAGAGGTTGCTATACTTTTCTAAATATAGCGAGCTTATACAGATGGCCGAATAATTCTGTCTTGTTCAGGTTCATCAGGCTCATGGTAGTAATTGCATGTGAACCACTGAGCAGGGCGTAAATTAATCACTCAGATTAGAGGGTATAGTAGTCTTTAGTAGTAAAAGGTAATTTATCATTTTCACATGTAGTTAACTTGGGGTATGAGATGTTTCAAAGTTGCCTCAATTTTAAGGGGAGATAAATAGACAGGTAAGAGGGAGTTTCTCAAGAGAACTGCTCAAACCTGTCAGGTTTCAAATTACTGTGTCAATTTTTTGGGAAAGCATAGTTTTGCATATCTGATGTGAAAGCTGTTGCATTTTTATGTCGATGTAAAAAAAAAAACTGGTTTGTATCAGCTGTATTGAAGTCTTATAAAGTGCAAATTAATAGAGGCTTGGTGTGAGCTCTTCTGCTTTTAATCACATGCATATTCTCATGTGAAATATATCCATGTCTACTAATCTGTCATTGAGTAACAAACCATCCCCACACTTACGGCTTAGAACAAGGGTTTTACTTTGCTCATGATTTTATAGGTCAGGAATTCAGGAAGGACTTGTCTGGGTGGTTTGGATCTGACCCACCTGGTGTCAGCTGGGACTGATGTGGATGGAGGATCCACTTCCAAGATTGATTCTTCACTCGCGTGTGGGGAGCTTCGGTGCTCCTTCTTTCTTTCTCTCTCTCCGCATGGCTTTCATCCTCCAGAATGTCTCCAGGAGTTTGGGCTTCTACTGCATGGTGGTCTCAGGGGTGTTGCACTCTTAGCTGGCTTCCTAGGCCACGTGTTCCAAGAGAAAAGGAGTGGAAGGTGCTAGTCTCCCTGAAACTGGCTTAATGTCACTTCTTCTGTATCTTACTGGTCAAGCTATTGCAGAAACCACCCAGAGTCAAGAGAAGGGGATATAGATTACATCTCTTGATGGAAGAGTGTTAAAGAATTTGAGGCCCTTTTCATGTATCAAACCTTCAACCCTTATCAGAATGATCTTGCTTGAGACCTTTTCCAGGGATCTGTAAATTTGGAGTATGTGGATACCTCATTTGATGAATGGTAGACACTTTTAAATATATCTTGATACCCCATCAGATGCTGGTCTCTTTGAATATATGCTTGTCTATTGGATGATTCATTTGGACTGGGAATAGCTGTGATTCCTTTTTCATGTTAGGGGCAGGTGTACTAGTGTGGACTCAGCTGGTTAGTTGAATTCTAAGTGCAGTTATTTGGCTTCAGTCAATAATTAGTCAGGTAAAGTTGGTGGCTTCATGTAGGAAAACTAAATGACACAAATGCTACACTAAAAAGCTTTAGATCTTGTAGGTTTGCTTTGGACATTAGGGGAAAAACAGCCCAGGATACAAAAATAATCTACCTTTGTTTAAACTTTTCTTGCTGTTTCATTTCGTTTTACTCATGTATTTATTTACCTTCTACAGCCATGTTAAAGAAAAAAAAATTGACTAGCTTTCAAAGTCATCATTATCCCACTACAACTCAACTGAGGTAGATATATTTCTTTAAATATTTCATAAAGTACTAGGCAGATTTTAGTAACCCACAAGAATATTTTTTTAACATCTTTATTGGAGTATAATTGCTTTATAATGGTGTGTTAGTTTCTGCTTTATAACAAAGTGAATCAGCTATACATATACATATATCCCCATATCTCTTCCCTCTTGCGTCTCCCTCCCTCCCAACCTCCCTATCCCACCCCTCTAGGTGGTCACAAAACACCGAGCTGATCTCCCTCTGCTATGTGGCTGCTTCCTACTAGCTATCTATTTTACATTTGGTAGTGTATATATGTCCATGCCACTCTCTCACTTCGTCCCAGCTTACCCTTCCCCCTCCCCGTGTCCTCAAGTCCATTCTCTAGTAGGTCTGCGTCTTTATTCCCGTCCACAAGAATATTTTGATGATAGTGATTCTACTAAGTCTCACTTTTAGTGTTAAGGGAAATGTACTCATGTCTTTCAAGATCAGAATTTCAACCGAAAGAGTGATAAGTACTCTTTACTGGGTTAGCAAGGGCACCTGTAGGTAGGAGGTAAGCTTCTCCCTGCACAACTTTATTAGATTGGGCTTTAAATAAACACAATTAAGGGGAACCATCCTTTTGCTTTCTGAATGGGGCTTGTCCACGAAGGCCAATCATTTCAAGAGATTTGCTGAAGTGGTGAAATGGTAATTTGACAGCTAGAGTGGATTACACCGGAAACCTGCTTCCCCATAAAATTCTCATCAGGTTGTTTTCAATACAGCTGCAGCTTCAAGTTATCAGGTCTGGCTCTGAGAAGTTTGTATCTTTGAGAAAGCATGCCAGACCATGTACAAAATAATCACAAATACCTATAAATAATCTACTATTCCGGGGCTGCCCCTGAAGAAAAGAATTTCTATGAGGGATGATGTTATAAGCTGAGTCTATATTAGAAGAGCTTCCAACACACACACATGCACACACACTCACTCCCTGTTTCAATGTGCTAGGGAATCTGTGAATGGTCAGCACAATTAGAGGCAGAGATACAAATAAAGACATATCCACAAACCTGAGGGACCTCCACAGACAATTGTTCTGTTTTCATATGTGTGGGCGGTGGAAATACTTTGGTCAGGATGGCCAGGGGTTGGAGTTTTAAGGCCACCAGATAGCAAAATTCTCAGTGGCATGAAGGTTTTTGTTGATTTGTTTGTTACTAACCCTAGCTCTGTTAAGATCATTTAAGTAAAAGTTCTGGTTCTGACTCTTATCTGATTTACTCATTTTATAAATCTAGACATGTCTGTGAACAGTTAACTTTAGCCAAAGTTGTCTTTTTGTTGATAATCATATTAGATTGATAGTCACATGCATAGCACTTTACAAAAATCTCCCATTTTAACAAAAGTTTACTGAATACTTACTGTTGCCATACACTGAAATAAATACCGGAAATAAAAAGATACATAAAAAATAGCCTCTGTGAGGAGGTACACAGGCTTGTAGGTGTGACTGTGAAAAAATTATAATAAAATTTGGTAAGTACTATAATAGATGTAAATACTGAATGTCATTGGGAACAATTAGATCTTTGGGGAGGATTCTTACATTATCGTATGGTCTTCTTTCACTAGATCACAAAAGAGAGCTGACAGTATTTTTTATTATTCATGGTGCTTGAACGTATGGGCATATTAAAGTCTAATGGGATAGTTGAGAATTTTTTTTCTTCATGTTTTCAGTTATTTTAAACATGTATTTTTTTTTTAAAGTTATACAATTTTTATTTATTTATTTATTTATTTATGGCTGTGTTGGGTCTTCGTTTCTGTGCGAGGGCTTTCTCTAGTTGCGGCAAGTGGGGGCCAGTCTTCATCATGGTGCGCGGGCCTTTCATTATTGTGGCCTCTCTTGTTGCGGAGCACAGGCTCCAGACGCGCAGACTCAGTAATTGTGGCTCACGGGCCTAGTTGCTCTGCGGCATGTGGGATCTTCCCAGACCAGGGCTCGAACCCGTGTCCCCTGCATTGGCAGGCAGATTCTCAACCACTGTGCCACCAGGGAAGCCCCTAAACATGTATGTTTTGCTGATTCTTTAGGCTTTTTCTCAAAGGGGCAGATGGCTCAAAAATATTCTGGACATTAGGAGGAAGACAGCCCAGGATACAAACGTGTGGAAATAATCGATAAAGTGCGTCTTGCACATGTAGATAACAGAATGGCCTCTATCTGTTGCAAGGCATAACAAGGAGTTATTTTTTCCCCTCAAGTGTCTAATGCCTTCTTTTACTTGGATTTTTATGTGGCTCAGTAATCACATTTGATAAGCCCAATAATTGGTTAAATCCAGCAAATGATTCGTTTAGTCAGGTCTGCCCATGTCATCCTTCATGAATCAGCATACTTAATGAGTCATCAGCAGAACCTCCACCTTTGCTGTTAATAATAGATTGTCGTGTGTGGGCAGGGATGGGTAGGAAGGTGAGTGGATATCACCCTTTGGCAAGACTGCCTTCCAAGCACTCATATTCTTGTGTTAGCGGGTGCATCTTTTGGTGAACTGTGTCCCGTTTCATTCCGGACATATTAAGACTCATTGGTGAATCCTGAAGCTCTTTTGGCGTCACTGACACAGACTCAGTGGATGTCGTCCCCTACCTTTGTGGTAAAAAAAGACAGCCAAGTAACTTGTGGGGGAAGTTAAAGGGGTGATAGGGTGTATCAACGCACATATTTGTGCATGCTTATGGATAACCAATCTTGCACACTACTACTTACTCAGTAGTATTGACATTTAGAGCCCAAGTATTAGTGGTGAAATCAGGGGCAAGAGGATCTTCTAAGAAATAAAATCCTTTAAAAAATATTTTCCTATATGTATTGGCGATGACTAAAATTCTCAAAGTAATAGGAATGTGTGCATCAGCTATGAGAATACGTCCAGTTTACATTCCAAGTTTGCCAGCTGAGTCAGGGTGACTTTACAATGAATGGTGGCAGACAGAGTGCCAGAGAGAGGAGCAAAGTGGTCTGGTTAGGGCACAAATCACAGATGGACACTGAGACTTAGCCACAAAGGATAACGCCCAAGGCAGTTAACGTGGGAGATGGCCTACAAGTAGTGTGATTGCAGGTGACACAGCCAGGGGAGAAAGGAGGGTGATGGAGGGTCCACAGAGATAGTTTGGTCAGATTTCAGAGTATCAGGCAACTGCCACTCATCATCCCTTACCCACTCATTCGCTTCTTCATAGACCAGCAGGAGTCTGGGGAGCACAGGTGCAGGCGTCTAGACTCAGGGTCTGTGTAGCAGGAGTCTGGGGAGCACAGGTGCAGGCGTCTAGACTCAGGGTCTGTGTAGCAGGAGTCTGGGGAGCACAGGTGCAGGCGTCTAGACTCAGGGTCTGTGTAGCAGGAGTCTGGGGAGCACAGGTGCAGGCGTCTAGACTCAGGGTCTGTGTAGCAGGAGTCTGGGGAGCACAGGTGCAGGCGTCTAGACTCAGGGTCTGTGTAGCAGGAGTTGGGAGCACAGGTGCAGGCGTCTAGACTCAGGGTCTGTGTAGCAGGAGTCTGGGGAGCACAGGTGCAGGCGTCTAGACTCAGGGTCTGTGTAGCAGGAGTTGGGAGCACAGGTGCAGGCGTCTAGACTCAGGGTCTGTGTAGCAGGAGTCTGGGGAGCACAGGTGCAGGCGTCTAGACTCAGGGTCTGTGTAGCAGGGGTCTGGGGAGCACAGGTGCAGGCGTCTAGACTCAGGGTCTGTGTAGCAGGAGTCTGGGGAGCACAGGTGCAGGCGTCTAGACTCAGGGTCTGTGTAGCAGGAGTCTGGGGAGCACAGGTGCAGGCGTCTAGACTCAGGGTCTGTGTAGCAGGGGTCTGGGGAGCACAGGTGCAGGCGTCTAGACTCAGGGTCTGTGTAGCAGGAGTTGGGAGCACAGGTGCAGGCGTCTAGACTCAGGGTCTGTGTAGCAGGAGTTGGGAGCACAGGTGCAGGCGTCTAGACTCAGGGTCTGTGTAGCAGGAGTCTGGGGAGCACAGGTGCAGGCGTCTAGACTCAGGGTCTGTGTAGCAGGGGTCTGGGGAGCACAGGTGCAGGCGTCTAGACTCAGGGTCTGTGTAGCAGGGGTCTGGGGAGCACAGGTGCAGGCGTCTAGACTCAGGGTCTGTGTAGCAGGAGTTGGGAGCACGTATGGTGAGAGGGTGCTCAGGTGGAGTGAGCAGCTCAGGCACTGAGTCCGGGTAGTATATTTAGACACTAGTAACAGGAATGACCTTGGCATTGAGCTGTCATTTTCTGAATCAAGAGGATCGTCTGGGCACAATTCAATCTTCTTTTCTTTTCCATCTTCAGGTCTGATAATTACTACCATTCTCCCACTCACCCAGCATCAACACTTTTGAGTCCTTTTATATGAGCTTCTGTTGTGTGTGTTTCTTCAACTTTGCCTTTTTGTTCTCCCCTTTCACCTGTGACACATGGGTCTCTTAACAGGTTGTGGGCTTTTCCTCCTCACTAGTTTCATTCTCATCATCTTGGTCCAGTCTCATTATCCATCTCTTAGAGTCTTGAATAGCCTCCTAACCACTCTTGTTATTCTGGTTTCTTCATCTCCATTCTGCTTACCCATGTCTGATTCCTTTTCCCACAGTGTCTCTGATGGTGTCACATCTGTTTAGAAAAAAGCAGCAGTAACTCAACAGCAGCAAACCTCCACTGGCTTCATTTCAGCTAGTAAAGACTATCTTCTTGTCTGGGATTTTAAGGGTTTCTTCATCTGCCTCCATCTCAATTTTCCTGTTTGTCTCTGTTATTCTCTTTCATTCACCCTGAGTTCCAGTCAAGCTCAACTCCTTGCTGACGGTCGTATTTGCCTTGTGTTTTCTATCATCCCTTCTTCATTAACAATCTTTCCTTACATTTAGGTCTTTAATCCATTTTGAGTTTATTTTTGTGTATGGTGTTAGGAAGTGTTCTAATTTCATTCTTTTACATGTAGCTGTCCAGTCTTCCCAGCACCACTTATTGAAGAGGCTGTCTTTTTTTTTTTGAATTTTATTTTATTTTATTTTTAATATAGCAGGTTCTTATTAGTTATCTATTTTATACATATTAGTATATATATGTCAATCCCAATCTCCCAGTTCATCCCACCACCACCACCCACCCCCCGCTTTCCCCCCTTGGTGTCCGTACGTTTGTTCTCTACATCTGTGTCTCTATTTCTGCCTTGCAAACCGGTTCATCTGTACCATTTTTCTAGATTCCACATATATGCGTTAACATACAATATTTGTTTTTCTCTTTCTGACTTACTTCACTCTGTATGACAGTCTCTATGTCCATCCACGTCTCTACAAATGACCCAATTTTGTTCCTTTTTATGGCTGAGTAATATTCCATTGCATACATGTACCACATCTTCTTTATCCATTCATTTGTCAATGGGCATTTAGGTTGCTTCCATGTCCTGGCTATTGTAAATAGTGCTGCAGTGAACATTGGGGTGCATGTTCTTTTTGAATTATGGTTTTCTCTGGGTATATGCCCAGGAGTGGGATTGCTGGGTCATATGGTAGTTCTAATTTTAGTTTTTTAAGAAACCTCCATACCGTTCTCCATAGTGGCTGTATCAATTTACATTCCCACCAACAGTGCAAGAGGGTTCCCTTTTCTCCACACCCTCTCCAGCATTTGTTGTTTGTAGATTTTCTGATGATGGCCATTCTGACTGGTGTGAGGTGATACCTCATTGTTGTTGTTTTTTTTCCCAAACATCTTTATTGGAGTATAATTGCTTTACAATGTTATGTTAGTTTCTGCTATATAACAAAGTGAATCAGCTGTATGTATACATATAACCCCATATCCCCTCCCCTAAGAGTATATGTTTAGAAAACCAGAATTCCTAAGAAAAGTCACGTGCACCCAAGTGTGCCCGGCAGCACCATTTACAATACCCAAGATGTGGAGAGATACAAAATGTCCATGGACAGATGAACAGATAAAAAAGAAGTGATATATGTACACAATAGTATATGACTCCACTGTGTAAAAGAATGAAATAATGTCATTTACAGGAATATAAATAAACATAGAGGTAATCATACTAAGTAAAGTAAGTCAGAATCAGAAAGACAAGTATTATATGATATCACTTATAGGTGGAATCAAAAAATACACACCACTGAAATCATTGAGAAAACATAAACAGACTCAGGGACGTAAAAAACAAACATATGGCTTTCCTGGCGGCGGGGACGGAGGTGGGCCTGGCGGGTACGGGCCGCCTCGGGGCTGGAGCCCGGGTCCCCGCCCGCCCCAGCGCCCGCCGCCGGCTAAGCCCCGCGCCCCGCGCCTCCGTCCTGGGTCCCGGTGGCCGGAGGTGGGCCCGGGTCCGCGGGACAGGCGGGCTCAGAGGTCGCTTGTGTTGGGGAAGGGTTCGGCGAGGTTCCGGCGCCTCCGCGGAGCATCGCGGATCGGGGGCTGGGGACGCCGCGGCTTGCTATGCTCTCCGCCCTTTCCCGGCTCTGAAGCCGCGGCTGTTGGCCTGTGAACCATGTACAGGAATTAGTTGGGTGCATGTCATTCTTCTTGGCATCATTGTGATTTTTTTTTTGAGTAAGGACTATGCTCCCCCAAAGCATGATGCCTTGGACATGATTAATGTTTATTACTGTGGATTGAATTTATGAGTGTATCAGATTGGGATCCTTCATGTATTTCTACCATAGGTCAAAACTAAAGCCAGAATTACCAGGTGGAACTGCGGGTAAATAAGCTCAGATTGATAAATGATTCATACTTGCAGATCACCACGTACTCCCACATTCAGGCTCTATTTGGCCCTCACACTGGCCAGGGTGGGGACCTATGAGGTCAGCAAGCCAGATGGCATGCATGGACAGGAATCAAAAAATATGCAGTTGCTTGGATCATTGACTCTGCTTTTCTGTTTAAGTTCTTTCAATATGGGTCTCTAGCTTTGGGTGGAAACTCTGAGAGTATTTTTGCTCTACATCAGTACTTCAATCTCTACCTCTCCTCCATTCAAACCATTAGTCCTGGAGATGTTTAGTGCAGTGTCAATGTATTTGTTTGTGGTGCATTATTCTGAATATTTGATAGCTGTGTGGTGTACATCATTTGACTGTTCTGTGGTGTTTTGAGAATCATTTTCTTAGATTGCCTAATAAGACCTAAGTGCTTCTTTAAGACTTCAGCAGCACTCATGCTGGGCATATCACTGTGCTTCAGAAGTTAAGCCCAGACTTTCAGTTGCCCAAGTAGGCAAGTCTATAAATCCCTCCTAATCCCAGTAACCTTCAATACTAAAGAGGCAGAATTAACTTGATCAATTCAGTCATTGGTGTGGTGAGAGCTTCCAAATTGGGGCCAAGTCCAGTGCCCAACAGCAGCTTAAGAGGCAGCTTTTGGAGTATCGGGAGACACTGGGTCCAGTAGTGTAGATCAGAGTTTCGTAACCTTGGTACTATTGGTGTTTTCATTGTAGGGACTGTCCTGTGCATTGTAGGGTGTTTTGTGACATCCCTGGCCTCTACTCACTAGATTCCAATAGCAAACCCCCTATACGTAGTTGTGACAACCAGAAATGTCCCTTGGGGGGCAAAGTCATCTCTGGTTGAAAACCACTGGTATAGATGAAAGATTAAGAATCAGATTTGTATTCTGTCACTAGTTTAGCTTTGCAGTTTACTCCTCTCTGATCTCAGTGTCCTCATCTATAAAGGGATGAGGTTGAACACAAGAACGTCTATGGTTCCTTTTGGCTCGAGAATGATACTCTCTGATTCTAATTACTAAGGTTTTCTGCAAGAAAACCCAGACCACCAAACAACATTTCCAGTGATGACAAGCACTCTATGACCTATAACTGAATCACTAGGGAGGAGCAATATTGCTGATTAGCATGGAGGTCATTGGGCAGGTAACATGGTCTGGCCTCGTAGTGATGGTCCTTTGGCCACCAGCCAGATTACCCATGATTTAGATACTTCTAATTTCACCTAAATAGTGTGAACTAATCATGAGAAGGACATTAAAAGGACAAATGCCAAAACATAAACTGTGGCAAAAACAGAGATCTGTCTAAAAGGCATTTTATTGATTAAATTTACTGTGTGTCTACCATGTGGCAGGGCTTCACATGCATTATCTTATTTAATCTTCACAGTGATCCTTTTACAGATGAAGAACCCAGGGAAAATAAGTAACTTGACTGATGTCACAAAGCAGAGAAATGGTTGGGCTAGGGTTTAAAGGCAGGTATTTGAGATGCTAAAAATATCTTGTTTTTTTTCCATTCCGGTGGTTTTATAATTTTTTACAGCTGTGGAATCTCCCCGCCCCCAAATGAAGCAGCTTAAAGCTGAATAAAATCAAAAGGTCAGAAAAATATGCCTTTTGGAGTTCATTTCCCTACTGTGCCAATTTTTATTTTCTCATCAAGACATTTTACATTTGAAATTTTTCATATTTGGCCTCAACCCACAAGTTGAAGTTCTCAGGAAAATTCAATGAAGACTTAAAAAAAAAAACCAACAAGCAATAGTGATATTTAAATAATGTGATTGAAAGGGGAAAAAATCCTTCACCTCTACCACCAGGTTTATTTTCAAAATCGTCTGTTTTAGTACTTAACTGCTTAAAGTGCTTTGTAGCAATGTGATCAGTCATACATGAATGCATAACTCTTTATGCATAAAAAGTAAACAACAAAATAGAATCAGATAAAGGAAAATTTGTCCTGTATTTTTCTACCCTCTGATTTAATATGACAATGCCTTTTCAAAATTCATGAGATCACTGCTTGAATTTTTTCCCTTTGTCTCTGCACAAGTAGAATGACGCTCTGCACTGTATTGTTTATTCCCATAACTTTGAGGAGAGGGGACCTGCATGAAAATTTCTAAGCAAGCTGGAGGGAGTAGACTAAGCCGAGAATGTGCTTCGGAAGAGGCATGTCTGTAGCCTTTGCTCATCCATGAAAGAAGGGCAGAAAGCTGGGTCAAGAGCAGGAGTTGGGAGTCACCCATTTCTAGATTGAAATATGAGTACTTACCAGAACCTTCGTTTCCTGTAGGTCAGATGGAAATAATGATACTTCCTAGGGTTCTTGGGAGCCCAGAATGATATAGTACATGTGAAGCACATAGGAAGGCTTTGGTACTTGGAAAGTGCTTAGTCACTGAAGGCTCGGGGGTCCCTCAGAGAGAAACCAGCATTCAGTGGCCACTGTGCAAATGGCTTGCACTCTGAGACAGAGCAGGGTCAGTAAGGGAACTGGTAGGAAGCAGATGGCCCTGCTCTGTAGGGGCAGGGATTGTGTCTTACTTACTGAAGAATGCAATCAGCCTTAACCAAGTGATTGGTGACCATCTTTTGGAAAGAAGGTTGGAGTAGGTGGGGTAGGGGAGCCCTGTGCAAGGTCAGCAGCCACTGGGACATGGGCCTTAATTAGGAAAAAAAACTTGGAAGGGCCCAGTTGGGTGTAGTCATGGAAAATCTTTCCACAGGAAGACACTCATAGTTCATCTTCATATTTAGTTTTCTATTTTGAGGGAAAAATCTATGTCCTTTAAACCATCACAGAGTGAATAGCACTATGTTTTATTGGTTGATGGCATGCCTTCTAGACTCAGCATGCCTGGCTTCTAATCCCTGCTCTACTATTTTCCTAAGTATGTGACCTTTAGTAAATTCCTTAATTTCTCTAAGCCAGTGGTTCTCAAGTGGAGGCGATTTTTCCCCCAGGGGACATTTGGCAGTGTTGAAGACATTTTTGGTTGTCACATCTGGGAGTGGGATATACTACTGGCATCTGGTAGATAGGGGCCCAGGATGCTGCTAAACATCCTACAATACACAGAACATCCCCCCCATAACAAAGAATTATCTGGTCCAAAATGTCAACAGTGTCAAGGTTGAGAAACCTTGCTCTAAGCCTTACTTTCTTCATCTGTACAGAGGGAATAATAATAGTACTTACCTCATAGGGCTGTTGTAAAGGTTAAATGAGATAAAGATTAAACACATTCAGTGCACTTCCTGGCTTTTAATAAGTGTAAAGAGTATTTTTGCCATTATTATTAACATTACTATTTTGACCTATGATTCATTGTTTATGTAGCAGATTTATGAATTCTGTTTCATAGTTTATGGAGCTGACATATACAACTTTACAGGTGTTTACATGCATTTAAATTTATAAGGAAAAAATTTTGAAGTACTTTAAATCATGCATTAAAAGAGATTTTGAAGTTGTCTTGAAGGGATAATATTGTTTGGCTTCTGTATACTCTGTGCTGAAACAAATCAGAAATCATAAGTTCTACATGCTGTTATAGTCTGTTAGACCTAAAAAGCATAAAATCACAGATCTTAAAAGAAATAATTTGATATTATTGCATATTGTTACATAGGCAATAAAACAGAACAAATTTACTGAGAAATCAAGTCCCATCTCTTACATGCGGGAGTAGAGAAAGTTAATTATCATAGTAATTAGAGTGAAAGCTGGTAACTACAAAGTGAGCCTCAATATAAATTGGGATGGATTCCTACTTAGTACACCAGACAACAAAAATTGATATTCATACAAGTCCAGAGCCAGTGCAACACCTCTGAAAGCTTGGCTCTATCTGGAGTCACAGGGCAAGCTCCTCTCTGCTGTGAGTTTGTGAATTGCAGTGCTCAGCTGCTAAGGGATAGGGTTGCCCTGGTTGTCTTGTCGCCCTCTGATATAAATACACATGGTTGACTTTTTAATAATCAGTTTCTTAATCTTTAAGGTATGTTTTATCATTTACATCATAATCAAGAGTTTCCTAGAGTTAGCACAACAATTAAATAGCTTAAGAAAAGAATGTGATGTGTGCAATGTGTACTGTGAGGTGTGTGGTCACCTGCTGGTTCGCCAAGTCCATCATTCCAAATAACGTTGTCGTGATTTTGTGAATATTTTACTAATTCTAGTGTACTGTGTTGTTAGTAAGAGTAATATATTTGCTAGCTACCACTGCTCACTCATGACCCATTATTAAGAAAGATCGAAAATTAACCCTTTTGGTAATGCAAACAGTGCCTGTTTGATGCGTAAACAGAAGCCTCATTCATTAGAGGTCATAGTGCTCCCCCTTGGGAATGAAGGTACTTTATAATAACAATACCAGTGATGGTGATGCTGGTGGTGATGGTGATGATGATGGTGGTGGTGGTGGTGTTGGTGGTGGCCCACGAGCACAGCTATTCATTAAGACTGTAGCTTATGCTCGTTAGATCACACTAACTTCATACTTTCGCCTGTTTGCTTTACATCTGCTTTTTTCCCCTGCTGATTTCTCTGCGTTGAGAAATGTGTTCCGAGAGCATGATTTAGGGATTTGACAGATGAGGTTCTGATGAAGCCATTGTAAAGCTAAATTGCTTTTCATTTAGCACCATTATTTTGAATAGAAAGAAAATTTCCTTAAATTAGTCTCTTATGTGGAAAATGAATCACGTTTAAAGGGTACTTTTGATCTTTAAATTGGTGGGGTGGATGGTTCCTCCTCCTTGATATCAGTGACTTACTTCTGCCATTGGTTTGCATGGGACCTTGTAGGGGCATAATTACACCAGAAGTCTGTAAGCAAGACAATACAGCATTGGCACTCAGAGCATAGACTTGAGGGTCTGAGAGGCCTAAATTTAAATCTCATTTTCACCCCTCCTTAACTTTGTGATTTTTCAGCTGGTTAAACATAAATATTCTCAGGGTATGGGCTACTGATAGTACCTAACTCATAAGGTTGTTGATAAGGATTAAATGAGACAATGTATGTATCGTATGTGACCCAGTTCTAGGTATATAGTAAGTGCCTAATAAATATTAGCTGTTAATATAATGCCCTCCCTTCCAATAAAAATTAACGGCCACAGAATGGCATTCTTCATCATAATTAAGAATGAGACCTTGCATGTCCTCTGCAAAACTTGACTCCCTCAAGGACTTATTCTACTTGTACAGGAGATTAATTCTTCATGATCTCATGTGGCAGAGGAGTAGTTGGAATGGTGCCAGCAAATTATGGGCAGGGGGTGGGAGAAGTTGCCGCCTTTTGCTTCAGGCTGATCCACAAAGCGTGAAGATAAAGTACAGGTCTGTAGAAAGAGCCTAAAAGAAGGAATCCAGCCATTTTAGCCAGAGATTCTAGGTGTCCTCTGTTCACTGCTGCTCTCTTGGTCCCTGTATTCATTCTCAAAGAGGTCCTGCAATGCACAGGTCAATGGGCAGACACCTAACACACCCACCAGAGTTTTTAAAAAGGAAGGTCAAGTATGCAAAATGGAAGCCAGTCCACGTGGTTTGCATTGACAGTGTTATCGAGATGTTGAATGAAGAGTACATTAGAGGTGTTCAGTTTTAAAAATGAGTTCTACCAAAAGTATTGAATAAAATCAAGTTAAGCATATTTTATTTATGGATGTAGACTTTGGCCTGACTCCACTTGCGGACTCTTTATTTCACTTCGTGTTTACTGAGTGTCAACTATGTGATGGTCAGGTACTGTGAGACATTCAAAAATAAATAAAAAGAGTAAGATGTGGTTTCTCCCCTTTCTACCCTACCCTTTACTGAACCCAAACCCTGCTTAGTTTGGGTTCAGTTAAGGCTTGCTGGAGGTGATGCCTGAGCTGAGACTTCAGGATGAATAAGCGAAAATAGGCAGATGTGGAAAGGTCGTATGGGTATTTATTTAGAGGGAATAACATGAGCAGATAGTCGATTTTAATCAGTTTTGTTACCTGAGCTCCAGTCTCTGCTCTGGCTTGAGTGAGGTTTGGTATGACAGCTTAAGGCAGGGTCACTGTGCTGTGGGTATCCTTGTGGGTGAGCTTCGAGCCTTAGCTGCTGCACAGAGAAGTAGATAATCACTCCTCTAAGGGCTGCAAGCAAAGGAAAGAAGACAATTCATAAAGACTTCTCTACTTGAAAGCACACGGTGTGGCCACCTGGGCAGTGTGGACCTATTGTCTGTCAGAATGACTCATCCCAAAGAAACTAAGAGTCACTTCAAAACAAGAATCAAAGGGCGGATTAAAAAAATCTACATCTTCCATAAGGGGGTAGAAATTAAAAGTAATGATGAGAAGTGTTCTGTCCTCTATTTTCTCAAAGAGTTTTTGTAAGGCTGGTATTTTTCTTTCTTCCATGTCTGGTAAAATTTATTAGCCAAAACCATCTGGGCCTGCATTTCTTGTGGGAAGATGGTATTCAAGCAATTTTCAAATGATATCAGGATCACCAGGAGAGCCTGTTAAAACACAACTGGCTGAGGCTGCACCCCCAAATTCTGATTCCGTAGGTCTGGAGTGGGGCCTGAGGATTTACCTTTCAAAAAGTTCCCAGGTGTACCTGATGGTGCCATTCTGGAGAACCACGCTTGGATAACCACTGCCTTAATAGGAATAGGGCTATTTGGATTTTCTATTTCTTCTATGTCATTCTTGATAAGCTGTATTTGTCAAGAAATTTGTTCATTTCATCTGTGTTGTGATATTCATTGGTATAATGTTGCTTACCATCTTTTTAATGTCTGTAAAATCTGCAGTGATGTTCCTTCTTTCATTCCTGGTATTGGTAATTTGTGCTTTTTTTCTCATTATTTCTTGATCAATCTCTCTGCTTGTTTATTACTTTTGTTAATGTTTTTAAACACCTAACTTTTTCTGTTGATTATCTGTTTTATATTTCATTGCCTTATGTTCTTATTCTGATTATTTCTTCTGTTCACCTTGGGTTTAATTTTCTAACTTCTTAAGATGAAACTTAGAGCATTGACTTTAAACTTTCATCTTTTCTAATACAAGCGTCTAAGCTGTGCAGTTCCCTCTGAGCTCTGCTTCTCCTCTGTACCTCCCTGGTACCGCATCCATACTTGTAGTGTTACAATCGTCAACTGGACTCTTGTTTCTCTCCATAACGGTCCCATAAACTCCTTCATAGAAAAGACCCTCCTACTCATTTTTGTCTCCCTAATAAACTCATAGGATGAGTACATTGCAGCAGGTGGATGTGTGAAGGTATTTGATCTGGTGGCTAAATGCTTCCTCCTTTGTTCTTGTTTCTTGCATGCGTGGTTCTCAGACCACACCACTTATAGGAGGAAAAGTCATTTCTGAAGCAAGCTACGTGAGAGTAGAGCTGTCCTTGTTTTGAAAAACTGTTACAGTAGGTGTCGGCCGGCCTGGCACTCAGAGAACACTGTTCCACTGCCTAAGTTGGTTGTTGGTTGAAGTTTCTCTGAGCTTCCCCGCCTCTGGCATTTCCTTGGAGGCCAGGCTACCCTTCGTGCTCAATACCAAGTGGAGTCAAGATGAGATTTCTCTCCATTCAAGTCGGATTTCACAATTGACCAGGTGCACTGTAGCTGAAAAGTGGGGCTGCTTTTCCCATTTCCTCAGCAGCAGCTGGTATCTGTGGCTGAGAGAGGCACGAACAGCCCTCTGCTAATGTACTCCCATCCGAGGGCAGATGCGGAGCCATCCTGTTGGAATTTCTAGCTCCTGGCTCTTCAGAGACAAAAACTCTCAAGTGCGTGGATTTTCTGACTTTTGGCAACTCCTTTAAAGGCAGAAGAATTAGGGTGTTCGTTTCCCAGGGGAAAATGGGAACTTCCCTGGGGGATTGAGTTTTGGGGCCCATCACTGTGCAAATCATTTACAATAAACAATTATAACAAAATATTCTTTTTTATTCTCACACTTCAAAATCTACACCAGTGGTATAGATCTCAAAACAAACAAGCTAGGCTGAGAAGAAATCAAACTTTGATTTGAAATGCTAACGACTGTGATGGTAATAATAATAATAATAGCCATAATAATACATGATAATACATGATAGTTATTATGTTCCTGGCACTGGGTTATGTGCTTTCCACATGTATCTCATTTAGTTTTTACTATAGCCTCCGAGGTAGGGACTATTATTGTCCCTATTTTATGGGTGAGAAAACGGAGTCTTAGAGAATATAACTTTCTCAAGGTAGAAAATAGTTGGGCTTGGTTTCAAATGATGTTGGTTTGGCTCTTGACCCCAAACCTTTAAGCCCTGTGCTATCCTGCCTCTGTGTTTGACTTTGGGGACATTGCGATATGGTGACAAAAGTGGGGTTATGACTTGGTGTTTGCATTAAAATTCATCATAAGTGCTGATTACAGTCATTCTGCTATAGATGATTTGGACATCTTAATTCCTCTGTTTAGTTTTCCTGTGCATTTGTGACTGGGGGCTACCATGAACATACCCAGGGCAGAAAAGGAAAAGAATCTTTGTAGAGAACGAGGACCTTAATGAAAACTCTGTTGAAGAAAAGGATCTCCGTGTTGTTGAGGCTTTCTTTTTTCTTCTACTGCTAAGGGAAGTCCACACGCCAGATTGGCACCTCTGTGCGAGGCTCAAATCTGTGAAGAAAAGCACAAATCAGCTTTTCTTCCTTTTAGTGAGATTTATGAGATGTGGCCTCTGATTGAGCTGTAATTGGGGAAGGGGAATGGGACGGAGGAAAGAGGAGAGTACCTAGAAGCTCCAGTCCCATCTGTCTGGCCACAGGAGGACTTGATTTCTTCCTTTGTCTGTTTATAGAAGCTTATTATATGAGGAAACTGGTTTTTCCTGTTCTCGTCCCATGATTCTTCCCTTCTCTTTTCAGCAAGGGGCCGATCTGCAGGTGCTGTAAGGCAGCAAGTACCTTTCCTGCTTACTGTGACCCACAGTGAAAAACACATGAACACACACTGTGGCTCAGTGTGTGTTCATACTCATACACACACATATGCTGTCATACACACACACACACACACACACACATTCTCTCTCTCTCACACTCACACGGAAATAAAAGATTTATCTTACTACCGATGACTACATCTGATATTTCCTATTCTATTCTGTTTTATTTTTATTTATTTATTTATTTTTGTAGAAGGTGAAAAATAATACACCATTTATTCACAGCTTTTAGCACAGTGCCTGGCACTGAGATGGAACTCAATTCATTTTCTTTTTTTAAAAATTAATTAATTAATTAATTATGTTGTTGAGGTATAATTGTTTTACAAAGTTGTTTTAGTTTCCGCTGTACAGCAAAGTGAAGTAGAGTTCCATGTGCGATACAGCAGGGTTTTTTTTTTAACATCTTTATTGGAGTATAATTGCTTTACAATGGTGTGTTAGTTTCTGCTTTATAACAAAGTGAATCAGTTATACATATACATATGTTCCCATATCTCTTCCCTCTTGCGTCTCCCTCCCTCCCACCCTCCCTATCCCACCCCTCTAGGTGGTCACAAAGCACCGAGCTGATCTCCCTGTGCTATGCGGCTGCTTCCCACTAGCTATCTAATTTATGTTTGGTAGTGTATATATGTCCATGCCACGCTCTCACTTTGTCACAGCTTACCCTTCGCCCTCCCCATATCCTCAAGTCCATTCTCTAGTAGGTCTGTGTCTTTATTCCCATCTTGCCCCTAGCTTCTTCATGACCTCTTTTTTTTTTTCCTTAGATTCCATATATACGTGTTAGCATACTGTATTTGTTTTTCTCTTTCTGACTTACTTCACTCTGTATGACAGACTCTAGGTCCATCCACCTCACTACAAATAACTCACTTTCGTTTCTTTTTATGGCTGAGTAATATCCATTGTATATATGTGCCACATCTTCTTTATCCATTCATCTGTTGATGGACACTTAGGTTGCTTCCATGTCCTGGCTATTGTAAATAGAGCTGCAATGAACATTTTGGTACATGAGTCTTTTTGAATTATGGTTTTCTCAGGGTATATGCCCAGTAGTGGAATTGCTGGGTCGTATGGTAGTTCTATTTTTAGTTTTTTAAGGAACCTCCATACTGTTCTCCATAGTGGCTGTATCAATTTACATTCCCATCAGCAGTGCTAGAGGGTTCCCTTTTCTCCACACCCTCTCCAGCATTTATTGTTTGTAGATTTTTTGTTGATGGTCATTCTGACCGGTGTGAGTTGATACCTCATTGTAGTTTTGATTTACATTTCTCCAATGATTAATGATGTTGAGCATTCTTTCATGTGTTTGTTGGCAATCTTATACAGCAGGTTCTTATTAGTTATCTAATTTACACATATTAGTGTATGTATGTCAATCCTAATCTCCCAATTCATCCCACCACCACCACTCTCCGCTTTTCCCCTTTGGTGTCCATATGTTTGTTCTCTACATCTGTGTCTCTATTTCTGCCTTGCAAACCGGTTCATCTGTACCATTTTCTAGGTTCCACATATATGCGTTAATATACGATATCTGTTTTTTTTCTTTCTGACTTACTTCACTCTGTATGATGGGCTCTAGGTCCATCCACATCTCTACAAATGACCCAATTTCGTTCCTTTTTATGGCTGAGTAATATTCCATTGTATATATGTACCACATCTTCTTTATCCATTCGTCTGTCGATGGGCATTTAGGTTGCTTCCATGACCTGACTATTGTAAATAGTGCTGCAATGAACATTGGGGTGCATGTTTCTTTTTGAATTATGGTTTTCTCTGGGTATACGCCCAGTAGTGGGATTGCTGGGTCGTATGGTAATTCTATTTTTAGTTTTTTAAGGAAGCTCCATACTGTTCTCCATAGTGGCTGCATCAGTTTACATTCCCAGCAACAGTGCAAGAGGGTTCCCTTTTCTCCACACCCTCTCCAGCATTTGTTGTTTGTAGATTTTCTGATGATGCCCATCCTAATCGGTGTGAGGTGATAGCTCATTGTAGTTTTCATTTGCATTTCTCTAATGATTAGTGATGTTGAGCAGCTTTTCATGTGCCCCTTGGCCATCTGTATGTCTTCTTTGGAGAAGTGTCTATGTAGGTCTTCTGCCCATTTTTTGATTAGGTTGTTTTCTTGATATTGAGCTGCATGAGCTGTTTATATATTTTGGAGATTAGTCATTTGTCTGTTGATTTGTTTGCAAATATTTTCTCCCATTCTGAGGATTGTCCTTTCCTCTTGTTTATGGTTTCCTTTGCTGTGCAAAATCTTTTAAGTTTCGTTAGGTCCCATTTGTTTATTTTTGTTTTAATTTCCATTACTGTAGGAGGTGGGTCAAAAAAGATCTTGCTGTGATTTATATTAAAGAGTGTTCTTCCTACGTTTTCCTCTAAGAGTTTTATAGTGTCTGGTCTTACATTTAGGTCTATAATCCAATTTGAGTTTATTTTTGTGTATGGTGTTAGGGAGTGCTCTAATTTCATTCTTTTACATGTAGCTGTCCAGTTTTCCCAGCACCACTTATTGAAGAGGCTGTCTTTTCTCCATTGTATATCCTTGCCTCCTTTGTCATAGATGAGTTGACCATAGATGCGTGGTTTTATCTCTGGGCTTTCTATCCTGTCCCATTGATCTATATTTCTGTTTCTGCGCCAGTACCATATTGTCTTGGTTGCTGTAGCTTTGTAGTATAGTCTGAAGTCAGGGAGCCTGATTCCTCCAGCTCCGTTTTTTTCCCTCAAGATTGCTTTGGCTATTTGGGGTCTTTTGTGTCTCCATACATATTTTAAGATTTTTTTGTTCTAGTTGTGTAAAAAATGTCATTGGTAACTTGATAGGGATTGCATTGAATCTGTAGATTGCTTTGGCTAGTATAGTCATTTTCACAGTATTGATTCTTCCAGTCCAAGAACATGGTATATCTCTCCATCTGTTTGTGTCATCTTTGATTTCTTTCATCAGTGTCTTATAGTTTTCTGAGTACAGGTCTTTTACCTCCTTAGGTAGTTTTATTCCTAGGTATTTTATTCTTTTTGTTGCAATGATGAATGGGATTGTTTCCTTAATTTCTCTTTCTGATCTTTCATTGTTAGTGTATAGGAATGCAAGATATTTCTGTGCATTAATTTTGTATCCTACAACTTTTCCAGATACATTGATTAGCTCTAGTATTTTTCTGGTGGCATCTTTAGGATTCTCTATGTATAGTATCATGTCATCTGCAAACAGTGACAGTCATACTTCTTCCTTTCCAGTTTGTATTCCTTTTATTTCTTTTTCTTCTCTGATTGCCATAGCTAGGACTTCCAGAGCTATGTTGAATAATAGTGGCGAGAGCGGACATCCTTGTCTTGTTCCTGATTTTAGAGGAAATGCTTTCAGTTTTTCACCTTTGAGAATGATATATGCCATGGGTTTGTCATATATGGCCTTTATTATGTTGAGGTAGGTTCCCTCTATGCCCACTTTCTGGAGAGTTTTTATCATAAATGGGTGTTGAATTTTGTCAAAAGTTTTTTCTGCATCTATTTAGATGATCACATGGTTTTTATTCTTTACTTTGTTAATATGGTGTATCACATTGATTGATTTGTGTATATTGAAGAATCCTTGCATCCCTGGGATAAATCCCACTTGATCATGGTGAATGATCCTTTTAATGTGTTGTTGGATTCTGTTTGCTAGTATTTTGTTGAGGAGTTTTGCATCTATATTCATCAGTGATATTGGTCTGTAATCTTTTTTTTTTGTAGTATCTTTGTCTGGTTTTGGTATCAGGGTGATGGTGGCCTCATAGAATGAGTTTGGGAGTGTTCCTTCCCCTGTAATTTTTTGGAAGAGTTTGAGAAGGATGGGTGTTAGCTCTTCTCTAAATGTGTGATAGAATTCACCTGTGAAGCCATCTGGTCCTGGACTTTTGTTTGTTGGAAGATTTTTAATCACAGTTTCAATTTCATTACTTGTGATTGGTCTGTTCATATTTTTTATTTCTTCCTGGTTCAGTCTTGGAAGGTTATACCTTTCTAAGAATTTGTCCATTTCTTCCAGGTTGTCCATTTTATTGGCAGAGTTGCTTGTAGTAGTCTCTTAGAATGCTTTGTATTTCTGCTGTGTCTGTTGTAACTTCACCTTTTTCATTTCTAATTTTAATGATTTGAGTCCTCTCCCTCTTTTTCTTGATGAGTCTGGCTAATGGTTTATCAATTTTGTTTATCTTCTCAAAGGACCAGCTTTTAGTTTTATTGATCTTTGCTATTGTTTTCTTTGTTTCTATTTCATTTATTTCTGCTGTGATCTTTATGATTTCTTTCCTTCTACTAACTTTGGGTTTTATTTGTTCTTCTTTCTCTAGTTCCTTTAGGTGTAAGGTTAGATTGTTTATTTGAGATTTTTCTTGTTTCTTGAAGTAGGCTTATATCGCTATAAACTTCCCTCTTAGAACTGCTTTTGCTGCATCCTGTAGGTTTTGGATCATCGTGTTTTTGTTGTCATTTGTCTCTAGGTATTTTTTGATTTCCTCTTTGATTTCTTCAGTGATCACTTGGTTATTTAGTAATGTATTATTTAGCCTCCGTGTGTTTGTGTCTTTTACGTTTTTTTCCCTGTAATTGATTTCTAATCTCATAGTGTTGTGGTCAGAAAAGATGCTTGATATGATTTCAGTTTTCTTAAATTTACTGAGGCTTGATTTGTGACCCAAGATGTGATCTATCCTGGAGAATGTTCCGTGTGCACTTGAGAAGAGAGTGTATTCTGTTGTTTTGGGATGGAATGTCCTATAAATATCAATTAAGTCCATCTTGTTTAATGTATCATTTAAAGCTTGGTTTTCCTTATTAATTTTCTGTCTGGATGATCTGTCCATTGGTGTAAGTGAGGTGCCAGAGTCCCCCACTATTATTGTGTTACTGTCGATTTCCCCTTTTATAGCTGTTAGTATTTGCCTTATGTATTGAGGTGCTCCTATGTTGGGTGTATATGTATTTATAATTGTTATATCTTCTTCTTGGATTGATCCCTTGAGCATTATGTAGTGTCCTTCCTTGTCTCTTGTAACATTCTTTATTTTAAAGTCTATTTTATCTGTTATGAGTATTGCTACTCCAGCTTTTTGATTTGCATTTGCATGGAATATCTTTTTCCATCCCCTCACTTTCAGTCTGTATGTGTCCCTAGGTCTGAAGTGGGTCTTTTGTAGACAGCATATATATGGGTCCTCTTTTTGTATCCATTCAGTGAACTTGTGTCTTTTGGTTAGAGCATTTAATCCATTCACATTTAAGGTAATTATCAATGTGTATGTTCCTATGACCATTTTCTTAATTGTTTTGGGTTTGTTTTTGTAGGTCCTTTTCTTCTCTTGTGTTTCCCATTTAGAGAAGTTCCTTTAGCATTTGTTGTGGAGCTGGTTTGGTGGTGCTGAATTCTCTTAGCTTTTGCTTGTCTGTAAAGCTTTTGGTTTCTCCGTTGAATCTGAATGAGATCCTTGCTGGGTAGAGTAATCTTGGTTGTAGATTTTTCCCTTTCATCACTTTAAATATATGGTGCTACTCCCTTCTGGCTTCTAGGATTTCTGCTGAGAAATCAGCTGTTAACCTTATGGAAGTTCCCTTGTATGTTATTTGTTGTTTCTCCCTTGTTGCTTTCAATAATTTTTCTTTGTCTTTAATTTTTGTCAGTTTGATTACTGTGTCTCTTGGTGTGTTTCTCCCTCCATTTATCCTGCCTGGGACTCTCTGCAGGACTTGGGTGGCTATTTCCTTTCCCATGTTAGGGAAGTTTTTGACTACAATCTCTTCAAATATTTTCTCTGGTCATTTCTGTCTCTCTTCTCCTTCTGTGACCCCTATAATGCAAATGTTTGTGCATTTAATGTTGTCCCAGAGGTCTCTTAGGCTGTCTTCATTTCTTTTCAGTCTTTTTTCTTTATTCTGTTCTTTACGGCAGCAGTGAATTCCACCATTCTGTCTTTCAGGTCACTTATCCATTCTTCTGCCTCAGTATTCTGCTATTGATTCCTTCTAGTGTATTTTTCATTTCAGTTATTGTATTGTTCATCTCTGTTTGTTTGTTCTTTAATTCTTCTAGGTCTTTGTTAATCATTTCTTGCATCTTCTCGATCTTTGCCTCCATTCTTTTTCCAAGGTCCTGGATCATCTTCACTATCATTATTCTGAATTCTTTTTCTGGAAGGTTGCCTATCTCCACTTCATTTAGTTGTTTTTCTGGGGTTTTATCTTTTTGCTTCATCTGGTACACAGTCCTCTGCCTTTTCATTTTGTCTATCTTTCTGTGAATGTGGGTTTCGTTCCACAGGCTGCAGGATTGTAGTTCTTCTTGCTTCTGATGTCTGCCCTCTGGTGGGTGAGGCTATCTAAGAGGCTTGTGCAAGTTTCCTGATGGGAGGGACTGGTGGTGGGTAGAGCTGGGTGTTGCTCTGGTGGGCAGAGCTCAGTAAAACTTTAATCTGCTTGTCTGCTGATGGGTGGGGCTGAGTTCCCTCCCTGTTGGTTGTTTGGCCTGAAGCGACCCAGCACTGGAGTGTACAGGCTGTTTGGTGGAGCTAATGGTGGACTCTGGGAGGGCTCATGCCAAGGGGTGCTTCCCAGAACTTCAGCTGCCAGTGTCCTTGTCCCTGCGGTGAGCCACAGACACCCCCTGCCTCTGCAGGAGACCCTCCAACACTAGCAGGTAGGTCTGGTTCAGTCTCCTGTGGGGTCACTGCTCCTTCCCCCCTGGGTCCTGGTGTCCACACTACTTTGTGTGTGCCCTCCAAGAGTGGAGTCTCTGTTTCCCCCAGTCCTGTTGAAGTCCTGCAGTCAAATCCTGCTAGCCTTCGAAGTCTGATTCTCTGGGAATTCCTCCTCCCGTTGCTGGACCCCCAGGTTGGGAAGCCTGATGTGGGGCTCAGAACCTTCACTCCAGTGGGTGGACTTCTGTGGTGTAATTGGTCTCCAGTTTGTGAGTCGCCCATCCAGCAGTTGTGGGATTTGATTTTATTGTGATTGCGCCCTTCCTACTGTCTCCTTGCGCTTCTCCTTTGTCTTTGGATGTGGGGTATCTTTTTTGGTGAGTTCCAGTGTCTTCCTGTCGATGATTGTTTAGCAGTTAGTTGTGATTCTGGTGCTCTCGCAAGAGGGAGTGAGTGCACCTCCTTCTACTCCGGCATCTTGAACCCATCTCCTCTGTTCTGTTTTATTAACATGCAAAATGTTGACTGTGACCCAGCAAACTGATGTTCTTATTCGCTGATGGGTGGCACCCCATAATTTGAAAATTACTGATGGTGATTGGTGGGACCTGAGTATAAGAGCATAAACTGTATCCTTTTGTGGATATATTTGAATGTCCATGTCCAGCCTGAGTGCATTAATAAACCCGGGCACCATATTTTTTTTCTGTGGCTATCTCAGTATCCTTTCAGGAATCTCTAGATTTTCCTCTAACCTGAATTAGATGCAAGTCATTTGAACACCTCTCTCAGGTCTGTGGGTCAAGCCAAAGGAAGTAGCCCACAGAGAAGGAACCTGGTGGAGTTGCACAGTGAAGGCCCAGGGCCCTTGGCCTTCGCCTGCCTACATGGTGCAAGGTGGCATAAGTTATGGGAGTTGACTGTGTCTTGGGAACCACTTCTTACTCTAATAAGCCCTTGACAATCTGCATTCTTTGGGACTTCAGGGTAGATAACAGCAATAATGGAAAGCAATTTTTGTTTTTTTTCCTTTGCCAAAGTACTGATGGGGGAAGGACATTTATCCCTTTAATGACAAAGGGAATTGGGCTTCTCTGATGCACGGAGTGGCATGACATGCTTGCTGCTAACATATTCCATATGCGTTCTTCACCCTGCCTTCCAGACTGTAAGTTCCTTAAAACTACTGAATGAATTCCAGGGTAGGGAAGATTAAGCTGTAATTGACTATATTTCATGGCTCGCTTCTCCCTTTTCTTTAAGCTCATTCAGCTGTGGCTGAGTCACAGAGAGACAGCAAATTCACCACAGTGCATCCCGCATCCTAAGACAGCTTTGGGAACTGACATTTGATTCTGCTGGGATGCAATCAAGAGAGATACAGCCCCTCCCCTATTGCTTCTCCCTGTCTGTGGGTTCTGTCCTCAGTTCACCGTGGGAAGGTCTTAGAGTTGTCAGCTGATCTCAGTTGAGGATGAGTTTTGAGAAGTCACCTTCTGAATGGATTGTGCTGGTAATAGAGCTCCTGTTTTCCAGTTCATGGCCTGGTCTTCCCCATCTCCATCTCTTTGCTTGTTAGTCCTTTGTATACCCACGCTTTGCTGCCTCATCACTCCTAGACACTCTACAAGCAGCACTTCTCAAACTTTAATGTGATCATCTGGCAAGGTTGCTAAAATGCAAATTTTGATCTAGTAGGTCTGGGGTAGGGCCTGAGACTCTGAATTTCTAATGGATGATGCTGGTGCCCTGGCTCCTTGGCCCTTCTGTGAATAGCGAGACTCAACAGGTTGGTGTGTAGATGGCTGAGAGGGCACTGTCTGTGTGTGTGTTTATCGTTTTCATAACGATACATATGTGACTGTGGGGTTGTAGATTTTAATCTATGAGAAGAGAATCAGAACTGATCATTCCTTCTAGGTAGTGTTGCTCTGTGCCCTCCAGTCTGATCACTTCTCTTTGTGCATTCATCTTGTATTTCACATTTGCCTTTTGGGAATAAAGGTCCTGTTTCCTGGCAGTGGCTGTCTCCACACACCCTTGGCAGTGAATGGATTCACTGTGACCTCGATTCTTGCCTTGCAATTGTGAGGAGCATGGTATGCCCAGGTGGCAGAGAGATGGGAAAACTCTCAGGGTGTGAGAAATTCTTGATAGTGACACATTAAACCAGAAAAAAGCAGCCTAGGCTTGTTGTGAAGTTCCTGCTGATCTGAGACAGAGCCTAACAGTCAGTCGAGTGACAGCAAGTAGCTTTGTTTTCCTCTTTAAGCCCTGGGGTTTCCACTCCTCTTCAAAAAACCCCTCAATGCAGCCTGTTTTCTCCAGGACAGCACATGGCTTTTCTAACTAGTTATGGCATCCTGGATTTCTGTAACGCATGCGATTATAATGCAACACACCACCACCATCAATTTAGGAGGAATCTTAAATCTTATCTGTTCTTTTGACCTTGCTGTAGCTTTGGTCCTAGAAGGAATCTTAGATGTCATCTTGTTCAGCCTCAGGTGAGGCAAAAAGCTCATATGGTGAAGGGTTGTGCCCAAGGTCATACAGCCTTGCATCTCATCTCCTGACCTCTCGGAAAGTAGAGAGCTCACTTCACAGCCTCTTGGTGTTTTTCCACCAAGCAGAGCTGCTCCTCCAGTGCACACCTGTGGCTTCTGCTCTTTGGTGCCTCTGACAACGTCTGGATGCAGAGCCTCCTTGCCCACCTCCTCCCACTTTCACACCCCCTGCTGTGTACATGCCCTTGGACCTTGTGGTGATGGTGGTGGGGTTTCCCTTTTTTGCCATACCACATATCCACGCTGTGTCCTTACATCTGTTTCCTGTGTCCTGCCAACTCTATTGATTCTGCTTATCCATCAAGACCCTGGTCAAATTCAACTTCTTCCTTGAACCCAAGATCACGGGGCTGGGTGTCAGGAGCCCTGAGTTCTAGTCTCTACCCAAAATAAGCTATGTGGCATGCACAAAATCTTTAGGCCTTTGTGCCCCAGTTCCCTCCTATGACAAAGGAACTGGACCTTGATATTTCTCTGATTTCGCGATACTCCAGTTCCACACTCGTCACTCCTTTCTCAGAATAGTGGCGCTTCTCTCAACTAGACTCAAGTTTAGATTTCCAGCTCTACTGTTTATCACTGTGTGGCTTTATGCAAGTTGTTTAATCTCTGGGTCTCCATTTCATCATTGGTAAAAGATGGGGCTGTTAGGAGGATTAAATGCATAGTAAAATTATCTAATGCATATTAACACCGTTAAGATAATTTTTTTAAAAAGTAAAATTATAACTCATTCAGATGTAAAATAAATGTGTGTTAAAGATTTTCGATAACTCATTATTAATGAGGGAACTGGTAAGAAGTTACAAGCAGTTCAGATGACAATCCAAAGAATAGACACATTTATAGATTAGAAATGTGCAAATGGCCAGGCAAAACTTCTTCCACCATGGAGGAGGGAAGTCGACTGATTCTCCACCAGACAGAATGTATTTGCATGTCTATAGACAAGGATTATTTTGTATTATTATCAGTTATCCACAATTTACAAAGTTGTAAAATAGCTCAAAGGCTATGTGGGATGTGCCTCTTGTGGTGAGGACAGAAGCAAGAGAAAGACAAACCACTTGGTCACCTTTAAAGCTTTTGCTTCGTTGCAGTGTATGCCATGACTCACATTCCTTTGGATAAAACAAATCTTATGGCCGAATCCAACATCAGTGGATGGAGGAGTGTAGTCCTCCCGTGGAGGGAGAAGAGGTCCATATTAGCAAATGACAATAGCATCTTCAGCAGTTAGCATTTATTTTATAAATTCTTAATCAGATTTATTATAAATTCTAAATCGGGTTTATTATAGAGTTGATCAAAGATGATGAAGAGCTGTGAATCACAGTTGCAATCTTGCATCAAGCTCATCTGGTTTATTTCTCCGTTTTGTTTTTATTTCATAGTATCACCAAGACCCTGATTTGTACACAGATATGTAGAAGCATACTGATGAGTTCAGTTTTACATGAGAAGACTTGCAGAGATCTGAATTTTTTAAAATAAGCAATTCAGAGGAACTACTTCTCTGTATTCAGAATCCATCCACATGTTCAAATACACACACAGATATAGTGGGAGAAGCTTTATTCTTAGGTGAGCACAAACACCTAAGCCTGAGTATGGTGGGTTCTAATATATTAAATTTTGATTTTGGATAAGCACATTTGAGGGTGTGCCGCCTTGTTTTAAATTCTTTTTTTTCTCTGCAAGTAAAATATGAATACATTCTCTATAAAGAAATTAAAATATTGCTGAGAAGGCTGAAGTGTCCAATCTCCTTTGACTCCCTGTCTGTCCCCTCAACCATCCTTCTCCCAGGTTCCTCCTCAGATAGTGTAACTTTCATCAGCATGGGATGTATACATATTTTATATAATAGGTATTTTTCTGCAACTTGCTTTTTTTACTCAGTGATATCTTGGAAAGTTCTATATGTCAGCTCATAAAAGTTTACTTCTTTAAAAAAATTCATAATATGGGTAATCATAATTAATTGGGTTGTTCTCCTAACGATAGGCATTTAGGTTGTTTCCGGTTCTTTGCTGGGATAAGTTATGCTGCAATGAAATAGGAAGGCCCATTATGTGTTTATTAAGCGACAGTCTTTAAAATGCACAAATGCAATGGCTAAACTCTGCTTTCTTGTTCTTTCAGATGTATTGGTGCATGTAATTAAGGTTCATTGCTCTGAAAACCCCTTTTATAACATTTACACAGTTTTTTAAAACCCAGGTCACATTACCTGTTTGGGTGAAAGTCATTCAGTATGAACATCCTGCTCTTAAACTCTTGATTCCTTGAATTTATTTGTATGAAATGATGTTATATCTGCCCTCCACCTCAGCTTTCTCTCCTCTGCTCCTTTCCTTTCCTCTCGCCTCTCACTGCACTTACATCCACTTTTTATGCAGGCCCCAAATAGCATTGCACATGATATTTCTTGATTTATTCTGCATCTTGAAAATCTGTAGATTATTGTTAAGACAGAACTATGTACAACATCACTATGAATCACGAAGATAAACTTGAGATGAGAAATTCTTTGCTTTTTCAAACAGCGTGGGAAGCATATGAACTGGAAATAAAATTGATAATAATAATAAAAATTGAAGTTGAACTGGTTTTCACGTTAAAATAGATCTTAACCTTTTTTTAAGGTTTGCATAGGTTGAAGCGGTGACTTAAGTCCATTACTGCTTCCTCTGGTGAAGTCCTTGTAGCAAGAATAATGACATGTATGAAGAGGTTCAATAAGTGCATTTGAATGAATAAATTAATATTTGAGAAGGGGAAGCTTGGGACCGTTTAGATTTCCAGTGCAAGTCAAAATATGTGCCGTTAAGTATGGTAACCACTAGCCACATGTGGCTGTTGATCCCTTGAGATATGGCTGCTGCTGCCACACAGTAAAATGGTAAACATTTGGCTACATTGAGTTAAATAAAATATACCATTAGTATTAATTTCATTTGTTTATTTTTACAAATGTAGGTACTAGGAAGTTTAAAATGCCATAGGTGACGGGCAGCATCTGTCTTTTGGACAGCACTGCTCTAGCTGTTAACTGGCCAGGACTGCTTTTGCATCACCCTCTTGGTTAAGGACATACTTAAATTCTAATCCTACCTTTGGTCCCTAAAGGTGATTAAGTCAAAATCCCAAGAAGACTTGCTTATTCTTTCTTTCCGATTAGTTTTTGAAGATTTAATTAATGTGGTTTCAGTGTAAGACTTATTATGTCAGATTTTTGCCGCTCTGAAAATGTCAAGTGAAGAATTTGAGGAAATGGTAATCACTACCTTAGCCTAACAGATAAAAACAATTCCTTTTCCAAGTTTTCCTGCAGTAGTTTGTAATGCAGCTCATAGCAGTGAGGCTTATTTTGATAGAGAATCAGAGTTGTGGTTTTTGATTGATAAAAACTCCCTCCTTTAGCCTCTTTACCATTTTTTTATGGGCTCCTTTGCCTTTGCAAAGAAAACTGAAGCAGTTGCATTCATTTCTGACCTACTTGAAGTCTTATAGTTTCCCACATCTGGGAAAACAGCATTCCTTTAGAGTGCTATAACTTAGTATCTATTCGAACACACACATAAACGCACAACACACCACTGATTTTGTATGTCAGTATTTTTGGTTTGGTTTGGCTTTGTCAGTCTCTGAAGTGTTTTTTTTTAATCAATCAGCTTTATTGTTTTAAGTCAGTTTTAGGTTCACAGCAAAAGTGAATAATGGAACGCACAGGGAGTTCCCATATACCCCTGCTCCTACACACATAACAGCCTCCCCACTCTCAGTCAAGGAACCTGCACTGACACGTCGTTATCATCCAAAGTCCGCAGTTTACATTGGGGGTCACTCTTGGAGTTGTTTTTTCTATGGGTTTGGACAAATGCGTAATGACATGTTTCCATTCATTACGGTATCATATAGAGTAATTTCACTGCCCCCAAAATCCTCTGTGCTCCGTCTATTCATCCATTCCTCCCCCAACCTCTGGCAGCCACTGATCTTTTTACCGTCTTCATAATTTTGTCTTTTCCATAATGTCATATAATTGGAGTCAGACAGTATTTAGCCTTTTCGGATTGGATTCTTTCACTTACTAATATGCACTTAAAGTTTCCTCCGTGTCCTTTCATGGCTTGATAGCTCATTTCTTTTTAGCAGTGAATGCTGTTTCATCGTCTGGATGTACCACAGTTTATCCATTCACCTACTGAAGGACATTTTGCTGCTTCCAAGTTTTGGCAATTATAAATAAAGCTGCTGTAAACATCTGTTTGCAGGTTTTTGTGTGGACGAGTTTTCCATTCAGTTGGGTAAATACCAAGGAGCATAATTGTAAGATGAGTATATTTAGTTTGGTAAGAAATGACCAAACTGTCTTCCAAAGTTGTTGAACCATTTTGCATTCCCACTAGCAATGAATGAGAGTTCCTGTTGTTCCACATCCTCTCCAGCATTTGGTGTTATCAGCGTTCTGGATTTTGGCCAATCTAATAGGTGGGTAGTGGTGACAGTTGCTTTAATATGACCAGATCAGTGAGTGATTCAGTTGGAATTCTCTTGTCCCAGCAGAATGCTGTTCTTAGAGGGATGAGGTATGTTCTTGATGTTCTGAGATGGACAGTGCATCCCTTCTGTGGTGGCTATTGAGAGAGAAGAGAAGATGGCAAACCAGAAGATGGGGCACCCACATTTCACCCAGAATTGCAAGTTGTGGCCAGCTCTGCTCTATGGGTGAACATAAGTATAGCACAGGCTGTAGACCTGTAGAAAGTGGGAATTCTGAGTCTAAGCTGGAGACAGCCCTTGTTCTATTTGGTGCTGGGTTCATTCTGACCACAGTTTATGAATTGTACTGTTGTGTGTGTGCATGTGTGTGCACGTAGGGGAATACTGGTTACTTCAACATGCAGCTTTTGTTTTCTGAGAGCAGCTTGTGTAACCAGCTGTCGGTTGGAGGGGTCTCATTAGTGGAGCAAATTCCCAGGAAGTTATTACAAGGAAACGCACTGCCAGGGCTTGGATGGCCTGAAAAGACACAGCTGTGTAGGTGTTCTGATCCTCCTCCTTCTGGTCAAAAAGAGACTGAAAGAGAATGTGCTCCCCTGTGAACAGAGCGCTGGAGGGGGGCCTCCACCCTGACTGTGTGACCTTTGGCTGTAAGAATGGATTGGGAACTGCATCCGTAACATGGGTGCTGAATGAGTAATTACAGGCAAGCCAGTCTGAGTCAGCCGATAATTGACCTTAAGCATCCTCTCCCCACTGTGGTGAAATCTCACCCATGGCGAGCCTACCTCGTGGCTCTGCCTCAGTTCTGACGCTATGAGAATTGGCTCACCTGGAGCTGCTGTTCCCACTCTCCCAGGCACCTCCCACTTCTGCCAGGCTCCTCTGGTTGTCTGTCCCATCTTGGAAGCCTCAGCCAGCCCTGCTGGCATCAGCTGCTCGTGTTCTGAGTGGAGGCAGGCGGCCGTCTCAGTGATGTCTTCACGCCATGAATACATACACGCCCCTGCTTCCTGTCTTCATGCTCCTGGGTTTCTGCTGAGTGTCCCTCCCCACCCCCTACTGTTGTATTCCACCTCCGCCTCCTCTCCACCCCCCTGGCCCCTGGCCCTGGGTTTCAGTCTGTCCTTGTGTCTGACCTCTCTCTTATACTGTCTTTTTGGTGTCTCATGTACAAATTAATGTAAAGAAGTAGGCACATTTAGAGATGGGAAAGTGTTTTCTGAAAAGATGGCAACGTGATACGAAGATGACTCTCATTGTGCTGCCCATTTTCTGCTGTGTCTGCTTTGACCCTTGAGGTCAGCAAGGACCCAGTGACCTTGGCATATTTGCCTCTCCGTCAGCTGATCCTGGGACCATTTCCTGCTTTGCTGGTCCTTGACCTGCTCGACTGTGACATTTTAAGCCCCCTGGATGGATTCCCTCATTGGGCCGGTACTTGAAGGCATCACTTTTCTAGTGTTCTGTTTGCCATCTGCGCAGGTTATAATAATTCACTGAAAGGAAAAAAAAGGTGGGGGGAGATTATATTCACTGAGAGAAGTGGAATTGCAGTTACCTTGGGAAGGAGACAGAGGTAGAGAGCTTAGGTGTTAAATGTTCAAAGCATGGCTCTTGTTAAAGTGCTATAACATTTCAGCCCCGTGGCTGAATTGTGTATGGGATTCTGTGCTTCTGAGAGCTTATAGAACTGTGACTCTGTAGTTCAGTGATTAAACTTAGGCCTACTTATAACAGATGTGCCTGGATGAAATGAGCTCTGATTTTATGTTTAATCTTTGCTGTCTCTGATGGTTGTTGAAGGAAGAAGAAATAATTCTGTCAAGAAATAAGGTCATGCAATTAGGGAATAAGGAAAGAAGAATAAAATGATAGAGAATTTTCTTTTTCTTTTTTTTTGCTTACTGGAAGAGAGTGAATACTTACTGATTCCCAAGCTGTTAGTAAATGCCATGGGTGTTTCTTTAATTTGCACAACTACCTTACAAAGTTGATGGTAGTGTCCCCATTGTATAAAGGTATACTGAAAACTTAAGACAACTTTGTAACGTTCTCCAAATCAGGTTTTCATCAATTTTAGATCTGTTAGGATTGTTGTACATCTTCCTCCCTTTTCCCTCTCTCCCTTCTTTTCTTCAAAAAGCATTTACAGTCAGCTCTGCATATCCGTGGGTTCTGCATCCATGGATTCAACCAACCATGGATTCATCCCACAGATGCAGAACCCGAGGATACAGAGGGCCAACTGTACTACATCATATTACATAAGGGACTTGAGCATCTGCAGGTTTGGTATCTGTGGGGGTGGGTCCTGCAATCAATCTCCCCTGGATACAGAGGGCTGCTGTATTTTGTACCTTAATCTGCGCTCAGTACTGGATTTAGTACTGTTGGAGTTCAGTAGAAGTGATCCTCTGACACATTCTGATATGAATTGACCATATATTTAAAACATTTTTAATTTTTTTTTTTAAACAGAAGCATTCTTTTATTTATTTATTTATTTATTTATAGCTGTGTTGGGTCTTCGTTTCTGTGCGAGGGCTTTCTCTAGTTGCGGTGAGCGGGGGCCACTCTTCATCGCGGTGCGTGGGCCTCTCACTATCGCGGCCTCTCTTGTTGCGGAGCACAAGCTCCAGACGCGCAGGCTCGGTAGTTGTGGCTCATGGGCCTAGTCGCTCCGCGGCATGTGGGATCTTCCCAGACCAGGGCTCGAACCCGCGTCCCCTGCATTGGCAGACAGATTCTCAACCACTGCGCCACCAGGGAAGCCCTTAATTTTTAAATAATAATAGATTCATAGGAGGTTATGAAGAAATGTACAGGGAAGTCCTGTGCATCCATCCTCTAGCCTCCCCCAGAGTTAACATCTTACATGACTATAGCATGATATCAACAGTAAGAAATTAGCATTGGTGCAATCCATAGAGCTTATTCAGATTTTATGCATGCGCTCATTCACGTGTGTGTGTGTAGCTCTATGCAGTTTTGTCGCATGTATAACCTTGTGTAATGACCCCCACAACCAAAAGGCTGTTGTACCATTACTATGAGACTCCTTCATGTTATTCCTTTATAGCTATATTCATCTCCTCTCCTCCATCTCTCATCCCTGGGAACTACTAATCTGTTCTTCATCTTTATAGTTTTATTTAATGAGGGTTCCATAAATGGAATCATACAGTATGTATCATTTTATGACTGGCTTTTTCTCCACTCAGCACAATTTCCTTGAGGTTCATTTAAGTTGTTGTACATGACAATACTTCCTTTTTATGGCTGAGTAGTAGTTCATGGTATGGATGGACCACAGTTTGTTTAATCATTCACTCATTGTAAGATGTCTGGGTAGCTTCCAGTTTGGGACTATTACAAATAAATCGGCTCTGAACATTTGTGTACATAAAAAAGAGATTAAGTTCTTCTGACGTATGTTTAAAATTTTATTTGAACTGAGGCATGAAAATAAATCGTCATGTTGTATAGGAAGTTTGATGTAGAGTGAAAACTCCATTAGAACTTGATAGTGGCTGAGGTTGTTTTTCAGCAAATATAATCTTTAACAAACATCGCTGTCAGAAGAGATTTCCCCCGTTGTAAGCCGTATGTTAAAGCTTTCACTAATCTCACCAGCTTTTATATGATTTTGCTTTATCCATCTTACTCTAGAGTCAATATTTCTGCCAGGACCAGTTGTGCAGCAGCGTGTCCTATTTCTTAGTTCTTTAATAGAAATAACTCAGCCATAAAAGCCAACAGGAGAAGTACTTCATTGACCCATTGGTTGGCCAGTCTTTAACGTGTACGTGTAATAAATGGTGGGGAACAAACAGGCAAGCAGAAGAATAGGAACAGAGCCTTTTTTGTTGACTTTTAAATGTTAGAAAATATCAGAAATAAAAAGAAAGGCACGAAAAGCAAACTCACATTGGATTTCTGTATTGGTAACAGGAAAATAACAATCTATTTCATATTGATTTCCCATATCCTTGGGATTCAAATAAAATGGCATGCAAACGTGAAATAATTAAAATTGTCATTCTTTTTTTTTTAACATCTTTATTGGAGTATAATTGCTTTACAATGGTGTGTTAGTTTCTGCTTTATAACAAGTGAATCAGTTATACATATACATATGTTCCCATATCTCTTCCCTCTTGCATCTCCCTCCCTCCCACCCCTCTAGGTGGTCACAAAGCACAGAGCTGATCTCCCTGTGCTATGCGGTTGCTGCCCACTAGCTATCTATTTTACGTTTGGTAGTGTATATATGTCCATGCCACTCTCTCACTTTGTCACATCTTACCCTTCCCCCTCCCCATATCCTCAAGTCCATTCTCGAGTAGGTCTGTGTCTTTATTCCCGTCTTGCCACTAGGTTCTTCATGACCTTTTTTTTTTTTTTTCCCTTAGATTCCATATATATGTGTTAGCATACTGTATTTGTTTTTCTCTTTCTAACTTACTTCACTCTGTGTAAAATTGTCATTCTTTTTTTATTGTAGTACAGTTGATTTACAATGTTATGCTAGTTTCAGGTGTACAACATAGTGATTGAATATTTTTATAGATTATACTCCATTTAAAGTGATTATAAAATAATGACTACATTTCCCTGTCTTGTACAATATATTCTTGCTGCTTATTTATTTTATACATAGTAGTTTGTATCTCTTAATTCCACACCACTATCTTGTCCCTCCCTCCTTCCCTCCCCTAACTGGTAGCCACTAGTTTGTTCTTTATATCTGTGAGTCTGTTTCTGTTTTGTTTTATTAATTTGTTTTATTTTTAAGATTCCACATATAAGTGATAACACAGAATATTTGTCTTTCTCTATCTGACATTTCACTAAGCATAATACCTTCTAGGTCCATCTATGTTGCTGCAAATGGCAGAATTTCATTCTGTTTTATGGCTGAGTAATATTCCATTGTATATATAGATCACATCTTCTTCATCCGTTCATCTATTGGTGGACACTTACGTTGCTTCCATATCTTTGCTATTGTAAATAATGCTGCTATGAACACTGGGGTGTGTGCATCTTTTTGAATTAGTGTTTTCATTTTCTTTGGGTATATACCCAGCAGTGGACTTGTGGGATCATGTGGTAGCTCTGTTTTTACTTTTTTGAGGAACCTCCATCCTGTTTTCCATAGTGGCTGCACCAATTTACATTCCCACCAATAGTGTACTAGGGTTCCCTTTTATCCATATCCTTGCCAACATTTGTTATTTGTAGAATTTTTGATGATAGCCATTTTGACAGGTACAAAGTGATATCTCATTATGGTTTTGATTTGTATTTCTCTAATAATTAGTGATATTGAGCATCTTTTCATGTGCCTCTTGGCCGTCTGTATGTCTTCTTTGGAGAAATGTCTATTTAGGTCTTCCACCCATTTTTTGATTGGGTTGTTTGTTTTTTTTTTGATATTGAGTTGTATGAGCTGTTTATATATTTTGGATATAAACCGCTTATCAGTCATATCATTTGCAGATATTTTCTCCCATTCAGTAGGTTGTCTTTTCATTTTGTTGATGGTTTCCTTTGCTGTGCAAAAGCTTTTAAGTTTAATTAGGTCCCATTTGTTTATTTTTGTTTTTGTTTCTTTTGTCTTACGAGACAGATCCAAAAAAATATTTCTGTGATTTATGTCAAAGAGTGTTCTGCCTATGTTCTCTTCTAAGAGTTTTATGGTTTCTGGTCTTACATTTAGGTCTTTAATCCATTTTGAGTTTATTTATTTATTTATTTATTTATGTTTTTTTTGTTGCATCGGGTCTTAGCTGTGGCACACAGGATCTTCCTTGAGACATGCCAGACCTTTTGTTGCAGCGTGGGCTCAACGTTGCAGCGTGCAGGCTTCTCTCTAGTTGTGCCATGTGGGTTTTCTCTTCCCTAGTTGTGGTGCGTGGGCTTCAGAGCGCATGGGCTCTGTAGTTGTGGCATGTGGGCTTAGTTGCCCTGCAGCATGTGGGATCTTAGTTCCCTGACCAGGGATCGAACCCGGGTCCCCTGCCTTGTAAGGCATATTCTTTACCACTGGACCACCAGGGAAGTCCCCTGAGTTTATTTTTTTATATGGTGTGAGAAAATGTTCTGATAAAATTTCATTCTTTTACGTGAAACTGTCCAGTTTTCCCAACACAACTTACTGAGAGAGTGTCTTTTCTCCATCATTATTCCTGCCTCCTATGTTGTAGAACAATTGACCATGAGTGTGTGGGTTTATTTCTGGACTCTCTATTCTGTTCCATTGATCTATGTGTCTGTTTTTTTGCCAGTACTGCGCTGTTTTGATTGTAGCTTTGTAGTATAGTCTAAAGTCAGGGAGTGTGATACCTCCAGCCTTGTTCTTTTTTCTCAAGATTGCTTTGGCATTCATTTTTTTAAATTCAAGTAGACCCAACTTGATGGAAGAAGGCTTTCCCAAAAGATCCCTTACAGAGAGATAGAAGTGTAATTTGCAATTGACATCAGCAGATGGATAGTAGAAGCCATATTCATATTCCTCTTTTATTGTTAAAGTGCCAGGCCTAACCTAATTCATTTGTTTATTCATTTGTTCATTCATTCATTTCCTTACTCATTCAAATGGTCCCCCAAATCATTAGTAATACTTCTGGTATATCATTATAAGCCTGGATACTAAAGGAACTCCTCTCCATATTCTATACTCCCTGAAAATACTTTATTTCTCATCCCGTGATTTCTCACATTCATGACTTCTGCTTGGATTACATTTTCCCCTTATGATCACTTGTCTGAATTCTACCTGTTCTTCAAGGCACCTCAAATGTTTTCTCTATTGACTTGCTCCTGATCTCTCTTATCTAGAAATTACATAACTTTCTTTTGATTTTCCCCAACATTTTATCTGTAGCCCTTTAATATTTTCTACTTTGTATTATGATTATTTAGGTACATTTCACATCTTTGCTACCTACTGTTAATTGCTTGAATGCTGAATTCATGTTTGATTCTTCTTAGTATTTATTTGTTCTCTCCTTCTCTCCCTTTCCTTTCTTCCTTCCTCCTTCTTGCTCTTTCTTCTGCCTTTTCTTCCATGTCTCCCTCTATTCATTTTTTTCTCTCTTATGGGTATTCATTAAATATTTGCTTACCACCTGCTATGTGCCAGAGACTATAATAGGGGTTTGGGGTAGAGAGAATAAAAACAAATACTAGGTCCCTGGGTTAACTTGATTATATATTTAAGTTACACATTAGGAATAAAAAAAATCTGATTGGTATATTGAGAGATCAGGGACATATTAAAAGAGAGAGTATGGAATATTCCTCTTCAGAAATTTTACACAAAGGTAAATTGTTTTTTTCCTGAGAGAGGGGCATGTAAATGTAGTCTTCCTTAAATAGGACCAATTTCACTCCTAGATTCAGGATTCTGTGAGTTTAAGAAAAATTATTGTGTTCCTAAGTTTTGTTGACAGAAATCAAGAGAGTGTCCGCTGATGATACAAATTGAAAATGTCAAATAAGACATGACTGGAATTCAAATTATGTGTTAAAATGACTTTTATTGGTACATAAAATGCTTCAGCCAAGCGTTTTGGAAGCTCTGAAAATGTAAAAAAGATAAGAGGAAGTAGAGAATAAGCATTTGTTTTGCTTATCACTTACCTGTATGGTATCTGATGTTGTATCTTGTCCCCTGATGGAGGTGCTTGATAAATGGTAAACAGGAACTGTGTCTATAACAGGTAGATGTGTTTTCCTCATGGCATCCTCTAACTCTTCTCTAAAAAAGTTATTGTGGAAAAAACATACACAAAACTGAGAACTTTCACTGAGTATAATTTGTTTAAAGAGAAGTCAGCAAGGTAGGGATTTCTAGGGAAATGTCTACAAAGCTGTCAGAAGTTGAGTACCCTGGATTTCAAGAAAAAAATTGTAAGAAGACTGAATAAGTCCATTTCTAAACAAAGTCTCGGGGAAATGTTCCTTTCAGTGAAGCTTGAGGAAGGCCTATGGAACGATTATTGTGGGAATCTCAAGGAGATGGGCTGAGAAAGTGCAGATTCAGGGCAGCCTTTGATGACTGGCTTCACGTGGGATAAAATGGGCAGTGAGGCTACCAGCATAACTGGATCATAGTGCAAGATAGGAAGGAATGTAGAGGGATGGATTGAGGAGCTCTTTCTAAAATTCACTTATATGTCCTCCTCCAATGTTAGTTTTGTGGAGTTTTTCTTCTGCGGGTAATTGGCCTCTGTCCAGAGCAGAGCATTTGGCAGCAGAGAAATATAGCTGCCCCACCTGTCACTGGTCATAAGAGTTTTACCACATCGAGGGTATAGAAATTAGTGCAATGCAAAACATGGCTTTGAATTTTATGTTCCTGGCAGTCACGAGGAAAACAAATACTATAGGATCTGTACTTTGTCAGGAAGATTTTGATTTGCTCCCCAGAGTAAAATTTTAGATTTGTGTAAAATTCGTACGACACAGACTGAACTCTTTTGGGCCTTGTTTGAATACAGTCTATCCTTGTACAGATTGCCTGGATTTGAGGCTCTGGTGTGCTTTTCAGAAAATATAACTGCAATTTTACTCTAAATGTTTTTACTCTGTAAAACCAAGAATCTGTGTTTTTTTTCTGTCTTGATTTTAAAATATCTCCAAATTTCTGTGCTTTTAGATCTGTGGGATTTGTCCTAAGTGTCCAATTTTGAGAAGAGGATCTATTAAAATTTTGGTATTTTGGAAGTCCTTGTATCACTGTATGTGCTTACTATTTCAGAAAAACAAATCCAGAATTTATAAAATTAAATTACCTTCTTTGGGTTTTTGTCCACAAAAAAAGGAGGAAAAAATATGGGGAATTTCTGTATGTTTATTTTTGGTTATTGTTTTAGGTGTAATGAAAAGGTGCAGAAATTGTAAATGCGTTGGTGGATAAGCTACCTGGGAGATGTTGGTCCCCTTTTGGCTAGCACAGCTGCTCCTGGAGTTATTAGAATTTCTACGAGTGCATTCACATATAGCAAAATGATTATAGACTAACATTTGTATTGCACTTTTGAAAGGCACCCTGGTGAGCGGGACCTGGGTCTGGCTCATGGATTAGAATTTTCCTTTTAGTGCTTGCTTGTTAAAAACACAAACCTCATCAAAGCACTATCTGACTGAAAATCCTTCAGTGATTTCCCCCTTCTTGAGATAAAAGGATTTCTTCACTTGTGCTTTGAGCTACAGCCATTCTGAAATACTTGCACCCCCTAAACGTTTCTGGGTGTGTTTTACTTAGGTGTGTTTGATTTCTCCCCTTCCTCTAAAATGCACAGACTGGAAGCACTCTTTGCTGGGACCTGCCTGTACTTCCTGAGTAGAAGTGTGGGTGTGGCCCTCACTAGAGGCACTTGCCACGTGGGCCTGATGTCACTTGCATTCTTTTTGTCTCCCTGCCCAACTAGGTGGTTTCATGGCAGGGGATCTGTTGGCTTCTTTATATCCCAGCAGCCAGGACAGTGCTTGGCACATAGCCTCGTTTAATATTCTTGGGATGAAAGCTCATCGAAGGGGCACGAAGGGCTAGGATGTCTGTGGGCTAAGGAAGGAAGAGCAAATCCTTCAGTGGTCAGGCCATAAGTGCCCAGGCTGACCAAGCTCACCACTGTGGTCTTTTGTGTTTGGCTTCTTTCAGTTAGCATAATGTCTTCAAGATTCATCCATGTTGTAGCATGTATCAGTATTTTATTCCTTGTTATTGCCAAGTAATATTCCATCTAATGGATATATCATTATCCATTCATCAGTTGATAATGATGACTTTATCCGTTCATCAGTTGATAGACATTTGGGTTGTTTCCACATACTGGCTATTATGAATAATGCTGCTATGAAAATTCCTCTGTAAGTTTTTGTGTGGACTGTTTTTAATGTTTTCATTTCTCCTGAGTATATAACTAGGTGTGTATTTGCTGGGTCATGTGGTAACTCTATGTTTAACATTTTGAGAAATTTCCAAATAGTTTTCAAAAGCAGCTGTATAATATTACATTCCTATCAACAAGGAATGTGGGTTTCAGCTTCTTCACATTATCAACAACACTTGTTATTATCTGTGTTTTTGGATTGTTGCCATCCTAGTGGTTGTGAAGTGGTATCTCATTGTGGTTTTGATTTGCATTTCCTTAATGGATATTTATATTGAGCATTTTTCCGTGTGCTTATTGGCCATTTGTATATTTTCTTTGGAGAAATATCTATTCAGATCCTTTGCCCATTTTTAATTGGGTTATTTGTCTTTTTAATTATTAAGTTTTAAGAGTTCTTTATATACAAGTTCCTTATCAAATATATGATTTGGAAATATTTTCTTCCATTCTGGTTGTTGTCTTTGTATTTTCTTGATGGTATTCTCTGAAGCACAAAGGCTTTCAGTTAGTCCTGTTTTTCAGTTTTTGTGTTTGGTCACTTATGTTTTTGGTGTCATATTTGAGAAAATATCTAATCCAACTTGAGATTTACTCCTATGTTTTTTACTAAGAGTTTTATAGTCTTAACTCTTACATTTAGGTCTATAATCCATTTTGAGTTGATTTTTGTGTATAATGAAAGGTAGCAGTCCAACCTCATTCTTTTGTGTGCAGATATTCAGTTGTTCCAGGATCACTTGCTGAAAAGACTTTGATTTTCTCATTCAATTCTCTTGGCATTCTTCTCAGTGTCCAGGTATTTTCGTCTTACTTATTCTCAATGTTATTATTATTATTATTTATATAAGTAATACATGGCAGAAAGCAGTAATAATAATTAGCATTATTAAGTTTTTGCTAGGTATCAGGCACTGTTCTAGGATATCTACCATTTAGTCCTCATGATAACTCTGTGAGATAGGCACTGTTATCCCCATTTTACAGATAAGGAAGCATGGGAAAGTTAAATAACTTGAAAAAGGACACACAGCTGGTAAACGTTGGAGCCAGGATTTGGACACAGGCAGCCTGACTCTACAGCCTGTGTTCTTAACCATTGTGCTTTGTCTGACTGTGTCTTGTTCTCAGTAAAAATAAAAATTTAAAACAGCCAAAATTCAATCTCCAGAGTACTAATGTTGACATTTTTATATACATCCTTCCAAACTTTGTTCAATGTAAAAAATGTTATAACAATAGGATTAGACTACATATACATTATTGAGGTGGTTTTATTCAGTTTATTGATATATTATTACTGACTTTCCTTGTCTTTAAATCTGCATCTAAAGCATCATTCTTAATGGCTGCAAACTATTCTACTGCATGTGTGCACCATCACTGATTTAACCAATCCACTGTTGTTGGATGTTTAGGTTGCTTTCAGTTTTTCATTTCATAAACAGTGTTCTGATGCATTTATGTACTTTTCCACTTTTTTTTTCTTAGGATAGGGGAAAAATTCCTTTAGTGGGAATTTAAGGAGTATGAAAAATCTGTAGGGGTTTTAATACATATTGAAAACTTGTTCTCCAAGAAGTTTCCATATGCTTACCATTGATATTTTATATTTGATAGGTGACTCTGATCCTACATTGCTTTAGTGTACATCTTTTCTATTATCAGTGAGATTGAACATGTATCAACGACTGTAATTTTACTTTGGTGATTTACCTATTCATATTTTATTCCTATTTTCATCTAAGAGCTCTTTATATATTAAAAAATATTAACCCTGTGTCCTTTTTTTGCATTCTCTTCTAGTTTATCATTGTTTTTAAAATTTTTCTCATGACTTTTTTTTTTAACATCTTTATTGAAGTATAATTGCTTTACAATGGTGTGTTAGTTTCTGCTTTAAAACAAAGTGAATCAGTTATACATATACATATGTTCCCATATCTCTTCCCTCTTGCATCTCCCTCCCTCCCACCCTCCCTATCCCACCCGTCTAGGTGGTCACAAAGCACCGAGCTGATCTCCCTGTGCTATGTGGCTGCTTCCCACTAGCTATCTATTTTACATTTGGTAGTGTATATATGTCCATGCCACTCTCTCACCCTGTCACATCTCACCCCTCCCCCCCCCCCATATCCTCAAGTCCATTCTCTAGTAGGTCTGTGTCTTTATTCCCATCTTGCCACTAGGTTCTTCATGTCCTTTTTTTTTTTTTTTCCTTAGATTCCATATATATGTGTTAGCATACTGTATTTGTTTTTCTCTTTCTGACTTACTTCACTCTGTATGACAGACTCTAACTCCATCCACCTCATTACAGATACCTCCATTTCATTTCTTTTTATGGCTGAGTAATGTGGCACATATATACAATGGAATATTACTCATGACTTTTTTGATGTATAGAAAATTAAATTTCTTAGTAGTAAAATACAGTAGCAAAAATATATTAAGCCTTTCCTTTATGGCATCTTTGTATTTAAAAATAAAGTGTCAAAATACTGTTTTCAGTGTCTGGCTTCCATGAGCTGGGGCAGGATATGAGAAATAGTAATTTTCCCTTATATTTCCCCAACTTGTTTTATTTTAAACATTGGTTATCTATATTCCTTTAGCTTATAGAGAAAATAAACCATCAATTTAACCATTTGGCATTAAAATGTTAGCCGTGAGACAGGCTGGGATGGAGAACTCAGGTCTCCTGTAAATTGCATGGTATATGGTTTTCGGCAGTATTTTAACTGCCCCCTCCATGGTGTGTACTCATTTAAGTTTGCTCCTAGTGTTTAGACATGATATCTTAAAACTCAAACAACTTAATTTGTATGAGATAATGTGGACTTTCTTGGCAATATAGGTTAGAAAAATTGCATACTGTCCAACTGTGAGCTTCACTCATGTGCCATCTCAGTTAGCATAACATGGAGATTTGGGATCTTCTGCCTGAGTCAACTGGTTATTCTTCAAGCAGTGGAACAATTTTCTGGTCTCCTAATCTGATTTGTGGTTAAGATGATAAGCAGATTGATTTCACACAATTGATTTAGAAAATGCATTTTTTTTCACTTTAGTCTGGTTTTCTCACATGGATGAAATACATTGCTAATTTTCTCCCAGCTCTATTTCAGATTTATTCTCTTTCAAAGGGTTTAGACAGAGGACTGGAAATGTGCCTGCCTTAAATAGAAGCTAATACTAAGTATTTTCTTTTGCAAAGCACTGTTAAACACTTTATCAGCTTTATCTCATTTAATCCTCACAAGAAAAATATGCTATTTTTATGCCGGTTTTGCATAGGAGGAAACTGAGTGAGGTCAAGTTAAGCTGCCCAAGATCAAAGATCTAGGAAAAAGTTCTACAGATTCAAATCCAGGTCTCCAGAGTAGGGCTGTGCAGTAGCACGTAGGGGAAAGGAGTTAGATAACAATTTTGACTTAAAGTATAGTTGAAACCTTACACGTATGGAGATAAACTTTAGTGCCTGTACATACTAGAAACCCATTATTTTTTTTTTAACTTTTATTTTTTTATCTTAAATTCTTTTTTTAATGTACCCTTTTTATCTTTTTAACATCTTTATTGGAGTATAATTGCTTTACAATAGAAATCCATTATTATTATAGGTGTTATTATATCTGTAAAAACCTACAGACTAGAGGGCCACCATTTATAAATTTTTTTTTTCAGTTTTTAAAAATTGAAGTATATAGTTGATGTACAATATTATATAAATTAAAGGTGTAAAAGGGCCACCATTTATATTGTCATCTAAGCATTTGATTCCTCATTTTTTGGTCATTTGTTCACTAATGTTTGTTTTGCCTCTGAAAGTTATAAATATACACACTTAGAAAGCTAAGCTTTCAGCAGCATACATATAATTGAGATTTCTGTGCAAGACTGTAGACCCTGTCTTTTTCTATGAGCTTGGAAAATATGTGCTAGGAATAAATGAGTACTTTATCATCTCAGAGTTAAAAAAAAGACGTTAATATATTTCTTAGAGATTCAGTAAATAAAAGTTCTTGAAGGTGTTTGTTCCTCAACAAAGCAGATCTGTAGGCATTAAAGTGTTGTTGCTTTTTCATTATCCATTGCTGTGAAGGTGTGATCTTTTCAGTCAGATTACACCAGAGGTTTTTGTTTTGGTTTGTTTTGTTGACTGTATAGGTTTTAAATGTTTTCAAACTATCTTCTTACTGGCTTGACATTTGATGCCTTTTGCATATAAATTTTCCTTACTTTATTTTCCAAAGTCTCAGCAAAGTACTTGTGTATCTTGCATTTTTACTGAATTATTGCAGTGCTTAAGGGCATCTTTCTAGGCTTGGTCTTCCAGCCACATATTATGAGGACATTAATCAGACCTGCTTTTTCTCTTTGCACAATCCCACAGACCTACCCACCAGTCTGTGGGAGAAAACAGCAATCATGCATGGTTTCTTTCTTGATGGTCTAAACCGCACATGTGTAAAAAGACCTTTAACGTTGAACATTTTGATATGTGTGTGGGTGTGTGTGTGTGTACTTGTGTGTGTGTGTTTAAAACTTGAAATGTGGTTTTGCCAACTGCAGTTGAAGAAGGATTACATATGTTTGAAGAGTGTTATTTTGCTGAGACTGTGTCACCATTTATACCAGGGTAGGTCACAAGTCACATTTGAAAATATGATTTTAAAGAATCCGAAAAACACACTTTTGACTTTCTGCCAGTGCACCTTTGATTTAGCAAAATTCACATTAGCACTCTCTGAAACACTGAAGAAAGGGGAGAAGACTCAGCTTTCTAGGTTCTAAAAATACGGACTGTATGTCTTACCTTTCACGTTAGCTTTTATAGGAGGTTAAGCAAGAACGGGTAATGTTATTATTGTTATTATTAATAATAGCTGCAAGTTATTAAGTAACTCATGTTTCACTGAGTTAGTTATCAACTGACATCTGCAATAACTATGGAAAATAAGTATTATGAATTACCATTTTTATACTTGGACAGTGTGAGGCTCAGAGAAACTTGCTTGAGGTAACAAAGCTGGAAGGAGAGCCAGGACTTGAAACAGGAGGCCATCTGAATGTGAAATACACATTTAAAAATCAGCTTTATTGAGTATAATTCACATGTAATACACTGTACTTAAAGTACACAATATAAATTTTGACACATGCATACACCCGTGAAACCATTACCACGTTCAAGAAAGGACATATCCATCACCTCCAGAACTTTGCTCAGGACGCTTTTTAATGCCTCCCTCCAGCTCCACCCTGCCCTTCTCTCCCCACAAGCCCATTTCCAGGCAGCCAATTATCTACTTTCCAGCTCTGTAGATTATTTGAATTTTCTAGAATTTTACATATATGGATTTATACAGTGTGTGCTTTTTAAAAACTGGCTTCTTTTACTTACTGTAACTGTTTTGAGAGTCATCCATGTCTTTGCATGCATCAGTGGTTCAGTCCTTATATTGTGAAATATGATTCCATTGTATGGATTATATGCCACAGTATTTTATTCATTCACTGTTGATGGGCATTTGAGTTGTTTGAAGCTTGGGGCTGTTACAAAGTTGTTAAGAATATTCATAGGCAAGTTTTTGTATGGACATAGACTTTTATCTCTCTAGAGTAAATACGTAAAAGTAGAATGGCTAAATCATATCGTAGCCACATGTTTAAAGTTTTAAGAAACTGCCAAAGTGTTTTCCAAACTTGTGCCAGTTTACATTCCCATCAGCAGAGTATGAGAGCTCCACCTCATCCATATCCTTGAAGCACTTTTGAAGCACTTGGTATGGCCAGTCTTTTTTGTTTTGTTAGTTTCTGCTTTATAACAAAGTGAATCAGGTATACATATACATATATCCCATAACTCCTCCCTCTTGTGTCTCTCTCACACCCTCCCTATCCCACCCCTCTAGGTGGTCACAAAGCACGGAGCTGATCTCCCTGTGCTATGAGGCTGCTTCCCACTAGCTAGCTATTTTACATCTGGTAGTGTATATATGTCCATGCCACTCTCTCACTTCATCCCGCTTACCCTTCCCCCTCCCTGTGTCCTCAAGTCCATTCTCTAGTAGGTCTGCGTCTTTATTCCCGTCCTGCCCCTAGGTTCTTCATAACCATTTTTTTTTGGCCAGTCTTTTTAATTTTAGCTGTCCTAGTAGATGAGCAGTGGTATCTCACTGTCGTTTTAATTTGTATTTCTGTAACATCTTATGATGTTGAAGCTTTTTTCATGTGCTTATTTGCCACCTGAATATCTTCTTTGGTAAAATACCTGTTCCACTCTTTTGCTTGTTTTAAAAATTGTTAATTATTATTGCTTTTTGAGAGTCTTTGTATATTTTAGGCACAATTTTTTTTATCAGATATGTGATTTGAAAATATTTTCTTGCAGTCTGTGGCTTGCTTATCATATTCTTAACACTGTTTTTTAAAGAGTAGATGGTCTTACTTTTGATGAAGACCAGGTTATCAATTTATTCTTTTTATGAATTGTGCTTTTGGTGTTTATTATAGGCAGAATTATGTCTCACCCCAAAAAGATATGTTGGAGTCCTAGCCTTTGTAGCTCAGAATATGACCTTACTTATACCTACTGAAGATAGGGTCTTTACAGAGGTAATCAAGTTAAGATGAGTCATTAGGATGGGTGCTAATCCAGTCTAACTGGTATCCTTATAAAATGGGGAAATTTGGATACAGAGACAGATACACACATAGGGAAGACAATGTAGAGACACAGGGTAAAGATAGCCATTTTCAAGCCAAGGAGAGAGGCCTGGAACAGATCTTTTCCTCACAGCCCTCAGAAGGAACCAACCTGTCAACATCTTGACCTCAGACTTCTAGCCTCCAAAACTATGAGACAATAAATTTCTGTTGTTTAAGCCACCCAGTTTTGTTATGCCATAGCAAACTAATACCGTGTCGCAAAGATATTCGCCTGTATTTTATTTTAGAAGTTTTATAGTTTTAGGACTTATATGTAGGTCTATATACATTTTGAGTTGATTTTTGTATGTGGTGGGAGGTATGGATTGAAGCTTATTTTTTTTTAACATCTTTATTGGAGTATAATTGCATTACAGTGTTGTGTTATTTTCTGCTGCATAACAAAGTGAATCAGCTATATGCATACGTATATCCCCATATCCCCTCCCTCCCACCCTCCTTATCCCACCCCTCTAGGTGGTCACAAAGCACCGAGCTGATCTCCCTGTGCTATGCAGCTGCTTCCCACTAGCTATTTATTTTTCATTTGGTAGTGTATATATGTCAGTGCTACTCTCTTACATCGTCCCAGCTTACCCTTCCCCCTCCCCGTGTCCTCAAGTCCATTCTCTACGTCTGTGTCTTTTTTGTAAAAATAAATTTATTCAATTAATTAATTAATTTGGCTGTATTGGGTCTTTGTTGCTGTGCCCATGCTTTCTCTAGTTGCGGCGAGCGGGGGCCACTCTTCGTTGCGGTATGTGGACTTCGCGTGCTTCTCATTGCAGTGGCTTCTCTTGTTGCAGAGCACAGGCTCTAGGTGCACAGGCTTCAGTAGTTGTGGCTCGTGGGCTTAGTTGCTCTGCGGCATGTGGGATCTTCCTGGACAAGGGCTCGAACCCATGTCCCCTGCATCGGCAGGCGGACTCTCAACCACTGCGCCACCAGGGAAGCCCTCTATGTCTGTGTCTTTATTCCTGTCCTGCCCCTAGGTTCTTCAGAACTGTTTTTCTTAGATTCCATGTATATGTGTTAGCATACGGTATTTGTTTTTCTCTTTCTGACTTACTTCACTCTGTATGACAGACTCTAGGTCCATCCACCTCACTACAAATAACTCAATTTCGTTTCTTTTTATGGCTGAGTAATACTCCATTGTATATATGTGCCACATCTTCTTTATCCGTTCATCTGTCGATGGACACTTAGGTTGCTTCCATGCCCTGGCTATTGTAAATAGTGTTGAAGCTTAATTTTTTGCACATGAATATCCAGTAGTTCTAGCCCCATTTGTTGAAAAGACTATCCTTTCTCCACTGAATTGCTATTACATCTTTTTTAAAATCAGTTTTCATGCATTTGTATGTCTGTTTTAAGACATTCTGTTCCATTGCTTTGTCTATCTGTATGCTAATACCAAACTAACATTACGATAAGACTTGAAAACAGGTTGCATTAGTCTTCTATCTTTCTTCTTTTTCATAGTTGCTTTGGCTATTTTAGGACCTTTATGTTTCCATATGATTTTTAGAATCAGTTTGTCCGTTTCTACAAAATGTCCCTCTGTGATTTTGATTTGGATTGTGCTGAATATATAGATAAATTTGCGGAGGCTTGACATCTTAACAACATTGAGTCTTTTGACCCATAAGCACGGTCTATCTCATCATTATTTTAGGTTTTCTTTAATTTTTCTCAGCAACATTTTGTAATTTTCTGTATTCAGGTCTTGACAACCTTTTATCAGATTTATTAGTGTTTCATATTTTTGATATTATTATAAATGGTAGTACTTTATTTTTTTATTAATGTTTATTGGAGTATGGTTGCTTTACAATGTTGTGTTAGCCTTCATTGCACAACAAAATGAATCAGCCACACACATGCAGATCTCCCCTCCCTTTTGGACTTCACTCCCATTTAGGTTACCACAGTGCATTAGGTAGAGTTCCCTGTGCTATTACAGTATGTTCCCATCAGATGTTTATTTTATACATAGTATCAATAATGTATATGTGTCAATCCCGGTGTCTCAATTCCTCTCACCCCACCCCTTTCCCCCTTGGTACCCATACATTTGTTCTCTACATCTGTGTCTCTATTTCTGCTTTGCAAGTAATATCATCTATATAAATGGTATTACTTTAAAATTTCAACTTCTGATTGTTCATTTATAGTATATATAAATACAATGGATTGTTGTATGATGATCTTGTATCCTGAAAGCTTGAAAACTGATTGATTAGTTCTAGTAGCTTTTTGGTAGATTCCATCAAGTTTTCAATATAAAAGATCATGTTGTCTGTAAATACAGTTTAACTTCTTCCCTTCCAATCTGTATGCCTTTTATTTCTTTCTCTTGCCTTCATGCACTGGGTACAACCTCCAGAATAATGTTGACTAGAGGTAGTGAGAGGGGACATCCTTGTCTTGTTCCTGATCTTAGGAGGAAAGTGTTCAGTCTTTTACTGTTAAGTATGATGTTAGTCAGGAGTTGCCAATTTTTTTTCTGTTAAGAGCCAAATAGTACATTTTTGGCTTTGAGGACCGCATGGTCTCCGTTGTAACTACTCGACTCTGACACGGTAGTACAGAAGCAGCCATATCTTCCTCACGTATATGCACTGACATTACTTTGCTGCATACTCAGGTGGGATTCTCTGCAGATCTCTGGTGTTTTCTCTTTGTGCAGTTCTTCTTTCTCAGGTAGTGCTTCTTGCACGTTCTAGCTGCCTTGGTCTCTCTGGAATCTCAAATCCCTCTCCTAACTCAGAGAGTGCGTGGGCCTTCAGCTGGGTTACCCCTCCTTGCACTGAGCCCTGGAAACTTTCTCAAGGCTGTAAGCTGTGGCAGTCATAGAGCTCCCCTTGTTTGTTTCCCGAGTCTTAAATACCACTCTTCCTTACCTATTCTTTGTTGCCTTGATGTCCAGTGGAGTAGGGGATTGGGCCCATCAATCCAGATGGCACTAGGAATATCCATGGTTACCATTTTTTATGTCTAAAAACCATACATGAATTGCTATCAGAAGATTTTGTTTGTAGAAAACATGTTTCTACCACTTATCTTGGAAGTTTCCCTGAAACCTATTATTTAGTATTTTTCATATTATATTAGCTTTTACTTTTTATGACCTTCTTTTTAGAGAGAAGATCTCAAAGAAACATTAGATCTGACCATTCATTCAACAAATATTTTTGAGCACCTGCTCTGTGCCAGATAGTGTTTTAGGGATGGAGCGTATAGAGGTGAAAATAACCAAATTGATTTTTTCAAGCTTCCATTTGAAGAGCATGACACATAAAATGAAGAAAGTAAATAAGTAAAATATGTGGAACCACTAGCGCTATGGAGAAAAATAAGGCTAGTTGGGACTGGTGATGATGGTGGTGGTGTTAGTGGTATTGGGGTGCAAATAAAAACAGTGAGGCGGGGTAAGGCAAAGACCTGAAGTGGGTGGTCATTATTTATATCATTAGCTATTTTTATTATTTATCTTGTGGTAAACCTCCATGATATATTCAAAATAACAATTAAAATCATTTTTCAAGCTCAGTTCTTTTCAGTAGCCTCCTTTATTCATAATCCTGATCCTAGCCAAGGGACTTAGGAATATGGCAGATCTGATTTACAATATTCTAAAAGCCACTGGGCGGAGGCTTTGTTAGGAAAAAAAAAAGTGGAGGCTGGGTGCGGAGTTCCCTGGCAGTCCAGTGGTTAGGACTCGGCGCTCTCACTGCCAAGGGCCCAGGTTTAATCCCTGGTTGGGGAACTGAGATCCTGTAAGCCGCATGGCGCAGCCCAAAAAACCCCCAAAAAACAAAAAAGTGTATGTGGCAGGCCAATATGGTAGGTATGCTGAGGTGGCTCTTTGGGGGAAAGGAATTAATGGGGCATATGTGAGGGTAAAGCTTGTTTCTGAGGCCACAAAGCTTAGGTACAGACAGAAGTATTGAATAGACAACGGCATACAATTAACTTTGACACAGGTTAAGTTCTAGTTTTAAAACCTCTCTGGGTCCTGATAGAGTTAATTAGGCCAATTTAATGAAAAATATGTTGCTATGGGCTTTCAAATTCTGTACTCATTAGTTTAGTCGTGGTACCTGCACTTGAATATCATCAACAATAAGGTAAACCTTGGAAGACATGGGACTTTGATTATACAAAGGACCATCATAGGAATTGGGTGGGTTTTTTAAGTAATCTTCATACTGTTCTCCATAGTGGGTACACCAATTTACATTCCCACCAACAATGTAGGAGGGTTCCCTTTCTACATACCCTCTCCAGCATTTATTATTTGCAGACTTTTTGAGGATGGCCATTCTGACAAGTGTGAAGTGATACCTCATTGTGGTTCTGAGTTGCATTTCTCTAATAATTAGCAGTGTTGAGCATCATTTCATGTGTCCGTGGGCCATCTGTATGTCTAATTTGTAAAAGTGTCTATTCAGGTCTTCTGCCCATTTTTTGATTGGGTTGTTTGGCTTTTTTTGAGATTGAGTTTTATGAGCTTTTTGTATATTTTGGATACTAACCTATTGTTGGTCGCATCATTTGCAAACTCATTTTGATCTACCATATGATTCAGCAATTCCACTCTTGAGTATATCTGGAAAAAACAAAAACTCAAATTCAAGAAGATATATGCAGCCCAGAGTTCATAGCAGCACTGTTTACAATAACCAAGACATGGTAGCAGCCCAAGTGCCCATCAACAGAGGATTGGCTTAAGAAGATGTGATATATATATATGTGTGTGTGTATATATATATACATACACGCACACACACAGTGGTATACTACTCAGTCATGACAAAGAATGAACTACTGCCATTTGCAGCAACGTGGATGGATCTAGAGAATATTATGCTTAGTGAAATGTCGAATAGAGAAAGAAAAACACTATATGAGATCACTTATATGTAGAATCTAAAAAATAATACAAATCAATGTATATACACAACAGAAACAGACTCACAGACATGGAAAACAAACTTATGTTTACCAAAGGGGAGGTCGGGGAGGGATAGTTTAAGAGTATGGGATTGACAGATACGAACTACTATATTTAAAATAGCTAAGCAACCAGGATTTACTCTATAGCACAGGGAATTATACCCAATATCTTGTGATAACCTATAATGGAATATAATCTGCAAAAAAAAAAGAATCGTTGTGCTGTATACCTGAAATTAACACAATATTGTAAATCAACTATACTTCAATTAAAAAAAAAAAAAAAAGAAACTGAGTTGGGTGGGGAGAAAGGGAGGTCAGTACCACCGAAGTGTTGATGTGCCAGGCGTTGGACGCTTCCTATTCTTGTCTTGCTATTTGACAGTGAAGCTGGAGTGTAGCAGAGCTGGGACTTAGACCTGCCCTGGCTGACTCCATGGATCGAGCACTTTGTGTCATGGCTGCCCCTTTTTTCTGATTATATTTGGTGGCTCCAGGGCCCACAGCATCATCTTCTGTCTTATGTCTATTGGCCCTAAGTGCACCTCATTGCCAGTGTCAATCATGTATCTCTTCCACACCCAACCTACCCATATATGGAATTTCACCATGTTTTTGTTTCCTGCTGCGCCTCTGGGTAGAAGGAAAGCATTCCAACATTGAGCGCTTATCCTCCTATGGAAAATGTCACCAATCTCCTGTACTGCCAGCACCAACTGTAAGTGATGGGCCTGGCAGTGGAGCACAGGGCTTCTGATCCAGGACACCCATCTACTGGTGTCTGAAGGATCTGGGACCCAGGCCATGGTTTATTTCCCCTGTAAACATCCGCTACTGTAGAGGCATTTCTTTTCTTTTACTCATATCCTCCACCCCCTTGGCTTGTGTAGTGTGGGAGAGGATTTTGTATTTTAAGGTGAAGAAGACAATTTTTCTAAATTGATCAGCCAAGGCAGAGAATGTTAATTCTTCTGAGAGCATCTTTCCTGTAAAGTGAAACTGCTTCACCAATTTAGCATGCCAGGAGAACAAGAGAAGAGTCATTTCAGGCAAAGAAGTAGAAGTCAATTACCTGTAAAAATGTTAAAATTCCTTTTTTAGGTGAATTTATTTATAGATTAAATAAATGAAACTCCTTACCTTTTCCTGCCTGATTGGTTTCAGTCAGAACCAGTGGAACCAAGAAAGTGATAATAGTGATATTGATCTGCAAAAAGAAAATGCCACCAAAGAAAGGCAGCAATGACATTTTAAAGAAGTGACTTTTGAAAAAAATTCTTTCTTCATGAACACTTTAAGCTATCTCCTCTTGTTGCACTGGAAAAATCCGATTTAAGTCTGGCTTGAGTATTTCAGTGTGTCTGCAGATCTCTTTAAAATGACCACATTCAAAGATGCCAAATCAGCAATTGGCTAGAAGCAATCCCATAAACTCTGGCTCCATGCTTAGTGGTAAAGTGTCTGTTCTGAACTACACACCTTTCAAATTATACCAGCCAGTCTGGTGTAGTTCCTTGCTGGTGTGATTGGAGGAACTCCTTGTATACATTTATGGACATGCCAGTGAGGGGTGTGGGGAGCACACAGAATTTTGGATCTGGAACTCACTAGTTGTGAGGTTTGGGTGATTTCTCAGAATCTCCACTTCCTTGTTCAGTGTGCAGGTGCTGTGTGATGAGGAGAGTAAGGCGTTGGTGGGGACTCAATAAAAAGGCCCACGTGTGGGGCAGTGGTGAGAGTTCATAAACTAAGGATTTGGATGAATCTAGTCTGATTCTCTGCACCTGCACTTCAATGTTTTAGAAGTGCTCTATATCCTAGAAAGCTCTATGAATTAGTAAAGTGTTAATAATTGTGATAGATTGTAGGATATACACTTTCAGGCCAGGCAAGCAATGTTGTATACGTTTTCAACCTCTGTAGGAGCTGGCACCAAGAGGGACACATAATATGTGCCAAATAAAGAATTATTGATTAATAGAAACCAGAAGAGACCTCATTTTTCTCTTATAACAAATGGCTCTTTGGATATATTGAGAGGTGTGTTCAGTTCTCAATAACTTGGTATTAAGGAGAATTTACCTATGATACGTGTTTGGACTCTTTCTGTGGCGTGTGATTAAAAAAAAAACCCATCTTCAACTAGAATGGGAAAAAAAAGAGATAGTTAATTAACCAATGATTTTGAGAGTCTGAGAACCTATTGGATTTAAGTGTGGCTTGATTCAGGTGCTCAGATGAAGGCATCTAGGCCCAGTGTCTCACTCTGTCTTCCCACATCCTGCTCCACGGAGGCTCTGTTCTCTGCCAGGCTTACCTGTTGCAGCGAGGGCTCACATACCTCCAGGTTCAGTCCAGCAGAAAAAAATGTTGTCTGTAGGAACTCTTACACAAATCTCAGGACTTACGTGGACTGGAGAAGCTTGGGCCACATGCCTGTTGCTTGCCAGTTCCTGTGGAAGGGAGGGGATTCAGGATGCCCACTGGCAGGTCTGGGTGAGGCATGCCCGCCTGGAGCTGGGAGTGGGTTCCTCTGAAAGCAGGTGATCTGAGAATGGGGGATGAAAGAGTGAGCTACTGCCAGAAGACAGGGAGAGGGGACACCAGGTGGCCAATATACAGCCAGCGTTCACTGCATCTGTGGACCCCTTCGTTGTCCTCTTCAGGCCTTTGTGTAACCCATTCCTGCTCAAGTAAAGTTTAGAGAAGGGATATTATCCTTAACGAGGTAGTGACAATTCAAAACAGTCTATTTTGTTGTATGATTCCTATCTGTTTTCAGGTATCTTGGGGGTCATTTAAACAACAGAGGCTTTCCCCAAATGTCTAAACTACACTTAAGGGTCTGACAGGATCTCTCTAGGGATCCAGAGATTTTGGTGCTTGGAATTGAGTTCAAGTGTTCACAATCCATCTTAGCTTTGACTTTCTGGCAAACTGAGCAATAGCTCCACGGAAGCTCCACGGAAGTATGAACTGAATAGCCATGTTAAATTCTGGGCAAAGGGCAGTTCTTTGCATAGATGGCCCTTTCTTGTCATCCATATTTCACTTCATCAGAAAGGCCTTCCTGATTCTTAACAATACATCATTATCTGAAAATAGCTTTTGTTTTATTTTATTTATTTTTTCCTCACTAATGTTAAACTCCATAAGAGCAAAAAATTTTTTTCTATTTTGTTTTCTTCAGTAGCCGTAGCACCTGGAACAGTGTATGACACATAGTAGGCACTCAGCAAACACTAAGGCATGAATGAATGGCTCCTACAAACCATTCTTCTACTGCCTCACTAGGCGCAAAGTGTCCTCTGTAAATGAGGTTGGCTGGAGTAAATACAGTAGCTGAATCCAGCTATAGCTATGTTGTTATAATGGATGGGCCGTGTAATATTGTGAAGTTATTAACTCCCAAAGTTTGTACTTTATCCAAAAGACATATTACTGGCTTTAGGCAAGGAATGAGTCTGGCCTCCATGATAGATGGGGCTTACACTTCAAGACAATAAGCGTTGTACTTGGGACTTTTTTATCTTGAACGACACAATTGCATCTGAGGACAAGCATGATTGACTATGTAGAAATGGAATAAGGTTTGTTATTAATGCAGTCTTGGAGCTCACGGTCTCACAATCTACTTGGCGGAGATTTCTAAGTCGTTACCCACAGAATTTTACCATAGTGCCTGGAAGTGAGTTAGAGTTTCCATTGTTAATTCCTCCACACATGCCTCCCTCCTCTCAGCAAGCCATGAGAAAGAGAACTGATTCCAGCGACTGCACTTGTTAAAGGGGGTCTACACTTCCCCATTCTAGAGAGAACCTAGAGATTGGATCTCTGTGTAGGTTTGTGGCAGGCTGGGCTCCTTGACAGATTGGATTCATTTGGTCAAATGTGTTGGCTTAAACTTTGCAGAAATGAAGTTGAATGGGCATCAAGAGAAGCTACAGGGCTGATGGTGTAGCACATTAGTAGACCTCAGAGTATAAGTTAGCTTTATTTATAGCTATTGCTTTTATGGTGAACTAGCTAAAAAGACATCAACAAAATGAAAAGAAACTGAATTTCAGTTGTCAGAATATTGCTTGTAGTCATCACTCTGTGAGTCTAAATGTTTCAAAAATTTTCACTCCATTTTGACATTTTTAACGAACATATATGAGCACTTTCCAAGTACTAAGCACTGAGGATATAAATTTGAATAAGATAAATCTGTTTTGGTTTCAGAAAAACACTCAGTCTAGAAAGGAGAGACAGATCTGCACACACCTAATTTGAAAATCTATGGTAAGTAGTATGATAGAAGTCTGTGCAAAATACCATAGGAGGTGGCAAGTAATTCTTCTTGGAGTGGGGTGTGTGTGTATATATGCGTGTGGTATTTATGCCCTGCCTATGGCTTTTTATCTCTAATAATAATGGAAGCAATAAATACACAACTAACATTCACTGAGTGCTTTTTATGTCAGGCGCTGTCCTAATTACTTTATACCTATTATCTCATTTAATCCTTGTAGTAGCTTCTATGGAGAAGGTATCCGGATCTTCCTTATTTTGCAAAAGAGGAAACTGAGGCTCACAGAGGATCAGTAACTTGTTCAGGTTCATGAGGCAGAGCCTGTATTCATCTAGGTGACTCTTGTTACCTGTGGCCTCCCAGCACCACTGGACCCCTTGCTTCCATGCTAGTTGACAGGAGTCTCCTGGAAGTGCTCTCTGTGGATCCTAAGGGGTTGTTTCCTTCCCGTACGGGTTACTCTCTTCCTGTGTGGAATCCATCATATGTGTGTGCCTCTAAGGTGACTTTACTAGCGTGATGGTTCATTTTGTGCGTCAGCCTGACTGGCTATGGAGTGCCTAGATTAAACATTGTTCTGGGTGTGTCTGTGAGGGTGCTTCCAGATGAGATGAGCATTTGACATGGTAAACGCAGTAAAGTAGCTCGCCTTCCCCATTGTGTGTAGGCATCATCCACTCCATTGAGGACCTGAATAGAACAAAGGGTGGAGGAAGGAGGAATTTGCCTCTTTTTTCTTTCGCACTACTTGAGTGGGAACATCTCGCCTTATCTTCTCCTGCCTTTGGACTGAAATTTATGCCATCAGCTTCCCTGGTTCTCAGGCCTTCACACTTGGACTGAATTACACCACCGGCCTTCCAGATCTCCAGCTTGAGAAGAGCAGATCATCCGTAATTGCGTGAGCCAATTCCTCGTGATAAATCTCCTTTTATGTGTGTGTGTATGTATGCATCCCATTGGTTCTTTTTCTCTGGAGAATCCTGACTAATACAGCTCGTGTCAGGGGAATATCTTACTACATGTGTGTGCAATGAAATGACATTGTTGGTCTGTTTTAGAAAGCTCACTTCCTAGTAGTCCGAGCTGTGGTTCTCACTGGGTTCTCAGTATTAGTCTCCAGCACTGAGTCCAATCTATTGTGTTTGAATGTGCCCACTACTGCTGATAGAAAGTTCTGCCTGGAAGTCTTGGGGACCTGGATTTTTCTTGAGCTCCTCTCCCAACTTTTTGACTTTTGGCCATTCACATGACTCCACTGGACCTCAGTTTCCACATCTGCAAAATGGGCATAAGGATGAATTTGCTCCCTTACCCAGGGGCTGTGGGCAGGACATTTATTCCTGTGTGTTGGTTCACTCAGCTAGTCTGTGATGATGATCTCATATGTGGGAGACACTGTGTATCCTGTGCTAGTACAGGCCAGTTGAGACAGGAGCTGTCCCCATGGAGCTCACAGCCTCACTGTGGGGATCTGATGCACATAACTGAGCTTGAGCACAGTTATTACTGTACACATAATTATCATACAAATAATTATACCTTACTTATTAATTATGCAATAGTTCTATACAAATAATAATAGTAGTGCAACAGGCAGCTGCCATTTACCAACAACAGTTAACTATGTATCAGGAAAATGTACTTTTATTTAGGCATTAGAATCAACTTCTGATGTGAGATTTCTTGCTTGCTTTTTAAAATCACTTAAAAATTTAAAATAGGACACATGCGTGGTATAAAATTAAGATACAAAAGTGCATTAAATGAAAAGTTCATCTCTTTCACTGTAGATTTCTCAGTCCTACTCTCCAAAGTAAACTCATTGTAAACTTTTTTTGTATCCTTCAAGAACTCTTATTCAGGTACTGGCAATATACTCATATCCATTCTTTCACACAGATGTGACCATATTGTGTACAATTCTACATCTTCTTTTTATACTCCATGCACTTTCTTTCTGTCTCTGCCTCTGTGTCTCTCCCTCTGTCTGTCTACACACACACACACACACACACACACACACACACAGTCACACACACACGTACACAGAGAGAGGTCAATCTCCACCTCATTACTTTTGATAGTGATTAGTTCTCTTTCTCGGGGAATCAGTAGGTTAAAAAAGTCATATCATGTGAAGGTATTCTGTAACCGTAAAAACAGAAAAGAGTAAACATAACCCCTAAGAACTGGCCGGGGTCTTGGAGCTCGAGCTAAGTGGCTTCATGAAAGGACTCTGGTTCTGGGGCGGCTTACCTAAGGAGGTGGAACGTGGCCCTGTGGGCAAGTGGGTGGATGTGGAGAGAGTGTTGCTGGGCAGTGCGTGTCCAGGGCTCATCTCAGGCACCTGCTCTGTGGGGAAAGCACTGATCCCCACCCCTCTGGCTGGTGGCTGAGGCTGGTAAGAGGGTGCTGTGCTGGTCAGGGTTGGCTTGGGAACTGGGTGGGACAGTGCAGCTGATGACGGGGACCTGAGAGGGAAAGGGCTGCCATCTTGGGCCCCAGGCCTCCCAGACCACTTTCCTGGTCTGTTCCCCCCGACCCCTTTCTGCATTTCTCCTCCTCCCCCCCACCCAGGCTCTCACCAACCTTCCCTGGTGAAATCCTACTCTTCCTTCAAAACCTTCCCCTGCACCTTCATAGCTCCCTTTTAAAACACTGGGAGTGTAGCAGTGGTAAGAGCTGAATTGTTCCAAGTTCTCACTACATTCCAGACACTAAGTTCTTTACATGAATTTACTCCTTGAATCCTCACTACCACCCTATGAGAGACTCTTATCATCCTCATTTTATAGATGAGGAAGGCTGAGACGCAGAAAGTTCACGCATTTAATCAGTGGTGAAGCCCAGTCTCAAATTATGGCAGTCCAATGAACTGTCTGATGTAACAGCCGTAATTGCTACCATTTGGCCCTCACAATGACCTTGAAGTAGGTGTGGTTATCTCCATTTTTACAGATGAGGAAATGGGAGCAAAGCAGCTTGGCAAAGGCATGCAGTAGTACGAGGCAGAACTGGGTTTTTTCCATCTGGTTCTCATGTTCTTTCCCCTCTGACTTGCTGTCTCTGCACATACACCTAGGGTACTAGAGGCCCTTGTGCCTGATGTCCTCACCGCTACTGTAGTCTTCTTCTCTCCCCCAGCAACAGCCGTGCTTGGCACTGCTCCTGGCACATAGCCGATGCTCAGCAAGTAATTGTTTCATGACCAGTCTCTCTGTTGGCTGTGTGAGGGTTCTTACCTTACCTAAACTGAAAGGCATGTCTCACTGCAATCATTTTGAAATTATAGATGGAAAAGTCAAAACCTGTGATTGCTTATTGTTGTCATGTCACCTGGAGTTCATCTGTGTGGGTTTTTTTTATAGATTTATTTATTTATTTATTTTTGGCTGCTTTGGGTCTTCGTTGCTGAGCGCGGGCTTTCTTTTTAGTTGCAGCGAGCGGGGGCTACTCTTCTTTGCGGTGCACAGGCCTCTCATTAAGGTGGCTTCTCTTGTTGCGGAGCACAGGCTCTAGGCACGTGGGCTTCAGTAGTTGTGGCAGATGGGCTCAGTAGTTGTGGCTCGCGGGCTCTAGAGCGCAGGCTCAGTAGTTGTGGCGCGTGGGCTTAGTTGCCCCGCGGCAGGTGGGATTCTCCCGGACCAGGGCTCGAACCCGTGTCCCCTGCATTGGCAGGCGGATTCTTAACCACTGAGCCACCAGGGAAGCCCTCATCTGTGTTCTTGCCCAAAAGTGTTTTTACATCCATGTGGGAGTGCCTTTCCTTCCACACTCCTGACGTTGCATGAAATCAACAGATTTAATAATTTATCAGTGTCACATGGGGCTTGTCCTGTGAAGTGGCTTCAGGGTCCAAGAGCTGGGGAACCACAGGGATTCCTGGCGCTTCTTCCGGGTTCTGCTGTGCTCTACTGAGGGTGTTTTACACAGATCCCCTGGCCAAATGCACATACACCTGGCTGTGCAGACCCTGAGATGGGCGTTTGGATGGAGTTGTCATAAAGTGTATATCAGTTACGTTGGGTCAGTTTCCCAAGTGCAACTTGAGCATGTTGAACAAGTGATGTGCCCTTATGAAGAGCATATTTGCATATTAATGTGCCTGAATTTTGATTCTAAGCCCTTTACTTCCTTAGGACTGTGCCACTGAAGTTTGTGCTTAGGTCTGAGAATATCTGTAAGTTCTAGCAGAGCCAAGCCTGCGTCTAATGTAACTCTGTCCCCTGGCACAGTACCTGGCACACAGTAAGCTACCATAACATAAATATTGAGTGAATTAATGGTTGTGTCTTTAGGGAGGTGAGAACGGTTCTGGGTGGGAAAGAGTTTCTGAAAACGCTGCAAGTATATCAGTTCCTCTGTTACTGAACCCTGACATTTCCTTCATGTTTCTTTACTTACAAATGATTCGTGGTGTTTCTGACCACAGCCATTAGGAGGTGGCACAGTAACCTTGGCTGTAACCTTCTTGGTGCATTGGCTTTTGGACAGAGAGTTGCTAAAATTAAACTGTTGCTTTGGCTTAGTGCTGTTGACCTGCCTTTATCATTTGAGAAAAAGTGCATATATTAGAAAATTTGCCAGGGCCCAGAATTTGCCTATGGAAATAAATTTCAGTTAATCCCACCTTTAACTAAAGAACTTCTAGTCATGTGTTAATCAAATTGTTAATTATGCTCAAAGCAGTGTATATGATGACTAAATTACCATAATTTTGCTACTAATGGTTATTTTCTGCTTCTGTCCCTTCAGTTGTATTATGGACCATATACACAATCATGTAGCATTCGTTAGTTTAACAGTTCTTTTATGAATCACTGATATAATCTTATAGTTGTACCTAGATGTGTACAAGCGTAATTAATGATGATAATCCAGTGTATTACGTTTGTTTTCCTGTTGCTGGAATTAATTGAAATAATATACATGCAAAGGCCTAGCACAGAGTCAGACATATGGTAGAGGATTGCTAAGTATTTAGTCATCTATCTAATATGCATACATCCATTTTCCCATCTGGTGGTAGTGCTATTAAAATATTTTTTAGCAGCCATATAGAGGCATTTTATTTTTTGTTGTTTTTTTAAAGTAGGTGGCATTTATTCTTAAATATTCCAAGTTCAAATTATTGCTGCAGAGATCTATGATACAGAGTTCTAGAATCCCAATTCATTACTGTCTAAGCATTTGACTGGTTTATGATATATATTTTCTATGAGACAAAGAATTAGCTTTGTCTGTAATCATGCCTATAGTCAGCCCTCTGTGTGGAGGTAGGATGGCCCACTATCTGGGTGAGACAGTCCAAAAGATGTTAATCCCACCACTTGGCAGTGAGTCCTGCAGCAACTCCCTGATTGTGGTCGAGACCATTGTCAATCTAAGAGACAGACCAGTCACCATTTCTTCGGGTTCTCTGTTGTTGAGTCTGTCTAACAATTTATTTAGACTGTTGTAATATCTACACTTTGAGTGGAATGTCTTCAAGGGCCTTAGGTCTCTGACTTTTGTTCCATTCATACAAAGACCTGAATCTAACCATTGTGAGTGGGGGCAAGGGATGGGAGATGGAACCAATATTTTGTGCACCCGCTGTTCAGGTACTATGTAAGATCCTTTGCCTGTGTTACCTCATTTAATCCTCATGACAACCTTAAGAGGGAGGTACCATCACCTCCATTTTAGAGATGAGGAATCAGAAGTCTCATGTGCTTATGTAGCTTGACCAATGTTCTAGTTACTAATTTGAACTCAGGTTTGTCTACTGCAAAACCCATACTCGAAAGTTCTATGCTGACTTGCTTCATGCAGCACTGTTTGTTGTTATTTAATGTTTTGTTAATACTTGTCAACCTATCAATTCATTCTCTACATTTTCATGCAGTAAATTTCTCCTAAATTCTGTGCCAGGAAGACTGATCTTTCTATAAGCTGATGATGCTCCTTTTTATTAGATCATGAGGGTTACTTCACTTCTCAGAGTTTCTTTTTGCTTGACTGGAGAGCCAAATTGAGTGCTCAGTTGTAACAATTCTCATCTCTGATTTCTGGTACTATTATCTCCCCCTTTCTATCTAGAATTTTCTATCGATCTTTTTCTCTTATTTTAACTTGCCTCTTAAGCTTCCAAATTATTTCTTAAAGTATAAATTATAAAATCATCATAGTATTTTTCAAACATTTAAACAGCTTTACTCATCTTAGAAATCAGCTTAAAAATGTTCAACAAATAGGGAGATACTGGATCCATTTAAGCAATAGCTTTATATCTTGTCTTTTCATGCACAAACGTGCGCACGAGCAGATCCATGTGCACGCACACACACTATGGTGGGACATGCCCTTTGAGTCTCCTGCCCATGGAGACTTGCATCTGTCTGTCTTGTGTGGCATTGGTTTCACTGACCCTATTCTCTGGTCACCTGATCTGACCAACCACACAGTGTAGCTAAAGGTCATCCATCCAGAGGACACTCCCTCTCACTCTCTAACTCCCTCGTATTAAAGCTGTTTAAAAGAGGCAATTTCTGAGTATTTGAAGACTTCACAGTAGATCTGTGACCTTGAAATTTAGTTTTGGACATTATCTTGGATGATCTTTAAGTCTTTCAGGCTATAAATTACTACTCTAGCCTGGGGGCTGCGGCTGGAGTGGAGCATGAGCAGGTGAGGTCCTGGTCCTCCCAGGCAACGACAAGTCTGTATAGTAATCATGGTGGTTCTTCATTGTTCAACATTTAACGTTGCCAGCTTCTCTCTCCAGCTTGGGTTTCATACGCAGTCAATGCATAGAGGAGTGTGTGAGTGTGTGTGTGTGTGTGTGTGTGTGTGTGTGTGTGTGTGTGTGTGTGTGTGTGTCCTGAAGCATAAAGAGGCAGATGGTTCTGAAGGCTGGCACAAAGTGGGAACTTCCTGCTGAACAGCTCTCCCTCTTGGGGTAATGCCGGCTGCCCAATAAACCTATGTTTTCTGGCACCTAAACCCGTTGCCAAGGATCCTTCCTCTGCATAGGCAACCTGCACCTCAAGTAACATGAACAAGCACAAAGGCCTTTGTTTGGCCTGAATGCTGATGACAATTTAGAATTGATGCTTTTTGTTTCTTTGTTTTGGTCCTTGAATTTGGTGCTTTCTGCTAGGAGACCAGTTGGCCTATCAGCTATAAGCAGCACTCCCTCTGTATAGATATCAACTCTATGAGGTTCTTTGGGGAATTTAAGAGTTGAGTAGATAATCAGTTCTTGCTCCCAAGAAGCTTGTGAGCCAAACAACTTTTCCAATGCCCAAATCGAAGGGCGTTAGGAAAAAAAAAAACCTTTTGGTGCAAAATTAGGCATGCAATATGATAATTACATTGTAATTTAAAAAATGGTTTACTATTAAATAGATTTAGTTGCAGAGTTGGAAAAATGCTGAAGAAATATTCTCTACTATAGAACAGGGCTTCTGGGCATTGGAGGTGTGGTGGAGAATGAGTCGCTGCAGATGGGTGTGTAAGTCTGTATTTCGGGTCCTCAAAAGTTGCAGAATGGACTATCTTGTCCGTTAAGTATTTTACAAAATAGACCTCCGACCAAGAGGGGCCTCGCTGGCTCTCTTCCTTCCCCTTATCTTTTCACTCTAATTTTAGGAGGACCTTGCTCAGTAAGTATACCTGTAATTACAGGCATTACAGGGGGGTACTCAGGGGAAAGAAAAAGCTTCTTTTTTGAATAAGGAAAAATATCCAAAATAGTATCTAGAAACAAGAATAACCATGAAATGAGCAAAGATCATCTAGGATTATTTGGGCTTCTCTCCAGGATGGTCCTGTTTAGGATACAGGATGGAAAACATTTCTAGAAAGCGTTATCATGGTCCAGTCAGTCCTGACAACGTGGGTTTTTGTTCCATGAGTGAAGACCCATGTCATTACAGACTAGCTCTTGCACATTTTGAGTGGGACCTGGGATTTTGCTGTAATCATTGGTAAATAAGCATCTGCTAGCCCCTCTACTGCTGTCGTTTTACAAACCAGTTAAGAATGGTGGCTAAACAGATTCTGACAAGAATCAGTTACTCTTCCTATATTCGCATAAAGCTATGAACCTTAGGTTGAATTCACTTCCTTCGTAGATGTTCTTTTACTTTCTGAGGATCCTGAAGTTCCCTGTTGCTCAGTTGTTGGACCTGTGAAACCGAATGGCTAAAGGAGAGTGGGAAAATGGTCATTAGGTTCCTTCCAATTGTGATGATCTATCAAGAACTCACTTTTTATCACCTGCTATAGTTCAAAGAATGCCATGCATTTCATAATCTCATTTGAATTTGGCAACCTTGGGGTGGACAGGGAAGATTTTACAGTTTGCCCTTATTAGATGAGAAAACTGAGAGAGAGAGGTCAGGAGGTCATCCAGCTCATTGATAGTAAACCTGCTATAAATCAGTTTTTTATTCCAAGTTCAGTGCTATTTCCATTAAGCACATTAGCTTTCAAAACTAGTCGTGCTTTCTGTTCTTTAATGCTTTGATTTTGAATATCTTAAAAATATTTATTCTTTTGATGACAAAGGTAGTTTAGATAATATTAATTACATATCCAGATGAGAAAACTAAGGCATAAGGAAATTTGGGGGCTTACTCAAGGTCATAAAATGAAATTAGAGGCAGAGCCTCAGAGAATTTGGCCTTTTCTACCGCACATTGCAATTGTTGTTTGCCTTTGTGTCCTGCCTCCTCCGGCTTGAAGCACTTGCTGCAACTTGAGATATTGAAGAAATACAGGAAAAGGGGACTTGGGTATCTGACACGGACTGTGATTCAGCAACATCATGGAATTTCCTAGTTTCTCTGCCTTGGAGGTTAATGATTTATTCTGTCTTCTACATAGGGCGATTGAGAAGGGGGTTGTATGCTTTTTTACATAAATATTGTCCAAAAAGGGAAAATGCAGGACTGTTACATTTGGCCAGCAACAAAAGAGTTTTTTAGTTTTGTTTGTTTTTAAGAGATCACTTTTATCCATCATTTTCTTTTTACTGATAAGGAAAGAGACTAAGAGAGGTGAAAAGACTTGTTAAGCTTACAAACTTTAGCACCAGGACTCAAACCTTCTCATTTTCTGTTCTATTCACTTTTTACTCTATTACAGTTTTTGCATATGTTGGCATGCAAACTATTTGTTATTTAATAATATTTCCTACTGTTTTGTAAGATTTTATGAGACTTCTCCCTCCAAAATTTCTTCCTTCGATTTCCCATATCCAAAGCTTTTATATCTATAAACGATTTTGTTGTGTAATAGGAAAAAAATAGACTTATAAAGGGTATCCATTCATCCTCCTGATTTCTAGTCGATCACTTAGGAGATTTGAAAATATATGCCCCGCATCCCTATGTTTCTCTTTCTTGTTCTTCCCAAGTTCCAGTTCTGAATGCCTGCCAACCAGGCCCTCCAGCACTCTGCGTTTGCCCTCCTCCCCTCATTTCTAGCTCAAACTGTGATCCTTTGTGTATGTTAGAATGCTTTGCATACCCCAGAATACCCTTAAATCAGCCAACTCAAGTATTAGCCTGGAAAACAGCAATTATTTATTGGGTTAAACATTCATATTGAATGATCACGAATGATCATGTTCTAGTTCAGACAGAGAGTAAGGTCACAGCTATTCTCAATATGTCAGACATAGCTGAGGCATATTCACAACATCGTTTTATAGTATCTCAGTGTGAAACCACTTAAATATTAACCAGTACGTATTGCCAAGTATTGGAAGACACCAAAAGCATAATTATTTTTTTTTAAGATTCCATATATAGGTGTTAGCATACGGCATTTGTTTTTCTCTTTCTGACTTACTTCACTCTGTATGACAGACTCTAGGTCCATCCACCTCACTACAAATAACTCAGTTTTGTTTCTTTTTATATCTGAGTAATATTCCACTGTATATATGTGCCACATCTTCTTTATCCATTCATCTGTCGATGGACACTTAGGTTGCTTCCATATCCTGGCTATTGTAAATAGTGCTGCAATGAACATTGTGGTACATGACTCTTTTTGAATTATGGTTTTCTCAGGGTATATGCCCAGTAGTGGGATTGCTGGGTCATATGGTAGTTTTTTGTTTTTGTTTTTTCACATCTTTATTAGAGTATAATTGCTTTACAATGGTGTGTCAGTTTCTGCTTTATAACAAAGTGAATCAGTTATACATATACATATGTCCCCATATCTCTTCCCTCTTGCATCTCCCTCCCTCCCACCCTCCCTATCCCACCCCTCTAGGTGGTCACAAAGCACCGAGCTGATCTCCCTGTGCCATGCGGCTGCTTCCCACTAGCTGTCTATTTTACGTTTGGTAGTGTATATATGTCCATGCCACTCTCTCACTTTGTCCCAGCTTACCCTTCCCCCACATGTCGGGTGTCACTGAGCTGAAGTCACGGGTGTTCCATGCATACACGAGAGGGGTTTCTCTTCTCCATTTTCTCACACCCTGGATATCCTTGTGAAGATACTCCTACAGCCCCTGACTACATTCCTCCTCTCAAATGGGCTCATGCCTGGTGTGTGGGGCGCCCACTGGGGGACAGATACTCTTTACAGGTCATTCTCTTTATACTCGCCCCTGACTCCAAAGCCTTTTTCAGGCTTTGCAAATCAACTCATGGAAATAGATGTCTCCAGGCTGTCTCCCTACCCCTTTTCCAGATTAACCCAGAGATCTGGAACCAACTAGCAACCCTATAACATATTACCAGCCATGACAATGGCTTTGTGACTAGAAGAAACAGTGTGATTCGTACTGCAGAGGCTCAGGGGCAGGATGGTGAGCAAGAATTTACAGGCTGTATCAGTGGAAAAGGAAGCACGCTGTTCAGTAGATTGCTTCGAGCTGGTGCAAAAATAAACCAGTATTTACTGAGTTCTTACCATTCACTGGACCATATACTTAGTATTGATATTTACTAACTTCATACACACAGGTGCATATGCACATAATGCATGCACACACATATATATGCACATAAACACATATATGCATGCATTTTGTTTAATTTTTTTTTTCAGTCCTACAATGGAGGTCATTTTCTCTGTACGCTAGGACAGGTGACAGGTTCAGAAAGCAGAGGAAGGAAAGGAAGGGAGCCAGTACGTACTGAGCGCTGCTCTGCGCCAGGCATCGTGGAGGTGTAGTGCATGTGTTACCTTACTTAGTCCTCATAGCTATTCCCATTTTGCCAGTACAGATATAAAGACACAGAGAATATAATTTGTCAATGGCCACAAAGTTAGTAACTGATAAATCTGAGATTCCAACTCTGGTCAGAATCAAGACAAGAGCCATGGAGACCTCATTTAACTCTGTACCCACTACCCGTTTCCAATTTTTGCCTCCGAGGCCCTAATGTTATTTAACTTCGTCAGAACCAGGGCTCAAAGCCTCTGAATTTGACCATTGCCCATATTTTCTCCATGGAGGTGTTTGATTTGGTGACCAGATGCTATAGTATAACAGACTTTTTAAAAAGAAATTGAAGTATAGTTGATTTACACTATTATATTATTTTCAGATGCACAGCATAGTGTTTCAGTATTTTTGCAGATTAGCGTAATAGACTTTTGAGGGCTAGCCTGGAAACCTCAGCACTACTAAATATCATTTCTATAGGAAAATGCATGTCACATTCCAATTAAACAACTTACAAATAAACTTTGAATATGTAATAGATATTCAAACATATATATGTAATAAATAAACTTTGAAAATTTGTTAGTTGGCTATACATAGCATTAATTGAGTTAAATTTATTAGAAAAAAAGAGAACTATCTTCTTCAGCGTCCATCACCCTCTTTCGTGGTCACGTGTGAGGACTTTAGGAGCCAGGATGGAGGCAGCTCAGAGTTGCTGGTAAAAGTCATGTAGGAGGCTCCCTGATATGAGAAGAAAATTCTTGTGGTTTAAACATGAAATAAATAGTAAGATCACAATGATGTATTGAACTTTTAAGTGTACTTCTCATTTAAATGAGTTTTCCCCTACATCTTGCTGCTCGAAGGGAATCTCCAGTAGAGGAACAATTTAATTTTGAAGCTGAATTAAGTTCAGTAGTCAGACTCAGCAAAGCAGAAAATTTCTCTTTACACATATAGAATTCAAGTAAAGTTATATTAATTTCAGTTGAAGAAAGCATCTTTTGGCTATTGCCACTGTGACTGATATTGTTTCCATAATTCTCAAAATCAACCAGATATTGAGGGTGTTTTTTAATCTGTCTAATTCCACTTAGCATTAGGGACTTGGTTTAGTGGCCCCTTCTTCTGGGAAGTCCTCTCTCATCCCTGCCCACCAGCCAACTGGAAGACGCCCTCCTGTGTGCTCCCACACGGCCCTGCACTAACACCCATCTTGTTCCCAGACCACACGCACTGTAGTGGTCTTTCTGTCCCTCTGGGCCCCCACCAGACTGCAGGCTCCTTGTCGGAGGGGCTGCTTCAGATACACCCCTTCCCTGTGCCCCGTGCAGCGTCTAACCCTCAATAAGTGGTTATTGAATAATCAAATCAGTGAATGGCTAAATGATTCCCATTTTTTTCTAGTTGGGGAAAGCAAAGCTCAGACAGGATAATTGACTGTGATTGTATAAGTAAGTGATGGAGAAAGTGCCTGCCCAGAAGAAGGCTAAAGACAAAGACACAGCTGGTGTCTGGAGTTATCATAGGCAGAGAGACCAAAGACAGTTCACCCATCAGGGGCCAACTATGGCTGTAATGAGCAACATTGATGGGGTCTCGTTAAAGCAAAAAGAGAGAAAGTAAATTTTCTCTGGGAAACACTGAAGAGACACTGAGGAGACACTGAAGTATAAGAATGTATAAAGTGTTTGGAAAACTACTTGACCAAAGATGGAAGCTTTTTTATATCTCTATCTCTATCCCTATATCTGTATTTGTATCTGTATCATCTATCTACATGTATATATGTCAAAATGGAAGAGGAAAAGTTGATTTAACAAGAAAATTTCAGTGTACGGTGTGTATGTGGATACAGAAGATATAATGTATGTATGTGATATATAAAAACCTGCTATGCATGTTTATGGAAATGTTCTTGGTTTCATGGTGATTTATGATTGACAGTACCCACCTGGCTAGAGCTTACAGCAACAGCACACATTTATTGAGTATGTGTCTGGCACTGAACTAGTTACTGGCGTGGGAGGAGATATAAAAATTAGGACTATTTTATCGTTGATCTTAAGGAGTTATTAGCCAGAGAAAGAGGATTTGACCTGAATACAAATGAAAATAAAGCATAAGTAGAGGAAAAATACCATAAGTAGGATCCAAAATAATACAATTTTAAAAAACATAGAGGCCCAAATGTGGAAGAAACTGTATGCAGTTAGAAAATTTGTTAAAAGATGGTTCTCGAAGCATGGGCAAAATTTCAGTAGGTGAAGGTGGAATGGAGAGAAGGCAGGTAAGGTGAAGTCTGTCGTCTTATGAGTTGTTGTGATTGTTTATTTGAATTACATGGACATATTTAAAATAGACTTACAGATGTTGGCATTGTTACTTATCAGTCCTGGTTCTGGCTGGAAACCAATGGCGCATCTAAGGGTTTAACTCAGGGCCGTTTAATGAAGGTACTCTTTACAGACATGTGGGCAGAGTTAACAGAACCGAAAGGAATGGTGAGGCACCCAGGGACTGGCAATAGCAGGAAGCTGTCACTGCCCGGGCCTGATGGGGCAGGGGGAGGGCTGGAAACAGCTCAGAGCTGTGTGAACAGTGGCAGTTCCACCTGTCACTGCTGGAACAATAGTGATCTCGGGATAGGTCCTGTCATAAGTACTCCAGCTTCCTTCTCTTTCCACTCTCTGATCTTCTACTGGTGCCTCCAACAGAAACTCAACAGGGAGTGGAGGGCCAGAGTGATGCCCAGGCCATGGGAGTCACCCCCATAGGAGCTGGCAGAGGATAACCAGCGCAGATACATAGTATTTTCTGCGGATTCCAGCTTTAAACTGAAAGTTCATTATAGAACTGTTTGCATCAGAGAACTCAGAAAAATAGCTCCATGTTGGGTATCACTCAAAGAGATTTTATTACTGAAGCTACCAGAAATAACCTCTTTTAAGTCTACTTTGTATGCTAATGAAGCTATAACATGGTTCTCCAGGGGAAAAATTGTAATTATGCTTCAATAAGTTAGTTTTATTAGGGAAGGGGATATTTTGTTATCCAAGACCCTGCCCCTTCATTTCATCCTGGAACTTTGCAGAGATGGGACTGAGAGAACAAAGCCCTGCAAGGAGACTGTAGCTGGAGACATTTTCTTGGTTTCAAAGCTCATTTTTTCCCCTTTAGGCCGGGTGTGGTTTTCTCTTTAGGCAATATAAGAAGTTCCAGATCTCTGTAGTATCTTCCAGTGCTCCTGAGAAGGGATTGAGGAAGGATTTAACTTAGAGACGTTCTGAAAGAGTGAGATGGATGCAAGATGAGCTCAGCTGGGTGGACCCACTCTGTCCTGGTTCCTCAGCCCACTGGGAATAAGTGCTTTCAATTGCACATCTCTTTGTTTACTTTTCTTAGTCTCCTCAAGAATCCTTAGTGCATTAAGAGCTGGTTGTTTCTTTAGCAGGGATTTCCTGATAAACAGTTTAAAGGTCCCTTTTTAAAAAAACACTCCACTAAATAAATAAATACATGAATGAATAAATAAAGAAAGAAAATATTAGCTTAATCCTAGTCCAACCAAGAATGCTTTTTTCCACTCAGCTGTTTAAGGCACAGATTCAATGAAATTTAAATCGTTCTGACTCTTATATTCCTCTGATTTAATCAGTGTTGATATTAAATTATATAAGTTTGGATTTTTGTCTTGAAACAGATGTATTTCCCCTTCCCTCTTTCCTTCCTCCCTCCCTCCCTTCCTCCCTCCCTCCCTTCCTCCCTTCCTCCCTCCCTCCTCCCTCCCTCCCTTCCTTCCTCCCTTCCTTCCATTTTTCTTTTGGAAAATGGAAGCTTGAGTAAGTGTTGCAATAATTAATCTTCATCAACCTTTCATCCCCCCAGTTAGTTCCTAGGGCTGCTGCAACAAATTGCCACAAACTTGGTGGTTTCAAACAATAGGAATTTATTCCCTCACAGTTCTGTTGGCTGGAAGTCCAGAATCAAGGTGTTGGTGGGCCATGCTCCCTCTGATGACTGTAGGGAAGAATCTTTCCTTGACTCTTCCAGCTTCTGGTGACTCCACGTCTCTTGGTTTGGGGGCTGCATGGCCCCAATCTCTGTCTCAATCTTCACTCTGTGTCCTGTCGTCTTCTTATAGGGACAGCAGTCACCAGATTTAGGGGAAACCCTATTCCAGTATGCTCTCACCTTAATCCTTAACTAATTACATCTGCAAGGACCTGTTTCCAAATAAGATCACTGTAATGAATGGGTTGAATAATGTCCCCCCAAAATTCATGTCCACCTGGAACCTCAGGATGTGCCTTTATTTGGAAATAGAGTCTTTGCACATGTAATTAGTTAAATTAACATGAGGTCATACTGGATTAGTGTGGACCTAAATCCAATGACTGGTGTCTTTATAAGAAGGGCAGAGGACCCAGAGAGAAGAAGGCATGTGAAGTAGGAGGAAGAGATTGGAATAATGCAGCCACAAGCCAAGGAACATGAAGGGTTGTTGGGGGCCACTAGAAGCTAGGAAGGGAAAAGGAAGGATTCTTCTCAAGTCTGCAGAGAGAGCATGGCCCTGCCAAAACCTAGATTTTGGCATTCGGGAGTCCGGAATTGTGAGAGAATAAATTTCTGCTGTTTTAAACCACCGAGTTTGTGGTCATTTGTTATGTGGTCCTAGGAAACTAACAATCACGCTCCGGGTTTCCGGGTCAGCATGAATTTGCCGGACCCTATTCAATCCACCATACCTCCTTCGCCTACTCCTCTTCTTTGCCACTTTTCAAACATTTACTGAGCATCTACTCTTGCCAGGCACTGTGCCGAGTGAAAACCTCCCCCAAATAAAATAAACACAGGTCCTGCCTTCCAGGAGCTCCCAGTCTGGTGAGGGGGAGAAAAACACCACCTGGAGGATACTATTATGATATACTGCTCCAAGTGCTATGGTACGGTTGAAGGCAGAGTGGTGTGGAAGAATGCAGGGATGCCATTACGTCAGGAGTGTGTGTGCGCGTGCGCAGGCATGCGCTGCACACGTGTATTAGGGAAGACTTCTTGGAAGAAGTGACACTGTATGTGGTAAACTAGCCCGTAGTTTATGACCAGGTCTGGCTTTGGAAAAGACCAGGAATGAGAGTTATAACATATGGAACTTATTTGGGAAGTAATTCTTAGCTATGACTAAGAGCCTGTGCTCAAATGCCTGGGAAAGTTGAAAAGAAAATGTTTGCAAAATAAGTATCTCTTGTTTGCTAAATTGTAGGACTTAGATAACTTTTGGGTACTCATGGACTTCTGTATTTCTGTATTAAAGCTCTGAAGTTTTCTCTTTTTTTTAAAAAAAAAAGAAGTGACATTGTAACCAACATCCAAATTGAAATCGGAAGAATGAACCCTCATTTCAGGAAACCAGGAAGCCAGAACAGTGTGTGCATTGTAGGGGTCAGAGAGAGCCACTGGTAGAGGACATGTCCGGGCTTGGCTGGGGTCACACTCTGCTTATGCAGGTTTGGGGGTCTAGTGCAGGTGCCCTAATTCCAAAGCTGTCCTGCTGGTGAAGAGGGAGATCCTGGGCAGCACCTGTAGCTGGGGCAGGGCAGGGGCAGGCAGGGGCTGACAGGCTTAGTCTGAGTGAGGAAAAGAGTGTCTTAGGACATCTTGAGTTATAGGGAAGAAAGGGAGCTGTCCCAGGTAGGAAGAGCAACACTTTGCATTAGCGACTATTCACCCAGCTTAATTCAGAAACACCTTCATATAAATGAGCTTTTTATTTGGCTCTTAGGACTGCTTACTGTGAGGGGAGTTGGCCAGTGTTGTTCTACCTGTTTCACAAATGAGGCACTAAAGGAAAGCACAGAACAAGAACTTGAGTTTATTTTATATTTTATTTTATTTTACATTACTTTGTTTTGTTTTCTAAATTGAAGTTCAAAACTCTTTTCTCTTGGAGATAAGAATTCTTGTTTTCTGAGAAACCATTTCTTTGGGTTCAGTTATAAATTTGATTTATCTGATTATATAAACAACACTGCTATTTAAAGAATGTGACCTAAGACCCTTCAGTGCAGTGGTCCCCAACCTTTTTGTCACCAGGGACCAGTTTCATGGAAGGCAATTTTTCCACCCATGGGGTTGTGGGGGTTGGTTCAGGTGGTAATGTGAGTGAGGGGGAGCGAGGGGGAGCAATGGGGGGCGAGGGGGAGGGGGGGCAAGGGGGAGGGAGGGGGAGAGAAGGGGAGGGGGGAGAGGGGGAGCGGGGGAGAGGGGGAGTGGGGGAGAGGGGGGAGCGGGGGGGGAGAGAGGGGGAGTGGGGGGGAGGGGGGAGCGGGGGGGAGAGGGGGAGGGAGGGGGAGCGAGGGGGAGGGAGGGGGAGCGACAGATGAAGCTTCGCTTGCTCGCCCACCGTTCACCTCCTGCTGTGCAGCCCGGTTCCTAACAGGCCCCGGACCTGTACTGGTCCACAGCCTGGGGGTTGGGGACCCCTGCTTTTTAGTGCTTTGGTGGAGCAAAGGAGAATCATGGGGAAGCTTACCCCTTCCCTTCCCTGTGAGGATGTGGTATTTTATTTCATGACTGTTATGGTACTGATTGACTCTCTCAGCCCTTCTCCCTGGACTGATAAATCTTTCCTCAGAAGAGAAATTATACACTCATGGCTTGATGGTTCTCAACAGCAGTCCCCCAGTGCTTTTCCTTTAAGCGTCGATTTTTAATCATCATTTCCCTACACTTCTCCTCTAGTATTTTGAAGCAAGGATCATCTTTCTTTCAGAGGGGCTGAGGAATGAACCTGGGCTAAAAAGTTTAATGTACAGCTGTTCTGAAGGACGATGTCTCGTTAACTTCCTGGCTTTCCTGTCAGAGGCTTCCATATTGCAATTTGTTGATTTACTGGAATTTCTGAGACAGAAAATGAGTTTGTATTCCTCATGACAAGTTCCATTTATGTGAGCATTTAATTCAGCAGTCAGTGTTTTTATAAACTGAGGTTATAGAGAATCCCCAAACGGAATCAATTTTTAAAAGATCATTGCACCAGAGGTGACCTTTCTCAGGAGTTGTTTCCCAGAACTCTCCGTCCAGACTGGGGAATCCCTAAATCTTCTTGGCAGGACCAGCTGCATAATTTGTGCGACCCAGTGCAAAATGAAAACATGGGGCCCCTTGTTCAAAAATTATTAAGAATTTCAAGACGACGACACCAGAGCATTAAATCAAGTGCGGCGGCTGATGAATCCTGGCGGGCTTCCAGGATGATGGGCCAGGATGAGAGAGTAGAGTGGAGGGTACACGTGGGGTGGGGTCCGTTAAAGATGCTGAAGGCTGGCCAGAAGGCACAAGCAAAGAATAAGGCAAAAAAAGACAGGAAAATAAAGGGGTGGGGAAAGACAGTCAAAAGGGAAGGAGGAGGAAGAGTGAGTGAAAGATGGTACCAGAGAGAAGGAGAGGCAAAGGGCTAGATGGTCTGGACGCAGTTTGCCACTGATGTTGCCTCGAAGTTGTTGTGCTTGTTTTCTCTTTCCCTAGGATCCTCACGCCATCTTCTAACCTGAGCATCACTTTCTCTTCTTGAGGAGTCAGTGCAGAGTTCTGCTTCTCATGCAGACGTTCCTGAATTCCCTGGCTGAGTGTGGGAGAGCAAGATACTTTCAAGGCTTTGCTGATAACTCAGTATTTGCAATTTGACTTTCAGCTTTGCTAGACCTCTCCTCTTTTCCACCTTCCCACCCTCACACTGTGTTGCATCCTGAGTGCGTGTCTGCTGGAAGGCTTAGTGTGTCTCCAGCCTGGAAGGACGATTCTGGAAAACAGAGCCTGGACAGAGGTCATTCTTTTTTTTCCATAGCAACCAGAACCTACCTTGGGTATAGTTCTAATCAATTGACTGGAAACTCCATCAGGTCAGGCTGTGTGTCAGGGTTTTTCATCGCTCTGTTTCCAGGGTCTAGCACTGGGCCACGTACTTAGTAGGCATTAAATTATATATCTGTTTAATGCATGAGTAAACACTCCAGATGATTACTGTTGGCTTACTCATATATTTACACTCTAGGCTTTGAGTTATTTCCTGTAGCAGTGACTACAGGCATACCTTGTTTTATTGTGCTTCCCAGATAATGTGTTTTTTACAAATTGAAGGTTTGTGGCAACCCTGCATCGAGCAAGTCTATCAGTGCCATGTTTCCTACAGCATTTGCTCACTTTGTGTCTCTGTCACATTTTGGTAATTCTCAAAATATTTCACATTTTTCATTATTTTTACATTTGGTATGGTGATCTGTGATTAGTGATCTTTGATGTTACTACTATAAATCACTGAAGGCCCAGATGATGGTTAGCATTTTTTAGCAATAAGTATTTTTTAGTTAAGGCATGTACGTTGTTTTTTAGACATAATGCTCCTGTACATTTAACAGACTACAGTATAGGGTAAACATAACTTTTATATACACTGGGAAACCAAAAAATTCAGTCTTGCTTTATTGTAACATTCGCTTTATTGCAGTGGTCTAGAACCAAACCTGCAATATCTCAGAGGTATGCCTGTGTATTTTATTTCTCTCCAAATTCCCAGTGAAGGAATGTATGAATGATTCATTCATTGATAAGGGCCACCATAATATGAGAGGGAAATAGCCCAACTGTGTGGAAGAAATGCATTTTCCTCATTGTGGGTGAAAGTATTGCCCCAGAGATACAGCAAGGCGGAAGGTGGTGTTGGGGTGGGGAAGTGCTTCTAAAACAGTGATTCTCACCCTTGGCTGCACACTGGGATCACCTAGGGAGTGTGTGAGATCCTCAGTGCCCAGGACGCACCCCAGAAGGCTTAAATAAGAAGCTCAGGCATCAGGATTGTTTAAGGTAATTCAAACATGAAGTCAAATTTGGGACCCACTGGTGTTGACAATGACTCTGATCTCTCCCAGGGAGGGGTAGGCTTCAGCTTCATGACCAGGGTGTCCTAAAGTTTGGCTGACAACACATGCAAAACGCTGTCACGATGCCTGGTGTTCACTAACCCACCTGCGTATTGTTTATTTTACTGAATGTATACCAGGGGTCCTTTTGTGGATACTCTCCTTTTCCTCTTGCTTTGTTCTATAGATGTTATCTCCTTGCTACAGATAAAACAACAAAGCTCAGAAAGGTTTGCCCAAGGTTTCCCAGCTGGGTGGTGCCCCAGATCTGTCTATTCCAAAGTCACTGGTCTTTCTAAGACAAATACTGCCTTTCAAAAGTTGGTAATCCTCAATTAATGTTTTTACAGAGGGTTTCAGGTAACTTAGTTTTTAAAGCCTTGTGTATGCCCTGAATACCTTCTTCACCTACATTTGGTTGGGTTGGCCACTTACTGGAGATTCATCTGCTTGTTGAAGGTTAGTTTACAAAGGATAAGCAGGACTCTTCTTATTCTTTCTTTACAATGTCCTATATAGTTCGGTCACTCGTTCTATGTAGTTTAGTCACTAATTTCTAAAATGACTTTCTGTATGGTTTGGTCACTTAATTCCTGCCAGTGTTATTATTTCTTTAGAACTGACTATAGCCAGCTGGGATGGCCATGTGCTTGTGGCTGCAGGTTGCCTAAAAGGAGCAGGCAAAAATAGAAAGACAAAAGTGGAAAAGAAATGCTGGAATACAAGGGATGGTAGTGTACCTGAGAGATGAGGTGGGAGAGAAGGAAGAGGTCAGGGCGTGAGGTGTGTGGAGAATGAAGTTTGCCACCTGGAGTAACGCAGAGATTCTTGGCACCTTTGCCAAGAGTTACTCTTTTTCTTTTTCCTGCTTAGTTGGTTTTACAAGCAAAATATGTAAGGTGTTGGAATTATAAATCCCAGGGTTTCCTAGTGTTTACATTAACTCTCATGTTTAGTGAAAAGGATAAAGAGGCATTTGCATCACTCTTTGGGATGTGAAAGTTCTGTGTAGCAGTAGCAGTGTTCTTCCCCGTAAACTATGGCACTTTTTTTTTTTTTTAAGATTTTTTGATGTGGACCATTTTTAAAGTCTTTTATTGAATTTGTTAAAATATTGCTTCTATTTTATGTTTTGGTTTTTTGGCCCCGAGGCATGTGGGATCTTAGCTCCCTGACCAGGGATCGAACCCACACGCCCTGCATTGGAAGGCAAAGTCTTAACCACTGGACCGCCAGGGAAGTCCCAGCCATGGCACTTTTTGATTCTGATTTCACTTTTTCAGGAGCACTTGTTTCACTTTCTAATAATGACAAAATGTTTTGGGTTATCAGCCGTGATAGTAAAGGGAATTCACATTTCAATGCATTTGCTTTTGTACCAGATTTTCTGTGTGTGTTAAGGAGTCATCCATCAACTGGTCTTAAGTAAAGGCTCTTTTTGTATCTCCCTCCTGGGTTATTCCTCCCCAACCCCATTCCTGTCTTATTTCCTTCCTCTTTCACAGATGCTTTCATGAGACTCTTTTCGATCATTCATTGTTTTGGGAAATTTGAGTTCACTAAGGAGTGTGCAGGCATTAGAATGTTCATCGTCCCTATCTCTGAGTCTGTGTAATGAGGAGCAATTGGGAGATGTTTCTGTCATTGCTTAGCCCCGGGGCAATTTGTTCTCTGACTTAAAGGGTGTGACAAGGACAGTTACATGAAGAGGGGGATGGGCTTAGACTATTTTAATTGCTGTTCTAGTACATGTCAGTATGACATGATCTGCAAAAGGAAATTTCTCTAAAGAATTTAACCCTATGCCAGTCACGTTTTGTCATTCAGGAGAGGTATGAAGCAATGTGGATTTCCAGTTTCTCACGTGGTAGATTTTATGTAAAAATTTTGGGGGGGATGGGGCCATACATGGAGAGACGAAGTAACTGGTTTGTCTGAATATGCCCCAAATTTATGCAAATTTCTCAAAGTTCATGTTTCAAAAAATTTCTCATGAATTATTTCTTTTTCTATTTTACTTTTTTATTTACAACTTTTGATTTTGAATTTTTTCCAAACATAAAGGAAAGTTAAAAGAGTAATGTAATGAACACCCTTACACCTACCACCTAGATTCAACAATTATTATAGTGAGTTGGATCTTGACTCCAATTAGGCAATTTGTGTGTGTGTGTTATTCACAGGCCCCTTTCAAAATCTGTTGGTTTTGGCTTGTCACTAAGAATTTTCCAAACTAAGAGGAACCCATTGACTTCTGCCTGTATGCAAGAAAAAAAAAAAAAAAAAAGCATAGAGCCTTCTATAATAATATCTTTAATGACAGGAAGTTGTTACACCTATTGGTTCCAATTAAGTATTCTTAGTTTTTTGAATTTTGTTTATCTTTATCCTTTCACCTTCTTTTATATAGACTACCGAGAGTAGACTGTTATGCCTAGCTGAAAAGAGAGGTTGACATTAAATTCCTGGTTTGTATCTGACAATCAGATGAATATCATAGAGAACTGTGTTTCATTCTTTTGAATTCATACTGATGTGCTTGTTGAGAGAAATGTCTGAACAGCAGGAACCTCACTGTGACTTCTGCTGGCAGCCACCTGTGACTAAATGGCTGCCAGATCTGGGGGCAAGTTGAGAGCCCTTCCCTGGGTTGCCTTTGGTTCCTTGGCAGAGACGCTTCATCTCCACATAACTCTGTTTGGATGTTTGCACATGGAAAGAACAGTGCTCTACTCTGCACTTCAGGTAGAACATCAGACCCGCTAGTGAATGAATTGTGTTGTGCAGTTTAGAAGAGGGTTATCTAAGGTAATCTAATAGGCTATTTTTAAGGCACTGACGAATGGTATGATAGATTGGAGAATGGCTGTTTGAGTAGAGCACCTGGAACAAAGTCTCATACGTGAAATGTGCTCAGAAAATGTTCTATTCCCACTTGCCAGGCATCAAGTTCATCTGTAAGATATGGAACTTTCTTTTTTCTATCTCGTATTTAACTTTCAGATATAACACTTTCTAAATTGCTTCAATGTCATGAAAAGATATAATATATGCAGGTAACACTTTCCCAGTTATCTCCTCTTTTCTTTTGTGTGTTTTGACACATACAACTGTATGTATTGCTATATAAGTATCATCTCCTTAAGCTAAGAAAGTAGGCATGGCTGTCTAGAAAAAGTGCTTGTAGGCAGACATAAGTTTTAAAACTAAAGCAGTGATTAAAATTTTGTCATTTGAGGTAGTGGGGAAACTGTAGATCATGGTTTGTAAGGTCTTTATTCTTGAGTAAAAATTTTATTGATCAAAATCCAGAGAGAAAACTTGCTTTAGACTGATGGATCTATTGGAACATTTGAGCAAAGATTTTTTTGTTAGCAAAGAATTTTATAATTAAAATATATGAAATGGGCTAAAGACAAGTGATATGCTATAATGTTAAATTTACTTAGAACTTGGTCTACCAAATCTCAATTATCTATAAATTCATAAGTATATAAATGCACAAAAGCAGAATTTAAGATTAAAATTTTTTCTGCTATACTTTTACACAGTTGATATTATAATGCCAATAGTCTTGGCTGTAGTCTAACATAACTTTCTATTATAGGGTTGAGATGCTAGATGAGGACAAAGTGGTGTATAGTTGCAAAAATAACTTAAAACTCAGTATTTTGGGCATTCAGTGGTTTTATAGAGTAAGAGAAAAGACTTTAAGAATTAAAGTCTTAAGGTTCAAGTGGCAGGTAGAATAATGACCCCGCCCTCCACCTCGCCCCCCACCCCCAACTAATGTTGTCCACATCCTAACCCTTGAAATCTGTCAATATGTTACCTTTGGTGGCAAAAAGGACTTTGTAGGTGTGATTAAGTTAAGCATCTTGAGCTGGGAAGATTATTCTGGATTACCCGGGTGAGCCCAATGTAGTTGTAAGGCTACTCATAAGAGGGGGGCAGGAGTGCCAGAGATCAAGAGAGACTGAAAATGCCACACTGGCTGGCTTTAAGAGGAAGGAAGGGGCCATAAGTCATGGAACGCAGGCGGTCTCTAGAAGATAGAAAAGGCAAGGGAATAGAGCCCCCAGAAGGAACTCAACACTGCTGATGTCTTGTTTTTAGCCCAGTGAAACCCATTTTAGATTTCTGACCTCCAGAACTGCAATATACGATTTGTGTTGTTTTAAGCCACTGAGTTTAGTCAGGAAGCAGGTTGGTCATAGGTATAAATGTGTTTTTAATCAAGAAGGTGAAACCAGTTTGTGGCTCATTTCCTAGAGTAGTAAACCAAAGATCTTATAAAATATAGAAAAAGTTGGTAATCCTGCTACCCAGGATTTACTGAAGCCCTTGGGATTCATCAGTTAGGAGGTGTTAGGCAAATTCAAAGTACTTTTATCAAGATTGGTCATCATAATTATATTAGTAGGTGGAAATTAAGCCATAATTTAAATCATTCTGCATAGGATAAAGCTTTAATTTCTGTATTTCTTAAAATTAAATATTATTTCTAAAAAATAATGACTTCCTGAAATCTTAATCCCCGATACTTATGGACTCACTTTTTATTTGTGACTCACCTGAAACCTTGTGATGAAGTGGATCTGCACAGCTTTATGCTGGGATACCAGCAGAATGCTAGATTGAATTGCTAGAAGAAGCCATCATCTGGCTGGAAGGCTCATCATTTGCAGAGCAGAGGAGAGCTGACAGCCACAGGGTACCTCCTTCCTGAAGTCTGAGCAAGTGTGAAGAAGGCTACTTTTTGCTAAAGGAGCTCTTTCCTGGAACACTTACGTAGGCCTCTATCTCCCCATGGTGATTTATATGTTATTTCTCCCCTACTGTCAGGGTAAGATGAGTATTTTGAGGTCTTATGGTTTGAGAAGGTTGGTCCTATCTGTCACCTGTCAAGAAGATGGAGACCAGTGTCTACTATAGCTGTTGACCTGTAGCAAAATAACCGTACTTGGGTCCAGACAATCCTGCTGCTTCTGTTTCTCCTTGTCTAGGAGTTGGAGTAATAATTATGTATTTTTCTAGGAATTTTCACATGGAGATCTCAAAGCAAAGCCTGCAAATATGGATAATCCACCATCCTTCTACCTCATCTGAAAGGGCTTAGCTCAATCCTTCAGCCCCAGGGTTTAGATGTCTTACTCTGGCTCATCCTTTGCTCTGAACCACCTGGCCTTCTTAGCAAGCACACACTTCTTTCATTCTGACCCAGCTTCCCAAAAAGACCAGTTTGGTCTGCCTGAATGTCAGCTTACTGCTTCCTAATTTGACACTCATCTTCCAAACATCTGTACTCAATTTAAGAGTCTTCTGGAACGTACATTCTCTAAGTGCCCATCAGTTAACGTAATAACTTCGTGAGGTTTGGAGGGCAGAATTGGCTACTCCTGTGCCCAGCTTCCATCTGTAGGAGATCAGACTTGGGGCATCGCCACAGAGAGAAGGCCGCAACCCATGTTGAAGATATCTGGGCAGGGTCATGTGGTGGTTAAGAGTATGAACTTTGGAATTGGACAGGCTGGGTTTGAACCCTGGCTTTGTAAATACCAGCTCTGTAGTCTCAGGCAGTTGAATTAACTTCTCTGCATCTCAGTGTCTTCATCTCTAAAGTGGGGATGATGATGATTCTACCTCACTGAGCTCTAGGGAGAATTAAAGGGGAAAATACCAGGAAAGATTCAACCCAAGGACTGGCCCATAGTAAGCAGGCAGTTTGGATCATTGTTGTTGTAAGTCAGGATTGAGTCTTTATCACTGTTATTGTTCTAACTTTATGTTAAGTGAGTTTATATTGGGTTTATTTATTAACTTATTTAGTAGCTGTTAAGCAACTATTGTGTTTAACCCATTGGGGCCCCAGGGGTTGATTAGACAGACAAGTTCCTTGCTCTCAAGGCAGTCATGTTTTAGTGTATAGACAGAAAATCAACACATGAAGCAAATGAGACAAAATCAGATTGGGCTAAGTGTTATGATGGAAGTAAATAGTGTGATATGATAGAGAGCAACTAGGGTCAGATGCAGTTTTTACACGTCCACGGGGAAAGGGTAATCAAGGTAGTGATCTGGGGTAGGCACATTCTAGGTAGAGCTACAGTAAAATGCAAAGCCCCTGAGATGGAAAAGAACTTGGAATTTTCTGACAATAGAAAGAAGGCTAATGAATCTAGAGCAGTAGTTCTCAAATTCTGTTTTTCTGAATCATTTGGAGGGCTTGTCGAAACACAACTTTCTGGGTCTCAAACCCAGAGTCTGTGATTCAGCAGATCTGAAATGGGGTCTGAGAATCTGATTTTCTAAAAAGGTCTCAGGTAATGTTGATGCTGCTGATTTTGGGACCACACCTTGGCTGGTGAGTGGTAGATGATGCTAAAGAGGAAGGTAGAGGCCAGGACATGAGGGCCATGGGCCCATGAGAAGGGATTTGCTTGTTATTCCAAGTACAAAGGGAGGCCTTTGATAAGTGTTAATCTGGGGCATGATATAATTTGATATGTTTTCAAAGCTTCACTCTGCTTTGAGGGAGACTGGCTAGGAGGCTACCAGACTTGTCCCTATGAGGGACTGTAGTGACATGGTCCAGATGGTGGCAGAGGGGTGCACAGGTTCAACAAGCACTTTGGAGGTAGACCCTCCAGTGGTTGCTGGTAGTTTGGATATGGCTAGAGGAAAAGGTACTAAGTAAGGATGACTTAGTCAATATTGAATATTTAATGGAGACCCCATATCTGCTTAGATATGTTCATCTTTCATTCTTTTACATACTTATTATGAATTTAATTATCACTGACCGTGAATCTTTTATTAATTCTGAGATTAAGGGCCCAATAGCATTCTTCTTATGCTCCACTGTAATAAACATTCCACCTTCTGGACTGGTGCTTTTGCCCTTTCATTTATCATTTGTTCAACAAATGTTTGAATTGGTTGTTGAATGAATAAATTTCTTCTTCCCTAAACTAGATTGCATACAGAGATCCCATAATTTTTCACCTACTGTAGGAACGTGCAGTTACATATTATGTGATTTCCCAGGTTGTATGTTAATTCTTTACATGCTAAAATGTTATTTTCCTTTGAAGGAAACCTGCTTATAGCCCATATATATTTCCCTGCCTTCTTACACAGTGTTCTAAGCAGAATTGAGTATTCTCTTGATGGCTCATGGCCTGATGATGGACATTGTCTATTGGAATAAGCTCTACAGACTTGTGGCTTTAAAAGCAGATGGAGATACTATGGGAGGTGAGACTGGCTGCATCAGTCTCAGTTGTGATGCTGTTTTGGTTGGTCACCTCTGGGTCAAACACGGAGGAGAGTGTAAGTCAGTGATGTGGTTCTTAGCACATCTGGTTTTCAATAATGTTAATTATTGACCCAGCAGCCTAAATAAGGAAATAGAAGTGAAATGACATCTGTAAATAGTGGAACTATTCCTTATAATAAACTGTGAGGTGTAGGTACAGCTTCATTTTACAGATGAGAAAGTTATGTGCTTGTCTTAGTTTTAGGCTGCTGTAATGAAGTACTGTAGACTGGGTAGCTTATGAACGACAAAAATTTATTTCTTGCCCGTCTGGAGTCTGGAAGTCTGAGACCAGGGTACCCGCATGGTTGGGTTCTGACGAAAACCCTCTTCTGGGGTGCATATTACCAGCTTCTCATCGTGGCCTCACATGGTGGGCAGCAGAGAGAGTGAACTCACTCTCTGGCCTCTTCTTATAAGGGCGCCCTCAGGACCTAATTACCTTCCAGAGGCGCCACCTGTTAATACCATTACACTGGGGATTAGATTTCAGCAAACTCCGTAACAGTGCTCCTTGGGGAGGTTAAGTAACTTGGATATAACTAGTAAGTGGTGGAGTAGGGTTTGAACTCAGGTCCCTGACTTCAAAGTTTGTCCTTACTACTGTACGTGAGAGGGTTTTCCTTGTTGTTGTTGTTTTTTTAAGCCATTTTTTTTTATTGCTGCTGACATAGTTCTTTGACTTGTGTACTGCAAGCAGAATATAAACTTTATTCTTTTGGCTCCCTTCAACAGTGGATCACCTTCTTTTTAGCCTCAGTACATCTTGCTCATTATCTTTTTAGGTCTGAGGAGGAAAGGAGTGGTGCTACATGGATATTTTGATAGAATTGTGAGTGTCTTTGTCATCTGTAAGGAAGAAGTCTTTATAGACAGTGACTTAGCGGGTGCTTTGAGGGTACACAAGAAGAAATGGCCAATTCTACCAAGAGAGTCAGGAAAGCTTCCAGAATAGGGATTAGATTGAGCTGTGTCTTCTACCCCCATTCCGTGTTTGACAGGCAGCTGCAGTGAGGAAGACTCAAAGGCGGAAGGCGAAGGAGCAAGGTGAGCAGATACATGGGGATGTAAAACGCCTCGGATTTTATGGGAACTGTGGGCTGTTCAGCAGACAGAAGATAAGCGGAATGGTGGGTCAGAGGGTTGGGGGAACACGGGCGGTAAAAAAGATACGCAGGAGACTTATCATTAAGGATCTTACATGCTTTCATGAATTTGGCAATCCCATTACTTTTTTTTCAAAATATCCCGGCACTAAGACCTGTGGTTTGCAGTTGGACTTCACCTGCGTGTGACAATAGCGATAAGACTTACTGTAACACCTCATGTGTTTGTAGCACTTTCTTGCCATTATCATTTCATTTGGTCCCTAGAACAGGTCTGTGAGGTAGAAAAGGCTAGTACTGTCTACAGCATCCCCCCATATCCAGAAGATGACACCAAGGCCCAGGGAGGGGAAGGGACTTCTGTTCAGTTACACAGCCTGCAGGAGGGGGCAGCAGGGTGGGGCTGCAGCTAGGATTTTGGTTGTCATCTTGTCCTGACCCAGTAGGTTCATTTGGTGTGCCCTCTTCTTCATCTCCCTAGAGCTCTGTAATATTGGAGTCTTCTGAAGTGGAGGGTCTAAGGGTGTGTTGGTCAGCTCGGGCTGCCATAACAAAATACCACACAGACTAGGTGGCTTGCACAAAAGAAAGTTATTTTCTCACGGTTCTGGGGGCTGGAAATCCAAGATCAAGATGCCGGCAAGTTTGGTTTCCTCTGAGGCTTCTCTCCTTGGCTTGTAGATGGCCATCCTTTTGCTGTTTCTTCTCAATGCCTTCCCTCTGTGCAAGGCACCCTGGTGTCTCTCTGTATGTCCTAATTTCCTCTTCTTATAAGGACACCAGTCAGATTGGATAAGGGCCTGCCCTAACTGCCTCATTTTAACTTAATTGCCTCTTTAAAGACCTTCTCTCCAAATACAGTCACACTCTGAGGCACTGGGGGTTGGAACTTCAACCTACGAATTTTGAGGGGACACAATTCAGCCCATGACAGAGGGGTATCATGTGTGTCATGCACACTTTGACAAACCTTGGACTACATACACTGCATCCTCATCAGTGAGGAGATGCTCTGCATAAGGACCGGTAGGAGGGGAACATCAGCTTTAAAAGTGTTACTTTCTCATTTCCTGCTCTTGCCGTGAAGTGATTCAACCTAACTTCCCTTTGGTCTTGCTCGTCACCTGTTCTTCCTCCCCTTCCCTGTTTTCCAGCTTAGGGAGCTGGAAGCTCAGCGTATGACTCTGCTGTTAATTAGCTCTGTGACATTGGCTTGGAAGCATCACCTTTGTGGACCTGAGTTTCTTTAGCTTTAGAAAGGAAGGGGCTGAATGAACTCCGTGCTCTCTACTTTTCCTTCCAAATGGAAACAAGTCCATGATTTTGTTGACATCTCCATGCCAGATTTGCTGTTTTCTCCTCATGTTTTGGCTTGGTACCATTGTTTAACTTTATCTGCTGTTATTTCCAATATGTAAATGACTTCGGTTAAAAAAGATGTGGGAAAAGTTGACAGGTGCATCTTAAGTCACTCATATAGCACTCAGATGAGGGTACAGCATTTGTTAAAATGTTCATACTGACGATAGTGAACATTTGTTGAGTAATTGCTCTCTGCCAGGTATGGTTCCTCCTGTAGTGGCTGATTGCCGTGGGTCTGGCACGGGGAGTGCAGAGGTAGACAGGAGGTGGAGCTCTGATAGCAGAGGTGTCAAGCACAGGCTGGGTTCTCTGAGTGTGTGCAAACCAGGTAGGGCCTGATGGGTATAGGATGCCCATGACATTTGGTGTGGAACAATGAGCGATGCTTTGATGTGGAACACATTAATTAGATGGCAAAGTGAGCTAAGTTTTGAGACATCCAGGTGGACTCATTCATTCATTCGTCCATTCGGTTGTTCATTTACGCATTTATCAAGTATTTATTTTTTCCTGCTATGTGCTAGGCAATAACCCAAGAGCTAAATAGGGGTTAGCAGCTGGAAAGATGAATGTAAATACAGAAGCATCCTGACAAAAAGGATGAATAGGTCTGGATGAATAGAGTGTGCGTGGAAGGAGGCCTAGATGACGAGGAAGTGTGGCTTAGGTGGCCTCGTTCTTCATGGGCCCATCTGACTCCAAAATATTCTGATGGCATATCTCTCTAATAGGAAGGAATTTTAATTTAAGCATAACTTAATCCACAGTGGAATGCCCTAGCATCTGGGGCAAAACCCAGCAGCTGTGTGGTCGTGTGGTGCAGTGTACAGGGCAGGGAGTTGGTAAAAGTTATGTATCCAGCTGACATCGCAGCTGGGAATTAAGATTGGCAGAATATACTTATTGAAAGTGGCAAGCTGCCAGGTTCTCAGAGCCCATACTCTGTGCCTGCCTTGCCAGCTTGTTGATGACCAGCAATTGTCAAGACCACTCTTTTATTGCTCCATTCCAAAATGGGAAATTTTCAATGATTCACTAATAATGTGAGGTCACTTATAAAATTGCTTCAAATCATCAAAACTGATTACAGTCATGTGAAACACTATGGCACATTACTTTGAATGTTTCATCTAATGTGCCTAAGCTTCACACAGCAAAACTGCACCAAAACAAAAGCTATAAAAAGATCTGCAGAAACAGCAAAAAGGAAACACTGAAGCAAACACAAATTTGAGTCTTTGAAAACATACACTACGCCTCTTTTGGATATTGCATCCAATATCCCTTGAGCTTGGAGTGTACAAATAAATGCCCATATAATTACTCTTTAACTGAGTAATTACATGCTTATTCATGCCCTGTGGGTTGATTAGCAATTACACATGGAATTGCTAGGGAAAAAAATGAGACCTGCTGAAGTGGTTTCTGTCAAGTGGTAACTGAACATGGTTGAAAATGATTGTTTGCAAAATGACTCTGGTGGTTATTTCGATAATGATGGTTTCCAGAACTTGAAGTTTGTGATAAACAGTTTTCAGAAGCACCTGAGAAAAACTGTGCTGGCTACAGCTGGGGAGTCTTTCTCAAGATTCTATCAAGAGTCTTGGTCTTCCTTTTTCTCAGAGTAAAGTCATATCGACATTTCACAGAAAGAAAGTTGGATTGTAGTTGGTGCTATGTGTGGGACTGGGTTTGGACCAACCTGTGTAATTATGGTAGGGCTTTTGGAATGAGATAGAGAATGTTTCCAATATCATCAAATCACCAAATGGGTTTTTGTGTAATTGCTAGTTATACTCTAACAATGCTCCTCTCCCTTCTAAGAATGGTTATTTAATAATATTTGGTCGTTTATAAACTTCTGCTGTACTGTAAATTGCCATTGGCAATGAATCTTAGTGGTAGCTGGGTCCCTTACTTACTAACATATGAATTTTGAGTTTGGGTATCACAAAGGGTTTGGCAGGGAGCAGACTCCAACTCAGATGGTTCAAGAGATTTTTAAGGAAGTGGCTACTTGCAAGCATGGGCACAGGGTAAGGGTATTTGTGTTCCCAGAGACTAGTAACAATGGGAAGCTGTTACTACCCTTAGTTCTGAAGGCACAAGGAGAAGAACTAGCATTACAGGAAGCCAGTGAGAGACAGGAGCTGGAGTCTCGGAGGGCCACAGACAGTGCCAGAAAATGTAGCTCACTGGAAGAAGACAGTGGCAGGAGATTCCTCAACTTCTCTCCTCCTGACCTGACCTCTAGTTAGCGGCTCCCGTTGGTCTTGTCCAACCAGAAGCCTGCCAGTAAGGGGGCTCTGGGTAATGTATCTTTAGGAGGACGTCTCAGGTCATAGAACAGGGCAGAGGAGGCAGGAGGATGACCCAGAGTGGAGGTGAAAGCCAACAGAAGAATCCATGCAGATCCTAGTAATACTGGCTGCCATCTGTCGTGTTCTTGCTATATGCCAGGCACTGTGCAAACTGCTGTATATCCACAATCGGCATAGTGGTCCTAGACCCTCATAGTGCTCTGTATCCATAATTCTCAGGGACTATAGACCCTCATAGTACTCTATATACATAATTCTCATAGTGAGGCTCAGACTAGTTATAGCATAAGTGAGGCATATACACACAGGCTTGGGAACATAAAACTAGGGTTTGAATATCAGCTCTGCTATTTACTGGCAAAAAAAAAGTTTTCTCCCCATTTTATTAATGAAGAAACTAAGCCTCAGTGTGATTATGTAACTCTCTCAAGATCACACAGCTAGTAAGAACATATATGAAGAACAAAACACCGTAGTTCTTTACTGAGAGAAGCTCTGAATAAATTGGCAAATATTCCATGTTTTTGAATGGGAAGACTTCAAATTTTAAGATAGAAATCATTTTATCACTCAATAAGTGTCTAAGTGCATAACAACAAATAAACAACCCAGCAAATATATGCTACACAATATAACCTTGCGACGCAGCATGGCATTTAGTCTCAAATATCTGTAAAATAGGCTTCACAACTGTTTTCCTTTCCTTCTTTCTTTTTTTAAAAGTTTTACCACGAGGATTAAATAAGATAGTATTTGTATGCTTAATAGGGTGTCTGACATACAGTAATTGATCAATTGATCAATAAATATAGGCAGTTATACTTTTTTTTAACATCTTTATTGGAGTATAATTGCTTTACAATGGTGTGTTAGTTTTCACAAAGTGAATCAGCTATACATATACATATATCCCCATATCTCCTCCCTCTTGTGTCTCCCTCCCACCCTCCCTATCCCACCCCTCTAGGTGGTCACAAAGCACTGAGCTGATCTCCCTGTGCTATGCGGCTCCTTCCCACTAGCTATCTATTTTACATTTGGTAGTGTATATATGTCCATGCCACTCTCTCACCTCGTCCCAGCTTACCCTTCCCCACCCCGCACCCCGCCGTGTCTTCAAGTCCATTCTCTATGTCTGTGGCTTTATTCCTGTCCTGCCCCTAGGTTCTTCTAACCATTTTTTTAGATTCCATGTATATGTGTTAGCATATGATATTTGTTTTTCTCTTTCTGACTTACTTCACTCTGTATGACAGACTCTAGGTCCATCCACCTCACTACAAATAACTCAATTTCATTTCTTTTTATGGCTGAGTAATATTCCATTGTATATATGTGCCACATCTTCTTTATCCAGTCATCTGTCGATGGACACTTAGGTTGCTTCCATGTCCTGGCTATTGTAAATAGTGCTGCAATGAACATTGTGGTACATGACTCTTTTTGAATTACGGTTTTCTCAGGGTATATGCCCAATAGTGGGATTGCTGGGTAATATGGTAGTTCTAGTTTTAGTTTTTTAAAGAACCTCCAGACTGTTCTCCATAGTGGCTGTATTAATTTACATTCCCACCAACAGCGCAAGAGGGTTCCCTTTTCTCCACACCCTCTCCAGCATTTATTGTTTGTAGATTTTTTGATGTTGACCATTCTTGATGTTGACTGGTGTGAGGTGATACCTCATTGTAGTTTTGATTTGCATTTCTCTAATGATTAGTGAGGTTGAGCATTCTTCCATGTGTTTGTTGGCAATCTGTATATCTTCTTTGGAGAAATGTCTATTTAGGTCTTCTGCCCATTTTTAGATTGGGTTGTTTGTTTTTTTGATATTGAGCTGCTTGTAAATTTTGGAGATTAATCCTTTGTCAGTTGCTTTGTTTGCAAATATTTTCTCCCATTCTGAGAGTTGTCTTTTCATCTTGTTTATGGTTTCCTTTGCTGTGCAAAAGCTTTTAAGTTTCATTAGGTCCCATTTGTTTATTTTTGTTTTTATTTCCACTTCTGTAGGAGGTGGATCAAAAAGGATCTTGCTGTGATTTATGTCATAGAGTGTTCTGCCTATGTTTTCATCTAAGAGTTTTATAGTGTCTGGCCTTACATTTAGGAGATAAAAGACCTATATGCAGAAAACTATAAGACACTGATGAAAGAAATTAAAGACGATACAAACAGATGGAGAGATATACCATGTTCTTGGATTGGAAGAATCAACATTGTGAAAATGACTATACTACCCAAAGCAATCTACAGATTCAGTGCAATCCCTATCAAACTACCATTGGCATTTTTCACAGAACTAGAACAAAAAATTTCACAATTCATTTGGAAACACAAAGACCCCGAATAGTCAAAGCAATCTTGAGAAAGATAAATGGAGCTGGAGGAATCAGGCTCCCTGACTTCAGACTATACTACAAAGCTACAGTAATCAAGACAGTATGGTACTGGCACAAAAACAGAAATATAGATCAGTGGAACAGGATAGAAAGCCCAGAGATAAACCCACACACGTATGGTCAGCTTATCTTTGATAAAGAGGCAAGAATATACAATGGAGAAAAGACAGCCTCTTCAAAGAGTGGTGCTGGGAAAACTGGACAGCTGCATGTAAAAGAATGAAATTAGAACACTTCCTAACACCATACACAAAAATGAACTCAAGATGGATCAAAGGCCCTTCTTGTCTGTGTCACATGGCTTGGCTCTAGCATGGATGCAAGGTAATTTACCCTGCAGATGTTTGCATAAGAAAACATTGTACAACATTAACTTTAGAACAGTTTGTAAACCAGAAGAGGCTTTTTATTTAATCGCTGCAGTATATTCAAGGTTTAGAACTCCTCAGCGAGTGGAAAGCCAACTCACTGGCATATCTAGCATCCCACGTGGGGCCAACTGGAGAGCCTTGGCTAGAAACTGTGCTTTTAATAAAACCTAGTTGATTTTCAGTCATTTATCATATGAATGGAAACTTGTTAAAAAATATATAGCACTTCAGGTCTTGGTTGCTGCGCAGTGACGTGATAGAAATGATGTTTTCTACTTGCCCTGTCCTCAGCCTCCGCCACTGCCACCGGTGACCAAAGCCACACCTGAGAAGTGAACTGCTGAGAAAATGCATGTTTGCTAAGCTACTCAGGAAGGGAACACCAGTGTAGGTAATGCTGCCTGAAAACTAATGTGGCCAGTGTTTCCCATTTTAAGAAAACGACAGTGCTAATAGCAAAAGGAAGAATTCTCTTGTTATATCTTACAGAGGACCAATCTAAATGTGCCAGTGATGGCACAGCTCCCAGATACTGAGTCATTTCCTACTGTCCTCTTGCTCTGCACCTTGACTGTTAGAACCCAGTGCATCAGTGAGGGTTAGGTGGTTTGTTCTGTCCATACAAGAAATGGACTACCTAGATTCTACTGTCTGTAGCTGTTTTCAGGGACCACATAGAAAGACACTTTTGAATGACAGAATTGGGTGATGCCAGGGTTACAGGAAGAGGTTTATATTTGTGCCCGAGCCACAGGTTAGTTAATGTCCACAGTAGAAGAACAAATGAAAAACTGACACGTTACCTTATGCTTGAAATGCCAAATATTTGGTTGCATAAAACTTCTTATGTCAACGTCAGAGGAGTTAACTGACTTGGCTGTTAATGAAATGAAATGTAAGACTGGGGAAAATCATATACATTTTAAAACTTCTATTTTAGGGACTTCCCTGGTGGCACAGTGGTTAAGAGTCCGCCTGCCAATGCAGGGGACACAGGTTCAATCCCTAGTCCCGGAAGATCCCACATCCCGCGGAGCAAATAGGCCCGTGCGCCACAACTACTGAGCCTGTGTTCTAGAACCCACGTGCCACAACTACTGAGCCCGCACGCAGAGCCCGTGCTCCACAACAAGAGAAGCCACTGCAAGCCTGCGCACCGCAACGAAGAGTAGCCCCCGCTCACCACAACTAGAGAAAGCCTGCGTGCAGCAACGAAGACCCAAAGCAGCCAAAAATAAATTTAAAAAAAAAAGAAGCTTTAAAAAAAGAAACAAAACTTCTATGTTAATAGCACTATGGTTTTAATACAGAACATTTTTTTTGCCTCCTTAAACAGGATTATTAATGAGTTTTCCAATTTTTATTCCTTATAGTGCACATATTAGCCAATTTTGCCTCTGGCACTGGCATACGTTTAGATTATGATCTCTTTGTAGAGAAATAGGTGGGCTTAGGAAGAATATTTGTACTCCAGGAGAAAAATCTCTTCTGCATAATTGGACATGTCAGTTTATAAAAGGGTAGCAGAAACCTGTACAAATATAAATTGGTTTCATTGTTTATCTGCCCATGATTTTGACTGATTGATTTTCAATTTTCTGTTTGTGGATATTTTGAAAAACTCTTATAGTTGTGATAAAGGTTAGGAATTTTGGTTTGGTTGTTGAGTCTTTGATTCTTGGAAAACAAGTGAGTTTGATTTTAGTTTGGATTTTTGCTTGATTAACTCATTCTGAATGTTCTTTTCCCTGGGTGGCTGCAGGTGACGTGGATCAGTAAGTAAATTAGAAGCAAATTTCAAGGCAAGATTCCTGAAAGGGCAAGTGTGAGGTGACTCACACATTGACCCTGTGGTGAGAAAGAGAGAAACTTATTAATTACAAATCACTTCCATTCAAACCCCATTTAAGAAATTTTCACCTAGCTTAACTTATCTCTGCCTACTGAGAGATTTAAATAGCACATTCTCCCTGACAAGAAGGTTCGTGCACACATGTGGAAGTTCATTTTATTTGTAAATCTGTTATTGATCACACTATGACCATACATTTAACTCTGTGTTTTAAATATTAAAACATTAAAAGTGTAAATATTAAAAGTTTAAAAATGTTTCATCTTTCATGACTTGCCCTCCAAGTCAAATTGATCATCTTCACCTTTAACTTGGGAAAGTATAAGCAGAGACAGACTTTTGAACTAATTCACATGGGGACAGTTCCTTAAGCCTTCAAATTCACATCTAAAGTAGGAAGAAGGGTTTTCTCCCTCCTTGAGCAGGGCCCTTCTGCTTATTTGAGTATGGGCACTTCTATATATATCTGAGTTGCAGCCTTCTTTTATTTTCTTTTTTTTTTCTTTTTTTTTTAAACCAGAATCCTCTCAGTAATGATCAAAGAAATAGATCAGTCAGAAGGGGCTTTCCCTACTGTAATAGATTGTCTGACTGGATGTTCAGTCAGACAGTCTATGTTCAAAAAAAAAAAAAAAGGCAGACACTTGCTGAAGCCACATTCAGTGCCAGGACAGAAGGCTCCATGGGTCCCCATCACATCCCACAATTTAGGTCCTCTTATTAATCCCATTTTACTGCTGGGGAAACTGAACCTCAGTAAGGATGTGACTGGGTCACGGTTACTCAGCTCGAATCAGGTCATTATTTCCCCAGAGCTCTCAGCATTGTCTGTATTGCCTCTAAAGGAAGATGGTTCAGACAGAAGAGGAGCTCTGTCTACAGTGAGCTTCTGGCACCAGAGTGCCATGCAGCCCCGTGAGTGGGAGTCGCTTGGCTGTTACCTGGTAAATCAGTATGTTCCCTCAGTGACCACGGGCAAGTCACTTCATCTCCTGGGGCCTCAGTTTCCTTACTTTTTTTTTTTTTTTTTAAAGAATTAAGATGACTTCCAACTTCCGACCTTCTCTTGTTGCTTTTTTTTTTAATTTAAATTATTTATTTATTTTATTTATGGCTGTGTTAGGTCTTCGTTTCTGTGCGAGGGCTTTCTCTAGTTGCGGCAAGTGGGGACCACTCTTCATCGCGGTGCGCGGGCCTTTCACTGTCGCGGCCTCTCTTGTTGGGGAGCACAGGCTCCAGACGCGCAGGCTCAGTAATTGTGGCTCACGGGCCTAGTTGCTCCGCGGCATGTGGGATCTTCCCAGACCAGGGCTCGAACCCGTGTGCCCTGCATTGGCAGGCAGATTCTCAACCACTGCGCCACCAGGGAAGCCCTCCTTACTTTTAAAATGAGACAGTTGGACAGAATGCCATCTGGGCTTGATAATATTCTTTAAGTGTCCATGTATGTACTTGCATAGGTTAAATGTCCAGTCTGGAGTACTTCAATTACTTATTGAGAGTGGGGGATTTTTTCCATTTTAAGACAGTTAATCAGTATAAACTTCATACTGCCCCACTCCATTTTGGGCACAAGGAAATTTGTTTTTGAACCTACTCTCTGGAAATTGCCTTCTGAAGGCCACACTTTTTGACTTCTCTGTTGGACTAGCTCACATTTAACTGATGGTTTCAGCATGTGGTTTTGATTTGAGGGTGAGTAGTTTTACCAGTGAGGGTGAAACTTTAGCCCTGTTTCCTTCACTGCCAGAATAAGGAGGAAGAAAACATCTGAAATGGGTATCCATGAATGTGTCCTGTTTCAGCGAGAAGGAGTTAACGAAATGGGCCTAGTCAATATCAGTTTGACAAATGAATGAGCAGCCACATCAAATTGTACATAACATAATCCAAATTGGGGGTGGGGAAGACTGTCAGGATAAACCTGCGTCGGATCACATGCGGCTGCTTCCAGATGTGCTTCTCATCTGTTACGTCAAACAAGATTCCTTAGTTCCAGAACTATTGCCAGGTCTGTTGGGTGATGATTCAAAGTTGAAGAAGAATATGTATGAGACTGTTTGGGGACTAAGTGAAAAGTTCTCTCTTCACATTTTGAGATGAGAGAATGAAATGTCAAAAGAGAGATAAAATGTGTTATTGTCCTTTTACAAAGGAAGAAACTGAGGCTCGGCAAAAGTAAATAATTTGCCCATGGTTACCCAGAATCAGCTGTTAAACTTACATCTCTACACTACACTGCAACTCTATTTGAATCACTTCCATCGCATAGTAGTAGTGTAGTGTGGTAAGCCAAGCTGCTACGGATGAATGGGGAAAATAACAGATAGATAACTATTTCAGTAAGCCAGAGGGACAAATTCTTGGCAATCCACGCTACATAAAAGCCAGGAATAGATCAGAGAATCAAATTGTTAGTTATAGAGCGATAGACTCATTAAAAGACACGTCAAAATGAAAAGTTGTTTAATAGGTAGAAAACTAAAATAGCAAATTGGGCCAGTTAGGGTAAAGCTAGCTGCATAACAAACACCAGACTGTCGGTGCCTCAGTGTTACTGAACTTTACTTCTTGCTCTCATGTTCCTGGTCAAGTGGGTGACCATCCATCTAATCAGTGATTTGGGTACGTGGGCTCTTTCTGTTCTTTGTGCAGTCTGTGAAACCTCTGCATTCGGCAGAGAGTGGGGAAAAAGAGTGAAGATAGGGCAGTTGCTCCTTAATATTCCTGGTCCTAAAGTGACATACATCGCTATCACTCAAGAACTAGTCCCGTGGCCTCCTCACCTCGGTGCAAGGGGGGTTGGGAAATGTAGCCCCTGACTGTGCAGCCGCTTCCCAGAAACAACTCTACACTATGGAAGAGGCAGCATGAGTCTTTGGGAGATCATCAGCCACTTGGCTACACAAATGGGCCTTCTAGACCTCACCTAAATGAGTTTCACTTACTTGTCACAGCAGAGGATTGAATTGGAGAATATGTTTGGGAAAGGGGCAGCGTGGTGCTTAACTTCAAATGGCCACGTTTCCAGTCATCACAATTTAAAATATTCGCATCAAAATATTGTACACCAAGGTCCTAAGATACCCTATTTCTGTAGCTCTACTTCTCCTGTTTTGTTGTTGTTTTTTTCTTAACATTTTACAAACTCAAAAGAACAGGACTTACTGCCTTTTTTTTTTCTTTCTTTTTTCTATTTTTTTCATGCAAGAGATCATGAAATGGTTTCTGAGTTGTAGCTCTCTAAACACAGAGGCTTGCTAAGAGTGTTTTTAATGGCATCATCTGTGACACTTTCTACAGCTATTCTGACGTGTCAAAATGCATTTCTCTTAGCATGGAACTCCTGTGTCAGAGTAGCTGGCAGAATGAATAGATATTTTCTCTGGAGAGACTGGTTTGAAATGAAAGCAAAATCTGAGCTTATTGAGAAATCTAGCAAAGAGTCTTCCTAATGAAGGTGTTCTTATATAGAGCTGTCAAGTACCCTGATTGTTACCAATTTCCAGTTTTGGCTCTTATACTTTCAGTAATTTTGCTGAGAATCTGTCGATATCAAACTTACACAGTGGGGCAAGTTGTTTTCCATTTACTTGGAGACTAAAGAGTCAGAACCTCCCTCTTCACTCCCAAGGTTCCCCCTCTGCCTTCAGAATGGAGTGTGGGGTCCCTTAGCTATGGAAATGGGATATAAATGGTGGAGTCCATTAAGCCAAGTTATGGGTAGGACCTCCTGCGGTTACTAATTGAATCAGTGCAGTTGCAAATCTGTGTTCTTGTAGGCCTGAACAGCTTTAGGCATGTTGGTCAAAGATGCAGTTAGTAAACATGCAGTTAATTTTGAAATACCTTTTAATCTGCTGTTTTAAATGGCTGCCAGTTAATACCAGCTTTCTGGCTGTGACAGTAAATATACATATTTATTATCAATTCAACCACATGATATTTTTTGAATATCTATCATACGGAAAGCATGCAGGGCACACTATTGGAAATATTAAGAATAATGAGCAAACATAATCTCCAAATTCGAGGTATTTATGGTTCATCCATGTTTCTAGATAGATGCATGTTAATAATACCAGCTGTGGCATTTGTCTTAGGGCCAAGAGAGTGAAACAAACGGAATTCTTAGACGACTTTGGAGGAGGGAGCGAACTTGGACGGCTAGGATTGTTATGTCAAGGGAGATACCATGGGGAATGGTATTCTTCCTTGAATTTTGATTAATATAAATGACTTAAGTTTATTTAACTTTTTGATTGACTGTTTATTGATTTTCCTCAAAACGAACGCATTCACATGCAGCGTCACATTTGTATTGTTTCAGCTGTTTGTAAATGTGAAGAGCAGGTATTATTGGTCTGTTTTCCAGATGTGGAAATTGAAGCACAGAAAGTCATAGCAGGCGCCCCACCAGAGATCCAGAGTGTGTGAAATCCAGGACTAAACCAGAAGTAGTATTTTTTCTATGAGACCTTTGTACCTCCCTATATAATAAACTTTTGCTAAAAATAAATAGTTCCCTAGTAGAGGTACATTCTTATACCTAAGTTGGTAGAAAATTTACGCTTGAGTAAGCAGGGAAAGATAGTAGATAAAGCTTGAGTGTTGGAAATAAAGGGATTAGAATATTCACTCTGCCATTTACTAGTTATATGATCCTGGGGGAGTTACTTAACCTCTCTGAGTCTCAGTTCTCACTTCTGTAAATACTTGGATTTGTTGAGAGGATTTGCAAAACAATATAAGGGAAATAGCACAGTGCCTAGCAAGCAGTAAGCACTCACTAACTAGTACTTCTTTATTTTTAAAGTATTTTTTCCAGTTTTATTGAGATATAATTGACATACATCTCTGTATAAGGTATACAGCCTAATGGTTCGACTTACACATAGTGTGACATGATTACTGCAATAAGTTTAGGTCGATCCATCATCTTATATAGGTATAGTAAAAGAAAAAGCAAAAAGAGCAAAAATTGTTTTTCCTTGTGGTGACAAATCTTAGGATTTACTGTCTTAACAACTTTCATATATAACATACAGCAGTGTTCATTATATTTGTCTTGTTGTACATTACATCTGCAGTACTTATTTATCTTATAACTGGAAGTTTGTACCTTTTGACCACCTTCTTCCAATTTCCTCCCTCCCACCCCTGCCCTTGGATAACCACAAATCTGATCTCTTTTCCTGTGAGCTGGTTGCTCTTTTAAAAGATTCCACATATAAGTGAGAAAATACAGTAGTATATGTAGCTTGAAATCAGGAAGTGCATTATATTCCAAATAGTGTATGGATTTCATAATAGTGGTAGGGCAAGTGGAACTGTAAGTTGGTGTCTCCTTGTGGAAGATCAAAGGGAGGGTGGGAGAGGTTAGTGCACCAACCTTTCCATGGAAGGCACAGAGAGAGAGAGAGAGAGGCCAGACTAGCTCTCTCACACACATGGTTTAGGCTTAGCTGCCATTGGGATCAGATATTAGGCCAAGTAAAACAGAACTATTCTCCACGGAGAAGACCCATGAGGGTATGCTGGATAAAAGAAGGCCCTGCCAACTTGTGGTTAGCTATGAGGGGGAAGTCTCAGCCTACTGAGTGATGCCCACAGTTGGGAAGAAAAACTGAGAATTGTGCAGTAGCAAATGAAATAACTGTTAGTTTCACCATTTCTCCTTTGCCTCATTTCTCCGACTTACTGGCTACCAATAAATGTTGATAGCAACCTCCAGTGAGAAAGAGCAAACTTGGGGAGGGAAAGACAGCTTAACTGAGGGCTGAAAAGTTAAGGAGCTAGTGGCTGAACTACCACATGTAGTTGGTAGGTTCCAAATCCCTTAATAGGTTTGGAATCTACTTTTCTTTGAATCTATTCATGAATAATTTCTGGGTCAGATGGCTCTTACATTAATAGGAATAATAACTAAACTCCTGGGAGGTTATCATGCAGTCAGGGTACTCTGTACCTTGGTGAAGATACTGAAATTTCTAATCTTCTTTAATTCTATTTCAAGTTGAGGGCTTTATTCTTTTTTAATATGTAGCATTTACATGAGATTAGAGTCTCTGGGTAATGTCCACTGTGGATTGATCTTGTGGGGTGTCACAAGTAATTTGTTATTAATAGGAAAACAGTAAAGTTTGTGAATGATTCACTTAAATTAATAAGTGGATTCAAGGCTATTCCTGTAACTCTTACTTGCCTTCAAATATACTTTTCATGAGTGAGAGAGAAAGGGAGTGGAGTGATAACAGGAACATACTTAGAACATACAAGAACATATGTGTGTGCATGCTCAAACTCACACTCACATGTACTGAAAGTCTCTGCCAAAGAGATCCCTTATCTGACATGTGGTTAGCAATTATGGCAATAACAATTTATTAGTTCTATTCTGCTCTGCATATTTTTAGGGTGTTAGGGAAATTGGGGTGAGCTATGAGAGTATGCTTCAATTTAGTGTTGACATTGGGGTGGGCTATACAAGTGTGTTTCACGTTATCAAAATTAGGATGGGCTGTGAGAATGTGTTTCACATGTTTTGTATTGATTAATGGTCAGCCCTTAAAAAGACCTCTGTTTTTATGTCACACTCTCTCGGACCCCTTGGGAGACCTTTGCATGCAGTGCTGATTGATCGCAGTGCCAGAGAGATTTATAAATATTTAAATGGGAATTTCAATTTTTTAACTTGCAGAAGGATAGCTTAAGGACTAGGTTAGTTAACTGTTACCAAAATAAAGCAAGAGAAATGGGCAAGAAACACTGTCTGCTCTAGTATAGAGCTTTTCTTTATTAAGTGAGAATAGAAAGACATGTACATTTTTTTAATGTGGAAGCTGAAAAATTATACTTTCAAGCTTATGAAGCCTTCAGACTTCACTAGAGCAGGTCTTTGAAGACACAGGAAAGTCAAACACCAGTTAATCAGGAAAAAAGAAACTAAACTAGCAACTGTTTGTGATAACAGTTGGCTGCTTTTTTGGGCGCTCCGTATGCCTAAGTATATAGTTCATTTATGATCAGCCATCTTTGGAGAACAAAGTGCTCCATGTAGCATAATTTTCTAGGTTACCCCTTTACATCAAATTAAGAGATAAAAAATGCTTTATTTGGGGTGAAAATTCCTGTAAAATATTGAAAGTTCTCAATCCAGAGGACAGTGAACCCAGTTCAACCTTTTAATGCATATTAATGACTTAATTTCTTCTATTCTAGATTGTAAGATATATCATTACTGAATTTCATTGAAGGAAAGAAACACTACTATGTTAAAGGAACACATCAGTTCCAAGACTGATTTCAATTTCAGAAACATTAAAAAGTGAAAACGTAGAGGAAAATGATAGTAATTAAGACCAAACTGGATAGGGCTATTGAAAATAGTTCATCAGTCTAAAAGACCCCAGACTTCGTTGTTTGAGCAATTTTGTTTGCTCATTGTAGGTTTTCTCATGCCCGGTAAAACCTCCCACTGGAGACAGCATGTCAGCCTACTGCCTTTGCCCACCCCTTAAGTTTGCAATTTCTAATATGCTTGGGAGTGGTGAACCAGTCGTTACACAGTTAGGGCTATCTGTAAGATTAGGGGCCTTCCAGAAAACTGCACAAATTTGGGGGCTCTCTTTTTGCTGTGCTCCAGCTTGGGGCTTGTCATGGATCTTAGCTGCCAGATTTGTGATTCTACTAAACTGTGATCTGTAGCTTTAACAAAATATCCCTCACCTAGATGATCAGGAAAGAGTACTAGGTGTTAGGATGATAATTAAAAAAAATAAAAAACCCAAACATAAAAATGTCCCCCTCCCCAAACAGATACGTCCCTCCCCCCAAAAGTATAAGTAATACTAAAACATCCAGGACATGGAGAAGTAAGGAAAGAAAGTTGGGAGAAGGAAAAAAGTCTGGAGAAGATGTCAAGAAGTGATAATTTTGAACATCACTTTATTTTATGCTTAAAATCACAAGAATATGATTCACAACCTTCATGGAGCTAAGTCAATGTAAAGGAATGAATCATTTCCAAATGATATTAATAAAATAAAATTCAACTATCACTTTAAATAATTGTTTTTAAACTTCAGATGATATTTTTTCAGCCAGTATCTAGACTGTTGTATTAAAAGTAAACCGAACTATACTTGTGCAGAGTTTGTCATTTACAGCTCCTTTTCCTGGTTGCCAATCAGCTAAGATATCTATGTTTACCGAGTAAGAGAGTTCCTATTAGTCAGGTCCAAAGTACACATAACTGTATTGATAAGGGAGGAACTCTCAACTGAGTCCCTAAAAGTGACATCTCCAGGGGAATTGCAATGTATTTTTATATGAGTGTTTGAAAAGATGTCAGCTAGTTGCCTGGTGAGCTGGGTTGTTAAAAAGTCCCAGAGAGAAGTTGTGGTTGAGGACTAGCAATGTTTCAGGAGCTGTACCAGTGGGCAGGACCTCAAGGCTGATCTGGTTAGTATGGGGGTTTAGTCTCCCAATCTTTGACATGATCCTGAAAATAGAGGTAAATCTCTTAACATTGTTTGTCACATTTTACCATAGTCACCTGTGCCTCTGACTGCGTTTTCTTTCGGCTAGTAATATAGCTAGAGTGGACCTCTCCAGGTAAATATACCTAGTATCTGGACTTGACCTCTCCTTAAGAGTTTGTGTTGAACTGATGCATTATATCTTATCTCTGCAACTACATTTTAAGTTCCTTGAGGTATTTACTACCGTTTATCTCCTACAATGACTTGATTACAATAGATGTTCAATCAATATTTTGAGTGAATACTGAATTAATTTTCTAAAAGCTACTTCAGGACAAGGGACTATGAGAACATTTATCATTGGTGACCCTGAATATATGAAGATCACTGACACAGATCAGTAAAATGATATTTGGAGTTCTTTGCTTAGCAGCAGGGAATGATTGGAGGCTTTTCCCCTGTGGTGAATGGAGAACTGTGAAGGCCTGGCTGACTTTGGAGGTGTGCAGTGATGCCTTTGGAAGTGAAAAAGATGCTGCCTAACTTGGCCTCAAAGGCCTGCCAGTTGTTAAAGGTTAATTTTTTTTTTCTTTAATAGAGGTAAATCATGGCTCTCATTCAGGTATAACATGGACATATGTTGTAATGGTTAATTTTATGTGTCAACTTGGCGAGACCATGGGACCCAGATATTTGATCAAACATTATTTAGATGTTTCTGTGAAGGTACTTTTCTTAAATGAGACTAGCACTTAAATCAGTAGACTTTGAATACAGCAGATTACCCTTCATTCTGTGGGTGAGCCTCATCCTGTCAGTATATCCAATCAGTTGAAGGCCTTAAAAGAAAAAATACTGACTTCCTGGAGGAAGAGGGAATTCTTCCAACAGACTGCCTTCAGCCTCAAGCTACAATATTAACTCTTTCCTGGGTCTCCAGCCTGCTGGCCTACCCTGCAGAGTTTGGACTTACCAGAGTCTACAGGAGCCAGTTCCTTAAAATCAATCTCTCAGGCTCTCTCGTCTCTATCTACAGATATAGATTATATATATATATATTCTCCCTATACATATCATATATATATAGTATATACAGTAGTCTGTCCCTCCTTATCTGTGGGAGATATGTTCCACTACCTCCAGTGGATGCCTGAAACCTCGAATAGTACCAAATCCTATATATACTATGTTTTTTCCTATACTGATGGGTAGGTAGTGTACACAGGTAGTGGATGAAGGTAATTCACGTCCTGGGTGGGATGGAGAAGGATGGCTCAAGCTTTCGTCATGCTACTTAGAATGGCACACAATTTAAAACTGATGAATTGTTTATTTCTGGAATTTTCCATTTAATATTTTTGGACTGTGTTTGACTGGATAACTAAAACTGCAGAAATCATGGATAAGGGGGGGGACTACTGTGTAGTATATCTATACATCTCTATATATCTAATGATAATTTTAAAACCCTGAATATACTATATATATATATATATATATATATATATATATATATATATATATATATATATCTACTATTGGTTCTGTTTCTCTGGAGAACCCTGACTAATATACATGCCAGATATTTTATTTAACTCACTTATTAATGAGGGAACTAGTAAGATGTTACAACTGGTTCAAAGGAGAACTCAAAGTACCAACACTTTGATAAACAAAGAATGATTTAAGAATAACTACATTTACAGGTAATCTGGGCCTTGGAAAATGTTAACATTGGTCAACAGATTTGAGAGATTTTATTTTTAAGCAAATTCCATTTGTGAAAGTGAGTGTGAATGTATGTTGTTGAAACAGATTTAGTGACTGAATAGAACTGTTTACTAAATTTCCTTAGCACTATATCTCTTCAAACATTGCTGATATGGCCGCTAGGGCTATCTCACTTGAAGGAATTTAAAACTTTCACAGCCTGAAATTTGATTCTTCCATATTTAGGCAACCAAATCTATTTGGCATTACTAGAACTTAGTATAACATTTATAGAGCTAAAGAGTGCACCTATTTAGATGGTTTCGGGACGGAGGATTATGATTTTTCTGTTAAAAACTTTTCCTAATCATTTGATAAAATGGTGTATTTCTATACTCAGTTATACATAAATGGCAAATCTTAAAGTAAAAGCAATAAAATGGTAAAATAGTAAGCTAGTCAAATTCTTGTGTTATGAAAATAATTCACAAAGAACCAGACAAAAGCCTGTACTAAATATTAAAGAAGGGCAATTTATTATAGCTGTAAGTACAGATAATGACCACTATATTAATTTTCTATTGTTGCTGTAACAAATTACCAGAAATTTAGTGGCTTGAAACAACACAACCATTTTCTTGCTGACCGTTGGCCAGGGTTGGTTCTCACCTTCTGGAGGTTACCCACATTCCTTGGCTTGTGGTTCGTTTCCTATCTTCAAAGCCAGCAATGGTGAGTTGAGTCTCTCTCATGCTTCAAATTTCTCCTGCCACTTCTTCCGCCTCATCTTGCTACTGCAGCCGGGAAAGGTTCTCAGCTTTCAAAGACTCATTTGATTAGATTTGATCCACCTGGATAACCCAGGACACACTCTCCATTCTAAGGTTCATAACCTTAATCATAGCTGCATTCTTTCTTTGCTGTGTATTCAGAGGTTCTGGGAATTAACATGTGGATATCTTTGGGGGACCATTATTCTGCCAGGTCCTAGCCATGTTGTGAATCATGTGCCACGTACTTGTTGACCCTGATGTAGGGGAATGCTTGAGCATGATAGTGATGGGGAGAGAAAATCAGCAAGAGCAGAGTAAGATGAGGAAGTCTCAAAAGAATTTGAAAGTGGTAAAGGATGTCTTTTGATGGGTCTTGTTTTGGTGATTTGAAAAGTGGGGTTTGGCCTAAGTGAAGTTTAAATACAAGGTAAGAAGGAAATCATTTTAGTTGAGGCGGAGCCATTGGTCTGGGGACGGGAGGGCAGGGAACTGTGCTGAGAGTAATGGGCAGCTTCTGTTGGAGAGCTTCTGTTGGAGAGCTCTGCTTGACCACAGGATGACTGGGGTTGCGGTCCCACTGTGAAGATTGGGGGAGATTTAACAAATATGAATTTTGTCCTACTTGATGTTTATTTGATGAGATTCTGATATTCTTTGTTTTTTATCTACTCTCCATATCATTAAGAAATAGTATCTTAGAGATTCCACTATAGTTTTTCTGAACTTAACTGTTCTTTCACTGGTAGGGATTCAATAAAATTCTCTAACAGTTTTGATCTGAAATTCTGATCCTATTCCAATGAAATATGTAGTTTCCCATTCCTTGAGAGGAAGCCCTCATCACATGCCTCTGGAAAGAAGACCTCTGTGTGTACAGAAATTCTGGGGAGAGTTAGTTAAATACCTTGGAAACCCCTATTATTTAGGGGTTTATACTAACGGTAATTGATGTTTATGAGGCTACTATTGGTGGACTTGCTCTTACCTTAAGATTTGAGTACTAATTTTAGATTGACAGAAAATGAGGACTCTGATATCTCCAGGTGTATTACCCTGGGTTAGGCAAATCAGTTTGTTTATCTATTTCATAAAAAAAATAGAAAATGAATCAACAATCAATATATCTCTTTGTTGAATGAGACTTCCCTTGGAACAAATTCCCTGAAGTGGCTCCTACAGGTTTCTGACCCCCCGTTGTCTGGTGAGCAGTGACGGCAGGGCAGAGGTCAAACCTCATGTGTTCCGAGCCTCACTGGGCTAGACTTCATATATGCTTTTGATGTTGGGAGATAGATTATAGGCACATGGCTCTTAATTGTTACCTCACATGGAACTAATCCAGCAGCACTTGTTCTGCATTTATAGCTCTTCCACGTGCACCCTGTACCCTGGAGCTCAAAGTTTCCCAAACTGCCAAAGGACAGGGTCTTTTTTAAGGGTAGCCTAACCAGGAGGCACTCCTAGCATAGGAAATTTGCATGCTTTCAGGCATTGGGAATTTCCTTTATACTGTGGACGTGTTTTTGGACACCTCAGCTACTACAGCTATTTATTCTCCACCAATCATGGCCATTTGTGTTTTGTTTTGTTTTGTTTTCTAAAGTGCTTTTTTGTTGTTGTTATCACATTTTATTCTTTTTTTTTTAAATTAATTAATTAATTTATTTTATGGCTATGTTGGGTCTTCGTTTCTGTGCGAGGGCTTTCTCTAGTTGTGGCAAGTGGGGGCCACTCTTCATTGCGGTGCGCGGGCCTCTCACTATCGCGGCCTCTCTTGTTGCGGAGCACAGGCTCCAGACGCGCAGGCTCAGTAATTGTGGCTCATGGGCCCAGTTGCTCCGTGGCATGTGGGATCTCCCCAGACCAGGGCTCAAACCCATCTGCCCTGCATTGGCAGGCGGATTCTCAACCACTGCGCCACCAGGGAAGCCCTGTGTTTTTGAGTATTGTGGACACCTCACTTCTAAAATAGCCCACATAGTAGCATTTTTTTTTCTTGTATACATGTGTCTTTATTTTTTTATTTTTTGTAACAGCTTTACTGAGATACAGTTTCATGGGTTTATGCATATGTCTAAACTCAACAGATTGTATACCTTAAAAATGTGTAGTTTTTGTATATCAACAACAATAACTATTTTTAAAAGCATCTTAGTGACAGGAACAAGATTGTTAGACTTAACAGCGGAAAAAAATTTCTTCAGTGAATGAAGAAATATTTTGTTATTGCATGTGAGGATCAGCTCTACTGGATGAAATGTAAATGAGGACAATATAGATTGTGTTTGCTTTTTACATTTGAACATATCCTAAGGATAGTAATTGACCATCATGATAGATCTAATCTAGGCGAGACTATGCTTTCTTATTACTGCCTCTAGGCAGTAACAATCACTTGCCTCTAGAAATAAGTGGCTTCCAAGAAGAATGATCTCAAGTTACTATCTCAGATCCTTCTAATATTTTGCAGTGCTGCTAACTTGTACAGCATCATTTATTACCTATGAGACAAAGGGCAGCACACATCCATTTTAATACCCTTTGGATCAATTTCAATCCATGTCATTTCTAGGGTGTATTTCTTCTGGGAATTCAAATGGCTTTGGCATCATTTTGCCAGGTTCGTAAATTATCGAGGGTCTTAACTTAAAAAATGTACCCTTTTCTTGGGCAACACTGGCAGCATGAGGGAATTGGGTTATGATAAAAGGCTAGTTTAAGGGCATAAGTTGGGAGCTAGCAACCCTTAAACTGATAACTGTTCCTGGAGAAGTTTGGAGGGGGTCATGATTCAGATTGACACAAAACACAATGCTTAATACAGCTTATGATTTCCCTCCTGAGCTTTGAAATGAGGTATCCACAGACTCTTCCACTTGAGTCTGTATCACACCAGGCTCTTATTAGTGTGGTTTCCTCAGGCTGCTCTTGAAGGGAAAAAATGGGCTTTTTTCTTTATTCTTAGGAAGATGTTTAGTTACTGTCTTTAGAGGTGAATGTAAAAAGAAAACCCAGAAAGGTTATCTACCTCCCCTCTATGTATTCACATGAGTAGATATCTGTTTCACAGATATATACCGGATTCTCAGCTGGAAGAATATTCCTTGTTTCATGCATCTTTGCATTTTTAATTTTAAGTATCAACATCATTTTTATCAAATAAGACCACTCAAAATACCCCTAAATTGTGATTAACAGTTTTCAAGGCACTTTCATACATCATCTTATTTGGCCAACATTGGAACCCTGAGAGGCTCACATCATCGTAAGATTACAAATGACGAAGTCCTTGATGTAGGATGGTAAGGGATGTGCCCAGGTCACCAGGTTAAAGAGCAGTAGAGATAAAATTAGAAACCAGGTTCCCTGACAACTTTAGTCCAATGCGCTTTTCTCAGAATGTCTGAAAGATTTCAATTAGGGATGACTAACGGGAGGAGGATGTTGGGAGCGCAACAAAATCCTTGATATTTACATATTAATTTAGAGTACCGGCATTATTTGGTACCTCCTCCCTGGATCTGTCAAGATCTCAGGAGCAGATATACCCTTTGATTCAATTCTGAGAGCAAGGAGTGGGGCCGTTATTAAGGAAAAGAAAGGTTACTTGAACACAAGCACTTTGATACCATGATTGTTCATCTGATAACCCAGATGGCTACTAAGTGAATAATAGGTGGTATATGCTAGACGAAGTGATGATTCATGTCCTGGGCTGGACGAGGCAGGATAGGGTGAGATTTCATCATGCTACTCAGAATGGCGCATAATTTAAAACTTATGAATTGTTTATCTGGAATTTTCCATTTAATATTTTCAGATCACATTTGACTGTGGGTAACTGAAACTGTGGAAAGTGAAACGGTGAATAAATGGTGGGGGGGGGGACCACTGTGTTCACCTTTAACAGCCCTTCCATTAGAGAGTGTGTTGTTTCTAAAAGCACACTGTTTGGAGAGACTAATGATCAGTTCTTTGAGAAAGGGTAGGCATGCTTTTCACTACTTGACAGATGAAAAGCTCAAGGACCAGAGAGCACAGATACAGACCTGGGAGAAGATCAGTGGTTTGCAGACTTTTATTTCTAAACTCTCTTCCTAGAATCCAATGTCCAGTTTCCCAGACAAACATACCCCTGGGAGTAGCTACATCCTGCCCAGGCAGGTGGGTCTGCTCGGTGCATTCTAGGATGAGCACTTCCCCAGAGTAAAGACATTGCTTTGAAAAATTGGGCCTCCCACTTACAGGACCACAGTCATGCCATCAGGGCTCTGTTCTTCTTCCCTTCCTGTAAGAGCTAGTGACGTTGTCCAGGGGTTTTTTCTCTTCCCCCACTCTGCTTGTTGTATTCCACATCTTCCTCTTTCTTAGATTCATTCCTTTTACTCATCTTTAATTCTTTGAGAGATGGTCTGTGGAGATACATTCTCTGAATTCTGGAATGTCTGAAAAATATCTTTTTTTGCCTTTCTATTTGAATGTTATTTTGATGGGGTTCCAATTCAAAATAATATCTTGTTTATATTCAAAAAGAGTGGTCCTTTCTCTCTTAGCACCCGATGTTGGCAATAAGAAATTTGATGTCAATTTGTACCTTTGTAGGCTATCTGTTTCTTCTCTTTTTAAGCTTGTATTATTCTCTTCCTCGCTAACTTTGATGTTCTAAAATTTCACCACAGTATACAATGTGTGGTTTAATTCATCCTGCTTGGCACTTGATGAGCCCTTTCAAGTTCAGTCTTGAGTTTTTACCTCTGGGATTTTTTTTTCCTTTAAAATTCTTTCACTTCTTCCTTTGTTTTTTCTCCTTCTGAACACTATTATTACATATATTGAAATATCTTGCTTGATCCTCCATGTCTTTTAACTTTTCATTCATATTTAGGTACTCTATATTTTTTTGTTCTGCATTCTGGGAGAGTTCCTTGACTTGTTCTGTCAGTTTCCCAAGTTTCTATTCAGTTGAATACCATCTACTTTTTAGTCCCTCATTTGGTTTTCTTCCAGTGATTAAAATTTTAATTTAAAAGATCTCTAGTTAATCTATTTATGGATATAATATCAAATCCCATCTCTTGAAATAAGTAAATATATTTATTCTAAGTTTATCTTCTCTTTGCTCTATTTCCTCAGGTGTTAGTTCTGTTGAGTTTGGCATGAGTTCCCTAAAACATTTGATGATTCTTATTTATCTCTTTGTCTTTGTACTTGAAAATTCCTGTTTTCCCTACCATACTGTATTTCCAGTTAATGTGGAGAGGATTAGGACATTCTCTGGGAGATGTTTGCTGGTAACTTGTCTTTTGGGTATCAGCAAATTGCTGTCTTTCCTAGTTTTCGGTAACTACTCTGCCTCTATGACCCTAGCTCCACATCCGCTGCTTTAGCTAGTGGTCAGTGTCCCTGCTGTCTGTTGCTTAGCACAAGAGAGACAGTAGTGAGGGGTTAAGTGGCAAGAAACTACAAATCTAGTTTCCTAATAGATCACTCTGATGAATACCCCAGGGGCTTCTTCTATATCCTGCCTCAGTTGACCTTGAGTTTGGCTTTCCCCAAACATTTCTACTTTTTAAGCAGTTTTTGCCTCTCTGGGTTTTGGGGTGTGGTTTCTTTCTGGTTTTGCTTCTGAGTCGAGCTGATCCTGCCTGTTTTCTGATCTTTCCTTAAACTCTTTGTTTCATCATGGAACCCTTTCTTTGTTTGCAAGGATGTTTCACACGTTTAAAAATACATTTTTAGTTATTTCGCGGGGTTTTAGGTGGGAGATAGGGAAGATTTATGTGCTCAGTCGGTCATCAACCTCCCCCTCCCATTTTTCTCATGCATGGGAGAAACAGACTTTTAAAAATTTCTCTTTGATTGGTTACATCACACATTGTAACATCAGTGAGAAATCTCATTAGAGCTAGAGGCTTATCAGAGTGTAGCAGAGCAAACTCTTTTGAGGTGGGAAGTGGTAGAGGGCCCTCTGAGGTAGCAGGATAAATGTCTGACAGCAGTGTTCCTCAGTCTCACCCTCTAGTACAGAGGTCGGCAAACGTTTTCTGTAAAGGGTCATATAGCAAATATTTTAAGCTTTATGAGCCATATAGTCTTGTTGCAGCTACTCAACTCTGCTGTTGTGGTGTGAAAGCAGCCATAGACAGTATACAACAAATGAGTTAGTGTAGCTGTGTTCAAATAAAACTTAATTTTCAAAAACAGTCCTGTGGGCTAGATTTGACTCAAGCCATAGTTTGCCAGCTCCTGCTGATTCAATTTGGGGTCTAAAGTATTATTTAGAATATAAGGTATTTCTCAGACCAGAATTTTAGGAGAAAGTTGATCCATCAGGTAGATCCCATATATAGAATTTCAATATCAACGTAATTTTTAAAATGTCATTTATCATTCTGTTTTTGCCTTGAATTATCTTCAGAGTCAAAGAACACATTATTATTGGAGAGCTTAAAAAAGGTTGTGGTCTGGGTCATGTCTGAACATATTCTGATGCAGAATTTATAGATGTTAGAGAAAGCCCTCTCATAAATACTCATAAAACTCATAAAATTATGAGTTTCTGAAATGAAGAAGGAAGAGCCTCCTTCATGTTCCATGAATAACCTTGGTGTAGGGAGATGAGTGTGTATCAGCTGATGGTGATGTAGAAATGGTGGTGATGTAAATCTGCTGATAACTCAAAAGACTTAGATAGGACCAGTGAAGAAGATGAGAAGCTACTTTGGAGGAAGCTACTTGAGCAAGAAAATAGCTTCCCTATACTGCAGAGGAGTTTGTATAACTGCCTGGCTCTTCACTTTATTTTTACAGAATGGAAAGCCATGCCTGAGGTGATGTAGGTGAATCAGGACTTGGAGTGAGGGCTCTGGTTTCCCAGTTTGTTGTCTGTTTCATGACATGTAATATCAATAGATGCCAAGAGATAGCTTTAGAGAAAAAAGTCAGAAAATTGTTCGAGAAGATGAATTCCAAACCCCCTTTGGCTGTGGTTTCTTTTCTATCAAACGATAGGAATGAAAATCATGATTCTCCGCCCTGACTTTGTATTAGAATCACCTGGACATTTTAAAAATAATTTCTGTACACAGATTTAACCTGAATCAAATGAATCAGTCTCTCCAGGTGGGTCTGGACATCGGTATTTTTTAAGTTCCCCAGGCAATTCTAATGTGCAGCCAGAGCTGGATACCATTGGTCTGACATTTCTCCCATTTACATCCCCCAGTTTAGGGGGAATATCCTAGTTTCACAGTTTCTGTTTTGCACATCTCTTTGTGATGATGGGTGACTCATCCTTTCTCCAGGCTGTGGACAGCCAAACATGTTTCCTCTTTATGAATTTCAGTTTGTCCTAATTGGAGTCTTCTTTGGGCGTTGCTGATACTTTTTATCTTTCTAGATGACTTCTTTTCATTCTGCATTGAGCTTTGTCATATACTGTCTTGTGTCTTCCCTCTTCTTTCCTGTCTATTATTTTGATCAGTTTCTGTCTTATTTTATTAGTCCATTCGGTATAGAAGAGATAAAATGATTTTCTTTCCTGAGCATGGCCTGATGAGTTAAGCAGAGTGAGAACTGTTCTTGCATGTCCTGAAGCTGCTCTTTGAAATCTTTTTTTACGTTCCTCATCCCCTCCCCCAACACCAATTCTTTCCCCCTTAAAAATCCCTTGCTTTTCTCAACTCTTAGATGTATTTCTTATTTGTCTCATGTAAGATGCTTATCAATGTCTCTTCTCTGTTTTCTGGCATTATGGCAAAATAGTAATATCATTAAATTTAAAGAAGATCATATAACTCAATATTAAAAACAAAGCAAGGGTTTACCCTTAACGGTAATTTTTCCTTTTTTTAAATTTTTATTTGTTTATTTATTTTTGGCTGCAATGGGTCTTCGTTGCTGCGCGCAGGCTTTCTTTAGTTGTGGTGAGCGGGGGCTACTCTTGGTTGCGGTGCGCGGGCTTCTCATTGCGGTGGCTTCTCTTGTTGCAGAGCACGGGCTCTAGGCACACGGGCTTCAGTAGTTGTGGCGCACAGGTTTAGTTGCTCTGGGGCATGGGGGATCTTCCTGGAGCAGGGCTTGAACCCGTGTGCCCTGCATTGGCAGGCGGATTCTTAACCACTGAGCCACCAGGGAAGCCCTAATTTTTCCTTTTAACTCCTGTCAAACTCTGTCAACTTTATGAATATCAACCTTGAAAGCTCAGTGAGTCTGTCTACTCATTGTCCACCCAAGTCAGTTACACATAGGTTAATAACCATGTAAATGATTTAGCTCCTTTCTTTACTCTCTGTATGTGTATGTCTTGAAAAAATAAAAAACAGTCTAGCCACCTAAATAGTTTTGTCCCCATAATGCTAGAGCAATAATTTTAAATTAAATATTTTGCTGGTGCTTGGGCTTGTTTAATTTGGACTCTCTTAAAGGACTTGGATAATGTGTCTGAATTTTTCTGTGCGATACTTAGAACATGCCACTAGGAGCTAAAAATACTTTGGTGTTGGTAGTGGTGTTGCTGAGGGCTTGACAATGATGCTGTATCCTCAGTGCACTATAAGCACAATTAAGATTAGAAATACACCATTTGCCTTTGTGTCACTGCGACCTGTAAGACAGACCACTCATTCAATTTTTCATTCTACCAAAAATTTAAATTATTAAATACTTATATGTGCTAGGAACTAATCATGATGTATGAAGATTTTAATAAAACTTTACAGTAAACTTTTGTCAATGTTTTTGGCATTAGTGAGGGAGAGGCAGAGAATTATAGCACTGAACACATGATAAAGGGAGGTATTCTAAGAGTAAATATTATATTAGGTATAAAGGGCTTTTTACCACTAAAATTGATACTGGCTTTAAGCTGTTTGGTCTGTTGATCCCCACTTTATCCAGTTGGCCTGCTCTTTTTTGAGATATTTTGCAAAACAAAAGCCACAAAGAAACTGTTGGGGATTACCAAAATTTGTGAATAGTTTTGGAAATTGCAAATTCTAGACTTCTACAAACCAATTTAAAATGTGTTAGATGCCTATTGATTTTTTTCAGGACACTAGATTAATAACCATTATTTTTTTTAAATTAATTTATTTCTTTATTTTTGGCTGTGTTGGGTCTTCGTTTCTGTGCGAGGGCTTTCTCTAGTTGCGGCAAGTGGGGGCCACTCTTCATCGCGGTGCGCGGGCCTCTCACTATCGCGGCCTCTCTTGTTGCGGAGCACAGGCTGCAGACGCGCAGGCTCAGTAGTTGTGGCTCACGGGCCTAGTTGCTCCGCGGCATGTGGGATCTTCCCAGACCAGGGCTCGAACTCGTGTCCGTTGCATTGGCAGGCAGATTCTCAACCACTGCGCCACCAGGGAAGCCCTAATAACCATTATTGAATCAGAAATGGATCCATCTTCCAAAATGACATTCTTGCAAGAATTTCAAAGTCGCTTGCAAGACCTATAATAGGTGTTAGATTTTATCTACACAATATGAAATGTGTGGTGAGTAATTAGCCAGAGGGCTCAATCAATATAGATTTCTAATCTGGATGATTAAGGATAAAAAAGGGCTTTTTCTTCATCATGAGGGGCTTTTTAAAAATGAGTACGAAACACCTAAGTAAAGCAGTTTTTTTCTTCCAGTTGTATTGAGATATAATTGATATACAGCACTATATAAGTTCAAGGTGTACATACATCATGAAATGATTATCACCGTTAAGTTTAGTGAACATTCATCATCTCATATAGATACAAAAAAAAGAAATAGAAAATTTTTTCTTGTGATGAGAACTCTTAGGATTTACTTTCTTAACAACTTACATACATAACACATAGCAGTGTTAATTATATTTATCATGTTGTACATTATATCCATAGTACTCATTTATCTTATAACTGGAAGTTTGTACCTTTTGACCCACTTCATCTAATTCCCCCTCCACCTACCTCCTGACTCTTGTAACCACAAATCTGATCTCTTTTTCAATGAGTTTGTTTTTGAAGTATAATTGACCTGCAACACTGTGTTAGTTCCTATTACATAACATAGTGATTTGGTATTTCTATACATTTCAAAATAATCACCACAGTAAGTCTAGTTACAATATGTCACCAAAAATATTACATAGTTATTGACTATATTCCCCACACTGTACATTTCATACCCGTGAATCATTTACTTTGCAGCTGGGAGTTTGTACCTCTTAATCTCCATCACCTCCTTCTTTCTTCCCTCACCCCCTTCCCATCTGGCAACTACCTGTTTGTTCTCCATATCTATAACTATTTCTGATTAGTTATGTTTGTTCATTTGTTTTGTTTTCTTAAAAATTATACAGTATTTGTCTTTCTCTTTATGATTTATTTCACTTAGTGTAATACCCTCTAAGTCTGTCCATGGTCTTGCAAATGGCAAGATTTCATTTTTATGGCTGAGTAATACTCCATTTTATATTTACATATACCATGTTTTCTGTATCCCTTCATCTATTGATGGGCACTTGGGTTGCTTCTGTACCTTGGCTATTGTAAATAATGGTGCAGGGACGTAGGGGTGTATATATCTTTTCGAACTAGTGTTTTTGTTTTCTTTGGTTAAATAGCCAGGAGTGGAATTGCTAGATCATATGGTAGTTCTATTTTTAATTTTTTGATAAGTCTCATACTGTTTGCCACAGTGGCTGCATCAATTTACATTCCCACCAACAGTTCACAATGGTTCCCTTTTCTCCACATCCTTGCCAGCACTTCTTATTTGTTGTCTTTTTGATAATAGCCATTCTGACAAGTGTGAGGTGATATCTCATTGTGGTTTTGATTTGCATTTCCTTGATGATTAGTGATGTTGAGCATCTTTTCATGGGCTTGTTGGCCATCTGTATGTCTTCTTTGGGAATATGTCTATTTAGATCCTCTGTCCATTTAAAAAAATCAGGTTGTTTGGGGTTTTTTTAATGTTGGATTGTATGAGTTCTTTGTATATTTTAGGTATTAACCCCTTATCAGATATATAATTTGCAAAGGTCTTCTCCCATTTAGGAGGTGGCCTTTTCATTTTGTTGGTAGTTTTCCTCACTGTGCAGAAGCTAAAGTTTGATATACTTTCATTTGTTTATTAAGACCAATGTCAAGGAGAGTACTGCCTATATTTTCTTCCAAAGTTTTATGGTTTTATGTCTTACATTTAAGTTTTTAATTCATTTTGTATTTATTTTTGTGTGTGGTGTGAGAGAGTAGTCCAGTTTGCTTCTTTTGCTTGTAGCTGTCCAGTTTTCCCAACACTATTTATTGAAGATTGTCATGGATTAATTACCCATGTAAGTGTTGGTTTATTTCTGGGCTCTCTATTCTGTTCCATTGGTCTGTGTGTTTGTTTTTGTGCCAGTACCATACTGTTTTGATGACTGTAACTTTGTAGTATAATTTGAAATCAAGGAGCATGATACCTCCAGCTTTGTTCTTCTTTCTCAAGATTGTTTTGGCTATTGTTTGGTCTTTTGTGTTTCCATACAAATTTTAGGCTTCTTTGTTCTAGTTCTGTGAAAAATGCCCTTGGTATTTTGATAGGGATTGCATTGAATCTGTAGTTTGCCTTGCGTATTACAGTCATTTTGACGATATTGATTCTTCCGATTCATGAACATGCTGTATCTTTTCATCTGTTTGTTTTGTTTTCAGTTTCTTTCATAAGTGTCTTATAGTTTTTAGAGTACAAGTCTTTTACCTACTTAGATTTATTCCTAGATATTTTATTCTTTTTGATAAAATGGTAAATGGGGTTATTTCCTTAATTTCTCTTTCTGATAGTTCATTGTTGGTGTATTGAAATGCAACAGATTTCTGTGTATTTATTTTGTCTCCTGAAACTTTACCAAATTCATTGATGACCTCTAGTAGTTTTTTGGTAGTGTCTTGAGGATTTTCTATGTATATACCATGTCATCTGCAAACAGTGACAGTTTTAATTCTCCCTTTTCAATTTAGATTCTTTAATTTCTTTTTGTTCTCTGATTGCTGTGACTAGGACTTCCAAAACAATGTTGAATAAAAGTGGTGAGAGTGAGCACCCTTGTCTTGTTCCTGATCTTAGAGGAAATGCTTTCAGCTTTTCACCATTGAGTATGGGCTTATCATATATGGCCTTTATTATGTTGATGTATATTCCCTCTAATCCCACTTTCTGGAGAATTTTTATCATAAATGGATGTTGAATTTTGTCAAAAGCTTTTTCTGCATTTATTGAGATAATCATATGATCTTTATTCTTCAATTTGTTAATGTGGTGTATCACATTGTTTGATTTGTGAATAGCGAACAATCTTTGCTTACACGGGATACATCCCACTTGATCATAGTGTGTGATCTTTTTAATGTATTGTTGAATTAGGTTTGCTGATATTTTGTTGAAGATTTTTGCATCTATGTTTATCAGTGATATTGACCTGTAATTTTCTTTTTTTTGTGATATCTTTGTCTGGTTTTGGTGTCACGGTGATGCTGGCCTCGTAGAATGAGTTTAGAAGCATTCTTTCCTCCACAATTATTTGGAATAGTTTGAGAAGGATAGGTGTTAACTATTCTCTAAATGTTTGGTAGAATTCACCTGTAAAGGCATCTGGTCTTGGACTCTTGTTTTGGGGGGATGTTGTCTTATTATTGATTCAGTTTCATTACTGGTAACTGGTCTGTTCATATTTTCTATTTCTTCCTGGTTCAGTCTTGGGAGATTGTACATCTATAGGAATCTGTCTGTTTCTTCTAGGTTGTTCATCTTATTGGTGTGTAATTGTTTGTAGTAACTTCTTATGATCCTTTGTATTTCTGTGATGTTGATTATAATTTCTGCTTTTTCATTTCTGATTTTATTGATTTGGGCCCCCCTCTCTTTTTTTCTCTATGAGTCTGGCTAAAGGTTTATCAATTTTGTTTATCTTTTCAAAGATCCAGCTCTTAGTTTGATCTTTTCTATTTTTTAGTCTCTATTTTATTTATTTCTAGTCCTATCTTTATGATTAATTTCCTTCTACTAATGTTGGGTTTTGTTTGTTTTTCTTTTCCTGGTTCCTTTAGATGTAAGTTAGGTTGTTTATTGGAGATTTTTCTTGTTTCCTGAGGTAGACTTGTATCACTATAGACTTCCCTCTTAGAACTGCTTTTGCTGCATCCCATAGATTTTGGATTGTTGTGTTTTCATTTTCATTTTTCTCCAGGTATTTTTTTTTTTATTTCTTCGTGATTGATTGGTTGTTTAGTAGCCTATTGTTTAGCCTCCACGTGTTTGTGTTTTTTGCATTTTTTTCTTATAGTTGATTTCTAGTCTCATAGCATTGTGGTCAGAAAATTTGCTTGTTATGATTTCAGTTTTCTTGAATTTACTCAGACTTGTTTTGTGCCCTAGCATGTGATCTGTCCTAGAGAATGTTGCATGTGCACTTGAAAAGAATGTGTATTCTGCTGTTTTTAGGTGGAATGTTCTATATATATCAATAAAGTTTACACCATTGTAAAGCAATTATACTCCAATAAAGATGTTAAAAAAAGAAAGTTCAATTGGTCTAATGTGTCATTTAAGGCCAGTGTTTCCATATTGAATCTCTGTCTGGATAATCTGTCCATTGATGTAAGTGGGGTGTTAAAATCCCCTACTATTATTATGTTACTGTCAGTTTCTCCCTTTATGTCTGTTAATATATGCTTTATATATTTAGGTGCTCCTATGTTGGGTGCATATGTATTTATAATTGTTGTATCTTCATCTTGGATTGATCCCCTGATTATCATGTAATATCCTTCTTTGTCTCTTGATACTTTTTTTGTTTTTTTACAGTCTGTTTTATCTGATATAAGTATCGCTACCTGAGCTTTCTTTTTATTTCCATTTTCATGGAATATCTTTTCCCATACCCTCACTTTCAGTCTGTGTATGCCTTTAGATGTGAAGTAAGTCTCTCATAGGCAGTATATATATGGGTCTTGTTTTTATATGCATGCAGCCACTCTTTGTCTTTTGATTGGAACATTTAGTCCATTTACATTTAAAATAATATTGATAGTTGTCTACTTATTGCCATTTTGTTAATTGTTTTGGGGTTTTTTTTGTAGTTCTCTTTTGTTCATTTCTTCTTCTTTTGTTCTCTTCCCTTAAGATTTGATGACCATCTTTAGTGTTATGTTTGGATTCCTTTCTTTTTTCTGTGTGTATGTGTCTATTATAGATCTTTGGTTTGTGGTTACCATGAGGTTTATATATAGTAATCTCTCTCTATATATAGGTGATTATTTTAAGATGCTGATCTCTTAGTTCAAATGCATTTTAACAACCCTGCATTTTTAATCCTCTCTCCCCAGTGTTCACTAATTTTGACATCATATTTTACATCTTTTTGTTTTGTGTATGTCTTAACTACTTATTGCAGATATAGATGATTTTTACTATTTTTGTCTTTTAACCTATATATATTTGCCTTTACCAATGAGCTTTTTCCTTTCATAATTTTCATGTTTCTAGTTGCAGCCTTTACTTTTTCAGTTAAAGTAGTCCCTTTAACATTTCTTGTGAAGCTAGTTTTGTGTAAAGTGGTTCTGTCTTGTGTGGAATGGGATTATAGTGCCATGGGTGTGGTTTGTTAGAGCATATTGTTGAGTTTCCTTTCTGAGTACTTTTTCTTCAAAATTTCTAGGAAAGAAATCTTAAATTTTTGTCGGAATTAGCAGAAACAATCCTTCTAATTAGTTTTTTGGAGCATTAGCATTAACATAATTTGGATGTGGTGAAACTTGTTAGTGTCTATCCCAACACATGCAATGAGTTTTATGGGCCATTTCTAACTAATAAAAGCTATTTGTCAAGTATATAGCTATATGTGATTTAGTCTTTAGGTCTTTAAAGCTGTTTATGCAAATATACTTAGTTTTTAATTTGAAAAAAATGGATCTTTTTCAGACCACATGTCTCAAGTTTTGGTCTGCAGTACATGGTCACTGTAGAAGTAGATAATTGGAAATAATTGAAACCTGGATAGAGGTTGCTGCTTATATCAAATGGGAGGTATTCTCTCCTATGTTGCCTTACAGGAAATGCAGTGAATCCTTATCCCTCTATCAAAATGTGAGAAGTGGGAATAATAGGCCTTATTGGCCCTACCTCTCCCCAGCCCATGAAAATGTAGTGAGCATTGCAGAAGTGCTGATACTGCTAGAATTGTCTTTCTTCCCTACTAGTTGTCCCATGCAGGTGTTTGCACTGATAAATAGGATACCCCAGAGCCAATTAGGCTTTAGTGCAAAGGATCCCAGAACCCTATTCTTGGGACTACCATAGCATTTTATTTATACTGCTCTTAGCACATGTGTCTTAACTTTAATTCATTTTATTTGTTCCTGACCAGATTTTAAACACCTTGAGACAAGAGACTAAGTCGTATTTGTCATTATATTTGTGTCCAAGGCCTAGTACTGGGCCTGCCACAGAGTGGATGCTTGTGAATAAATAAATGAATAAATGAATATGCCCTTGTATCATTGGAATCTTTCTCTGACCTTGACACTGCTGTTTTTTTATTTGTCCCAAGAGCTGATTTATAGGTTTTCCTTTCAGGGATGTGAACTTCAGTGTGAAAAGCAAGAGCCAGAGGAGAATGAACTTGTGCCCTGAAATCAGTGAGAGGGAAGTTCTATAATAGAGTGAAGTGTGGGCCTGGGGCATGGGACAGATCTGAAATAACTGACTTGATTTGTTAAGGAATTGGCGAACACCCAGGGCCCAGGGTTGTCAGTACTGATTTCAATTAAATGAAGGAGTTTGTGTCAATATATGAAACTTTTTATTTCTTTCCATCTACCAAGGATGCTTTCTCTTCACTATTCAATGTCTTGACATTTTAGAATTTATAGATCCATGTATTGAGGATAGCTTTATCTGCTGGCTCTTATTAAAGAAGGCACTTGAGTTTTTGTTGCCTTTGTCGTAAGGGAAGATTATATGATAAGACAAATCCATTAACTTGACCTTTTAATCCTTACATGTGTGTTCCAGAAATGAGATTTTTAGTTTAAAAATACAGTATTATCATTGTATTTTGAAAATGAAATTGGACATAATCACTCACTTTCTTCCATTTTTTTTCCTGACATCAAGTGTTTGTATTATTGGAAAGAGAATTCAGTATTTGAGGACCTTGTTTCTTGTAGAATCAGACCTACATGGTCTTCTGGCCCACAGTGATCCTCCAGAGAATGGAAGTCAAGCCTGTCCATCAGTCACCTAAGAACAACAAGTGCTAAAAATGACTTAGCAAAAGTTCTGGTCACACATGGGCCCTTAAGAGAATGGTGGCATAAGAAAAAATTACTCTTCCTCATCTGTATTACAAAATTAGATAACTTTTGAGTATGAGTCAAACAGTTTTACTGTATGAAACCAACTGGCATCAGCTCATATAAGCTAATTTGAATTTTTATATTGGGTTGTGCTAATTGAATTTGCTGGAGATGATTACGTCACAGATTTTCTGCAATACTTCAAAGAGGTTGTGCTGTGAACCTAAACTAGTTACAATGCAAAGCACGTTACAAAGAAATAGGTGCCACTGGAATAAATGACAGAGATGACATTAATTATTTTGTTGTTATCTGAATTATACCTACCAATAAAAATGTTGTTAATGAACTAAGGCTAAGAGTCTTAGAGATCTATACCAAAAACATTTGATTATAGAAGGTGCATTGTGAAAAACTGAATCATTTTTGAAATTGGTATAATTCTTACAGCAGAGATGTGCATCAAATATAGCATCCGTTTTCATGCTCTGAAAAGCTGCTCTTAAATCAGGGGAGTCCTACATTTGATGGTGTCTTAGTGTTGTGGCAACCAGAAGACATAAGGATATGGAGACTCCTGGTAGAGACCTGGGAGGTAGCGCTTAGCCTTCTTGAAACAACTCTTTCTTCCCATACCATGGAAAACCATAAAATGATTCAGCACATGTTTAATTGCCTTGAAAAAGTAAAATTCATTCTTTGGGTGCTATTCATTTGTGTCATCCTCAAACTGCTACATGCTTTTTTAACATAATGGGCTCTATTGGCTGCGCTTGGCATAAAAACCTGTTATTTAGATGGTAAGTTTCTTCTAATATGATAATTGTTGTTAGAAGGCAAAAGCCTCCTCAGTTCTGGTAAATGAATTAGAAACTGTTCTTCAATGACAGCATTCACTGTAGCATCACATTCAGAAATAAATACTTGGGCGTTTATCCCTATCCATGTTTTAATTGTTTTAATAAATTGAAAATGCTTTATTGATAGATTTACTGTTTTATCCAATGAAGGAGAAAAACATCTAGTGAACTACTCAGATTTTCCATTTTCTAACATGGCTATTTCTTTCAGAGGTTAGTTTCTAAAATGTCCATATGTTGGCATTCACTTTCAACATATGTATCCAGTGTACTCATATTCCACAAACATTTATTGAATGACTGCTTGGTTCTAGGATCTGAGTCAGGGGCTCTCACATGCTTCAGTTTATCTAATTCTCATGACAATGCCCTATGTAGGCTTGACCTACATATCACAGCCCAGTGAATGACTCACTGAGAAAGAGAAACCATTTGAGGACCCGCAGTTGAAAAATACATGAACGTCAGGCTGTATATGTGTGTGTATAATCCTGTGTGTGTACATGCACATACAGGCATGTGTGTAGGGTAGATACAGTGTTTTCTAGTCATCCACCATGACAGTAAAACATAATATTCTGTTTACAAGCTGTAACATGTAATAACAGGAATACTTGTGTCTTACATTATAGCCAGTTTCAGAAGAATGGCAGCCTTGTATGGGGGTGGGCTGGAGTGGGCAGGAAGAGAGAGAGATTTGAGACATGGGGCACAGGATGTACACATATGCACACATGGATATCAGTGTTCAGGGTGCTGACAGACACAACTTGCACCTTTGCCAAACCTCTAATCATTTATTGAATACTATTTTTTCTTGAAAATATACATCCCTTAGGTATAAAATATTTGAACACTAAGCAAAATTATGCAAACACATAGTTCTTTGAAATCGCTTTTTTCGTTTCCAGTGAAAATGATGTCTACTTTGGAAAGTGGTGCTGTGACTTAAACATTTACTTTTTCTTTTAATATATAAATTTATTTATTTATTTATTTATTTATTTATTTATGGCTAAGTTGGGTCTTTGTTGCTGTGCGTGGGCTTTCTCTAGTTGCGGCGAGCGGGGGCTACTCTTCGTTGCAGTGCACGGGCTTCTCATTGCAGAGGCTTCTCTTGTTGTGGCGCACGGGCTCTAGGTGTGCGGGCTTCAGCAGTTGTGTCTCGCAGGCTCTAGAGCGCAGGCTCAGAAGTTGTGGCACATGGGCCTAGCTGCTCCGCGGTATGTGGGATCCTCCCAGACCAGGGCTCAAACCCGTGTCCCCTGCATCGGCAGGCGGACTCCCAACCACTGTGCCACCAGGGAAGCCCCACATTTACTTTTCAATTATGAAATATTTAATACATCTGTACATCGTTAAAAAAAAAATGTAGTCACGGTGATGGAAATTGAGTTTCCCTTCCACCCAAAAGCACCCCACTCCCCAGAGATTGTCAGTGGTTTCTTGTCTGTTGTACCAAAAGTTGACCATGTAATTAAGTGCACATACAAATACGAATATAAATAATTTTAAAATGTAAATGAAAGACTGTTTACATGATCATCTTTTCTTTCTTTCCTTTTCCTCTTCTCCCTCCCCTCCTCCCCTCCCCCTCCCCCCTCCCCCTCCCCCTCCTCCTCCTCCTCATTCTTCTTCTTCTTCTTCCTCCTTCTTGTCCCCCTCCTCTTTCTCCTTCTCCTTCTCCTTCTTCTTCCCCAAGCATCTTGTACAGATTTTCCTCATTCTTTTTAGACTGTGTGGAATTTTACTGTATGGATGACCCAGTGTCTTAACTAGTACCTCACACATGATATACACTTGGTAAATATTTGTTGACTTAATAACTTTAGTAATTTATTTAACTGCCCCTCCCACTGATGGAGAGGGGTATCTGACTGATAAGAGACATATTCAAGGGAAAAATAAAAACTAATAATGAGGTTCAGGTCAGCATTACAAACCTTTATCTCTTGGAGTCTACTCAGTGTTGCCCCTATTTAAAGAAATTCTTCAGCTCTGATATTGGTAGTAATGAATTTCACACACACATATAAAGACATGTCCGTGCCTAAAGAGCTGCTTCAAGTATATGGAATAGATTTTTTTTAAAATAAATTTATTTATTTAATTTATTTATTTTTGGCTGCGTTGGGTCTTCATTGCTGCACACGGGCTTTCTCTAGTTGCGGTAAGCGGGGGCTACTCTTCGTTGCGGTGTGAGGGCTTCTCATTGTGGTGGCTTCTCTTGTTGCAGAGCACGGGCTCTAGGTGCACGGGCTTCAGTAGTTGTGGCTCGCCGGCTCTAGAGCGCAGGCTCAGTAGTTGTGGCACACGGGCTTAGTTGCTCCACGGCATGTGGGATCTTCCCGGACCAGGGCTCAAACCCGTGTCCCCTGCATTGGCAGGCAGATTCTTAACCACTGAGCCACCAGGGAAACCCTGGAGTAGATTTTCTACCAGATAATTTCTATAAATCTGACCGATTGAGCCATGTATTTGGGAATTTTACATTGATGTCTGAGTTGACTGCTCTTTCTGCTCTGCTATAAAAGCTCCTTGATTACTGTAGTTAGGTTGGGTTTGATTGAACACTGAAGTTCTATCTTCTTTTCACATCTCAGAAAGGTATATTTCTTACTTAGATCCATGATATATCACCGTTCACTCATTCATTTGTCTCCCATCTTTAATATATTTTGGCATTAGGTGGAATGTACATCAGCTGACTTGGTAGATGTAATCTGAATAAATTATACTTCAAAAGAATGGACTTGAGGACATGGGGAGGGGTAAGGGTAAGCTGGGACAAAGTGAGAGAGTGGCATGGACATATATACACTACCAAATGTAAAATAGATAGCTAGTGGGAAGCAGCCACATAGCACAGGGAGATCAGCTCAGTGCTTTGTGACCACCTAGAGGGGTGGGATAGGAAGGGTGGGAGGGAGATGCAAGAGGGAGGAGATATGGGGATATATGTATATGTATAGCTGATTCACTTTGTTATATAGCAGAAACTAACACAACATTGTAAAGCAATTATACTCCAATAAAGATGTGAAGAAAAAAAGTGTACTGTTGGCATGTAAGAGTTACAGTAGTCTAAGACTCTTCTCATTCTTTGCTGATGGTCCTTTGTTTGAACTTCACTCTTTTGGATCCTAAAATTATTTTAATAACAGGAACATATTGTCTCTATAGGCACCAACATTTTCCCCCTGAGGAAAGTGCAATGCTTGTACTTTCCAGTTAGTTCTAGCAGCAGAGCAGAGCATGGACTGCTGCCCATTTCCTTGAATGGGGAAGGTGTCAGAGTAAACACTGCTGCAGTGTCCTCCTTCTGAACTCTGCCAGTATATAAAAGCGGGGTCCCCAAAAGGAAGGCGCAGCTGCTGGATCAGTGGAGGAAATGAAAGGCTCTTTACATAAACCAGGTGCCTGTGGCTCTCATTGATTTGTTGATCAAAGCTGTCTGAAACGCTGCAAGGCAGGGATTTATCAGTGCCAGTCATGTGCCTGCAGGTGACAAGCGAGTCCTTTAGGTTCCTTAGGTTGGATTCCAAAGCTGATCCCATGGGAGGAATGGGAAATGCTTGTCAGCTCAGAGGAATCTTCTATTCAGCTTTGCTGCAAATTAAAATGGGTGCTTTTACTTATTTGGGCAGAGACCCTGTATTACCCTTTTCTATTGAAAGTACCCAAAACAAATAGTGCTAGCCAAGATTTTAGGAACCCTCACACTTGGATTTTAAAACTCAGGTTTCTTGGGACCCTGTGCAATAGAAAAAAAATTCACCTGAGGAAGTTGGGACTATTGCTACTGGAGAATACCTTGGTGTAAGCACTGGACTTGGGTGGACCTCACCCTGGCTTTGCTGTGACTGAATCCCACTTCTAATCTCATGCAAGTTTCTAACTTTTCAGTGTTTAAGCTTCTTGCAAGTATACTGTGGGACACAGACAAATATAGTTGACATAGAATATTTTCATTTATTCATAGGCAGTGTATCATTTAAATTTTATAGAATATGAAATTGAAGATGACATAAACAGATGGAAAGATATACTGTGTTCATGGACTGGAAGAATTAATATTGTTGAAATGACCATACCACTCAAGGCAATATACAGATTCAGTGCAATCACTATCAAAATACCAAAGGTATTTTTCACAGAACTAGAGCAAATAATTTTAAAATTTGTATGCAAACACAGAAGACCCTGAATAGCCAAAACAATCTCAAGAAAGAAGAACAGAGCTAGAGGAATCATGCTCCCTGACTTCAGACTATACTACAATGCTATAGTAATTAAAACAGTATGGTACCGGCACAAAAACAGACACATAGATCAATGGAACAGAACAGAGAGTCTAGAAATAAACCCATGCACTTTTGATCAATTAATCTATGACAAAGGAGGCAAGAATATACAACGGGGAAAAGACAGTCTCTTCAATAAGTGGTGCTGGGAACGTTCATTGCAGCAGCATTCACAATAGCCAAGACATGGACACAACCTAAGTGTCCATCAATGAATGAACGGATAAAGAAGATGTATAGGTATAGATATATACAGAGTAGAATAGTATTCAGCCATAAAAAGAAGGAAATCATGCCCTGTGCAATGATACGGATGAACCCAAAGGACACTGTGCTAAAGGAAATAAGCCAGACAAAGAAAGAAAAATTCTGTATGATCTAACTTACATGTAGAATCTAACAAAAGTCAAACTCATAAAAACAGAGTAGAATGGGGGCTACCAAGGGTTGGGCAGTGGGTGAAATGGGGAGATGTTGGTCAAAGGATAAAATCTTTCAATTATAAGATGAACTTTCCCAGAACTTTCTGGGAATCTAATGTATGGCATGGTGACTGTAGTTAATAATATTGTACTGTATTGTATACTTGAAATTTGCTAAGAAAGTAGATCTTAAGTGTTTGCACTCCCCCCAAAAAAGATAACTACGTGAGGTAATGGTGATGGATATGTTAATTATGTGGACTGTAGTAACTATTTTACAATGTATATGTATCATCACATTGTACACTTTAAATATATATAATTTTATTTGTCAGTTTTACCTCAGTAAAGCTGGGGGTGGGGAATAAGTGGTGCTGGGAAAACTGTACAGCTACACATAAAAGAATGAAATTAGAACATTCTCTAACACCATTACAAAAATAAACCCCAAATAGATTAAAGACCTAAACGTAAGACTGGAAACTATAAAACTCCTAGAAGAGAATATAGACGGAATACTCTTTGACATAAATTGTAGCAATATTTTTTTGGATCTGTCTTTTGAAGCAAAGTAAATAAAAGCAAAAATAAACAAATGAGACCTAATTAAATGTAAAATCTTTTGCGTAGCAAAGGAATCCATCGACAAAATGAAAACACAACCTAATATATGGGAGAAAATATTTGCAAATATTTGCAATAAGGGGTTAATATCCAACATATATAAACAGTTCATACAACTCACCATCAAGAAAATTAACAACCCGATTTAAAAATGCGCAGAAGGCCTGAATAGACATTTTTCCAAAGAAGACATACAGATGGCCAACAGGCGCATGAAAAGGTGCTCAACATTTTTAATCATCACAGAAATGAAAATTAAAATCACAATGAGATATCACCTCACACCTGTTAGAATAGCTGTCATCAAAAAGACCACAAATAACAAATGTTGGCGAGGATGTGGAGAAAAGGGAGCCCTAGTACACTATCGGTGGGAATGTAAATTGGTGCAGTCACTGTGGAAAACAGTATGGAGGCTTCTCAAAAAGCTAAAAGTAGAACTACCATATGACCCAGAAATTCTACTCCTGGGTATATATCTGAAAAAACTGAAAACACTAATTTGAAAAGACACATGTGCCCCAATGTTCATAGCAACATTATTTACAATTGCTAAGATATGGAAGCAACCTAAGTGTCCATCAAGATATGAATGGATAAAGAAGATGTGGTATATATATATATATATATATATATACACACACACACACACACAGTCACACACACACACACACACACACACACACACACACACACAAAATGGAATACTACTCAACCATAAAAAGAATGAAATTTTGACATTTGCAACAACATGGATGGGCTTGGAGTATATTATGTTAAGTGAAATAAGTCAAACAGAGAAAGACAAATACTGTATGATATCACTCATGTGGAATCTAAAAACTACAACAAATTAGTGAATTTAACAAAAAAGAAACAGACTCACAGATACAGAGGACAAACCAGTGGTTACCAGTGGGGAGAGGGGCAAGATAGGGGTAGGGGATTAAAAGGCACAAATTACTATGTATAAAATAAATAAGCTACAAGGATATATTATATAACACAGGGACTATAGCCAATAGTTTATAATAACTATAAATGGAGTATAACCCTAAAAATTGTGAATCATTATGTTGTACACCTGAAACATATAATATTATACATCAACTATATGTCAATAAAAAATTATTTTTAAACTAAAAAATTTTTTATTGAGTGCTAGCTGGCCTCTTCCATATTACTTCCATTTTACTCACTCATTAATCATCAAATAAATTTTGCCTTCTACTCACCCTGAACCAGTGGTTCTCAACTCTGGCTGCTCCTCAGAATCACCTGGGGAGCTTTTAAAAATGCTGATGCCTTGGGACCCGTCATCCACCTCCCCTCATCCCCCAACAGATTCCAATTTAACTAGGCTGGCTGGGACCTGGGCGCTCATGATTTTAAAAAGTCCTCTACTCTACCTAATGCACTGTGGTAACCTAAATGGGAGGGAAGTCCAAAAGGGAGGGCCTACCTGCACGTGTGTGGCTGATTCATTCTTTTGTGCAGCGGAGGCTAACACAACAGTGTGAAGCAACCATACGCCAATCAAAATTAAAAAAAACAAAGTCCTCCAAATAATGCTGACACGCAGCCACTGTGCCTGAATCCTACTGTGTGGCTCAGGTGAGAAGCAGCTCAATCCAAAATCAGAAGGACATTTTAGAGCATCTGCCACTGGAATTACTGATTTGGGGGCTCCCATTTAAAATCCCTGTAGCTTTCTCTGTTTAGAGGATCTTATTAATGCATGTTGCTTTGATCTCCCTACTGTGCTTGAGCATCAGCTGCTCTGAGTACTGACCCCATATTTCTCTGCCCAAGTCGATTCAGCATATGCCATTGGTCTATGTTTAGTTATAGCTTCCCAAATGTACACTCCAGATATGATGAAAATGCACCCAAGCTGACAGAAACATCTTTATGTAGAGAGAGGTAGGAAGAAAAAAAAAAAAAGGACAGAGGCTTTCAATTCTGGAATAGTGGACCCACTTTCCCAATTACATTGTCTTTTACATCCTTTCAACGACTTTTGTAATGAATTTTTTTTTTTTTAAAGAAGCATTTTTTTTTTAAAGGTTTGCATTTTTTTTTTTTAATTTATTTATTTATGGCTGTGTTGGGTCTTCGTTTCTGCGCGAGGGCTTTCTCCATTTGCGGCAAGCGGGGGCCACTCTTCATCGCGGTGCGCGGGCCTCTCACTATCGTGGCCTCTCTTGTTGCGGAGCACAGGCTCCAGACGCGCAGGCTCAGTAGTTGTGGCTCACGGGCCCAGTTGCTCCGCGGCATGTGGGATCCTCCCAGACCAGGGCTCGAACCCGTGTCCCCTGCATTGGCAGGCAGACTCTCAACCACTGCGCCACCAGGGAAGCCCCTGTAATGAATTTTTTAAAAATAAAACTCATTTTTGACTCCACACTTTTATCTTGAAGATTAATATCCTTTTTCCCCTTTTGCTTATAAACCACTGAGTGAATAATTGTATTTGCTTCTTCAGCTGTTTCTCTGAGCATAGCTGTCAGCTATACAATTGTAAAAATGTTCCATAAACAGGATGCAGTTCATACATTTTGTCCACCCACATCACTTTTGTTATATCCTCATTTGCTTCAAATACCCAAATGTAATTTGGTTAACTGTAAGAGAAAGATATGCCAGGGAAGTTTTATGACAGCCTGTGCTTAGATTAAAGGCTTTGGAATAACATTTTACCTCTGGAATATGCTGCTTAAAGAAAGTAAACATTTATACTCATTCAGAAAAATAGGCATACAGAAAAGTTAGTAGGATTACAGCCTCCAGCTTGACACTTTCAGAATATAAATTCAGAATTAAAACTCTATAAAATCTGTATCACTATGCAAATGATGGAGAAAAGAGACTATTAAATTATAAGAAAATCTGGCTCTAATTTCAGAAAGCATTCTTGCTTGGGGCAATGAGATTTTATATTTTAAAAGCTCAATTCCATTGGTGTTTCCAGAGCATTTCCCTAAGATTGTTAACAAGTCTACCCAAAATAATCTGAAGTATTTATAAGAGGGGCCAAGGACATTGTACAATAAAGTATTTAAAGAAAACTTAAATATTATCAGTGTAGCTTCTCTTTTCATTCTTCATGCTATGTATGGAATTTCACAGCATACTAAGGTAGTATAATAATGAAGTTAAGAGGTGAACTTTGTAGGCTGACAGGATTCAGACTGTAGTTCTACCACTTATCATCTGTGCAACTTCAGCAAATTATTTATTGACCTTTCTTAATTCCAATTTTCTCACCTATACAATTGGTAATTAATAATATGTATCTCATATGGTTGTAAGGATTAAATGAGTTAATGTACATCAAACACTTGGCATAATGGCTGAAACAAAACAAATGTTCAAAGGAGTTATTTAAATTGTTAAATATTATAATTATTAATAATAGAAGCAGTATTGAGTCTGTTGATTCCAATTTCACAAAGAAAAAAATAAAAATCAGACTCCAGAGCAAGATGGTGACACAGGAGGCTCCTGGAGTTCCCTCCTCCCGTGGACTCACCAAATATACAGCTACACATGGATCAAGTCCCTCTAAGAGAAATCCAGAAACTAGTCGTGTGATTCCTACCCATCAGGAAACAGAGAATACCCACATCAAATCGGGTAGTAAAGGCTGAGACATGCTCTCGCCATAAACCCCACTAATGGCATAGCACATGAAATTGAGAGGGAATTCCCAACTCCCAAAGCATTTGGACCACACATCTAGCAACCCAACTTTTAAGGCTACTACCAGAAGGGCAGGCCCCCAAATCACATAGCTCTGAAAGTCAGTGGGGCTTGCATTCATGAGTCCCACAGGACTATAGCAAACAAAGAAGCAGTTGTTAAATGGACATATAGCACAGTGGCTATACACCTGAGCTCAGTGCAGAGGGAGGAGATAAAAATGCCCATCTCCCAGATTCTCCCTGGAAGCGGTTTGACTGCATAATTTCCCAGCTGCTGCCTGAGGGTCTGCCTCCTGATCAGCCTGCATCTAGGTGCTGACTGTAATCCTCCCCTTTGGGGTACTGATGAGTCTTAGCACACCCTCAACTACTGCAAGCCACTTGGACAATCACAAAGGTTTGAGAGGCAAATAGGGGCTCAGGCTGTGCTGGTTGATGAGGTTTATCTCCTACACAAGACTACACAATCTGTCAAAACTGGGAGAGGTGGCTATTTTATCTAATGCACAGAAATCAACACAGAGAGTCAAGGAACATGAAGAAATGGGAATGAGTTCCAAACAAAAGAATGAGATAAATCTCCAGAAATCTAGCTTAATGAGACAGAGCTAAGTGATTTATAGAATAGAGAGTTCAAACTAATGGTAATAAAGCTGCTTACCGAGGTCAGGAAAGCAATGCATGAACAAAGTGAGAAATGCAACAAAGACATAGAAAATATTTAAAAATACCAAGCAGAAATTGAAGAGATGAAGGATACAATACTTGAACTGAAAAACTGAATCGAGAGGTTCAACAGCGGACAAGATCAAGTGGAAGAAAAGAAGTGTTCTCTTATCATGTAATCTTTCCTTCATCAACCTCACTGTTTTTACTTCCAATATGACCATACTGTATTTAGGGTTGTATGAATTATCTCAACCACTTCTGTTGTCCTGAGCATTCATTCCTATTTTAAATATCTTAATAAGATACTAATAATTATCCAGATACTCAAATTTGAACTTTGGAATTTATCTGTAAGTCCCAGCCTAATATAATTTATTCATAGCAGTGCTGCTGATGATTATTATTTGCATATAACCTGATCCATGGAAACAGAGGATCAGGAAAGAAGAAAAGGAATGCCATTCACTTTATTTTATCTTAGTCTGTTCCACATTAGAAGTTGGTTATCTTGAGCCAAATAGATTTAGATTGGAGTGGTATACTGTGTCTACTACAGTGGAGACTTCTGGCAAAATATGGCAGATTAGATACTTGGGTTTACCTCTGCTCCTTTATAAAACTCTTCCATGTGACAGTAAAGCAATGAAGAAGGCATAAATGTACAAGAACAGAAGGGGAGAGGAAATGACAGAAGAAAAGAGATATCAATAAAAAATTGAAAGCTGGGAATTGCCTGAAAAATTTGAAAGCTAGTGGTCACTGTCTTAGCAGACTGGACACAGCAGAAAAGCCTTCATAAAGAGAAGGTGACAAGAGCAAGCCCCTTTGTGCTGCATAACAACAGAAAGACTCAGGACCTGGGGGCTGAGGAAGCTCAAATGATGGTTCACAGTCTTCACAGGGACAGTTGGACCCCCAAGTCCCCTCTGCAACATGCCCAGCTAAGCAACTCTCTTCTTTTTACTCTGGGATGAAGAGAAGTCACTTGGGTTTTCATGAGTCTACAGAGCTGGCCTGGGCATACATGCATGATATGTATATATACAAAAATGAATAATGCTTTGCCTTAGAGTTGGCAGTTTGATGCAAATTTTGTTTGTCATGGGATATTCCATTTTCAAAACTCTGAAGCCAGAAGGGGAGAAAATGGTGACACAAAATGTCCCTGTCGTGCTTAACTTGAGGCCAGGACACTGGAACTACAGGTGAGGTGGGGGAGTCTGATTCATATTTTATTAATACCGCTCGTTGAAATCGAAAATGAACACATTTAAAAAATCAGTAGCTATTCATGGATCTGTTTGATACAATAAATCAGTAAATGAATTTACATTCTAATTAAGGAGGTCTAATCACCTTGACCTCTTGTAAATCTCCTGGGGCTGGTATTGGAAAGGACTTCAGTACTAAATATCTTTGACGGTCTTTGATATATGGGGTGTGGGTAGCACTCAATATTATTTACTATTGTATTATTATTTCCACAGGGTTTAAATCAGGGCAGTGATTTGAATCTAAACTATTCAATACAGCATTTCTTTTTTTTTTTTTTTTTTAAATTAATTAATTAATTTATTTATTTATTTTTGGCTGTGTTGGGTCTTCGTTTCTGTGTGAGGGCTTTCTCTAATTGCGGCAAGTGGGGGCCACTCTTCATCGCGGTGCGCGGGCCTCTCACTATCGCGGCCTCTCTTGTTGCGGAGCACAGGCTCCACACACGCAGGCTCAGTAATTGTGGCTCACGGGCCTAGTTGCTCCGCGGCATGTGGGATCTTCCCAGACCAGGGCTCGAACCCGTGTCCCCTGCATTAGCAGGCAGATTCTCAACCACTGCGCCACCAGGGAAGCCCAATACAGCATTTCTAAGAGAAGCTTTCCTAGTGCAGAGGTATAGATTTTTTTTTAAATTTATTTATTTATTTTTGGCTGTGTTGGGTCTTCATTTCTGTGCGAGGGCTTTCTCTAGTTGGGGCAAGCGAGGACTACTCTTCATCGCGGTGCGCGGGCCTCTCACTGTCGCGGCCTCTCTTGTTGCGGAGCACAGGCTCCAGACGCGCAGGCTCAGCAATTGTGGCTCATGGGCCTAGTTGCTCCGTGGCATGTGGGATCTTCCCAGACCAGGGCTCAAACCTGTGTCCCTTGCATTGGCAGGCAGATTCTCAACCACTGCACCACCAGGGAAACCCCAGAGGTATAGATATTTTTAACAGGTCTTTTGGCAAGGCAAGTTGATTATCAGACATCATGATTGAAGATTAGTATCATACTGAAGAGTATGGTTACTTGGAAGAAACACAGAGAGTTATGACGAGTAGATCGATAGCTTGCCAGGTCCTTAATGTAGGTTTAGTATACTAATTCAGGTAAAAATAATATTATTGATTGATTGTTATGGTTTTTCATGTGTTTCTTGTTAGGTTTGTTTTTTTCACTCAGTTGCTATATGAAAAAGCAACTTACCTAAACCCAGTATCAAGGCAGTTAATGCCATTAAGCAAAATATTTATTTGGCAGGCTTATTCGTAGAGCTGAAAAATTAGAACTACTCTACAAAGGCTTGGTTTTGGCAGTGTAATGAACCAAAATGCTCAGAGACTCATAGGTCTGACTTACTTATATTTAGATTGACATTAATTCACTTTAAAAAGCAATGCCCATCTGTGATTGTTGTGTTGGTAAAAGGTCATGAAATCTTGAATGTGCCTCAAAAACCTTAAAATGAAATTGATGACTATAAAAATCTTCTTTTTCTTTAAAATGATCCCTGGAATCTTAGATCAGAAAATCTAACATAGCATATCTTCTATTTGTAAAAAGAGATTATCCCCGTGAAAACAAATTCTCTGTTAATCTTGTGGTATTTGAGATGAAACCTGGGTCAGGATTGGGGCCAGTTACTTCTCCACCCGTGGCTGAATAGAAGAGATGCCTTTCCCATGCAGGAGAACTGCCTTACTTGGAGCTGCTGGGCCTTCCTAGGGGCCATTTAACGTTTCTGTTCATAACTGGTAGTTGGGATTCTTCTCTAGGTAGGTTGTAAAGTATATACTTTCAGTGCAGGGATTGGCAGCAAGATAATATCGCACCTCTCTCAGCATCAAATCAATACATTTCCCTTTACCGACCGAGTGTTGGGGAAAACTGGTCCAGTGGCTTCTAGAAAGGGATATGAATAAATGGGACATAAGCTGATATTATCATTACAGGTGATATAATGGAACAGTCCCTCAATATCATGCTTCACACTTACCACAGTCTGATATGAAGGAATGTTTTGTTTGTATAAACTCTCTCTCCCTCCTCCCCCAAAATGTTAGCTCCATGAGGCAATGCTTTTTTTTTTTTTTAATAAATTTATTTATTTATTTATTTATGGCTGTGTTGGGTCTTCGTTTCTGTGCAAGGGCTTTCTCTAGTTGCGGCGAGCAGGGGCCACTCTTCATCGCGGTGCGCGGGCCTCTCACTATCGCGGCCTCTGTTGTTGCGGAGCACAGGCTCCAGACGCGCAGGCTCAGTAGCTGTGGCTCACGGGCCTAGCTGCTCCACGGCATGTGGTATCTTCCCAGACCAGGCTCGAACCCGTGTCCCCTGCATTGGCAGGCAGATTCTCAACCACTGGGCCACAGGGAAGGCAATGCTTTTTGTCTGTTTGGTTTACTGTAGTCTCCTTATACCTAATACAGAGTCTGACACAGGACTGCACAATAAATATATGAATGAATGAACAATGCCTAAACTACCCTATGCCATGTCCTTGCCTACAGAGAAGTAAATTTACATAAGACAAGGTTGGAGTAAATGCATTAGGTCTCATATCACGAGACCAGTATGGTGTGAAGATGGTGTGTGGAACTAGCAGTGTGGGCTTATGAGTATCCTGCATTCTTGGCTATTTTGGTGACTTTATGTCCTTAAGTAGGTACTTGGATTTCTATGGTCATACTTTCTACAGCTATATGATAGATATAGTATTTCTAGATAGCTTTGTAAAGTACTCAGTAATTCAGTTTTACTTGAAACCACTTATTGCCTGAGATATGCAAATCACCCTTTAGGTCTGAGGAGTTTTAAGAATGAAAGAGACAGTCTGTATCTTCAGAGATCCTACAGCTCACTGGAGGAAGTCAATCATAACTGTAATAATAAAGTCAATCGTAACTGTAATAATAATACTAACACTTATAGAGCATGTATTATCTTCCAGGCTCTACTGTAAGTTTCTACATTTTATATATTTATAAAACTTATAAAGTATATACGTTTAATATACTTACAAAATATATAAATTTAATCTTCATAGTATCCTCTGTGGTGGATACTGGCATTATTTCTCTTATACAGGTACGGAAACCAAGGCATAGAGAAGTTAGTATAGACATTTAACACTAAGCATTCCTAGAGAATAATTCCATGGATTCAATGAAATATGAAAGATAAGTGGATACCATTAATCCCCCATAATGCATAAGTAGCATCAGTCTAGGCCAATGTGGTTAATATCAAAACTGGAAGTAGGGTAGGTTTTCATGGTGAGGTAACTCAGCTGCAGGCAGCAGGCATAGCAGGCAGGCAGGGATTTTTAGGAAGATACAGCAATATCCATCCAAGACCTAGATGGAAGGACTGTAACAGCAGCTGAACCTTGAATATTGGAAACACTGGAGAGCAAGGCCTGGGTCTGGGGCTGCTGGGGAGCATCTGGGTTGGGCAATTGTGACAGAGGTTGGGACATGAAAGCACAACTGTCATTGGGTCAGGTAGGGTCTTATTGAAGGACACAGGCTCAGAACCTACAGGTCAGTGCATACACAGGAATACGGCTGACTTTCGATTAGATTCTTTGGGAACCTTAAGTCCCATCTCGGCTAGTAAATGGATTGGTTCTAGAGGGCTAATAGAATGAGTGAATATTTGAATGAATGAATGGGCATCGTCTTGGTGAGGCTAAGTAAATAGAACTAAATGAATTACACATATTTAGGGACAGACAGACAGATGCATCATTGTCACATAAGTGGTTTTTCTGTGATAATGGATTTATCCTTGAGCAAACCCTCTCGTAGCCTCAGAGGAATAGTGACTGTATTTCGTAACTTGAGTCTTGTCTTCCAAACTGTTTTCAAATGGACAGGAATCTTTGCTATTATAGATGCTAAAAGGCAGCATTTATAATAGAAGAAAAAACTTGAAGTAACCATGAAGTTATATTTGTCTATGTAGCATGAACATCTTTTACCAAAGTTGTTATTGAGGTAATGTCTTTTTATTTATTTGATAGCTTAATATTCAACCTTTGTGATGATTGAAGAAGACATCTGGTAATGGGGGAAAGAAAGGAATCAGTTTGCTTTATCCATGTATCCTTGCCTCAAAAACATGTATTTAGAGTGGGTTGACTATAGGTAAAGTGAGAGGTATTATGTTAGGTCTACTATTTGCTTTCACTAGATTCCTGTTATTATCAAGCCAGTGTAAGCATCCCTATTTAATACACAAAGAAAAAGCAAGGCGTGTATTGACATTTGGATGTAGATGGATCAAGTTGGATATAGAATTGCTAAATTCTTCCCTGAACTCCTTGTCATAAAGCTTTCCCTTCCAGCCCATGCTTATTCTCACACATGTAATCAGAACTATTACATTTGTTTTGATGTGATAGGTTTTTCCCAATGATGATCTCTACATTCTCTAAAGTTGACTGTATTTTAATTAAGTTCTTGGCCTTTGATTTCTTTTATAGTTGTTTTGGAGAATTTGTGTAATTGATTTATACTTGGTACAGAACCAACTTTGAATCTGACCTGTAAATCAGATTGGAGCTGCTTAAAAATCATCTGAGTGATTCTGAGACAATCTGTGTTATGTTTATGTGAATTTATTTTAGCTAGTATATGCTTTTTTTTTGCCTTGGACCGAATTCAGACTCACTGTATGGAGTGTCAGTGAGAAGAAATGAAGATAATTGCTGGTTTAAAAGTATAGCTGTTGGATGTAGAGAATGGACTTGAGGACACGGGGAGGGGGAAGGATAAGCTGGGACGAAGTGAGAGAGTGGCATGGACATATATACACTACCAAATGTAAAATAGCTAGTGGGAAGCAGCCTCATGGCATAAGGAGATCAGCTCCTTGCTTTGTGACCACCTAGAGGGGTGGGATAGGGAGGGGGGGAGGGAGACGCAAGAGGGAATAGATATGGGGATATATGTATATGTATAGCTGATTCACTTTGTTATACAGCAGAAACTAACACAACGTTGTCAAGAAATTATACTCCAATAAAGATGTTAAAAATATATATATAGCTGTTGTAGATTGAACTGGCATACAACCCTGAGATGTAGGCGGAAGGTAGCAAGCTGAAGGGAGATTAATGAAGTGGACTGTGCAGGTTCTTTTTGAAAAACTCTCCTCTTTGTGCTCATTTGCATGGAAAACCAGCATGCAAATGCTGCTCAATAGCCACAGCTGAACTGGTCTTATGAGGCTAGGATTGGAGAACTCCGTGTAAGGATGGATACTGGTTAGCACTTGGTCCTTCAAAAGGGGTGCTGATGCCAGCACCCCTTTTGAAATTACTCCAGACTATTCTTGTTTTGGCCCCAGACCACAAATCCCAGACTTGATTTGACCATTTGGGTTACCTTTAAACCTCAAATCAGCCCACCGCTTGCCCTATTCATTCTGGTGTCTTTTGTCTGCTATTTCTCTGTTCATCCACAGTGGCATCTCTAATTTGACACCTGCTGCATCACTCCTGCCCTTCTGACTCCAGACTTCGGCTTTGTCTTTCTGGCCCAATGTTAATTGTTACCTTTAGCCTCCCTCCTTCTACATGACCCAAAGTGGCCACCACTTATTATTCAGGGTGCTTTTTTCCCCAGTCCACTGCCTTATAAAGTGGCGCTGGACACAGCTGCTGCAAAGCATTGGCTTGTACCCTGGGGATTGCTTTTCTTTTAAGCAGCATTGAAATTTCACTGAAAGATTTTCATTGAACATTCATGTGATTGACTGTGTACAACATAGAGAGGTAAAGTGAAAGTGAAAATAGGGTTTATGAATTTTAGAGAGTGTGGGATAAAGTATAGCCCCAAGTGCATGAATCCTTTAATTATGAAGATGATATTGAACACTTACCACCACCCCTTTTCAGGGGAGAAATCTGAGGTCCAGGATGTTTGTGTCCTTGAATTTATGTGGTAAATCAATAGAGCTGGGAAGACATCTTGGGTCCTGGGCCCTAATGTCTCTTGATCACCAAATCTACAAGTTGATATATGAAACACTTGGTCTAGCCAACTACTTGGGGTCATGAAGATAAAAATAAGTCCAACTATGTCAGCAAACATTGGAGTACTAATCTATGAAACAAATCATCCTCAGTAATTACCTGTTAAACATGTTCCTGTGTGCAAAAAAGAAAATGTATTTTCCATATAATTTCTGGCCCACTAACTGTTGTCCTTCTTAAAAACAGCCCTATTGGATGCATCCTGCTGTTTTAAAGGGAACTAACTTCCTGTCTCAAAGGCCAAAATATTTTTTTATTATCTATGTTTTAATATACCGTGATATGAAAATAATACTTCCTCTCCCCCAATATATTTCATTTTAGAAATACATGTTTACCCAAATAGAAAGATATCTGTATGCCAAGTCAAAATATTCTGAATATTTCTGGTAATAACAGTGTGGCTATAAGACCATAAGATTAACTAGATTTGAGGTAGAGTTCTTTTTCCTTATGTATTGTTTCAGAATTAATAGGTTTTATTGATTTTTATCCTCCTTTTTATCATGGTGACTTTGTATAGATAACTTTTGGTCTGTTAACATTACTTCTATCTCTGTAGAGTAACCCTTTGCTCCCTGGAAATTAATGGATTTAACATTTGATTAAAAGAAAACTAACCCATTGAATTTAATACCACCTGCCTTCACAGGGAAAGCGGAGAAGATAAAAGCTCCTGTGACACCTTGGGTAGAAGGACATGGAGTGGTGGTCTTGAGGAGGAGAACAAAGGAATGAAACCAATTTGCTTCCTCAGGCGGCATAGATAACAGGTCTTTATCTTTAAAAGAAGAAGGAATCTCTGTGGCTGGATTGAGATACAGGCACAAGAGTTTTCACTTGTATTACTTAGTTGATTTGAGGGAAAGTTATTTATCTTTTCTTAGCTTCAGTTTTCCCATCTGTAAAAGGAGCATAATAAAAGTGTAGATGGTTACAAATGCATAGATGGTTGTGAAAGTTTTCCGTGACATGAGCACATCTGGCTCGTAGGAGGTGAAAGTGATTTATTATTTACTATTTTAGAGGGAACCAAGGGGCGGCATCCCTGGCTACACACCTCACGGGTGGGAGGAAGTTCCAGGGTGTGTCAGGGAAGCTGATGCAGGAATGGTGTTAGGGAGATTAACGGCAGGTGCTACCTTCTTTGGAGATGAGCTCGCAGGATGAGGTTTGCTTCCTCAGTTAAGACAACTCATATAAAATACTGTAGTCAATGTGGATGGCTCTGAGGGCCAGCTTAGAGGTTATATGGTTACTCGGCGCCTTGAGACTGTCCTGTTTCTGGGGTTACCCACCAGGCAGAAGGGCCCAGGTAGCACCATAAATACCGTATGGGCCACTCTCTATTTTCAAAGATTAAGTTTCTGTAAAGTATATAGATATTAATATTGAAACAGCCCAACCATTATTTAATTTTTATGATTCAGAAGGCACTTTATGATTTAACGTCATTGTTTTATATCTCTCTCTATATCTATTATAATAACAGGCACATGCCATTGTGTAATATATCAGATATTCAGAAGTGATGGTTCATAAAAAACTGGTAATTTTTACCATTACTAGCATTTTATGAGTTCGTATGTATATGTGTATAAACTAAATCTCAAATGATAGCCAAAGTCTGTTATCCTGCTCTGAATATATGTAAGCAATTTGCTTACAGATTTTTGCTGATTTTAGATTTAGTATTTTGATGTGAGTATTCTATTCAGAAATTAGGCTGATTGGGCTTCCCTGGTGATGCAGTGGTTAAGAATCCGCCTGCCAATTCAGGGAACACGGGTTCGAGCCCTGGTCCGGGAAGATCCCACATGCCACGGAGCAACTAAGCCCGTGCGCCACAACTACTGAGCCTGTGCTCTAGAGCCCGCGAGCCACAACTACTGAGCCTGTGTGCCACAACTACTGAAGCCCGTGCGCCTAGAGCCCGTGCTCTGCAACAAGAGAAGCCACCACATTGAGAAGCCCGCGCACCACAACGAAGAGCAGCCCCTGCTCGCTGCAACTAGAGAAAGCCCTGCGTGCAGCAATGAACCCAACACAGCCATAAATAAATAAATAAATAAAAATTAGGCTGACAAATTGGAAACCAGACTGTCAAGCTAAGCAGAAAGTGCACCTCAATTGTTTTTTGCGTTGGGTCACTGATAATCACAGATACTTCTCTGGTGTTTGCATGGGCCAGGCACTTTACTCTTCCAAGTGTTTTACTCATTTTTCACAACAACTGCATGAAACAAGGGCTGTTATTTCCCCCTTTGACAGAGGAGTAAACTGAGGCAAAGAAGATCCATTAGCTCAAGCTCACACGGTTGCTAAGCGCTGGAGCTGGGATTGAAACCCAGGCTCTAGAAGCCACGCCCTCAGCCACCCATGTAATGCCTCTCAGCTTACGGGCTCCTGAGGCGAGATGGGTTCTCTCATCAGATCATATTATGACCAAATCATATGCTTTATTTGCCGGGGTTTCATCATCCTACCAACTTTTGAAAAGCCTTTGCTTGGTTTCCTCATCTTCTGGGGTGTGGGGTAGAGCTGGTACAGGCAGCACCAAGGGAGCAGGGGAGGCTCCACCAAGATTGTTGCTGCCCACAAAAGGCAGGTAGAGGGACAGGGGAGCAAGTGCTGTCAGCGCTTCCAGAGTGGCTCTTCCAAACTGAAAGTGGAAACTAAGTGAACAGAAATGGGACATGGTAAGAGGATGGAAAGAAATCTACCTGGAGGATTGTGCAAAGCTAAAAAGGGGGAGGGCAGCAAGGGTAAAAATAAAAGAAGAAATCAGGGAAAAGGACCATCTTAAGGGGGAAATGTTAGGCTAAAGGGTGTTCCTGATTTCTGCAGAGGACCCAACTTATTTCTGGCTGCAGTGCAAGTCAACCTGGGCATGTCTTCATTTTTAGGGAAGAATATATATTGCATAGGGATTAAGCATACTCTAGAGCAGTGATTTTTAATCAGAAACAGTTTTTGACCCTCAGGGGACATTTGCAAATGTCTAGAGACATTTTTGGTTGTTACAACTTGGAGACAGGTGCTACTGTCATCTAGTGGGTAGAGGCCAGAGATACTGTTAAACATCCGACAATGTATAGGCAGCCCTCTATAACAAAGAATTATCTAGCCTACAATGTTAATGGTGCCAATTTTGAGAAACCCTACTCTAGAGCTAGACTTCCTGGTTTCAAGTACTGGCTTTGCCACTTACTATTTGTGTGACTGGGGAAAAGAGTCTGCCTCTGTGCCTCAGTTTCCTCATCTGTAAAATGGGATGATGGTAAGACCCTATTTCATATAAAATAAATAAAGGTACACCTTCATTTTATGGAAGACAAAGCAGTGCCAACAGGGAGATCAGCTCGGTGCTTTGTGACCACCGAGAGGGGTGGGATAGGGAGGGTGGGAGGGAGGGAGATGCAAGAGGGAGGAGATATGGGGATATATGTATAGCTGATTCACTTTGTTATAAAGCAGAAACTAACACACCATTGTAAAGCAATTTTAGTCCAATAAAGATGTTTTTAAAAAAACACACACAAAAAAAGCAGTGCCAAATAAGTCATGATATTCTTTTTTTTTTTAACATCTTTATTGGAGTATAATTGCTTTACAATGGTGTGTTAGTTTCTGCCTTAAAACAAAGTGAATCAGTTTTACATATACATATGTTCCCATATCTCTTCCCTCTTGCATCTCCCTCCCTCCCGCCCTCCTCTAGGTGGTCACAAAGCACAGAGCTGATCTCCCTGTGCTATGCGGTTGCTTCCCACTAGCTATCTATTTTACATTTGGTAGTGTGTATATGTCCATGCCACTCTCTCACTTTGTCACATCTTACCCTTCCCCCTCCCCAGATCCTCAAGTCCATTCTCTAGTAGGTCTGTGTCTTTATTCCCGTCTTGCCACTAGATTCTTCATGACTTTTTTTTTTCCCTTAGATTCCATATATATGTGTTAGCATACGGTATTTGTTTTTCTCTTTCTGACTTACTTCACTCTGTATGAGGGACTCTAACTCCATCCACCTCACTACAAATAACTCCATTTCGTTTCTTTTTATGGCTGAGTAATATTCCATTGTATATATGTGCCACATCTTCTTTATCCATTCATCCGATGATGGACACTTAGGTTGCTTCCATGTCCTGGCTATTGTAAATAGAGCTGCAGTGAACATTGTGGTACATGACTCTTTGTGAACTATGGTTTTCTCAGGGTATATGCCCAGTAGTGGGGTTGCTGGGTCATATAAGTCATGATATTCTATGGATTGTACAATGCATCTCTACTTCAGGGATAATAAATGTGAAAATAAACACATAAATGTCTTAGAATTGATAACATATGGTATGACCTGTTTAATAGGTTTTTGGAAACATTAAATGGATGTGGTTTCTTAGTTCTTGGCGCGCACGGTGCTATATGAGTTTTAGGGGCAATGGGAATGAAGAAGGGAGGTTTCCTTTTCCTTCTTCCCCCTCAGTTCCCTGTTTGCTGTTAATGAACCTAGGAGAGCCAGTGCCCCGGGACTTTATCTATAACAGAGCATATATTCTGGATCCTGGTTAACAGCTCCAAGTGCAACAAAATAAAAGAGCCAACTATGAAGCCCTAGAGAGTCCAGGCAGTCGATGGTCCCAGGTGTGATAGGAAGGGTGGCTGCAGTCATTCCTCAGATGAGAGGGCATGGAGCCTTATTTAGAGAGTCTGGTGGCATGTTTATGGTACTAGAGGATATTCAAGGAGCTGTGTTTTCCTCTGACAATGATTTGACTAAGTCACTGATAACCAATGTGTAGAAATAGCCATGGTGGCCAAAGCCATTTATTTACCTAGTTATAATTGGATACTGACATCTGAGTAACCATCTAAGAGAATTTAGGTTACATTTTTAAGAAGTTTTCTGTCTTTGGCTCGTTTTCCTATTTCTCAGTGATGATAACCACATTTTTATATTTTAGTGGGTATTCCATTAGGATTCTGGGGGAGAGAGTTATACAATTTGTGGGTGCAAAATACTGTCTTAAAATGGGAAATTCATGTGGAACTTCTGAAGAATGAAAAGCTCTCAAGCAACTGTTTTATCAGGAGCTATAGCTTCTGTGCTAAACTTTTGCATCCTTTCTATCCCAAACATTGCAGTGAAGAATCTGAGAGAGAAATTTAGCACAAGAGAACTGCCAGCCAAATCAACTCATTCATTCAGTCAGTTATTCATTCAGTTGTTTATTCACTTATAGGACATTTGTTAAGCACCTACCATGTGTTCGTCACTGGAGTTACAAAGATGAATAAGAGTTCAGGGTCTTTATTAAAAAATCCACATAGCCGTATCTTGTTCTTTTTTAAATTTTATTTTTCTTTAAAATGGTAATAGGAACTCCTGCTGTTGCTAAGTTTTAAATTGCTTCCAAACCCTGTTTGCTTCTTGAGTAGAGGCTGATAAGTTAACTATAATCACTACAACTCTGCTATGTAAGAGTGCAAAAGAGTGATTGTATCACAGGAAAATGGAGGCAGTAGGAGACGTATATTAAGAGAGTTATTGCAAGGAACAGGATTACTCAGTTCTGGGGGCTGGCTAGGTAAGTCCAAAATCTACAAGGAGGGCAGCCTGGAACTCTCAGATACAGCTGAAGCTGATGTCCATAGGCAGAATTTATTTTTATTCTGGGAAGCCTCAGTTCTGCTTTTAAGGTTTTCAAACTATCTAATGTAATTTACTTTATTAAGTCAACTGATTATAGACTTTAATCACATTTACAAAGTACCTAGATCAGTGTTTGATTGAAAAATTAGGGACTAGCCTAGCCAAGTTGACACATCAAAGAGACCTTCACGGTAATGTTTGAAAGAAATTTGTTTTAAATTGTATATTTAAATGAATAAGTGTGAATAAGTATGAATAAGTATAAGTAATGAATAGCCAGAGTATATCCATCCACTATTAATTTTCTAATGGTACTTTGACATTATTACATTATTTGAGCTGTATTTATAAAGCATCAGTTAATTGATAGAGTCAATGAAATGAAAAAAAAGATGCCTTTTTGCATCAGTTTGGTCAGTTTATAAATTAAGGTTTAAAATGTATAACTAGTTGTGTCAGCATTTTGAGGACACAGTCTCTGGCTGCTAATATTTCTCTTCTTCACTTCAGTTCATTCATTGGATGGCAGTGTTTGTAATACTGGGCATGGTCTTTGAGATCTAATTTTAACTTGGGAAATTTACAAATCAAAATTTAAGATTATTCTATCTCAAACTCGAGAAGCTAAATAAGAATATGATCATGGTGTTTAGTTTATTTTAGTATGTCTTATTCATTTGTTTAGTCATTTGTTAAATCATCCAATCTATATTATTTGTTGAATAATGATTTAAAACACAGGCTCTGGAGTCAGATGCCATCACTTTCTAGGGGTATGACCTCGGCAGAGTTAAACTAAACCTTTTTTTTTTCATTGTGAAATAGGAATAATAATATTAGCTACTTCATAGATTTGTTTTGAGAACTAAATGAGGTTATCCTGCAAAGTCAGAGTAGTTACTTCTTCAGGTCATGGAACTGACTTTCAGTCTTTGTATGTCTTGGCACGGCACAGAGACTGGCAAAGTCATACAAACTGACCATTGCAACACACTGTGATGTACCCATTGGTGGTGGATGTCCAGAGTGTGGTGGAAACACATTGGAATGAGAATCCCTGCGTACTCTGACTGCACAGGGACGTTTTGGCCCTCCACTTGCCACACAGAGAGTGAACCTTAGCACCACCTTCAAAACTTGGCATTGAGATTAATGACATGATAAAAGAGGAACTGTTTCATCAAGAAGCAACAGTTAAAGACAACGATATTGAATCTTTGCATGGAAAGTCAGGTCCATTACCTCAAGAACTAAAATTAAAGATCCTAAAGAAATTTCTAGGTTGTAGAGCAATATTATGAAATGACTGAATATCACTTTCTTAGGGATTTACCTACTGAGAGTTGTCAAATGACATCAAGATTATACAATAGGTGTCCTGTAATTAAATCATTGTGTGGTTACTGGCTTCATTTTAACTTCGTCTTTAAATTATTGTTTTACATCTTTCTCTCTTCCCTACCCCCCTTTTCCCCTTGCACTCGTCTATTTTTTTTCCATAAGGTTTTATTTTGCTCTAGTTATTTGGCTGTATATAAATACTTCTTACTTGTAGGAGTAATTTTCACCTGTTCCCCAGTGATTTCTGATGTTGAAAGTAAATGACTCTGTCAAGTATATTTTCAAAGAACTTCGCGCAGAGACGTTAACTCACTTTATGAATGCCTTCGTGTAAGAGATATTTTCCAGCTATGTATAATAAATCTGCTTATATCTTTGGGATATTTTTTCACATTCACAGATTTTATTGTTTTCTATTAGATTAATTTTTACCCTAAAATAAATTGCCTACCAATGAGTTGCAATACATTAACTTTCAATGAAGAATGAAATGAAAGGGAGGAATATAAAATTATAAATAGATGTGTAAATGGCATTATTCTAACAACAGGAGACTTAACATAGTCTAGTTTGTGGGACATGTGATTACATTCCCATCGTTGTTCACAGGCTGAACAGCCTCACAACAGTTCATATAACCCTTTTCGTTAGGCTCGTGTTCCATAAAATGGGACTCAAACACCTGCTTCCCATTAAGTTTTACAGGTTCAAATTTATTACATACCTTTTATGCTTGCCGACTTTTCTCGGTGCTAGTCTCTGTATAGAAGGAGTTATGAGTCACAGTCAACCCTATCTATGGAGGCCTGTATGGTTTGGGAAGGGAAGAATTGTGCACAGGAATGCAGATGAGGCTAGATTCCCATATAATATTACTTGGATGCCACTTTTCTTGCTCTCTACTTCCTTGGAAAAGGATATTTATCTTGCTTTTACCTGTAGGTTCAGAACTTCTCACTCTCTGAGGTTATTTTTGACTACACACACACACACACTCATGACATTCATGACATATCTATTAGGAGGTGGTTGGCTCACTCTCAAAATCTATTCTTGCTCTTCAGTTTAGCCCTCTCTCTTTCTTTTAAAATTCTGCCTTGCCTCATAGTTATTTATATACCTAGCAGAGTACCTAGCACAAAGTATGCACACACAGCAGCTACTGAGGGTTTAAAAGCACTGTGCTAAACTCTCTACATAAGTTATTTTATGTAATTATCACCTAACCTATGACGTAGATGCTCTTATCATCCCTATTTTACCAAAGAAGAAATGGAAATATTGGGAGTTTGAAAAACTTTGTTCAAGGTTATACAACTAGTAAATGGAAAAGCTAGGCTTTGGATCAGAAGGCTTTATACTCCGAATACCACATTCTGGACTGCTGGGCTGTCCCTTCTCTTGTTCACTCACTGGTGCATGAGTCAATGCTCGTCTCCAACACTCAACTGGAAGCTTCTTGCATCTTTTCTCTCTATAGCCTATATGGCACCTGCCATGGACTTGGCAGCAACAAATACTGTTGACTCAACAGTACACTTGGCCAAGGGCATGGCGATTTCTGATCTACACATCTTCCTATATCAAGACCAACCAAAAGAAAGTGCATTTCACTGTACAGCTAATATATTTAAAGCAAAAGCAAAGACAGGATTCACAGATTGATTGCCATCCGAGTATAAACTTATACTGTAATATAAAAAGTTAACATGCTCTTAGGAATTATTAAGAGAAGTTGATATTTGAGAGATAATAACTAATTAGAAACTCTTGATGCTAACACTTTGAAAAGAGCCTGAAGAAACTAGAAGATTTGTGTAAGAATGAGTGAGATGATTAAGGCTGTTAAATGTGGTATTTGTGAAGAAATGACTTGAGAATATTTAACATAGAGAGAAGAAGGTTATGGTTACATAATGACTTCAAATATAAGAAGATTTAAAAAGAAACTGCTAGTGATCCATTTTGTATTCAATTTACACCCAAGAGAAAATGTACTTAAAGTAAAATGTTTGGTTTCACATTTATTATTCATCCAACATAATTTACTTAATGTCCACTGTGATCAACCACAAAGGCTTTAAAAGAAGATAAAAATTTGTTCACATTAAGTTATATAGTTGCAACTGTCCGTTGAAGTGGCAAAATGTTTCCTGACTCTGACGTGTAGACGGAAGTTATTTTACAGATCCTTGCATAGCATAATTTTGCAAGAAAAGGCACAACCTTTTCAATAGACATTTTTTTTAAACATCTTTATTGGAGTATAATTGCTTTACAATGTTGTGTTAGTTTCTGCTTTATAGCAAAATGAATCAGCTATATATATACATATATCCCCATATCTCCTCCCTCTTGCCTCTACCGCCCACCCTCCCTATCCCACACCTCTAGGTGGTCACAAAGCACTGAGCTGATCTCCCTGTGCTATGCGGCTGCTTCCCACTAGCTATCTGTTTTACGTTTGGTAGTGTATATATGTCCATGCCACTCCCTCACTTCATCCCAGCTTAACCTTCGCCCTCCCTGTGTACGCAAGTCCATTCTCTAAGTCTGCATCTTTATTCCTGTCCTGCCCCTAGGTTCTTCAGAAGCACTTTTTTTTTTTTTTTAGATTCCATATATATGTGTTAGCATATGGTACTTGTTTTTCTCTTTCTGACTTACTTCACTCTGTATGACAGACTCTAGGTCCATCCACCTCACTACAAATAACTCCGTTTCGTTTCTTTTTATGGCTGAGTGATATTCCATTGTATATATGTGCCACATCTTCTTTATCCATTCATCTGTCGATGGACACTTAGGTTGCTTCCATGTCCTGGCGATTGTAAATAGAGCTGCAATGAACATTGTGGTACATGACTCATTTTGAATTATGGTTTTCTCAGGGTATATGCCCAGTAGTGGGATTGCTGGGTCGTATGGTAATTCTATTTTTAGTGTTTTAAGGAACCTCCATACTGTTCTCCATAGTGACTGTATCAATTCACATTCCTACCAACAGTGCAAGAGGGTTCCCTTTTCTCCACACCCTCTCCAGCATTTATTGTTTGTAGATTTTTTGATGATAGCCATTCTGACTGGTGTGAGGTGATACCTCATTGTAGTTTTGATTTGCATTTCTCTAATGATTAGTGATGTTGAGCATTCTTTCATGTGTTTGTTGGCAATCTGTATATCTTCTTTGGAGAAATGTCTGTTATAGTAGCCTGTCATCTGCAAACAGTGACAGCTTTATTTCTTTTCTGATTTGGATTCCTTTTATTTCTTTTTCTTCTCTGATTGCTGTGGCTAACACTTCCAAAACTATGTTGAATAATAGTGGTGAGAGTGGACAACCTTGTCTTCTTCCAGATCTTAGAGGAAATGGTTTCAGTTTTTCACCATTGAGAGTGATGTTGGTTGTGGTTTTGTCATATATGGCCCTTACTATGGTGAGGTAAGTTCCCTCTATGCCTACTTTCAGGAGGGTTTTTATCATAAATGGGTGCTGAATTTTGTCAAAAGCTTTTTCTGCATCTATTGAGATGATCATATGGCTTTTGTCCTTCAATTTTTAATATGGTTTATCACAGTGATTGATTTGCATATATTGAAGAATCCTTGCATTCCTGGAATAAACCCCACTTGATCATGGTGTATGATCCTTCTAATGTGCTGTTGGATTCTGTTTGCTAGTATTTTGTTGAGGATTTTTACATCTATGTTCATCAGTGATATTGGCCTCTAGTTTTCTTTTTTTGTGACATCTTTGTCTGGTTTTGGTTTCAGGGTGATGGTGGCCTCGTAGAATGAGTTTGGGAGTGTTCCTCCCTCTGCTATATTTTGGAAGAGTTTGAGAAGGATAGGTGTTAGCTCTTCTCTAAATGTTTGATAGAATTCGCCTGTGAAGCAATCTGGTCCTGGGCTTTTGTTTGTTGGAAGATTTTTAATCACAGGTTCAATTTCAGTGCTTGTGATTGGTCTGTTTATATCTTCCAATTCTTCCTGGTTCAGTCTCGGAAGGTTGTGCTTTTCTAAGAATTTGTCCATTTCTTCCAGGTTGTCCATTTTATTGGCATATAGCTGCTTGTGGTAATCTCTCATGATCCTTTGTATTTCTCAGTGTCAGCTGTTACTTCCTTTTCATTTCTAGTTCTGTTGATTTGAACAGAATCTTCCTTTTTTTCTTGATGAGTCTGGCGAATGGTTTATCAATTTTGTTTGTCTTCTCAGAGAACCAGCTTTTAGTTTTTTTGATCTTTGCTATTGTTTCCTTCATTTCTTTTTCCTTTATTTCTGATCTGATCTTTATGATTTCTTTCCTTCTGCTAACTTTGGGGGTTTTTTGTTCTTCTTTCTCTAATTGCTTTAGGTGTAATGTTAGGTTGTTTATTTGAGATGTTTCTTGTTTCTTGAGGTAGGACTGTATTGTTATAAACTTCCCTCTTAGAACTGCTTTTGCTGCATCCCATAGGTTTTGGGTCATCGTGTTTTCATTGTCATTTGTTTCTAGGTATTTTTTGATTTCCTCTTTGATTTCTTCAGTGACCTCTTGGTTATTTAGTAGTGTATTGTTTAGCCTCCATGTGTTTGTATTTTTTACAGATTTTTTTCCTGTAATTGATATCTAGTCTCATAGCGTTGTGATCGGAAAAGATACTTGATACGATTTCAATTTTCTTAAATTTACCGAGGCTTGATCTGTGACCCAAGATATGATCTATCCTGGAGAATGTTTCATGAGCACTTGAGAAGAAAGTGTATTCTTTTGTTTTTGGATGGAATATCCTATAAATATCAATTAAGTCCATCTTGTTTAATGTATCATGTAAAGCTTGTGTTTCCTTATTTATTTTAATTTTGGATAATCTGTCCATTGGTGAAAGTGGGGTGTTGAAGTCCCCTACTATGATTGTGTTACTGTCCATTTCCCCTTTTATGGCTGTTAGCATTTGCCTTATGTATTGAGATCCTCCTATGTTGGATGCATAAATGTTTACAATTGTTATATTTTCTTCTTGGATTGATCCCTTGATCTTTATGTAGTGTCCTTCTTTGTCTCTTGTAATAGTCTTTATTTTAAAATCTATTTTGTCTGATATGAGAATTGCTCCTCCAGCTTTCTTTTGATTTCCATTTGCATGGAATATCTTTTTCCATCCCCTCACTTTCTATCTGTATGTGTCCCTAGGTCTGAAGTGCGTCTCTTGTAGAAAGCATATATATGGTCTTGTTTTTGTATGCATTCAGCCGGTCTATGTCTTTTGGTTGGAGCATTTAATCCATTTACATTAAAGGTAGTTATCAATATGTATGTTCCTACTACCATTTTCTTAATTGTTTTGGGTTTGTTATTGTAGGTCTTTTCCTTCTCTTGTGTTTCCTGCTTAGAGAATTTCCTTTAGCATTTGTTGTAAAGCTGGTTTGGTGGTGCTGAATTCTCTTAACTTTTGCTTGTCTGTAAAGGTTCTAATTTCTCCGTCGAATGTGAATGAGATCCTTGCTGGGTGGAGTAATCTTGGTTGTAGATTTTTCTCTTTCATAACTTTAAATATGTCCTGCCGCTCCCTTCTGGCTTGCAGAGTTTCTGCTGAAAGATCAGCTGTTAACCTTATGTGGATTCCCTTGTATGTTATTTGTTGTTTTTCCCTTGCTGCTTTTAATATTTTTTCTTTGTATTTAATTTTTGATAATTTGATTAATATGTGTCTTGGCGTGTTTCTCCTTGAATTTATCCTGTATGGGACCCTCTGCACCTCCTGGACTTGATTAACTATTTCCTTTCCCATATTAGGGAAGTTTTCAACTACAATCTCTTCAAATATTTTCTCAGTCCCTTTCTTTTTCTCTTCTTCTTCTGGGACCCCTATAATTTGAACGTTGGTGCATTTAATGTTGTCCCAGAGGTCTCTGAGACTGTCCTCAATTCTTTTCATTCTTTTTTCTTTATTCTGCTCTGTGGTAGTTATTTCCACTATTTTATCTTCCAGGTCACTTATCCGTTCTTCTCCCTCAGTTATTCTGCTATTGATTCCTTCTGTAGAATTTTTAATTTCATTTATTGTGTTGTTCATCTCTGTTTGTTTGCTCTTTAGTTCTTCTAGGTCCCTGTTAAACGTTTCTTGTATCTTCTCCGTACTATTTCCAAGATTTTGGATCATCTTTACTATCATTACTCTGAATTCTTTTTCAGGGAGACTGCATATTTCCTCTTCATTTGTTTAGTCTGGTGGGTTTTTACCTTGCTCCTTCATCTGCTGTGTATTTCTCTGTCTTCTCATTTTGCTTAACTTACTGTGTTTGTGGTCTCCTTTTCTCAGGCTGCAGGTTCATATTTCCATTTGTTTTTGGTGTCTGCCTCCAGTGGCTCAGGTTGGTTCAGTGGGTTGTGTAGGCTTCCTGGTGGAGGAGACTGGTGACTGTGTTCTGGTGGATGAGGCTGGATCTTGTCTTTCTGGTGGGCAGGACTGCATCCAGTGGTGTGTTTTGGGGTGTCTGACCTTATTGTGATTTTAGGGAGCCTCTCTGTTATGGGTGGGGTTGTGTTCCTGTCTTGCTAGTTGTTTCACGTAGGGTGTCCAGCACTGTAGCTTCCTGGTCGTTGAGTGGAGCTGGATCTTAGTGTTAAGATGGAGATCTCTGGGAGAGCTTTTGCCGTTTGATATTACATGGAGCTGGGAGGTCTGGTGGACCTATGTCCTGAACTCGGCTATCCCACCTTAGAGGCACAGGCCTGACACCCGGCTGGAGCACCAAGACCCTCTCAGCCACACGGCTAACATGGGAAAGGAAATAGTCACCCAAGTCCAGGAAGCACAGAGAGTCCCATTCAGGACAAACCCTCTTTTCTTTTCCTTTGTGCTTCGTCTGGTTTCACTTGCTCATAGGGAGCCACGGACAGAGGCCTCACACCAGCCCTTCAGACCAGAGTTCCTGGTGCAGAACCGCTCTGCCGACACCTCAGCTCAAGACCGTGTGCAGAAGCGCCATGCACAGGGCGATGCGATTCAAGATGGTGGCAGTGGGCTGTGTGCCTCAATTGACATTTTCATCTCTAAAATTTTTCTTAAAATAGGTGGCATAATATTTTATCTTAATTCAGTTTTTTTCCAGGCAGTCAAGGTAACAAAGTCCAAGTCTACTGATATCTGATTATATATTATAGTGACAATACTTAGTTAATCTATAAAAATAGAGATGTTCTCTCTTATTTGGATGTCTGGAACCAAATAGAACATTGTCAACTTGTGACCTATTTGCTTTTGTCTCCTTGGGTCTAGAATAATGTGTAGCACATTAGCAGTCTTCAAATGTTCATTAAATTAAATGGAAGCAATCATTTGATATCTTGCAGTGAACTCACACCATTAGGCTACGAGCAATATGAGACCAAGATCCATGTCAGATTCCTCTGTTGTTCTCCACAGTGTCTCACATAGTATCTAGCCTACAGTAAGTTATGTTCATTTAATATATAAAAGAATAAATTTTTTAGGGACTTCCCAGGTGACGCAGTGGTTAAGAATCCGCCTGCCAATGTGGGGGACACGAGTTCGAGCCCTTTTCCGGGAAGATCCCACATGCCATGGAGCAACTAAGCCCATGCACCACAACTACTGAGCCTGCGCTCTAGAGCCTGCAAGCCACAACTACTGAGCCCGCACGCCTAGAGCCCATGCTCTGCAACAAAGAGTAGACCCCACTCGCCACAACTAGAGAAAGCCTGCGCACAGCAATGAAGACCCAGCGCAGCCAAAAATAAAAATAAAATTAATTAATTAATTTTAAAAAAGGAATAAATTTTTTAAAAATTCAGCATAGTTTTTGCCAAGTTTTTCCATTAAATAATAATTAGGTAATATATTCAACTACTAATTAAGGTGCTCCTAGTTTATGATGATAAAAATCATCTCATCAACAAATATGGTCAGTAGACAGAGCGTCCAAATCACTTCCATAAGCCATTTAAAATTATAGATGCGTACCATAGAGGATGGGATGCATCATTTACTGTTAAAATATTAATTTTACCCACTTCAGTTGAGATAGGAGGTCTTTATTGATTTGGTCCTTTCTCAGAAGAATGATGGGAAGTCAGTGAAGCTGGAAAAAATTCTTATTCTTAGCCATTTCTGTAGTGGGTTGAAGTAGTACTTAGCAGTGATCAATAGGAGAATAATTACACGTAAAATCTGCTTGATTCATATTTATGTGTCTGGACACACTGGATTTAGTTTAGTTTTTTTTTTCTTTTTTAAAGTGAGTGGAGATATGATATCTCCATTCAGGAGACAAAACTAACAAGTGTCATAGGACCCTAAATTTAAAAGAAATTTCTTTAATCATAAATAGATTTTTTTTTTTTTGCTTTCAGTGATTTTGCTTGCAAATTTCATGTTGTAAGAGCCATGTCTCGAAATCCAGATTCCTTGTTACCCCCAATGAGAAATGCTAGTCTCCCACTGTGATGTGTTTGAATCCATTTTGCTCCTAAATGTTATCTTTTAAATAATTTGAACTAAAAACAATCTATGCATGATTTTGTCAAAGTTTCATTAGAATGATTAGTTCACTAAAGTTTAAAGTTGTTTCTCTTTGCTTTTCCATTTTGTTCTGTGCTTCTCTTTGGTGCATATCAAACCAAGAGATGAAATGATTTATTTTCTATTGCCTAGTCCTGGGTCAATCCAGGTTGAATTCAGCTTCTGCCGTGTGGGTTGGTGTGGAGCTGGAAGGACAAGCATTTTCCAAAAGACTATATATAAAGCCCTCTATGTTCTTGTGTACTGAGAAGGTTGCTCATGAAATTGAGAAAATTCCCACTCTGTTTGAATTTTCTCATGAGCATAAGTTCACTGCTCTACTTAAGTATAAATAGGAAAACCAAGATTGTGGGTCAAAAAAGTTTAAGAGGGAAATGATCACTTTCTCTCTTGTCTCAATCTTATTTTTCTCAAAGATAGAGATAACCAAAGAAGAGCTGATTATTACATAAGCATTAATGCCTGCCTTTTTTTTTTTTAATGTCTGAAACATTTATATTAACATATTTCCATACATATTTCCAATGCCTGCCTTTTGATTAAAGTTGTAAATGTAATTTCCTTGACATCCCATGAGCAAATGTAAAACGTGATTAGATTGTAATAATAAATGAGTTTGGACAATTATTTTCCTGTTTGACTCAGGCTGCTGTCTTTGGAGAAATCTCCCTTAAGGAAGCAGTCTTCCCACTTCATACTTTGACTTTGAAGCTTTGGCAGAAGAATGGACTATCCTGATATTTAAATTCTTACAATTATTACGTGATATATAGACTGACTAGAGTATCTAGTGCTCAAAGATTTGCATGTTTTACAATGAATATTAATGCAGAAATTGACCTAAGAATCTGGCCTTATGGTATTTGAGTGCCATTTACAATTCGCTGGGGTACTGATGTATGAAAAGTTGGATTGTTAGAATTTCTTACCAGTTGAATTAATTTATTTTATCAGCAGTGTCGGTAAGATTAAATATCTTTTTCTTGTATTTCATGGCATATTTGTGAAAACAGAAATCTCTGGACTCTAGCACCTAGCAGGAAATAAAATACAATTTATTAAAAATTTTAATCATTGCATATTTCTTCAGATATTTTTCTGTGCTCTAGGGAAAGATTTATTTTGGTATTTTAAAACAACTTATTTGTAGCATCCTATGACCCCAGTATTTGCAAGAGCTTTATTTCCTTTCAAAAAGTTCTTTTTTCTTGAAAACAAATTAAATATTTTTGTTAGAAATGGAATGGTTTTATAAAAATTACTGATCACTATTAGTGCCTTCATTCCTTGTTAATGATTACATCCTTAAGAAAGGTTAGTATAGCTTTGACCTTATTACACATTAGTGCATTAAGTTTATTTGTTCAAATAAAACATGAGATTATAAAATATTACAATATGTAACAGAAAAAAAAGTAGCACTCTGATTCTAGAATTGTCATACTTGTTTGGTATTTTCAGCATTTGGTTTGGGAAGGCAAGAAAGGTCTCATATGGATTCTGTAAAGTAATTGATAAGTGTGTATACTTACCCATTTCACTTATGTTATGAACATCTTTCAATGTTGATAAATATTATAAATAATTATACTGTATGTTCTATAGTTTTAAATTTCATGTTTTATAATTATAATACATAATAATAAAAATTGAAGATTCCCCACTGTATGGCATTGCAATAATATAGTTAATCAATTCTTATTAGTGGAAACTTTTTTGTTTCCCATCTTTGCTGCTATAAGGAGTACACTGATAAACATCTTTACAGATGAATATTTCTGAATTTTCTTATTTATTTTTAATAGGTTGAATAAGTAGAAGGGAAATTGTTAAATCAAAGGATACCATATTTTTCAAATTCTGACAAACCTCACGCAATTACTCGAGAAGCTCATAATAATTTTATAGACCTACCGGTGACTTACGAGAGCAACGATTTCCCCCTATGCTTCTCTGCACTGAGTTTTATTATTGTTTAATATTCTAGCCAATTTAATAAGTAAAATGGAATCTCAGTGAAATATTAATTGCACTTCTCAGGTTCAGCGGTTTTTCTAGGCTTGTTTATATTGATACTTTATCTTTTGTGAATTATTTTTGTACATTTTCTTTGCATGTTCTCCATAAAAAGCATGTTTGTGTTTTTCATTGATTTAAAAAAATCTTTTAGAAATAATCCTTTCTTATAATATGTTATAAATAGATTTTTCTCATTTCATGATACAACTTTAAACCTTTTGCAATGATAAGTTTTTAGTTGTTTGTTTGGTCTGTTGGTCTATTACTATCATGTTTGCAAACTTTGATGCCATGCTTAGAAAAGCGTACTCCCACTCCCAAAGTAAACAAATATACACCTTACACTTACTTTGAGTATTTGCATGTGTTCATTTTTCTACATTTAAATCTTTAGTCAGTTGGGAAAATATTTTGGTGTAAGGTGCAAAATATTCACCTATCTTAATTCTTTTTATACTTGCTTAGCCAATTTTTTATATACTACTTATTCAATAATTCAAACTTTTTTTTACTATTATGAAATAAATTTATCATGTATATTGTTACTATATGACTTAGTATTTTTTTCCTCGAAATTCTATTCTACTCTATCAAACTGTTTTTTCTGTATTGACAATACTGCCACGTTGTCTTTATTTTTTTATTTATTTATTTATTTATTTTTAACATTCAGAAGCAAATGATTTATTTATTTATTTTTTGGCTGTGTTGGGTCTTCGTTTCTGTGCGAGGGCTTTCTCCAGTTGCGGGGAGCGGGGGCCACTCTTCATCGCAGTGTGCAGGAGCACAGGCTCCAGACGCGTAGGCTCAGTAGTTGTGGCTCACAGGCCCAGTTGCTCCGAGGCATGTGGGATCTTCCCAGACCAGGGCTCGAACCCGTGTCCCCTTCATTGGCAGGCAGACTCTCAACCACTGCGCCACCAGGGAAGCCCTGTCTTTATTTTTTAACTTTATATTTTGATATCTTGTGGGGAAAAAATATAAAGTTACTTTTCTTTTGAGTTCTTTTTTATTTGAAATGGCTATTTCTAAAAGGTTAAAAGTTGACTATTTTAAAAAGTTTAACCTTCTACTTTTTAAATTTATTTTTTATTTATTTTTGGCTGTGTTGGGTCTTCGTTGCTGTGTGCGGGCTTTCTCTAGTTGCAGCAAGCAGGGGCTACTCTTCGTTTCGGTGCATGGGCTTCTCATTCTGGTGGCTTCTTTTGTTGCGGAGCATGGGCTCTAGGTGCACGGGCTTCAGTAGTTATAGAACATGGGCTCAGCAGTTGTAACTCGCAGGCTCTAGAGCGCAGGCTCAGTAGTTGTGGCGCACGGGCTTAGTTGCTCTGCAGCATGTGGGATGTGGGATCTTCCCAGACCAGGGCTCGAACCCGTGTCCCCTGCATTAGCAGGCGGATTCTCAACCACTGCACCACCAGGGAAGCCCTAAGCTTCTACATTAATTATAGAATAAGTTCTCAAATTCTATAACAAATTAATAGTTTATAATGTAATACAAGAAGAAATTTATTTCTTTAAAATAGTAACCTTTCCCATCCAGAAATATGATATGGATTTCAATTTATTCAATATTCATTTGATATCTGCAGTAGAATTTTTGTAGTTTTCTTCCCATGGAACCAGGGTATTTCTTTTTATATTTATTTTTAAATATTACTTATTTTTAGCTTCTGTTTGAATTTCTTTTTAGCATTTATGAAAAAGATCTTGTAGATTTTTTCTTCTGACTTACTAATTTGGTACATAATATTAATAGGTTTTAGAATATTGAACCACCTTTTGTAATGTCAGTCTCAAGAACTTATTAAACAATGGGGCTGCTGGAAAAGTTTAATTTTTAGATATTTAAAGCTGAAAATTAGACTCTGAAACAGGAAATTCTAAGGTACCCAGGATTTCAATAGAGCTCCATAGGCAGCACTCCTATTGTGTTGTGATATATCTGCAATATATGGATACATATTATATATAATATATATTATATAACATATAGATATATATATATTTATGTTTATATGTCACTGTGTTTTTGTCTCTTTCACATAAATCTTACCTTGAATGTTGAACACATAGTACATTCTTGACAGATGTTTTATTCCCAGTTATTAAATATATACTTACCATGTTTTTATAGTAAATTTTAGCTTACTGTGAATAAAAAGGATGAACTTTCTATAACTTTATCTTTTGGTGGTACTTTCACAACTTCCAGTAAAGGATAGTATATTATAGTAAAGAAATAACCAGGAAGAGAAAGCTAATGATTGATACCCAATCCTTTTTCTTGTTTTCCAGAAGATATAACCTTAAGAATGGCATATTTCAGATAAGAAAGAAAAAGCATGTGATAAGAGAATTTTCTGCGTTGGTGTGTGACTAATGATGCAACAGATGTTTAATACAAATGAGTTGATAAATAGTGTGATGAGAAAGAAATGGAAATCAATTTGAAATGTACATATAGTTATTTTTGGTATATAGTGTGTGTATAAATGAAACAAGTGTTCAATGTGTAGAAGGTTGCAGTTATGCTGAATTAGTAAGTTCTAAAGATCTGCTTATAACGTAGTGCCTAGAGTTAATATGGTATTGTGTACTTCAGAATCCGTTAAGAGGGTAGATGTTAATTGTTCTTACCACTTAAAACAAAACAAAAAGAAATAAAAACACAGGGACATACGGAAACTCTAGGAGATGTTGGATCTGTTACCTTGATGTGGTGGTTCTCATGTGTTTGCCTATGTTCAAACAAATCATATGCATTAAATAGTGCAGTTCTTTGTATATCAGTTATACATCAATAAAGCTGTTAAAAAGAAGATAAACAAACAAAAAAAACCCTCCAATTAATTATGTAAGTAGAGAGTATCTGTGATCTGCTGCAGATTTTTCTTTTTCTGTTTTATAGCTTATTTCATCCTGTGGGTTTTTTTTTTTTTTAATTGAAGAGACATATAGCCAGTGGCATTGCTTTTATCCAATAAGAATGGACAACTAAACTTGTTTTTCTTGGAGCAGGGTTTCTTGGCATTATTGACATTTCAGGCCAGATGAGACGTGGTTGTGGGGGACTTTCCTGTGCTTTATGGGATGTTTAGCAGCATCCCGGGCCTCTAATATCCTAGATGCCAGTTACACCCTCCTGTTACAACCGGAATGTCTCCAGACACTGCTGAATTTTCCTATGGGGACAAAATCTCCCCTGCTTGAGAACCACTGCCTGAGGACGAGGCAGTAAGAGTCAGTCTAATCTGATGGAAGCCTTTGGGCAAAACGAAATAGGTAATAGATTAATCTGCTTTCTTTCACTTATTGAGGGAAACACAGACATGTCCATTCTAAGGATTTTCATGTTTGTCCTCACCCCTTCCTCCTCTGCTCCATCCTTCTTTGCACCCCCTTTCTTTCTCTTTCACCTCCCTCTTTCAGCCTGCCTCTTTTTCTTCTTTTGGTCCCAGCATCCTTCTCACACATGAACTAAATTCTGTGATACTTTTTTTGTTTTAACACTTTTGTTAATAAGTGGACATTTAGGGATCTTCTGGGGCTTGCAGTATCAGTTCCTACTTCTTGATGCGCTGTTATCTACGGTCAAGACTGACGGGGTATAAATGGGACATCTGTGCTCTTGGTAAGGACTAGAGCCGAAAGCAATGCTACACTAAAGGCACTCTGGCGGGAGGCTAGACTGCAGAAGTGATGGAAAGCTTCAGACTTGCCGGGCAGAGAAGCAGGGAGGAAGCAGTAAAGAAGATGACTTCTTTACTGTCCTATATTAGAAACATAAATAACTTGCTTCAGTTAAAATCTAGCTGGGATGGCAAAGAAAGGAAAACTACAGTATTTGTAGAAGAGGCTCTGTGCCCCTTATATGGACTGGACCTGCTTTTGTGGAAGAGAGCTTCAAAGATAACAGTAACGGTCTATTTCTTAAGACAGCTGTAGCCATATGGGTTTTCATTTTATTATTATTCAAACCACATATATACATTACCTAGACTTTTGATGTATAGTATATTAAAATGTATACTTATTAATATATAGTTATTTAACATAAAAAAAATCTAGTTGGGATGGAGGGAGCCATTCCAGTTAAAGATGGTCAACTTAGCTCAAGCTTTTTATTTTTCTGCTGTCTAAAATTTCCATTGAAAATCCAAAGAATACAAAAATGAGACAAAATATATATCTATGCAAATATATTTCCATTGCCTTTCAAACAGTCTTAACAGGTATTTGTGACGATCTGGAGAAATGAGCATGCTCATGTTCTGCTGGTGGAAAAGAGGGGATTGCTATAGATTTTTTAGTGGGGAGTTTAGTGATAAGCAACTAAAAGTTAGAAATATTTTTGCCTTCAATCCTGAATATTGGACTTCCAAATTTTGTCCTAATAAAATAGAAGTGCACAAAAAAATACAGTTATAAAATTTTTATATAAATATATTATAGTTTGCAATAGCAAAAATTAGGAACAACCTGAATGTCCTACATCAGTGGGCCTACGGGATAAATTATGAGGTATATTTAGTGGCAAATTTTGTTGTTATTAAAATTATGTTGGAGAAAAATACTTAATAACATGGAAAGAGATTTATAATATATTAAATATAAAAGGATTATACCAAATAATATGTGTAGGGAAGATTAAAAAAATCATCATTAAAAAATCTATCTGTGGATATGTGATAAAATAGTAATAATTATTATCTATAGGTGGGACAATTTGATGTGATTTTTATTTTCTCTCATTTGCTAGTAGGTATTTTATAAATTTTCTGATGATCATGCAATTGTTTTAAATTTTGTTTTAAAACAAAGGTTTGTAAAGTTTAAGAAAATCTAGTGGGGGACTTAACAGGGAAATGCCAAGGACAAGTGTGTTTGTCATTTGTGAAATACTTAATTTCATTTGGAATCTTTTCTGGTACTTTTTGAAGAACACACACTAAAGAAAACTTTATTTTTATCTCGCATTTTTACATGTGTTATAGTAAAAACAAAACAAAGTCTCAGTTACTTAGAAGAATGTTAGGAGACGTGTTAAATAAAACCTGAGAAAACTTACACACCAGCGGTGTAGTTGAGAATATTCTATGGTAAGTAAATAACTTACTGGTTTTCTGACTACTGGAAAGGAAAGAGGTAAAAAATTAATACATATCATGTTATTTATAGTCTTGCCCAGAAATTCTTCTACCCCAAAGCATGTGAATATGGAAGAATATATAGGTTAGGGTGACCCTGTGCTTAATTTGGCACAGTATTCCAATCCGGAGCAGTACACTTGAGGATTGGCCATCATAACTATATGCCTTTTGTCCTTGTAAATTATGTTAACTGGTCATCAGTGTCCAGAGAGAGAAAGAAGAATATTAGGGAAAAATTAGATTCAGAGACAAAGGGAAAGAATTTAAAAAAATATTCTTCCATCATTGCAGAGGTAAAAATGAAATACATCAAAATACCTGAGAATGTCTGTCATTTAACTTACCTGAGAATGCCTGTCATTTAACTTGCGAGATCATCGGTTAAGCATGTAATAATGCGACAAAATTGTATAAGACAGAAAACTGAAGTGGATGGAATGTCAGTAAAATAGAAAACTGGCTTCAGGGTTAGTTGAATGGTGGTTTTCTATTTTGCATCCATGAATGTATAATCTTGCATGTTTTCTACTCTTTATCTTTTATCTCATTATATAGTAGAACTTTCAGTGCATAAAACTGTCTTATTTTAAATTTACAATCATCATTTCATCTCAGGTTTTCCAGATCTGTTGACTTTAACGCATGTGCACATCCAGGGAAGTAGGGCTCATTGGCAGTACTCCCCAAATCCCATGCAATAGAACATTTAAGTGCGGGGGAATTTACAAAGAAAAACACAAGCCTCCTTTGTCAAATCCAGCAGGGAAATGCTGTACCCAATAGCCTTACCTAGCAGAGTATGAGTGAACATCAATGGAAAAAGCTCTGAGAAGGCAAAGACCAAGCAAACGTTACTTAACTTTGTTTCGTCTGAGTTTCCCAAACTTTTGCAACCGGGAAGCCTTTCATTAACAAAGCCTATTAATATCCCGTGGGTCAAGTGTTCTACGGAACTCAGCTTAGAAAGCACTGGTCAAGACTATTCAAACTGTAACAAGGCAGTTTAATTATTCAGGTTATTTGTCTGAAAATACTACCTCCCAAGGTCAGAATTATCAGCACGATTATGTCATTTCACACTCTGGTCTCAAGTCTGGCCTGGGTTTCTATGTTTTTAAAAAAGCTCCCTGGGAAATTAGAATGCAGTGTTGGTTTTGGGAATCATTGCGCTAGAATCAATTTAGATTAATGCTAATATTGTTACCAATATTACTATTCTTATTACTATGATAGTAATAGTAATAGTACTATTAATTCTTTATAACTCTTTTTTCTCTTCTTACCTCATTATCATTGCCTATTGACTAGCTGCCCTGGAGGCAAATATACCACAAAAATGCAAAAGAAAGGATTCTGGAGAGTATATTCAACAAGGTCCAGTTAGCTGCTCTCATTGTTAAATGACAGTGGTCGACAGTGATGGGAACAAATTCTTACCACGTAGATGACAAGAGCTAGTATGAAGCCCCTAAGAAGAAGGAAATTATTTTTGGTAATAAAATCAAGTAGTTTGGGGACCCAACTTCCCCTGCCTTCCCCACTTCTGTCCATTCTCTGTGCAGGTCCCAATTCCACCCCACTCCACTCTCCTCCCTGTGGTCCAGGAGCAGACATCCTCCTGCCTCCCTGCAGAAGCCTCAGTATAACATTGGTGCCCCAAACACCCGCCCATCTAGCATCTGGACATTTTGGCTGGTCTTGGGCACCCAGGCAGCCTTTTTGAAGGAATCTTAACAGATGGTTAACATGTTTGTGTCTTTGTATTTATCCCTATGAAATGATCCCATGACTTTGCTCCAGTGATAGGTTAACTGTTTGAAATGACCAATAGAGAGAATCACGCTGCAAAGTAGCATAGTTCTGTCCATTTGCTCTTTATTTTTTAAACTTTTTAATTTTTATACAATTTTAAATGTTACTTTCCATTTACAATTAATAGCAAATTATTGGCTATATTCCCTGTGTTGTACAGTATATCTTTGAGCCTATCTTACACCCAATAGTTTGTACCTCCCACTCTCCTACCCCTATATTGTCCCTCCCTCCTCCACCCTGCCACTGGTGACCAGTAGTTTCTTCTCTAAATCTGTGAGTCTGCTTCTTTTATGTTATAGTCACAGTTGTATTTTTTAGATCCACATAGAAGTTATATATAGTATTTGTCTTTCTCTAAGTGACTTATTTCAGTTAGCATAATGCCCTCTAAGTCCATCGATGTTGCTACAGATGGCAAAATTTTGTTCTTTTTTATGGCTGAGTAGTATTCAATTGTGTATATATACGACATCTTCTTTATGCACTCATCTACTGATGGACACTTACGTTACTTCCATGTCTTGGCTATTGTAAATAGTGCTGTGGACATTGGGGTGCATGTATCTTTTTGAATTATTGTTTTTGTTTTTCTTGGGTATATACCCAGGAGCGGAATTGCTGGACCATACGGTAGTTCTATTTTTAGATTTTTGAGAAACCTCCATACTGTTGTCCACTGTGGCTGCACCAATTTACATTTCCACCACCAGTGCACAAGGGTTCCCTTTTCTCCACATCCTCACCAACATTTGTTATTTGTAGACTTTTTGAAGATAGCCATTCTGACAGGTGTGAGGTGGTATCTTATTGTGTTTTTTTTTGCATTTCCCTGATGATTAGCGATGTTGAGCATCTTTTTATGTGCCTGTTGGCCATCTGCATTTCCTCTTTGAAAAAACGTCTATTCAGTTCTTCTGCCCATTTTTTAATTGGGTTGTTTGTTTTATTGTTTTGTTTCATTTTGTTTTGTTTTGTTGAGGTTGAGTTGTATGCAACATTTGCTATTTACTACTGAGATTCAGGTAGGATAAACAACCAAAAATCACTACAAGAGCTGCCATATTTACTCATGTTTCTGTCCTTTTCGGAATCTCTTCCCTTCCTTACAGACCACATTTTGGGGTGAAGGAAACTTGATATTTTTTAATCATCCTTTTTCTTTCCTCCCCTTATGTTCTTCTCTGTTTGAAGCAGTGACTACCACTGCCCATAGGACGCCATCTTGAGTGGGTGGTACCCCCCTTGCTTGCCTCCCCCCTCCTCTGAGTATATGTTTATTGTTCTTCCACTCCCTCTGGAGGGTGACCAGGGCTGTTGGTTGGCAGGTGCACTGTTGATGCTCTAGGGAGACATGAGCAGTGTACTTGACTCATATTCACCTCCTTCTTCAGTGGGACCAAAGCTATTATATTCCCAAATCCGAAGGGAAGACGTTCAGGAAATACCTTGGAAATAATGTCATATCTTTCCCCTCATATACACCCTTTCTTGTAATATCTCTTTTAAAATACTCTTTACTCCTAAGGAGGGAGTAGAGGGTCCAGTGAACTTTTGCACTGATTGCTTTCAACTTTGGGTTTCTTGGTGTTCTTTAGAAATTGAAGCCAACAAGTTCAAACTTTGTGAGTTCTTCCATGATGCCCAGTGCACAGTCTATTCTAAGACTTACTAAGTTATATGGAATTTATCTGTTTGTGTCTGTCTCTCCTACCAGACTGTGCCCTCAAGATGCACAGAACCAGCGCAGTAGCAGAGATATTATGGGAATCCATAAAGTATTTGTTAAATTAAGCTGTTGAACCTCATTGTCATGTCGCAGCCTTGTCCTACCACGACCAGGAGTAATTTCCCTCTTCTCTGGGCTGGAATAATATTTGGTTATAGTTCTGCCACCGAATTTGCCATAGAGGTTTCCGGTTGTCTTTGCATTTGCCTCTCGCACCAGGTATGAGTGCCTAGGGAGCAGGCATGACATCCTATCAGCTCTGCTTCCTGTGTACCCTGCCTGCCACTGAGGAGCTGATTGATGCTGTGAATGTAGCAGGGCCAGTCATTTCTTCACAGTGCACTCGAGATGTGCAAAGAAATGGAGGGTTCTTTACTTCCTGTGTGTGATCTGATCTTCCTGAGCCCTACCTCCTGGGTCTGGGTCAGTAGTGGGATGGTGTGTGTGTGTGTGTGTCTGTGTGTGTGTGTGAGAGAGAGAGAGAGAGAAAGTGAGAGAGAGAGAGAGGGGTAACGGTGGAAAGAGAGAAACTAATTATAATCCATTTCATGAAACTCCAACCAATATAATAATTTAAGCAATCTTTTTAGGTAACTCATTTTTTGAAAAATTTAAATATTTAATACTTAAGACTTTCAGATTTCCTTATTCCTCTCCCTATGGCTGTCCAGGGCAGCACAGATCCACGTGTTCTTGTGTCATCCTCTGGTATCTCTTGTCCACTTGGTCACTTCAAGTCTTGGTGACAACTCTAGCCAAAGTCTGTGCCTGTGTTCTTCCCCACCCACTTGGCCCTGCTCAGCTCCTGTGACACTGTGATCCTGCTGAGGTCTGGCTGTAGCTCCCACCCAGTCCCTGGTTTGGGGGGAACGTCCCTGGGGCTCTCAGCCATGGTGGCATCACCCCTGCCAGTCAACACTAGCGGCTGTTGCCCACATCCTGCTGCAGGGCACAAGGGACCTCTGACACCTTCCTCCTCCCTGCTCGGGAGCCGGGAGAGACTTGAGGGATCTAAACTATGACTTCCCTCTAACTATCATATAGTAGCTGCTTTTACTATGATGGCGCCATCCTGGGTTGGTGTGAGGATGTCCTGGGAGTCACTTAGGAGGTCATCCCCTGCTGAGTCCCAAACAGGAAGAGGGACTGAATGCCTCAGCTCTCAGCTTCCCCCGACCCAACCAACAACGTCCAGACCAGGACCTACTGACCTCAGAGAATCCTCTTTATCTGGACTCCTCTTTTCACCACACCCTGGGGGCTCATCCTGGTGGGAGTGGATGTTGACAGCAGGGGGGACAAGGGCGGATGACAACACAAGATACACTTTTCAGTTCCATACAAATGAATTCAGGTGGTGGAAATCCTTACACTAGGAGGAACTAGGGTTTTAAGTGAGGGAAGTCTAGTAGGTGGGTCACCTAGGCCACAAATTTTAGCTTTTCACTTCCTATTCCAATGGTGCCTTTGGAATGGCATTCAGGAAAATGGGAGGGTGTGGAGGCTAAGAGAACAAGGGAAGGAAGAGATCTGCCCCTGGTCCACAGCCAGCAGTGGTAAATAGCTCAAAGCCTAAAGGCACACACAGAAGTGGCCTGGGCTGTTCATTGAGCCATTATATGTGACTGTAACTTTTAAAGACCAGTCCCAACTCTAGTAAAGATGCTCCCATTGTTCTTATTTCACACCAGTGTGGGACCAGGCTCCACGGGGAGACCCATAATCAGGTGTCACACCTACTCTGGGTGGCTTTAGGCTCTGCTGGGTTGTGGGCAGAGCAGGTGCCGTCTCTATTGTGATGCTAGGTCAGACTTACCTACCGAGCCCCAGTTGTTTGTGTTTGTAGCCTGATCAGGAGAAAGGAAAGCTCCCTCTTTAGAAACACTCGATAGCATAGGTGTGAACACACCTCTCCATCGAGATTTGGCAAGTCTCCTGTAAGTTTCTAAAGAGTCAATATCAAGTGTTGAATATTATGTGATTCCCTCAGCATCTTTTGTTTCTTTAATAGAGAATCATCCAATGAAACTGTTTCTTCCTCTTCCCAGTCCCTGAGACAGTCTAAAGCTCAACAAAGCTCTTGTGAAAAAAATTCTTCTTTTTTACATTCAATAAATAGAACATATTACGACACCATGTAGGTTCAAGTGTCATTAAAAAATAAAAAGCTTACAGAGTATGTGCCGAGACTTAGGAGGTTTAAAAAATGCTGAATGAGGAAGTTCTAGTTCAGTGGAGGCTCACACTGCTCCTGAGGGGAAAACTCCAAAGCATTCGACAGTTGTTTAAACGGCAAAGATTACCATCACGAACAGTGAGGAATAGTTTACCTGGGGCAAGTGGAGTGCTTTATCCATATTGATCCATCAATATTTGCTATGATTACTGCTAATTCCTTTGTAAATCAACTCTTCTTGTAAATTCTGACAGAAAATAGCTAACAGGGGACGAATTTGGTTCCGAAACAGTTATGGGAGTTGGGTCCTGTATTATTAGCATTTACCTCATTTAGTTACCTGAGCTACCTCAAGCTTGTGTTTCTAACCACAGAGAGAGAGGGGGCGCTATTTTAATAAAAGGGAACGTGGAACAAGTCCCAGCCTTCATCTGCAAAGAGAGCGAAGCAATGCTGGTGAGTGAGATGGTAATGTCTGAATAAAAAGTCTCCCCAACTCTTCTTTTTCTATTAATGTGTAGCAAAATAATGAAGTTTCAGCTTTGGACACGTTCAGTTATCAGAATTTGCTAGAGCAGACAGACAATGAATGATAAAAACTAATGATAATGATAACAAACACTACAGGTCCAGAACCCTACCTTCATCCTACCCCAAAGCTATTGCAAAATGATTTATGGTTTGCAGGAAATTGAATGGCAATTTGGTTGCAAACAAATGTCAAATGTTAATAATATGTAAATTGTTTTCCTCTTTGATTGGAAATGACCATACAATGCACCACAGTCACCACGGTGACAGGCTCTTTCGCACCCCTGCTTACTCACCCCACGTCGTCAGCCTCATGCCTAGCCCTGAATTTCCTCCTTTACAAATCCTTCATGGCCACCCTGTATGATGAAATTAACCTCGGAATAAAACAAACTTCTAAGGATGAACTGAAAAGGGGGAGGGAAAATGCAAGAAGGGGGAGGGCCTCATACCTTAGAGGGCCCAAGGGAGCGTGGCCAACAAAGGTGGAATCAGTGACCTGTTAGTCAAGTCACTGGGGTTCCTCCTCCCTCATCTTGTTCCTGTGCTGACCATTTGCTGGCATCTCTGTTGATCCTGAGAACCTCAGGCATGAAATCTTGAGTCTTTCTCTGGTTCTCAGCAAGCTCCAAACATCACTGGTGGGAAACCCTCCTTGGGTCCTCAAAGCCATCAGACACGGGCAACAGCTCACCCGTGAACGTTTCTCCTTCCTCGCTACTGTGGCTGAAGCCAAGCGGGAGCATCTGGGAGACAGATACTAAATGGGCCGCATGAACACAGTCATGAAACCAGCCAGGGTGAGGACAACTCAAGTCCAGCCTATTATCATCAATATTCCTTGAGCTAGAGGACTGCATCTCTTTTTCTAAATTAAGCTTTTTATTTTGAGATAATAGTAGATTCACATTACTATAAGAAATAATAACAAAGAGATTCCCATGTGCCCTTTACCCAGTTTTCCCAGTGGAAACGTCTTGCAAAACCACGCTACAACCAGGATATTGACATTAGCACAATCTACCGATCTTCTTCAGATTCCCTAGTTTTATTGTACTCCTGGGTGTGTGTGTGTGTGTGTGTGTGTGTGTGTGTGTGTGTTTAGTTTTATACCATTTTATTATGTGTGTTGGTTTGTGCATCCATTACTACAGCCAAGATATAGAATTATGCCACCACCACAAGATTCCCTTTTTAACGACCATCTTCATTCCACGCTCCTCTCTCTCTAACCCCTGGCAACCATTAACCGACCTGTCCTTCATTTCATAATTCTGTCATTTCAAGAATGTTATGTAAATGGAGTCATATAGTATTCAACCTTTTGGGATTGGCCTTTTTCATTCAGGATCATTCCCTTGAGAACTATCTCATTTTTATTAGAAAGATTAGGAGGTTATCTCATAATTAGGATAATTATGTCTCTCAGTTTAATGGATTATAAAGTAAACAAGCCACTATATTATTTTTTTATTTTTAACGTTATCTTTATTGGAGCATAATTGCTTTACAATGGTGCGTTAGTTTCTGCTGTATAACAAAGTGAATAAGCTGTACGTATACATATATCCCCATATCTCCTCCCTCTTGCGTCTCCCTCCCATCCTCCCTATCCCACCCCTCTAGATGGTCACAAAGCACCGAGCTGATCTCCCTTTGCTATGCGGCTGCTTCCCACTAGTTATCTATTTTACATTTGGTAGTGTATATATGTCCATGCCACTCTTGCACTTCATCCCAGATTACCTGTCCCCCTCCCTGTGTCCTCAAGTCCATTCTCTACACCTGCATCTTTATTCCTATCCTGCCTCTAGGTTCTTCAGAACAATTTTTTTTCTTTTTTTTTTTGGATTCCATATATATGTGTTAGCATACGGTATTTGTTTTTCTCTTTCTGACTTACTTCACTCTGTATGACAGACTCTAGGTCCATCCACCTCACTACAAATAACTCAATTTCGTTTCTTTTTATGGCTGAGTAATATTCCATTTTATATATGTGCCACATCTTCTTTATTCATTCATCTGTCAATGGACACTTAGGTTGTTTCTATGTCCTGGCTATTGTAAATAGAGCTGCAATGAACATTGTGGTACATGACTCTTTTTGAATTATGGTTTTCTCAGGGTATATGCCCAGTAGTGGGATTGCTGGGTCGTATGGTAGTTCTATTTTTAGGTTTTTAAGGAAAATCCACACTGTTCTCCATAGTGGCTGTACCAATTTGCATTCCCACCAACAGTGCAAGAGGGTTCCCTTTTCTCCACACCATCTCCAGCATTTATTGCTTGTAGATTTTTTGATGATGGCCATTCTGACTGGTGTGAGGTGATATCTCATTGTAGTTTTGATTTGCATTTCTCTAATGATTAGTGATGTTGAGCATCCTTTCATGTGTGTGTTGGCAATCTGTATATCTTCTTTGGAGAAATGTCTATTTAGGTCTTCTGCCCATTTTTGGATTAGGTTGTTTGTTTTTTTGATATTGAGCTGCATGAGCTGCTTGTATATTTTGGAGATTAATCCTTTGTCAGTTGCTTCATCTGCAAATATTTTCTCCCATTCTGATGGTTGTCTTTTCGTCTTGTTTATGGTTTCCTTTGCTGTGCAAAAGATTTAAGTTTCATTAGGTCCCATTTGTTTATTTTTGTTTTTATTTCCATTTCTCTGGGAGGTGGGTCAAAAAGGATCTTGCTGTGATTTATGTCAGAGAGTGTTCTGCCTATGTTTTCCTCTAAGAGTTTGATAGTGTCTGGCCTTACATTTAGGTCTTGAATCCATTTTGAGTTTATTTTTGTGTATGGTGTTAGGGAGTGTTCTAATTTCATTTTTCTACATGTAGCTGTCCAGTTTTCCCAGCACCACTTATTGAAGAGGCTGTCTTCCTCCACTGTATATTCTTGGCTCCTTTATCAAAATAAGGTGACCATATGTGCATGGGTTTATATCTGGGCTTTCTATCCTGTTCCATTGATCTATATTTCTGTTTTTGTGCCAATACCATATTGTCTTGATTACTGTAGTTTGTAGTATAGTCTGAAGTCAGGGAGCCTGATTCCTCCAGCTCCGTTTTTCTTTCTCAAGATTGCTTTGGCTATTCGGGGTCTTTTGTGTTTCCATACAAATTGTGAAATTTTTGTTCTGGTTCTGTGAAAAAATGCCATTGGTAGTTTGATAGGGATTGCATTGAATCTGTAGATTGCTTTGGGTAGTAGAGTCATTTTCACAATGTTGATTCTTCCAATCCAGGAACATGGTATATCTCTCCATCTATTTGTATCATCTTTAATGTCTTTCATCAGTGTCATATAATTTTCTGCATACAGGTCTTTTGTCTCCTTAGGTAGGTTTATTCCTAGATATCTTATTCTTTTTGTTGCAATGGTAAATGGGAGTGTTTTCTTAATTTCACTTTCAGATTTTTCATCATTAGTGTATAGGAATGCAAGAGATTTCTGTGCATTAATTTTGTATCCTGCTACTTTACCACATTCATTGATTAGCTCTACTAGTTTTCTGGTAGCATCTTTTAGGATTCTCTATGTATAGTATCATGTCATCTGCAAACAGTGACAGCTTTACTTCTTCTTTTCCAATTTGGATTCCTTTTATTTCGTTTTCTTCTCTGATTGCTGTGGCTAAAAATTCCAAAACTATGTTGAATAATAGTGGTGAGAGTGGGCAACCGTGTCTTGTTCCTGATCTTAGTGGAAATGGTTTCAGTTTTTCACCATTGAGGACGATGTTGGCTGTGGGTTTGTCATATATGGCCTTTATTATGTTGAGGAAAGTTCCCTCTATGCCTACTTTCTGGAGAGTTTTTATCATAAATGGGTGCTGAATTTTGTCAAAAGCTTTCTCTGCATCTATTGAGATGATGATATGGTTTTTCTCTTTCAATTTGTTAATATGGTGTATCACATTGATTGATTTGCGTATATTGAAGAATCCTTGCATTCCTGAGATAAACTCCACTTGATCGTAGTGTATGATCCTTTTAATGTGCTGTTGGATTCTGTTTGCTAGTATTTTGTTGAGGATTTTTGCATCTATGTTCATCAGTGATATTGGCCTGTAGTTTTCTTTCTTTGTGACATCTTTGTCTGGTTTTGGTATCAGAGTGATGGTGGCCTCGTAGAATGAGTTGGGGAGTGTTCCTCCCTCTGCAATATTTTGGAAGAGTTTGAGAAGGATAGGTGTTAGCTCTTCTCTAAATGTTTGATAGAATTCGCCTGTGAAGCCATCTGGTCCTGGGCTTTTGTTTGTTGGAAGATTTTTAATCACAGTTTCAATTTCAGTGCTTGTGATTGGTCTGTTCATATTTTCTATTTCTTCCTGGTTCAGCGTTGGAAGGTTGTGCATTTCTAAGAATTTGTCCATTTCTTCCAGGTTGTCCATTTTATTGGCATATAGTTGTTTGTAGTAATATTTCATGATCCTTTGTATTTCTGCAGTGTCAGTTGTTACTTCTCCTTTTTCATTTCTAATTCTATTGATTTGAGTCTTCTCCCTGTTTTTCTTGATAAGTCTGGCGAATGGTTTATCAATTTTGTTTATCTTCTCAAAGAACCAGTTTTTAGTTTTATTGACCTTTGCTATCATTTCCTTCATTTCTTTTTCCTTGATTTCTGATCTGATCTTTATGATTTCTTTCCTTCTGCTAACTTTGGGGGTTTTTTGTTCTTCTTTCTCTAATTACTTTAGGTGTAAGGTTAGGTTGTTTATTTGAGTTGTTTCTTGTTTCTTAAGGTAGGCTTGTATAGCTAGAAACTTCCTTCTTAGAACTGCTTTTGCTGCATCCCATAGGTTTTGGGTCGTTGTGTTTTCATTGTCATTTGTTTTAGGTATTTTTTGATTTCCTCTTTGATTTCTTCAGTGATCTCTTGGCTATTATGTAGTGTGTTGTTTAGCCTCCATGTGTTTGTATTTCTTAGAGATTTTTTCCTGTAATTGATATCTAGTCTCATAGCATTGTGGTCGGAAAAGATACTTGATACGATTTCAGTTTTCTTAAATTTACCAAGGCTTGATTTATGACCCGAGATATGATCTATCCTGGAGAATGTTCCATGAGCACTTGAGAAGAATGTGTATTCTGTTGTTTTTGGATGGAATGTCCTATAAATATCAATTAAGTCCATCTTGTTTAATGTATCATTTAAAGCTTGTGTTTCCTTATTTATTTTCATTTTGGATGATGTGTCCATTGGTGAAATTGGGGTGTTAAAGTCTCCTACTATGATTGTGTTACTGTCGATTTCCCCTTTTATGGCTGTTAGCATTTGCCTTATGTATTGAGGTGCTCCTATGTTGGGTGCATAAATATTTACAATTGTTATATCTTCTTCTTGGATCAATCCCTTGATCATTATGTAGTGTCCTTCTTTGTCTCTTGTAATAGTCTTTGTTTGAAAGTCTCTTTTGTCTGATATGAGAATTGCTCCTCCAGCTTTCTTTTGATTTCCATTTGCATGGAATATCTTCTTCCATCCCCTCACTTTCAGTCTGTATGTGTCCCTAGGTCTGAAGTGGGTCTCTTGTAGACAGCATATATACAGGTCTTGTTTTTGTATCCATTCAGCCAGTCTGTGTCTTTTGGTTGGAGCATTTAATCCATTTACATTCAAGGTAATTATCGATATGTATGTTCCTATTACCATTTTCTGAATTGTTCTGGGTTTATTATTGTAGGTCTTTCCCTTCTCTTGTGTTTCCTGCCTAGAGAAGTTCCTTTAGCATTTGTTATAAAGCTGGTTTGGTGGTGCTGAATTCTCTTAGCTTTTGCTTGTCTGTAAAGCTTTTAATTTCTCTGTCAAATCTGAATGAGATCCTTGCTGGGTAGAGTAATCTTGGTTGTAGTTTTTTCCCTTTCATCACTTTAAATATGTCCTGCCACTCCCTTCTGGCTTGCAGAGTTTCTGCTGAAATATCAGCTGTTAACCTTATGGGGATTCCCTTATGTGTTATTTGTTGTTTTTCCCTTGCTGCTTTTAATATTTGTTCTTTGTATTTAATTTTTGATAGTTTGATTAATATGTGTCTTGGCGTGTTTCTCCTTAGATTTATCCTGTATGGGACTCTCTGTGCTTCCTGGGTTTGATTAATTATTTTCTTTCCCATATTAGGGAACTTTTCAAGTACAGTCTATTCAAATATTTTCTCAGTCCCTTTTTCTCTTCTTCTTCTGGGACCCCTATAATTCGAATGTTGGTGCGTTTAATGTTGTCTCAGAGGTCTCTGAGACTGTCCCCAATTCTTTTCATTCTTTTTTCTTTATTCTGCTCAGCAGTAGTTATTTCCACTATTTTATCTTCCAGGTCACTTATCTGTTCTTCTGCCTCAATTATTCTGCTATTGATTCCTTCTAGTGAATTTTTAATTTCATTTATTGTGTTGTTCATCTCTGTTTGCTCTTTAGTTCTTCTAGGTCCCTGTTAAACGTTTCTTGTATTTTCTCCATTCTATTTCCCAGATTTTGGATCATCTTTACTATCATTATTCTGAATTCTTTTTCAGGTATACTGGCTATTTGCTCTTCATTTGTTTGGTTTGGTGGGTTTTTGCCTTGCTCCTTCCTCTGCTGTGTGTTTCTCATTTTGCTTAACTTACTGTGTTTGGGGTCTCCTTTTTGCAGGCTCCAGGTTCGTAGTTCCTGTTGTTTTTGGTGTCTGTCCCCAGTAGCTATGGTTGGTTCAGTGGGTTGTGTAGGCTTCCTGGTGGAGGGGACTAGTGCCTGTATTCTGGTGGATGAGGCTGGATCTTGTCTTTCTGGTGGGCAGGTCCACATCTGGTGGTGTGTTTTGGGGTGTCTGTGGCCTTATTATGATCTTAGGCAGCCTCTGTGCTAATGGATGGGTTTGTGTTCCTGTCTTGCTAGTTGTTTGGCATAGGGTGTCCTGCACTGTAGCTTGCTGGTCATTGAGTGGAGCTGGGTCTTGGCGTTGAGATGGAGAGCTCTGGGAGATTTTCACCATTTGCTATTATGTGGAGCTGGGAGGTCTCTTGTGGACCGGTGTCCTGAACTTGGCTCTCCCACCTCAGTGGCACAGCCCTGATGCCTGGCTGGAGCACTAAGAACCTGTCCTCCACACAGCTCAGAATAAAAGGGAGGAAAAAAAGAAAGAAAGAAAGAAGAAGATAAAATAAAATAAAGTAAAATAAAATAAAATAAAGTTATTAAAATAAAAAATAATTATTAAGAAAAAAAAATTTTTAAGTAATAAAAAAAAAATGGACAGAACCCTAGGACAAATGGTAAAAGCAAAGCTATACAGACAAAATCACACACAGAAGCATACACATACACACTCACAAAAAGAGAAAAAGGGAAAAAAATATATATATATATAGTTGCTCCCAAAGTCCACCTCCTGAATTTCGGATGATTCGTTGTCTATTCAGGTATTCCACAGATGCAGGGTACATCAAGTTGATTGTGGAGATTTAATCCGCTGCTTCTGAGGCTGCTGGGAGAGATTTCCCTTTCTCTTCTTTGTTTGCACAGCTCCTGGGGTTCAGCTTTGGATTTGGACCCGCCTCTGCGTGTAGGTCGCCTGAGGGCGTCTGTTCTTCGCTCAGACAGAACGGGGTTAAAGGAGCAGCTGATTCGGGGGCTCTGGCTCACTCAGGGCGGGGGAGGGAGGGGTACGGAGGCGGGGCGAGCCTGAGGCGGCAGAGGCCGGCGTGACGTTGCACCAGCCTGAGGCGCATGCCGTGCGTTCTCCCGGGGAAGTTGTCCCTGGATCACGGGACCCTGGCAGTGGCGGGCTGCACCGGCTCCCGGGAGGGGCGGTGTGGACAGTGACCTGTACTTGCACACAGGCTTCTTGGTGGCGGCAGCAGCAGCCTCAGCGTCTCATGCCCGTCTCTGGGGTCTGCGCTGATAGCCACGGCTCGCGCCCGTCTCTGGAGCTCCTTTAAGCAGCGCTCTTAATCCCCTCTCCTCGCGCTCCAGGAAACAAAGAGGCAAGAAAAAGTCTTGACTCTTCTGCAGCTCCGGACTTTTTCCCGGGCTCCCTCCCGACTAGCTGTGGTGCACTAGCCCCTTCAGGCTGTGTTCACGCCGCCAACCCCAGTCCTCTCCCTGGGATCCGACCAAAGCCCGAGCCTCAGCTCCCAGCCCCCGCCCGCCCCGGCGGGTGAGCAGACAAGCCTCTCGGGCTGGTGAGTGCTGGTCGGCACCGATCCTCCGTGCGGGAATCTCTCCGCTTTGCCCTCCGCACCCCTGTGGCTGCGCTCTCCTCCGTGGCTCCGAAGCTCCCCCACTCCGCCACCCGCAGTCTCCGCCCGCAAAGGGGCTTCCTAGTGTGTGGAAACCCTTCCTCCTTCACAGCTCCCTCCCACTGGTGCAGGTCCTGTCCCTATTCTTTGTCTCTGTTTTTTCTTTTTTCTTTTACCCTACCCAGGTACGTGGGGAGTTTCTTGCCTTTTGGGAGGTCTGAGGTCTAATGCCAGCGTTCAGAAGGTGTTCTGCAGGAGTTGTTCCACATGTAGATGTATTTCTGATGTATTTGTGGGGAGGAAGGTGATCTCTGCGTCTTACTTTTCCACCGTCTTGAAGCTCCTCTGGTCACGAGTCAATTTAATTGGAGATCCATGAATCTATCCTCCTTGAAAGATCATTGTCCCAGAGCTGGCCTTAAAGTTTTTTTGTTTTTGTTCTTATTTTCTGGAAAAGCATATTAATGATGAAATTTTGAGCTTGTCCACAACTGAGAATGTATTTGTTGGCTTCACATATACATGGCAGTCCTACTATACATAGGTAGATATAGATATCTTGAATTATACCGTATTATTTTCAAAAACTGGTGTTGTTATTAAATTGCTTTTTGATATTTGGCATGGTTGAAGTCTTATGGCCAGCTTGAATTTTTGTTACTTTGTAAGTAATATATTTTTTTCTCAACAATTTTTGTCTTTTGGTTTTTTATTCTTGGAGATAAAAAATTACAACTGCATATGTTGGATTTCTTTTTCTGGTTTTATTTGATCCCTTTTCATCTGCTTATAAAGGTTTTTCTTCAGTCTAGGAAAACTTATTTGATTAAAGCTGCTTCTGTTTGTTTATTTCTTATTTCCCTTTTGTAGGAAGATAGAATTATCTGGTTCTTACTTCTGTTAGTCTTGTAGTTTCCCTCATCATTTTTTATGTTTTGTCTTCTCCTCTTAGGTTTTGAGAGCTGAGATGGGTCCTATTAGGGATTCATGTCAATTCCTGGTAGAATCTTTAAGCCCCAAATCAAGGGAGAAAATTTTTAGAAAGTTTAAACTTACCCTCATTTTTCCTTGCCAGTGGAGAGTCAAAACAGGCTGGAGGTAGTTGGGCTCCTGGAGGTGAGAGTCAGAATTGGAGGCAGACTTAGCCAGGAATGTGTTTTGCTAAAGAGCTTCCATTTCTTATTTGGAACAACTCTCAGGGCTTGCCTCTGCAGTCTCCCCATTGTTTGGCAGGCTGGCTGTCCACTGTGTGTGAGGGACTGATAAACCCTTCCATGCCAACTCCCTGTCTCGCACTGCCTTTGAAACCAGAACACTTCCTAGTGCTGCTTATGGGATCCACAGGCTAACACTCACCTCCAAGCCTGCAGAGGCCTCTGCTGATTTCCTTTGCATATTTCCCTTTTGCATGTTGGAGATTCACAAGTCAGATAGCCACTACCCTCAATCTAATTTCCTCTGTATTTTACATCACTGAAATTCCTGGGAATTTATTTTGTATGGCTGACCCTCTTGCCTACTTTTTAAGGGTGATCCTGAGTTTTTCCTCTTTCTTTATTGTTGATCATTTTCATGTAGATCTGGAGGGGAGTAGTTTATGCCTTGCAGAGAAGTTGACCTGTGCTCTCTTATAAATGCAAATCCGAGGATATTTTGAAGTCAGGAAAGTGGGAGCAGCCTTGGGAAATGGAGACTTGATAATAATCTTAAGTATCCTGATAGCATGTTTCTCATCTGGTTACCTTTGATGACCAAGGTCACTGAATAACAACAATGACAATAATGATAACAAATGCCTTTTAAAAAAACAACGGGGAAATGAGGGAAGTTGGTCAGAGTACAGACTTACAGTTGTAAGAGAAATGAATTCTGGGGACCTAATGTACAACCTGGTGGTTATAGTTAGCAAGTACTGGTTTTAAGTATTGTATACAAAAGTTGCTAGAATAGTAAATCCTAAATGTTCTCACCAGAAAAAGAAATTAAATTTATGAGGTGTTGGCTGTATTAACTAGCCTTACTGTGGTAGTCATTTTGCAACATATATGTGTATCAAATCATCATGTTGTATAAGGACACAATGTTATATATCAATTATATTCAGTAAAGCTGAAAAAAATTACCAATCGTAGGTCACATGGTTGATGTGAGTACATCAATATCAATTTGATTGAATCTTTATATCAACCTAGGAAATTTGGTGGTTGCTTCTTCATTTTATAGCTGACATTCAGCTGTTGCCTGGGATTGCATAGCTGATACTCTGTGATGTACAATTCAAACCCAAGGTTGTCCTCAAAGTTTCTCTTCTTTGCTGGCTGTCAAAGAGCCTGAAGAGTTGTCCAATCTCCATATCTCTGTGGTATTTACAGTGTTCCCAGTTGCTGGTCTTTGATAATCTGTTGGCATTTTATTGCTCTCATATGTACTGAGTCCTTCTCTGTGGGGATAGTGTTCATGTACATAAGAGGAGAGCATGTTTTATTGTTTCTCTTATACTGTCTGGAACTCTTGACTAGCAGTGGGAAAGGTCTTGTCCTCAGTACCTTGGTTTGTCATCCATCCTCCTTAAAAAAAACAAAAAACAAAAAAAAAACCAGGGTATTTATCTGCTCCTAGAGGAATTCTTCCTGTCCAGTAAAACAGTTTGCTTTCATGTATTCCTTATGCAGCCCTCTGTGGTTATTTTGGTGGTCTAAGTCTCCTCACCTGTCTTGGAACATGTGTGGGCCATGAGACTGCTATTCTGTATGGTCACAGCTGAACAAAGTACCTGCAGCATAGCAGGATCTCAAGCAGTGTTTGGTGATGTTATTGCTGGTCATGCTTTACTACATCCAGTTAGGACCAAAAAAATACGAAAATCAGAAGAGAAGCAAAATCACTGATAATTTAGGAAACTCTTAGCAAGATAAAAGGTAGTTAGAAAGTGTTGGGGGCTGTCAGTGCCTGGTAGATGAGAATATTTTTTTTCTTGATTTAGAGTGGAAAAAATGTGTGCATTTATTTTATAACTTGCTTCTTTGAGAAATACTGGTCAGTTCCATCATTAGATTTGTATTTTCCTTTCAAATATATTGGGATAAATAAAAACATTTAATGGTTATAAACTGTGTCCCTCTAATTGTAGGATTATCTTTGGTTTCCTCTAATTGTTTTTCCTCTATTCTAATTGAATCATGTCTTTTCCCCCCAGGTTACGGTCTTTGGTCAAACAATTAGAGAGAGGGGAGGCTTCAGTGGTAGATCTTAAGAAGAATTTGGAATATGCAGCCACAGTGCTTGAATCCGTATACATTGATGAAACCAGGTAAGCTAAAGTGGCAAGAAGTTGATGTGGTAATATAAATTTTCTGTTATATGGCTTTTCTGAAATGTCCCCCATGGCATGTAGGAGGTAGCATTCAAATGATTGGTCTTGGAGCTTTAGTTTTCACAAACAAATGGGGTAGATTTGAACATCACATATCCTCTGTACCTGCTCATTTATAAAAAGAAGCTAATAGAACTTATCTCTCACATGCCCATTATGACAGTGAACTAAGAAAATGTAAGAGGAAAAAAAGTGATTTTTAACAATCTTACCAGATTTTTAATCAAATGTAGAGTTCGACTGGAATTATTGCATATTATTCATCTCAGCCTAAAAATTATGTTCATGTTTTAATTCACATTATCTATCTGTAAATAAATGGAAGCTCCTGAAGGGATGGAGAAGCATTTGTTCTCTTAAACACCCAGTATTCCTCCCTTAATCCTTAGATATGTTATTGATTTACTTAGCAGACCCTCTCCACTTGAATTATCCATAAATACTAAAGCACTTCCGGTTACTCTTGTAAAATGAATTTGAAAGTAACAAAATTGCTTTTCTTTAGAAAAACGTGGAAATGGTAAACATGAAAGCCTTTTCTTCTTTTTTCTACTTCAGACAAGCTTCTCTGTTAGTATTTGTGTTGTGTTACTTTTCTATGCCAAATTCTAATCCAAAAGGATTTCCCAGTAATCTTAAGAATCGTGTGGCTTGGTTTTCGGTGATATGCTTGGTTCCTAATTTAAGGAAATTTGATACCGTAGTTTTTTCCCAAATGTTACATTTTTCTCCTCTACCCCCCAATTGATGGGTCTAAAGGGAAAAAAAACAAAACAAAACTTTCCATTGACACCTGTTTTTACTGCTTATTTTTAGTAGGGCTTAGTATAAGTATAAAATACAACATTCAAAGTTTTATTGTAATTTATTACTACTTATATTCTGTTCTAGCCTGACCTATGAACACATTTGAAAAATCTGCTGAACACACCTGACAGATGACTTAAATCACTGTGCTCAAATAAAGAACTGCATTGTTTTGGAAATTTTGCTTAAATTTAGACATTTAAGTTTCTGTAATGTCCTAACAAACTAGAGAGAATAGCGGTTGATATTATTTGGGTTCATTACTTCAGAGGAGTGGGTTGATGTGTTTTGGGTAATACTTTGCAAAGTCTTTCTTTTTCTTTTTTAAAATTTATTTTTATTGAGATGTAATTGACATGTAACATTGTATAAATTTAAGGTGTACAATGTGTTGACTTGATATATTTATATATGACAATATGATTACCACCGTAACGTTAACTAACACCTCCTAATTATTATTTTTTGTGGTGGGAACGATTAAGATCTAGGCTCTTAGTAAGTGTGAAGTTTATAATGCAGTATTGTTGTCTATAGTTTTTAAGTGCCATTATTTTTAAAACAAAATAATGCCACGTGGCCATCTATGAAATAAACCTCCCGGTGAATGCATTTATTTTTAAATGGAAGGTTTAGATTCCGTTCAAATTCCACAAACCATCTAGGAATAAAGGTACTGGGTGCTCCTGAGTGCAATGTGTCTGGGACCTACAAAGCCTGAGATGAAGTATATTTGACTTTCTCTGATTCCTTTGTTCCTTTGTCCAGCCTGAAAAACAGATGGTGGGCTTTCACAAGCCTTGCCAAAAAGGTGCTGGATTTTTTTGTGGCCCATTTATTTTGGTTTCTTTGCACCTGTGTATGCAGGTGTGGTGGAGAGAAGGAACAGCTGCTTTGAACAGAGAGCTCTAACTTCAGATTTGATCTGTGTCCTGGTTCTGTTTCTTGGGTTCAGGAGACTCCTGGATACGGAAGATGAGCTCAGTGACATTCAGTCAGATGCGGTGCCTTCTGAGGTCCGAGACTGGCTGGCCTCCACCTTTACACGGCAGATGGGTATGATACTCAGAAGGAGCGAGGAGAAGCCGCGGTTCAAGAGCATCGTCCACGCAGTGCAAGCTGGGATATTTGTGGAGAGGTAAAGATGGCTGTCATTCAGTGACCAAAGCAGCAAAAGGGACACCAGTTTCTAATCACCGAAGGCTTTGCTTTGATGTCGTTTTGGTATCTTTATAAATGCTGAAAACTCTGGGTGGAAACAGACAGTCTTGAATGAGAGACGGCAAAAACGTATCTCCGCAGCATCATTAGGACAAGCTTTTGCCTTTGCTTTGAATTCTTTTTGTTAATGTTAACTAGAGAAAGTTTAGTTTGAGTTGAGTCTCTAATTTTTAAAGAAGGACGTCTCATCCATCATCATGTGACACATACGGATGATGTCTACATTTGGAACAGGTCAGGGATGCTTTGTTGAGGGTATTGAGCCAGGGAGGAGTCCATTCAAGGTGTTTGAGTTGCCCATGACACTTTCCAATTTTGTAAGTCACTTTGCTCTCTGAAATTAAATTGCCCCCTTCCCCAGAAATGGATTCCAGAAATAGATTTATTCTTCCTACAACCCTTATCACACAATTACACGTTTTAGAAATGCCATGGTCAGCTCGAAGTTCTCTCTAGTTTTTGACAGTTCTAAAGAACAAGCTCTTCTAGATGGGTTGCCCATAAGAGTTCTTTTTCAGGTTAAAGTACTACATTACATACTGTCCGTGCTATACTATAATTCACTTCCAGCAGAAGAGGAGACCCATTTTAATAATTTAATTTCCAATTTGGGGGCACATAGACTTAATTTTTTTTATTTCCAATGCTGTACATGTTTGAGATTGCTTTAATTTCATTTCATAGGCCACTTGAATGACTATGAAAAAGGTTATAAAAGAAATTTTAGGCTCCGTGGGTCCATCAGATGACATGACTTCTTGTTAATTGTCAGTACTGGTATAAGTCTGTGGCCTGCTAATTCTTCTTTGTAAGACATAATATTGCATTTTTCCCTTCTGACTTTGCCAGAATGTATAGACGAACATCAAACATGGTTGGACTGAGCTACCCACCAGCTGTTATTGAAGCATTAAAGGTAATACCAATGAAAAGGTCTTACAATGTTCAAGGTACCTTATAAAAAGTACAGTTAAATTTCTTGTTAGAAAATAAGAAATTTTCATTTACAATTCTATTTACAGTTTTCCTAGTCATTCCTGACTTTTTGCCTTCATTATCTTTTTGCTATTCATTCTAACAGTATCACTATCTTTTCAGCCTTTGTACTGCCAAATTTTTAAAAAATCGAGCTCTGTGTGGATTTCATTTCTTTCTACTCTCTTGGAGTGGTTTAGTGATCTGTATAGCGATCTGGCATTATGAGACTCAGTCTGACTTTGGCCGTAGGAGAGCAAATTTGTACTGGTTATGAATATTCAACATTAAGAGGATCTTTGGTGATTGTAATTCTACTATTATCTGCTTACCTGCTCTATATCCATTTTATAGATGAAGAAACTAAGACTCAGTGAGACTAAAAAAAAAACAAAGACACAGAGACAGAACTGAGGTTTGATACCAGAGTTCCAGGCACATAGTAAGCTAAGCTCTCAGTAACATATTACTGCATGAAAGTATGTCCCCCAGAGCCCTTGTCCTCTTCATATATCCTACTGTTTTCCCAAGTCGCTCACTGAGCCCAGAAGTTCCATGGGAAGTCACACAGATGCTTGAGTTTAAAGGGGCTAAATCCTGCAAGATGACTCCCAATCAGACAAGCTCTTGGAATTGTATAGAGTATCTCTAAGAGCCCCCAAGTAGATGTAGTCCTGTAGAAGTGTGTTCATTCAGACCCATTGGTCTAAGGATATCCCAGCTGTGCTGAAGCTGAGTTGACTTCTGGATTTGAAGGAGGGGCCGTGCTAAGGTTCAGGATCACAGAGCTGGTTGACATTGCCTGGCGTCTACACAGGGAGCTGTGTCAACTTGCTCAGGGGCATCCCAGCATTCCGACTCTTCTTAAAGCTATTTTAGTCTTTCTCTGAAACCTGAAAAGTGTATTCCTGACGAAATTTTCAGAAGATAATTTAAATTCCCTTTTCACAGAATCAGAGGTGGGAGTGCTTCTTGATCAATTTAATGTCAAGAGAGGGCCCTTGAGGGTCATTTTGATTTTATATTTCATAGTCCCTTTCTCTTGACTCAGAGACATTCACTAGCTGAATTTGGGAGACCCTATATATTCAGATCCTCAGTTCTCCATTTTATGTTTCTTCTTAAGTCATCTAGGACAGCAGTCCCCAAACTTTTTGGCACCAGGGACTGGTTTCATGGAAGACATTTTTACACGGACGGGGGGTAGGGTGGGGAGGGTGGTTCAGGTGGTAATGCGAGCGATGGGGAGTGATGGGGAGCAATGGGGAGCGATGGGGAGCGGCAGATGGAGCTTCGCTCGCTCGCCCGCTGCTGAACTCCTGCTCTGCGGCCCAGTTCCTAACAGGCCACAGACTGGTACCAGTCAGAGGCTGGGGGGTTGGAGACCCCTGATCTAGGACAGGTAGGGTGCTCAGGAGGGAAACAGCAAGAAGACACATGTTTTCTCTCCCTCCTCTTCAACCCCCACTCTAATGCCCAATAAATCATGGTGTAATTTACAGCAACGTTTCCCATTTAATCTGTGAAATCACTTCATGAGATCTGATGTTTCATAACACCCACTATGAAGTTGCATTGATTTTCATAATTGAACCCGAAACATTCAGTGAAAATCTTGGGAACATTAAAAGCATCTTTTATCCTTAATTTCTTCCTTTATCATGAACATAAATACAGGTGGTTATACCAGTACTAAGAAATTTATGAAAATATTTCTTCCAAATTGGAGCATCTTTTCTATGCAGAATAATTGAAGAAATGTGGAACAACCTGTGATGTGCATGAATTGTTGTTTTATGCTTAGGGAAAAGTAATTCTCAGAGGCACACATGTTGTCTTTCTGAGGGGAACGTTACCTTGATGATTCAGACAAAAAGTAAATAATAACTCTCTGAATTGCTATCCTTCTCCACACTATTGCTGATATGTACAGAAGGCTAAAGCTGTTGTTTCTCTTGGTTGTATGCTCTGTTTACTGCAGAAGTTCAAGACCTTTTTACAATGTAATATTTTTCTGCATCCCTAGACTCCAGTTTTATTTTCAGTGGATTGGAGGTGAATTGGAGATATGACGTAGATTCTTTTTTTACGTAGTGCCTGTTAGAAAAAGGTTATTTTCACTCCACTGCCAGCAATTTATATGGAATCACTATTGTTTTCTTCTATTACAGAAAATTTCCCCAAAGGCTGAGAGAATACAAGTCAATAAAATAATCATCGTGCTACTGTCATGTTAACCTTTGTGATTAATGTAAGAACATGGCATAAAATAACATTTACGTAAAGAGAATACTTAACCACCACCAATTCCTAAATTTTAAATATGTTGCAGTTTTGTTCTTTTTATTTGTTTCCATGCAATGAATACTCATTTCTAATTTGGGGTGTTTTATCTCTAACCTTCTAAGGTGGGGTTATTGGAAATGTAGAATTGTGCTGTTCTTTAGAAGGGCATCTGTTGTGTGACTCAGGAAGAGACACTCTGGACAGACTCCAGGTTTAAAACAGGAGGAAATGAGGAGGTTCAGGCTTTCTTCACTTTAGACTAGTAGGAAATTCATGCAGTGTTTCCACAGGAATGGTGCTTGGGCCAAATTTGCTAAGAAAGGAAGAATGGTTTAAAGTGCTTGTTAAAATGCAGATTCCAGGCCACAAGCCAGGATTCTGCAGAGCCCTCCACCAGAGAATCGACATTTTTTTCTGAGTACCCCAGGTGGTTCTAAAGAACACTGAAATTTGAGAATCACAGCTAAGGCTTCCCAAAAATGAGGGGCTGGAGTGAATGTCTATCTCACTGTCTATATTTACTCATCCTTCTGTTTCTCTAAGACTTAACATTCAGAATAAATCTTGACTTTTTACTATGATAATCTCTTGATTTCCAGTGTTAGAGAGCTTTTCTTTTTCATTCATTCCAGTGAAGAGGATTAAAAATTGTCAGATATGACAAAGCGTTTTCCTATCTACTGAGTTGTCAGTGGACTTTTCTTTAGGACTATTGGCTAGACAGTGGCTGTCATGACAATGCCAATTACAGTAGCCAAGGTGAAGCTTTAGGTCTTGGATTAATCTGAAATGACCCCACTGTCTATGGCCTAGGCCCTATTGGGGTATTTAGGGCATGAGGCTTGGGTCACAGCATGTATTCATTGAGTTTACAATGTCATCTGTCAGTAATGGTATCACTAAGGGGTGTCAGTGGGGTTATTACCTTGTTCTGCTACCAGTTGGCATTAGACACTTCATTTCATCTCTCTGAGGTTGCCATCTGTGAAACTGGGGAAAGTGATACCCGTTTCTAGAGTTGTGAGGGTTTGCAAATGTGTATCAACACTTCCCACTGTGCCTGGCACAGAAAATGTCCTTAATACTTGTAGCTGTTTCTTTAGTTATTATAATGGAGGAGAAATTACTGAAGGCTGAGGTGAGGTTACCACTAAGTGTGAATTGAAAAAATCTATTTGAAACCCTTTTGGAAATGTTTGGTTTCACCTATATACAATTTGGTTTTCCTGTGCCCTGGCATCCATGAGAGAGACTGTTCATGGTCTTGGGGTGATCTTGATGGTTGGGATATTTGGAGAGAGACAGGATTGGGATGGATAGATGATGTTGGAATGCAGTGATAGCTGAGGTGGGAGTCACTGGATCCAGCAGTTCCTGAGAGCCAAGGTCTCTTCCAGGGGACCATCTGACACCTAGCCTGGACTCAATGTGGTCTCATATGGGTCCTTATTATCACACTCATGGCAGCACACTTTCCTTAACCACTGAAAGGGAGACTCTTGGTATACTGAGAAACCAAATGCCTATTGCTTTCATTATTGCTTAAACACACCTTTGTTCATAACACCCACAAGTAGCTAGTTATAAGTCAAAGACACATCAGACAATGTTTACCTATATTTTGGAGTCGCTCTTTATGGACAAATAAGGCTTTGAACCTCAGGAGCGGTGTGTGTGGAGTGTGTTCAGCTTAGCTCTTCGTTTTATTTTTCCAGTAAAGTGACTTACAGATTTGAGGGCTCAGTCCCCAGATCAGTGACTCCAGAAGTGGTAGCATTTTTCCATCCCGTGAAATGAGGGCTCTCTCCTTGCTTTCAGCTCAGCAGTTTGGATTGTTGAGGTGACACATTATTTTGTGATCTATATCATGCATGTTTCTGAACATTTTTAAGTGGGTTAGCATTCTCAGTGGTGGACTAAGAGGAAGTCAGTAGATAGTATCGTGGGGCTTGGGAGACGTTTAGAGTAGGGAACCCCCTAGGTTATTGTGAAATCAATTAAAATTTTGGAACTCGGCAGAGATAGTAGAAGGTTAATGGAAAGAGCCTGAGTTTAGGCATCAGTTGAACATGTGTTCGTGTTTTGTCCTTAGCACTTGCTTGCCATGGGTCTTAGGGAAATTAGGTGACTTCTCAGTTTTCTCATCTGTAAGATGTGACTGATCATACCTACCCCTTAGAGTTGTCTTCAGGAAAGATTACATGTTTATCACTGATCAGAATGCCTAGCATATGGTAGGTACCCAATAAATTATAGCTATTGTTATTACTAATAAAACTATTGAATATTTTATCAGTAAATGCTATGTAGGACTGCCATATTGGAAACAGTTTGAGAGTGGAAAGGGTATTAGAGTCTTAGGCTGTGAATACCCAGGTGAGTGCTGTGGGCTAACTCCAAAGTAGGGAGATTAGTAGCTGTGTAAGTGGCTACCAACCAATGAATTATTTCTCTCCGTCCTCTCCTGTAGGATGTGGACAAGTGGTCCTTTGATGTCTTTTCCCTCAATGAAGCCAGCGGAGATCATGCACTGAAATTCATTTTCTATGAATTACTCACACGCTATGATCTGATCAGCCGTTTCAAGGTCAGTGTCTAATTGAAAAAAAAAACTGCACACATTTGTCCATCCTTGCATGATTTAGGGGCTAAGACCAAGAGAATCCTTTTAATGTAGACTGAAAACTCTCTGGGGTGACTTGGGAAGCATCATCTGGACAACCACTGCATGAACTCCTCTGTGGTGGGAACTTTTCATTACTCCCTTGTCTGGTGGGCTCATCAGCAGGGGAGAGGCTGGAGCTGCCCATTTACATCCCAGTCGTCCTAGAAGTATGGCTGGAAGCCTGAACCAGCAGAGCTCCCCCGCCGGCTCTGCCCACAGATCTCATTTCAGCGAGACTTCGTGTGCTAATGACCACCACCAGCAAGGAGACAGGAATGGAGACAGAGTGCACATCTGTTATCTCCAAAAACTTCTCTTTCGGCCACTTGGCTCAAATTCACACAGATATTCTCAGTTATCATCTGTGACAGATCATTGGTATTTCCCAGCCATTCATGCTTCAAATTAATTCTTCACCTTTAAGTAAAGAGCATGAATCGATTCCAGTGTTCCACCTCCTCAGCCTTCTAATTCCACAGACTCTGGAGGTGGGGTCTGGTTCTCCAGGGAACTTGAGCATCATCTGCTGGCATCTGTCATATCATGCCAATTACATTTCTCTCATCATATGGATGAGTCTCCGGAAAATGCAGGTCTTTTTCTGTATAACATATTGATTTCTCTGGGCAGCATGATTCTTTATCACTTTCCTAAGGACTGCACATTTTGGGATATCTTTCTTACATAGCCATAAGCACTTTATGGCAATGGTCCTTAATTTCTTTTGCATCAGAAACCTGCTTGGGGCTTCCCTGGTAGCGCAGTGGTTGAGAATCTGCCTGCTAATGCAGGGGACACGGGTTCGAGCCCTGGTCTGGGAAGATCCCACATGCTGCGGAGCAACTAGGCCCGTGAGCCACAATTACTCCAGGCCTGCGCGTCTGGAGCCTGTGCTGCGCAACAAGAGAAGCCACGATAGTGAGAGGCCCGCGCACCGCGATGAAGAGTGGCCCCCGCTTGCCACAACTAGAGAAAGCCCACGCACAGAAACGAAGACCCAACACAGCCATAAATAAATAAAAATAAATAAATTAAAATCAAGGTGTTGAAGACTTCAAGGAAGAATCCACTAAAAAAAAAGAAACCTGCTTGAAGATCTGATGGCTCCTCAAGACCTCAGAAGAAAGTTCCCGTGCACATGCACACACCTTTACCTAGCATTTCAGTGGCTCATAGATCTCCAAAGAACAGCCCAAAGAACTGAGGTTCATTGGATCTTCATTTTTTAAAATGATAATGAATTAATCTCTCACATCTAAAAGGCTATATTTAAATTTTAAAAATCCACAAATAGTAAATATGGAACAATGTGCCCAAGGAAGAACATAGTATGGATTCTCATGAAGCACTCTAGTAGTATTTTCCTCATCTTTTCTTATGAATGTGATTTCTAGTCTCCTGGAACATACACTCTCTCCTTTTCCCCTAGTCTTGTAATTGATAATTTACCCCAAACCAAGGAATTGATCCAGAAAACTACTCAATGAATGTTTTCCGAGTCTCTTTATTTTGTACAGGCATTCTGCACTTGCTCACTTTCTGCCAAATAGGAAACGAAGGTGTCTGTGTTATACATACTTGAGACAGGAAGCGGCTAGGATAACTGGAAGTATTTTTCCAAATTGCAAGGCACCAATAATAAATTGCCAAGTAATAAACACAAGAACGCAGCTTGTTTCTGTTATAGAACAGACTATCACTTGTGTTTTGGTTTTTTTTTCTCACCTGTCCAGTGTACACATTACTCCTTCTAAAGGGTGGGGTTTTCAGAAGGCGGCAGCTTGTGTTTGTTTGCAATCATTTTATAGCTTAAGATCTTTGTGTACTTATGTTTTCCCACAAGTAAATGAGATGCTGCATAGTATGTGTTCATTTATTTCTCAGGAAATAAAGACTTGAGCCTTTGCCTGAGAAATAAATGAGCACCTACCTTTTTGCCCTCAATGTCCTTGAGATGATCCTGTGTCATTACCCTGGGCCTCTGAACTGGAAAACAAAGAACAATTTGCAGGGTGGACCAGGGACGTCCTGTTAGATTTTCAAATTATCCAATACTTTGTTCAGTGTCTTTTATTAACTTAGAGAAGTTCTAATGTCCTCATATGATATCTTACGCCTTCAGAAAGAGGCAGCTAGAGTACCTTAGACTTTTGCATCGTCACTCAAAGCTGCTAAATCACTAGCTAATTAACCTTGCCGCTTTCTTTCAGATCCCCATTTCTGCACTTGTCTCATTTGTGGAGGCCCTGGAAGTAGGATACAGCAAGCACAAAAACCCTTACCACAATTTGATGCACGCTGCCGACGTTACACAGACTGTGCATTACCTCCTCTATAAGACAGGAGTAGCAGTAAGTACAGATAGAAACTCTTAGATTACACAAAAGATGTGATAATGATTTTTTTTGAATTGGAGGCTGTTTCTATTCTGATGAGGTTGAACCCACAAGAAGTGCATTGTTTCATGGACTTCCTATTCCCCAATAATTATCTAACCAATCATGGAAAGTCTTGGGGTTCCTTACTGCCTTTGAATTTTTCTCCATCTTGGACTTGATGAAAGAAATATCTGGTAGTGCCTTGTATCCTTACTAGGCTATGGCCAAATTAAATATAATTTCTATAACTAAATATGTATTTCCAGATATGGAGAGTGGTACTATTAATCTCTTGCTATGGTCAGTTACAATGATATCCATGCATATTGAAATCGTATTGAGTATACTTGGGAACCATGCTGTACACAGTTAGCTTTTGGTTTAAACCAGTAGATCTTTTTCACAAGGACTCTGTTTATTCTCATCTTATTTATGTGCATTTGATTTTTTTGAACCTAAGGATTAGTCTTTACCTCTAACCATTTGGAATTTTCTTGCTTGTTTTGAACGTTTTAGCTCTTTAGATATTTTTGAATCTCTGTTCTATAATTCATTGCATTAACAGACCCACTCAACTTGGTTATCTGTGCCTTTGCCCTCTTTACCTTAATATAAGCCATTCATTTTAAATGTATAGCTGTTAGTGACAAACAGCTAGGTCTCTATAGTAAATAGAGGCTGTGGCTTTTTACTTTGAAATCTTCTGAATTGACATGGAGATAGACATTTTTTGGGGGTGTGGTTATTAGTTAACCCATAAACCCAGTACACATTTGTTATCTTTTTCTTCTAGGGCGTGTTGAGAGGCTTGGTCTAATATCTCATATTAAATATGGAATAAAGTGGGAGGAGTGTGGGCTCTAGAGCTAGATATAGTTGCATATAAATCCTTGCATAATTACTTATTAGATTTTGTGACCTATGATAAATTGCTTGAATCTCTGAGTCAGGATTTCCTCATTTCTAAAATAGTGAAAAATATTCTGTCTGTAAGAAGTACTGTGATGGTTAGGAATAAAGTATCAAAAGTATGAAGTGCTCTGTCTCATAAAGGAAACTCAACAGTTAGAAATTGTTGTTATTAAAGATTTCCCCCAAACCTCTCAGCAGTTTTCATTTTTTCCTTACTGTAAAGCTGATTTCTTAAAAATATTGCTTAAAGAGATGCTTTTTAAATTTTGGAAACACTACATAGGAAACCTGTTTAATATGATAGTTTTTGCCCAAAATTTAGAGCAAACGTCATAGTTAATGGTGGTTCAATAAAAGCATGGAGCAAAACGGGATGCTGATATTAATATTGCTAGTGAGCATTTTTCTGGAGATCTCAGTCAGTGCAATATGGTATCTACAAAAGTTGAAGAAGCATCCTATGAAAATAATTTGATCATCTCCTTTAAAAAAACAACAAAAAAAGCCAACTGTAAATTATTAGATCATATAAAAGGCCTCAATAAGATATGGATAAAATACCTGTCTTATACACTGGAAATTAACAAGTATAGTAGAAAAACATACATTCCCAACAGTTATTAAAAAATCTATAAATTACCCATGAAGAACTTCAAAATTAATGAAAAGGAGACTGTAAAACTAAATTAAGGGTACAAAAATAACATTTAAATAAGTGAAGAAATACACCATGTTTTTAGTGGAAAGCCTCAGTATTAAATAGATGTCAATTTTCCTCAAATGAATGTTTATAGATTCAAAGCAATACCAATAAAAATTCCAGTAGGATTTAACATGAAACATGATAAGCTGAGTCTAAAATTTATGTAAAATAGATATTTAACAACCTTAGAAAAAACAGTTTTGAAAAAGACAATGTGTGTGGTGGGGTAGTTCTTACTCTACTAGATGTTAAAATATCTGCTGAAGCTATAGTAATAAAAACAGTGTGGCATTTGTGCAAAAATAGACAAATATATCAATGGAATTGATTGGAATTTTAAAAACTGAACCCAAATATTTATTGAGCACTTTTTATGTGCCAGATACTTCTTTACAGGATGAAGATACATTGGTGCTCTTACAGAGCATGCATTCTAGTGAGAGGTTACAGATGGAAGACAAATAAAAAAGTAAACAAGAAAATATCCCTAGTGTTCTGCAGAGTATTAAAATAGGGCACCCGCATAGGGAAAACTGGGAGTTTTATTAGATAGTCAGGAAAGGCATCTTTCCAGAAGTAATGTTTAATCTGAGACAGTTGTGATTTTAGGCTTGAGCCATGCTAAGAACTGAAGAAGGTATGCCAGCGGAATTAGTGCAGGATTAGTACAACATCCCTCATGACGAGAGGGAGTAAAAATGTACAAAATATACACTTACATTTATAAAATAAATAAGCCATGGGGATGTAATGTACAGTATGGTGACTATAGTTAATAATACTGTATTGTGGATTTGAAAGTTGTGTAGAGAGTAGATCTTAAAAGTTCTCATCACAAGAAAAAAATTCTATAACTATGTGTGGTGTGGAGACTTACTGTGGTGATCATCTTGCAATATGTACAAATATTGAATCACTGTGTTGTACACCTGAAACTAATGTAATGTTGTATGTCAGTTATACCTCAACTTAAAAAAAAAAGTCCCTCATGAGAGAACAGCTTTGCTACATTCAAGGAGCAGTAATAAGGCAAGCACATGAGGGGGACAGAGGTGCAAGATAAAGTTGGAGGAGAAAACGGGAGTCAGACCAAGTCAGCTTTGTAGGCCTGGGTAATGAGTTCCAGTGTTATTCTAAGTACAGTGTGAGGCAACTAAAGGGTTTTGACAATGGAATGAGATGATCTGATAAAGACTAGACAAGGATTACCATGGAGAGTGGATCTTGAGGCGGCTTGTTAGAAGAGATACTGGTGAGATAATGGTAGTTTGGACTAGGAAGGACATTGCTGGGATATAGAGACCAAAAGTTCTGTCTCTGAGGTAGAGATAAAAGAATTGGGTGGTGAATAGGATTTGGAACACTAAGGAGAGGAATCAAGAGGACATCTTAGATTTTTGGTTTGATAAACAGGGTTGATGAGAGAACCTGGTAGCAAAGCAAGCTTTAGGGGAAGGGAAGTCAAGAGTTTTGATTCAGACATGTTGAGTTTAAGATCCTTATTAGATATCATTGTGGAGATGTCAAGCAGGAAGAAAACTAAGGAGTCTAGAGTTCTGGAGAAGGGTCAGGGATGGACATGGAGATTAAGCATTCAGGGGCATATCAATATTATTTAAGAACATGGAACTAGATGACGTGATATAAAGAGAGGGCATAAATAGAAAAGTAGAGGGGCTCTGAAGTGAGTCTTGGAGCAGTTCTAAAGTTTAAAATGAGGGTAAAGAATTAGAGCCAACAATAATAACTAAAAAAGTATGGCCAGTAACATTGGACAAAACGCAAGAGAGTGTGGGGTTATGGACACCAGGGAAAGAAAGTGCTCCAAAAAAAACTGTGACTTATGAGGGACATGCTGAAAGGTCTAGTGGGATGAGGACAGAGAAGTGACCACTGCCTTTGGTAACATGGAAGTCATTGGTGCCCTTGTCATGACCAGTCCCAGTGGTTTGTTGGTGATGGAACAGGGACTGGAGTATAGGGACAGAATCACAGGTGAGAGGGTGAGGACACGTCTATAGAAAACAATATTAGAGGGAAAATTACTCAGTTCAAAAAATGTTTTGGGGACAGTTCATTTGGAAAAAAACGTACTGTTTTTGTCCTACTTGAAATCATTCACCAAATATCAGACAAATGAATTAAAGATGTGAGCATAAAAATTTGATTATATTAGAAGAAAATATGAGGATATGTGTATAGCCTTGAAAAAGGAAATCCTTAAATAAGCCTCAAAACATGAGTTATATAACAAAATATTGATTATTTTGAGTACATGGAAATTAAAACCTTCTGTAGAATAAAAAAAATCACCATAATGAAGTAAGTACTTGAGGAAAATACATAGAGAGCAAGGATTAAGATCCAGATTATATAAATAAATCAACAAGAAAATGGCACAAATTCCGTGGAAAAATAGGAGGAAACACATTGACAGAGTTAAGATTCTCCTATCGTAAAGTCTCTGTCATGGGCTGAATTTTGTTCCCCCTCCCTCAAATTTATGTGGTGAAGTCCTAATCTCCAGTGCCTCAGAATGTGACTGTATTTGGAGATAGAGACTTTAAAGAGATAATTCAGGTAAAATAAGGTCATATGGGTGGGCCCTAAGCCAATATGATTGGTGTCCTTATAAGAAGAAGGGATTAGGACACAGACATGCATGTGTACTGAGGAAAGACCTTGTGAGGATACAGAGAAAAGGTGGCCCTCTGCAAGCTGGGAAGTGAGCTGTCACCACAAACCAACCCTCCTAAAACCTTGATCTTGGACTACTAGCCTCCAGAACTCTGAGAAAATAAATTTCTGTTGTTTAAGCTGCCTAGTCTGTGTCGTTTTATTATGGTAGTTCTAGCAAACTAATACAGTAGCAGAGCCAGGATTTGGTTTCAGTCTGACTTCTAAGGCCATGTATTTAAATATTTAGCCATGCTTCTGCAATGCTGGTGGCAAAAAAGAACCCCTTATATTCTTACACCTCAGTATCCTCATGTGGTACTTCAAAATACTGTGGTGAGGATCAAAATGGATGTGAAAATATACTTTGAAATCATCTGTTTGACATATTTTTAGTTAATACCTACTGTGTACAGTGTACTATGGAGATATAAAGGTGAATCATACACAGCCTTTTTGCCCCCTAGAAAAACTCTCAAGTCTTTATACTAATGCAAGTTATCATTACATAGATGTTATATCATAGCAGCCAATGATCATGATGTACTGCATACTATTCTTAAATGAGCTCATTTGCCATTTGCCATTGAATTTTCATTATCAATTCAGGCCGTATTCAGAATAATTCTTAAATATAGAAAGTACTTCCCACCCACTCTCTCTTGGAAACACAGCTCAAAACAAGCTTCTTTCATTGCAAGCTGACGAAAACAGTAGGAAGCATTCTGATGAATGGAGAACATATTGTTACGCTAACCTTTCATTACAAACCAAGCGGGGTGGGGGGGGGGGAGATCATTTCAGCTTTATAAACTGTAAGACACGTAGGGAATGAAAATATCCCATTGATAAAGTGATGCCTGGGCTTCAACATCAACAGTATTACTCATTGTAATCTGTTTATATTAATCATTATTGCTTAGCTAAGATGCCTAGGAGATGCTTGAATCTTTTCATAATGATTTTGCTCACGTCTAAGAGAAAATCCTTGAACAGGATTAGATTGAAGAGTTGTTGATTGAATAGATATGAATCAGACTCTGAGCTCCAGTCTGCTTTTGAGTTAGGTCAAAAGATTCCAGACTCCAAACCTGTCCTCTGGCCCTTTCATTGCTTTTATCAGGCAAGGTGCTGTTAATTTTCCCTTTGCTTATTTTTTTTTAGAAGGGAGAAGCTGTGTATCTTATTCTTTTGATCATATATGACATCATTGTATTTACAAGGGAAACACTAAGGACATCTTTCTAAATGGCATCTTGGTGCTAAGTAATTTTATAAAGGTTGTGGTCAGTAGAATTTTGGCCCCCATGATCTTTGCCCTCTGATGTCATACTTGTGAATAGGTTACATTAGATGGCAAAAGGGATTCTGCAGATACAGAAGGCTGCTAATCAGAGGGCCTTAAACTAGGGAGATTATGCTGGATTCTCCAGGTGGGCCCAGTGTAATCACATGAGTCCTTAAAAGTCAAGAGATGTGACAGAAGAAGGGTGAGCAGGACTCAATCAGCTGTTGCTTGAAGATGGAGGACCCCAGTGGAAAGCATGAGAAGGAAATGAATTCTGCCAGTACCCTGAATGATGAAGCGGATTTTCCACAGAGCTTCCGGGAGGAGCACAGCCTGCCAACACCTTGGTTTCAGCCTTGTGAGGTCGTCACCAGAAAATCCAGCCTCACGGTGCTGGCTTCTGACCGACAGAACCGTGTGCCAGTAAATGGGAGTGTGTGCCTTACATTTATGGTAATCTGTTAAGGGAGCAATAGAAAACCAACAGGAGTTGGAAACAGATTACTAAAGAAACTCTATCATTTACCTGTCAAAGTCAGAACTTGCTAATAATGTCTCCACTAGCAATGGGGAATTATCCGTGTCTTTTCCTTGAGGTTTTCACTGCCCTCCACGTGTCCCGCCCCAACCCACATACATGCACAGCTTGCTCTCCTGAGTCATACACAGCAGAATTCAAAGTCTACCTTTACCAGTTGTCAAGGTATCCCTGTCATTGAATTAGTTGCGACACATATTTTGTAGGTAGGGAAGTTCTGGATAGGATCTGTGACTTGTACTTGTCACAGTTTGATAAATCTTGAATAAAATTCTCACAGGACTTAGATTTCTGACATTTTATGGATTGTCATAAAACCTTCGGGGTTCATAGTAATAATGAATTTGGAAAAGGCAAGGAAATCTGAGCTATATTAAAATATTAAACCCCATTTCCCTCAAAATAGCTTCTCCCACTTTCTCTGTTTCTATTAATCCTGCCATCTAATGCCACCCACCATTTTTTCTTTCCACTCAGGTTAGGAATGTCACGGTCATCTTGAATGCATTGTTTTCTTTGACTGCAACCTCTTCCTGCCCCTCTGCATTCAGTGAACTGCTCAGTTGTAAGGATTCTACCTCCATACTGTCTGTACATTCTATAAGGACTTTCCAATCCAAAAGTTCAGCTCTTATTTCTTTCCTTTGTGCTCTCTGCTCTTCTTTCTCCCTTTCAGTGGCATGCCGACCATATTACTCTCTTGCATGTAAACTTCACTGCCTAATGAACCTGGTTTGTGTTCCTTTGGTTTTTAATGCCTGTCATCATAGGGCCCTAATCAACCCTCACTCCTGCTCCGCTAAAGGGAATCATTTCCTTACTGGTGATGAATCAGCTTTTGCCACTGGGACTTGCTTCATTGTTCATTCTGAAAATGCCCAATTCCATTCTTGCTCAGTCCAATCTTCATTATGGTTTTATTGTTTGTTGTATGTTCATTTAATCGTTTGTTGGTTTTGGTTTGTTAGAAGTAACACTTAAGATAGGATTTCGTCAGTGTATTTGGATAAGGACAGGAGTTACACTGCTGTTTGTGAGAACAGTGATTATGTAGTTACTTAGACACTTTCTGCTGGCTGGGCTGATGCTCTGTGATTCAGATTTATTTAGATGGTACACTGCCTCCCATTCCTGATCTTATTTTAACATGTTAAATTAACTTGGCATGAACTTGGAGAAAGAGATACATTGGTACTTGGGAGTGGGTAGAGGGAGTTGGGGCAGATGGGTGGGGACAGGGTGTTGGGGAAGAAAGGAAAGACATTGCCAAACTGAGAAAAGTACATATGAATGGAAAATATCAAGAAAACTTGTAATATAAAATCATACATATATAATTTTATGGAGAATTGAGTAAACACACGAACAACGACCCAAAGGAAACGTGACTTAAAAATTATAAGTAAGAATTCTGGAGTCAGAGGGTGTGGCTTGTCTCAGGACTAGCTCTGAGACCTTGGGTAAGTTACTGAACCTGTCCCAGCCTCAGTTTTCTCATCTATGAAATGTGGATGACAGAGTACCTACCTTTATGGAGTTGTACGTATTGTATGAGTTTCTATGTATAAATAAGCCGACACAAAGTGAGCTCCCGTAAGTGTTAACCCTGATGAGGATGATGCCCTTTGCTGCTTTCAGAAGAGTTTTTCAGTTTTCTTGCAATCTGCACTTATTTACCCATCTCTTTTTTATTTAATTCTGTTGATTTTTCATCTTATTCTGTTTTCTCCTTGTGTCTTTCTGCTCCTAGTAGTACATCAATTTGTATTTTGCGACGTATTATGAAGGACTCCAAAACGTTTCCTGACATTTCATGCTGGATTCTGCTAGAAATCATTTTTGTTTGTTTGTTTGTTTGTTTTTGTTTTACATTTTCATAACATTTTAACACTTAATAGAAACTATGTACAATAATTTTTTTATTGTATCTTACATAAGATAGCCACTACAGAAATTTACATAGGTAAGAAGTAAGATGGATGGTTAGGGAGGGCCCAGTCCTGTGAGCTATTTTCTCAGAGGCTATAGGTCAGAGTTCATTGAGGGGAGGGGCTTCAGATTACCCAGTTAGGTGAGAGGTGAGGAAAGGCTAAAACACAGGTTGCTAGACAGAGTTATCCAGCCATTGGGTCCATCAATATCCCAAGACTTGGGAAATAGCATTACAAAAATCTCTCTCCCCTTAAGTAAGCACAGTCCCAAATACTGTCAATCCCAGCAGCTCTGACAGGAATCACCTATCTCTCTCTTCCTTGCCTAGAGTGGGAAGACATCCACAACTTTTAGACACTATTGGTCCCTTCCCCCAACATTTGGTTTGACTGTAGCACTTGATAACCCAGAAGAAAAACAAGGTAGTCTGGGTTGTCCTTTAGTGAGAGACGGTCAGAAATACCTGTTTAAAGAATTTGAAATACAAATCCTCCAAAGTCAGCTGGTTCCCAAAACAAACTATCAACTGACAGAAGTGGGTTCTGGCTTCCCATTTGCAGTAGCCACTCTACTTTGAGGCAATGGCACAGAGGCTTTCTCAGAATGGAAATCACTTTTCTAAATGTAGTTTTTTTCCTGAGTTATTTCTGTGCTCATTCTTTCCTTAACTATGAAGTCTTTTTTTCATAGGTTGTATGTAGTTTATTTATTTTCCCCTTAGCCATCTTCAAAGAAGGCAATAATTTCAGTAAGTTTCTTAGATGAAGATGAAAATTAGTAGTTAATGGGAAAAAAGTTAAAGTGAGAATTATTAAAAATTGACCTGTTCAGTTTTAAATCATTTTGTTAACTTAAATCAAATAAATATATTTTATTCACTAATCTTTAATTCAGAACCCAGGCTGCTTTCTGAATTCTTCCAATTTAGGTACTCATGTTTGTCTTGCATTACCCCTGCTCCTGTCTAAGACTTCTAGTTTCATTTCTTTAAAAGGAAATGGGAACTTAAAGATTCTCATGAAGAAAACTGAGTGCAGAATCTCCCTAAATTTTTACAATTGTCTTCTACTGTTTCCCAGTTGTCACACCTATTATGGTACCAGTTCTTTTAGTGACTGTGCAAAGCATTGAACTTCTATGGACATAACTCTTTGTATTCACATTTTATTGGTTTAGGGTATATTTTATTACATAATTAGAATAATAACTGCAATTTGTCAAAATTGGGTTTGGGATAAACCACGCTGAAACTTGGAATCATTAACTCAACTAGTACAAAAGTAAGCAGGGGTACCAAAGGGTGAGCTGAGAGTATGGAAGCTCCATCCTGTGGGCATCGAGCAGTGTGGTTTACAGAAGGGAGGAGAGGCATCAATGAATCCATAGAGTCTCTGAGATGGAAGTCGGTTGAGGGAGCTTCGAACACAGCCGTGGTTCTCAAACTCCAGCATGTATCAGAATGATCTGGATGGCTTGGTAAAACACAGATTGGTGTGCTGCAACCCAGAGTTTCTGATCCAGTGGGACTGGGGTGGGGTTTTGCATTTCTAACAACTTTCCAGGTGATAGTAACTCTGCGGTTCCAGGGAACACAGTTTGAGGACCACTGAGCTACAGCCAGTTTTGGTGATGTGGACGGGGACAGGTCTCTTCAAACATCAGCACGTACAAGGCAGAAGACCAGGTGTTATCTTCCCATCTGTCTCTACCTATCCTCCTTCTAGTGGATAGGCATTACGTTTTCTGTTACTCTTAGTTTTTGGTATTGTGTTGAAGCAAATTCTTTTTTTTCTCTGTCTACTTAGGAACTTCATTTGGAATTTGGGAGACGATGCAATGAGGGCTGTTAAAGTTTTCATGTTCATTGTTTTTTGCTTCTTTGAAAAAATAAAATAAAAACTAGTAGTTAGCTCTTTCAACTGTGCTGGGCATGCTGTTTTCAAATCACATATCCTCCAGTCTTCCTACAGAAGGAAAAAAAACCATTTCTGTCTGTCAGAAAATGTGTGTTTGGCAATAGCTTGCCAGCTGCAGAGAGGAAAGGCAGCAATGTGGGTGTGTTGTCAGCAAGCTGAAGACTTTATCTGAGAAGGAGACATTATCTGATTGCTCTGTAATCTCCCTTTCAGAACTGGCTGACAGAGCTGGAGATCTTTGCTATAATCTTCTCAGCTGCCATCCATGACTATGAGCACACCGGAACCACCAACAATTTCCACATTCAGACCCGGTGAGGATGTTGAAACGTTTGGAGAAGAGGCAAGAGGGGGCAGGGATAGAGTGTTGAATTCAGAGAGTTGCAGTCACCTATCTTTCGCATGGTGGCTCTATTTTGTGTTTCTGAAAAACTGAAATTATAAACAAGAGATTAGCCCAGTCAGCTTCAATCAAAACTTAAAGAAGCCATTTGCTCCTAATTCTCCTATGTTATTTACATTAAATATGGATATCCTTTTCTTCTCTATTATAATGCTAGCTATTTATGTATGTATGTACTATGCGTACTCTACCCATTTCTAATAGGAGGTGGAACAGTTTCCGTAAAGGTGCAGATACCGTGTAGACTAAATCACTGAGGACGGGCAAGGATTGGAGTGAGTCTGTTGACATTAACAATGGCAGAGCCCTCTTACCCTCTTACCTCTGGAACTCTGGTGATGCTCTTCTCATCCTCCCTGATTTCATCTCTGCTCTGTTCAGTGCATATGTTACTCCCTCGCACAGGGCTTGGGGAGCTAGGTTGTCTCATGTAGGCCACTTTGCACCCTCCGTAAGGAACTTCACTGGTAGACACAAACCTCTGTGGGGGTATTAAATACAGGTCCGATTGCCTCCCTCTGAACCTCTTGACTGTAACAGGCATCACTAATTGATTTTGGTATCTTTTTTCTTAACGAGCTGCAGATTTATCCTTAGTATTCCTCTCAGCACAGAATTCCAGGCAAGCAGTACAGTCAGCTGTCATTTCCATTTAGGATGAAACCTTATCTGCCTTCTCCGGGTCTAAGAACTTAGCTTCTCTTAAGACAATGATGTGGAACTGGAGAGACTCTGATGGTAGGATTAATTGGGTCTTGAGGTAGGAATCAAAAGAAGCTAGAATTGGAAAAAGGTGGTAAGACACAGAGAAAGAATATAGCGGGAAGGGTTGAGAGTTTAAGGCTAAATAAATACTTGCTGATTTCACTTGAAAAAAGCAGGTGCGCACTCCAGATAGATTTGTGTTCATTAAGTCATTCCACACATTATTTAACGAAGCCAACACTTAATTATGGGGTACACGAAAGAAGACGATATCGACAACATCGTCTGATCTCTGCTCAGAAGGGGATTTCAGCAGAATGGAAGCGGACAAAAGGACCTAAGCCACATGCTTCATCTTCTGCCTCCTGCTTCCTCACAGAGTAGTTTTGGCTGCTGTGAAGCAGCCTTCTGTAGTTCTGTTGCAAGGTCTTTGAATACAGGGATTCCACAGAGCATCTCTGTTTAATGGATATCTGCCAGTGGAACCTTTGCTCTGAGGAAGAGACAGCCGTGAATAGCACCTGCTGAAGGAAGAGAGGTGGGTGGAACAAAGTTGTACATGGATCTTGGCTGGAGACCAGTGTCAAAAGTAGTCACAACTCAGGGGAAAATGGCTTAATTACAGGAGTTGGAAAATAGCTTAATGTCACAAAATACACATCAGTTGGTGCCTTACTTACTCAACGGATATAAGATTAGATCCTTCACCTCGGGATTTGCTTGTTTTGTGTTACGTTCAATGGAATGGAAAAATGCCAGAGGGTTCAGTTGAGCTTGCTTTGGAATGAAATTTAAACATTCGCCTTCTTTAAACTGAATTTTATCCAAAGCATCTCAGCCTGTGAGATCCCTGTTTAGGAAACTAAATCTGTGACCTGGTTCTTTGCCCTTTGATGGACAGACTGTTAAGCCTAACACTTTAAAGGTATGCTAAATATATCCCAAAGTTTGGCCAATGACAGGTGGAAGTTATCTTGGGGAGAAATGGCTCAACTGTCAGAAGACATTGCCTTCATCCCAACGCTGCCACTTAGCCACTGTGGGGCTCTGTGAACTCTCACTTTATATCTCTGGGATTTAGCCTCCTTGATGAGAAACGAATAAGCTCTAACAATCTAAGGTTTCATTAAATTAAATATATTAAAATAGTATACTGCCCTATGTTTGGTGTCATTCAGCTGTTTGAGAAGGCGACTAACAATTGTCATATAACCCTTTCTCAATTTCCCACGTATGGCTTCTGCATGGCAAAATTTTAAGGTCAAGCTACTAACAGAAGAACTTGAAAATTGTACCTGCCAGGTGGTATGTGTTCAGAGAATTACAACTAAAATAAATAAACACATTCCCTCATTGAATAAAATAAAAATAAAAAGTCATTCCAGAAAATATAAGGACGTTTGACATGACCCACATTTTTAAAATAATCACCTTTGCCACTACTGCAGGTAATTGAGATCTGCTTATAGAATAGTTTTCAGAGAGTTCTCAGGTTGGATATCACATGTGAAATAACATCCACATATTGACATTAAAATACTCTACGTACATCTATTGATAATTTGTAGTGTTGGTGTTAGCTTTTTGGTCGATATAAATGGCATGGGGGCAAAGTTAATTGCTAAAATAGGATAAAGAGATGGTGTATTCTACCTTCAGGAGAGTTACCTGAAAAATCTGAGCTGTTCAACATCCTAAATTATTTTGCTTGGCTTTCCTCTCAGGTCTGACCCAGCGATTCTGTACAACGATAGGTCTGTTTTGGAAAATCACCATTTAAGTGCAGCCTATCGCCTTCTACAGGAGGATGAGGAAATGAATATTTTGATTAACCTCTCAAAGGATGACTGGAGGTAAGGAGGAGCCAAGAGAGAGATTAGGAGGCCAGGAAAGGAACTGTGAGGAGAGACGGAGTATGCATCTTTTGAAGAAATAATACTCTGTTTGAAATTGCTATTGCTATTTCTTTCTTTCTCTACCTCTCTTCTCTTTCTTGACACAGATACTCAAATATATTGTAGGCACCTTGGGAATATTTGCTGTTGGTTACCTTAGGAAACGTGTTCTTTTTATCTTACCTTCTTAAACCTAAATTTCATCAATTAACTTTTTTTTTCACCTTATATTTGATTGGACTTCTTAAAAAAAATCTTTCAAAATTTGCTAAGGAAATTGACATTTTAAAATAATCATGGGCACTTAATTCTGTCGCCTAAGTGGCACTACGTGTCTTTGAACTTGGGCAGACCTGAGTTTGAATGTGAACACAATCATTTACTAGCTGTATGATATTTAAGAAGTTACTCAACCCCTTTACACTTTTTAAAAATTTAATTTCTAGAAAATAGATAATAACATTTAGCTTGTAATTTGGTTAGGGTAATTATACATGATATAATCCATTTAAAATGCTTAGCACAGTTTGTGACACATATAGCAAGCCTGCAGATCCTTGTAGCCTGCAGATCTGTAATATAGGTGAAGGTGTTTCAAAGCTTGTACGCAAAATCATTTAAATGCTTAAAAACTTCTGAATCTACTGTGATGTAAATAATACCTACATTTCAATTAAATGATCAGCTGTTTATTGAGTATCTCTGTACCATTATGCAAGGATTCAGAGAAATAAGCCATTCTGAACAACAAATCTGAAACTGATTTTCAGTAAGAGTTGGCTATTAGTTTCCATGCAACTCTAGTTCATTAAAACAGAGAGGAATATTTGGCTTGAATTTTATTGGAAAATGTTAGATTTAAGCAGCATCTAAAAAATGCAGAGCATTTCAGTTAATCAATGCAAATCTTGTAGAAAAAGGAGCCCTCTATCCAATTTAAGTGTTTGTAAAAGTATAATAAAAGATTTGAATATGGCAGAGAACAGCTTTACACATATTCAGATATATCCCTTTGATCCCAGAGGAAGGAGAGAGAGAGGGAAAATTGGGTAGAAGCATCCTAGATCTCCATGCATCCTTAAAAAAGTTCAGCAAGGCTGTCGGGAAATTCTTGAGCCAAAGTCGACCATCAGAGGAGTCCCATGTCTCCCAGGAAGGGATGCCTCAGTCATTGGCTTGGAGCAGCCCATGGGAAGCATGGTCTTGGGCAAAAATGGCAATAGTTTTCAGAATGTAGTAGCTGAGGCCCATAGCCAATTAAATTCCTGTAGTTGGAGGTCTGTGTGGTATGTTCTCAATGGCCACTGTCCCATGGTAATTAAAATATGATATTAAATGGCTGTATAATACTCCGTCTATGGAAGTCCCATAATTACTTTTATTTTGAGTGTGTGAGTATGGGTGTGTTTGTGTGTTTTGGTTATTATAAAGAATCCTGTGATGAACATCTCTTTAATGTATTTTTATGTGTAGAATTAATGGATCAAAGAATGTTTGTTGTTTTAAGGCTCTTGTTGAACTTTGTCAGATTGCTTTCAGGTAATGCACTGATATTGCTGGCCTGTGGGATTTGTGAGCACATGGGATTTATGGCTGGAGGGGCATAATTGCCTCTTAATCTATTTTGAAAGCATAGATATACCACCTCTGTTATCTGTATTTTTGTTAAGGGTTTTCTATTTCTGCTTAACTATACATTTGTCAAAATTTAGCTTAGATTACTTGTGTTTCCACTCTGCTATGATCATAAGCCTCGTTCATTGTTCAGTCTGCTACTGTGTTAGTGAGGCTGGTTTCGGCAATATCTAAACCCAGAATCATTGCAACAGACCAGAGTATATCAGTTCACACTGGAATACACTGACATTCACCAGTGCAAACATCCTAATTATGTATCATTAGCTCTGCGTTCTTATTGGTGGGTATTTGTGAAGTACTAGCTGTGAATAGTTTAAATACTACCTCTGACCAAAGCAAGTTGTAAAACTGAGTGATCCAGCAAAACATAAGTGAATTTAATATAAAAAAAGTCAAACTAGTTACTTGAAAAATATAGTTTAATGAGATCTGTTTATGTACTAGCCTTATATATTTGTGTTTTTTATTCAGCACTATCTTTACTGTCTCAAAGAGAGAGTGAAATATAATTGATTTAGAATCATGGAACATCTCAGGTACAGGAACATTCTGATTCAGTGGAAGCTTTATAATTATAGCCTGTAGTGCCCTGCTTTTTTGTTACTCCTGTTTTTGAGGATTCTGTAGGTTAAGAAAAGATTGTAGTTGATGTAACTTAAGTTACATAGATTTAGTGTTCTATTATATTTTCGTTTAAGGACAGTTTTTAAAATATTGTTTTATTATTTTATCATATTTTATTAATGTTGAGATATATTGCTCTAAGACAATGGTATTATCTCACAAATAAAATATTAACTTATTATTAAGGGCTCTCAGTTAAGCCCGTTAACCCAAAGATAACATATGTTTAGTATCCTGTGTCTTTCTAGGAAAGCAATTTAATATCTGATAGATTCTATTTGGATACATAAGTGCATTAGACTTTTTGGACCTTTATAAATGAATGTATTACCAGGTATTTACTGCATTTCAAAGTGGAAAAATATGGAATTCCACTTTGGGCAGGCCAAATCAGCTACTGATAAAGCAATTCTCCTGCAAATAAAGCTATAAACTATGGACAAAATACAAAGACACAAATGAACACAACCTCCAATGACGTGAGAGCTGTAGAGAGTAAACAAAGTCAGACAAATTTTGGAGATGTGTTAAAATTTGGAGAATCTGACAGGATGAGGTGAGTGTGACGTTTTGTGTCTTTACTCTGAAGGCAGTCTCAGTCAAGGCAACAGTAGATGGATAAAGCTATATTTATACAAAAATCTCCACTGTGTTTCTGGCTAGAGAAACCAGTGTAGGAACTACCAGAGCTGCTAGCAAGTGAATTAGAACTCCAGAAAAGAGATTGCCAAATAAGGGGAAACTTAAATTCTGTGACAGTCTCAATGACAATACAGAGAGCAGGAAAATGTGACTTGTTTGCAAGGGAAAAGACAATCAATAGATGCAATCTCCAAGATGAACTATTATTGGAATTATCAGGCAAGAACTTTTAAAGCAGTTATTATATTTATTCTCAGTGAGGTAAAGGAAAATATGCTTGTAATAAATAAAATACAGTAAAATTTAACCAGTGAAATGACAATATAAGCAAGAGCACACAGCAATTTTAGAACTGAAAAAATAAAATATCTATATTGAAAATTCACTGTATTGGCTTAGTAGCAAGTTGGAGAGGACAGAAGAAAGAATTCAGTGAGCTTGAAAAGATCAATCCGAATTATCCATATTGAAGAAGTAGGAGAAAAAAAAGATTTTAAAAAATGAGCAGTTTTAGGGACCTATGGGACAATTTCAGGTGGTCAAACATAGGGACAACTACAGTCTCAGAAAGAGAGGAGAGAGAGAGAGAGAATGAGACACAAGAAATATTTGAAGAAATAATGGCTGAAAACTTTCCAAACATGGTGAATGAGATAAATTTATAGATTCAAGAAACTCAGCAAACTTAAACAGGATAAATTCAAAGAAAAACATACCTGCATGCATATTATAGTCAAACTGCTAAGAGTCAAAGATAAAATTAGAGAAAAATGACACATTACATTCAAGGGAACAATTTGATTTATTTTGGACTTTTCATCAGAAACCATGGAGGCCAGAAGGCAATGGAATAATGTCTTTAAAGTGTTAAAAGAAACAACAACAAAAAAGTTGACACAGAATGCTATGTCCCATGAAAATATCCTTTAAAAGTAAAGATGACATAACATTATTTTCAGATGATGGAAAACTACAGAAATTTGTCACCAACAGAGCTGTATTTTAAGAAATACTAAAGAGCCACATGATGACAGTATATCTCTTAATTTATTTAGGTCCTCTTTAATCAGCAGTGTTCTGTAGTTTTCAGTGAACAGGAGTTATACTTGCTTTTTAAAGTTACTACTAAGTATTTTATATTTTGTAAAATAAATTATTTTATTTATTTTCCAATGGTTTGCTGCTAGTCTGTGTGTGTGTATGTTTATGTATAGATATATATCTATATATCTATATCTATATCTATATCTCCTTCCAAGGCATTCAATGGGGAAAGGAAAAGCTTTTCAACAAATGGTGTTGGAACAAATGGATATCAATATGAAAAAAACCGTTTATCTTTACCTCACGTCATACTCAAAATTTACCTTGAAAAAAACCTTTTATCCTTACCTCACGTCATACTCAAAATTTACCTTGAAATTGATCATAGACCAAATATAAAAGATTAAAATGGTAAGACTTCCAGAGGAAAACAAAGTCCTTGGGGTAGTTGGAGGTTTCTCAGATAGGACCCCTAAAAGCATGAAGCATTAAAAAAATTGTATTAAAGTTTAGATTAACATACACACACTATTATATATAAAATAGATAACCAACAAGGACCTGCTGTATAGCACAGGGAACTCTACTCAGTATTCTGCAGTAACCTATATGGGTAAAGAATCTGAAAAAGAATGAATATATGAATAAGTATAACTGAATCACTTTGCTGTACACCTGAAACTAACATGACATTGTAAATCAACTATACTCCAATAAAATTTTTTAAAATTGTATTAAAATTTAAAACTTTTGTTCTTTGAAAGACACTGTTAAAAAAAAAAAAAAAGCAAGGTAGGAAGTAAGAGAAGTTATTCACAACACATATCTTACATAGGATTTGTATCCAGAATGTACAGCGTACTTCTACCGCTCAATAAGAAGAACACAGACAACTCAATTTTAAAAAGGGTAAGGTCCATGAATAGACATTTTTGCAAAGAAGACATACAGATGGCCAGCAAGCACATGGAAAGATGCTCAACATCGTAATCATCAGAGACGCAAGTCAAAACCACAATGAGATATCACCTCACACCTGTCAGAATGGCTGTCATCAAAAAGACCACAAATAACAAATCTTGGGGAGGATGTGGAGAAAGGGAATCTTTGTACACTGTTTGTGGGAATGTAAATCGGTGCTGCCACTGTGGAACACTGTATGGAGGTTCCTCAAAAAACTAAAAATAGAAGTACCATATGACCCAGCAATTCCACTCCTGTGTATATATCCAAAGAAAATGAAAACACTAATTAGAAAAGATACATTCTTCCCAATGTTCATAGCAACATTATTTATAATAGCCAAAATATGGAAGCAACTTAAGTGTGTATCAACAGACAAATGGATAAAGAAGATGTGGTATATGTATATAATACGACTCAGACATGAAAAAGAATGAAATCTTGCCATTTGCGACAACATGGATGGACCTGGAGGGTCTTATGTGTAGTGAAGTAAGTCAGACAGAGAAAGACAAATACTGTATATCACTTATATGATAGAGGTAGGAGATTAAGAGGTACAAGCTACTATGTATAAAATAAATAAGCTATAAGACTATATTGTACAACATAGGGAATATGGCCAATATTTTATAATAGCTTTAAATGGAATAAAAATTTTGAATCCTTATGTTTTACACCTAAAACTAATATAATAACTGTAAATCAATCATAGCTCAATTAAAAAAAAGGGGGAAGGGTCTGAAAGAGGCATTTCCCTAAATAAAGATATACAAATGGCCTATAAGTACATGAAAAGGTGCCTGACATCATTAGTCATCAAAGAAACACAAATGAAAAACACTGAGATACCACAACATATCCCTTAGAATGGCTGAGATATAGAAAATCTGGAACTTTCATACACTGATTGTCAAAACGTAAAGTGATACAAACCACTCTGAAAATTTTTGGTAGTATTTTTTATAAAGTTAAACACTCATCTATCTTATAAACAAGCCTTTCTACTCCTAGGTATTTACTCAAAAGAAATGAAAACATATCTACACAGTGACTAGTACATAAACACTCATAGTTTTATTCATAAGGGCTCCAAACTAGAATCGAATAACCCAAATGTCCATCAGCTGGTGAATGGATAAATTAACTGTGGTGTCCTCGTATGATGGAATACCACTCAGTAGTAAAAACAAATGAACTATTGATGAACAACTATGTGGATGAATCGTAAGTCATTATGCTGAGTAAAGAAGGCTAGAAAAATAAGAGTACATTTTGTATTTTATATGTGTGTGTGTGTGTCTGTAGGCAGATGCATATAAGTGTGTATACCTAGTGTCTAGTTTAACATATATGTGCATGTACCTATGTACTCTCTATATGTGTATATACACATGCACATATATATCTGCTTTATGCCTCTCTAGTTTGCATTTTCTAGTTATATATATGTATGAGTACACACACACACACACACACATATAATAAAACCAGAAAGACATAAAGCAAACTATCTAGACATAAAGCAGATCAAATGTTGCCTGGGGCCTGTGGGTAGAGGAAGAGGTGAGCTGCAAAGAGGTTTGAGGGAGATGGAAATGTTCAGAACCACGACTGTGGTGGTCCTTCCAAAAGTCTTACTCAACTGTTAAAACTCATTGAAATGTGCAACTTTTAGGGAAGCAGTTTATTCTATGCGAATTCTACTTCAATGAAGTTCTTAGAGAGAATAAAAAGATCAGTGTTTGGCAGGGCTTCAGGAGCAAGAGGAATGAATAGGTGGAGCACAGGGGACTTTAGGGTGTTGAAACTATTCTGTCTGATACTGTTAATGGTGGGAACATGCGAGTATGCATTTGCCAAACCTCATAGAACTGTGCGATATGAGAGTGGACCCTCAGGTAAACTATGGACTGGAGTGAATGTGAGGTATCGATATTGGTTATCATTTGTAACACATGTACCGCATTAATGTAAGAGGTTAATATTGGGGGAAACTGCAGTGGGGGAGAGGGTATATGGGAGGGTATACTATCTTCCCAAGTTTTCTGTAAACCTAAAACTGCTCTAAAAAAGTCTATTAAAAAAAAGTGAAATACCTATATCCAACATGTACTGTGGATTATCAGTCCCCCTCCTAGGATTAATTTCAAATTAATTTTTTCTTAAAACTTGAATTCAGTAGAGAAAGGAATGCTTTACTACACTTTCAGTTTCTTTGGAATTTTTCCTGTGAGTTAATTTTCCAAATGGTATGTGCATTCCACATATCATATTCCTAATAAATGATATCCTTAATCTTTAACCTTCATTTATTCCTCATAAAAAAGTCCGCCTAAAAGACTCAAGTTAGATTCAAAATGTCACAACCAATTAACTGATTTTGGTTAGAAATGGCAAAGAATAAACTAATTGTTCTTTCCATATTTTACTTCTATCCTTTTTTCTCCATGGGGTGTCCCTGGAAGGGAGTTTCGGACCTTGGTAATTGAGATGGTGATGGCTACGGATATGTCCTGTCATTTCCAGCAAATCAAAGCGATGAAGACTGCTCTGCAGCAGCCAGAAGCGTGAGTAGGCCTGTGACATCATGTTTTCATAGGTGTTTGACCTCGTCCTTGTCCATGTCACTGTACCTTTAAAGTTTATCTCCTTCAATATGACTTTATTCAGTGATCTCATAAAATAATGATGCTTGGAGGAGAAACCATGAGAATTGTACCTGTCACAGATACATTCTCATTAGGGTTGAAATAACAATTTGCCCCAGTAACAATCTGCCCCAATTAGAATTTAAAATATTTCCATCAGAAACGAAATTATTGAAGATCCACTCAATGCAGAGGCAACAAATAAAGGTCAGTGAGTGACTCTTGGATTCTTGTTGTCTTTTTAATGATGGCAGTCATTCCAGAAATGGTTTTGAGTCAGTTTTTGAGGTGTCCAGTTCAATAAACATGGAGACCTTGCTGATGAAAATCCCAGTTGTAGGATGAATTGATGATTTTCCCCTAGTTCAGCCGCAGTGGGGTTTGAGATGGGAGAATGGAAGGGATTTTATTTTTTTTTAATTTTGAATTTTATTTTATTTATTTTTTTATACAGCAGGTTCTTATTAGTCATCCATTTTATACACATCAGTGTATACATGTCAATCCCAATCGCACAATTCATCCCACCACCACCACCCCCCGCCGCTTTCCCCCCTTGGTGTCCATACGTTTGTTCTCTACATCTGTGTCTCTATTTCTGCCCTGCAAACCGATTCATTTGTACCATTTTTCTAGGTTCCACATATATGCGTTAATATACGATATTTGTTTTTCTCTTTCTGACTTACTTCACTCTGTATGACAGTCTCTAGATCCATCCACATCTCTACAAATGACCCAATTTCATTCCTTTTTATGGCTGAGTAATATTCCATTGTATATATGTACCACATCTTCTTTATCCATCTGTCTGTCATTGGGCATTTAGGTTGCTTCCATGACCTGGTTATTGTAAATAGTGCTGCAATGAACACTGGGGTGCATGTGTCTTTTTGAATTATGGTTTTCTCTGGGTATATGCCCAGTAGTGGGATTGCTGAGTCATATGGTAGTTCTATTTTTAGTTTTTAAAGGAACCTCCATACTGTTCTCCATAGTGGCTGTATCAATTTACATTCCCAGCAACAGTGCAAGAGGGTTCCCTTTTCTCCACACCCTCTCCAGCATTTGTTGTTTGTAGATTTTCTGATGATGCCCATTTAACTGGTGTGAGGTGATACCTCATTGTAGTTTTGATTTGCATTTCTCTAATAATTAGTGATGTTGAGCAGCTTTTCATGCGCTTCTTGGCCATCTGTATGTCTTCTTTGGAGAAATGTCCATTTAGGTCTTCTGCCCATGTTTGGACTGGGTTGTTTCTTTTTTTTAATATTGAGCTGCATGGGCTGTTTATATATTTTGGAGGTTAATCCTTTGTCCGTTGATTCATTTGCAAATATTTTCTCCCATTCTGAGGGTTGTCTTTTCTTCTTGTTTATGGTTTCCTTTACTGTGAAAAAGCTTTGAAGTTTCATTAGGTTCCATTTGTTTATTTTTGTTTTTATTTCCATTACTCTAGGAGGTGGATCAAAAAAGATCTTGCTGTGATTTATGTCAAAGAGTGTTCTGGAAGGGATTTTAAAAAATGGTGATTTGTTAAAAACTCTTATTGAGGTTCTGTAAGTTTGGTCATCATGTGTTTGGATCCTTTGGGTTTACAGAATTGAAAAGCCAAAAGCATTATCCCTGATGTTGCACACGGCAGACATCAGCCATCCAGCAAAAGCCTGGGAGCTCCACCATCGCTGGACGATGTCACTCCTGGAGGAGTTCTTCAGACAGGTACCTTGTTGCTCTGCTAACCACGCCCCCACTGCTGTCATCCATGGACATATCCTGAATTTTATATTTCAGCAACATTGTGATAAAGACTATTGCAATTACAGTCATCTTCTTTGTGGAGGGAGGGTTCACAGCTTTTTTTTTTTTCGTCTCCTGGTCATGTGATATTTGAATCTCACCTAAATTCTGATTCTCGGAAAGTTATGGTATTTCTATCCTATGCCAAAAAAAAAAAAACAACATTTCCTTGTGGCAGTCTTTTGTCAAAATGTCATCTGAGGAATGCTTTTAATCTTGGGGGGTGGGGGGTTGGTGACCAAATGGCAGTCGCTTTAACTTGCTTCTCTGTTATAATTGGCTGGGTTGTTCCTTTCTAGCAGACAAACCCATGTTGCCAAATTCCAAAGCCGGGTGAGGCAATTTGAGGTCAAGAAATCACTAGAAACTACTGTTCCAATTATATTTAAACTTAGTACATCCTAAGACACAGGTTGTGTTTTCTACAAGAATAGTGAGAGTCTTTAATGAGGATACATTGCTTTAAATTTTTTTTTTAAAAAGGTGCATAGAAGTAGAGAAATAAAAAGGTAAATAAATGCATAGCCCAAGACTGCTGTCTTCTCAAACCCAGACATGTATGCTAAGCTCATCTCAAGAAGAGCTGCCATTAAATATCTGCTTCGAGACATGAGGTCCTGAGGTTGAAGGCAAGATGACATGTAGATTGTGGGACCTGAATTACAGTTAATTCAGATTAATACAGTTAATTCATTAATTCTTGTTAATTTACTGAGGGAGATTACAGTATGGATTCAGAGACCTCTGAGATTCCATAAAACACTACATATTAACACCAGTCTCAACTTTGTCCTCTAAACTGACAAGAGGTGTACTCCTTCACTGGTTACTCAGATTTTTGGAAGCAAATTACTCTTATGATTACTCTTATTCTTATGATCCTAGTTTGAATGGAGAAATTATAGAAGGCATTTCTGTGTTTGTTTTTTTCCTTCTGAAGCTGCACACAATATCCAGTAACAAAGTGGGACTAGAGTTAACAGAATATTAGGCAAAGTTCAGATGGCCCTTTATTGGAATTTTTATTCCAACTGGTTTGTGGTCTGGAACTAATGCAATCACTCCTCTGGTTCCCAGTGGTCTCATCTGTGATTTGTCTTTTAGAAGGTGGGAGGATTTAAAGGAAGGTTGGACCAGATTTTTTCCTTAGTGTCCTTCCCACATTAAATGTTCTACAATTCCTTCCTTCTGTCCAAGGGTGCACATCAACACGTGCACACACGTGTGCCCCCTTAAGCTGTTCTATGAATACGCCAGCAGGTACCTTATTCAGCATATGGCTGTTTCCCTTAAATGGCCATTGCTTGGCCTCACAGAGTAGTTCTCAAGGGGAACCCAAGGGCGTGAGAGGAACTACAGCTGTACAGGTGTGGCCATGCTGTATACACAAGAATGACTGCAAAATCATCCTTAATCGAGGGCTAATTTTGAGCCATTTTTCCAGAGGTTACTTTTCTAATATTAATGAAAGAATTTTCTCCAAATCTCCACTTCCCTTATCATATGCTTTTTTTGATTATTGCTTTTGTAATAATACTCCCTATAACTAGGAATATTTAATCTATAGCCAGAGGTAAATCATCACTAACTCATATAAGTTTGAGGTATTGAAGTGATTCCTTTTTTTAATTGTGAGAGAGTGAATATGAGAAATTACTTAAATATGTGAACATTTTTTTCCCATTAAAGGAAAGCTTGTTTGCACAAACATAAGCTTGAATTGAAAGAAAATGTACCAGAGGCAATGTGAAAATAAGCATATTGAATTTCCTGCCAGTTGGGAATGGAATGTTATCTCACTGGACTGGAACTATTTTTTTAGCAATTATGATTCAGTAAATTATTTTTATTGACTTAATATTTTAACCCAGATGCCATAAGCCATGGTATGTAACCCATGTAGGAGAAATGCTGCCTGAGTTCTTAACTATAGATTTTAAATTGGACAGTTCAAATGGGAAATCTCAATGGGACTGTAGAATCTTTGAAAAAATTACATTTAGAAGTTGGGTTATATTTCAAAATAAGGGCATAGCCTCAGTGCTGATAGACCAGACCTTCTATGCTTTGCTAAAAGAGTAAGTTACATCTTCAGTTTTACAACCATTTTTTACAAAATCCAAGCCACTGTCTCAAGTCTTTTACAATGAAATATTGACTTTAAGGAAGTATAAGTTTGCCTCTTTGGTGAATACATTTTGAGATTCATTTCCTTAGTATTGCTGTATATTTTTCAAACATCTCCTACAATTCTTTTAATTTCCTCTGTGTTTGTGGTTGTTTCCCCACTTTTGTTTATTTCCTATATCAGTGTTTTTTTCCTTTCTTCTGTATGAAATTAGCTAATCATTTGATTATTTGCTAATCTTTAGCTAATCTTTTTTATTTTATGATGTCAGTTACTGTTTTCATTTTTATTAATTCATTTCTTCTGCTTGAGTTTATTTTGTTCTTTTGCTAATTCCCTGAGTTGGATGCTCAATTCAATTATTTTCGTTCTGCCTGTTTGATATTAGAAAATATAAGGCTAGGAGTTTGTGTTATCATGAATCTCGTAGGTTCTAATATGCAGTGTGTTCGCAATCCTTCTTTTCTAAATATTCTGTGATTTGGGTTTTGATTTCTCTTTTGCCCAAAAGTTGCTTCAGATGGAGAGGTTTGTTTATGTAATTTTCCAGTGGTAGTTTCCTTTGCTTTCTACTTTTGTAATTAATTTGTGGCTTATTGAAATTTGATCAAAGGATTTTTTTCATTGTTTGGATCTTACTGTGAAACTCATTTGTCACCTACTATACAATCAATTTTTGTGAATGTTCATGGCTCTTGGAAAGTAGGTTTATTTTCTACTTGCAGGGTATAAAAATCAAAGAACACCAAGCACATCCACCTTATTAATTATGTCATTTAAGTATTTTATATATTATTTAAAAAAATTTGATCTCTCATGGGCTGACAGGTGTTTCTATTATTTTCATTTTCTATGTGGTATAGTTTTTGCTTCATGCATGTCGATTCTGTGTTATTTGTGTTCTTGGATATTCATAACTATTAGATTTTCATAGTTTACTGTACGTTTATCATTATAAAGCCCGCTTCTTTGTCTTATCTAATGCTTTTACCTAGAATTAAATTCGGCTCATTTTAAGAAGAGACTCTTGGCTTTGCACAACTTTCTACTTTAACCTTTTCAGAGACGCTTTGATTTGGGTGTGTCTTTTAAACACTGTATATAATTGAGATTTTTTTATGAGTCAATCTAAGATTCTTTTATTATTTGAAATCAGCCATATTAACATCTATTGAAATGACAGGCATCTTTGCTCTTAGGTGCTGTCATATTTTATATTATGATTTCTGTTTGTGTGGCTTCTTTTTAAATCTTTCACTATATTGGTGGTACCATCTGCTTTGTTATGTTTTTATTTCTTCTGATGACTTGGAAGTTTTATATTATGTTCTAGTGGCTAAGTTGATCATGAAAACTTTACATCCTCTATTTATTTAGATAGTATCTATTGCCTCCCTGCAATAGTAAACTTCTACCTCCTCTTGCTGCTTCCCCAACACCTCGTTGTAACTTGCTTAATTCTTGTAGTCTGTACCTTTGTTATTTAAATAGAGCTCTATTCCTTTATATATCAGGTTTAAATGGTATATTTGCACCCCCATTTTTAACGCATAAGAAGGACAGCACTTATTCATAACTCCCAACACCTTTCCCATTTTCCTTTCGTAATATAACTAATTCCTTGTTACTGTTTGTTGGCTATATTATTTCTAAATTCTTAATATTTTCTAAGTGAGCATTCTATCTCATGTACTATATGCTGTTTACAAAAAACACAACCAAAACAATGTGACCCAGAAAAGTGGAAAATAAACAAATTTGGCAAAGGCATAATTCTCCAGTTGTTCTTGTCCTGGCTCTACTCAGTGCTGGCACTTTGGCCATGGTTGATCCATTCATCTATTAGTTGGTCAAAGTTGTTCCTTGAGTGGTTTCTTCTAGAAGTGCTATAAACCACATTTTTGTGTGTTTGCAAGTTTTTCTACTGCTGTTATAGTTGGGTCACAGTTTGCTTGGGTAAGACGTTTTCTTGAATCAAACCTTCTTTCCCTGAAGTCCTTTTTAGATTTTGTTCAAATGTCTTCCACTTATGAATGTTGTTATGGAGAGGTTGGAGGCCATGCTAGAATTATTTCCACGCCTAGGTGATATATCATTTTGCTTATGTGCCCTAAGGATAATTTCTTTACCTTTGAAGCCCGGTGACATTACTAGGATATATTTCAATAATGATTGTTCTATAATAGCTTTTCTTGGGACCTGGCGTGCTCTTTTTCTGTATAGATTCAAGTTACATTCATTAAATCTTTAATGATTTCCTTTTCCATTTGTTTTCATTTGTTTCCTTCTTTAGGAAAAACAGTTATTCATATGTTGCCTCTCTTGTTTTTCTTCCATGTCTGTTATTTTCCTTTAAATCTTCTTTAACTCTCTGATCAGTGGTATTTTTTTCAGTCCTGAACTCCATGTCCCTTAATGTGTTTTTATCCAGAATAACTCTCCTTTGTGTGGCTTCCAACACAATCTTCATTTATATGATGGTTCTCTTTTTCTTTTCCATATCTTCCCTGAGCTCTGCTAGCTCCTGGTTCCCTAAGCCCTGGTTCTTAATAATTTCAGGAGTTTCTTTCTGATCATGGCAGTATGTTTGGTCATCACTTGGTGGCACTGTTTTTTCTGGTGAATGTTCCCTATCTGTTATTTTTATTTTTCTGTTCCTTTATTAATTTTTTTTCTTTTCATGTGAAGTATCTTTTCATAAGTTTTTTGTTTCTCCTGGTAGTGGTGATAGTGCTGCCTCCTCTTTCTCCCCCCCCTTTCTCCCCCCCCCTTTCTCCTCTCCCTCTTCTCATTCTCCTCCCTTCTTCCTACTTCTTCTTCTTCATTTTATTATTATTTACCATCTTTGAGTGAAATGCATTATTTTTTGACCAACTATTTGCAGGAGATATGTGCCAGGGAGAAACTGGAACAGCAATATTCTAAGTTCCATGGTTTATTATGAGGCTTCTATGACACGGGTGTGTGTGTGTGTGTGTGTGTGTGTGTGTGTGTGTGTGTGTGTGTGTGTGTGTTAGCCTTTACTTCTTCCTGGTCAACAGTAGGCAACAGTTGTAGGACTGCTCACAGTTCAGTCTCTGTCACCCACCCGCTCTCTTGCCATGCTTGTGTGTTTTCTCATTCAGCATTTTCTTCTCTACTCTTCCTTGGAGCTAAATAGGGTGCAGCGTAGCTCCTCACACCAGCGCTTACTCTCTCTCTGGTTTTCCCATGTAATGGATGTAGGGTACTTTTCTATCTGAGTGAACTTTGGAAACCTCTATTCTTCAAGCTTTATCTGAGGTCTGCAGCCATAAGCCTCTTCTCTGGGCATCTTACCTCACCCCTCCCGGAATTTCACAGCATTTTGCAGCCGTTCCTCACGTAGTTTTGATTTGAGATTACAGATTTCTCCTAATATTCATTTGTGTTTCTGTTGTTTGTCATTCTCCTCTTTTGAGAAGATAATTTCTGAGAGGGAAGAGCAAAGATGTCTTTACTATACTTATCTTAAATCCAAAATTCATAATAATTTTCTCATACCTCATATTTGTAACTTCTTCCTCTGGGAAAGAAGAAGTATATTGCTTCATTTTGTTCAACTTGATGCTTTTGTTGCCTCCCCAATCAAATACCTTTTCTTCAGTCTACCTGGAAACACTTGCTTGAGATGTCACCTAACAGTCTTTTGAAGCTCTTGCATTGAGAGATGCCGTCTGCCCTGTGAACTTCCAATACAGAAAGAACCTTTGTTTCTCTTAATTGGTTTGCTGCTTACAGATAGCTGCTGTAACAAACAAACGCCCACATGTATAATAGTACACATAAAATGGAATTTTATCACCCACTCATGTAAAGTACTGACAAGTGTTTCTTGATTGGCAGATGGTTTACAATAAGCAGGGATTTTAGATCCAGACTCTACCATCTACATGGCTTCCATGGTGCTTATCTACATCAAGCCAGCAAAAGAAGGGAGGACATAGAAACATAGGCATAGGTGATTTTATAGGCCAGAACTGTGGTGGAAATACATCCCCTCTCCTCCTGTTTTATTATCTAGCACAAACTGGCACAGATTCTGGGAATCGTAGTCTAGCTGTGTGGACAGGAAATGGAGGGTGGTGGTGGCTTGTGAACAACTAACTGCCTAATTGCTCTCCCAGCTTGCTTGTGATAAATGTCCAAGTGACCAAAGGAACTTGAGTGTTTCTAACCAAATTCATCTTTTCATTCATTCAACTAACATTCATTGTGTTCCTTTTGTAGATCGATTCTGTGACCTTATCAGTCAGTTATCTTAACCCCTACCACAAGAATGATAGTTATTTATTTTTCTGCACTGTCCTGGAAGAAAAAAAAATGAGTTCCTTTAAAAAAAAATCATTTGTGCTGACTGAGACTTTCCCCCTTTTTTGAAAATATGGACCTCTTTAACAAAGAGGAAGGTGTATGAATAATTCCACAAGGGCCAGTAGTTAAAGAGTTGTACAATATTGTATCAGTCTAGTTGGATTCGCCTGTAGAAGTACATTCTTCTGTATTACTTTCCGTGTATATTTTCCAATTTATAAATGTATCTGTCCTCCAGAGGGAATTCAGGGACCACTATCTTAAAATAGGTTTTTAGTAGTTGGTAGTAATAGTTAATTAAATCCAAAAGGTGTAAGTGATGTGTGGATGTGGGTATGGACAAGTCCATGGGATAAGAAGTTGCTTAACATCATGCACTTTTTCAGTAATAAAATCCAAATTAACGCATACATCTTAATAGTCAAGTGGTTAGTGTTCTTCTAAGCCACACCCATTAAAATGCACCAACAAAACAACTGATATCCCTGCTTCATAGGGAATAAGAGTGGGTTTTATTTGTGTTAGCTGAGCTAGCCCACTAAATCAGCTACACAACAACAATTTATGTTATAAATCCTCTTCCTTCTCATCACACTGCCCAAGTAGAAATAGCTTTGGAGTAAGTTATTTTCATCATGCCACTTGAGAGATAGAGCAGCCCTCAGCAAGGCGTACTCAGAAACAGAGGGACCATTGTGTCCCATGGGCTGTTCATACAGGAAAGAGTACAGAGGAACTAAGCCACTTCAGGACTGTTCCTGAGACCCTTGGATGTCCCCAGCGCCAATTGTGACTCCCACTATTCAGCTTCCTCAGGCGCCCATTCCTTTTCCTTCTTTTCAATAGATCTTAAATGTGCATGTGAACTAGCATCCTTTCTCTTTGGTAACATGCCTTAGAAAGAAAAAGCATTCAGTTTTTGAACTTTGGTTGTCGAATTAGTTTATTACTCTTTATTTACTATAGGTTCATTGGCGATATTTATTATAATCAGAGTGTAACAATTAGATGTAACAAGTTCACTAAAAGTTTCTCAGATCTTCACTTAGATGGTAGAAATATCTACTGGGAAACAATAATTGTTATTTTAATTTATTTATATACATTTTCTCACTTAATCTTCATTGTTACTTGATGACATAGGGATTATTATCCCACATTTGAATTGAATGTGTGGGACTTCCCTGTGGGTGCAGTGGTTAAGAATCCGCCTGCCAATGCAGGGGACACGGGTTCGAGCCCTGGTCCGGGAAGATCCCACATGCCACGGCACAACTAAGCCCGTGCGCCACAACTACTGAGCCTGCGCTCTAGAACCCGCGAGCCACAACTACTGAAGCCTGCGCACCATAACTACTGAAGCCTGTGTGCCTAGAGCCCGTACTCTGCCACAAGAGAAGCCACCATGGTGAGAAGTCCGTGCACTGCAACGAAGAGTAGCCCCCGCTCGCCACAACTAGAGAAAGACTGTGACCAGCAACGAAGACCCAACACAGCCAAAAATAAATAAATAAATTTATTAAAAAAAATTGAAATGTGGAGAGAGAATATAAACTTCCTATGATCACACAGGTGGCGGGAGCAAGGCCAGATTCAAGCCCAAGTCAGTAGCCATTAACCTGGGCAGATTCTTTTCTGTTAAATTGAATCAGCACAACTTTGCGGCTCTCAGAAGGGTGACACATTTTCCCTTTCCTCTGGGCGTGTGACTGAAGTATTGCGCTCTGGTTCAGAACGGTTTTTAAAAATCATCTCCATCATTATTTAGACTTTCCATAGCACTTGCTTATTATAGTCTTGCTTTTTGGTGAGATTGAGAACATATTGGCCAGAGAATCATGTTTTATTATTGTCTAACTTGATAAACACAAGCAATTATTTACTCCGCTTCTTTTTCGTTCCACTTTTCATCATCATTGAGCCCTGCAGTGAAGACCCCAGAAGCACTTATTCCAGTTGTGTATGGCTTTAGGTAGCACTTGGAGAATGAGTCCAAATCAGTCCAGTTAGAATTGGTGTCTTAGACACTCCCCACAACTGGGAGGGGTTTGCTGGCTCAAGAAAGGCTGCAGGTCAGCCCAGGGCAACTGGAGAACATACAAGAATTCTGACTGCTGTGCTGGCTCTAGGCCACAGGACGTGTTGCTTTTCTTATTTTCCTTGGGGGACCTATTGCTGTCTGACGAGGCTTTCTATACAACAGCATGCACCTTTGCAGTTGGATGGAATGATTGGACCCCAGAGGGCTTCAGCCTCTTGGTGTCTTTTATGCAGAGGAGCAGGGCCCAAAAGGACATATTACATAATGTAATTGGAATAATTAAAATAAAGACCAGTGGCCTTTGTGGCAGCTGAAGTTGTGAAATAAAATCTGGGCAGCTCAGCCTGTTGTTGTTAATTTACTTTGACCTCCTGTTTTTCTAGGGTGATAGAGAAGCAGAGCTGGGGCTGCCTTTTTCTCCTCTGTGTGACCGAAAGTCCACCATGGTTGCCCAGTCACAAGTAGGTACGTGTTTGCCAATCCATTGGATGGAACGAGAAACCAGAGAGGAGTGTCTGGAAGTAAGCTCAGGTGCTCCCGGTGATTCTTCAGCTGGGAACCTGGCTCCATTCTGCTTGCTGTGCTTGTGGCTTTGGCTGGTTGGGCTGATGGAGCAGCTCTCCCCATCCTTCTCCCTGGAGTGTAGCTGGTTCCCAGGAAGATTAGACAGTGACACTCTGCTGTCTCCATCATTCCCTGCCAAGAGAAAAAGGGACCTTAACACTAAGGCAATGACAAGAATTAGCGGTGGGAAGCCCATTGTATTTCAGTCTCTCCATTCTGCATGCAATACCAGAAGTTTCCTCAGTGATGCTTCCTCTGGCCCTGTTTCCAGGACAGCACCATTTCCTGGATGACCCTACTTCCAGGAATGGCTCTTTAAAAATATTTCCTTCCCCTTCCTTCTTTCCTCCCTTCCTTCTTCCTCTCTCCCTCCCTCCCTCCTCCCTCCCTTCCTTCCTTCCTTTAAAAAAAAATTTAGCACCTTTTTTTTTTTTTTTTTTGGTAAAGATAACTTTTACACTGCTAATAACCATAATATATGGGCATTACAGAATTCTTCAGGTGTGAGGGAGGGTACCAGTGCCATACATAAATTAAATGTCATCAGTGATCTCCACCTTGGAAGAGTCTGAAATCATTCAAAAAATAAATTCAACAAAGATTTATTGATTTTTTTCTACTTGTGTTTTGGGGGCTTATTAATTTTTTTCATATTAATATATTGAGTTCCTGTTAGGTGTAGGGCACTGCTAGGCACTGTAACAGATGTTATAAAAAAACAAAGACAAATTATACATGGTGTCTGCTCCCAAAGACATTGAACCAGTATTGGGTGGTAGGCAAGAGGTTGAGAAAACAAAATCTATTAGATTGTTACAATGCTAAGGCAGGGATTGTACATGGTACAGTGAGATACAGAACAGAGCGTGTGAACATTAGACCCAGAAAGACTTGTTTAAAGGTAATATCTGAGTTGAGTCCTAGGAGATAAGTAGGCAGTGTCTAGGCAAATGGTGATATGTGTTAGAGGTGGATAGGAGTGGGTGGAAGGAAATTGCAGACAAGGATCAGCATATACTAAACAAGGAAAGTTAAAACAGTATAGTATTGTCGGGGAATTAATTACAAATAGTTCCATTTGGCTGGAGCAGTAGGTAGGGAGTAGGATGTGGTGAGGGACATGTTTGGAGAGAAAATCAGGTCCAGATTAGGAATAGCGTGTGCTTATACTTTCCTGTAGGAAATGAGGGCACAGCTAAAGAATTTTAAGTAAGGTTAAAACTATATATAAATTGATGTTTTAGAGTAAGAATCAGCAAACTATAGCCTGTGGGCCAAATCTGGCCCACTGCTTGGTCTTGTGAATAAAGATTTATTACAACACAGTTAAGCTCATTCATTTGCATATTGTCTATGGCTGCCTTTGCACTACAGTGGCAGAGTTAAGCAGTTGTATGACAAACTCCTTTGCTTAGGTTTTGTATGTGGCCCACAAAACCTAAAATATTACTCTCTGGCCCTTTACAGAAAAGGTTTGCCAATCCCTGCTTTAGAAAGATTTCTCTATCAGTAGTATGGAGGATTAATTGGGAGGGTTTTGAGTAAGACTAGAGACAAGAGCTCCAGCTGGTGCTTCCTGCAATGTTACAGGGAGGAGATGTTGAGTATCATAGCTAAGGCAATATAGGAGAGAGGTAGCATATAAAACATTAAGCATTCAGCTGGATGCAAGGCTAAGATAAAGGCAGCAATCTAGATTAAGTGGTTGAGCCATGTCCCATTTACAAGGATTGGAGGGAAAGCTGATGAGTTAGTTTGGGTTTGGACATGTTGAATGAATTTAACTTGTGAGAAAAAAAAGGTGAAAATACTGTCATCAAACACTTCAATTTCAGCTTAAAATTATACGGCAATTAACTGCAATTCAAATTTGGCTATCAGTGTTTCTTTATCAGGACACTACTGGTATTTGCTTGGGACAATTCTTGTCTTGCCAATTACATTACAGGATTTTTAGCATCCTTCACTGCTGGGCATTAAATGCCAGTATCACTTCCACCTTGGTCATTGTAAAAACCAAATAAGCATTTGTATATTTCCAAACACTGTATTTCCTTTGACTGGTATTTAGTTTCATGTGGCTGTGTAATGAGTTATCACCCTTAGTTCCAGATTCTGTATTTTCTCCTGATGTGTCACAGAACACTTGGGTATTTTTGAACTGTTGAGACAGTCAGTCTAGCCCAGCATCAACTATCTCCCCAGCATGGTGATCTCTCAAAGGTATAGTTCCAGATCTGACCCTTCTAGTTTCCAACCCTGTTTCTTCCAATTCTTTTGACCCTCTTCCATCTGGATAGGTCCCTGGTACCTCAAGTCAGCAAATCTAAGACCAAGCCCACCATCTTCCTCCCCAGTCACGTTCTCCCCCGTTGTCCCTGTTCTCTCTGCCTTCCTGTTGGAAGTCTCTGACAGATCCCACCTAGAGGCAGGACCACCTCCCGCTGTGCATGTATCTGTGCCTCCATCACACTCTCACCTTAAAATGGCACTGGATCTCGCCTTCCTTACCTTGCCTTTGAGCTACTGCAACAGCTTCTAAAATGAGTTTCCCAGCCTCAGCCCCTATTGCTCTCTCCCTTCCCATCCATCTTACCAGATTAACTTTCCCAAATAACATCAGAAAAAAATCTTATTACAATGCTGCCCAGACATCTCAAGGGGCTTCTAGTGCCTGTCTAAATCCTAACCTTTAACCTGATACTTAAGAACCTCCCTCCTGAGCTGATAATGACCTGCCTCCCCAGGCTTTCCCTTTCTGACTTCAAAAGAATCCTTACGCCCCAGTCATTCTCCAGACACATCCTGCACTTTTCCCCATCCTTGTCACTTTGCTTTTTTCACCCCCTGCATCTAGAATGAATACTCTTAAGGGCTCAGCTCAAACATCACAACCTCCATGATGCTGTTTGCAGCCTTCTCGGTGGGAGGGAAAATATCCTCCCTCCCTTACCTTCCCAGGGGCCTTTATTTGGGCTTCTCCTTTAGCCCTTTCCATTTTTGTGCTCATTTAATTCCTCCTATAAGCTTCCAAGGGCAGGCAGGTTGTGTTACACATCTTAAGTCTTTTATGCAGCACCTATTACATCGTTTTTTTACATAGTAGATGTTGAACTTGCATTTTTAAGCACTTTATTGAACTATCTCCTAAAAAGTTATAGGAAGGTTATGTAGGAGAAATGGAACTGACTCATGATATTCAAAACAAGGAATATATTAAATGATTAAGACCAACCTATTCTCTCCTAATCTGATCTGGCGCTCCTGTGAAGATGAATTTTAAAAGAAAGATACAACCCATCAGTTGGCATGGGAACATATGGAAAGGCCCAAGTTAATATGCAGTTCCTCTGAAGTTTTGCTGTTTCTCTTCAGGCTTCATTGATTTCATTGTGGAACCCACCTTCACTGTGCTCACGGACATGACAGAAAAGATCTTGAGTCCACTAATTGATGAAACCTCTCAAACTGGTGGGACAGCACAGAGGCGTTCAAGGTCAGTGCTGAATCTTGAAAGCTGGGGGTCAGGGTGGCCTGTCCATGGGGATAGACTTCATCTGGAAGGGATGGGGGTGGTACTTCATTATTATGTTCATCCTACCTCCTCCTTATAAAAGATAAAAGGAGGACTCAAAGTTGTACTCTCTGTACTCTCCAGGCTGGCCTGTAAGGGGGTGACCAGGGTCTAGGTGATGACCAACAGGTTCCCAGTACCAACCCCCCACCCCCCATTCTCTCTTTTGACGGCTTTGCTCACAACCGCATCAGTCACTGCACTTTACCTGCTGTGCCCAGAGAGTCCTTGCTCCCCATACTCCAAAAGGAAAGTACCACTGATCAGAGTTACCACAAGAAATGAAACTGACTTTCATTTCTAGGTTCAGGAAGAAAATAGAAAAAAACTGAAATTTTACATCACCTTCTGCCACAACTTCACTATATTGAGGGTAGTTTAGTAGTCAAAGAGCACAGCCTCTGGAGTCACAATCCTGGATTAAACATCCTGATTCCATTACTTATTAGCTGTGCCATCTCAAGCAAGTTGCCTCAGTTTCCCCATCTGAGAAAGCATGGATTATACTCATAGGTTACTGGGAGGATTAAATGAATTATTTAATCTCCGTAAAGCCCTTATAACAGGGTCCAGCACAGAGGAAGTGTCAGCTACAATAAAGCTAATGCTCAGTCTTTACTAGTAGTATTACCAGTAGTACAACTCTCCCCTTCTCCTCGTCCATGCAAAACCTTGGGCTTTGTCATAAAGGAGAGAAATGTAATGAAGAAAAAGAAGAAAAGAGCAAGAGAAGGAGTAAATAGGAGGAAGAAAGGCAAGAAGAATATTAGGACAGTGGGACCCCAGGGATGCTTAAGGTGGAGGGACCCAGTCAAGGCTGCTAACAAGGAGGACAGAAGCCCCCTGCCCGAGTCCCACAGCTCCACAGCTCTGCCGGCGCTGGGCTGAGACCTGCCCTACTTATCTATCTAATCAATCTTGGTTGTCATTCAGTGGATTTGCATTTGTGTCAGTCACTACTGTAGCTACCTGGAAGTGTGTGATACTTTAGTTTCCCAGAAGGATGGCACTTTCTGTATTATAATATTATATATATTACTGTATTCCCTACGTTTAAAGCTGAAAATGATATCATCTTTAAAAAGGTCTCCTGCATGACCGATCTCCCACAATCTCCATGCTGTCTGTGCCTCTCCACCTTCCCCAGGAACATAAGGAAATCACCTTACTCTGGCCTTGGGGATCCTGGGATCAGAGGATCTTGACTTCAGGGGGAGGGAGAGCTGGAAAGAAAGAGGACCAAGTGACTGGGTAACTTGGAAAAGTGGTCAGTGTGGAGGCAGGTGGGTGAACTGTGGAACCAAGTAGAAGTCAAGTTTAAATGCATTAATTTCCAAAAGTCAAAGGCAGAGAATTCTTGTGTGGGGAAACTAGTCATATGGAAAAAGAACATCTGAAATATGGGGACTGTGGGGATGATCAATAGTCATGAGGCTGAAATCTTGGGGTTTTTTTTTCCTGCTGAATATGGAGACTTTCCCAGCTGTTGAATATGGAAAATAGGAATTACAAAGCTCAGGCCCCAGGAATTTCACGACAGTAACTTGCTGAGTGTTAACCACTCTTCTCTTAGGCTTGTTTATCGGCACACATTTTCCAAACACTAACCCTCCTCTTCCGTATGGTATTTTTTTTTTTAATTTTTGAATTTTATTTTATTTATTTTTTTATACAGCAGGTTCTTATTAGTTATCTATTTTATACATATTAGTGTATGTATGTCAATCCCAATCTCCCAATTCTTCCGTATGGTTTTTTTGTCCTCCAGTTTGAACAACATCAGTTTGGCAGATGCAAAGCGATCAGGTGTCAAGAGCTCTGGCTCAGAAGGAAGTGCCCCAATCAACAATTCGGTCATCCCTGTTGACTGTAAGAGTTTTAAAACCACTTGGACTGAGGTGGTGCACATCAATCGGGAGAGATGGAGGGCCAAGGTGCCCAAAGGTAACGTGCTGCTGGGGAATATTATCCAAACCACTCAGACCCGCTTACAAAGCAAGGCTCTGCCACCCCTGATTTATAGGTGTTGCAAATGAAGCACAAACTCAGGATATAAATTCAAATTGCTGAATGTTAGGATCGACCATCTTTTGATCTTCATCATATCTAACACTCAGTGCACGAGAGAATGAGGCTGACCACCAAGCTTCCCGACAGCGTGACCTTTGTGCTATATGACCAGAATCTTCTCGAAATGAAGATTCTACAGAGAATGGGTGTTGCTATTTCTTGGTTTCTGCTAGGCCATTTGGTCATTCTTATTTCGTGTCATGCGGCACATTTTTGAGTCCTTCATTCCTTCTTTTATCTAAATGAAGCCTGGCCAGTAGCCACCTCGGCCATTATGTTGGGATAGAAGGGGCTTTAATCCCCTTACATGCATTTTTATCCTACATGTTCTCAATTTCCCTTCGGCCATTACTCAGGCTAACCTTCTAAGATGAAGGTAATGTGCAGGTTAACAGAAATTTGAAGACAGAAAAGTCATCACTCTTGGTACTAGAAACAAACAAACAAAAACCCCTGAAATCTGTTCTTTGAAAGCTGAAATTCATTTGCTCATATGCATGTTTGTGTTTATTGAGCATGTGCTACATGATTCGTACATACTACATGCTCATGCTATAGTCTAGGTAGGAACACATCCCTGAGGTAAGTCTTAGGAAGCTGTGATGCCTGATTCCAGAGAGGGCACAGTCGTGGATGGCTCTAGAGCTCAGCAGGGAGACTGATCTCAATGGGGTTTGTGGAGGTGAGCCTTCAATAACAGTCAGTTTTTGCCAACGTCTATTGAATGCCTACCGTATGCCAGGCTCTGTACTCTGTGTTATTCACAGAGGTGAATAACAGACATCCTTGTCCTCAAACCTCGCAGTCTCCTGGGTAGGGACAGGGAGGCATTTGTACAGAGTTTCTTTCAAAGTAAGAACGGGAGTTCAGTTGAAGCCTTGCACTCATCGCCAGCACCTACTGGCCCCGAGCCCCAGACACTCATTATAGGCAAGGAAAGTTTTATCTCCGGTCACAGCATCCCACACTTTTATCCACCCAGTGTCTGCACAAGTGAGAAGAAGAGTAGGAGTAGACAGGCACAGCACATTCTGGCAGTCTTGGTCCTCAAACATTGGGGGCAGGGGGCTGCTTCTAGCGTGGAAGAGATGAGACCTCACTGCTGGAGTTATGCAAAGGCCAACATTGTGTCCTGTCCAAGTGGCTGCTCAGTGCAGGTGGGGCAAAGGGTTTATCTTTACGACTCTTTGAAGGCATAATTGGGCCCTTAGCATTTGGGGACAGAGGTTGCATCCTGAGCTCTGGAGGGAGCCAACACCTCTTCCATATTTTAGGTGTGGCCTCTCACAGTCTATTCAGATGCTTTAAACATTGAAATCCTCCCTGTTGGCAGGCAGTGCAAGCAGCAATGGTAGCTACTGCATCATTTCAAAGAAGCACTCTCATAATCAATTACACTCATTAACACTTGAAAATTCAGTTCCTGACAACACGCAATTGAAAGTGGTACTTCAAAATAATTTGTTTACAGTTATCTGGCTTACTAAAATTACCTTCTGAAACTAATCACCTGGGGGAGCATTAGACAGTTTCTTTTCTAGGAGAAAATTAGCCCTTTAAAAAGAACAGATAAATAAGCACTAATAGTTTTTAAATATGTGAGGTATGCTGATAGAGATAGTCTTAAGCTAACTTGTCCCTAACCTTGCTTGGGGTGCTTGAGAAGGCATCTTGTAGCTAGGATTTGAAGGATGCCTGGGGTTGAGCCATGAATTTGGAAAGGGAGAACAAGGAAAAAGGGGTAGACAAAGGCGCACATATATTTCGTGGGAGGATAGTTTGGGTATCAAAGCAAAAGTTAGTTGGGGAAAGAGAGAATTGAATCCCTACTTGCCCCGTGCTCTTTGGCAAATTCAGGCAGAGTCTTTGAGAAAAATTCCCTTTGGGGGATGATAATATACATCACAGAGTTGATGAAAAGAACAGAAATTAAATATGTAAAGCACTGAAAACACAGCCTGCACATGTTTAGTGCCCGATAAGTAGTAGCTGTTATTTTGAAAAACTGGAAAAGAAAGCTAGAAGTTTGAATGCAAAGTTACGAAGGTGGTGGTCAAAATGCCAACCTATAATTAATATTTTATAACATTTTCAGCTTCCCAATAATGCCGTTGGCTGGTTGGCTGGTGTTAAGAAATTCAGTTTGCATCTGTTTTTCCATTGGAGATTGGTTTGTGCTATAGTATTCCAGGCTGTTTTGCTCATGATTCTTTTTTACCAGAAAACCCCGATTTCAGTAAAGGCTGCCCTGCATGGGGCACTTGAATGTATGTTGTTATTAAATTGATCAGAAATGGAATTGGATCTAAAGTCTTAGTTTTATTAATCAACCTGATTTACAGAGCTAGCTAGGCCAGAACGCATAGTTGTTAGGAAAGATTGAATCAGTATTTTTTTTTTTTACAGCTCTTAGGGCTGAAAATCATTATTCCCAAACAAAGATATGTAGGTATAACAATTTGCAAGTCTGATAAATATTGATCAGTTTCCATTCAGGATTTAATACTTTTTAAACATTTTTTTCTGGTGTAAGAATAGTAGGTGTTTAGGTTACCATGCTGAAATATAAACAAAATATATAAAGAAGAAAATAAAAATCACTCTCCAGCCAAAACAATAAATTTCAATTTACTGTTGAAATTCTGATGTAATTCTTTTTAATTTGATTTTCTATGCATATTTATAAGTAAAAATTTCCCCTTAAGTTGAGATTATAGTGTAATATAGTATTTTCCTTCTCCATTTCTATTTTGAAGATTTTATTCTGATACTGAATATTCTTAGAAAATATGATGTAAATGGCTACATTGTTTGGAATACCATAGTTGAACCATTTCTCTGTTACTGAGCATTTTGGTTTCCAGTTCTTCATTATTGTATATAACATTGTTATGAACGTACAAGTTCAGCGGTCTTTGAGCCTACATCTGATTATTTAGGGTAAATTTCTAGATATGGAATTCCTCTGTCAAAGTAGATGAAAAATTCTAAAGCTCTTGATGTATATTGTCAAATTTCTTTCTGGAAAGTTTTTTTTTAAACCATGTTCTCTTTCAGTAGAAGTATAGTGAGTGTGCCATTTCCCTATATTTTCCCCCTTTATTTTTCTCATTGGGATGTTTATATTTTTATTACTGATTAATAATAACTTTTTATATATTAAGAATAGTAATTCTTCAGTTGACAAACTGTCTTGCAGTTTCTGCCCTACCTCTGTCCAGTTAGTTAGTTTGTCATATATTATACCTTTTAACTTTGTTTATGTTTTTTAAAAAATATATCCTATTTTTATTTTACTACAGATTATCTTCATATTTTTTACTGAATTATGTCTCTATCAATGTAAATATGAAATAGTATATAATGATACTCCTTTGCAAGTGCTGAGAAGTTTATTGAATTTTTAAAAATTTCCTCCATTGTCACTCAGTTTTTATTGAAACAATAAAACATTTTCAACCTAAGTGATTATAAGTAAATTGCTATTTTACAATTAACTTATTCTTTAATATTATTTTAAATATTTGATCAAGTTTTATATCTAGCTTAACAATTATTTTTATTTAACACTATGATGTACTAGTTTTACTGACATCATTAACATATTTTCCTCATTCTGAGATTTTTTTGTTTTTTGGCCCCGCTGCTCGGCTTGCAGAATCTTCGTTCCCCAACCAGAGATTGAACCTGCTCCCTCGGCAGTGAAAGTGCAGAGTCCTAACCACTGGACTGCCAGGGAATTCCCTCATTCTGAGTTTTTAATGTTGATTGAATTTTTCTGTCAGCTGAAGCACTTTTGCTAAAATTTTTAGAAAGGTCCAACGGGAACATCTTCTGAGTCCTGAATTGGCTAGGAGTACCTTTCTGTTGTTCTTGTATATAATCAAAAGTTGACTATTCAGAATTCACGTAGTGTCTTGGTTGTCTTTATTAAGTTAGTTTCTCTCCTTTTCTTTCTTTCTCTCTCTGTTTGTAGGTGGTTTAGGTAGGCATTTCAGAGAATTATATCAAGGAATAATTAGCCCAATATCATTTTTAACCAAGAGTCTATAGTATCATTATTCAGAAAGGCAAATTAAATGAAGAAATCAATGTATTTCTCCAGGACTGCACAGACATTCAGTGTGGGATAGAACCAGCTCTCAGGAGGAATGTAATTTATAGATCATGAGGGCTGTGCTGTACCTTAAGTCTTTAGCTCCTTGCTTTTGGCCATTTTCATAATGATCACATCACTACAGATGGTGTGAAATGGAAAGCAGAAGGAAATGAGATTGAACTACAGTGTTTGCTTTCTACTGGTCTAAGAGCCTAGGAGTTCCATGGATGTTAAATCTAAAACCTGAAAAGTTAATTCTTTGTATATATGTTATCTCTGGGACTGTTACCATATACAAATTAATTGTTCTATCACCTACTTTGTCTCATAGTAGGAAAGATTTTATGTGTATTAATATTTCACCCTGAAAATATAAGGGGATTGGATTACAGTGGAACAGCTGTTCCTTCTGTCAATTTATTTTCTCTTTTCTTATTTATGTGTCTGCTTGTTTTTGTCTACTTATTTTGAGTAGTAGCACTGGATGCTGATGGCTGATCACACTAATATCAGATATTTCAGAGATACAAAGAAGAGATGGGAGTAGAGTAGAGAAGTTGTAGAACATTTCAGAGCCATCCACTGGAACATGATTGCTGCAGAGAAAGGAATCATGTCAGATCTGATTATGATGTCATAAGAGCTACCATTCACTAATTTAAACATCAATTGCCTGCTGTCAACAGTAGTTGAGCCCAAACAGACTTGTTTCTGAAATGTGTCCCCCGCAGTTTTTTGGGGGTTTTTTTTGCTAGATTTTCCATAGAAAATTGGTCTGACTCAGTTGTCAAATGAATTTTTCTTGCTCAGATAATATGTTGCGCTCTTGTAGCAAAGCAGAATTTAACACCTTCAGCTTTCATCAAAATTACTTTTAACTTGGGGATATTTTGAATGTTGAAAGTTTGCAGTAGATTCAGTGGGGATTCTGTGAGAGGATTATACATTATTTTACCTGATATCTGAGTATAAATGAATTCTCTTCGCCCTTGGCCCTCTTTCCCTCTCTGTGTAGTAAGTACAGTCATCTTTTTACTTACCTATATTCAAATACAGTCAAATGGCTAATTTTTTTCAGGATAGGACTTTAGGGTGTGTATAGTTCCTGTATTTTATACTGGTCTGGATTGCTGATGATGGAATATAAGTCAGGTTCATTGGCAGATAGGGTGAATCACACCCTCTGTGTACATTTCATTTAGTCAACAAATACTCCATGAACGTCTGCTAGGTGCCAGGCGTTATACCAACCACTGGGAATTCAGTGATGGAGATGACATTTGACCTTTGTCCTTGGGGCATTAACAGAAGGATAAGAGAAAGTCTGGACGAACATTCTAGGGAGCCTTCTGTGGGCCTGCAGCCTACTGAGAATGCCATCTCCCTATCTCCTGCAAGGGCATTCTTTTACTCTTTACTTGTACCTTTCTGTAGGAGTCAGAAGACATATTATACTATATATGCACATAATTATGCAATTTTGTTAAGAAATTTTTCCTTACCTTTTCACTGTAAATTATAAATACATCCTGTTGGGAAGTAGAATATCATGAAATATTGAATGGCAAACATTTAAAATTTAAATCAGTGCTTATCAATCCTTATTGCGTGTTAGACTCATCTGGAGAGCATTAAAAATATCCTATTCTTGCCTCTCTCCCTCCAGAGTCTGATTTAATTTGTCAGGGGTGAGGCCAGGGTATTGGTTTGGATGGGTGGTTGGATGAATTAATGAAAGGATGAATGAAAACTTCATAATATATTAAGGAGGTCATCTGAGCCAGGCAAATGTAAGGGCAGGAAGAGTAAAATGAAGCCAGAGGTCATAGACATGCACAAAATACGCCATAAAGCCCGGCAAACGTGTGAACCTGGAGCCAAATCTGGGCTTTGTGCTCTTTAGCAGCTGAAACAAAGGGAAACGTGATCACATGCATAACCACTCTGGTGCCCATTAGATTAAAATCTCACTTGTCATCTATGAAAGCCAGCTGTTTTCAGGACCAGCGCTAACCAAGGGAAGTAAAGAAGACCCCTGCTAATGAGGTGTGGGACATTTGTAACACATCTAGAGAAAAAAATGCAATAATGCTTTTCATAGTGGAGGTTGGAAGCCCTTTTGAGTGAATCGAATGCTAGGCAGTGAGTCGGTAGACCTTAAGGGAGGATTGGTTTCTGTTAGGTGCCTTCCATTGGTCTCTGTAGGTTACTTCCTACAATCCAGCTCCACTTCATTGCCTCCAAGGCTCTGCATGATCTCAACCTTGCATGTCCTTGGTCACTTGACCACATCATCTGTCACTAACAGCTTACTAAATTTGCTTTAGCCATACTGACTAACTCATTGTCCCTGGAATATACCAAGCTCATTCCAGTCTCATGGCCTTACACTTTTTATTTCCTCTGCCTGGAATGCTCTTTTTTCTTGATTATTGCATGGTCAGCAATTCATCATTCAAGATTTGGTCAAATGTCACCTACTTCACCTCCTTACCTAATGCCACCTCCTTCCCTTGTGCTGATCGTGTTCCATCATATTACTCTGCTTTACTTTTTTGTAAAACTCTTTTCACCATCTGAAATTATCCTAGTGATTTGTTTGCTTAATTATGGTATTTTTTACTCCATAAGTCTTCTTGCTTGCTGCTGTATTCCCAGTGCCTAAAACAGTACTTGACACTGTAGCTGCTCAATAAATATTAGTTGAATGAATGTATCCATTTTTTCATGAATCCTTGACCATAGGCAATTACACTATGTTTTTGATTAAACACAGAGCCAGACCCTATCACAGTCAACCAAATTGGAAATAAGGCCAACATCCTCTCATTAAAGAGGAAGACACAGACCAGCATCCCTGGCCAAACTAAAGGCCACCTCTCATCCTGTGGACAGTTTGAAGACCATGTTTTTTTGGGAGGCCTAATTACCCTCCTCCTACTTTTAAATTCACAGACAGTGGCCTGCAACAGTATTATTCTAGTGGTGGTTATTTTCCCTGTATTTTGGTTTTGTAATCAGGTTTTTTATGTTTAAACTTCAGTTCCTAAGCAAATCTACATGAAACTTCAGTTTTTACTGGGCTGTGGGAGAGCTTTGTAATGTCTCTGAGCCTCAATTCCATATTTGTAAAATAGGGTTACAATAATAGTCGCTGCCATATGAGGTTGAGAATGAGAGGAAGTAATCCTTGGAAAGCACTTAGTATAATACCTGGCATAGAGGACACACTCAAGAGAACTTATTGATGGTAATATTAATATTAGTAAAGCCAATTACAGTATTGGTTTATTAATTATTATTATCCTTATTATTACTTTCTCCCCATCTACTTCTTCTAACCCACTGTTTTCAGAAATGACATCACCATGAACAGATTTTATTGGTTTCCTGAATATACATACCAAACTGACTTGAATTAGCCAAAATTATACCCCAAACACACAGTAAACACCTTAGGTCATTTTAATGCATTAATTCCCAATGCAAATTCTTGCTTTTGTTCAAAGAGACAATTCTCCTAATGGCATGACCTCTTTTTATCTTTTCTCCACCTTTCCTGGCTTGTTCTGGGGATGCAGAGGAGAAGGCCAAGAAGGAAGCAGAAGAAAAGGCTCGCCTGGCCGCAGAGGAGAAGCAAAAGGAAATGGAAGCCAAGAGCCAGGCTGAAGAAGGTGCATCTGGTAAAGCCGACAAAAAGGCATCTGGGGAAGCTAAGAATCAAGTCAACGGAACAGGAACAAACAAAAGTGACAGCCCTCGTGGGCAAAATTCCAAAGCTGAGAAGTCATCAGGAGAAAAGCAACAGAATGGTGAGTAGGATTGCGCTGGTGAAAGGCTCTTTTCAGGGCGCTAATGATGTGATGGATGGACGCTGGCAAAGAACTGCCCCTGTGAGGACAGGTCACAGAGCACGGCCGCCCTGGCCATCCAGCTGCTGCTGATCATACCTCCCTAGGCTGTGGATCCTATTAGGATCCCATCCAAAGCAGCCAGAAGCTTGCTTAGGCCATGCTCTCTGGGGAGATTTATATCTTTTGGGCCCTTTCCAGCTGGGTAGTTCTGGAGACTCTGGCCAGCGCCTGCCTACCAGCAGGGGAAATCCCTATTAGCAATCCCAGCACATTCCTGAGTGCTTAGCGCAGGAATGGATGACTGGAAAGGCAGTCTTCCGTAGGTACCATCCCCCTGGCAGGGCCGGCACTCATGTCTGCCTAAGGTCTATTTCCAGAGTATTGTGTGTATATCTGTAGGTGAACAAGTGTGTACATTAGGATGACCAGTCGTCCCAGTTAGCCTGGGAATGAGCGGTTTCCTGGGATTCAGGGCTTTCAGTAGTAAAACCAGAAAAGTTCCAGACAGACCAGGATGAGCTGGTCACCGTCGTGTGCATACAGTTGATGATTTCTTATACTTAATGCAACAAATATTTATTGGTTAACAACTCTGTGCCAACCACTGCTCTTGGCACTGAGAATTTAGAAATGAAAAGGCCACAAGAAGTCCACAATCTCCTAGGGGATATGGACACCCTCAGAATTAATTCTGAGCCGGTAACAGTAGTGGCATGGCAGATAAGATACCCAAGGGCCGTGTGCAGAAAAGAGGAGCTTTGTTGGTCTGGGGATTGCAAGATGTAGTAAATGTCAAAGAAAGCTTCAAGAAGAGGTGATGTCTAAGCTGCGTTTCAAATGCTGAAATTTGGGGGGACACAGGGACTTCTCAGCCAGAGAGAATACGATGAGCTAATGCATAGGGGCATGGAATTGCTTACCTTGTTTAGGGAAGAGCAGGAAGTTCAGAGTCACTGGAGCGTTCAAGTGCCAGGTTGTGGCATGGTCCTTTGGCAGTCAGACAGACCTGGATTCAAGTCACAGCTGTGCCTCTCACTTCTTGCTGGCCTTGGCCAGGTTACTTAACCTTCCATTGTCTCTGTAAAATGTGCATAATAATAACTGCTCACAGCCTGGGCCACTTGTGAGCTTCCAATAATAATAATGGTAGCAAAAGCAACAATGACAATAAAACAACTAGCATTTATTGATTATACACCAGATGCTGTTTAAAATTCTCTCTTGGGAATTTCCTGGTGGTTCAGTGGTTAGGACTCGGCGCTTCCACTGCAGAGGGCCCGGGTTCGATCCCTGGTTGGGGAACTAAGATCCGGCAAGCCACGTGGCGCAGCCAAAAAATAAATAAAAAATAAAAGACCATCCTTTAAAAAGAATAAAAATAAATAAATAAATAGATAAATAAATAAATAAATTCTCTCTTTACATACACTCTCTCACCTGCCTGGTAGGTCCAGGTGATCTCCTCTGAACCATGGTCTAGCTATTATGCTACACAGCCCAAGTAAATGAGAAATACGTAGAAAGTGTTTAGCATGACACTCTCCAATTATTTTTGCAATTGACATATATAACATGTAGAACAGAAAACAATGTTTTAATACATGTAATAATGATAAGAGCTCATGTCAGGACTTCCCTGGTGGCGCAGTGGTTAAGAATCTGCCTGCCAACGCAGGGGACACGAGTTCGATCCCTGCTCCCGGAAGATCCCACATGCCGCGGAGCAACTACTCCTGTGTGCCGGCAACTACTGAGCCTGCACTCTAGAGCCTGTGAACCACAGTTACTGAGCCCACGTGCCACAGCTTCTCAGGCCCTCGTGCCTAGAGCCCGTGCTCCGCAACAAGAGAAGCCACCGCAGTGAGAAGCCCGCGCACTGCAACGAAGAGTAGCCCCCGCTCGCTGCAACTAGAGAAAGCCCGCGCACAGCAACGAAGACCCAAAGCAACCAAATGAATAAATTAAATAAATAAATAAAATGAAAAGGTGTTTTAAAAAAAAAAAGCTCATGTCGTGTTCCAAGGGCTTTGCCTAAATTCCTTCAGGTAAGCCCCATGAACACCCCAGGAGGCAGGGAAGGCGATCATCCGACTTGCCCGGCCCCTCAGCAGCCAGGTTCTGGAGACAGCTCGCAACTAGTTTGCTTTGTATTCACGTGCATCATAGGTGAGAAAATATGTTCAATTCAATAAGAATTTCTAATACAGCTGTTGGAGTTTTAGAGAGCAATGCAAAACACCTCTGTCTTCCCCTACTGAGGGTGGAACCAACTGAGAGGGAGATACCAGAATCAGAAAGTGATCACAACGTTAGCTCCACTGCAGCTGGAGCTGAACTGGAAAACACAGACTTGATCTGCTGAGCACATGGGCTTCTGCACACATCTGCCCTGAACTGGGCATGGCCCATGGGACACTGGCAGAGCAGGTGGGTTCAGGCCTCGCCCCTCACCCCCAACTCCACACCTAAGCAGGCTGCTTCTGCAGTAACAGAAAAGGTGTGTGTCTCGTGGAAAACGCATCTCAGAGGGGGGCTGGGGGCTGGAGAAACGGGTGGCTGGGCTGAGTTGTGCATACTCAACTCTTCCTTCTAGATGAGTCTCTCCTTCCCAGAGGGGGAATATGTAAGGACTGGTGAGAAAGGCAAGATGTGTTTCTTCCCTACTTGTTTTTCTGTTAGGGAAGTGGGTTTAAAATGTCTTTCCCTTAATAAAAACAGCCATTATTATGTCAGTAACATTTATGGAATGCTTAGTATGTGCCGGACACTGTACGTGGGATTTTACATACATTAAATCATTTAAAACTCCTAACAACTCTATGAGGTAGATATACTCATTTCCATTTTGCAGATGAGGAAACCGAGACGCAGAAAGGTTAAATCACTTGCTTAAGGCCAAGCAAACATTAAGTACAGATTTCAGGTCAAATAGGAATATGTGAGTCCAAATTCTGTTTTCCTTAACCAGCATGCCCTTATTTGCGAGGTTCGGTGCTGTTGGTGAGAGTAGGAAATAGGAGGAATATTGAGACCCAGCTACTGTCCACAAGAAGCTTATAATCTATTTATTCCAGGGGTTGACACACTCTTTCTATAAAGGACCAGACAGTAAATTTTATGCTTTGCAGCCATACAGTTTCTTTTGCAACTACTTAACACTCTTGTTTTAGCACAAAAGCAGCCACAGGTAACATGTAAACAAGTGAGCATGGCTATGTTGCAATAAAACTTTATTTACGAAAATTTAAATTTTCACATGTCATTAAATATCCTTCTCTTTTTTCAACCATTTAATAATATTAAAAAATGTTTTCAGGTTGTGGGACCTATATGACCAGGCATTGGGGCCACGTTTGGCTCATGGGCCATAGTTTGCCAACCCCTGGTCTGGTCAGGGAGAGAAACCAATGAATACAAACATGCTGGTGACAAAGGAGGTTATACATTCTACGAGACAGGTATAAACAAATACCAGAGAGGGCAGAGGTGGCAGTCATTTATTTTGAAGATGGTTAGGGTGAGTGCCTGAAAGAAAACAGGAGCCTGAGCCTTCAGCTAGGCTGGATTGACTCACAACTGCATTCATTTTCCAAAGTAAGCAGTAGTCTACCACTTCCCTTAAAAATTAAGTATTAAATGAGAGGTGGGAAAAGAAATCAATTTTGAGCAATAATAATAAAGGCTAATGGTGGTTCGGGACTTGGTTGCAGCAGCCTAATTAAAATGATTTATAACTGCACAGAAAGGCTCTTTTGTTTCCCCCCGTTTATTGAATAACAGCTCACATCAGCCGTTAGTCCATATTCAACCCATGGGAAATTACCTAATGGATTCTGTTCAAGGAACATCATCAAACAAACATGTGTCCCTTTCCCGGCACCCTTCTTTGTGGTCGCTCAAGATACTTCCAGGATGGAGCTGAAGGATATTGGCTAATGGTGGTTCTAGACATTTGGTCCTCTATCAGAGATCATGGGAACCCCTAAGCTTTGGTCTCCATCAAGGTACTTTCCTCTTTAGCCTCCCCAACCCTGACTGAGGAGGAGGCAGGCTTCCACAGCCTGCTGGCTGGCATCCAGCACGTCAGACTACTCCTGCTGACTTCTGGAAGACATCCTGGCCTTGCTGCAGCTGTGGGTAAAAGCTCCAGTCCAGGGCAACCCTGAAACCTTAAAGTATTGTGCATTAGAGGTGCGAAGTCTCATTGAGGAAAGAAAGACCATTTTTCTGTAGGGAATTAGTTTGACTACAAGGCTCAGGATCATCCTTGAGCTCATTTCTGGCATCCTTAAAACAGGGAAAAGCCAGTGTTGGAACTGTTCCACGGGGTTTCCAAAGGAATCCATCTATTTTGGCCATTGGTGGTGGTGGTTACGTGCAATGACCATGTGCTTCACTCAGACTCCTCCTGCTTGCACTGTGGCCAGAGTTGACTCCCCTTCCCTCAAGCTTAAAATTTGTCAAATTCCATTAAAACTACTTATTTTGTAGAATGTAACCTAAAACGGTCTTGAATTATCCTTGGGTAACCATTTCTATATAAATCTATAGGCCAAAGGCATTTTAAAATGGCAACAGTAAATGGAAGTCTGAAATCTAGAACTTAAGCTTCATAGGGAAGTTGCAAAATACAGTACTTGAGAGCTTGGCCTCTAGAATCAGACCTCTCTGTGTATGTTACGGTAAATTATTTTATCTGTGCTTTAGGTTCCAGAGCCATAAAATGGAGATGATTCTGTGAGTTTTTGCTTAAGACTATTTAATATTTAAGCAAAATCACTTTGTGGAAAGATCAGTTGGTCATTTGTCAGATCAATGGCTTAAACCAGATCTAAAGTAGCCAACAGGAGCAGTTTTGCTACAGCAGCAGACACTCTTACAAAGTTTGGGGCAGAGATGCAGCCTGAGAGTGTGTGAAACACGTTCAGGAGAGCAGTCCACTGCACTCAACACAGCTGGCCTGACCAGCCTGTGACAGAGTGTCTGCAGTGAAGTCAAGGAAAAACTCAAACTTGGAAAACATCCTCAGTCATTTGGTGACTTTGTTATTCAGCAAATTGATCACTTAGTGAATTAATCTTTGATGAATTTGTCTACTTTCAATAATAGTACCTTCATAATGGGGTTGCTATGAGAATTTAATGAAATGATGCATGTAAAGCATTTAGCACACTGCCTGGCACAAAGAAAGTAGAAAAGATAAATGTACCCTTCCCGCCTTGGGCCCTGCTCCCCGCTTCCTGGCTGCAATAATTATTAGGGTCCTTTTGCTTTATTAATGCCAGTAATTGAGTAGTAATCTATTCTTGGGTTTATGCAGGCTAAAAAGAAAGCCGCCATTAGTAAGATTTGTAAGAAAAATATCCAAAACTTGAGAATAAAACTGAGAGAAGAAATACCATGTCCTTTCAATGTCACACTGGCATATTGTCAAAAACACCTGCCCAAGGATTATTTAACTGTCTTAGGCAGGGGTCAGCAAACTTTTTCTGTGTAGGCCCACATAATAAATATTCCTGGCTTTGCATGTCTCTGTTGCAACTATTCAACTCTACCATTGCAGCAGGAAAGCAACTACAGACGTTATATAAATGAATGGATGTGGTTATGTTCCAGTAAAACTTTATTTCCAAAAATGATAACAAGCCAGGTTGGCCCATGGGCAATAAATTGCTGACCCCTTGTTTTAGAAGAACACAACTATGTTTAACTTTGTCATTTACTATTTGCTCAAGCCTAGGTACTGTGAAGTTATGTACTAACGTGTAGATTTTTGACTACTAGAGGAGATAACCCCAACAGTTATAGTTTTATTGCCCTGTAGGACATAACCAGTTTTGTCTCTAACCTAGCAATCTTATTTTAACATATTTCTAAAATACCTAGAAATATCCATTTCCTTAAATGCTCTTGGAACCATCCTTACTGTCTTCCTGGTTCCTTCATAAATGAATTAAATAAATTTTTGACACGTGTTCGCTCTACACTGGTGTGCATAGTGTTTTTTAACTTCTACATATTACATTTCAACAAGCTCATTAATTAAAGTACCATTTACAGCTCTGTTTTAGAATAACAGCTGTCGTTGAGTGATGTGCCAGATAGCACATTCAATACCTTAAATGCATTTATCCTTATAAGTAGGTATTATTATCACCATTTTGCAGATAAGGAAAAGCACATAGAAGTCAAATAGTAGCTATTAATTGATATAACTTACAGTAACCCAGGTTTTTCCTCACTCCACAGCCTAATAGTAAAGCTGAACTGCCTTCCTTGGAAAATAAACACCACTGACTTAAGTACAATCCTGTTTAACATGAACTTTCAGTCTTAATTTCCAGATTATAATCCAATTTCCAGGACCTAATCCAGTTTCCTGATATTTACACTCAGACATGTAACCCCTCAAGACTAAAATTATGTGGTTTTTTTTCTTTTTTTACCTTGACAGGTTTAAAGATATTTATAACTTCCCCGTTAGCTTTATACATGTACTGTTTGTCATGTTTATTACTTTCAGGTGACTTGAAAGATGGTAAAAATAAGACAGACAAGAAGGATCAATCCAATGTCAGAAATGATTCAAAGAAAACAGATGGTAAGAGCATAATTCCCATTATATTTTTCCATAAATTGTGCAATTTAATGCAAGCTTGTTAGATTTACACATAAAGTTGCAATTGTGTGAAATTGCTAATATAGTCTTATACCCTGAAAAAAACATTCACTATATTTAAAGAGTACTATTATCCCTTTTTCAATAATTTATAAATTATTGTTGTATCTTTTCCCTTCCACCACACTTTCTCCATCACAAATGAGTTCTATACTCTTTCTTTTCCCACTTGCCATTTTTCATTTTAAACTTTATGAAAAGTTGATTCTGGGCTTGCTGATTATAATGGAATGGAATATAAGTCTTTGTGAATTATGCAGCGTAAATGGGAAATGTTCCATGTTTTCAGTTTTCAATTTTTTATACCTTTAATGAGTTATTATTTTTGGAAAAAACAAAAACAGGAATCTGTTCAGTGTTATCAGTATGCTGGGAGGCCCACATACTGGAGAATGTACATAGCTGTAGAATACAGATTGGTCAGCAAGAGTACGTCTTAAAGGCAAGCTTTGGATGACAATCCCAGACCAGTTAGAATGAACCTACATTGTAATGGGCTTCATGAGCACTGCTTTTACTTTGCATAAATAGCATTCCATTCTTTATAAAATCTGAAAGTTCAAATTATATTGCCCTCCAAACTTTGGACCATCAGATTGAGAAAACTACTCTCACCTTTTATATAATCCTCCTGTTTCAGTTATAACATGGGCTTATCCCTAGTTATCCCCCCATACATATAAATGATATTAAACTAAAAATGAAAGTTTTAGGAAGTGGTTTTTGTTAGGGTCTCAGACTCTTTGAACCATACCTCCCTGCAGACATTGTATTAGATACTATGCTATTCTTTGAGTAGTTTGGTTAGTCAGAGAAGAACAAATGCAGGGTAATCAGGTTGAGGAGTAAGAAGAAATTTGAATACAACTCATGCATCTGTTAAAAAGAAAGAATTGCCTTTAGTTTTCATCTCTAAGCCATTGTGATATGCTCTCTTTACCCATATGCATGAAATCAGTTCTTTCTTTGAAGATCATTCAAATAATTCACCCCAGGTGTCTTATCACATAATATCTGGGGAACACACATGTCCAATTTTTTTACCAAATTGTTTATGCAAATAGAAACCACTTGCTTAATACATACCCTCCTTGAATAATTGTGACTAAGACATGGATTACATGGAGATAAAATAGGATTCAGAATGGCAGTCTCTTAGCCAGACTCTGTTATGGGTAAGGTTTGTTCAAGTACCAGACATCATTAGACCCAAGTCAAAGTAACACAAGCCAGAATATGTACAGTAGAGGAGAATGGTGTTAGTTATAAACCCAGCACCTGGACACCTGACCCATCCTATATCCAGTGACTGACCCATCTGAATTCCTACAGCATAAAAGCCCATAATAAACCAATTCCCAGATCTTTAACACGGGGTCTTGAATCTTGTTGCATGTTTGTATTGTGCTATAAATAACTGTTGTAATGTATTCATGTGAGCATTGTAGGTTAAATTTTTATTTATTTATTTATTTTTTAATATTTTATTTATTTGTAGGTTAAATTTTATCACCTTCATTACGCCCTTTTATTTTACCTGTGTCCTTTTTAACTGAATTATCACCAGTATTTTAAATAATTAAACTGTTTTTTTTTTTTTGGGCGGGGAGAAGTGATGAAATAGATATTTTGTTCTATTGTACAAATAAGCATAAAGCTTGATTATTTAATGAACAGGATTCTTGATCCCATAGGGCAGTGAACAGGATGCAGTAAATAAAGAAGGGCCATTTTCTGATGTCTATCCTTTTTCCCTCCATAACTCCAACCTTCCACTGATTCAAATTGGGTCTGGTGTATCCATATACTTGTAAGTCTGGGCATGAACAACTTTGTATTTTAATTTCATTGATGGGCTAACACGACATCAGTCATTATCATTGCTTTGGTGTCATCAGGACTTAGATCATTGGGCTTTAGTTACTTGTGTTATCTTAGCCCCAAATCTCATCAGGACTAAAGTTATTTCTTGGTGGCATGAAGTGGAAAAGAATTTGATCAGCTTCATATACCCCTTCTCCATTGGTCATTAAAACTGTCTACTTTAGAAAATTTTTTAAATGATATGCATATCAGTAGATATATTGATTTTTAGAAACTATCTAGTAACAAACAGATGTATTTTGAACATTTCTTTTTAATGGATCTTATTACGTCTGATGACCAGAGGGAGTCAATTTAACTATTTTTAATGCTCCTACCCTTAATCCAACCCCTGGGAACCAGCTCTAATTTTTGAAAGGGAGTATCCAAGCACAGTTCAGTGCCCAGTGTGATCAAACCCACTATGTTTTGAAGTTTAATATTGTATACATTCAGAGAGAAACTCAATGGAAACTAGACTACAGTTGGCTATTCCCAAACTCCAATGAGCTGAGTCACACACAGAGAGAAGGAGAATGTGCTGAAAGGGTAAATTATATCCTGGCAAAATGAACACATTGCAGTTGTACATTATCTCTGTCAGGCTACTAAAGTACTGTTTAGTACCCTGCAGCACTAATTTTCTAACTGACTTCGAAGAATGAATGCTCTTTGAAAATACCTTGTTTCTTAGGGAGAAATGTACTAACATAAAAAGATCTAGGTTTCTGAGCCAAGATTCTCTCAGGGGCTAAGCTTTTACACTGTCATTGGGAGACTTGTGGGGTGCCACACGAATGAATTATTTTCAGTGTGTTTTTAGTCATGTTTGAAACAGCATAGCTATAATTTTTATAGTTGCCCAGAAATATGAATTTGCCCTTAATTTTACTTGACTACATTAACAGAGATATAAGAGATAGCCACTGTTTGTGTCTCTCGAATGATTCTCTATAATTAGGCCCTGCAAGGTTATTTACCAAGTCCCAGGGAGGGAGTTCAGCAGGAGTTTTTCCTTTATTGAATGTTCTGGGAATTGGAATGTTTAAAGATGTCGGTTCATGAAATGTAAGTCAGTTGTGAAGAGTGGAAAGAGTGGACAAAATACAATCCATGGATATCTGCTTCTGCAAAGAGGGCTACCAAGAATTAGGTTTACCCTTCCACCTGAAACAATTTTTTAAAAAAGACAACATATGTGGAAGAATGGTTTTTCAAGGAATGAAGACATCAAGAAATATTGGGCATCAAGAAATGAAGACAGTGCTCTCTAAGAGACAAGAAACAAATGAAGTAAGCCTGACGATTGCCTCAGCTTACTGCATTGAGAGGGTTTCCAGGCAGACCTGATGGATTCCTTGAGTTGAGGAGTTGACTAAGGATCCAAGAATACCAAGGCAGCTATAATTAATGGGATAAAACACCAGAGAGGATAGAACTGAAGAGAGATAGAACTCTAGAAATCTGAAGAGTATTCATCAGAGTACGAATTGACTCTCAGTGAGGAAACCACCTGAGACCAGGAAAGAACCATTCAAGAGGTTTAGAAGGAACAGTCCTGATGTTCACACTTCACACAGAGCAATAAAAGTGCCTATTTCTACTAGCCAGACTAGAATACCTCATAATTTAAAGGGAATTGGAATTTAAAGGGAATTGGGTAGAATATTCATAATTGTCTTGCCTTAGCAGGGGAATAATTAGTTGTAGGCTAAATGTTGCTTTAGGCTCACCTAACAAATCTTAAAATCAAGATATAAGAGGATCAAAGTGTTTCCAAGTAACTGCATCCCAGGATAAAGCATGTGTGTGTGTGTGTGTGTGTGTGTGTGTGTGTGTACACACTCCCAGCAAGCTAAAATTCACAATATCTAACATCCAATCAAAAATTACTGGACATGCAAAGAAGGAAGAAAACACTACCAGTAATAAGAGGAAAATAACAACCAATTGAAATCAACCCAGAACTGAAACAGATGTTAGAATTAGTAGACAAGAGCATTAAAGTAGTTCTTACAGTTCTTACAACTGTAGCCCATATGTTTAAGTAGAGACATGAAAGATATAAAAAAGATCAAATGTCTAGAGATGAAAACTACAGTGTCTGATATGAAAAATATACTGGATGGTATTAACTAAATAATATTGTATGAGATTAATGATAAACACACTGGATATGATTAGACATTTTAGAAGAAAAGAGTAGTGAGAATTAACAATAGAAGCTATCTGAAATGAAGTACAGAAAACAAGAATAGAAATTGTAAAGAGCATCCGTAAGTTGTAAGACACCTTCAAACAGCCTAATGTATGTGTAATTGGAGTCCCTAAAGTAAAGAAGAGAGAAAGGAGGAAAGAATATTTGATGAAGTAATGGCTAAAATTTTGCCAAATGATGAAAACTATAAGTCCATAGACTTAAGAAGCTCAACAAAACACAAGCACAAGGAATATAAAGAAAATTACACCAAAAGCAAATTATAATCAAATTACTCCAAACCAGTAATGAAGAGAAAAATTTAAAAAACAGCTAGAGAAAAAAAAAGATACATATGGAGATATGAACAAAGATAAGGATAACAGTAGATATCTCATCAGAAACAATGCAAGTGAGGAAACAGTGGAGCAACATCTTTAAAGTGCTAAGGGGAAAAATTCAACCAAGAATTCTATAGCCAACAGCAATATCTTTCAGATATAAAAACTGAAAGAATTCATTACTGGCAGACCTACACTACAAAAAATGTTAAAGAACAGCAGAAGGATAGATATGCCAGATGGAAATACGGATCCACACAAAGAAATGAGGAGCACTAAAAATGGTAACTAGATGGATAAATATACAATATTTTTTCTTATCATTTAAATATCTTGACTATTTAAATAATTGACTATTTGAACAAAATAATAATATATTACTGAGTTTATAGCATATATAAAACTAAAATATATGACAACAATAGAATAAAAGTGAGAAGGGGAGAAATGTAAATATGCTATTGTAAAGTTCTAATATCATACATGAAGTGATATAATATCAATTGAAGGTATTGGGTTGGCCAAAAAGTTTGTTCGGGTTTTTGGCCACCCCAATAGATTGAGATAAATTAAGAGCATATACTATAAACTCTAAAGCAATTACTAAAATAACAAGCTAATGACATATAGCTAATAAGCCAAAAGAGATAAAATGGAATCATAAGAATAATTAATCCAAAAAAGGTAGAAAAAGAATAAGAAGAGAACAAAGAATAGATGAGACAAATAGGAAACAAATAGCAAGACTATAGACTTAACACTAAGCATATCAGTTATCACATTAAATGTAAATGGTCTAAACAGCCCAAATAAAAGGCAGAAATTTTCAGATTGTAAGACCCAAGTATATTCTGCCTTTATATTAAAAGACACAAAAACCCAAAAATAAAAGGATGGAAATTGGTATGCCAAGCTAACAGTAATCAAAAGAAAGCTTGCATGATTATATTAATATCTGATAAAGTAGATTTCATAGCAAACACTGTCACCAGAGAAAGGAGGTTCATTTCATGATAAAGTCTATTTATCAAGAGGATATAATAATCCTTTACATTTATGTACCAAAATGCATGAAATGAAGTGTAAAAAAATTTTAATACACAATTCTATTTGGAAACACTAACATCCCTCTCTCAATCATCGATAGGCTAAGTATATATGAAATCAGCGGGAAAAGAAGACTTGAATGACATTATCAACCAACTTGACTTAATTGGCCTTCCCAGAACACCCATAGTATGAGAATACATACTCTTTTCAAGTGCACATAGGACATTTATAAATATAGATTACATTTTGGGATGTAAAACAAGTCCCAATAAATGTAAAATGATTCAAGTCATACAAAGAATGTTCACAGGTCACAATGGAATTACATTGTCATAGGATGTTCATATTGTTTTATTTTCTTTTTAATAGCTATAGAATTTATAGTGATGTTGTCTTTATCATTTTTTATATTGGTGATTTGCGTATTCTCTCTTTTTATCCAGACCAGTCTGGCTAGAGGTTAATAAATTTTATTAATCATTGTCATTAATATTTTCCATTGTTTTTCTGTTTCTATTTCATTGATTCTGATCTGATCTGTATTATTTCCTCTCTTCTGCTTGCTTTTGGGTTTGGTTTGCCTTATTTTTCTAGTTTCTTAAAGTGGAAGTTAATGTCATTGATTTGAGACATTTTTCCTTTTCTAATATAGGCCTTTAATGCTGTATATTTCCCTCTAAATACTATTTTAGTAACATGCTACAAACTCTGATTTGTTGCATTTTTATTCACATTCATTTCAAAATATTTTCTAATTTTTATTTTAATTTCTACATTGATCTAAGGATTATTTAGAAATATAATTTTAGTTTCCAAATATTTGGGGATTTTCCAGAGATAGTTGAAATTTAAGTTCTTTCTAAATTGATCTATAGATTCCATGCAATCCCAATTAAAATCCTAGCAGGCTTTTTGGGTAGAAATTGACATGCTGGTTTTAAAATGTATATGGAAATGCAAATCACTCAGAATAGACAAAGCAACTTGGGAAAAGAAGGAAAAAATTGGAGGACTAAACAGGTAGGCCTGATTTCAAGACTTATAAAGCTATAATAATCAAGGCAGTATAGTATTGGCATTGAGATAGACAAATGGGTCAGTGGAATAGAATAGAGGGTCTAGAAATAGATCCACATGTATATGGACTTCTTATTTTTGACATTGTCAGATGAAGGAATTCCACATTGACAGTAAATGAAGGGTGGATTATGCTGTAGAAGACTTGTTGACACTAAAATGAATACTTGTGACCAATGTGTGGTTTTGATTGCCAGTTTACTGTGAAATATATCCTTCATGTACACTGGAATGCTCACATCTACTGGCCAGTCAGCAGTTTCTTTCTCCCGAAGGAAAACCTACTTGGGAAGCCAAATCATATCAGAAAGTTGCCTGCTAAGCTGAGAATGTAGAGAGAGTTAGTTGATGAATTGTGACTTCAAGGTAGAATATCCTGAAATGTCTGTCTCTACCATTGGGGTGGATCTACCAAGAAAAGTGAATAGGGACCATCTTGTGTACCCTAGATACTGACAGTGCAAGAGGCAGCTCCATGGCACCCCTTTTACATCTAGTCTCCTTTTGGATCTCACATTCAGTATCAGATATGTTGATATCTTGGGGTAGATTCTCATTGTTCATTTTCAGTCATCCTTGATGGCATGTCTGGAGCTTGATCTTGATGAAACTTCTTTGTTTTTAAGGCAACGGTCCTCAAACTTTTTCTCTCTTATTTTCTTTTCCTAACATATTATCATAAGCTTTGCATACCTCCCAAAATTATGCCCAGATCATGAACTCTGGTGGGTAAAATAGGCCAAAGATGGTGAACAGTTCTGGGAACACTAGCTGGTACCCTGTCCTTTTCTCTCATACCCAAGGCGGTGCTACTATGACAATAACCTTGAGTCCTTTCTAGTTTACTTTAAAAATTAAACCTGTAAGACTGTAGGGCTTAACTGTTTTTAGCAATGATTGATTTGCAACGCACTTCACCATTGATTATGTCACTGATGTCAACACTACTGTCTTGAGGTAGTTTCTACAAATAGTTAATCCCGCCCTTTGGATTTTTTACTTGCTTCCTTCTCAGAGGATAACATTATTTCTTAGTTCTGGGAAGATATCTCACTGTAACCTTCTATGCATTGACACAAGTAGGTCTATTTCTTTAATGAAGGAATTGCCTTCCACATGAGAATCTAGGATCCTTATGGGTTATTTTTCATGAGTGTACAGGGACCAAACATCTGGAGTGCCCTGGGTCCCAATTAAGATAAGTCATCATAACAACACATGTTCTGATTAATATCCCATTTCCCTTAGCCATTTGTCCATGAAAACTCTTGTGACCCATTTACTTAACATATTTATATGTATCAACACATGGAGCATCAATAGTAAGTACATGCTGTGGTTTAGCAAGAAAGAGGCATGAAATATTTGCTTTTAAAAACATTTTATGCCTTATTTTCTCAAGTAGTGTGATAACCCAAGTGTCTTAACCCTCCACTGCAATGTCCCTGTCAAAGGAAAACAACAAAAAGTTGATAAATGTATGAGAGAATTGCAGTATTGTTTTTAGATGCCTGTTATTCTTATGCATCTAGATAAGATCCCCTAATTAGATTCTAAAAGGTTTTGTTGCTTAAAATTTTTGATTTATATACTTCAGTGCCATTTTCTAATTGATTTTTGAAGCCATGCTGTAGGTTGACCCAAAAAGAGTTGTTGTGAATGCAACAATACTGAAACCCAATATAATTTTTTTGGTTGGATTTTGGGGAAAACTATTAACCAATCCATTATATGTGGGTTGGAAGTGGTCAAATGGGGTGAACTCAGAAAATCTCTTTGTTCCTTTTTGCTGCGGATGATACACTTGAGAGCATGGAGGTACAGAAGCCGTTGACATCCACATGGTTCTAGCATTGATGAGTCACAGTGAATCAGAACAGTTAGCTCTTTCGGTTACGATCATCCATTTCAAACCAATGTGTTTTTAGTATAGTTTTAGGTTCAGTGAACATCCTTGTGCTTTTTAAGGAGGGTGTATAATACATAGCCTCATGATGGATTATAAAGGAACAAGATGACATGCAACTATTATTATCCTCCTGTAGGTTTTGTGTTATTGAAATTCACATTTGTAGTATCAAACAGCAACTGAAATTGTGTGTGTGTATATACATATATATGTATGTATGTATATTGTGTATATATATATATGTATTGTGTGTGTATATATGTATATATACATATATATAATACAATGTAAGATTGGTGAGTTTAAAATAATTAAATTGTGTTCTACTAAAGAAAACTTCTAAGGTCAATTCATGCTTTTCACATAGCTGTTTAGATTCCAGTCTCTTACCAAATAACTACATAGTAGAAATGTCACATAAAAGTATATTGTGTACTCTTTGTTAATGGCGAAATTAATATTTTTAAACAACTTTTCCCTTGCAATTATTGGTGTATAAGCTTTCATTGTTTCACTCTATCTTCTAGACATTTTGTTACACTCTTAACGCACCATTGTATTTTTAAAGGAACCTGGTTTGACAGAGAGGATTACAATTTTGGAACTACTGGGGAAATGTGATTTGTCTTTTTTTTCTTAATACTGATGTTCAGGATTAAAAATAACTTTTTAGTATTCATGAAATAAATATTTATCTGTTCTCCCCCTAGAAAAATTGTATTTTGTCAGATTCTTTGCAAGTGATTGGAGAAACACAAGTAACAATACATTTGTCAAAAGAAACTCTATTAACATTATAAAAAAATTCTTTAAAATAACAGCTGCCTTTGAAATATGTGCCAAAACCAGGAGCTAGAGATGTCTCCATTGTTAATGCCATTTTTTTTCTAGTCGCCCACAAGCTAGGAGAGCTGTTAAAAATGCAATGTCAAGCAAGTATTGAAGCTTCTTCTTTGTGTTTATTCTTAGCCTTTTCCACCAAAGGACAGCCTGATCTCCACGTGATGATACCTGTATTTCATAAGTATTAGCCCTCTACAATATATGCCATTTTTATTCTATACCCTGGTGCCACAGTGAAAACATGAGAATAAATGTTTCTTTTTTTCTTTCATTCATTTTGAATCTTTTATTGTTTTTCCTGAACTAATAAAATAGAGAAAAACACGAAGAGCAGTCAGAACGTTTCAGACCTAAAATCCCAGCCTCACTTAACTTTCTCTGAAGGACTTCCTTAATCTCTGGTTTCTTGTTGGCTTCAAAAGTAGCAGATTCAAAGACTGATCAGAAACAAAACTCTTGCGTGCAGACAACTCTACCCTTACCTGAACCAGAGGAGTGGTATGCGCTGTTGATGCCTGACTTTTACTTACCTCTTAAGAGTGGGTCAGGTCCTGGGGCACTTGGAGAGTTGAGTGTTTTGTTTCCTTCCGTGTCAAAGTACTAGGTTCTTAATACAGAGAAGAATGGCAGTAAAATACCTTTGGACAATGTGGGACAGAAGAACGGAGACATTCACATATTTTAAGTTTGGAAAGAAAAACCATGCTACGTAAAGGAAGAGAGAAGCCAGCAAAGTTAAAGAATAAAAGTTAACAGGATCATTATTCTCAGTGATAGCACAGATGCCAAGGATCAAAAGAAAAGATCAAGAAAAATCACAAAGGTTGAACCTAAGAACTACTATCCTTTGTACAGTACTTATTCTTATTCTTTATATTTGGATCCAGTGGGCAAATTTTAGGAAATGATGGCATAAGCAAGGTTTCAGGAAGTTATATTCCTACAAATTTATCTATCTATCATCTATTATCAATTCTGTCCATCCATCATCCATCCATTCATCCGTCCAACCATCCACCCATCTTAGCAGGGCTATAGCATTGGTATTATATGCAGTAAAATTAATATAGAATAATCCTAATATAATCATATCCTCTATCATTTGGGGCAAGGAGAAAGCATGGATGCATATGTTGGGGTATTTGGTGGTAACCATTTAAAATACCTATCTTGCACTTATGACCTAGAAAAGTGAACACAATGCCTGGGTAAATCTTAACAGCTATCTCTAAGACAATGTTTGTTTGTTTGTTTTTAGTATTTCCTCATTATTAAGAAACAAAACCAAACCAGGACCTGCTTATAAGCCCCACAGAAATCCTACTACTAGACATTTAAAATTGGGTTTGGTTTTACCACATTTATTCTTCCCCGGGTTTTGTTTTTTGTTTTTTGTTTTTTTCCTATTTAGCCTTTTACAACTCTTTCTGTTGCTTACAGTATCACTTTGTTGTTTTGGTAGAAAGTTGACTCCATAGAGAGGCAGCTCTGAAAGGGTTTCTGGTAGACTTCAAAATCTGGTTTAAATCCCAGCTCTGTGCTCAGCCAAGTCAGCTTACTTTTGAGCTTGGGTGATAGTTGAATCAGGCTGTAAAAAAAAGCAAGCCCAAGAAAATGAAAAATAAAAGTGTTTACAGATGTTTTTAAAACCCAGTGCCAGATTCTATGAGGCCTGCCTCACAGATGGTCAGCTTGTGATCTAGTAATAAACATTATGATTGCTAAACACATTTTTAGAGTCAAATCAAACTCGAACTTTAAGCCTTTTTAAAACAACTATCTTTAAACCAAATGGTTTTCTGTAGCATCTCCACTTACCTTCAGGAGTAGCCTGAGAAGGGAGGAATAAGACCACATTGTTGTAAGTCTCCATCTCCTATTTTCTAAATGAAGTTGCTGAAACATTCTTTGCTATTCATTCCCTTAGAGTAAATACATTTCTGTGAATTCATACACCACACACTTCAGGCTTCAGAGCCCCCATGGCTGCCCCTGTATGAGATGTGAGAAGTCTTTCGTCCAGGGGTGGGTGAGGAGGTAGCACTTATTTAGGTATTTTCTTGAATTTTCTCAAGTTGGGTGAAGATATTTTCCATTTCAGTTCATCAATCACTCTTAAAAAGATGAGGGAGTTTAACCACTTTTTGGGGCCTCCAAAAAGCCAACATACACTTACAATCAATGGAATTCAAAGCAGCTGTAACAAAAATAGTCGTGTAAATCGGATCAATACAGAGTGACTTCTCACACTTTGTTTTTAGATCCTCATTTTTATATACTTTGTAGTCTTACCCAATTTTTGTTTTAAATGCTTATGCAATTTTAGTTTACATTGAAAACATATACACGAAACCAAAACACAACAGAGCAAGTCTATGGCATTTGAAGTTTAGGAGAGGAAGTGTGGAGTGAGGAGATTTACAAACCATGTCAAAGCCACCTGGATGGCAGGTGCTCTTTCTCTGGGAGCTTAGTCCCACAAAGAGCCATGCACAGTGGGGCTATTTCTTCATAAGGAGTATACATTTTTGACATATCATAATTTGCTGTTGAATAAATTGTAAAATCAATGTACGTATGATTTCCTTTTTATGTCACACTATGAAAGTCAGGATTAGGAAAAGGTTGGAGAGAAACTTCCTATTCATCATTACATCTTTATCTGTCCCATCCACCTCATGCTTGTTCAACTCACTTCCTTTCAATGAAAAACTAATGATTTGTTGAGCATATGCTGTGTGTCAGGTATTGTACTACATTCAAGAGGGGTTATAAAGATAAGTAAGATATTTTCCCTGCCCTCAAGGAGTCTATGGTCTGAGGTAGAATATCTTCCTGCAGGTAGATATGATACTAGCCACCAGAGGGGTGAGTGCCCTAAGAGGAAATTTTTTAGAGAAAGCATGTGTTTGGGAAGGCTGGGAACAGTCACACAGGTCACAGACCCAGCTGCAGAGTATCTGCCTCTTGTTCTTTTATGTTGGTCGTATTTAATGACAGTGAACCCAGGCACAGCTTAAACATACAGGCTGCCTTTATTTATCCCTTTTCGCCACTCCTTGACCAACTCCTTTCCTCTGTCCCTTGACCAGAAGGCCGAGGAGGGGAGGGTAGAGATCTGTAGCCGGCCACTCCACCATTTCACCCGTAAGCAATGACTAGCAAGGGAGGAAGACCTCCTCTCAGGGGCCTTTGGGTTCCATTCACACACCCTGGATGTACCTCTTCCATCTCTGGAACACAGCAGTCTGGACAGCGGGCCTCTGCTAACCCAGGCTGTATGACACAGGAGGTGCATCACTTTCCTTGTTGGCAAATTGGAGCTCACTGGGTGTAACAGTGATCCTTGTCAGCCATCTCCAGCTATCTGTCCTCACTTCCTTCCAACCAATCTATCATTTAGTAAAAGATTAAACCTAACCTTATATCATCATAACAATAGATTGGGTTTTATATGTGAGGGCCTGGGGACATCTCTTAAGGTGATTAATACTATAATGACCATCTAAAAGGAGTCTCATTACATATGACCCCAAATTGATAATGACAGGGCCAGAGCACTAAGGGGCCCTGTCTTGCAATTCCCTTGTGGCCCAAACTACATAGAGACAATCAGAAACAATGGAAAATTTCTAATCCATGATTTCAGCGTTTGTTTCGCCTCTTTCCCTCCCTGGCAAGTTCCAGTGAGGCAACTGGCAACTTCCCTCACCGATTCCTACTAGAATCAGAGGAAAGTGATTGGCCAGAAGTTTTTCTTTTTTCTGTTATTTCTCCCAAATGGGTGAAGGTGCTAATGGAGAGTAAACACACACAAGACCAGAATGAAGAAAGAGGAACCGCAGGAGGTCTGGATCAGTGGCCCCTGAAAATTTGAGAGTTGACCGTAATTACAATAGATCAGAAAGGGCTCTCCTGTCTCCCAACTGGTTTGTACCTAATTTCGACCCAGTCTTATTTAGGAGAGTATCTTAGTCTTTAAAGTTGAATGGAAAATTTCCTTGTCCTCTAATGACTCCTAACATTTCTGGACATGATGATGTTATCCTTTTTAAAGTCTCCTATCCCTCTGGAACCTTGCGTAGGAGGGAATCCTCTCTCACTCTGAGGCATGCTGACTTGGAGAGCACACAGCACTTAGGGGAGGAAACCATAATAATTTTCGTTTGTTTGCTTTTTAAAACTCCTGTCCAAGTCTGTCGAGGTTACATGTTATCGAATAGGCCAGGTGAAAAAAAAATCCAAGATTGTTTATTTCCATTAATGAGTCCTGTTTCAATCTGTGTCTTCTTCCACCACCTCACTCTAGGCTCCGTAGAGGCTTCAGGTGATTTATCCATTTGCACAGTGATTTCAGTTGGGGCAGTTGGGGCGCATCTTGCTTTGAATCTTTTTGGGAAGCATTTGTTAAGCATGTGCTGTGTGTCAGGCATTGTACTACATGCAAAAAGAGTTATAAAGATAAGATATTTTCCCTGCCTTCAAGGAGTCTATGGTCTGGGGCAGAACATCTTCCTGCAGATAGCTATGAATCCTGATAGAGGAACGTTGCTTTGGTATGGAAATGATTGGGATTAGATGAATCCAATTTCTTCCAATCCCACTGACCCCTGAGGCAAATTGACCAGATCAGATCTGGCAGTCAGCGTCATCCTGATTGCAAAATAAGGCGTCTTAAAACCCATACTGCATGAACCAGATATTTGATGCTTTAGTTTAAAGCAACTATTAAGGCTTCCAATGTAACCAGTGTTTAAAATTCTCCACTGAGATTTCCCCTTTATGAATAGAAGGATTGTGTTACAAAGGAGACAGCAGTGACTAGCATTGAAATGTGTAATTGATCCCTCTTTTTTTTGTCCCTCAGATTTTCTTCTCAGACCTGGAGGGTGGAGAAGGGGGGGAAAGGCAGCATTGACACTTTTCTTTTTCTTTTTCTTTTTTTCAGATTCAGAAGAGTAAAACACACCTCATAGACAATAAGAGAGGCTGCCAATGTCTTGCATCATTTTAGCTGAGCTTCTTCATTCTCTTCTCCTTCCACAAAGACCTGTATCTGGGGAAGGTGTACAACTTTCAAAAACAAGCCCCACCCCTGCACTTGGCCTTCTCTCATGCCATCTCCTCCCAGGAGATGACTTTCTGGGAGCTGGTGTGAGGTCTTAGAACTCTGGGGGAATCCCCCCAGCCCAAGCAAACAACACAACTTCCGAGTTTTGCACAAACAGAAACAGCACATGAAGGGACTTCCTCAAAATCCTTTGCTAATGCCCTGGCTTTCGAGGCACCTGTCTGGCCTGATGGGAACGGACATCCTGGAAATGCTGAGAGAGGCCTGAGAAAGCCACACACACAGGAATTGCCACTGTATTTCTTTATGTGTTGTTATTTTTGCACTGGTTGCTGATGGTGGATGCAGCCAAGCTGGCCTTCATCACAGCTAAGATGATGGTTTCAGTCTCTGGTTGTTCCTTTCCTGAGTCAGGAACATTCTTTCTCTCCAGTTTTCTTTCAGACTTAGAAATTGTTCCCATGCTTTTCTTTCCATTTATATAATATGAAATTCTTTCCGTTTTATAAAAAAGGAGATTTTCCTCTTCTTTATTTGATGCTTAATTTACCTGTGCATTCATTAATACAAACCTGAATGTTTCAGCTCATGACCATATTGTTCAGGTGGGAAACCCAGTGTTTTCATTGAGTAGCATCCGTGACTAAGTGGTTACTGAAATTTTTACCACTGGCTGGTCCTCTTCTTTTGAATATTTATGGTTTGACCTAATTGCTCTTCTTTCTATTCAGGGAAGTGCTAAGGGAATTAGTATCAGGGAGATATGTCCAATAATTTTTTTTCATTTTAATGAGCCTTTAGAAGTACCAGATAGGAGATGATTAATAGCACGAATCAAAAATAAGAATAGTGGATGTCGCAGGGAAAGAGACGAAAAATACAGCCCCCTGAAACCAAATCAAGAATGGGATTCAGTGGAGTGCAAGTCAAGGAATTTTGTGGATCTAAATGGTGTGATTTGAATGAAACTGATTCTTCAAATGGAGTTGTGGTTCACAGAGGAATCTTTGAGTCCTTCCTAAGGGTAAATCGGAAGAGGAGTATAAATAGGAAGAGAGAGAGAGCTGGACGGTAGGCTTAACTGTATTCCTCGTTGCAGATTTAATTTCCACATTGAAAACACGAAAACAAACATTTAAAAAATCCTCTCAGTACTAAGGGAAAATGTTGGTATTTCTTCAGACAGAAAGGAGACTGTGTATGTAATCTACCAGGCCTTTTGTCTCACTGAAATATTCCCCAACAGAAAGATCTGGAGAATTCTGTGGTGTGGAACGCACAGTTGTGTACTGATATTCGAGCAGGGTTCTTAGATCAGATTTCCATTTTGCTTGGTAATAACACGGATTTTTCTGTTGCTCCTCCTGTTTTCCTAACAGTGACCACAGTAAGTCATGTGGTCACAAATTCAAAACAGGAGTTTAGCAGGTCAAGTAAATGAGTACAGCAAGCTATAATATCAGAATGATTGCGATAAATGGCAATTCATCGTGGGCCTGGGTATCAGAGAGGCAGTGAAGAGCAGTAGGGGGGAAGTGGGGAGGGCATGCACTGCCCCAAGGGGGCAGTGGCTGGCAGCTACGGGATCAGTGCTATGTGGGAATGAGGGTCCTAGATACCTAAGATTTTATGTAAACCCCCTCCAAATTTTTTAATATTGGCAACTAATTAAGAAACTTACAAACACAGTGCTGGCCAAAGAAAACATGCCTATGAACTGCATTCAATGCATGGGACATCGATTTGCAAACTATGCTCTTTGAGGTGGTTTTAAATAGAAGTGAAATACAGCCAGTGCATGTCAGTTCTTGACCTTGGAACCTGAACTTTTGACCTCACTTCAATTCTGTATTTTTCTATGTAGAGCTTTGCAACCAATCAAAATAGAAAGGTGCAGCTTCCCTTTTATACTCAATCAAGACTAAACAATATTTGAAAAAGAAATAGGAATATAGCTGTTTTTTCTAGCACCAATAAAGATGGAAATGTTTTACATTTGCTTTAAGTGATTAATTTAGCTGGAAAAAGGTGGGAAGAGAATTTTATTCAGGATAGCACTCTGCTTGGAACTCAGCGTGGAAAAACAGAAGCACTATGTGACTCTTATTTTTAAATCCTTAGAAAGTGTTTCGAAGGGCCATTGAGTAAAAAAGCAAAATTATCTATTTTTTTAAATAAAAAACAATGTATTACTGTGCTATAAATTGATACTGGAGCTGGTAAGACAACAATATTGACTGGAAGAACAGTATTTCCAGAGCTCTAGCTCACTTGCTGTGGTCTTTCCATTCTCCTGAAACAGCTTCCTCCAAGTTGAGCAGCGAAGTGGAAGACACCTTCTTCCATTGCGCGGACTGTGACATCTTACTCTGTATTCCATTGTCACTTAAAAAGCAAAGGCTTACACACCTGAGTTAAGAATTAACTGGTATGTGGGGAAAGTACTAGGGATATTCCCACCATTGACAAACCACCAGTTCTACATGTCCCTGGGTAGAAAGTGACAAATGGAGTTAGCCCTTGAGTTTGGGTCCCCATGTCACCAACTAGCTCTACAGCCAAGTTTTGTTGATGCAGTATGTTTTGCTGCCATAATGACCGAACCATAGGCAGGTCTTTGTTCCAGCTTTTATTCACGCCCACCTTTCTTAGGTTATGAGCCCTAGTTGTTTATGGCAGCAGGCAAGAGACTCATTTCTAACCCATTAAATTCAAATGGATTTTCTTCCTATGTCCATTTCATTCCTGGAGCTTTTAAAAAGCATTGAAGACATCTGACAGGATCCCATTAAGGACCTGATATACTTAAACAATAAAATGGTATCTAGACATCTGAGAGCCAAAGAACAATCTAGTGCACCTGTTCATTTCGTTTGCAGAATTAAAGCCATTATATTATATTTTCCACCTGATGTGATGCCTCTAGTAAATATGAAAAATAGAAAGTAAAGAGCAATATTATCACAGGATGTGAGACAGCAAATAAAAAGATGGAGACCAATTTTGTAATCCATATTTTAGGAGTAAGGATGCTGGTCTTTTAATATCACTTCTGTCATGGATCAATTTTCTTTAGATAGATAGATAGGAAGAATATGTAATGTGTTTTCTTCTATTCTTAACCTTTGAGCAGAGACTTACATGGTAGAAATGACTTCATAACATTCCCCATGGAGTAAGGAGGAAAACAAAAGAATAAAGGCACAAAATCTTTTTCTCATAATGAGATGGAGAAGATTCTGAGATTAAAACCTATGTATGTAACATTATGTCCCCCATAAAGGGGATTTAGGAAATAAACTTCATTCTGATTGCAAGATTCCCACACATCCCAACAGGATTTGCACCACTGGCCCACCACAGCGCCTGGCATACAGTCAGCATTCAGGAAACACATGCAGAACTGTCCAGCTGAATTCCACTAGCCACCTGTGAGTGCAAAGTTCAAGTTTACCTGAAAATGCACTCAACGTCTTCTGTCAAGTGTATTGCTAAAGGCTTATCTTCTAAGTAGGTGCAGACATACCCTAGTGACACAAATAGCTTATTATAAGGGACAGGAAATTGCAAGTAGTATGGGGGAAATTATCAGAGCCAAGTTTATGAAACAAAATTAAAACTTCTCTATGGTTTTTGGGTTTAAGGAAAACAAATAAATGAAAAAACAAAAACAAACAAACCAAAACAGGATTTATGTGAAAAATCACTTCCACAAGGGGTGATGACACCATTACCAGTGGATTTATTTATAATCCAAGTTGTAACATTTAAAATCCAAAATAGACCTTCTTGAAGCGAGTAAAAGCATCTATATGTGCAGCATGGGGAATCAGTGCTCTGCCAATATTATGGTCGGTATAGTACTGAACCACAGCAAAGGTGGTTGTTAAAGAAACAACGTTGCAATAATGATGTTATATTGGCTCTTCTTTGTGAATAAATGGAAAGTAATATTTGTAATTCATTGATCGTGATCCATGATTAAAGGCCTCATTATCATTTAGAACGTGAACTTGAAAAAATTGTAATGAGCAGCACAATATTTGTATAAAATATCCCTCTGAGAACCAAGAGACACATTATCTGCCAAGATCAGATGTCAGTTGTTAAGGTTTCCTCTCATCAAACACACTGGTGGGCACAGAGATGACGGCAGAATTAGAATGGTAACAGAGCCTGTAGGACATGAGACAGGGTTCATCTGATAAGTGAATTTGGGTCCAGGGAAGTTTAGAAAATGGGGAGAAGTCCTCTGGATGTTTCCATTGGACATTTTCAAAAGCCTGGATGCTCCTCCAGGAAATCTGCAATAAACAACGATTGTTTCATCAAAAGGATATCTTGTTTTTACATTGAACAAGAGTGGGGTGCAGTGGGAGACCCGGACTGAAAGATTCATGAAAGTCAATTTAAAACACTATTAAGTCCTGATTATGTTAAGTAATGCCCCTCCACCTCATCCATTTTTTTCTTTAAAATATTGGCAGACATATTTGAAATGAATTGACATTTGTTCTGGCTTCTGTTCTCAAGCAGAAATGGATTGCCACTGACAATGGCTGGCTTCACTAAATGAACTTGAACCCAGCCTAGATAGCCATCCACTGAACCAAGGGGTGGTGTGTGGGCCCTTCACCTCACTCAGGGCACACTTAGCCTCCACTGGGGAGATCTCACCATCTCTGGGGCTTAATGCTTGCTGTAGTAGGCCAGTCATTGCCATCTTGCAGGCTGTCAGCTTTGGTCAGCTTCAGTCATGTTTGCCGAACCTCACCCATGTATCTTCATGGAAGCTGGCTTTTGGACAACAGAAGCATTTCTCTGTCAGGTTACCGTGCAGGAGAACTCATTTAAAATAAAGCCCATTAAAACCCAGTGGCTATGGAATAGCTTTTCAATAGATTGCCCTGGAGGCATACCCTTGTACAGTTTTTGCTTCGCTGTGGTGATCTATCTTGGGGTAGGTATTTGTGTACTAGTGTCCTTGTCTTTGAGTGGATATATGTGTGATGGTACAGAATATAGTCGCACACCAATATACATAGATTTATAGTAAAAATCTACAGCCATAGGTATTGTCCAGTAACTGATTCTAGAGATAGAACTGTATACATTTTCCTTTTTTCTTGCTTTGATGATATTTTTATAAAATTTTATATGCTGTAAAAAAATTTTAAAAATATTTGCTATTTTCATTTGTAGAGCTCGGTTAGGTTTTTATCAACTCTGGTGCCCGCTGTACAGCCAGATTCCTCCCTCCACCTAATCTAAGCATTCTCTCGCTTTTTCATACTTTTTCTCTCACCTTATTTTCTTCTCTCATTTTTATACCTTTTGCAAATTCCTTCTTTCGCCTCTGTCCAGGCAAGCCATTCTGCTTGCAGTATCTTTTTAGCACATGGAAACACAAAATAATGGAAAAAACAAAATTGTCTTGTTCCAGTGTGATCCACATGAGGGAAGGTTGTGGGCCAGGGATGGGGTATGGGTAGATGGGGAGGAGGGAATAGTTTGGGGAAAGGAAGCAGGAAAAAGGAAATCCTCATGGGATATCCATTACCCAAAGCAAGGTGACTCACTTTGAGCCTAATATAATGCTCTTATTATCTCTTCTCAGTCTACGGCACAATTTTTGTACAGGGTTTTTCTCCTTAGGATATTAAGCCCTCACCATGGGTCTCTAGACCTTTCCTTACTAGGGCACTGGCCACCAACTCAGCTCATCTCCTCAGCCTGAGATTTTGCTGCTGTTCAGCTGGATTTCGGGGAGATGTCTGGATTAAAATCAAGAATGTTTAACAAGACTCAAAAGAGGGAGGCAAGCAGAATCAAAACCCCAAACCTCAATCCAAATCATGCCGAATAAATAGTTCTCTTCAGGAATAAGGAAGGGATTTCTAGATATGTTCTGAGAAAGCTCTTCCAAAAGGGAAGATGATGAAATGGACTTTGTCTGTATTTTATGGCAGTGATAGAATGTACTTCCATGATGTGAAATATGTTTTTAGCAGATAAAATGCAGGTTGCAATTTGCAAGAGAATGACCATCCATTTTAAGAAAAGTGTTTTGTTCCCTGTGATGCTGATTTGTACTAAAAGAAACTACTCAAATGCCATAGCCTCACATCTCTAAATGCAAAAATAAATCATAGGGATTCATGTAAAACAGAATATGCTAAACTGCTCTCAATAAATTATGTGTTTATTGTAAACCTTTATTGCACAGATGAGGCTGACAGTCCCTCAATGTATAATTTTCCCCAGCATCTAGTAATGAATAAGTACTTGTATGTTCTTCTGATTACCAAATAAAAACAATGAGTTAACCTCTCTATTGGAATTTGAAAAATGAAAAGGCTGTTTTTCTTTACTTTAATGTTTTTCATTGTTGTCCATGTTCTGTCCCAGATATGAGGCTGTACAGACTCACTCAACCATCTGTCTCTTTTGTATTCTTCCAAATGCCAAGCAATATCCAGGTACGAAGTGCTTTTGCCGGCACACTGAAGATACACGCAGTGTTATCACGTCTCATATAATCTTTTTTGAGGGATGAGTGGATGGACTATCAGAAGCTCCTTGGAGGCATAAGAAATGTCAGTGTTCCAGGAATTAGGCTGGCTTCCATATGTTCAGTTTTCTTCTGGGTACCACGATACGGTTTTACATTTCTACGATGCTAGTTTTTGAATTCCAAACATTTTTTCCTTTTCCTTCTCCCTCAGGTAGAAAGGGCTACCTGGCAATATTTTCTTTCTCTCCAGCTACAAACATAGGGAGTCTGACTAGGGACCAGTCATTACCCCTATTTGTGAGCATGCATACATGGTTTAATATAGTGAATGGCGTCCAGCCTTCAAACCAGCCACTAAGAGGCACCCCTAGTGGTGATGGTGCATATTACACAAGTACCACCCCCTTATCTGGACCACCTCTGTATGTTGTTCCTCTGCAGTAACTCCGCTGGGTTATTACTGATTAAAGAGGCTGGGATGTTCCTCCCAAGCGGCCATGCATTGAAACACTTTTTTTTTCAATTCCTTTTTTTTTCCTGAGAGCAAAAAACAGAACTTATTTTGAAAAATATAGAGAAGTATAATAAAATTAAAATCACTTGTAGTACCCCATTCAGTGTCAGTTCTTTACTTCCCAATGGTCTTTTGCTATGTTTTTTTTTTTTTTTTTTTTTTTTTGGGCTGTGTTGGGTCTTCGTTTCTGCGCGAGGGCTTTCTCTAGTTGCGGCAAGCGGGGGCCACTCTTCATCGCGGTGCACGGGCCTCTCACTATCGCAGCCTCTCTTGTTGCGGAGCACAGGCTCTAGACGCGCAGGCTCAGTAGTTGTGGCTCAAGGGCCCAATTGCTCCGCAGCATGTGGGATCTTCCCAGATCAGGGCTCAAACCCGTGTCCCCTGCATTAGCAGTCAGATTCTCAACCACTGCGCCACCAGGGAAGCCCTTGCTATGTGTTTTTACACAGTACAATATATTTAATTTTGTATTATGGTTTGTTCTCATAACATTGGATTGTAAGCATTACCCATTTAAAAAAACTCTTTACTAATATAATTTCAATTGCAACATAATTTTTCATTTTGTGGCTCTAGTGAAGTTTAATTAACTACCTGTCTGCTGTCGGACAATTAAGTTATATGCTTTTATTTTCTGAAGTTGTAAATAACAGCAGCAGGGCTCTTTGTACATAAGGCTTTGTCGCATTTCTGAATATCTCCATTGGAAGAATTCTTAGAATACTGGGTCAAAGGTCGTGGACCTTTTTTCAGACTCCTCATTCATATACCCAATCCCAAGGCATATTCAGATATTAAAACGGCCATATTTAAATAGCATATAACGTTGCATGTCTGAATAGCTCTTATGTTTTTGATCATTGTTCTTTGTGATGAATAGAGATCGGGTCACACAAAAGAAAGCATGGTATTCATGTATTGCAGAGGAGAAATGTTATCAAACACTGACTATGCTGCTGTAGCTTATACACTGTTGGAAAACAACTCTCAGGAAAGTACAGGAGGTGGGCTTGAAGCCCTCCAAACTTTCAGAGATTCCACAGCCCTAAGCAGAACGTGGACTTCTCTTGATGCCCTTTTGTCAAGGCTGCAAAGGGGCAAAGATAACGATTCATTTAGCTCGTCTTTCTCTGCCACCCTCTAAATGGAACACAGAGAAAATGTTGGTGGATGTGCTCAGCAACGGCTATCAAATGTTGTGGGTGTCGTAAAGGCAGACACTGCCATAGGCTAAAAGAAAGAGAGTGAAAATGCACAGTAGGCTGACAGACACTTTTCCTACTTTAGTCCTTCAGCACCCACTTCTGCCTTGGGACCTGCTTGTGTTGTAACAACATTGCTATCGTTGGACTGTTACTAACAATGACGCTATGTCTCAAGGGCTTTTAAATCACCTTTACCGGCAGGCTTGGGCCTGGCCGTGCTAATCTTACTTTGCAGAGGGAAATTACTTGAGGTCGAGTTGCCAATCATCGGATTTAATGCTAACCTCCTGTCCTGAGTCTTAGGTGTGTATTTGCCCCAAGGCAGGCAGGCTTGGTTGTCACTTTCATCACCGTCCTCTTCTCCAGACTCCTGGCGAATTGGATTTGTTGCCCTTTAGCCGAACCAACCAAGGACATTAATTTGAAATATCTGAAAGCTATTCGTTTGTCAAAAGATACTTCCAGTCACACAAGCTGCGGTGTTGACATCTCTGCCCCGAGCTGACTGATTGGGTTGTTTACTCCTTGAACATTCACATGCTCTGGGTCAAGGACAATGTAATGCGTGACCTTAAAGTGCTTTTCTCCCAAAGATGACGTATTAGCTACTGTACACACACACACACACACACACACACACACACACACACACCCCTTTCTTTTGAATATAAACTAATAACACACACTCTATCGCACTTCAGTTTGCTAAGTTCTCTCACTTGGTCCTCACAATGACATCCTGAAATCGATGTTTTAAAATTTTTATAGATGAGGAAAATGGAACTTAGCACAATGTCAGTACTGATGTAGTTGTTTATTCATGTTTTTATTTTCCTTACCTCATTTACAAAATATTTCAGAAGTCTAAAATCACATAAATGTAACCAATTTGCTTTTAAAAAATGAAGACTGCAGAATAAAACCAGAGGCAGGAAGTCAAGCTAGTGTAGATTGAGTCAAACAGGGCAAACGTTAGTGTACAGTCATGCAGGCTGAATAGGCCTCCCCAGTTCCCAGCATTAGATCATAAATTGGGTCTGAGTTTCTGGGAAACCTAAATAAAAATGAAAAGAAACCATTTACAAGATTCACATCATTCATGAGGATAAAGCACGCCAGTTCCTCAGATGAAAGAACGCTTCCCTTACAGCTGAAAGAAATGTCTTCCACAGGTATTCACCGGGTATACTGCTTCTCACTCCTGGCTGCCGGACAGGCTCACCCGGGCCCCATCCCAGATCAGTGAAACAGCATGTCTAGGGGGAGGCCCAGGTATCAGCATATTTTCTTTAGAACTCCCCAGACCATCCTAATGTGGAGCCAGGATTGAAAAGCACTGACAGAGTGAATTCTGAGTCACTCACAGAGTAGGATCCCAGGTAGATTTCTACAATAAATCCCAGACTGAGGTCTGTGTGTCCACCAGCCTGGAGCAGTAGGGGTCAGTTTGAAAGCTGATCTGGATGTTGATCTTCCAGCTCAATTTCTGATGTGTTCCCTGGGAATGGGAGCAAGGGAGGGTGAAGGGTTTTAGAAAATGAAACTTAGATAAGCTGAGTATTATTCCCACGAACGGAACTTTGAATAAAGTGATAGGTTATTTGGTGGCTATGGAGTGGAAAATGATTTCAGGGACACAACCTGACTTAACAGGGAGCCCATGGGAGGCTGACTCAGAGCCTAACCACCCCCAGTGGTCCATGGGGCCGCCTGATGGTCTGGAGAAATTGCCAACAGGTTTATTTTATGCGTCTCAGCCTGCTACCTGTTTGTGACTCACGATTAGGAGAGGTGCACGTGGTTTCTCCCTTTTCCTGATATACTGGGCATTTCGTCAAGCATACAGAGAAAATAACCGCATTGGTAGAGGGCTTGCAGCTCTGCTTTTCCACTGACCCACGGCCCCCAGAGTTTTCTGTCTCATTCACTATCTGCAAAGGAGACACCAAGGGAATGAAAAGCTGCCCCAAGAAAAAGCGATCAAGCTTCAGACTTTGGGAAGCTCATGACAGGTCATTTTTTAAAAATTTATTTATTTTATTTTTATTTATTTTTGGCTGCGTTGGGTCTTCATTGCTGCACGTGGGCTTTTCTTTGGTTGCGGTGAGCGGGGCTACTCTTCGTTGCTGTGCATGGGCTTCTCATTGTGGCGGCTTCTCTTGTTGCGGAGCACGGGCTCTAGAGCGCAGGCTCAGTAGTGGTGGCGCACGGGCTTCGTTGCTCCATGGCATATGGGATCTTCCCGGCCCAGAGATCGAACCCATGTCCCTTGCATTGGAAGGTGGATTCTTAACCAGTGCACTACAAGGGAAGTCCCTTGATAGGTGACTTTAATTGCGCCAAGCATTTCTATGAAATAACCTGGCAATAGTGAATATTTCTACAGGTAACACCATTAAAAGCTTGTTGTCATTCAGTGCTTTGCAGGTTTTTAAGTGCTCATTTAGGTCACATTACATTTGATCTCTCAGCTTCATGAGGGTATCCGTGGAAAGCAGAGTGCCCTATTTTCCAGCAGTTAAAGAAAGAAATTTCTATCACATAAGGTTTTCCAAGCCTCTCTGAAGATCAGAATCACCTGGGACACTTGTGAAAGATCCACGCCCCTCCAGAAATGCTGGCTCACTAGTGCTTGGCTGGGCTAGGGCATTTGGGTTTTTTTCCTTTTTGTTAATAATCCCAGGTAGTTCTTATGTGTAGGCAAATTTAGGAAGACGGCACCTGAAGGAAACCTGGATAACAGATTGGTCAAGAAATAGCAAGAGTCATTGGGAAGAGTTTCTCTAGGTTTAAACTCTGAAGGATCTTGGCTTAAATTTTGCCCCCCAACATTCAGTAACTTTGTGAAAATTACTTACACTTCGTCTCCAAATTCCATAAATTAGGAATCATTCTATCATCAGAGAGTTAGTATCAGAAAAGATAACTAACGTACGTTTAATTGTCCACTACTAATACGGTGCCTAGAACATGGTAGCTGCCTGATATGTGACAGTGACTGATGCTAATGCCCAAGTGGCCAAATTGTGAGTCACAGCTCTGAATAAAAAACCCTGAACTCTGCCTCCTTCCTAAAGTAATGGTTCTCAACGGAGGGCAATTTTGTTCCTAGGGGACATTTGTCAGTGTCTGGAGGACATTTTTGATTATCACGACGGTGGGGGGCTTGGTGGGGGAGGGGAGGTGAGGAGGGGGTTTGCTGCTGACACCTAGCGGTAGAGGCCAGGAATGCTGCTAAACATCCTACCATGCCACAGGACAGCAAAGAATGATGTGACAAAATATCAGTGTGCGTCTGTCGAGAGAAACCCTATCTGAAAGGGATAGTGAGACAAGTGAAACATCCCGTGAGTGGAGGGATGAACACTTTGAGTCACTGGCTTCCCCACCGTGGAGGCGGATCCAGTGGGACACAGGTGGTTTCTGGTGGGTCAGGAATGGCTATGGATCTGCACCCTGGTAGTGCCCTTGATCGGGGCTGGCTTGTTACACACTCAGGTCCACCATTCTTCCTGTAGGATGCAGTGTGAGTGGCACCCCCTGGAGCTGTGCAGTGAGGCAGCCCTGGCCCGGACCCCACTTATCACTTTGGGTAAATCTTTTTACCTCTCGTGTCTGAGTACCCCATTTGATGGATGATCATTAGACTCACGTGGGGAACCTGTTGACCTGCAAACTTGTGGCTCCATTCCCTGGAGGTTCCCCTTCAGTGGGTCAGCAAATGACCCTGGAAGCCATATTTATAAAAATCACCCAACTCTTACATTCAGGGCATCTACAAGATCTGGAAAATGAAGACCTAAAAGTTCTGCCAGATATCACTTCTCTCACCTCGTGCAAATTAACAGTTTTTGTGGGTCTGAGGTGTTTGGATTAATTTCGTGTTCTCTATTTTTACTATTATTACTACTACTACTAACACTATTAACGGTACTTCCACTGCTAATAATAATAATGATAATTATTATTAACAGTAACACAGAATGTCAAGGGTAGTACCCTGTTCTTTAAGACTAAAATGGAACAGTCTCAAAAACCATCCCTAGTGTATATCTTCACATCTCACCAGGTATTCCGGGGTAGGGAAAGCTTATCCCTCGCCTGGACCCCAAGTTCCTGCTTCATCTGATGTCGAGATCAGTCAGTGTGTCTTCTTGTTATCTTTACCCACGACTGTGTTCACTCAGACTAGCACAACCTCCACTCACACCAGGCCTCTGCATGGAAAGTAGACTTTACAAAAAGTTTGTGTAGGTTCAGGGGACTTGTGACAAATAACTTGATGTTAAATCATGCCTATCCTCTGCCTGAGAATTCTCTCTGCTTTTCTGCCAGCTCAGACTCCAGGCATTTGTCATGTTGCTGGATTCTGGCCTTCAGCCCTCTTTTGCCCCATTCTGTATGGCCAAATAAACAAATAAACGAATGAATAAACAAATAATATTTGCATTTATAGATAAAATATATATGTATATATGTGTATGTGCATTTTATGTGTATACGTATATTTATGTATAAAATAATATATACGTGTATGTGTGTATAGACATATATTATATATATACAAACATACACACACACACACACACGTATATGCAAATGTTCTTTTGCAGAACAGTTCACCTCGCTTCCTTTATTTCTCGCCAGAACACTTGGACGTAGTTGTTGTCATTTCCCTCGTTTTGCAGATGAAGACTTCATCTTCACAGCTCTTCAGAGGTTCCAGAGAAATCAAGTTTGTTGCTTGAGGTCCAATAGGGAGTAAAGGCTATAGGGACAAAGCAGAGACAAACCCCTGACTTCTCACTTCTAAATCCAAAACTTTCCCTTTCACAGCAGCAGTTCTCCACTCTGGATGCACATTAACATCACCTGGGGTGGGCTTTGAAAATCCGGATGCCAGAGCTCCAGCCCAGTACAATGAACACAGAATCTCTGGGTGTGGCGCTCAGGTAACTGCATATTTAGAACGCTTCCCTGGTGATCCTAAAGTGCACGCCTGCTCAGACCAGTCTGGAGACTGAGAACCATCACACGCACAGAGGTAAAGGCTGTGCTCCTGGCTTTTCTGGACCATGGACTATGCCCTGCTTTGCTCCCACACCCTCACCCACCCTTCTTCTCAGTGTTGTCTTCAGACCCAAACTTTTGGATCATTTGATAACATTGCACGTGAGCATTTACCGGTCTGAAAAGTCTGTCCACAATCCTATTCTTTCTCATCCTCTCTTTCCTCTTTACAGGCACAAAGAAGCTTTCTCATGGCTCACCAGCCCCAAGCACTAGCTCCACGAGTTGCCTTACCTTGCCAGGTGGGTAAATGTCGTTGCTTCGTAATCTTAGTTGATCACAGACAGCAGAAAGGACCCGTTTCTCAGGAGTTGAGTTTAGCAGTTGATAAATGGGGAATCTGGCCCCTTGTGTATCCTGTTGACCCCGTGTTATCAGAGGGCTTTGTCTCTGTCATCCACATTTGTAAGGTTCTCCCCAAGAATGGACATAATATATTCATAGTTGGTTCACAATCTCTCCTGCTCACTGATGGAAAGAGTAGAATCTTGATCTTCCTTAAGGTTCATCGGGACATGCTGTGCAAGTATTTCTTTGAGAGGCAGATGGCACAGGGGGAAGAATGAATTTTTGGTGAGAGAGAGAGACTTGGGTTCAAATCTCAGCTTTGCCATGTTCACACTGTGCAGGCTCACTACACTTATTCAGCTTCTTGGAGCTTCTATTTTCTCATCTGTCTGCATGATAATAAGAATTAGAAATAATACTCATCAATTTAACATAGTACTGACTCATAGAGGGTACTCATAGCGACTATCTACTATTGAGAAATAAGGAGGTCTTGGACGATCTGAACTGGATCCTATCTAACATTTACTAGAAAATCTTAAGCATTCATGATAATCCCGTGTAATCACTATTTAATATGAGAGGCACCTATTGGTCACTCTGTCTCCATGCATAGGCTTACATTCTCTATGCAAATTAGGTTCCAAGTAAAACTTGGAAAAACACATTTATTTGGAGGGAAGGAGAGATTATAAAAGGTAAATACGGACATTGTAGAAAAATCAAAAAATAATACAAATTAAAAGAAGGAAAGATGTTGCCAAAATGCTACCACTCAGAGCTAATCAAGATTACCTCTCCTTCCAGTGTTTCTTAAATACCTTTTTTTTTTCTAGATTAAGATTATACTCTACATGGCGTTTTGTTTCCTCCCTTTTAAAATTTACTATTACATTATGAGCTTTCCCCCATGTTATCAAATATTTTAAAAATATTTCAGCGATTGACTAACATTTCATATGATTATACCACAATTTATTTATATACAGCATCCATGGGAATTGGTTTCAGGACTACCCACAAATACCAGAATCCATGGATGCTCAAGTCACCCGCAGTTAACCCTCCATATCTGCAGGTTCCACATCTGTAGATACAAGGGGCCGACTGTATTCATTAATAATCTGGCATTTATATAGCTTTCCTTTTTTATCATTAATAACTTTACATTCTTGTACATAAGTCTTCTTCTGAGTCTGTAAATATGGATTTAAGACAGATTCCTGTAGGTACAATTACTGACTCAAAGAGTATGTACATACTTAGGTTCTTGACCCATTATTGTCAAAGTGATTTCCAGAAAAGTAGTATTATTTTATACTTTTAGCAATGAGTGCCATTTCACTTTGCTCTTGCTACTGCTGACATTGATACTTCACTAATTTGATAAGAAACATTATATTCATATTTTGTTTGCATTTAGTTTATCTTTAAAAAAATCTGTTTTCTAATGTTAATTTGTCTTTTACATTGTTTCTTTTGGGAATTTCCATATTTCATCCATTCAAAGAGAGACAGTGACTTGCATTTTAGCTACTCTGAAATAGGGATGTTTTGCAAGCAATGGGGTGTTATAATTGAATTAACAGCATTTTGTTCTTGGTTGTACATGAAATAATAATTCACTTTATAATCAGCCGCATCTTGGATTAGATGAAATATAATCTATGTCCATCTGCTTTTTCAGCCTCAACTTCTGCAGTGTCCCTACCCCAGTCCAACAGCTGGACTCAGTGTCCATTGAGTAGCCCCTGAACTTACTTGCCTCTCACTCTGCCTAGAATGGTCTTTACCCTTTTCTCCCCTGGTTAATTTCTCTTTGCAGTCTCTCCAAACTATCTAGGTAGAATTAATGCTGACATATAATTATTTGCTTATAAGTCCTTTAACCATTGATCGGTGGCTTTTTCAAGGGTAGGGACTGTCTTATTCTTTTTTGTCCCAGTGAGGTGCTGCTGAGGTGACAAGCACATATTGTGTGCTCATAAATGTTTATGAGGCCAGGTGCCCTGGTGTGTGAGTGAGCATTATCCAATTTAATTTATGACTAGACAGAAAGCAGCCATCCTCAGAAGAAGGCTCATCTTGGAAATTGGATTGGTATCAACTATACTAACTTACAGCTATACAACTATAACTATACAACTATACTGACTGTTTTTTAGTACTGAGTAGACCTTGCTCTGTAGTCTCTGGAAGCCCATTTCATCTTGTCCCTGTTTGTGGTTTTGTGCTCTTAGGATTATAGTCATTATGAGGAAAACAGCTCTAAACCCAACAACTTCAGTGTGTAGTGATGGTGTTTGCTCTTCTTTGTAAAGTCATAACATTCCTGGGTCAGGTGGGACCTCTGACATACTGGACATCTGCACGAACATGCAGACCTGACCTGGTTCCCACCTGCTATGCTGGGAACCTGTTGCTGGCCTGCTGGGATTCGAAGACCTCTGAGTCAGAGTCTCAGCCACCCTGTCTTTGGCCTTAGTTTCGCAGTCTAAAGTGGTCCCAAATTGGGTGTCAGGATCTGAGTTCCAACCACTCGAAAGCCTGTGCAGGTGGAGTGGGTAGTTCTCAAAACACTTGACATAATAAACCATGCTTTGTTTAGCAGACGCCCTCCACGTCACTCATAACGACAGCCAGCCCGCTGTTTCTCCTTGTGATCTCACGAATGCCACACGTTACCTCCCACAGTGCACATGCTTCTACCACAAACTCTTGGTGCAGGCTGTCAAGCAACTTAAAATATCATGTTTTAGGATACTCGAAGAGCCAAATGGAGGAATAAAAATCCTTTAAAACCAATAAAGGAAAATTATGCTGAAGCCAAACAAGAACAGAGATATGCAAAAGAAGCAATCCAAAATCTGAAATGTTAAAAAGCAAACAAACATATAGCCATTGGAATTTTTTAAAAACAAAGAAAAACACAGTTGGTGGTATAAAATCAAGGTAGAACACAGCTGAAAAGAGAATTAATGTTGGAAGATAGTCCTTAGGACTTTATACCAAACATATTGTACAGATAGAACCATATAAAAAAAGAAAAGAAAGAGCTTGAACCATAAAACTCTTAGAAGAAAACATCCTTATGACCTTGAATTAGACAACAGTTTCTTAGATATAATACTGCAAGCCCAAGCTGCCAAAGAAAAATTAATAATACAACTTCATCAAAATTAAAAACGTTCCATTATCAAGAAAACTAAAAGAAAATCCATAGAATGAAAGAAAATATTTGCAAACCATAAATCTGATAAGGATTTAGTATCCAGAATATGTAAAGGATTCTTAAAACTCAACAATAAAAAGACAAACAAGACAATTAAAAAGTGGGCAAAAGATTTGAAGAAACATTTCTCCAAAGAAGATAGGCAAATGGAACGTGAAAAGATGCTCAACATCATTAGTCATTAGGGAAATGCAAATCAAAACCACAGTGAGATGCCACTTCACATGCACTAGAAAGGCAAGAATAAAAAGATGGATAATAACAAGTGTTGACAATGATGTGGAAACATTAGTACCACCATATATTGCTGATGGGAATGTAAATGGTGCAACTACTTTGGAAAACAGTTTGGCAGTTCCTTAAAATGTTAATCATAGAGTGACCATAACACCCAGCAGTTCCGCTCCTAGGTATGTTCTCAAGAGAACTGAAAACATATGTTCACACAAAAACTTGTCCACAAATATTCATACCAACATTACTCATAATAGCCAAAAACTGGAGACAACCTAAATGCCCATCAACTGATGAATATATAAACATAATGTGGTATATCCATACAATAGATTATTATTTGACCGTACTAAAGGAAGAAAGTACTGATACATTCTACAACATGAATGAACCTTGAAAACATTTTGCCAAGTGAAAGAAGCCAGACACAAATGGCCACATATTGTATGATTCCATTTATGTGAAATATGCAGAATAGACAAATCTATAGAGACAGAACGTAGACTAGTGGTTACTAGAGCCTGGGGAGGGAGAAGAATGGAGAGTGAATTCTCATGGGTATGGGATTTTTTTTTATTGGTGAAGAAAATGTTTTGTAAACTGTCACTGTTTGCCGATGACATGATACTATACATAGAAAATCCTAAAGATGCTACCAGAAAACTACTAGAACTAATCAATGAATTTGGTAAGGTTGCAGGATACAAAATTAATGCACAGAAATCTCTTGCATTCTTATACACTAACAACAAAAGATCAGAAAGAGAAATTAAGGAAACAATCCCATTTACCATTGCAACAAAAAGAATAAAATACCTAGGAATAAACCTACCTAAGGAGACAAAAGCCTTGTGTGCAGAAAACTATAACACTGATGAAAGAAATCAAAGATGACATATACAGATGGAGAGATATACCATGCTCCTGGATTGGAAGAATCACCATTGTGAAAATGACTATACTACCCAAAGCAATCTACAGGTTCAATGCAATCCCTATCAAATTACCAAGGGCATTTTTCACAGAACTAGAACAAAAATTTTTACAATTTGTATGGAAACACAAAAGACCCCGAATAGCCAAAGCAATCTTGAGAAAGAAAAACAGCTGGAGGAATCAGGCTCCCTGACTTCGGACTATACTACAAAGCTACAGTAGTCAAGACAGTATGGTACTGGCACAAAATGTAGGTGACACCTATGGTCACCTTAGCTTTGAGGAAAGAATATTCAATGGAGAAAAGACAGCCTCTTCAATAGGTGGTGCTGGGAAAACTGGACAGCTACATGTAAAAGAATGAAATTAGAACACTCCCTAACACCATATACAAAAATAAATTCAAAATGGATTAAAGACCTAAACGTAAGGCCAGACACTATAAAACTCTTAGAGGAAAACATAGGCAGAACATTCTATGACATAAATCACAGCAAGATCCTTTTTGACCCCCTCCTAGAGAAATGGAAATAAAAACAAAAATAAATAAATGGGACCTAATGAAACTCCAAAGCTTTCCCACAGCAAAGGAAACCATAAATAAGGTGAAAAGACAACCCTCAGAATGAGAGAAAATATTTACAAACAAAGCAACTAACAAAGGATTAATCTCCAAAATATACAAGCAGATTATGCAGCACAATATCAAAAAAACAAACAACCCAATCCAAAAATAGGCAGAAGACCTAAATAGACATTTCTCCCAAGTAGACATACAGATGGCCAATAAACACATGAAAAGATGCTCAACATCACTAATCATCAGAGAAATGCAAATCAAAACCACAATGAGGTATCACCTCATACCAGTCAGAATGGCCATCATCAAAAAATCTAGAAACAATAAATGCTGGAGAGGGTGTGGAGAAAAGGGAACCTTCCTGCACTGTTGGTGGGAATGTAAATTGATACACCCACTATGGAGAACAGTATGGAGGTTCCTTAAAAAACTAAAAATAGAACTACCATACAACCCAGCAATCCCACTACTGGGCATATACCATGAGAAAACCATAATTCAAAAAGATACATGTGGACTTCCTTGGTGGCGCAGTGGTTAAGAATCCACCTGCCAATGCAGGGGACATGGGTTCGAGCCCTGGTCCAGGAAGATCCCGCATGCCACAGAGCAACTAAGCCTGTGAGCCACAACTACTGAGTCCACGCACCGCAACCACTGAAGCCCGCATGCCTAGAGCTTGTGCTCTGCAATAAGAGAAGCCACCACAATGAGAAGCCTGTGCACTGCAACGAAGAGTAGCCCCCACTCACCACAACTAGAGAAAGCCCGCGCACAGCAACGAAGGCCCAATGCAGCCAAAAATAAAATATAAATAAATAAATTTATATCAAAAAAATGGTCAACTTAAAAAAAAAAAAATACATGTACCACACTGTTCATTGCAGCACTATATACAATAGCCAGGACATGGAAGCAACCTAAATGTCTATCAACAGATGAATGGATAAAGAAGATGTGGCACATATATACAATGGAATATTACTCAGCCATAAAAAGAAACGAAATTGAGTTACTTGTAGTGAGGTGGATGGACCTAGAGTCTGTCATACAGAGTGAAGTAAGTCAGAAAGAGAGAAACAAACACCGTATGCTAACAGATATATATGGAAACTAAAAAAGCTGTATTGATGAACCTAGGGGCAAGGCAGGAATAAAGACACAGACGTAGAGATGGACTTGAGGACACAGGGGTGGAAGGGAAAGCTGGGATGAAGTGAGAGAGTAGCATGGACATATAAACACTACCTAATGTAAAATTGATGGCTAGTGGGAAGCTGCTGCATAGCACAGGGAGATCAGCTCGGTGCTGTGTGACCACCTAGAGGGGTGGTATGGGGGGGTGGGAGGGAGGCTCAAGAGGGAGGGGATATGGGGATATATGTACACATATAGCTGATTCACTTTGTTGTACAGCAGAAACTGACACAACATTGTGAAGCAATTATACTCCAATAAAGATGTGAAAAAAAAAAATGTTTTGTAATTAAATATTGGTGATGATTGCACAACCTTGTGAATAAAATAAAAAGCACTGAACTGTACACTTCAAATGGTGAATCATATGGTATGTGAACTATATCTCAATTTTAAAAATGAAAGAGCATGGAAGATAGATAAACAGCTCTAAAGGCTCAAATCCCTAGACAGTAAATGCACCTCACTCGCCATACCTAAGTAATACCAAACACATACCGAAATGCATTGTGTGAGATTGTTCCAAATTATGTCAAGGGTGAGAAAATATTAAATGCTATAAGAAGCTGGTTATGTTCAAGGGAGCTGCAAGCAGGTTGCCTGTAATAAAATGACAACCAACTGACAGCAAAATTTGCATTAACAACAGTAGATGCCAAAAGACAATGAAGATATATCTTTCATAGGCTGAGGGAAAATAAAGCATTATATAATAGCTAAAACAGCTAAATTATTAGTTATGAATGAAGGCAAAGTAAAAACATTTTAGGTTTACAATGACATAATTTAGCACTCCAGACTTCACTAAAAGAAGTATAAGGGATATACCTCAAGAAGAAGAAAAGTGAACCCAGAAGCAAAGTGTGAGAGACAGGAATTGATGGTGAGCACACAAGCAAATAAAGCATGTTGGTAAATGTGAGTAACTTGTCACCATAAAAATAATGTCCATATTTTTTGCGTTAAAATAGGAAACAGAAGCTATAGATGGAAGAGGGGATATTTAAGAGGGAGTTAAGGAATGCTAAGATCTATTCTGTCTTTGGGCAGAGCTTTGTAAGTTTGTAACTCTTTTTGTAACACAAAGGATCATCAGTAAAATAATAGAAATATAACCTACAGCATCTAAGTCAGCAAATGAACAACAACAAAGAAAGGGAATACAGAAAATGTATCTACTTGATAGAAGGCAGAAAGGAAAAAAAAAGAAGCAAGGAATAAAGAATGATTATAAAATTAGAGAGTAGAATCAAGTCCAAAACCAAAACAAAATTAGATAGTAGAATCAAGTCCAAAACTATCAGTAATAAGAATAATTGCAAATGGCTCAAACTCTGCTCTTAAAATACAGAAATTTGGATAAGAAAAACAAAATCCAGCCCTGTCCTGCTTTTAAAAGACACACTTTTAAGAAAAACTCCCAGAAAGTCTGGTAATGTATGGCAAAAGAAATTCCATGCAAAATATAAAGCTAGTTCTTTGAAAAACATCATCCATTTTAACATCTGTACATTATCCTATTATATAAATGTGCCACAGGATATTTAATCATTTTTCTGTTGATGGTGGTTTTCCATTTTTTTGCTTTTGCAAACAATGCTCAACATAATGTTGGGCAAGAAAAGCAAGTTTCAATAAGATTTATACCATCTAACACAATTTGTATTATCTTTTAAAACAAGCAAAAAAAAAGTGGACATTTTATGGTTGCATAGAAATGCAATAATTGAATGACTATATGCACAGGAATAATAAACATCAAATTCTGGATTTTTTGGGGGGGGCGGTGGGAAGGGAAGGGTATATTAGGTACTTAAATTCTACCTTGATATTTAATCTCTTTAAACAAATTTTTGAACAAATATGCAAAATGTTAAGATCTGCTTAAACTGTATTGAGAGAGTACCTGGGTATTTGTTATATTATTAATTATAGTTTCTGTTTGCTCAAATATTATATATTAAAGAATTTCCTAAGTGAAAAATCTGTGACTGTCTTCCAAGACAGTTTTGTTTGTCACATGTGTCAGTCCTGAAGCCACCAGAGACCACTTCATTAAAGAACTGCTTGTGTGGTTTCCGAAATTATCAAAGCTTTCTCCTGAAACGCCAGCACCAGGAAACTGCTCTGAGGACATCACCTTGATTCCTTGCACGTCCATAGCAAAGTGACTCTTATATGGTAAAGTAATAGCACCTGCAGACAATTTTTTTCTAGTGCCAACTTCAAGTGTGCCCCATGAGGTTTGTGAACGCAGTCAAGCTCATGCGAGGGCCGTAAATGATGGAGAGCTGAGCAAATGTTGGCTCTCGCTGGAGGAATGGCCCAGAGCTTCACTTCCAATCATGACTGCTAACGATGGAGACTAGTCAGTGGCTTCTGAGCAGATGCCCCCCGGCGCCTCGGTCACGTCACTTTCCCGAAGTGATCGTTAGATGGAAAGGTACAGTACCGTAGTCATTCGCTGATGCAGATAGCTGATTGCTCCTGTGTGTGCAGCTTCTGGCTTGCACGGTAGTGTTGGCAATAGATACAGCTCTGCTTCTAATCTCCGTTGCCTGATGTAGAAAGAGTTGGTGCGTTGAGATGCCAGCTGGCTTGCAATGACATTTTTTGTGTGTCCTGTTCTAGGGGACTACGGATAAAACATCCATCCAGAGGATTCCTCAGAAGAGAACTGACCAGCCCCGAGGTCTGAAGACATTTTAGGAAGCTTATGTTGCTTTTACAAAAACAAAATATTATGTTACTGAGTTACTGAAGTTACTGAGTGATTAACTTCAAAAATGGTAACTTCTGATCTTCCTAATACAGGTTTTTAACAGTAAATACTTTGGTACGTATTGCACATCTATCAAATATCAGGGACAATGCTAGGTTCTTCACACGTATTATCTCATTTAATCTTCACAACAACCCTCTAAGGAAGGTACTGTTATCTCCATTTCACAAATTAGGAAACTGAGGCATACTCAGATAAATAGCTTGCCCAAAGTTAGCAGGTGGCAAGCCTGTACTCTTTGCTCGAGTTTCATTGTCAGGGGTAAAGACTGATGTCAAACAGTCCACACTGGAACAGCCTTTCTTTCACAGTTGTACTCTGCCTGGGGTAGAGTACAATTATGCATGTACCGATTTCAGGCACAACTGTGGGGTGTGGAGGGATCCTGCATTGTCTTAATTTTAAGTAAAGATTCCCATGAGTGGTCTCTTTGCAATTGCCTTTTATTTTGAGTTCAGTTTAAGGGATGCCAGTTGTCATTCTTACTATGGACTAGAGCAAAACACATTTGTTATGCGTGATTTAGCACTTCAGAGCTCTAGAACCCTAAAGAAATTTAACTTTACAGGCTTCTTTTGGCAGAGGTCATAGTTGGTGTGAGCGAAGGACAGAGCTACTGATTTGGCCTTACACTCCCCATCTTCAGATGCACACGTGGAAAAATGCACACACTGATGAAAAAAAATCGAACAAAAGACTTAGCTTGCGTAATCTCCCAAATATTTTTCTCCTTTGAAAGAGCATGCCTCATGTTCTTTGTGCTTGCCAGGAGAAACAAAATGAAAACAAAGAACTCAATTGAAGATGATCATCTCCTTGAGGGAGGACTTTCTTATTCTTTTTTATTAATTAAATAATATTTTTATTAAATTAAATGATTAATCATTAAATCATAAGGTTGCAGGACATTTAATAGCTAGCAGTTGTTTGAAAAAGAAAAGAGCTTATTTTCCAGCCTTACCTAATTGCTCCTACTCTTTCACCTGTTTGTCAGAGAGACTTGAAAACTGTGCCTCAGCCTCTCCAGACGGTAGTAAGACCTGAGTTGAGGTTATACCTTTGGTGTAAAACAAAAGTGCTCAGGCCTCAAATTTGAAACTTCAAAGGAAAGGAACTTGCCGACATTCTTCTTTGAGCAAACACGGGCAGCAAATCTAGGTATCAAGGCATTGCTGATGCAAGGGAGAAATATTAGGTTTTGTAGATTCTAGTCAACTGTGTCAGCTGGTGTGTATTCTAAGTGAGTCCCCTCTTCTTTAGTAAATGAGAGATTTATGAAGGTTACTGAGTATGACGCTGAGTAGTTTACTCATTCATTAAATATTTTTCAGCACCAGCTGTTATCAGTACTGGGATTAAATTCTGGGGATGCAAATGTGTATAACACCCTGTCCCGTCCTAATGAAGTTTATAGCCAAGATCAGTGATCTATAGGGTGAAGCATAAGGAAGAGGTATCTCAAAGACCAGGGAATCAGTGGTTCAAGAACGGCTTCCAATGAAGGTGACTCAAAGAATTACTATGGCTCAGCATAATTAATGCAAAGTCTTAAGAATCAAAAGTCATTTGTTTGTCATTTTCCTAATTACATCAAGATTAGAGTTCAGGGACTGAAACGCCTTCCATCCTGGTTGGGTATCTAAGCCATACTTCCCATCTGGGGGTTCCAGCACTCTACACTCATGGTTAGGAATAGCCCAAAGTGATTGAATGAACCTCCGTATTTGATAAATAGTTTAGAATGTGGGATAGATGTTTCTGCTTTGCTTAAAATGGCACTGAGTTTCAGCAAAGTGTTTCCCTTAGGTAGCTGAATGAAAAAAAAAAAAAAAAATATATATATATATATATATATATGTATTTTTGTCCCCACAAATGCCCATTTTGGATAATTAGCCTTTTGTGAATCACAGTGGTGTGTTCTCTGCCAAATAGTCACAAATAAATTCATTAAGTTAATCTCTTTGTTGTGTGCTGAGGTCTTCCATGTGGTAAAATCCATTTGTACGGGGAATGACATGACTTTTCTACACTATAATAAGAAATCCACCAGGCAGGCCACCATTAAAAGGCTCCTGGTGATGACCTTTCATCTCCTGTGCTGTGTAATGATGGTAGCCACATACCAAGCACCTACGACATATTGGTACTCCGCGAGGTTGCAAGGTACCATACGTACATTATCTCAGTTATAGCCCCTTTAAAATCCTCACAACAACCATGCAAAGAAGTTACCATTTTCCCCATTTTACAGAAAAAAACAAAAACAAACCCAAACCCCTGAATCCCAAAACAGATTATCTACTTAGGATCTCACAGCTGGTACTAGCTTAATCCAGTTCTGTGACACCACAAACCCCGCTTCTCTCACAATACCACACCACCTCTCCCAAAAGTAGATCTTCATGGATTTGATTCTTGTCACAGATCTTAGCATGTGGCCAAGGGTTGGCCACTCCTGTGTGCAATGACCAGACCCTGTCAGCTGCCCCAAGCATCCCTCAAAACTTAAGGATAAGCCGACATATTCTCAAAACAAACTCGGCACCTAAGCCAGTGGTTCTCAACCTGGCTACGAGTTAGAACCACTGGGCGTTACAAACATACTTGCTTGGGCTTCACCTTAAAATAACAGATTACTTTCAAGACTCCTGGAGATGGGGCTTAGGAATCAGTAAATTTGAAGTTTTCCAGGTGATCAGATGGGCATCCAGGGTTGAGAAATGCAGGTGGAAGCAAACAGCTTCAGGTTGGATGAAGGGCAACAAAACTATGTGGTTTATTTTTTTCCCTGTGGCCATGTATTCCTCTGGGGACCTGGAAATGCTGGTCAGGTGATCTTTCCACACTAGGGAGTGGTTTGGTTCAGGCAGTGTCAACTGGCCTTTTTCTGGATACCTTCTCAGACAGCAAGCTTCCTGTCTCCTGTGCTCTTTGCTCTGTGAGCTTCAGATATGGAACCAGTAGATTAGTTAGTATTCTCATTTTCTTGGGGAAGAGTCCTTGGAGAACCAGAGTCTTTTCTAATGTAGATGCTGGGTTTAAGTATTCTATTTTAATACAAACTACACCTTGAAGAGTTTAAGAATAGACCCTCACCTTAGACAGCACTACATCTAATGTGCATGGTTTAAGAGCAGTTTTCTGGCTGGGTTCATGTTGCTAGATTGTATTTCTGCAAAAGGAAGGAACACCTATCAGCGTGGCCTTCGTGTAATGCTTTCATGTCTTGAGGAGACAAAGGAACTCCCTAGCTAGGAAAGTATTCTGCTGCTGAGTTTTCCTGGCAATTGCAAATCTTCCAGATAATTCCTGAAATGTAGGATCTTCCTCTGAGGAAAGGGATGGAAACTGATGCTGGGTGAACACCTGCTATGTCTCAGCGCCGTGCTGGCTGTTTCTCATACGTTGGTTTCTTGTCATTCTCACTCAGGCCTCTGCAGTGAGTGTTACTATCTCTGTTTTTTTCTTTTTATGGGAAACTGAAATTACGTGTCCCAGTCATATGGGGACAGAGAAAGAACTGAATCTGACTCCCTTCCAAGGATGGGCGGGGGGTGACTACAAATGAGATAATGGTTATAAAGACACTGAATGGTGCAGAAGACAGGCCATGCTACTGGGCTCCTTAAACAGCAAAGCCCCGGGTTCACGAAAAGTTGTTATACTTCACTTTCATTTTTAAAACTGTTTGCTGGGAAGCCTAGATATTGAACAAGGACCAAGTCTCCTGTTCTGGTTGAAACAAATTAACATCTTCCACTTGCCCTTTAAGGAAAAGACCAGCTATGAAAACCAGTTCAGCCAAACTGCTAATTTTAAAGGGTGTGTTTCTTCCTTGGGGCCTGGGATGAACCCGTCTTGATTCCACTCTCTGTGGAGCTGATGTTAACAGTGAGAGGAGGTCTTCTGGCTGATTGCGTGTCTTCCCATGAGCTTATCTTCAGAGCGCAGTTAATTCATACCAAATGTGCTAGCGTGGCTGCCTCGATCAGAAACAGGTATAAGTCGGGTTTGGAATTCCAGATGCTCTGAGAAGATGTCCCAGAAAGAAGCTAGAAGGAGTCCAGAGAGAAGACAAATCCAGAGGGCGAAACTGATGTCAGGCCGATTCTCTGAATAGGGCAGAAGGAGCGAGCAGCACCCTTTCCACCAGCCCAAGATCGGCGCTGCCAGGGATGGTGGTGCCTATCCCAGAGTCTTTCCAGAGCTCTGTTAGCTCAGGGTTTAGTCCCCCCTTACCCACCAGCAGTTCCCCTGGACATGGTCACTGTCACTACAATAATAATAAAAGTTGCCCTTGACTGAAGGCCTTCTTTATGCCAGACACTGTGTTTCACATGGTTCACGTGCCCCACCTCGCTGAGCCCTCCCAAGAAGCCCTGTTAGGTGTGTAACGTTGCTATTCAGAGGGGAAAACTGACACTTGAGCGGGGAAGTGTTTGCCTAAGACTAAACAGCTGGGGGAGGTGAAGGAGGCTTTAAAACCAGGTCTCTGCGACTTCACAGCGCCCACCCTTGCTCTCACACCTTAGTCAGACACCAGGAACATCTTCTTTGGTCTTACTCTTTGCTTTTCCAAGTGCTCAGTATATTTAGAAAAGATCGCTGACTCTAAGTGTTGGCTCTTCTTGTTGCAGATTTCCTCACAATCCTCAGGTGATAGCATCAAAGTTGTTTTTTCCAACAAAAAGAACATTTTTTTCTTCATTTCTCAGAGCTTTTGTCTTCATGGTAGACCCAACAGGAAGAACAAACTATGTGGGTAGGAGAGAAAAAAAAAAAGCCTAATTTTGAAGACCACAAGTAACTTTAATTGATGCATAAAGGACTCCTCGCCAGCCAGGCAGTTTGTTGTGATCAAACTATAGCAAGAGCCCTGGCTAGTTCTTTACAGTTTATAGAACACTTGCAGTGTGTGCAAAATATTATTATTGTTGTTCCCTTCGTGAAGATAAGGAAGGGGAAGACTGGCGAGACTGAAACAGTAGTTTGAAAACTCCGGCACAGTGGAATTATCTGAAGAGCTTTAGAAACTCCTGAGGCCTCAGCCTAACCCCACACAGATTCTGCTTTCATGGGTCTGGAGTACCCAGGATTTTTCAAAGCTCCCCAGGTGGTTCTCATATGCAGCGAGGGGTGAGAACCACCAAGTTAAAATTTTCACCCAAGACCCTGGGGCTCCCCTGACTTGATTGCTTGTCTCCGGTGCTTAGACTTCTGGAACACCTGTTCCATCCCAAACCCACCTAGGTGAGGGAAGAGACAAAAGCAGCTATTTAAGAGACCTGTTAGCCACGATTTTTATGCAATTCCTTCCTGAGCCATTACCACACCAATTGTATTAAGGGGGAATGATTTGCTTTTGCTTTGGGGGAAGTATGATTATGGCTACTAACAATGGTATTCAAGAATCCCATATATCACAGATATATACTCAAATTATTGATAGTATAAATGAATTACTATTTTAACTTATTATGGTAGTTATTAAAACTTACTCTGAACTTTAGTCTCGGGTTATTTTAAATATGTGAGGTCTGAGGCTAGACCAGTTGGATGTGAACCCAGAATCCAGACTCCCTGCAATGCTAGCTGTGTAAACTTTGGCAAGTTACTAAGCTCAGTTTCCTCACTCAAACTTTGGCAAGTTACTTAAAAGCCTCAGTTTCCTCACTCAAAAAGGGGGTGATAATAGTGCTTGCCTGTTGAATTGTAGTGAAGATTAAAGGCTGGTTCACATTAAATTCTTAGCATTGTGCCTAGTACACGATGTATGTCAGATATTATCATTATTTTACCATCACGGATCCTGAAATGAAAATCACAGGCTCAGTTCTTATATCATTTTATCCTCGTGGAACGGATGTTGACATGTCAATCCCTTGCAATTCAAAACTCATGGATGATTTTTGAGCATTTTTATAAGGACTTTGCATCAAATTTCAGACAGATATCAATAGACACTATTTTAGAAATGGAATGTATGGCAGTGGGATTTTGTTCTTCATGTAAAACAACATTTATGAGGCAATAAATGATTGTTTTTTCATCTTGTTAGTGTGTGTGTTGTGTTGTGTGTGTGTGTGTGTGTGTGTGTGTGTGTGTAATTGCAGTTAGAAAATGTCTACATGTGGAAATGTTTTTTCCAAAGGTCATGTTATGGCATTATCTTTGAAAGAGAAGAAAACACATGCCCAACACTTTTTTTTTTTTAAAGGTGCCAATATTAGAATTTATTCAGAAGCTAAGAGTAAACCAAGTTTCTGCCTTTGGAGGCAGTCCTCTGCAGCAGAGATTCAGAAATTTTCCCAGTTGCTGCTGCTGTGCAGTGACCTTGCAAGATCACACTGAAGCCGTGGGGGATTGAAGACACAGAATTGGGTTCTAATGCAGATCATGGTTTACCGCACGGGAATTAGGCTGCACGTAGATTAGACGAGCACTAGTGACCATTCCTTCTGCCTGCTCTCAGTGCAAACAACAGGGCATACCGAATTAATAAGATACAACATGTTATGACATGATAACGACAGTGATAATGAATTAATCCAGTCTTTCCGAAAGTGTGAAATGCTCCTGATAAAGGGGGCGCCTTGGCCTAATCAAAATGAGAAAACCACATGCTGTTGGCTATTCTTAGGGATTCATAATACATGTCGCCATCATTTAGGTCTCTGAGAAGTCCTGCCATGAACATACTAGTTTAACCCAGTTACATTTGATACATGAATAAATCGCAGTCTATTTTCTGAACAAGAATAAGTCTATGCATTATTTTCCTATGGGGAAAAAAAGTAGCCACCAAGCAAAGTGGCCTCAGAGAGAGAGAATAAAAAGTTGGTGATGGCAGATGAAAGGGCGGAAGTCATAGACACCTTTGGGAGAAATTGCGTTTATGAAAAAGATAAGATTTAAACAAATGAGGATTAAAACTCCTAAAAGAGCGTTAACGTCTATGAAAAACAAACATTGTAATTGTATGATAAAGAATGATGATGTGTCAGTTTTTGTCTTGAACTTTTCTTTTCCTAAGCACATTTGAAAGTAATATAGATAATGACTTTCCCAAGTTCAGGCTCTGTGCAGAGATACGTGCCTTTGTCAAATCTTCATTAGCCAATGAGATCGTTTTCTCCAAGTAAATTGCTCTAGGAGACAAGAGCAGACTTTGTGAACGTGTCCCCAAGAGGAAAAGGGTCCAACTTGTTAATAATCAAGCTTATGAAGGGGAGGGGATTCTGTTCCCAATTTGGTTCTCCTCTGCTTGGGGCGCGGAGGGGCTTGGGTTGAGGGAGCAGAAGAGGATTGTAACACTACTGCCTGGGTTCAGCTGTGGGAGGTACCCAGTCATCGGAAGGGAAAGGGCCAGACCTCCTTCCAGAAATATCTCAGGAATCCCCAAAAGATAAATGAAAGAGTCCTTAAGTGGCCACAGCACCAACCCGGAAGAAAGGTCCCCATTAAATTCAAAATGGTGCCCTCATCCCAGGTGCTGCTGTTTTGCCCTGTCATCATTTCATGTTCCCCTGTAGAGGGGAAAGGCAGTCAATGCGTACAAACAGCACTGAGTGAATTTTTCTTTATTCCCACATTTTGAGTGAGGGTGACAGCAGGCATATAAGTATTTCCACAATCTCGGTGGGGAGCCGATCTCTATCAGCGGATTCAACTCTATTTGCAGCGAGTCCAGTGGCAAGGAGAGCTTTCGTTCTGACAATCAGAATTCTAGCAAACGGTAAATGTTTCTTCATGCTGAGAAGTAGGAAATTCAATAATACTTTGGCTGGGTTCATGCTGAGTAGTGAAAATAGAATGAATATGGAGAGGGGCTGTGACTTAAAGAGCAGTAAATCAGCTAGCCCAGAAGTGTGGGACAATCAGCTTTTAATTCGAAGCCCTCGCCTGTTTCTACTCCATTCTCCAGGGTAACGGGACTGTTTTTATATTTGTTCCTAGAGTGTTTTGTGCTGCAATCCCTTGTTTACCCCAAGAAACAGAAGTAAACATTCTGAGATCTTTTTTTAAAAAAAAAAAAATCTACATATGCATTATTATGGCACTATAGGACCATTTGCTGAAAATCTTAACTTATGTGTTAGCCTAACTCCAAAGACAAAGTAGGTGTGGATAGTGTAGAGCTTGTAGTAATAGCATTACTTATTATGATTGATGGAACACTTTTTCTTCTGTAAGCAAGTCACAGGTTTCAGAGGGGGTTACTGGAATGGAAGCCCCATGAGGGTAGAGGTTTCTGCCTGTTTTGTTCATTGTTGTATCAGCAGGACACAGTTAAGTGCTTTAAGAAGTCGGTGAATGAATATTGATCTCCAGGCTGTGAAAAGTATACTCAGCTATGAGAGCTCTGAAAGGTCTCGGACTAAAGTGCAGAGTAAACTCAGTTTTCCTGACTTTCCATCATGTATAGTTTTGTAGAATAGCTTTGATACTTGATTCTATGGAAGAAATTTTTAGTAGTGTGTTTCTTTTTAAAAAGTTACATCACTAAAACTTGATCATCATAGAAAAAATAGAAAGTGTAAACACTTAAAAAGAAATAAAATTGCCATGTTTATACTACTCAGAGATAATCACTGCTATGGTTTAAATGTATGTTCTCCCGGATTTTCCTATGCACACATTTATATGTTTTTATAATATTAAGATTAGACATATATATGCTTGTTTTCATTCAGCAGTACTACATCCTAATAGGTGCGTAGTATATATCATTGTTGTTTTAATTTTCAATTCCCGAGTGACAAAAATTGTTGAGCATCTTTGCCTATGCTTTTTGGCCATATGCATATCTTCTTTGGCTAGGAGTCTGTTCAGATCTTTGCATATATTTAAATTGGGTTGTTTGTTTCCTTTTGTTGAATTTTAAGAGTTCGTTCCATATTTTGGGTACAAGACCTTTATACACGTGCTTTGCAAATATTTTCTCAGTGATGTGCTTCTTATTAGCACTCCAGGATTGCGTGCCACTTTGCAACCCTAAAAGCTTACATACAGTGCTAAGTGCTGCTTAATGAGATGGCTCTGCTCACCTGTGTTTGCTTTGCTATTTCCCAAAGTGTCGCCGCTGCTCCCTCTCACTTCCTTAACCCCATCCATTCATTGTCAAAGAACCTTTGTATTCTGGGGTCATCACTGTCTATCTCTAGGAATTTTTTTTTCCTAGGCATTTGTCTTTATTTATTTTAAGTGAATGACCAAGGTGATGATGTGCTTATTCATCTATTTGCAATAAGATTTCTAGTGAGAGTTTTACCCTGTTTGTTTCCTGGTTTTAAAGAAAACAAACAGGTCTGGGGGCCAGGAAGTCGCCCGCAGGATTTAGGAGCGCTGTGTAGTTGGTGAGGCTAACCGTTGTCTGTCTTCCTTTGCATGGCCTGCAGTCATCAAGCCTCCTCTGCGTCATTTTAAATGCCCTGCTTATGCATCTAGCTCCTACGCACCTTCGGTCCCAAAGAAAACTGACGAGCATCCTGCAAGGTACAAGATGCTGGATCAGAGGATCAAAATGAAAAAGATTCAGAACATCTCACATAACTGGAACAGAAAATAAATCAAGGGGAAGAGGGAGTGAAGGAGAGGCCCACCCATCTGCCTCTGGGTACTAACCAGCCACAGTGGGATATGTCTCCAGAACGAGGCCTTCAGGGCTGGTGCTATCATTGTTGACTCCCCCAAGGCACGGTGAAACCTGTATGTGAGTTTCCCCTTTGCTGTTCTGTTATAGAGCCATCAGTCACAGGATTTGGAAGTCCATGCAGCCTCTAGCAGCAAACCAGTAAGAGGGTTGTCTCATGCGGCTTTTATTGGTATAGATCTTTCAAAGTCTAAATTGGACCCAAGTTAAAATGATGCTACCCGTTCAGAAAAAAATGAAATTCTTCCCATTGACACTTTTTTCGTCCCTGGAAATTGACTTGCCCCAATGAGAATATCGGTTTAATAATAATCATTGTATTTAAAAAATGCACTTCTAAAAACATCTTTTCCAATTTTTAATACAAATATTTACAATTCAAGTAAACATGGAACTTTCAAAGACGATGCATTCCCAACAAAAGTTGTACTTCTGAATGGAACTATCTTAGAGGGAAAGGAGAACTGATGAATTGTTTTCATATGTACTTCTGAACTTAGGCTTCATAAAGCAGATCCAAGTTAAAAATAAAGACCGTTGTCTTCGGTTCTCATTGTATGCCTCATGCCTGATAGCCTCGCTGTACCTTTAAGAACATGAGAGTTTACGGGAGATGGATTTTGGCTCTGCTTTTCTCCGATCTTTCCTCTTCACTCACAGTAGACAATGCCAGAAGTCAATGGGATGCCTGTACCTCAGGGACTCCCGGTTTGAGATTCACCCAGGAAATGTCCATTTAGTCTTATGGTCCTGGTTCAGGAGAGTATAAAATGCTGAAGCTAATTTGAATTCCTTATTGGAGGATTTTTCTCCATAAGTTTGGAGGTGACTGTAAGTTAAATTTCAGGTCATCTTCCCAACAGACCACATATCTGAGTCCCTTTGGGAGCCCAATTGCTCTCACAGCTGTTGGCGGGATAGAGGTCTATAACTTACCTCTCTTCATGGTGGCATTTTTTAGCCTTTCCGTATCTCTCCCTAGAGTTTTTACTTTGGGACTAAATTCACAGAAATGGTAAGAAAAGTTTCAAGGTCAGAAATAGCTTTTGATCCCTTCAGAAATGGTCTGGTGCGGTGGAAAACTTCAGGTTTGTTGTCTGTCAGGTCTGATCTCCGAGCCTGTCCTGTCTATATAACTAGTTACAGGTCCTCAGCCTAAATGGCATAACCTTTAAAAGGCTCAGTTTGCTTGACTAGAAAATGGGCTTCATAATCCCCACTCTTGCCTTTTGTGATGAAGATTAGGGATAACATAGGTTTTGTTTGCTATGGCTGAGCCTGGAGAGTCATAGGTACACCGCAGAGGTAGCCATGAGCATCTCACCACTGGGAAAACTCTCTGGGATGCCCCTCAAAGAGGGGACTGTACCCTGAGCCACAGCCTTTGGGGTCTGATTGTAAAGGGCGTAGCATCTTCTCTTCTCATTCTCTACATTCATTTCCAATAAACCACAGTTTTGCAAGTTGAGTCAGCACCAGAGTTTAGTGCCCATCAGGCTATTGAGCAATTTATTTATAATGTGCTTTACAATGGTATTTCAGGGAAATTTAATTGCTATACAGAAAGGAAAATCACTGTGACTTTTCATTAAGGACGCAATTAATTCTTAGCTCCCTGCTTGGTGCCTGAGCAAGAGGACCCTTCTGCAGGCTGGTAGAGTCTAATCCACCTGAATTAGGTTAACTCGACAGGTAATTTCTACCTGTTTGTATACAGATGCCTTAGTGCTTGCTGCGCAGTCATTTGGCCACACAGTGAGACTGTCCATGGGGTAGTGGTCTCCAGTGGATCAACCCACAAATGAAGGTCCTCACCTGTCCCTCAATATCTTCAGTCTTAGGTATTGAGATTGTAGCTGTGCTTTCTTGACTGTGCTCCTTGGCATTGGAAGCCGTGATCCTGAGGAAGAAAGTCGGCTCCTTCTGTATTCTTTTATCCCAAGCTGTTACTCTTCAGTCTTTGCGAATCTTTTAATTGAGCAAATGTACAAGTATTGAAATTCTGCATTGCTTGTAAAATGCCTACCATGTTTTTTTGCATGATGGGTTGTATGGACAGGCCAGATTATATTCTTATAGCAAATAAAGTGATGCTTTTAAAGAACTTTCTTGTATATGAATCATCTTTTTCTTCTGCAGAATTCTGGGATTCATAGGAAAAGAGTTAGATTTCCCTTATGCTTGGCACTGTTCAGTCCTGAATATCTTGTCAAGATGAATAGTCTAACTTACCCTTTTCAGCTTGCTTCCTGGTTGTATAGGCGATAGCTTTAAAAAAAAAAAAACAAAAAACCCTCCTCCTCCCTACACCACAAACCCAATAAGTTAATTTGTTGAGTAATAATAGCAGCTAGTCCATAGGTAAACATCTGTGTTATCAACTCAGTTTATATCATTTCAGACTAAGGTGTATAGGTTAGTCTGAAATCTCAGTGGATTCAGAAAAAGGACTATATGTTTGCAGATTAAAGTGCCATTATACTTTTCTTTAAAAAACAAAAAGCGACTTTGCTGTTCATATGTGTCTCTGTTTTATCGTTAGATTCAAAATTCCTAGAGAAGAAAAGAATACAGCTCTAGCCCTTAGAGCCTCACCCTTAAAAGTAGGTAGTCTGCCTAAGCCATTCTGCCCCACAAACATTTACCCATGGAGGGCCCATATGACCCAGAGTTGTGGACACAAATATCAGGGTGTGAACTCATCATTTCCTAAAATGCCTTGGGTGATGTTGCATTAGACAACACAGTTGTGTTTCCAGTAAACAATCTCCCATCTGAAGAGAATTTTTATGTTAGTAAGCCAAATGAAATGTGTGTCACCCAAGGGGCATCATGCATGGCTCATTTCTGGAAATGAGGTTGAAACCATGATGAGCTGGTGGCACAAGGATCTGGATAAGGCACACACTTAAAAATTATATTTATTTTTTCAATTTGATGGAATCAAGGTATGGATCCAACTAGATCCACTCACTTCTTACGCTGCACTGCCCCCTGGTGTCTCTTAGAGGCATGAAATGTTTGCTGAGTTCCCTGGGATCTTTTTTTTTTTTTTTCCTTTATAAGAGGAAGTTGTATTGTTAATGATGATAGCTTTTAGCTGGATGAATCTTGGAATTTAAAAGGGCAGGTGGCTGTGGAGAAAACCATTCTCATTCTCATAACAGTGCTGTTCCGTTGCTGAATCGGTTTACTCTGCTAGCAAACACAGGTCCTTGAAGAGTCCTATGGTTTAAAAATAATAATAATACACACATGAACACACTAAGAAATCTTAATCTATGGAGAAAATAAAATAAAATTGGGGGACATATTGGGAGACAAATTGCAGAAGTCCTGGAAAATGTAATAGTGACAGAATGCTAAATAAAAGACAATACCTGTGACATTTAAAATATGGAAATAAACTATTTACAGCACCATTTAATTAATTAATTACCATTTAATTACAGTACCATTACTTTATTATCCCTAGTAGGCTCATATGCTCACACAATCTCCGTTTCTAAACCCTTTCCTTTTCACCTGTCTCTCCTGGAGAAGCTGTAAAAGTTAACATTCAATTGCCCAGTTTTCTTACAGGTAGGGGCAGCCACGTGACACAGTTTCAGCTAATGAGCTAGAAGCTGCCTTCTCCAGTTCTCCTTCTTGCCTGGAATAGAGACTTTAGCCTGGATGTGCAGCAGCCATCTTGGGCCTGTGAGGTGTTGATGAGCATGGAAATAAAGACCAACATACTGCATGTAAATGGAGCAGAAAGCTAGAAAGGGCCCATGGCTCTGATTATATCACCCAACTGCTATACCATCCCTGGACTGACTCCTTGAGACTTACTGTTGTGTGAGAAAAATAAACTTATATTTCTTTGAGTAACTGTTATTATTTCTCTTGCTACCTCTGAAGCCTATTCCTAAGTAAAAGACCTTGCTGCAGTCATTGGTATCTTAAGGAACAGGAAATCTTTGAGAAAGAAGCCTAAGAGATCTCGTAGATAATTATACAGCATGAGCAGAAAGTTGCCACTGAGTTAGGAGACCAAGTACTTGAGGATGGGGGCCGGCAGGTGGAGGTATCTGTAGGGATACGCGGTGAGGTAAGGTATGTATGTATGTTTTCGTGGGTCGGGGGTGAGACCAGGAGGGGCACCAGGTGTTTCTCCAAAGGGGACAAACACATTTTGAGCCCTGCCTATGAGAAGGCTTCTACAGAGCAGACTTTCACATGTTAGACCATTATATTCTTATCGCGTCATGAGTAGGAATGACCATTCCTGTTCTACACAGGAGAAAACAGAGGCTCAGAGGATCCAATGCCCTGCCTGAGGCCACACGACTGGCGACAGCTGAAGCTTGTGGTTGAACCCCGGCCTGAGCCCAAAGCCCTGGCTTCACTCCCTCCCCAGGGAACCGACGGGTTTGATGTCCTCCTGGCCCTCTGAGGACCTCTTCTGAAGTGCCTGGTGCTGTGGAAATTACTCCCCTTTAGGGTGCCCTTTCAGAAACGCCTCCTTGCCTAGCCACGCGTCTTTTCAGGCAACACCTGTTTGAGATGAGATTATGTTTGTCCCTGCTTTTCCTTACTCCTTCTCAACTACACAATCCCTCCTCCTGGCCTGCTTGGCTGAGCTGCTGGAAGGAGGTATGAAGGGATAACCCCCAGGACCAACCGCATCATCTGGGGCATGGCTTCATGGCCTGCCACCATGGCCTTGGCTTCAAGGTGGTGGCAGGGAGGTGGTGGAGCACAGATGGGGGCTGGGGAGAGAAACTCCAGCCCATTGAGAAAGCAAACAAATGTCTATGGAGCATCTACTCTGTTACTATGTTTTTCAGGCTTTGTAATATCTTACTTGACCTACATTACAGTCCTCTGATGCAACCAAGGCTTAAATCACCTGTTCATTCCTCTCATTAATGATGCCCAAAATCAGAGTATTTCAGAATGGTTGTGGCAGAAGAAATAGACATGAGTTTAGGCTTTAGACTTACTATAGTACATCTCAGTTCTTTGGACTGGGGTAACATTGCATATGTGAGAGAATGAATTCAGACTACTGTTTTGGGGAGTTCAGTTTGAACTACTGAAAAGCTAAATGCTTGATACTAGGTTTCAACAGGAATAGTTTTATTGTATGTGAAGACAAAGAGACCAAACTAGGTTAATGGTAGTGGTGTTCATTTATTATTTTCCTGCAGGGATGGCTAGAGTTAGAGAAGCTGTTACAATGAACAAATGGTTTGCAATGAGAATGTTAACTGCATTAAATGGCCACTTTTAAAATACTTCGAGGCTGACCTGGTTTGGCCTTAGCCTCCCGTGTCCTTTCACACCGTTGTCACACTCTACCGTTGGAATGGCTTCTCTTTCTTGCATACACACACACACACACACACACACACACACACACACACACAGATTTTTTTGTGCCTCTATAATATTAACTCTATTACGTTTTTATCTCTGATAAAAAAAAATTCACAAAGCAAAAATAAATCTCAGTCTTGTCTAAAGGATCACAAAAATCTGAATATTGCAAATCAACGTTTGCTGAGTATTAAAGGCACTAACAATAGACAGGAAACTGCAATGTGACAATTTCTCCAGCAGGTGGCGATGCTGTGTAGGAAGAAAAGCTACCCTCAGGCTAGAGGAGAACGGAGGCTGGCTGGGGACAACCATCAACAAACACTAATTGAACATTTCTCGCTTCCAGGTACTGCCCTAGGTGTGCAGTGAATCCAATAGGAGTGAGGCAGTGTCCCTCAGCTTTGGGAGCTCACAGCCTTAGGGGAGAATGTGTCCTTGTCTGTCAGGCAAGGTCATTCATTCATGCTGCTTGGAAAAGAACTTAAAAACAAACCCCACACCTTGTGCATTGTTGGTAGGAATGTAAAGTGGTGAAAAACAGTAAGGTGGTTCCTTAAAAAATTAAAAACAAAATTACCATATTATCCAGCAATTCCACTTCTGGGTATATACCTAAAAGAATCAAAAGCAGGGTCTGGAAGAGATATTTGTACACCGTGTTCATAGTACCACTAATCACAATAACTAAAATGTGGAAACAGCCCAAGTGTCTATAGATGGATGAATGGATAAACAAAATGTGGTATATTATACGATGGACTATTTATTATTCAGCCTTAAAAAGGAGGAGAATTCTGATACGTGCTACAGCATGGATGAAGCTTGAGGGCATTATGCTGAGTGAAATAAGCCATTCACAAAAGACAAATACTGTGTGATTCCACTTTTATGAAGTACTTGGAGTAGTTGAATTCATAGAGACAGAAAGTAGAATGGTGGTTGCCAGGGGCTGGAGGGAGGGGAGTTAGTGTTTAGTTACAGAGTTTCAGTTTTACAAGATGAAAAAGGTTCCAGGGATAGATGGTTATACAATATTAATATATTTAGCACCATTGAACTGTACGCTTAAACATGGTTAAGATGGTAAATGCTATGTTATGTGTACTTTACCACATACACACCACCACCCCCGAAGCAAATTCTTCTTTGCCTGTTAGCCTGTCTGCAGTGTTTCCCCATATTGTAGGGACACAGCGAAATCCCTAAGGGAAACCTACACACATTTCCAGGCTGCACCCCTTGATCCAAGACCTGGAAAGAGAGGGTGTGTTTACATTTGCTTGGCTATCGTAGTAGGTGTGGTCATCAGTCCAAGGACTGAATATGAAATTCGATTTCTCCCTCCCGCAGTTGTGACCTTTCAAAGGTGTAGAAAAAGAAGACAGTCACCTGCCCTAGAGCCGCAGACCTAGGAAGCAAAAAGAAACCATAGTTTATTGTTCTACTCTGGGCCAGGCATTCTACTTTGTAAGCGTTATCTCGTTTAACCTTTATTTAATCACCTCAAAGAGACAGGATCCGCCATCATTCTCCCTTGGCAAGTAAGGAAATTGTGGCTCAAAGTTCACAATGTTACCCAAGATCCACAGCTAGTAAGCGTCAGGGGGGCAGGATCTGAATTCTGACTGCTCAGGTGGATGCTCTCTGTGTGGTCTGATGAGATAACAGGCGGGGGCCGTTTGCTTATACTGCCCTTATGATGCTAAAATGCAGTGCTTTTCACATGTGAATCAAGTGTTAAGGATCACCCGGGTCCCTTGTAAAAAATGAAATTCTGACTTGGCTAAGGCAGGGGATTCTGCATTTCCAATGAGCTCTTAGGGGGTACCAAAGGTGCTGGTATCACTTTGAGTAGCAAGACTTTAATTTGCAGAGGTTCCCAAACTTTCTCATTGTCTCAGCAGCTTTTTCTCAGGACTTTGGTTCAAAAGAAATTCCTATTCTGTTTTTTCAGTTGTTAGTTCCAAACAACTTACTAAGTGTTATGTTCTAACAGCTTAGTAGCCATTAAACAATGATGTATATGTCAATTGAAGAAAACGATAATGTTTTTATTTTATTCTTGAATAAGCGCAATTACTTACTAGTAGTGAGGCTGGAGATAGATGGGCCCCAGGCTGAGCAGCTAGAGTTTGTCCTCTGTGGACAGATACTCCAAAATAGCAGGAGGGGGGAGAAGCCGTGCCCTGCCTCGATAAGAGATAGAAGACCACATATTCCTCATTCTCAAAGTCCTGGAGACCTTCCCAGCTACACACGTGCAGAAAGGTTCCTTGAAGGTCAAAAAGAGAGGAGGCGCCACCGCATAGTAGAAGATGTCAACCTGCCCATAGGCTTCTTTGCTAGAATCCATCTTGGCTAAGAGACACACACGTACACAGGGGAGGACCCTGAGATATACCAAATATGGACTCAGAACCAGGCAAAGCAAGATGACTTGCCGAAAGGAAACCCTAAAGAAATGCGCCGTAAAAGTGATTCAAACTACCACGAGGGCGCGACTCTCTCTCTGAGCCCGCCTGCGCGTCTATCCACATGTACCCTTTCTCCGCCTAATAAACACTTTACTTGTTTCACTGCTTTCCGTCTCTATGTGGAAATTCATTTCTACACAGTTGATGGGCCAGGTCCTCGTCACTGGCCACTGGTCCCTGGTGGTCTGGGGACTAGGATTCAGCGCTCTCACGGCCACAGCCTGACTTCGATTTCTGGCTGGGGAACCAAAATTGTGCTTCAAGCCCCTTCCGGCAGAGGCCACCCGAGAACAGTAGGATATATGCATACCCCGCCCCTGCACAGTTTCTCAAACCTTGGAATCAGCTTGGACACCACCACCCTCCTTTCCTGTTCCGTATTGATCTTTTATGATACTTGCTGCTTAGGACAGCAATTGTCAAAAATCCAGCTTACAAAAGCTATGACGTCCTCAAAAGAAATTCAGTGCATATTGAAATTGTGAACTACCTGGAACTCACATTTCACACAGAGGCTGACAGATATCAAGTATTGCTGGAGTTCCCTCTGAAATTTAAAACATCCCGAGGCACCCCAGAGCTCCTCGGTGCACAAGTTTGGGAACCGTGGCTTTAAAGCACTCTGGCTTGTGTTAGAGAACAGCTGTGTGGAGACACAGACTAGGAGCCAAGAGACCCTTTCACCAAATTACTCTGTGACCTCAGCAGTTTGCCAAGGTCTTGAGGCCCTTTTCTGACTCGAGAGGGGACCATGTGAACTGACCTTTAACATTCAGATATAATATCTGTGATTCTAATGATCTGTACACATGTCTCAACTCCCCCATAAGATTAAGCTCTTAGAGGGTGGGGGCTGAGTCTTATTCAGCATCAAATCCCACAGCACCTTCCTCATAGTAGTTGTTCAGTAAAGACTTGTGCGATAAATGCCTTTCGAAAACATCTTAATCAGTTTCCAGGGCTAGGGGATGGCATGGGGTGGAGGGAGATTTTTATCAATTCTTTAATATCCAAAACATTTTTATGTATGATAGAAGCATTTTAGTGGCCAGTGTTTTAGCAGTAATTTTAAAAGGATACATGCATAGGGGAGACATTTGTACCATGGAATTCCAGAAGGGCGGGAACAGAAATAGCAGTCAAGGAGAACTCAATGCAAAAACCAGGACTCCAGTTCTAGAACACCTGCTGACTACCTGTGAGGATTTAAGCAAGTGACTTGATTCTCTGTACCTCAGTCTCTTTATCTGTTTAATCTGAATCATAACAGCTACTCTCTGCCTATAGGGTGATTAAGACTATTTTAAAAGGTGCCGCGTGTGAGTGTGCTTGGTGAGTTAGGCATCCTTGTCATCCCATCACAGTGGGATCCCACCCCTCTCACCATCCCTGCCACAGAGGGGTGACTACAACTGTCCACTATGTCCAGCAAATGACAGCAACTTCCAGAAGCCATAACCAGGAGTAGAGATCCCTGCCCAGCATCACTACTTGAATTATGGGGCTCAGATGTGATCCAGGTAATCGGAGAAGAGCCGAAAGGAGAAGACAAGAGCCTCTCAATCTCTGTCCTTGTGAGAGGTGACAAATGAGGCATCATAAGTCAGTTTATTTCATAAATATTTGTGTGTCCTTTGAGACAGACTCTTTCATCTTCATCTAAGGAATAAAAGAAAATGGACATCAGCAGAATGCCAATCATTCTTATTCTTTCCTTGGGACAAATCAAGCTATGGAAAGGCTTTCCTTTAAAAATGGAAATTCCAAGCTCAGAACCTGATACTTTTCCCTAAAACGATAGAACCATCTTCCAGTCTCACCTCAGTATCAAGATGAATCACTTTTTCCACCCATCTAAGCCATCCTCCTGTCCCCTAATTGATGAGACCTCAGGGCTCTACTAACCCTCTCTTTTGAGAATCAGATCCAAGAACATCCACCAATTAATCCACAAGGTGTCCCTTGGGTTTACAGTTCATCATTATTGATTTTAGCCATATTAACGATTAAACCTAAAATAGACCAAACACATTTTGTGGGAATGAAGAACTCTCTGTGTGTGGGTATATTCATTAGAGTTATTCAGAGAAACAGAACCAATCACACACACACACACACACACACACACACACACACACACACAATGAGAAAGAGAGAGAGAGAGGGAGAGAGAGAGAGAGAGAGAGAGAGAGAGAGAGAGAGAGAGAGGTTTTGAGGAATTAGCTCATGCAGTTGTGGGGTTTGGCAAGTCTGAAACCTGTAGGGCAGGCTGGAAGCCTGGAAACTCATACAGGATTTCTGTTTTGCAGTCTTGAGTCCAAATTTCTTCCTCTTTGGGAAATCTCTGTCTTTGTTCTCAAGGCCATCAACTATTAGATGAGGCCCAATGCTTTACTCAAAAGTCTACTGGTTTAAATTAATCACATCTAAAAATTACATCACAGCAATATCTAGACTGGTGTTTGATGAAACCACTGAATATGTTAGCCTACCCAAGTTGACACATAAAATCAAGCATCAGAGTTGGTGTCCAAAAAATGACTGAGTCCATCCAAAAGAGCCTAAAATCGGCTGTTTATTGTAATTCAACTGGTACCACCATAAGATGAATAAAACCATGCGGGAGTAGAGACTCAGGATGGAGAAACTTTCCCAGGTAAATGTCTTGGGAAAATGAAACACCAAAGTTCCTCCTCCAACAGCCCATGTCTGGGCTTCCTGGCCCTACACAGTGAACGGGAACATCTGGGTGGTTGTGGAAACATCTGCACAGGTGTGTTCACTGCAAGGCAATCAATCTCTGGGTTGATGTACCCTTTTCAACAATAGTTCCTCCTCCACTGGGGCAAGTCCTTTCTGAGTAACTCTCTGCTTTATCAGATCCAGAGGAGGGGTGGAGCTCTGGGAAAATAAACAATGCAAAATCGTCACTCAGGGAAAGTAATGTCCTCCTACCCATCTCTCCCCTCTCCCTTGTCCAGAACGTGAGTCAGATCAGCCTGGTGGCAAGAGGTTAACGTGTTGGAAGGTTGGCCCATGTCTGGAGTATCGTGAAAAATGTATTCCTAGAAACATTTTGCCTGCTTATTAAAAAGTATCATTCCCTCCCTCCCACCCCCCAAATGATGTTGTGCTTAGTTGTATTAGGAGGTGATTTCTAGCCAGTGATTGGCTGGAGCTTCTGAAAGGAGCTAAACTAACTCACCTGTTGATCCTCAGGCTCCCTTTCCATCCTTAGGGTCCTGCAGGTTTCCGTGAGCTTGGCTTACTCAGCGGTGGTTCCTGATTCCCTTACCTGCCTCCCTCAGGGACCAACTCCCAATCCACACCCACCCCCCACCCCCATGCAGTGAAACACAAACCACAGTGTCACCCCTTCCTGTAATGCCCACTCCATGGCTGACTGTTGATGGGACGATGAAGGGCCACGTTCTGTGCATGGCCTGCAAGGCCCTCCATGGTCTGCCTCCCTGTAATTTTCTCATCTTATTTTCCCTAATCTCCTTGCATTTTCTGATCTAGTCATTAGATTTTCTGACCTACCAGGAGATTTTGGGTCTCCTTTACTTGTTGCTTCCTTCTTCCCTCTGCAGTGTCATTTTCTTTTTTTGTCCAACCTTCATATTCCTTTTTGCCCGGTGAAGGGGCTGAGGAGGAAGTAGAGTGAAGGGAGCAGAACTGAGATTGGAGATCAGTGATCCTGAATTGTTTTGACTGAGCTGAAAGGATGACATCAGTGTGTGTATGTGTGTGTGTGTGTGTGTGTGTGTGTGCATGTATGTGTTGAATGTGCACTTTGTGCAGCACAGTATCTGTTGGTGAACCACCTAAATGATGTAAACATGGTCTCAGACACCAAGAGGAAAGTGATGGGAAAGAGAGGTGCACTAAGATTGAATTAATGTCTAGGGAACCAGAGGCTTCCGATGCATGATCTCAATTACTTGTCACATCAACCTGGAAAGGCGGTATAACCGAACAGTTTTTACAGATGAAGACATTGAAGCTAAGAGAGGTTCAGTAACTTGCGACGGAGGCATAGCTAGCAAACAACTGAGCTGTTAGTGGTACCCCATGGGTCTGGTTCCAAAGCTCCTCATTGTACCACACATCCTTCTCAGATGTGTATTTGTGTTCTCAAATTATGTTTGCATGCTCTCTATACAGAATTGTCCTGAGGACAGTTTAAAATTTTTTGCATCCCAAAGGTGACTCAATCAGAAACACGTGTCTTATGTAGCTATTATGGATGCCGGATTATAGGGAGAAGATCTTTCGAGATCCTTTTTTGAGCCCAAGCATCCTTCACTTGCCAGATACTGTTTTCCTTACTGGACTGAGCTTAAGATTTGGACCTGGCCTCCCACCAACAATCTGGGTGGGAATTATCTGGGTGGTAGCCCTCCCTTTCTCTAATACCCTTGGTGTGAGCCATTCTTCCCCAATGGAAACAGGTGTGTCACCTACTGGGTGCTTTAGATTCAAAATCCGCAGGTATTGCTGAGATGAAATTTACTGCTATTGTTCAATTTTAAAAGTATCATGCAACAGAGAAAATCTTCAAAAATGCAAAACATATCATACTCTTTTCTCTCACTGGTTCCTCACCAAGTGTCTACCCTGTGAAGACTTGCGGTGTATCAGGAGTTGAGTTTTTATGAAATTTGTCATTCCTGCCAGAGCAAATCCTTCGAGAAGGAACAAATGGAATTCATTCAACCCAAGGTAACCCCAGACAAGGCCTGTCAAGTGGTTCTCTGGGCCGGGGCAGCTGTTTCCGAGAAAGGCCCACGTGGACGATTACCTGTCCAGTGGAATGAAGACAGAAAATTAACTTTTGTCCCTCCTTCTTGCCAGGATGAGGACTAGAAAATTTCACAAGTGTTTTTACATTTAATCCTCACAAAAACCTAACAAAATCTACATGTATCATTTGTTTTTGCCAATGAGGAAACAAGACTCCAAGGCGGTAAAGATGCAGGTCTAAGGTCAAGTCCCAAGTCAGTGGTGTGGAGCCTGAAACCAAACCAAGTCCAGCTGATCACAAGGTACAAAACTCAGGGTCTAGGCAGAAAGATTTATCCCCATAGGAGGTGGATAGATTCTTATGCTTCCACCCTGCTTTGCTTTCATTCAGGTGTCCTTAGGTCTGAAATACTCCCTCCTTTCCATTCTTTTGCAAAGCAAGCCCAAATTTCACCTCCTCTGTGAATTCTCCTAAGACCTCCCTGGCAACACTGAGCATCTCCTGCCCCACAGCTCTTCTGGGCTCCCGGACTGACATTTGTTCAGCACTGGACATAGTGGGTCATCGGTATTTGCTGGTGGTTCCCTCCAGGATGGTGTGAGCTCAGGGGAGCCTGGGACTGTGTCTGATTCTAGCTCTGAACCTCAGTGCTCAGAAGACAGTGTATGACCCATAAACACCTGAGGAATGAGAGAATACATTCATAAATGAATTAACATAAATTCCAGAACTTCAGAACAGAAAATTGACTACAAAGACTGTGAAATAACTTCCAAAACAAGACAGTCAAAAACAGAACCAGATAAAACAAATGCTGCATCTCTCATACTTTAGGGATTTGGTTGGCCTAGAATGACCCTTATTAGCAAATGGGAGAAACAGGCTGGTGGCCTGTGGGCTGACGGGCTGTGCCTTGGGAGATCTGATTGTCTTCACCCCAGAGACAAGTGGTGGCTTATTTTCTTTCCTGGAGGACGGGTGGCAGCTCCAGGCTCCCCTGGGCCCCATGTCCTCCATCAGACTGCTTGGATGGTTGATTCTATCTCCAACCACAGCCTCCTGAAGTAGATAGTTTAACATTCCAAACCTGCATTGCCCATACAGTAGCCACTACCCACATGTGACTATTTAAATTCTTCAAAATTAAGTAAAATTAAACATTGAGTTCCATAGTTCATTAGCCACATTTCAAGTACTCAGTTGGCACAAGGTGCCTACCATATTGGACAGCACAGACCTAGAACATTTCCATCATTACAGGGAGTTCTATGGTCAGCGCTGTTCCAAATAATTTGGTGTTGTTTCCTAATTTCAGCACCGTAATAAATAAGCCCTGTAGCTGGGATCCTATCATCTCTGAATGACAAACATAAGCTTTGCTCTAGAATTCTCTTTCTGTTGACTTCTTCCTCTACTTCTCTCAATCAGGGTTGAGATTGAAATGAAATGGACCCCAGAATGTTCTGCCTCTTGACAAGCCATTGTGTGCTTGGCTTTGGTTGGAAAGAACATTTGGGGTCGAGATTTATATGCATACACTCATATACACATACAAGCATTCTACTGGGGATTTGGTGATGGAGCCTGTGTCTTTAAACCTCTTGGGAGAAACCAAGAATACTCTTTTCTCTCTAAGATTAATATCTCATAGACTGATAGGAATTTTTTTCAGAGGCAGGGTTTGGTAAAATCAGGCATTGATTCTCTGGAACTCCACTACACCTGAAATAATGCTTTTAAAGTACTAAAATTATAAATATTTGTACTGTTGGCAAATGTACATTGCTCTGTCACCAAATACCCAAATACAGAAGAAAATAAAGGCTTCCTTTCTGTTTTGGGTCATTAGAGCAAAGCCCTAGGAGGGGATTTATAACTACACAGTTACAAATTATGAATGCGCATTTGTTCAAGAACTACACCCTGTTGATTTGCTATTTAGTTTTTTTGTTGCTGGCTTTTTGCTTTGCTCTGTAGGAGAGCGGCTGCAGATTTGGCTGCTGCTCAGACTGAGGAATCGCCAGGGACGTTGCTCCTATTCAGAAATGCACAGGGTATGTCAAAGACGGAGCTTGCAAACACGCATATTAAAACCCATACATTACCCACACAATGAAAACCCTCATCCCACTGGACACGGGAAGCTTGGGGCTCAGTGTGAACGGAAACCTCTCATGCCGGAGGCAGCTGAAGGAATGCTTGGCCTCCTTAATTATCTAGTTACAGGGCTTCTGACCCTGCCTGGCAAAGTCCTAGTGTTTCCTTAAAGGCCACCAAAGGAGGTGATGGGAGGAGGAGGGAAGGAGGGGGTGATCATGGGGCTTCCTACCATACTCCCACTCAGTTCTTCAGATTCGATGTGTTCTACATACTAGCCTTCTCAGTATGATTTCCCTTCAACAAAAGGATCCCCCAAACACTGGATAATGGAAGCAAGAAGCTTTCCTATGGGATTAAGGGGCTTAGGGAGGAGTGGGATTGGCCATGGTACTTGTTTTCTTTCTGGGTAGAAGCCTTAGAGCAATGGGTATTGGCTGGTATGCCTCAAGCCTTTCCTATGTGTGATGACTCATTTCAATGAATGTGTGGGATTCATTTTTGTTCCAGCTACTGCCTTTCAGATGGAACACAGAGCCATGTGGTCATGCAGTGGGATGGGGAGGGAAGGTAACGTGTGGCTGGGAAAGGATGGAGGGATCAAGGAAAGAGCTATGTTTCCCGGGACAAGTGAGAACTCAATACCAAGAAATTATAATAGCATTGACCAGGGCAGTAAAGAGCTGTATCAGTCACTCAGCATTGAAGGACAGCCTCGTCAACACTACAAGAACTCTGGGAAGACTTCTTTTTTGAATTTCCTGAAATGCGTACTCTTATGTTATTAATATTCACCTTTTAATTCCAGCAATCATCCTGCTAAAAAATCTGGTTAATGAAATTGTGTGGTGAATATATACTCTTTGAGAACCACTGCAAAAAAGGGTGAAGGAAACAGGTGGCCAGACTTGCTCAGACTCATAGCAGCTCCCTTTCCCTCATAGTACAGGCAGACAGCTGTCTCTTGCCTTCTAGGGGCAGATTTATCAAGGAGTTAATAAAGCTTAAACTCCAGGGCCCCTCACTAGCATGTGCCCTCTTGAGTTCTGGGGGTAGTTGGGAACCACAGAGTGTTCAGGGAGGAGGGAAAGCCAGGGTGTCATCAGAAAATATTTCTGGTAAGTTGCTAAAGAAATCGCAGAAGAAAAGCACCCAGATATTCAAGATTCCAGAACCTGGATCTACCACTGGGCTCAACCTCTCCCCCATCCCACATCCTCCCCACCCCGTCTCCAGGTTTCACACACCTTTCAAACACCTGTCTCTTAACCTGACATTGTCTGTATCACTGCTGCTGTTTGGCGGCCCCGTGCTGGTAACTGAGGGTCAGTTTGGTATAAAGGCTCTCGTTATATAACCCCAGGAGGGGCACAACCTTGACTCTACTTATACTAGAGGATGTTTCAGACACTTTCCCCCTAAGGCGATCCCAGGACCCATGACAAGCCCGTAGGAACTACCCTGGGTGCCCGGCAGCTAGGAGCTGCAGAAGGTTGTACACAGCGGTCATTCCTCCACACCCAGCAGCCAGGATCACAGCACTCATGAGTTCGGTGGCCTGAGTTTCCATCCTGGTTTCTCCTCCAAGTCAGTTTCCTTGGCTATTTAGTTTTCTTACAATTGCTTTCCAGGATCAAAGGAGACGATAGAGGAAAAAGATTGAACAAATGCAAGGGCTGACAGCACGCTATTCTTTTCATGAAGGGCATTATTTAAGTAGTGATTAAACAATACATTTTAAATATAGATTATACATGATTTGATGGATAAACATTGTTGCCTAGCGCTAACACATAATTGTAAGGATGTGAGGATCTGTGGTTCGCTGTTTTTATGCAACTCTCAAAATTCCCATTTGGCACCAGATTGGAAGAGTGAGGTTGGTTCAGAGGAGCTCATTTATCTTCCATTTTCTGCTGCTTCTTCTCAGCAAGTCTCCTGAAGACGAGGAATCTCATCTTCTTGGAAGGACCTGCTACTGTAGGTTAGGAAATACCTATCCTTTCTTCTTGAGAAAAATAAGCTGGTATCTTGGATTTTTCCAGGGCAGACCCCATTTCAAATACTACATTGTTTTCCCTGTAAATACACTTATCTGTGGAGAGTCTCCTGCCCTGATTTTTGGGGGTCAGGGATTATGGTCATTATTGTGTTCTGAACTTCTGTGAAGATGATACCTTAACGCCAGTTCAAAGGCAATCCTGTGTCCAGGAGACCAGGAGGAGGAGAGTTTCAGTCCATCTATTTTCTCTGCATTCATTCACTGCCTTGGGGAGTTTTCTGAGTAAGTCTTCCACACTTAGAAATTACAAGTGACAAGGGAGCCTCATTTACACAAGATGACAGAGACTCTACACAATCTATCATGTAACTAGGAAGAGTAAGTGCTCGATCAACCTATTTTCACAACCATATGTCATCTAAGTCTATCCTTGTTTTAAGAAAACAATGTGGACAACACAGACTTAGGAGGCCTGCAATTCATGTAATTGCATTTAAAAGGAAACGCTGCTTGAGTCCTTTCCTAGCATGGGCTCCGGCCTCTCCAGGTGATAATTAAGCATTAGAAGCTGGCCGTGTGATCTCAGGCAGCAGCTTTTAAGGAGGATCTGGATTTAAATGAAGCCACCAGTGCTACGTGCAGCTCAGAGTCTCATGTCTAGCGCCTCCTCCTCTCAGGCAGCCTGGGCTTGGGGTAGATGCCTTCAGAATGAACAGATGGCCAACCGATTTGCCAGTTCTGTTGGGATGCCTTTAGTTGGGGCCTTCTTTCTGAATGGGCTACCATGTAATGCTCTTTAGTTTCTTAATATGATGATTATTTAGTTGGAGGGAAGTTATTCACAATGTATTGAAAACTACTTTAATCCGAATGTAATCCTAATCATTAAACCTCTAATTTACCTGCCTAGAAAAGGGCTACATGCGTCAAGGCAGGTGAGGGAGATTTGGCTTCAATCCAAATCGCCCAGTTCCAGCGTTGGTTAGATATTCTGACTGGCTTTGTCCCTCACCATTTCTGTGAGTGCTTCTTTGAGGCTGGGAGAATTACAAAGACCATCTTCCTGGAAAGAGGAGGGCTGGTCTTTCAGTTAAGGCTACACAAGTGACTCCCTACTTGAAGTATTTCTTCATAGGCTCTGATTCAAGTCCACATAATTGCTATTGATTTAATACCCAGGCAATGGGGATTTGGCAATAGAAAAGGCACAGTCCTCACTCTGAAAATGTCTTAAAATTATCCTGTTACAGACGAATAAGGCTTTTAAGCTTACTACACCCTTTGCCTTATATTATCTCATTTAATTCTCAGACTATGAAGGCAAAGTGGGGATTTTTATCCTCATTTTTAAGATAAAGAAACAGACTCAGAGAAATCCAGGGACTTGCTGAGTGTTGCACAGTTGGGGCAAGAACCCAAGACCTTTGTCTCTTCAACAGCCAGTCTACTTTCCACCCCACCGCAGGAGTCAGACATGAGGAGAGCTTTTCTGAGCACCTGCGAGTTGATTGAGTACAACCGGTGGGCATGGCTGCAGGTACCCCGCGCTTGTACGGCAAAGCTGATAGAACGAGAGTTCACCTGTGTTTTCTTACTAAGAATCCCTTGGTGGTGATGTAATCCTCTTATCCACATACGTGTAATTGCATTTGGCTTCTTAAAGACTTTATGGTGGCCTATTTCACCACTTATGCTTCAACCAGCAGCCTGGCCACAATCTTGCTCCCCTCTTTCCAAAGCTGTGATTGGGGCCACCGCTAGTAAAAGTGGAGTACTGGGATCAAAGAGGGAGAGATCATTAGGGGCACAAAGTGTGGGTCTTCACCAGGGGTTCCAGACTCAAACGTGAAGGCTGGAGGGTGAAGTCAGTGGGTGAAATACGCCAGGTGGGGCAGATGGAGAGCTGGAGAATGTATATTTCTCCTAAAAGGGCCTCTGGTGCTCAGTGCCCGCTGACGGTCGCCACGCTTCTAAATCAGGCTCAGGCTGCCAGACCTTGAGATGGTTTCTCAAGAGAATCTGGAAATCTAGGATTTTATGTAAATTCTCCTGATTAGATTATTAAATATTAATGGTTGATTCAAACATTTGTAAACCTCTGTGGGTCAAAAACCAACAAAACAATCCTTGAGTCTCTTTTGCAACCTCTTCTCTTTATCAGTGTAATAAAGGGTATTTATAAGTGTAAAATAGGGTATTTTTAGGAGAAATGCACCCGGACATAGCGATGCATCTTATTACCAGAAGCATCTTTATTACCAGCAGGGTCCTGTATCTTTTCCACATTTGTGAGAAGGACAGAAAGGCAGAAGGGATTAACAAACTATTGGAGTCAGGGTGTATACAGAGCTTCCAAATTATCACTTAGGCAGCATCTGTTTGAATATCCACCTTTATACCTTTGAACGACAGCTTTCGTTTTTCCCCATGTCCATCACCTGATAGATGATGAGGCCCTCGTGCAAAACCTTCTCATGGCACTCACAGACTGCAGGCTGGGGCAGGGGTCATACGTAGACTCCTGCTCACTAGCTAATGCCACATCTTTCCCTCACATCCAAGAAAGTACATTGGGGTCTAAATAAGTGAGATTGCTAAAAGTATAGGAATGGCCTTCCATTGATCTTAATTAAGTTTTTAAAAAGTAAATTCATCACAAACATTGGTATTATACCTATCATTAGTAATGGTCGTTTGTGACACAACTCACAAAATTTCAGGAAAAAATGGTTAAGAAACATTTAAAAAAATAAATAGGGTATATTGCTAAGCTTCCCAGATAGACTGGCACCCTCTGTCTGCGGTGTTTTCAGTCAAGGCATGGTTGGTTGGGTTGACTCCCCCAGCTCACATATTCACTTTTAGGGTATCAGTTACAAGGATCTTGGCTAGGTATGTCACAAGAGACACTTGGACTCTTGAGAAAGGATAAAAGAGATAAAAGACCATGTTCTCCAAAGCAATCAGTGAGTCAGAACCCAAACATTCTCATTTCCCTAACTGGCAACAGGGAGCCCCAACTTGAACTAGCATTTGGATGATGTGAAGTCAAGTCTCGCCCAGCAGCATAAGCCAAGAAATAAAGGATTCACATGTTATCCACGCTCTTTGCTCCACGAATTGATCCAGAAGAGGCAGACGCTGAGCACGAAAGCTTTCCCTGTTATCTCCCAAGTTAGGATGATCTGCTTCCTTTCCACTGCATCAGAAGATGAAAATTCAAGAAGTGGGAATAGAAACCAGATTCAAAAAAGAAGAGGAAGACAAAGAGGTGACTGGCAATCTGATATAGTATGCCTCCTGGGGAAAATGTGTCTGGATCTTAAAGGCAGACTATGACAAAATGAGAGCAGAAACAAGTCTATTTTTTCTAGGTCGCCATAGGGAACCAATCTAACCTATTTACAGGTGGTCTTAGGGGAAATATCTTTAAATAGCTATTTGTCACCATCTTTTTCATCATCTTCCATGATCACTTTGGGTCTCTCGTCCCTGAGCAGTGTCACACCTGCAAAACAAAGCACAGATCTGCAATTAGGTGCCTCTAATTAAAATATTAGACGACCTTACAGCATAGACAGTACACAGGAGCATGGCAATGCAGAAACGTTTTAATGTCTGCAAAGCTAACTGCTAAAGGTGCCAACAGAGAGAGAGGGAGCTGAGGGGCCTTATTTGGCCTTCCCAGAGGAGCTGTGAGAACACCGTTATGGTTATAAGAGATGCTCAACCTAGGAGTCAGAGGCAACTTTCACCCCCTTCTCTACGTTCTACATTTAAGCTTACAGCAGTAGGATGGCAAGCATATGGATTTTGGAGTCTAACTGCTTCGGACTCATTCAGCACTTAATCTGTGTTGGGCCAGATAATACCTTCAGACCTAAGTTTTCTTGTACGTAAAATGAGGGCATTAATATTTATATAAAGGGTTATTGTGACAACTAAATGAGAAGTATGTAATAATTCTTAGCACAGTGCTACAGCCATGAGCAACTTAGTTCTTCCTTTTCCTTTCACAATTTACTAGTTTGTTTTCCCTTTGAAAAGAACTGGTAAACCTCATGAAGTCAAACTAAACATATTTTACTAACATCTGGGGGAAATATTGAGCTGAGACTCTGAACATGCTGCTTCTGAATGTCAGTGCTGGTAGATGATAAATTTTATGTGGTTTAGAGCAAAACGAGTAAATAAGGAAAATGCAGTGAATTTTTTTCATACAGCTATATGGCTACAATTTAAGAAGCTGTCCTTTATTTTGAGATGATTCTTTTTCTTATTTTGGGGATTAAAATATCCTTTCTTTATGAAATCTTAAGGGTGTTAGATGGTTGTTTTGTCAGTATCCTTACTAGGCAAAATTCGAAGTTGCTATCCCTATGTTAGGCTCACAATATCTTGTTTTTAAAAGTCTACTAGTCTGTGGAATTCAGAAGCCTGAGCACCATTTTCTGGACTGATCAGCCCAGAAAAATCCATCCAAGGAGGCCTGGATGGTTCTGCTCATCCTGTGAATTGTGAAATCGGTTGTTTTAACAAAAGGAAAGGGAGCTGTGATTCGGGGCCAGTCCTCCATGGTTTCTGTCACCCCACTCCAGTCAGTCAGCTTTGTTTTCCCACCGCTGCCTTGAATCACTCCCCACCCTTCTCAGAATTAGAGACCTTTCTGTGCATGAAGCATTTCATAAAGATAGGTAGGGATGCATGTAACCTATGAGAAACATGGCCGAGGCAGGTTCAGACCCTCCCAACTGGTCCTTGGTCCATTTCTCCAGACAAGTGTCTCCTCATGCTCCATTCCGCCTTGCCTGGCTCTTCTCAGAGGTCAGTAAACCTGTCTGATCCCCTGACTGTCTTTTCATGATGTGTTCTGAGTCGTCTTTCAATTTTGTTGTTAGATGCAATAATGGGAAAACACAGTTTTATAATAATGACTAAATCTCATCTCCTCCCAAGTGTCCCTTCTGGATTGCTAAAATGCTACCAGTCCAAACCATAGCATGGTGCAATGAAAAACCACTCACAGATGAGACAGACCTGGACGGGAGCCCCAGCTCTGTCATGTAATAGTGTTTGAACGTGAGCATAATTTGATCCATTCATCAATCATTCTAATCATCCCATCATCAATTAGGCAATCAGCCATCCATCTATCAATTTCATCAACAGAAGACTTTAGAGTAGCTAAGTTACTTAAATTCTCTCTCAATTTTTTTAACTGTAAAGTGAGATAATAGTTATTGTGTTATTCAGTTGATTTTTGAAAATCCACAAGACATGTAAACTCAGTATCTAACATTAAGTAGGGTTTCAGTAAACATTAGCACATTTTCTCTTCTGCCATTCTCCCCCCCCCCCCAACTACCTATATAAAACAAACACGCACTCCGTCTTATACTCTAACCGTGATTGTATATGTCTTTCTCCCCAACCTGTACATAAAATTCTCAGGGACTAGACTATACCTCACACGCTGGCTGCCCTGCCCTATAACGTGGGGTTGTGCACATAGTTCAGCAAGATTTTTTGGTTTGATTTGACACATATTAGGAGAGCTATCATTATTTCTGCAGCTCTCTTTCTCTCCCTTTCACTCTTTCTCTTCTTTTGAGGATTTGGTAAGTATATCCAGGTGTCTTGGGAGACTCAGCTGTCAGCCATAGAATGCGAGATTCCTGGAAGACTGGGGAGGAGGGTATTTAAACCCGCTGACATGTCTATTTCATTGGCTCAGTGAATTCGACCAGTTCTGCTGAAGCACAAGTTATGCTCTGATCCTCACCCAGCTCCGAGTCAGCCCCACGGGAGCGGCCGATGAAGGTAAACCTGAAAGGCAGCAGTAAATGCTACTCCTCCCCTGGGCACTTCTTTGAGACACAGATTTCTGGACCAGGACAAAGGCCATGCCTCTGACACCTCCAAATGGTAAGGCTCTTGACCTGTTTCCATCACCCCCTGAAAATGCCCTGCACCAGCTCTTTTACCTGCTGCAAAGGGGGACACGTGCACGGCAGGTGTGTCTTTTCTCCTTGGCTTTTTCTGTTCCAGGTCAGTATTATGAAGAGCTGGACTCATTTTGCCTTTTGGATGTCTCTCTTGGACATCGTATCTTTTAATTAAATGTTCTGAAAGCACACCTGCATAATTAGGGGAACAGAGGGAGAAACAGGGTCAAATACGTGCACCCATATTTGCACCTACACCTGGTGATGGTAGTCAATAGATCTTTTCAAACATCTTAATAAAAGCAGTTTCTTTAAAATAAGAATTAGTATTTATTGAGGCTACACTAGAGAACATCGTTTGTGCAAAGGATTTTACATGCCTGATTTCATTTTAGCCTCACAAAACCCTGAGCAATTTAATATTACTACCACCGTCCACTCGCTGAGGAAAGTGAGGCAAAGACATGTGCCTGAGGAATGGAGCCCAGGTCTGTCTGCTGCCAAAGTCCACCCCCATTAGGGCAATGGGGCCTTTGCTGTTCCATAAGCCACGGGCTACACTCTTCACTGACTTAATTAGTCCTCTACTTCCCCCTACCTGCCTACTCTCCTCTCTTCTCTGCGTGACAGTTTTCTCCATCTGTAGAATGGAGAACAGCCTCCGCTATAAAAGTGTCCACACTGAGCTCCCAGGGTCCTTATCTGAGGACCTCCGTTATGATGTTACTTCTTGCTGTGTATTTCAGCTGTTTATGTGTTTCTCTTATTTCTTATGAAACTGAAAGTTCCTTTTCAGAACGCTCTGTGTTCTATTTGTTTTGTATCCCCCCGAGTGGGTTGTGAATAGAGAGGACATTAAATAAACGGCCTGGAGGGAAGGGGTAAAGGAAATAAGACAAAACAAAACGTTTGGAAACAAGAGAGTGTCACGTGTCACATGCACGGTTGTTATAGAGACTCGTTAGCTGTTCACCAGACTGTTTCACTCTTCTGGGCACACAGCTGGGCTGCATTTCTCGGCCTCCCTTGCAGTCGGGTGAGGGTTGTGATGGAAGGAAGTGTGTGTGCCACTTGTAGGCTTGCCAGTCCTCCACTCTGTCTGCCCTGGGCCTGCTGGATGCCTACGGTGACTTTAGAAGCCGTGTACTGATGATGTCCATCGACTCGAGTCCCTGTGGGACTGTTTGGAGCACAGCCTGCCTCCCCCGCCCCCAACTTCCACTGATGAGGGAAAAGTAAACTTGTATTGCGTTATCCACTAATATTTTGGACTATATATATATATATATATATATATATATATATATATATATACATGTTATAGTGGCTGGCCTTATCGTAACTAAGACAAATGTAGAGATTGTAACAGTGATTTAAAAACATCCAAATATTTAAGGAAAAAACTGTAAGACCAATGTGATCTAGAGGCAAGCAGTTCCCTTTTACAGATGTGCAAACTGACCTCATTGTCCATTACCTGGTATGAAAGGTGGGATGTGCAGGGCCGGTGTATCTTTTCTCCTTGGTTTTTTCTGGTCTGACTCAACATTCAGGGTGACTTGTACATTTTTCCCTTTTCTTGGCTTCTTTTTGAGATCACAGTCCTTAATAAACTGGTCTGAAAGGTCATCTGATTTTGACAAGACGCAAAGAAAAAAAGAATATTACATAAGAGTCCAGTCACGGACTGGTTGGATTCCTATTATACCTGATGATAGGAGTAGAAGTCGTTTGGTCTGAAAAAGAAAAGTATTTATTTATTGTGGCCTCTTCTACAGCGGACTTTACATGTATACATCATGTAATAAAACTAGAATTCTGTAAAATTCCAAATGGAGAGAGCTTAAATGGGATGGATAATCAAGGCAAAGAGGAATTTTAAAATATAGTTAAGCAAGGCACAGAGTGGGTTTAAGTTACATTTCTGATGGGACAACAGGTGCCAAATGCTCCTTCCCAATTTCCTCTGTCAAGCCTTATTCTCTTTGGAGAGCCCAAGGGCCAGTACGGCGTCTTGTGCTCTCTTTGGTCTTGTAGTTGGATTCTCAGTCTGTTCCTCACTGCCTTCATTTCTATGACTGGCCAAGTCACACCAGTGATTCACGCTTACACTTCAGCATTGGTCTTTTCAAAAAATTTTTATTTTATATTGGAGTATAGTTGATTTACAATGTTGTGTTAGTTTCAGGTGTCCAGCAAAGTGATTCAGTTATACATATACATATATCTATTCTTTTTCAGATTCTTTCCCCATATAGGTTATTACAGAGTAGTGAGTAGAGTTCCCTGTGCTATACAGTAGTAGGTCCTTGTTGATTATCTATTTTATATATAGTAGTGTGTATATCAGCATTGGTCTTTACCCTGCCCCCTGGCTTTGCAATTCTCCTATTTGCCCATCCTAACCCCAGGTCCTCGCATCTTCTTATTCATCTCTTTATTTTCCTCAGTCCCCTGCATTACCTCACCAGAGCTTTTGAAGCCTGGATTCTACATCATGTCCATCAGATGTCATTGTATGTAATTAATCCGATCTGATCACCCCTTGCCCATTCAAGTATTCTCTCTGTTCCATTTTACTCCTCTGTGCTTTGGTTTATGTTGCTGTCCTTTGAGCGCCTCTGTCACTGTTCTAGCATTCGTTCATTCCGTAATGATTTATCTCCTGCTCTAGATGCAGCCTTCTTGGAGATTAAAGATTATATATCCTTTTGACAATTTTATTCTTATTTGCCTCTCCCACTAATAAATGCTTGCTGAATGGATAAATAAGTAGAGTTAGACTGATCTAAGTTCAAATCCTGACTCAGTTTCTTGTTAGTTCTGAGAACTTGGGCCATAATTTCTTTTTTTTCCCTTTTTTGTTGGGGAGGGGCTTCATTTCTAGGAACTTTAATATTCTCTCAAATTTTAAGATGAGGATAATATTAAATCGGTGTGTGTGTGTGTGTGAGAGAGTGAGAGAGAGAAGAGAGAGAAAGGGAGAGAGAGAGAGAACTAAATTTGTTAATGATGGTAAAACATTTGATACATTTGATATATTTCAGATCCTCAAAAAATGTTCACTCTGGCCATTGCTTACCCCCAATACTTTCTCCAAGGCTCAGAGGAAAGCCAAACCCTCCCACTCCCACCCCATCATTGTCTTTTCTTATTAACCCAAGTCCTGGGTGTCCTTTCTCATTTTCTAAGTATCCACAGCATTTTTACTCATGCTAACACCTTTAAAGGGTGATCTAATGATTATGCTTATCTTCTTGGCCGTCTTTTATGACAGGTGTCTTGTGTTTTATCTCCTTAACAACAATGAATAAATATTTGTTGAATGTATGCTTGAATGAATGAACTCAAACATATTATGGATAAGGAGCTATCCCGTTAGGATTCAAAGAAGCTGCAAGGCAGTGAAGCTATTTGTCTTCTCTAGAAACTCACTATGGCCTGGATACTGTCTGGCTAGATTTACAACTATGAATGATGTTGGGGAAATTCAGAGAGTAATTGGATTTTTTTAATCCTTCCCTCCCTCCCTCCCTCCATTCCTTCCTTCCTTTTTTCCTTCCTCTCTTTTGTCTTTCCTCTCTTTCTCTTTCGTTTATGAAAATATTCAGGTCACTTTCTTTAAAATATTGTGGATTAAATGTGCCAAACCTTTTCACTTCACTTTTGTGGGTCTAGACATAACCTGTGTCATTCATTCATTTATTTATTCAACAAATATTGATTAAACCTCTACTGTATATGCTGGCATTGAGCTAGGACTAAAAAGAAAAGTAAGAAATGGACCTTGCTTCCAAGTTACTTATGGTCTATTGGATGTTATATCTGGATGATCCTTTGTTTTAGAAAACCCAATACGTGTGAGGAACCAACTATCAGAAATATTTAGTAACTGTATATCATTATGCCTGCCTCATCAGAAGATCATAATACATAACCAAAAAATCAAACAGCATCATTCTTCAGCCATATTTAGTAGTAATAAATATTTCCTTTTATCTAGGAGATTTTAATAATTTCATCCAATCATCTCAATTTAATAAGCATTTATTGAAATTGTACTATGTGTAAGGCATTGGACTATATGATTTTATGTTTACATGCATGCAAAAAAAGGAGATGAGAAGGGGGCTTTATTGAGTATTACTTATGTACTAGGTGATTTCACCTCATTTTAGTGTGTGGGATGGACCAACACCTTTTCTGATTCGTCAATGCCTGTGTTTTACCAGCTGTTAAATATTCACACCATCCTCAATATATTATCTCATTTAGTTCTTACACCATGCCCACGAGGAAAGGTACAATTATCCCTAACTTGCAGATGAGGAAACTGAGGTTTAGAAGGCCAGCTAAAAGGCTGAAGATTCCACTGCTGGCAGGTTATGGCATCAGGATTAAACCCAGGCTCTTGAGTCTATGTATCTTAATGCCGGGTGGAAAATGTAATTTTAAAAATTTATTACCACAGAGCACAGTTCATTTCCCCCCATATTATACATACCGTAGACATTTGTTGAATGAATTAAAGTGGCTCAGAATGGGTGCTGCCTGGCTGTGGGGTCTCTGGAAGTACAGGCTGGCTGTGGACCAGTCATGCGTCACCATTCAACCCCAAGAAGCGATTCAGGGCACCGTACAAAGAGCAAGACATTTCCTTCAATTTTGACTTTTACTTCAATTGCCTTTTTTCCTATTTTTGGAGAAATCCTGAATATAAACTATCTTGATGGTAAATGGGGAGAGGGGAGAGGCAAGGGGAGTCATAACCAGGCGAGGCATAAACAAAGGCTATGAATATGCAAAAGGCCCATCCATCAAAAGTCTGAGTGTCTCATTTTTAGAAATGGGTAGAGGCAGAAATGTTTCTGGTATTTTCATTACAAAGGTTATGCAAAAAGTCAGTTCTGGAAAGGAAACAGATTGACAATAAACAGAAAAAGGCTATTTAAAATTCTGTCTTGATAGGCAAAGAGAGATATTTGAAATATTTTATTGGCACTGCACATGGGGTGTAAGTGTGCCGGGAAGTACTGGAAACAAGCTATAATGTCACATTCCATTTATTGCCTCAAAAATGCTCTGCCTGGGACTCTGTCAGACCCAAAAAAGAGGACAATGCCTTTCCCCTCTTTTTTTAATTCTAATGAACTTCTCTACAGTGCTTCAGCTAATATTTACATGGCAGACCCCACAGACCCATGGCTATCTGCCCGTCCATCTGGTGTTGGCTGTCATCAGAAGTCACAAACTATCAGGTTTCAGGGGGCCTCCCTCTGACTTGCTTGCAAACTGAATGGCAGAGATGTTCCCTTTCTGACTTTCACCATTGACATTAACACTGGAGCATTTACCTAAGTGGCCACAACGAGGGTCACGCTTGTCCAGTCTGTCTTCTGAGAGCTCCAGTGGCTGCATTTGCTCAGTGGACATCATCAAAGGAGGGCCCGTGTGTGGATTTCTTCTCCAGCACCACAGAAGTATAGAAACAAGTCCATTAGTACCTCTTCTGTTTATTCACTCACTTATTAAATAAGTATATCTACTGAGCACTTACTACTATGTTCTCAATTCAATCCTATTTTTAAAGTCCACTTCTTCTACTTAGCTACTAGAAGCTCTAAACTTAAGATTTAAGCCAAAATAAATGAATCTCACACACACACACACACACACGGATTATCAGTAATTTGTCATGTATCAAATGTTCAATATTTGCTGTCTTTCAGAAGCACTGTGGGAGTTTCAAGAATGAACACTTGTAAAGTCTGAATTAGAAAAGAGTTAGCTGGGAGTTACAGAAAATCTTGATTAAACCTTGCCTGTATTTTTTTCTGTTGAGTTCTGCAAAGTGAGATTATGCCTACTTCACAGGTGAGGAAACTGAGGATCAGAACATTTAATTAATTTATTTAGTCACACATCTATTAAATAGCCAAGCTTGGATCCATCTCCATTTCTGAAGACTTCCACTAGAGACCCAAGACTCTTAATACAGGGGTTCCTTTGAATCGAAATTGAACCAGGCTTCTGGTTTTCTACCATTACATGCTTATAACTATGAAGTAATGAGACTTCTTCCCTATCCATATTATAACAGTCGTAGAGATGTGGTAGGGAAAAATCTAGGTCTTGAAATGGATCTTTATTATTTTCTCCCTAGAGATTTCTGATGTTATAGCAAATCTGTTTCCTCTTCCTCCTCCCCCCATCGCCCATTTTTCCTAAACCGCAAATCCATTGAATTTTTCAGAGCTATTAGTTGTAGCCATTGTCCAGAAGGAGCAGAAATTCAGAATGGACATGTGTCAGGTCTGAATGAGAAATGCATTAGTTGAGATTTATAGGAAATCTTCATTAGAGTCTGCCTATATTCTGTTTCTTTTAGATAATTTATTACTCATGTCCTACCATAGCAAGAATGGTTGGAGAGGAATAAGATTTAAATGACCCAACTGATCCTTTTTTCTTGAGATTCTTGGATCACTGGCATGCAGAGGAACACACAGATCAATTGTGTTAACATTTCAAGCTCACAGCATTAGTTCAACTCAGTTGTCTTCTGAGGAATAAGCCAGTGTTCTCTGGGAAGGCTAGAGGGCCTCTCCTCCTACAAGCTGAGATCATTGTGTAGCAGATGGAGCCATTAACGGATTAACTTGAGCCAGCTTTTAGTGTCATTCTGAGCAGACTGACTTCACTGAGTGACTTCAGCAGAAATCAGTTCAGACCATTGTTTTTAGTGTTTGTATAGAGACTGCCAACTCCCTGGGACCATAAGGAAGTATGCTGTTAACTTGGGTGGCCGGCCCCTACCTGCTTGCGTGAAGAGGGAAGCTATGGGCCCATCATTCAGGATGAGTGGGCTCAGTGTTGGGGTCTGGAGGCAAAGTCATTCAGATACGGCCTGTGTACCTACTCAGTCTTTCATCTCTTTGGGCAGAAAGTCATGGGCCCTGTCATAGACTTTGTGCTCAACATCACCCCATGCAGGAACTAGTTAAAATAGTCATTCTCTAGAAGAAGAAACTGAGACTCAAAGAGCTTAAAATGACCTACAATTAGTTACATACTTAGAGTCAGAGTCATCGTCTGAACTCAGGCCTCTTACCTTCTAGTCTAGGTCCTCTCTGGCAGGAGTACCCTTCTCCTTCTCTCCAACCTAATGGAAGCTGGTTTTTGTACTTGGATCATATGGCTGCTCCTATGTGCTCAATAGCTGGTTTATTTAATTTGAATCTGAGCTTTCAAGTCAAATAGGTCTAGGTTAAATTTCAGCCCTTTACCTAAAAGCAGTAAGACTTTGATGAAGTGGCTAAATCGTCATGATGTAGTGAGGGTAGATGGAGCCCAAGTGCAATATAATCGTTTTTGCCCTTTCTACCTACAGTCTATTGCTGCTGTGGTAGAATTTGCCAAGGCGAGCGTCTTCCTGGTGCACCCACAGACTGGTACCCGGGGACATATGGTCCTCTCTGCCCCCATTCTTAGCCTCAGTTTTCTTATCTGTAAAATAGACTTAATAGTAACTATTCCAGAGTTACTATGACGATTAAGTAGTAGCTATGTGCTTTGCACATTGTAGGTATTGAGTAAACGTCAGTCATGTAACATTGTCTATACCTTACTAGAGAGCTGGCTAATGAAGACCAGCTGAAGAACTGAACAATTCTAAAAATCATTGACTCTTTCATTTTCATCTAGATGCTGACCCATGGGACGGCCAGCCACCATCTGAGCAAATTGGCTTTCACAGTACTGGACTTGAGAGGAAGGAGGCTGCCCTTGAGAGACGAACGGTGCAAGTGTCAGAAGTCCATGGACAAGGTAAGGGTACCTGGTGATTAGTCACAAAACTGACACATGCCTCCTCCCCAAGGTAGCACCTAGTGTCTATGGGGGACACATCACTATTTTAAATCAGTGTGAGGGAAAGAATGATGGTAAGCCTCTGTTTACTAGGAGGCTGAGAGATGATTTTCACATTTGGGATTTTACTTTACAAAAATACCCCATGCTGGGCAGGGATGCGTTTTGCCCGTGGGATTAGAAGCTGCTTTTACTATGGATGATGTCACTACCTTCTTCTTGGCAGAAAACCTTCACACAAAGAAAGGAACGAGTACACAGAGGAGAGAGGCATTTGGAGTTTAGCATCACCTTATTAATGATTGTCATTTTATCTGCCTGTTGAATCTTAGTATAAGATAACCCCGTCTCCCTACCCCCTCTGCATTTCTACCCTCAGTGAGAAGGGGTGCCCAGGATAATTGAGCCACTGTAAGTCAGGAGCTAGTCTAATTCTTGAACTAGGAAATGGAATATTTCTACTTCGTATTCCTGACTCTGCCCATGCACTTCTCTCTTTAATTCAGTCTCCACCCCAAGCACAGCATATGGATGTTGCTTCTGTCATGCTGCCCAGGGAATGTTTCATCATCTCCCTCAGCAGCTCGCTGTGATATGGGAAATTTCTGAAGCATCAGCTCTTTCTTTCGTACCTAAACACCTGGTACCCTGGGTCTTCAGATTCCAACCAAAGGGCTAGGGACTGAAGAGATGCTTTGGGGGTATTTTGTAAACTGTTTTCTCGTCAAAGATTTGTGGTCCTTTAGCATTCATTCTCTTGCCGTTTATTGGTTCAGTGTGGTCTCTGAATTTGAATACTCACACAGTAACGACTAGGACCGCCACTGTGACTGTCAGTATTGGCCCTCCCAACCTCTCCTGAAAAGCCTGGGGCCACGTGTATGGTGGAAATCAGGATATTTTTATTATGTAACACCTCCAGAGGAGTCTCAGGAAGCTCCACCATCACAGGCAGTACTTCTGTAGCAAAAATATGAATATTCACACTAAATCACATAAATAAAGCCTACAAAATGAATTTACGTTGAACCTAACAACAACAAAAACTTGTGGTTTTCAGATTTTTCCATTAGAGAAGAAAGAGCTGTGGGTCTGTATTACTCTTCTCATTGTTGTTTGAGAGAATGTGGGTGTTTGGTTGTAGCACGTACAAGAGACCAGGTGATGGCATTTCAGGGGCTTGAGGAGGTTTTCAGGATCCTGACGCTAAACTCTTGCAATTCCTCTTGGTAATCCTTACATTCCTTTTCTCAGAGAGACACTTGTAAACACAAATGCCACTGAGAGAGGAGATACATTAACTGATGTCACAACACACAGGGGTTATTAATGACAAAGGTCTCTTTCTCTTTTGAGAACAGGAGAGGAAAGGTCCAGGGAGCTGGGTGCCAGGAAAGGGAGCTGGCTAAGTTGTAGGGCAGGAACGCCAGAGCAGCCTGCTGAAGCCGAGGGCACCTTTGAGGGAGCCTGTCTCCACTAGCTCAGAGCTGGTTCCTATTTCAGGAGGATAGCAGTGCTATTTCTGCAGCTAAAAAAGGTTGGTCAGTTCACTTTAAGGTCAGAAGCTGCCCTGGGCATTTTGTCCTTTCTCTTAACACTGACTAGATTTCTCAGTTGGGTGTTAGAATATGTAGTTTAATTCATAGAAAATTCCTCACTGACTGTAAGCATTTGGTGCTGTGAGGTGATATAAGGTAGAAACAAATGCTTGGTTGCTTGTCCCACTCTCTAGCTGGGTGAACTTGGGAAAGTTATATGTCCTCTTGGAAACTTAGTTTCCACATCTGTGAAATGGGCACAATAGTGGCTCTTCTCCAGGGTTGTTGAGAGTATTAACAGTACAATGTGTGTCAAGCTCCCAGCCCAGATCCTGGCACATGCTACCATTTTAAGAATGTCAGTTGCTTTCTGTGCTCTTTTAGTCCTCTGCTTGGAATTACAACATGTACATTTAATTGAACCACTGGAACCATTTCCTTGTCCCATCTCTGGCCTTTTCTGAAGCTAATGATGAGATAAGAACAATCCAAGGTACAAACCAACTGCAGGACACCGATTTCCAGGCCTTGGGAACATGGTAATACTGATTCTCAGGAGCGAGCTGACACTTATCAGAGTCGTGTGGTATTCTAAAGAATTTCCCCAAATTAGTCAGGCCTGGATTTACTTGATGGAATAAAAAGTTAGAAGGTTATGTCCACAGCCCAATGTGGTGTCTGGTTAAAGCAGCCTCTGGTTATGTAAAAAATCCATATCTTTTGTCAAATCTTTTTTTAACCTGAGGACTGAATTCAGGTTAAAAGTACCACGCTTTTAAATCAAATTTGTTCATTTAGAAGGCCTAAATTTGCAGTATTCCTCGAGGAATGACTCTTCCTCAAAGTAGGACAGAGAGAGGTTTTTTTTGATTAGGACACTCCTCAGCCTTGGAAGGTAAGCCTCCCTACACTGCTGTGTGAATACGCAGATATTCCTGTGTTCATTATGAAACTTCCCAATTTAATTTGTGGGGACTCTGGTTCTTACAGAACTCAGGAGTCCACCTCCCTCGGAAAAAATGACTTGCAAGTGGTGACTTTCCCAGCTCCCCATCTAATTCTGGCTTAGTCTCACTCCAGAAAGCACCGCCATCTCCCACGCCCCCTGTACCACCAGCTGCAGCCTTCTTTGTCCCAGCAACCACAAAAGAGCTGTAACTTATCGGAAGCTTGCTTTTCTCACCATAAAAGTTCTCAGAGTAAAAAAATCCGAAGCACTTACCAGTCAGTGCAGGTGCTGAGATGAGAAGGCAAGTGATGGGGAGGAAGTGTTTCCTCCCTGACGCTGGGCCGGCTCCTCAGTGGCAGTGGCTGCCGCTGCCCGGCTTCAGCTCCTCTTATCAAGGGACCAGCTGCCGCTGTTGCCATGGGGATGCTCTGTTTCTCAGGCGCCAGGGCAAGGGGGATGGAGAGGCAAAGAGGACTCATCTTGCGGCCACGGCTCCCTACCGTGATAATCGTCCGTTACAAAAGCAATGCACAGAGTAGTGCTTTGAGGGCCTGGTGTGCAAGGCTGGAGCAGTCCAGACGAACAAGCTAGGTCCTTTAATCCCCATAACAACCTTACGCAGTAGGAGTTTTTTGGCCTGGCTTTGCAAATATGGAAGTTTAGGCACAGAGAGATTAAGTGACTTGCCCCAAAGGTGCCACAGCTAATTCTGACCCTCAAATCCATTTGAATTTAAATTCAGAGTACTCTCACTCACCACTGTTGCCTCTTTGAGTAGCATCCTGATGAGAAGACGAATGATCGATTGATCGTAGCAATCGCTGACATTTACATAAGGCTTCCCACATGCCAGGCACTCCTCTTTACACATATCAACTCTTCAACCCTCATAACAGCTTTGCAAGATAAGCTGCTGTCATCATGCCCGTCCCACTGATGTGAAATCTGGGGCCCGAGTTCTCACTGCTAGTAAATGGTGAGGCTGGGGTTTGAACTGGGCATTGAATGTTAGAGGCCATGCTCTTAACCACTTTACAGTCCTGCTCACCAGTGAGAGCGTTTTAGAAAGAGAGAAAACCTAACAAAGAATGCAGCCCTCACCATATAGGTGGGGTATGGAGGGCAGGAAAAATTTGCTCCTTCAAAGGAACTCAACCAAATGTTCTAGTATTAGGAATCCACATGCACTCCAAGAAAGGCTTAGGGTCAAAGGGTATTTAAGCAAGTTGTGTGGGAGGTGACATGCTGTCGGATGGAGAGGAAGGGTCCATGTTTCCCGTTCACTCACTGGAGGAAGTGTCCTGTGTTGATTGGAGGAGCAGAAGTTTGTAGGCACTGGTTTGGGCATCAGGGGAGCAGGGAGGTCAGTCTGGAAGATCAGGTAGGGATCAGCATGGGCTGGAAGGACTTGAGATCCCTGAGGGTAGTCAGGAGGCTACCCACCAATACTGCCCAAGAAACGGGTTCTCCCAGAAGAGGTCTGAGTGCTTTCCATGCATGTTGTTTTCTTTCCTTCCTGAAAATGCAGGCTGTGCGGGTCCTAAGAAGCTCCTCATGGGCCTCAACTACCAGTTAGTTCCCAGTATTGAGTTGGTCGATGCCTCCTTGACATTTGCCAGCATCTCAGGATGCTCATAAGTTCATCCTGAGGTTGACCCCAAGGGTTAGAATTTCTTCAAATGCTGTGGTAGTAAATCAGTAGAGAGTAGGCTTCCCTGTTTGATCCACCTTGTCTTGGTCCTTATTGGAAGCTCTAGGACAGAGATGAAGGCTGCCAAAAGGTAATGCTCCTGGCCAGGAAGTGAAACGCCTGCATGCTGAGGCAAAGTCCCTAAAAGCAGCTCTCAGTTCCAAACGGCCTGCTTTATCCTCTTACCAGCAGCCTTGTTGGCCAACAGGTTAGCAACATGTTCATCTCCAAACTTAAGTGGAAAGAATATACTTTCTTCCTAGACTTCTCAATTCTTTTTTAAAATTAAACCTTTTTTTTTTTTGGATAATTGTAGACTCACATGCAGTTATAAAAAATAATACAGAGAAATCACCTGTAGCCTTCAAGTAATTCCTTCAGTGTTACCATCTTGCAAAACTAGAGTACAATATCTCAACCAGTGTATTGATAGGGATACAGTCAAGATACAGAGTCCCATCATGGCAAGCCTGCCTCACGTTAGCCCTTCCTCCCCCCCCCCCACTCTTCCCGCCCTTACCCACTCCTTAACCACAGCAACCACTAGCCTGCTCTCTACTTCTATAATTTCGTCATTTCAAAAATGTTATGTAGCTGGAACTGTACAGTATGTAACTTTCTGAGTTTTATTTTTGTTTGTTTGTTTTTAACTCAGCATGGTTCCTGGTGATTCATCCAAGTTTTTTCATGTAGCAATAATTTGTTCCTTTTCATCACTGGGTAGCGGTCCACGGTATGCACCAAAGTTTAACCATTCACCTGTTGTAGGACATCGGGATTGTACCTGGTGTTTGGCTATTACAAATAAATCTGTTATGAAAATTGATGTACAGGCTTTTGTGTGAACATAAATGTTCATTTATCTGGAATAAAGCCCAGGAGTGAAATTCCTGGCTCATATGACAATTGCAAGTTTAATTTTATAAGAAACAGCCAAACTGTTTTCCAGAGTGGCTACACCATTTCATATTTCCACCAGCCATTTATGAGTGATTCAGTTTCTCCACATACTTGTCAGCATTCGGTGTTTAAATTTTTAAAAGTCATTCTCTAGGTGTGTAGCATTATCTCATTACGGTTTTGCTTGCATTCCCCTGTTGAGTAATGATGTTTCCATGTGCTTGTTTGCCATCTGTATGTTTCTTTGGTGAAATGTGTCTTCATGTCTTTCACTCACTTTTCTAATTAGATTGTTTGCTCTTTTTTTTTTACTGTTGACTTTTGAAAATTATATATTCTAGATACTAATCCTTCTTTATCAGAAATACATTTTTGCAAATGTTTTCTCCCAGTCTATAGCTTATCTTTTCAAACTCTTAGCAGAGTCTTTTGTAGAGCAAAATTTAAAATTTTTATCGTCTCATGTATCATTAACTTTAAAACATAAAAAGTTGAGATTATTTCTGGGGGCCTTCAGAGAAGCTGAACAGTGTTAGGAATTTTAAAACACTCTTTTGTCACAATTCCCCAAGTTCAAAGGGAACATTTTCAAAGAGAGAAGAGAGTATGAATTCCTTATTTCCCCTTTGGATAGACATGTACTTCTCCGAAGTTCAGGTTGTTGTGGTGGTGTTTTTTCCAGGGCTTTCTATGCGCACTTTAATTGATTATGCCCAACCCCCCTTTTAAGACAGATGTAAACAGCAACTGAGATGGCAGATGGTAATGTAAATCTATACCTCAGAGAGTTCTAAATAACAGCCACATATGTGCAGTGTTGAAGTCATGGACCCTTGGCCTACAGTGTTCCCAGTGTAAGAGCAAGGAGCCATTGTGTACGTGACATGATTTGTAGGTCCAGGAGCCCTCTGATGTGTGGCTGAATTGGCTTCTGGCTTCATTCCTGATGGATGCCTAATGGTAACTAGCTTTAAATGAACGTATTTTCATTTTAATCACAAATATTCAATCTTTATGAATAAGAATGATCACAGTGATACACATTTACAGACAATTTATTTCAGTCAATAACCTATAAAATGTGCACTTGAAATATTTGCCTTCCAAAATCAATCTAAGGCAGTTTCTGTGTTGATGGGTGATGGAGCTCCAGCTTTTCAATTAAGAAAGAGAGAGCGAGAAAGAGAGAGAGCACTGAATATTTGTAGGCTGGTTCTTATCCCAGAGATCTTGCTCGATCACTTTGGTTATTTCCTTCAACACTCAGAGAGGAGAATTACGGTTTCAGATCAATATCTTCTGGTAAATAAGTGTCTCTGTTTTGCTTTGGGAAGCTTTGAAAACAATTTCAGCTCTTTATAACAGAGGACTGTTTGACTTTATCAATAAGAAATTCTGATATCATTTATTCACATCTAATTGAAATAAAAATATAGAATACATTTAACCTTCCAGAAATTGTCAAATACTTAATAAGTGCTTATGGAAATAAGAAGTAATATTAATTCACTTCAGATAATTGTAGATTCACATGTAATTATAAGAAATAATACAGAGAGATAGAACCCTTTCTCTATTGTGCTCAATTTCCCCGAGTGGTGACATTTTTTAAGACTATAGCACAATATCACAACCGGATATTGATATCCATACAATTCACCTATCTTATTCTGATTTCTCCTGCTGTGCGTGTGTGTATTGTTTCATACAATTTTATCACCTGTGTAGGTTAGTGTATCTACCACCACTGTCAAGGTGCTGAACATTTCCACCACCAGAAGGATCCCTCATGTTGTTCTCTTACTTATTTATTTGTTTATTTGTTTATTTATTTATTTTTTATTTTTGGCTGTGTTGGGTCTTTGCTGCGCGCGGGCTTTCTCTAGTTGCAGCGAGCAGGGGCTACTCTTCGTTGCGGTGCGCAGGCTTCTCATTGTGGTGGCTTCTCTTGTTGCAGAGCACGGGCACTAGGCTCGCAGGCTTCAGTAGTTGTGGCACGTGGACTCAGTAGTAGTGGCTCGCAGACTCTAGAATGCAGGCTCAGTAGTTGTGGCGCACGAGCTTAGTTGCTCCGTGGCATGTGGGATCTTCCCGGCCCAGGGTTCGAACCCGTGTCCCATGCGTTGGCAGGCGGATTCTTAAGCACTGCGCCACCAGGGAAGTCCCCATGTTGTTCTTTTATAATCACACCCACCTCCCCACCTCCCACTCCTGTTTTCTTTGCCCCATCATAACCTCTGGCCCTCTGGCAGTCACTAATCTATTCTCCATTTCTATAATTTTGTCATTTCCAAGATGTTATGTAAATGGGATCATACAGCATGTGACCTTTTCCACTCAGCATAATTCTCTGGAGATTGTTGCCTGAATGTTCTTTTTTCTTGCCAAGAAGTATTCTATGGTATGGATATACCCTAGCTCGCCTAACCATTCACCTGTTGAAGGATATTTGGGCTACTTTCAGTTGTCATTTATTACAAATAAAGCTGCTATGTACATTTATGTACAGGCTTTTGTGTGAGCATAAGTTTTCATTTCTCTGGGATAAATGCCAAGGGGTACAATTGCTGTTCTGTATGGCATTTGAATGTCTAATTTTTTTATATGCAACACCTTTTATTCCAATCACCTCTCAAAACAGGTTTCAATATGGTGACAACTAAGAGAACACATACACGGGAACGAGGCAGTGGGTTGTTTAATTTTATAAAAAATTACCAACCTATTTTCTAGAGTGGTTATATAGCTTACATTCCTGCTAGCAATGTGTGAGTGACCTAGTTTCTCTGCATCCTCACCAGCATTTGATGTTGTCACTATTTTTTATTTTAGCTATCCTAATAAGTTTGCAGTGATATCTCACTGAAGTCTTAGTTTGCATTTTGCTGATGGCTAATGATGTTGAACATCTTTTCATGTACTTAGTTTGCTATCTTTATATCCTCTTCAGTGAAGCGCCTCTTCATGTCTTTTGCTCATTGTCTAATTAGATTGTCCAATTTTTACTGTTAAGTTTTGAGAGTTATTTATATATTCTAGATATCAGTCTTTTGTTGGATATGTGGTTTGAAAAGATATTCTCATAGTATGTAACTTACCTTTTCATCTTCTTCACATGGGTTTTACAGAACAAAATTTTTAAATTTCATGACTCTTATTTAATAGAGATTCTCCATTGAAACCATCTGGGCATAGACATTTCTTTTGAGAGCTTTCAAATTACAAATTCAATTTCTTTACTGGTTCTAGGTCTACACAGATGACCTATTTCCTGTGGGTTTAATTTTGGTAGTTGCTGGTTTTCAAGGATTGGTCCATTTCTTCTATGTTATTGAATTATAAGCATAAAGTTGTTTCCTTATTATCTTTTAAGTGGCTGCAGGATACATAGTAATATCCCTTATTTCATTCTTGATATTGGTGATTTATATCTTCTCTCTATTTTTGTAAGTCTTACTAGTGGTTTATCAATTTTACTGATTTTTTCCCAAAGAACCAGCTCTTTGTGTCATTGATTTTTCTCTATTGTGTTCCTATTTTCAGTTTCATTGATTTCTGCTCTTATCTGTATTATTTCCTTTTTTCTGCTTGCTTTGGATTTATTTTGTCCTTCTTTTATTAGTTTCTTGAGGTAGGAAATAAGGTTATTCATTTGAGACCTTTCTTCATTTCTAATATAAGCATTAATGACATAAGTTCCCTTCTCAGAATTGCTTTAACTGCATCCCACATATTTTGATGTGTTGTATTTTCATTTTCATTTAATTCTAGGTATTTTCAAATTTCCTTTGAGACTTCCTTTTGACACATGTGTTAGGTACAGCAGGTACAATAGTGAATAAAATACAGTGTCAAAGTCCTTTGCATGGAATATGGCAGGGGCAGATGGCCAAGGACAGTCAAATTTTGAAAGTTGGAAGATTGCAGCAACTATTTACCTACCCTTCTGAAAAAAAACAAAAAATTACAATCTTTCTGGAGGGACAGTGTTATATCAAGAACTGTCAAATTTTAAATGAAACTTTGAATTATTCCTGATATTTTGGCCTCAATGATAACATCTACCCAGGAATGTGGGTGACTTGCCTTTAAATGGCATGGGTGTCCCTACTTTGTGATGTCAGCTGACCTGCCTGAATGTCTCAGGGGATGCGCCACTCACCTGTCAGGACCTGACATTGCAGCTTTCCTACGGTGTTTGACTGGATATTTGATCTGCGATACATCCTTGTTTTCCACACATACCTCATCTTTTATCTCACCTTCATCTCTACCTTGATTTTCTCTCATTTCCTACAGCTGATTCAATTCCAAGGCTTGCCCCACCTACATGCATTTCTATCTAGTTTCCAGATCCTGGCCTATAATGGTTTGTCTTAGCCAGTAGAGATCTAGAACCATGAGGTCCTTGAGCATCATTCTCACCAAAGGGGCCATAGTCCCACCGGCCTCAAGTGCATTTTTGACCCAGAGAGTCACAATCACACTGACTGATCTTGAGCACCATTCTGATCCAAACAGCCATAGTCACCCTGACCTAACTACCTTTTATTAAGTTCCCACTTCAGTCTAAATATGTTCTGGTGAATTCTCATCACAACCCATCAGGTATATGTTATTTTATGTTACAGGTTTAAAACTTGATTTTCAGAAACCTAGGTCACTTGTCAATGCTGAATAGCTGCTAAAGAGCAAGGGAGTGGTTTGAACCCACATCTGTCTTCTCCAGAGTCAATGTTCTTCCCTTTATCTTGCTCTGTAATGCATGTGACACTTTCCCCAGTTGTCTCTGCATTGGTGGTCTTCCCATGCTTCCTGCTCTTCTATTGTCTTGCATCAATGAAGCAGACAGATCCGACCCATCCTTTGCTCCCTCATGAAAACCAAGCTGATTTTATTCTTTTTGAGTAACATGCTCTCAAAGCTGGACATCTGGCTACTGTATAAAATGGTGATCACCACTCAGCAGAATAGCAAGGGAGCCATGTGGCTTTTCTTCGGTTACTAATCCAAAGCTTTGCTTGAATATTAATTCTATCATGGCTTCTCTGATGCCCTATTAAGTAAGTGTACTAAAGATGAGAAACATGCTGAAAATATGCTGACTAATGCAGCTCTAAGTCATTAAGGGCACCCAAATGTTCTCTGGTCACTGGTTACCTCTCCAGCATGCGAGTTTGAATAATGGACTGTGGAGAATGAATTCATTGCCCTTTCCCATGTATGCTTCCTTCTAGCTAAGCTATTAGAATTTTCCAAATCTGAGACTTGCCTGGATTCTGAGAAATCTCCACCAGAGGCAACACAATAAGGGAACTGAGCCTAACCCCCACTGTGTCACCAAAGCCTATCAAATGTTACTGTAAGCGTTCATATAAGGCTGCCTTGTTGGAGGAAACCAGCGAGGGAATTGATGTGAGCTACCAGATGGTAATAGTGGCAGACACGACACATGGTTTATGCGGGCTTCTAAACACAGAGGGAGCAAGCACATATATTTTCCCAAAAGGCACATAGAATTTTAAGGTATATGCAATGTAGTTTAAAGCTTTTGTTGCTCAGAGAGAAGTAGTTAAATGAGGGGTTATCACGTTTGAATTGTGCTACGAAAATATTAATAAGTAAGTTCATTAACTTTCTATGAGCATAAAAAGTGTTGACTAAGGTTTTTATGATATGGAAAAAAATCTTTTAAAGTTTTAGGACTTTGCCTCTTTGGTTTCAACTGCATGAAAAATGACACACAATTTAGGAATATGCGAAAGCAAATTTTAAACTCAGCATGTGTTTAAAACAGCGGCTATAACTTCTGCACTTGATTTCAAGGAAATTACATGCCTCATATTACTACACGCATAAAGCCCAGTGGGAAACTCTCTTGCCTTTTGCCAGAGAGAAGGTCAGCTCCCCGGTTTCTGGCAGGGCCTCCATGCAGAATTTTGGCTTCTCCTCCTGTCTGTCTAGTACACCCTGGCCTGGAAGTGGCAGCTCTAGAATGCCTACATAGGAGCAGCCCCGGGGTGCACTCTGGTTGGAAGGGGAGGTTAGAGGCTCTGCCTCAAAGCTGCATTTGCAAAGCAAGCACATCGTTATTACTAGATTGTATATTCATTTGTGTTTGGATTGGTGGTACACACTATGGGGAGGCTAAGTCTACCCGCCCTTGTCTCTGCCAGTGCTTCCAGAAGAGTTTTTCTTACATTCCCATCACAATCCAGGAAGTTGAAATGATACCAATTGCCTTTAAGGTCAATTTTGAACACCTATATCTAGAATCAAGGCTCACTTGATCTGATCTTTTCTTACCTCTCCAACCTGGTCATCCACTACTGCCTAAATGATTTCCTCCCTGTTCTCTACACATTCCTGTCTCAAGCATATAATATACTGGAAAAGAAAGCACAAGGTTTGAAATCATAAAGAACTGGGGTTAAATCTGTATCATGTCTAGTTACACTCTGGGTGATCACAGACAATTTAATCTCTGAGACCTCATTTTCCCACCTATAAATGGTGATAGTAATACTTGTCTTATACAGTTCAGATAAGTATTTAGAGCGATAATACCATAAAAGTATCTGATACAGTGCCTTGGCTCAGAGCTGTCACCTAAGAAATACTCATCCTCTTCCACTGTCCTTTGCTTCATTTTTTTAATTCTCCCAACCCCATAAATGATAAAATCGAATTTAATTTTGTCAAATAAGAACCTCCTGGATCAACTTAGACAAAATCTGTATTCAGAGGGTCAGTAGAACTTGGAAAATCATGTATGAGAACAACTAGTAAGAGGTAATAGCTCCATGACCATTCAAACTATGTTCATTAAAATCAAATCTGGGGAGAGACTTCTGCTACTAGTTAGAATATAGAAAATTGCAAGATCCTCACAATGAGTATAAGCAAGATAAACCACAAAAATCACAGTTTAAAAAAAAAACCAATCGGAGAGTTGAGGATACATAGAAAGCTAAATGAGCTAAAAGTCAGAGAAAGTGACTATTTTTTCCAGGATAAAATAGGCTTATGGCTGCCTTTATTGCTGGTGAGGTAAGGGAAGAAAAAGAATTCATTGTAGATAAAGATAAAAAATAATCTTAATGGCTGGGTATGAGCTGGAATATGGATTAAAATCCTCAAGAACCCTGACCAGAGTGAATCTACACCTACTTGCTATTACTTTCCTAAGGGTTTTCGCTGAGTGCAAGAAGTTAGGTAGTATGCTGAGGCTGGGGCAAAGCAGTAGGGCTGGAGGAAGGCAGAGATATCCTTCTCGAGACTCTTAGTGCCTTCTGCAAGTTAAGTGTAGTGGTCCATTCCACTGAAAACTGCATGCAGGGCAGGAGAACTAAAGGAGATTCCCCTCGAGGCATTTCATGTCTTCACTGAATGCAGGGCAGGAACCCATTGAATGCAAGGATTAGAGAAGAACACCAAGGGAAATCACTCCAGGGCATTCTGGACCATCACTAAGTACACTTTAGCGATGGTCAAAGACTAGAATCTGGGCAACAGGATGGAGAAAGATCTCCCACAAATGCACAGAAGAGGGACTAAAGAGCAAAGAGAAGACCTCAATGATCAAAAAGCTGAAAGCAGGGGCTTCCCTGGTGGCACAGTGGTTGAGAATCTGCCTGCCAGTGCAGGGGACACGGGTTCGAGCCCTGGTCTGGGAAGATCCCACATGCCGCGGAGCAACTAGGCCCGTGAGCCACAACTACTGAGCCTGCGCGTCTGGAGCCTGTGCTCCGCAACAAGAGAGGCCGCGACAGTGAGAGGCCCGCGCACCGCGATGAAGAGGGGCCCCCGCTCGCCGCAACTAGAGAAAGCCCTCGCACAGAAACGAAGACCCAACACAGCCAAAAATAAATAAATTAATTAAATTAAAAAAAAAAAAAAAAGCTGAAAGCAGGGCTGTCAAGCAGAGAAAGGTACCCTATGGTGCTGAAAACAGCAGCTGGATAGTGAATCTTAAAGAGATCTTGAAATCCCTAATATATGGAGTCCAAGCCCTGCTGAAGGGAAAGTCTGTATCTCACCCTGAAAATATTTGGAGCCAGTGGTGAAGTGAATCTAATGAAAGCTATAACAAAACCCCAACCCAGCTTAACTTCAGATTAGACTTATTCAGGCTCTCATGCTAGTGCCTGACAGAAGAATCAAAGTGCCCTTTTCTGGGGGTAAATATTATTCACCTCAGTCTCTACAGTTCTTTTGCCCGTGTCTGCATACAATAAAACATTCTGAGACGTGCAAAGAAGCAAAAAAAATATGATCTGTGGAAATGGTAACTGTGAATACACATAAAATACTTTTATTTTTCTCATTTCTTAATTTTTAAATGATAATTGGATGCTGAAAGCAAAAAATATTAACAATTTATTGTGGAGATTATAGACAATATAAGACAACAAAAGTTGGAAGGGAGGTAAAGGGAAGCATACTGTTGAAAGGTTCTTAAGTTATATGTAAAGTGACATAATATCACTTGAAGCTAGACTAATATGTTAAAGTTGCATACCATAAGCCATACATAGAACAACAACTTAAAAAAGAAAACACATTAGTATGTCTAATAAATCAGGAGTGGTGATAAGATGGAATCCTAAGAAATACTTGATTAATTCAAAGGAAGACAGGAATTGAGGGAAAATGGAACAAAGAACATATGGCATAGAAAATATTAAGATTGTAGAAGTAAAACAAACAATATCTGTGATTACAGTAAATGTGATGGAATGAATATTAAAATTAAAAGACAGAGATTGTCCAATTGCATAAGAAAGAAAAGCCAAACTATATACTATTTATAAGATACAGACTTTAAGTATAAAGACACAAATAGGATAAAAGCAAGAAAATGGGAAAAATATGTCAGGCAAATAGTTTAAGAAGGCTCGAGTTACAATATAAATATCAGACAAAGTAGACTTCAGGATAAGAAATATTACCAGAGATAAAGAGGGACATTTCATAATAACAAAAGGGTCAATTAATCAAGAATGCATATAAATCATTAGTGTATAGGTACATAATAACAGAGTTTAATAAAACAATAACTGACAGAACTAAAGGAAGAAATAGAGAAGTTCACAATTATAGTTAAAGATTTTAACACTCCTCGCAGTAATTGATAGTACATGTAGAAAAACAATCAGTAGCAATATAGAAGATTTGAGTAACAATATCAACCAAATTAAATTAACTGATATTGCAGAACATTCAACTCAACAACACATCATTTTCGAGGGCATATGGAAAGTTACCAATATAGATCATATGCTGGACCACACACACACACACACACACACACACACACACTCTCTCTCTCTCAATTTTTAAGGACTGAAATAATACAGAGTATATTTTCTGGCCTCAGTGGAATAAAATTAGACATAAAAAAACAGAATGTTTGGAAACTCCTCAAGCAGTTGATAGTTAAGACATACTTCAAAATTTTCCATTAATCAAGAAGTAAGAATCAAGGAAATTATTTTTAATTGAACGATAATAAAAATACAACTATCAAAATTTGTAGGGTGTCATTAAAGCAATGTTTAGAGGACAAAAATTACCAAAATGGATTCAAGAAAAAATAGAAAATCTGAATAGATCCTCATCTATAAGGAAATTTAATTATAATTAAAATCTTGCACAAAGAAAACTGCCAGCTCAGATGGTTTCACTGTTAAATTTACCAACATTTAAGATGGAAATAAGACCGAGTTTACATAAAATCTTTCAGAAAATAGAGAGAAGGGAACACTTCCCCCAAAATTCTATAGGGCCAACGTAATTTTCATACCCAAACCAGGCAAGGATATTGCAAGAAAACTATCAACTGATATCCCTCATGAATGTAAAGCTCAAAATAAAATCTTTATGAATATGAGAAAATCAAATCCAGTAATACATAAAAAGGATGATACATCATAACCGACTAAATTTTATGTCAAGAATTCAAGTTTAATTTTATATTCAAAAATTAATAAATGTAATTTACTACATTACCAGAATAAAGAAGAAAATATGTATTATCATCTCATTAGATACAGAAATAGCATTTAATAAAATTCAAAATCCATTCATGGTTAAAAAAAAGGTACAGGGTACAAGGCCAGTACAACTGAGTTATATTTCTGTAATAGGAATGCACATTTGGGAAATAAAATTAGAAATACCATTTACATAGAATCAAATAATGTGAAATAATTTGAGGTGAATTTAACAAAATATGTGCAAGACTTCTATGCTGAAATCTTCAAAGCATTGCTGAGAGAAATTAAAGAAGTCCTAAATAAGTGGACGCTTCTAGCATGTTCATGGATTGGATGACAGTATTGTTAAGAAGTCCATTTTCACTATTTATCTAAAGATTTACCTAAAGGCAAGTCTCATCAAAATTTCAAAATTTGAATAGCAAAAGCAATCTTGAAAAAGAACAAAGTTGGAGGACTTACACTGCCTGATTTCAAGACTTACTATAAAGCTACCATAATCAAGGCAGTGTTATATTGACATAAAGTGGGGTTTCACACCTTGGCACTACTGATATTTTGGGCTAGATGATTCTTTTTTGTGAAGGTTGTCCTGTACACTGTAGAGTGTTAAGCAGTATCCGTGGTCGCTATTCGCTAGATGCCAATAGCAGCCCCCTCTAGGAGTTGTAACAAACAAAATATGTCTCCAAACATTGCCAAATACACCCCCTGAGGGGTGGGGCAAAATCACCTTGGTTGAGGACCACTGGTATAGAGATAGTAGAGATAGATAAACTGATCAATGAAACAGATCAGAGAGACCTACACTTATATCATTAGTTGATTTTTGCCAAAGTTGCCAAAGCAATTCAATCGGGAAAGAAAAGTCTTATCAGCAAATAATGCTGGAACAACTGGCTATTTACACAGAAAAAAAGCAAACTTTGATCTCTACCTCACACCACACAAAAGCATTAATTTATGATGTATCATAGATCTAAACAAAAAATGCTTAATCAATAAAGATCCTAGAAGAAAACAAAATAGTTCCTTCCATAAACTTGAGGCAGAGAAATATTTTCTAGAAAAGATCCAAAAAGTATTAGCCATAAAATCCGTATATGATAAACCATACTTCATCCAAAGTAAAATCTTTTGCTCATCAAAAGATAACATCAAGATGGGACTTCCCTGGTGGCACAGTGGTTAAGAATCCACCTGCCAGTGCAGGAGACACAGGTTCGAGCCCTGGTTCAGGAAGATCCCACATGCCGTGGAGCAACTAAGCCCGTGTGCCACAACTACTGAGCCTGTGCTCTGGAGCCTGCGAGCTACAACTACTGAGCCCATGTGCCACACTACGGAAGCCCACGTGCCTAGAGCCCGTGCTCCGCAACAAGAGAAGCCACTTCAGTGAGAAGCCTGCGCACTGCAACGAAGAGTAGCCCCTGCTCGCCGCAACTAGAAAAAGCCTGCACAAGCAACAAAGACCCAACACAGCCAAAAATAAATAAATAAAAATAAATAAATTTATAAAAAAAAAAAAAATCAAGAAAATGAACAGGCAGACCACTAACTTGGAAAATATATTTACAAGATTTACCTATGACAAAGGACTCATATCCAGATAATAAAAAGATCTTCTATAAATCAATAAAATGACAAATAATAAAATTGGGCAAAGGATTTGAGTAGAACCTTTACCAAAAAAGGTAGGCAAATGGCTAATGAGTATATAAAAATGTACTCAACAATGAAATATCACTACACATATTAGAATGGCTAAAATTAAAAAAAAAGACGAATGACAGAGTTGGCAATGAGGGGGGGCCAATGGAATGCTCATATACTATTGGTGGGAGTAGAAAATAAAGCATCCATCTTGGAGAATATTCGCTAGTTTCTCATTAAGTTAAATGCTCATCTATCCTTTGACTGTAGAATTCCATTTCTAAATATTTACCTAAAAAGCAAAACTAAAACAAGAATTTTCAAGCAGAAAAAAAATTTCAAACTAGAAACAACCCAAATGTCCATCAACAGGAAAATGGATGAAAAAAATTGTGGCATCCTTACACAGTGGAATGCTATATACTACAATGAAAAGGAATAAACAACTATAACACCAACAATGTAAATGAATCTCAAAACATTTTGTTGAGTGAAAAATCCAGATAATTATTGCATGATTATATTTACATGAAATTCAAGAACAGAAAAATATAATTTAATGTGAAAAAAATCAGAAGAGTAGTTGCTTGTGCTAGATAGTTAACTAAAAATAGGCACAAGGGAACTTTCTTGGAGTGATGTAAATATTTCTACATCATATTTGGGAAGAGATTCCTAGAAGTGGCATAATTAAATTAAAGGGAGAAAACGTATGTCATTGTGTACTTTTATATTCACACTGATAGTGTTAAGAGACTGTCTGTTTTCTAATAGCCAATAACAGAATAGTTGTCAAACTTAACAGATTTTGCCAAAATGGTATCTCAATATATTTCTAATTTCTTTCATTTAAGTGAGGTTGAAGATTCTTTCATGTGGTTACGAGCCAACTGCATTTCTTTTCTGTGAACAATCCATTCATATATCTGATCTTTTTCTCAATAGCTCTTATATGTTAAAGTTATTTCTTTGTCTATGATAGAAGTTACACATACTTTTCCCAAGCTTGCTATTTATTTTAAAATTTCCTTCATATTTTGCTATGCAGAAATTTTTTAAAAGTTATATAGTCAAATATATCATGTTTCCCTATTGCATCTGGAATTTATATCATAGAAAAGATTTCTCCACTTCCACATTACAGGGGAATTCGACCATGTTTTCTACTATTTTTATGCTTTCATTTTCTGACATTTAAGCATCCAATTCATTTAGAAACTGGTATATCCTAAAAGAAACGGATTCAATTTCGTCTTTTTCCATATGACTATCTAGTTATTTCACTTATTTAAAAGTCCACTCCCTCCCTTCACTCTGTATTTTGAGATGTCACTTTTATCGTATTCTAAATTTCTATTTGCTTTTGGGTCTATTTCTGCACTTTCTATTCTGTTCCATTGGTCTGTTCTGTCTATTCAGGCACTAATACCACACTGATTTAATAATAGAGGACTTATAATATGCTATAATATATGGTAAGACTATTCCCTTCTCTCATTGCTTTTATTTGTCAGGGATTTTCTGGCTATCTTTGCTTCAAACCTACTTATTTTTTTTGTCCTTCAGGACTGTTTTATAGTTTTTCTCACACAGCTTTTGAATATTCCTTGTTAAGTTTGTGCCGAGGTTTGTGACATTATCTTATTTTTCCTATTGTAAATGGGACCTTTTCTTTCATTATGTTTTCTAGCTAGTTTTTGTTTATACATATGAGAGCTATGATTTTTACACATTGATTTTATAATCTGCTATTTTATTAAACTCTTGTGGTTTTTAGCAGTTTTTTCATGATTCTTTGCATTTTCCATATATATATAACTATCTCATCTATAATTAGAGATAGTTCTACCTCTTTCCTTTCATGCATCTCTGTTTTCTCTTTATTAATAGCATTGGCTGATACAATATGATAACAATGCTTAAGAGTTGAGGAGACACTGGGCATTGTTGTTCCTGACTAGAGGGAAAGTCTAGAAGTTTTCCAATATGTAGGGTATTATACTGGCTATTGGGTTGAGTTATTAAGAAGGTATCCATTAATTCTTTTATTATCTAGTTTTTAAAATAGGATGGCTTCTGAATTTTATCAAATACCACTTCTGCATCTATGGAGGTAAAAATATAATCTTTCTCCTTATTTTTATTAGTATGCTGAATTAATTTTAAAGCCTTTCTAATATTCAACAAATGTTACATTCCTGGGGGGGCACTTAGTATATATTATTTTTCATTGTGCCATTGAATTCTATTTGCTAATAGTTTAAGATTTTTGTATTGATGTTCATAAGTGAGAATAGTTGTATAGTTTTCTTTTTGGTGTAATCTTTTTCAAATTTTGGTGTCAATCTACTCTCTTTGCAAACTAAATTTGGAAGGTTTTTTTTTTTTTTTTTACTGTGCTCTGGAGTAGTTTAAGTATTATTTGATTTGTAAAAAGTTTGGTAGAATTTCCCTGAAACTTCCTGGTCCTGGTGCTTATTTTGTTGGGAATCCATAAAACTATTTTCTCTGTATCTTCTATGGTAATTTTCCTGTTTAGACTTTCTGTCTCTGCTGTGGTTAATTTTGCTTCTACATTTTCCTACAAAATTATTCATTTTAATTTGTTTCCAAATTTATATACAGAGTTGTGCAAAATTAGGGTAACATTAAAAATCATTTTCCAATTGAAAGCTGAAGCATGTGATAACTGGATGGGATGCTGGGACCACAGGCATAAACTGCCCTGGATAATGTGGGACTAATGGTCAGTCACCCTCTGCAAAGTTGTTTCTTATGATTTGTTAAAAGTCCCTGATTGAGGTTATTTCTCCTTCATCATTTCCCTATCTTGTCTTTTTTTCCCCTTTAATTAGTTGGCTTATGGTTTGTCTATTTCATTTATCTTATTAAAAGAAACAACTTTTGTATTCATCAAATTCTAGTATTTTTCTGTTTTTTAACTCATTAAATTCTGCTTTTGTCTTATTAGTTCCTTTGGCTTTATTTTGGTTTACTTTATTATTTTTTCTAGTTTTTGGAGTTGGTAGTATACACACACATTTGTATATGTATGTGCATATTTACTTATGTCATATATATATATATATATATATATATATATATATATATATATATATATATATATAATTTTCCTCTCATTAGTGCCTTATCATAGCTTCTGATGTGTAATATTTTCATTTTTGCTATTTTTAAGAAATTCTGTAATTTTGTTTTGTATTTCCCTCTTGACCTAGGAATTGTTTAATAGTATGTGTGTGAGTACATTTCTTAAAACTATTAAGATTTAAAGTTTACCTAGTTTTATTCCATTGGAGTCAGGGAATGCTCCTTGCACTATTTCTATCTTTGGGAATTTACTGAGGTTTTCTTTGTGTCCTAAGAAACTGTGGCCAATTTTCCTGAATGTTCCACATGCACTTGAAAAGAAAACATATTTTCTGTTGTCAGTTTTCAGAGTTTGCTCTGGATGTGTCTCGGACTCTGGTTCACAGTATCTATTTCCACCCTTTTTCTCTGACCGTTCCTGACAGCCCTGGGCTCTGCTGCGCTGGTTGTCTCTGGTGCTCTGCCCTTGGCTTCTCTGCCACTGCCCTGTGGAACATCCACTGGAGCCTTCTCAGCCGCTCCAGTGCACATGCAAACCTGAGAGCGTTGTGGTATTAACAAGGCATTAATATCTTCTGAGGCAACTCTGGGAGATGGTAGCCAGTGGTTAAATACTCTCTTCCATGTCTCAGGTAGTAGGTTCTGACATATATTGAACATGGCTCTTCAAATGGATACCTCATACCTGTTTTGTTTTGATGTAGATGTTATCAGTGGGTTTTGCTTTTGCTATCCTGTTGCCCTGTCTGGTCTTTTTTTTTTTTTTTTAATGGGTAATTTAGTGAGATTACACTTCCACTGCTGACATTTTCCCACCGTTTTTCTTTATAAATTTAGCATGTTTGTATCCTTAACCAGTATATTGTTTTTGTGTTTTTGTGAAACTTACATAAGTGTGATTATAATGCTGCAATTTGCCTTTTAAAAAAAATTTTTTTGAGATCCACTTGTGATGTATGTAGTTGTGGGTAACAATTAAGGACCAGTCAGGAAAACAAACACCACTCTGGGTACATACAAAAGAAATTTAATACAGGGCAGTGGTTCCATGGAGAATGAAAGATCGGAGAAGTCAGATAGAGGATGATGAAGCAAGCTAGCCATTAGCAACAGCACAAAGGCACTGCTACCACTAGGGCTGAAAGCACATAGGAGGTAGTCTAACCAGAGACCTAGCCAGGCCATCTGATGTGACCTAGAACCACAGCAGGAACTGGATTCATAGAGAAGGAATTGTCTGGTGGAGAATGGCAGAGATGTGGCCTACACTGGAAGAAGTCCACGAAAGCAGAGAAAAAAAGGGAGAAATACCCTGGATTCTCCCTTCTTCCAACTCCTCAGTCTTCAGGCTGTGTGTCTGATTGTCCAGGATGCATATCTAACCAGAAGTCAGTTGGCAAGGGAACCCAGAAAATGTAGTTTACATGAGAAGGATAAGGAATAGACTTGAGAGCAAACAAACGAGGATTAGCTGTGGCTCGTTCATTTTCACTGCTGTATAGTATTCCATTGAATGAGTATCCCAGGGTTCATTTGTCCATTCTACTACTGATAAACATTGAATTATTTCTGATTTTTTCCTATAGAAGTAATGCTCCCAGAAACATTCTTTTTTCTTATCTCCTGATGCATATGTACAAGATTTTCCCAAAGATTTACTCCCGGCAACTGAATATCTGTGGTAGGGTATGTCCATGTTGAATTATTCTAGGTAATACCAGACTCTTCCAAAGTGGTTGTAGCAGAATATATTCTTATTAGGGGTGTTTCAGAATTGTGTTTTTTCCATATCCTAATATAATTTTGTATTATCTGTTTTTTAAAAATAATTACCAATCTGATAGGTATAGAATTTTGTCTTGTTGTCTTAATTTGGATTTTGTTGATTGCCAGTGAGGTAAAATACAGTTTCATGTGTTTATGGGATATTAGCCCTTCCTCTTGTTTGTGTACTTTACCATATTTTAAATCCTCCTCCTTTCTATTATTGATTCATATTAGTTAAAAAAAAATCTATTTCAGATTCTAATATGTACTAAGTATATGTGTAGCAAATATCATCAACTATTTTGTGAATTTTTTCCTCTACTTATCATGTCTTTTGTTGAACAGAAGTTAAATGTGAATTACTTTGGTTTATGGATGTTCAATATGTGTTCTGTTTAAGAAATGCTTTCCCACAAAAAAGGCCATAAGGATATTTTCTAATATTAGAAAATATATTTTGTAATATGCTAGGGTTGAATGCGGGCAACATAATCTAGGTATTTTAATGGAGAGGAGTTCAAAAGAGGGAGTTCTAACAAAATCTAGAGGCAGTATCAAAATGAAATCTATGATCTAGGATGAAAAAGCCATAATCACAAAGCTGCCATGGCCACCAAATCAAGCACGTCTTGTCTGCTCTGAAGCTGGTGACTGAAGGCTGGAACAGAGCCCAGCTACTGCTACCATCGCAACTGCCCGTCACGTCAGGTGGGCAGGATGCTTGCTGCATTTTCCATGGTCTTGCTTGAAACAGAAAACAGCCTAAAGCAGCAGGTGGGTGGCCTTGGCCTCATTGCCACCTTCTAAATCTCATGTGAGCACACCTATTTGATGAAACCTAATTTGTATCCTGGGCCTTAGCTACTGGGAGTTTGAGAAATGTCTTTTTTTTTTTTTTTAAAGATTTCTGCAGCGTAGGGATACACATCAGAAGAAAGTAGAAATAGATTCTGAGCATCGGTCTACTGCATCTCACACCTCCTCTAAAACTTTCCCAGCTCTGCCTTCCCATTTAAGTCCTTAATTCATCTGGTTTTATGCTGTCAGGAAGGAATCTTATTTTATTTTATTTTTTCCACATGGATAACTGATTGTCCAAATACTATTTCTTGAAAAGGTTGTTGTTCCTCCACTGATATGAGATGCTGTTTCCATCATAAGTGAAGTTTCTGCATACTTATGGGTTTTTTTTGGGGTTCTTTATTCTGTTTTTTTGGTCAGTTTTCCCATCTCTGTAACACCACATTGTATTGATTAATATATCTTTATATTTTTCTTGATATCTAGCAATATTCCCCTGATCTTGATCTTCTGCAGAAGTGTTTTAGATCTTCTTTGGGTTTTTGCTTTTTTTTTTTCATTCTAACATTTTATTATGTAAATTTCCAAACATAAAAAGTTGAAAGCATTTTACAGGGAATAAACATATAACTACAACCCAGGTTTTATCATTAACATTTTTTTTTTTAAGATTTATTTATTTATAGCTGTGTTGAGTCTTCGTTTCTGTGCGAGGGCTTTCTCTAGTTGTGGCAAGCGGGAGCCACTCTTCATCGTGGTGCGCGGGCCTCTCACTATCACGGCCTCTCTTGTTGCGGAGCACAGGCTCCAGACGCGCAGGCTCAGTAGTTGTGGCTCACGGGCCCAGTTGCTCCGCGGCATGTGGGATCCTCCCAGACCAGGGCTCGAACCCGTGTCCCCTGCGTTGGCAGGCAGATTCTCAACCACTGCGCCACCAGGGAAGCCCCCCTATCATTAACATTTTACTATACTTGCTTATTGTATAGCTATCCATCTACTCATCCCTCTAACTTTTATTTTTGATGTATTTCAAAGTATGTTGTACACAATAACAGCCAAAACTGATGAATGATGGAAAAAAATCAAAACAGTGATTGCTTCTGTAGTCTGGGGCAGGGCTGACTAGGAAAGAACATGAGGGAACTTCTGAAATGATTGTGATATTCATTATCTTGATATTATCTTGAAAAATATCTTGAGTTGCACAGGTGAACCCATTTGTCAAAAGTTGTTGAATGGTATATTTAAGATTGGTACATTTCATGATATGTTTAAAGGAAAAAGACTGTGAACACAGCTCTTGTGAATGAGATGCATACTCCTACAACAATTAGTTCTGGATTTTCTTCTAACTGCCCACAATGGTGTTTACTCCCTGCCTTTCCTGCATATCAGACTCTTACCTTTTAAAGCTCTGTGAGGCACTTCATAAGCTGAGAGTGTAATTAAAAATTCAGAGCCTGATATTATTATTTAATCAAAACCAAAACTACTGGTGGGAATGTATTGATGGGCAATGAATGGATTTTTAAAATAAGTGATGTTGAGGCAACCGTGTATCAGTTTGAAGAAAAAGAAAACTAGTCTCCTGCCACCCACCTTACACCAACATAGATTCCAAATACATTAAATGTTTAAAAAGTACAAACATTAGAAGAAAATGCTGGTGAATATTTTATAATATTTGAATGTGAAAAATCTTTCCAAGCTAACTAAAGCAGAGGCTATGAAAATTAAGAGTTTATATAAAATTTTAAAACTGATGTAACATGAAAACACTAAAAACTCACAATCAATTTGCAACATTTATGCCAAAGATTGAATTTCCTTACCCTATAAAGAGTTCTTACATATCAAAGAGAAAGAGATATTTTCCCCTCCCCAAAGACTGAATATACAAACGAACAACGTACATTAGAAATAAAAAAAGAACTCTGACCCACAGTCTCTGCAGCAATCAGCACCAAATGGCTGTAAGTTGATCATTTCTTTCAGCTTTCCCAATTTTTGCCCCCGTTCCAACTCAGGACCAACCAGAGAAAGTTAACTATTCTCCCCAAACCAATCATATGAACTAGCTCCCTTCCAGTTAGTTCATTTCCAGCTTCCCCATGCCAACAACTTTCAACCATGGCATTCTTGAAGCCTTCCATTCATTTCACTATAAAGCTTTCCCACTCCCCTGCTTGCCCTAGAGTCGGCCAAACACAAGCACTGCTAGCTGACTCCACAGTTATAGCAAGCTCTGAAATGAATAGCCTCTGCTTGTTCTCAGTTGAGAGCTCTTCACTTATTTCCGCACTCCCAAACATGTGCAAAGAATATGAATAGGCAATTAAAAACCAAAAAGAAAAAAAAAAGAATAAAAGAAAAAAAGAAGTATATGTAAATACGTTTGATCTCACTAATATTCAGATAAATGCAAACCAAATTCATTTATCAGATTGGGAGAGTTAAATGAATGATAATGATTTGTGAAGAGTATGGAGTAAGGATCATTGTTGGTGAGTTTACCTTTATGTTGAAACTGGGATAGTTTGGCAATATGTATCTAAATCTTTAAAAATGTTCACATTTTGAACCTGAAATCCCACTTTTACTAATTTAATCTACCAAAACTGTCTGACCTGTGTACAAAGATATCTTTTCATTGTTAATAAAAAGGAAACATGAGAAGCTATCTATGCGTCAACATGGGGAATTAGCAGTATTGGAAAACAATTATAATAGGCTGTGATGCAGTCATGAAACAATGTTCATGTCTGCAGTTGTGTAATTTTTTGAAAGATCATACAATGTATTTCCCTTCTTGGTAAAGTTTACCTCCTACCCCCTTGCCAAGCAGTTTTTTTGACATGAACACTTGGTCCTGGGTCTGAGGCTTCTGGCCCCAGAAGAGGGGAGGACTGATAAAGCTTAGGACATAGAAGTCATAGCTCAGCTTTGAGCATTTTAAAGTCCCTATCAAGAGAAAAAACATAAAAACAGGGCTTTAGGAAAGAAAAATAATAATTTTCTAGAAAATTCCAAATTTTTTCACAAATCAAGGATCAATCCTCGGACCAGGAAAAAATGGAGGTTATGATAAAAGGAACATTCTTATCACACAAGCACAAAAGCCCTTGTGGAGTCAGGGGTAGGAGAAGCTAAGAAAGAGATAAAAGGGGGGAAATATTTTAGTTTTAGTGTGGGTTTTGTGCCCTACTTCTGTGTGCTGCTAGATCTCTGGGATTCTCTGACAGAGGTATGGGAATCCCAGAGCGAAGGGGAGTTATAGCATGCTTCCCATCCGAGTTTCTGGCTGAGCATCTCTGTGTCTGTCCCATGGCTATATGGGGTGGGCATAATAGAAATGCCAGCATGGTGGACTTAGGTGGAGAGAGGGTCTGAGACAGGGTCCCATGATTCCCCACAGCCTGGGCACGATGTTGAGGAGAGCTAGATATTCCAGTGGGCCCCAGTCTGGCGATGAGGGTGGTGGTGTGGAGTGGGGAATGCACAGCAGATAGCTGACTGTTGAGAGCCAGTGGACCTGTGAGGCTATCACCATGGCTCATGGCAATGAGTGACCAGTGAGGTACAATGAGATTTTGTAACAGAGGTGGTTGGATAGTCTCATAGCAGTTTATAGACAGGGCTTGAGCCTGAACTTCTAAAGTTACCTGTGAGTCTACTTTAAAGCATAACTTGAATTTTCTAGAATCTAAGCTGTCTGTAATGGGACAACAGTTACCAGTTAGAGAGATTAGGAGCAAAACAAATATCACAGGGAGATATGCAGGATCATAAAGGAGAGAACATGGAAGAAAATTGCACTGAAGCAGGGGCAGGTTTAGAATTGATAAACAGCCTCTGAAATGATCGTTACAATCACCAGTGCATGGTATGGCTCAATTTTATGGAGAAGTGGGCATGTGGTATATGAATGTTTGGAGCAGGCTGAAAGACAAGGTGTCAAATTACTCAGACTTTCAAGGTTGATTGGCTCCTGACATAGAAATATCTGGGTCAAGTGAAAGAGATACCTTGGGACCTGTCACGGGATGGGAGGAGGGCTGGAGGAGTCCCAGATGAGAGTTACACATTCCAAGGTTGAGCACAGTTCTCTGCTGAGCAAACCTCTTCTGTGAGAAAAACTGATGAATTTGAAAGGATGGGGGCTGGAGAAAAGAAGGGGCGTTTTTAGGCTTTTATGCTTTTATTTTTAAATTATATTTGCTAATCAAAACGTCTGTAGGCTGCAATTTAGCCCTGGGGAAAGTGCCCATTGAAAATTGTGTTGAATAGCAGACCTCAAATCTCATTATGTGAGTAATGGTCTAACAAAGCCTGCCTATTCTTTACCACCCACTTGAGCTTGCACGAGGGAAACAACCCCTAAGGCAAGAAGAGGAGTCTAATGCAAACGCTGTTTTTCTACAGATGCCTTATTGTTCCTTTGCCAAATATAGCACTGAAGACTAGTTTGTTTGTGATGTAGGAAAATCATTTGGCTGCTGTGAGCTAGAAAATTGGTGTGGAAAGAGTTGTCATGGACAAATTAAGTGGCCTATGTTTTACTTTGACAGTGCTATTTGGAGTGAAAAGCAGGTTTCCATACTAAATTGGGATAATACCTTCTTTATAAGGATTAATTATATAAGAGTTTAAAATTTTCATTATTAATAGATTGCTCTTTTGTGAGCAGTGACCGTATAGCTTGTTTGAGGTACTAAAGGTTAACAGTGGGTCAAATATTCTGGATAGTAGTCTTTTTCTGGGGCAACTCATGAAAATTGTTCTGCTAAATATAAAGTGACCTTGCTGTTTATGATAAAGAGAAAGGATAGGAAGGGAAGGGAAGGGAAGGGAAGGGAAGGGAAGGAATCTGACATTTCTGAGTGTTGCTCAAACTGCTATGATAGGTCCTGGCGGGTCTGCCTGCTTCCTTTCACTCCCCCTGAGTCAATAACCCACAAGGTAGCCAGACTAATATTCTTAGTATGTTTTGCATCCTGTCACTATCCTACTTCAAACCCTTTGATGGCTTTTCATTACACTCAAAACAAAATTCAGAAAGATCCTACCATGGCTTGAGACCCTTCTGACCTGGTCCCTGCTTCTCCCTCCTTGACTGGCTCCAGCCTTACTTTCTCTCTGTCCCCTAAATAGCGCAAATTCATTCCCAGCAGAGGTGGTGTACTTGCTGTTGCCTCCTTGGAAACACTGCCTCAGGTGTTCATGATTACTTTGTTTTTATTTATTTATTTTGCTTTGCTACCTTTTTAACACTTCATTGAGTTATAATTTACATACAGTTAAAGTGAACAATTTAATGGTTGTTAGTATATTTACAGAATTGTGCAACCATCGCCATAATTTCGGAATATTTTCATCACCCCAAAAGAAATTTCGTACCCGTTAGCAGTCACTTTCATTCCCCCTCCCCTGCCACCTCATTCTCCAGCACTAGACAACCACTAATCTACGTTCTGTCTCTATAGATTTGACAATTCTGGACATTTTATATATACAAGATCATGTTGTAAAATATATGGTCTTTTGTGACTGGCTTCTTTCACTTAGTGTGATGTTTTTGAGATTTATCCTTGTTGCAGCATGTATCAGTACTTCATTCTCATATTGTTTTATTTATTGATTACATAAATGCACTTATTTGAAATTTCATTGTTTCTGCATATTTGTTTACTAGTGCACTGTCTATTCTAAAGGGCACCTACTCCCACTCAAGAAGCCCTTTCATTTGATGTATATAGATAAACATACTCAGCAATCCCAGGGGGGTGAGTAGGTGGAGAAGTGAAGATCTGACAAATAATTTATCTCTGTAGAGGACTCAGGCGAATGTGAGCAAGCTCAGATGAGAATCCTTCCCCACCTCCTCCACTATTGTAGCTAGGGAAAAACCCTGAAGATTAGGGGAAAAAAAACACTTGGATAGGATGCCCCTTGTTTGTAGTGGTTAGGACCTTCTTTGTCATGCTTGGGGGTGGGGGGCTGTTGCTCACCCAACCCAGGTGAGGGTCATTTGACTCTTTGGTAGAAAGTACATAGAAAGTATGCTTGCTGGACTTATATCGATTAGGGCCATGGGATTTAACAACTCTCTACAGTTAGATGTAAATTTATCAGAATCTGATAAAATACAAATTATTTTATATCCAATAACAAATTCAAATAATATTTATCCAGTAGAGGGACTTCCCTGGTGGTCCAGTGGTTAAGACTTTGCCTTCCAATGCAGGGGGTGGAGGTTCAATCCCTGGTCGGGGAGCTAAGATCCCACATGCCTCGGGGCCAAAAAACCAAAACATAAAGCAGGAGCAATATTGTAACAAATTCAATAAACACTTTAAAAATGGTCCACATCAAAAAAAAAAAAAAAATTTATCCAGTAGAGAAAATAACCCCCCAAAATATGATTTATTGCTCTGTAAGACATTACCAGTCTTTTACTTAAAGTAGAAATTTTATCAAGTATTTATTTGTCTTACACTTATTATATAAACAAATCTTTCTCGTGTTACTCTTTATTGTTTTTTGTTTTTTTTGGCTGCACTGGGTGGCATGCAGGATCTTAGTTCCCCGACCAGGGATCAAACCCACACCCCCTGCAGTGGAAGCACAGATTCTTAACCACTGGACCACCAGGGAAATCCTCATGTTATCCTTTAAATAAACTCTGTCATCTTACTAGTTCCCTCCTTAATGAGTTCAACAAAACTTCAACAAATTTTCATTATGTATTTGAATGTAATGTCTTTTTTCTATAATCTTTTGGAAAATGACACACTTCACACAATTAACTTAAGACTGTAGTTTGTATGGATACGTTTGATTGCACTAAGAGAAAATCAAGTTTGGCATACAGACCTGATTTGGTTCTTTGGAAAGACACTAACTGCTTTTTAAAGTAAGGTTATTAAGGTATAATTTACATACAGTAAATTCACCATTGTATGGTGTGCAAGTCTATGAATTTTGACAAATACATTGTCACATTCCATCACTACAAGTCAAGATAATAGAACATTTCCATCACCCCAAAATTCCCCACTTAGCCCTTTTGGTAGTCAATGCCCAGCTTTCAATCTAGCCCCTGATAACCACTGGTCAGTTTTCTCTCCCTATAGTTTTGCCTTTTCTATAATGTTATATGACTGGAGTCATAGAGTATATAACTTTTTCAGTCTGGCTTCTTTCAGAAGCATAATGTGTTTGAGATTCACTCATGTTCCTTTTTATCTCTGAGTGATATTCCATTGTATATATTTATAGTAATTTGCTTTTCCATTTACCAATTGATGGACATTTGGCTTTTTTTTTCTAGTTTTGAGAGATTATTAATAAAGCTGCTATAAACATTAATGTGTAGGCTTTTGTTTGTATATTTGTTTTCATTTCTCTTGGGTAAATACCTAAAAGTAGTAATTTCTGGGTTGTATCATAAGTGTATGTTTAATGTTCAAAAAACTGCTACACTGTTTTCAAAGTGGCTGTACTAGTTTGCATTCCCATCAGGAATGCATGAGATTTTCAGTCGCTCTGCATCCTTTCCAGTACTTGGTAGAGTCAGTTTATTATTAGTATCATTGTTATTATTATTAACACCATTCTAATAGGTGTGCTGTAGTATGTCATGTGGTTTTAATTTTTTCATTGCAGTTTGAATTTGTCTTTCTCAATAGTCTTTTTTTCATGTGCTTATTTGCATCCATATGTTATTTCACTGAGGTATCTGTTTAAATATTACATATTTTTAAAAAATTAGGCTGTTTTTTTTCTTATTATTGAGTGATGACGGAGCTTTATATATTCTGAGTGCCAGTTCTTTATCAGATATGTGTTTTCTAAGTATTTTCTCCCAGTGTATGGCATGTCTTTTCATTTTCTTTCTTTTTCTTCTTATTCCTCTTCTTTTTATTTGTTTATTTTAAAATTTTATTTTAGTTGGGTGCTAGTATTATTCTCTTTTTTAAAAAATAAACTTTATCTTTTAGAAACATTTTAGATTTACAGAAAAATTATGAAGATAGTACAGAAAGTTCCTATATGCCAGAACCCAGTTTCCCCTATTATTAGCAGCTTACGTTAGCATGGTATATTTCTTAAAATTAATGAACCAATGTTGATACATGATTATTAACTGAAGTCCATACTTCATTCAAATTTCCTTAACGTTTACCTGATGTTCCTTTTCTGTTCCAGCATCCCATCCGGTATACCATGTTTACGCAGTCATCATATTTCCATAGGCTCCTTTTGGCTGTGATAGTTTCTGAGACTTTGTTTTGATATTCTTGACAGTTTTGAGAAACACTGATCATACATTTTGTAGAATCTCCTTAAACTGGCATTTTTTCTGATGTTTTCCTCATGATTAGATTGGGGTTATAGGTAGAAGGAAGACCATAGAAGTAAACTGTCATTGCCATCACATCATTTAAGGATATACAATACCAACTTGCCTTATCACTGTTGAAGTTGATCTTGATCACTTGGCTGGGGCAGAGTTTGTCCGGTTTTTCCACTGTAGAGTTATGTATTTTCCCTCCTTTCTGTACTGTGCTATTTGGAAAGATTTTATTATGCACAGTCCATACTTGAGCCCAGGGGAATTACAGTCCACCTCTTTGAGGATGGAGTATCTACAGACATTATTTGAAACTCTTCTGCATGGGAGATTTGTCTCTTCTCCCCATGTACTTACATTTTAATCATCCACTTATATCAACGAGGACTCATGGAAATTTAGTTCATACCTTGAATTATAATCCAAGATGACTTTATTTTGTTGCTCAAATCGTTCCATCTTTTGCCATTGAGAGCTCTTACACTTGGCTCCTGTGTCCCTTTGACATAACCCCTACTGAATTGTTTTTGAACACTTACTTCTTTTCTGGCATTACAAGTTGATCCAGGCTAAGCTTGTATATTTCCTGCCCCAGTCCTAGAATCAGCCAGTTTCCCAAGCAGTCCTATTTTCTTTTATTGGAGGGTGATGTTAGAAACTAAGGTCTAAGTGCTAGGTGTGATTGTTGCTACTGCAGTGTCCTTACTTCTTAGTCTGTTCAGCTGATAGGGCAAGAAAATATGTATATTTTCATGTACATTTGTGAGGTATATTAATTGGTAGTTTTTCTCTTGGAATAGCTTTTTAAAATTTTGACATCAGTTTATATAATCAATACATAAACATTAATAGCCTTCAATATATATAAACAAAAATAATTTTTCTCCCAAGCTGTCTTTTCTCCCAAGACATTCCTGTCTCTCCTTGGGGTGAGGTGGGAGGTTCTCTCTCTTTGAATTTCAAGTTACTTGGTTGCCCTGTGATCTCAGCTGTATGATAGATTTACAAAAATTATGATTTTTATCTAGCTTTCCTCATTGTTCATTAAGAGTGCTCCAATGTTATACAGTCTAAGAAGAAAGGGATCTCTCAAAAGTTAATCTATAATGTAGTTAGTTATTTTTGAATTCAGACATTTCATAGGAAAATGAGCCACAAGCCAGGGAATAAATTCCTCCACATCCCATTCTCTACTGCATGCACAAGACTAGAGCAGAGGTCTGCAGGATTTGGGGGAACACCAGGGTACAGGTCAAGACTGAATAATGCAGACTTGGAGGGGAGAGAGGATCCTTAGGTGATATCAACATCTGTAAATAAGATATGTGATTTCTTGAAAAAAGGTATTGCAAATTCTCATGAAGAAGGTTTGAATGAGGCTCTGTGTGAGAAAAAATCAAAGCCTGAGGGCAGGTGGGCAAGGATACCACCTGGAAGGCATCCAACGAAGGGACCTTCTAAGAAGTGCCTAACTTGTGAGGTGCTTCTCCTTTGGACTGGAAGAAAAGTCAAATTCAGCATACATGTTATAATTATTTTCCTACAAATATAATTCTCTATAGATTACTTATACTAGTAGTTCTCAACCCTGTGTACCTATTAAAATTACTTGAAGCACTTTTATAAAATGCCAGTGCCCAGGCCCCATCCTATATGAATTATATAAAAATTTTTGTGGGGACTTCCCTGGCAGTCCAGTGGTTAAGACTCTGCACTTCCACCGTAGGGGATGCGTGTTCGATCCCTGGTCAGGGAACTAAGATCCCACATGCTGAGTGGTGTGGCCAAAAAAAAAAAAATTCTGTGTTTTTTCCTAGGCAATGGCAACTTTTTGAAAATTCTTAGGTTATTTTAATAGGCCTCCAGATTTGAGAATCACTGACCTAGATGAGTTACTATAATCTGAAAATCTCATATAGGCATGGGATTCAAAAGTAAAGGAAACCTGTCCATACGAAATCCTGATTCAAAGGAGGCCCTTGGGAGGAAGTAGCTTTACAATAAGGTAATGAATTCCATGTGCTGGTGAAGCAAGCAAGGGCCTAGGGTGGAGGAGAAATCTTTAAGGTGGATTATATAATTTAGATCCAGGTTTGTGATTCTCCAACCAAGAGGCAACTCCTCTAATTTAAAAGGAGATGTAACCCTGAAGTAAGAGGAAGAACACTGTTACTTGGGTTGCATTATCCTCATTAAAGACTTGCCCTGTTGTCATAATATTTTTTTCTCAATTTCCCCGCTGTCTGGTACAAATGATGATCCCAGGCCCAGAAACCCTGCTCTTAATAGGGAATTTTTGAAAAGTATAAATAAATAACATAGACAGGTTGTTAGCTATATGTTTTTTCCTCCCCAAACCAAAAATTCCTTGACAGATTAGACTGTGTCTCATCTTTGTTTATCCAATGTTTATTAGTGTTGATATATTGATTAGTTAATTAGCTAATTAATTTTCTTGTCTATTCACTCATCAACTTCTTTTATGAACTGATATCATGCCAGGCAGTGTTTTAGGCCTGGAGATAGGATATGGAAAGGTGACAGACAAGTCTCTTCCTTATGAAGCTTACATTCTAATAAGGGAGATAGCCACTAAACAAATAAAGTAATAAAAATCCAGGTAATGAATGCCATGAAGAAAACAAAGAGGATAAGTGGATAGAGAATATACAGAGATGTGTGTAGGAAGAAGCTCTATTTTGGGTAGGGTTGTCATGGGAAACCTTTCTGTAGAGTTTGCATTTGAACAGAGATTTAAATGAGAAGGTACCAGCCATATGAATATCTGGGGAAAGTGAACTAGCAAATGCAAAGAGGGAACAGCAAGGGAAATGCCCTTGAAGTGAGAATGACCTTAATGTGTTCAGGAATTAGCAAAAAGATCCATGAAGTTGGATCATAGTGAGAGAGGCAGAGAGTGGTATGAAATGAGGTCATAAAGGTATGCAGGGCTGGGTCATGTAGAGCTTTGTAGATATTGGTAAGGAGTTAGGGATTTAATTATAAATATACCGAAAGCCACTGGAGATTGTTATGCAGAGAAGCAATTCATCTGATTTATGTTTTTAAAAGATGACTCTGGTTATTGGGTGGTAAGTGGATAACTTCAAGAAGGAATTAGATATTATTATGATGTTCCATTATGAGAATAAATGTCTTGGTTAGGTGAGGTAAATTGAGTGTTCTAAGACCCAGAATGGAAAAATATTCCATTCAACCATATCTCTTGGATACCATCATGATCTAAAAGGTCTCAATTAGTCTCTTTGAAAGGAAAAGTTCCTTTGAGAGACAATTCCTGTTGGATGATGTCCCATGTTATTGGCAAGAGTTTATAAAACATCTTTCCTTCAAACCATCTCAGACATGGTAATCCAGGAGGATTCAGGTACTGCATCTTAATTGATGTCATCATAAGCAGTTGCATCTGGTTGCTGCAGAGCCAGACACATGAGTCTGTATTCCATACCTATGGTAACTGGAACATCATTTTCTATTATGTTCTATTTTGTTCTGACAGACAAATGATTAATTAGCACAATCAGCATCTCTCCTTGAAAAGGGCCGTGGATCAGCGCGTTCCCCTCCATCATGTAATTGAATCATGGCCCACACACCTGTTTCCACTTCCTTTAAACAAACACCTGTCCAATAACCAACACAAAGCAATATTAAATCTCAACCTGCCTTGTGCATAAGTACATCTTTCAACTTGACCTAATCAATGCTGAAAGCTAGGAAAACATGGGTCTCAGAGAAGACTACTGCCTGATCCTCACATGTAATCAGAGCGTCTGCAGCTCTGGCCCCACTCATGACTACTTTGCAGAGTGATTCTGAAATCAGACCAGCCTAGGATCATACCTGGTTTTCCAGTTGTGTGACACTGAGCGATTCAGTTAACCCCTGTTAAGTCTCTATTTCCTCATCTTTAAAATGGGGTTAATGATGTTTATCACAAATGTCTGTTGTTTTTCTATATGTAAGTCATGCAAGTAAAAGGCTTAGCACAGTATTTAGCACATAGTGAGCAAGTGTTAGCATTTTTTACTATAATAAGATAATATTAAAAACAATTAGGTTGAAAAATTTCAGTTCTGGTTAAGATAGGGTAAATGCATGCCACCTTCTCTTTTCCACTGATTACAACTAAAAGTCCTGGACAGAATATATGAAGCAACTATCTGACGACTCTGAAAAGTATACAACAGCAAGTCAACTGGGGAGGAGAAAAAAGCCACAAAGAGCAACACCTATGAAGATGAGTTCCTGCTTCTTCTTTCCTCCCATACTTCCAGGCATAGATTCTAGGACTGCTTGAATCTTGAGACTGTACAACAGGTGCTAACAGAAAAAGTTGCATGAAAAGTCCTCTCTCTTGGGCCAGAGGGCTGGGAATGGGGCCCCTGGGAAAGAAAGATTTTTTTACCTCTCTAAGCCCTACTTCAGTAATGAGGTGGCATTCCCATGGCAGTGGGAATTGCAGCAGCAGTGGAGGTGGCATCATGGGTAGCAGCTACAGCAGCAGGATTTCTGCAGGCTCCTACCTCTTGCTACTTTGCCCTGAGGTAGATCCAGTTTCAGGAAGTTCATTATAGTACATGGATGATAAAACCATGGTTTTCTAGGCAGAGCCATGAAAAGGAGTCCATAGGAGTCAGAGAATGTGGGGGGGATTCATAAGGAGGAGGTAGCAGGAGAAAGGGACCCTTTAAATCTGCGTGTAACGTATTGGGCTCATCATGAGTTGTGCATGTATAGAACTTGATCATAAGCAACATAGCAAAGTCTTTGAGAACTGAACTACAGTGTAGACCACCACCCTGGTCTCAGACTGAACCTGGATGGTACATGCACAGGTAGGCTGGATAGTACAGAAAGGCTATGAAAACTGAATTGACAATAGAGATACAGCCTGCAGGTGGGTCAGGACTGTGGTCTGAACCTAACTAGGTTAACTGCCTACTAAAGAAAACAAACAAAAAATAACACGCCTCAGAAATTTTTTAACAGATCCTGTATTCTCATAGCATAATATTAAAATGTCCAGGATACAATCCAAAATTATTTGATATACAAAGCACCAGGAAAATGTTAACAATCTTCAAGGGAAAAAGTAATCAACAAATGCAAACTCCAAAATGACCCAGATGTAGGAATTATCAAATATTTAAAAACACCTTTTATAGTGAAGATTCATGCAGTAAGGGTGAACATTCTCAAAATGAACGAAAAGAAATAGAAGGTATGCCAAAGAACCAAGTGGAAACCTTTTTTAATTTTTTTTTTTTTTTTTTTGTCTGTGTTGGGTCTTCGTTTCTGTGCAAGGGCTTTCTCTAGATGTGGAGAGCGGGGGCCACTCTTCATCACGGTGCGCGGGCCTCTCACTATTGCGGCCTCTCTTGTTGCAGAGCACAGGCTCCAGACGCGCAGGCTCAGTAGTTGTGGCTCACGGGCCCAGTTGCTCCACGGCATGTGGGATCTTCCCAGACCAGGGCTCAAACCCGTGTCCCCTGCATTGGCAGGCAGATTCTCAACCACTGCACCACCAGGGAAGCCCCCAAGTGGAAACTTTTGAACTGATAGATACAATAACAGAACTAGAAAGTCCACTGGAGCACCTCAAAAGCAGAATAGAGATGAGAAAAAAAAGAACCAATGAGCTTGAAGGTCGATCAATAAAAATTATCCAATCGGGAAAACACAGAAGAAAAAAAAAATGTTTGATAAAAAAATGAATGGATCCTCAAATAACTGTGGTACAATATCATAAGTTCTTATATACTGTGATTACAGTCCAGGAAGGAGAGGAGAAATAAATTGGTACAGAAACATATGTGAAGAAATAATGGCTAAAAAATTTCCAAATTTAGTAAAGGCCATATATTTGCAGATGCAAGTTCAGCAAACTTCAAATAGAATAAACTAAAAGAAAACCTGCTCTTACTCATCATAATCAAAGGGCAAAAAACCAAAACAAAGCAAGAAATCTTGAAAAGACCATAGAAAAACAATACATTAAAAAAGGATCAATGACCCAAATGATGGCAGATTTCTCTTCAGAAACCATGGAGACAAAACAGAAAACAAAAACAATAACAAAACACCAGTGGAATAACATTTTTTAAGTGCTGAAAGAAAAATACTGTCAATGCAGATTTTCATGCCCAGTGCAAACAGCATTCAGTAATTTAGGTCTGAGATCAGGTCTGGTACTTAAAATAATTTTTTTTTCACCAAATGTTCCTACTATGTTCTAGGTATAGTTCTCAGTGCAAGTGATTCCAGAAAGATCAATACTCAGTTATGCCATCAAGAAACTTACTCTGAAGTCCAAGATAAGGTGGAAATGTGAGCAGTTAAGTGCCATGTAAACACTGGAGTTAAGGATGAAGTCCATATAAGGTACTCTGGTGACACAAAGGAGGAGGTAGTTGTTTCTATTCAGGTAAAAAGAAGGAACCAGGCATAGTTTCAAGAGGAGATTATGTTTGACTTGAATATTCAAAGGTATATCCCAATGGGTAGAGAAATTAGTGCAGTATAGTAGATACTCTATAACAGGGAGAAACATGAATACAACCTGCAGTGGTTTGTTGGTATATTTGGGCAACTTTAAGTTTTTTAGTTATTATAGCACATATACCTCTGAACACTTATTTTTCACTTTCACCAAATTTCCAACTTCCAGTTCCTACAGCACATTGATTGAGGGCTGGATCCAATTCTTCTTGCACACAGAGCAATCTGATAATACTGGGGAATTAATGCTCCAGGGGCAGCTTTCAACCAATGACTGATGGGAGTTGATGAATAAATACCCCAGCTCCCATATCCCTTGGACAGGATAACTCTGAAGCGCTGGGGTCTCAGATTTCCCCAGTGGAATTAAGTCCTGTTTGTCCACTCTTGTTAACTTGCTTGACAATACATACATTATTGATTTTCATCCATTCCCTCTCCTACTTCCCCACTTGCCTTAGTAGTGTTTTTAGGGATAACTTCTCAAACAAACTATTTGAACTTGTATCCTTGTTTCAGGATCTCACTCTGAGATAACTCAAACTAAAAGAGTTTCACAGATTAGGTTTCCAAGGAAGCAGATTCTGAAATGGAGATTTAGAATTTATTAAGAGGTACTCTTGTAATTAACATCTGTGAGATAAGAAAGCAGGATTGGACAGAGGGAGGAGTTGGGCTGTAGTTACAACAAAAGTCTCAAGTAACCCCATGGAGAGCTTTGAAGCTGGAGTGACTCTTGAGAGTTGTTCCAAGTTGAGGTGAGGGGGCTTGGCTTACATTCCTTCATATCAACCAGTCATTAGATACACGTTTAACCTTAATTACCTCCTGTAACATCCTATCTCCAAATACAGTCACACTGGGAGTTAGGGCTTCAAGATATGAATTTTGTCCCCAAAATTCATCTTATAATGTGTGTCTTTATGAAGAGAGTGTTATATGATGTAGTGCACTATGACTTTACATAGACATATGTATAAGTATGCCTCACCTTGAGCATAAGTGAAGAGAAATCCCTAAACCTTGTTTTATACAAAGCAAGGCAGTGCTCCTTAATTTATTTCAATAAGCATTTATAGAGAAGTGACTATGAGCAAGATACTGTTATCAGATGTGAAAGATACAAAAGTGAATAAGATTAAATTAGAAGTTCTTACTGTAATTTTAAATGACTTGAATATTTTACAAAAGGACACGCAAAATATTCTTGCAAACTAAAGCTTTTCAGAATGCAGACCACTCAACCAGAAGAAAGGAAACCTATTATCTTTCTAAATTTCAAAGAGCATCCCTATTTAAATAAAGAGTTTTCAGGGGAAGCAAATGTATGACTCATTGCTCTACAGTTATTCAGATTAAATGAATAGTAGAGAGTTGTTTTCTGAAACAAAATACCAGAGCATACACATAAAGTGACCAAGTGCCAGACAAATATCCTACTCTACCACTTGTATACCCAGCTCTGGAGCCTCCACTGTGGACTGAAGAAGCAGCAGAGGGGTTGGTGGAGGTTGAGGCGGTAGAGAACAGATAAGTGGTAAGACTGGGCAGGAATGAGAGTTGAACAGGGCAGGGAACATCCCCCTGTAACGCATCAATGTTATGCACTCATTAAAGCAATGGGAACTTCGCAAGATTCGACAGTTTTCAACAGTTCAAGAAAACTGTGCCAGTGGATAATAAAAAATAAAAGTAAATTTTATTTTATTCATAGGAATTGCTAACAGAGCAATGCAGTTGACAAATGCCTACCCATTTCCATAGAAGAATACAGATGGTCCAATGTAGAAACATGTAACTTTTTTTGAATGGGTAAATACTTGGCTTTTGGGAAAGAAAGTGCTGGACACCTATTATATTACTTAAGTCCTAGAAATTATATACTTATAAAATATCCCAAAATATTTATTTTAAAAAAGAAAAATACAGATGTTCTATGACTCTGGTGCACTGTCATTAGCAAATAAGCAATAATTGAATGATAATGGGAATGAAGAAAATGTAGGTGCATTTGGGAAGTAGGTGCATTTCTTTCACTTCCATTTTCCTGGTGAATGAATTCAGAGAAGGACTGGCTCTGGCTGTTAGAGTGGATTACCAACATTGGATAGCACTGAACTCTTGAAGTACCCAAATGGGAAAAGTCTTCAATTTGATTCTAATGATTAGAAATCATTCGTGACATGGAAGTCTCTTTCTTTACATAATTGGGTTGACTCAGAGAGGGAGCATCTCATACTAAACTTCTGGTCTACTAACGTTTGAAAATTAGACTATTAGAACCTGAGTCCTGGGTTAGAGAAAGGTGTTACCAATATTTTGGCTTCTGTTCACATTCTCTCATTTTCAAGAAAGACAATTTGACATCATTTCAAATAATCTACAGTCCCTACAAATTATGGCTGTTCTTTGTTGTTCAAATTAAAATTTGAAATTAGATATGCAACCCACCAGCTCACAATAAAACATTTTGAAACTTTTCTTCTCAAAAAAACTTTTATCCTTTAATCTCTGCACAAATGTCCTATTTTATGACCTCTGTTATACCACAGAAATTATTTCTCAACAAGAAGAAACAGTTATATTAGACCAGATTTTCAAGTCATCAGAATATATTCTGATTTTATTTTTTCTACTTTAGCAAAATTATTTTCTTTTGAAGAAAAGATGGTTCTGGACCTGCAGACAAAAATGCATATGTAAGGGAATATCTGTTAAACAAAATCTAATGGGATTTTGTGGAAATGTTTTCCTGTGGACTGAAAGATGGATATCCTTTTATAAATCTACATAGCCTATGCATATGCTGTGGTTCAGAGCAACCTTCAAGGTTTTATCCTTTTGTCTCCATCGTGCAACCTGGGTCTTCACTCATGCATAACGAAACCAAGGAAAATATATAACCTGAGTTTCCAAGTACTGTTTCTCAACTCAGTTTTCTCTATTCACACCTTTGGCTTTGAATATTGAAATGAAATCTGGATGGAATAAAATTAGTACAGGAAGGGACCCCTGTCCTTTGATGTAAAAGAGGTTAAATTGTTCCCTTGCCAACCTCTAAATTTGAAAATGATCAGGTGGTGATTTTTATTTTTTTTCTTCTTTTTCATTGAAATGGAATGACTCTAACCCCGAGCTGGGTTTCACAATTAAAAGGTTTTCTATGTTATTAACTTTGTACTAATATTTATTGCAATGATCTCTGATTTCAGATATGTGGTCTGGATTTTCCTGAATAAAGTCAACTTGGATAGGTTAACTTTGAAAAAAAGAGAATGCAGGATCTTGGAACTTGAAGACAGAACAATGAGATTCCCCAGAAAATCATTCAGGGACTGCAAAGGAACTCTTGCCATTATTCTTGGGCAATGGGACAAGCAGTAGTAAGCTAAGAGTTGCTAGGATGGTAGGTTCCTGAGGAGTCTTTGCGGAAGAAGTCAGCTCTTTACATGAAAGCAGCTCAGAACCTGCCTTTGACTGCAAGACTCATTTGTCATTAACGTAGTACAGTGCTTTTCAAACTTTTATATAGAATGAGATTTTTTTTAAAGGAAAATCTCTGCTAAAGCTAAATAGATAATGCAGACAGAAGCAGGGTTACTTTGGTCGATTTGGACCTATCAGTGGGCTCCACATAAGCCCCAAGGCTTGGCAGAGCCATAATGGTGAACCACTGGCAAAACATGGAATCAGAGAGTCAACTCAATCCCTTACTAGTTGTTGGAACTTAGGCAATGTATAGTCTTTTTGAGCATGTGTGTGCACATGCGTGCGTGCGGTGTGTGTATTAATTTTTGCCTCTCAGGATTGTTGTGAAGATAAGTGATAATGCACAGAAAGTGCTTAGCCCAGTACCTTGCATGTAAGTAGATATTCAAAAATTGCCACTACTCTTATCATCATCATCATCGTCATCATCATAATCATAATGAGCCATACTCTGTATGGAATTATACGGGAACCATGTTCCAGGCTTGCTCTAAAGGGCTATATATGCATTAAGCCTTGTAATGTACAGGTGATGACACTGAGGCTTAGAAAGGTTAAGTAGTTTATCCAACACAGATAGTGGAGTTGGATTTAAGCTTCTGGATTTAACTCTAGAGCTTGAGTCCTTAACCCCAGTGTACAGTTGCTTCTCATTAATAATACAGCACAGGACTCAGTGTGTACCTGTGGAGATCATTCTCTCCATCTTAGCTTTCTCCTATTCAAATGGGGAATACTTCCCTTAGCACTGAGAGGCTCAAATGAGGGAAAGTCTGTCGTGTCACACGCAAAAGACTTCTATTTTTATATGGCAACTTATATGGTCAGTTCCTTTTATGCAGTTTGATTATATGAAATAACAACCATCAAATCTTCATTTGCATCTGTTTTGTGTGGAAGCAACTCAGGTCAAAAACAGGTCTGAACTTTATCAACACTCCAAACTCCAAAATGGAACTTATTTAGCTTTAAGCTAGGTTCTCAGAAAAAAAAAAGTTTTCCATGTCTAATGAACAGTTTTGCTGTGGGCTGCTTTTGAGAATAAGAGATTGTCATACAAGTACTTGGCATGGGGCATTGTGTATCACACAGAAATAAAAAGATAGATACTGAGTGAGATGTGGAAGCAAGTCTTCCAGCTGAAACTATCTTGTGGAGAGTAGAAAATGCTGGATGGGAATTCTGGAGAGAGCTGGGAACTGGGCTTCTAGAGTGAGTGTGTATATTGAGAAAGATGGTGTGGAGAGAGAAAAAGAAGAGAACTGAGGACAGAAGAGGGATGTCCACACTCCAAGGAAGTATAATCAACAGAGGAAACTGCAGGGTGGTCTGAAGGGTGGGAGGGCTCCCATGAAGCCAAAGGGTTTCCGAAGAGCAAGGAGGATGAAGAAGGGAAATAAGCTGTGAGATGGGTTCTAGTAATGGGTAGTTTCAAAAGAAATAGCTTCTTAGTTTCCTTGCTGGAAAGTAACCACCACTGGCCCATCTTATATAAATTATGCACTTCCCTCAAGGAGTTACTTTTCCATGAAGTTTTTCTGACTGTTCCATTCTTCATGCATTCCCCCCTCCTGAGAAATCCTGTAGCACTTAGAGACCGCCCGTGCACTCAGCCCTGGTGTACACCACCCCGCATTTCACTGGCGAAGTGGGGTGGAGGGCTCACAAGCCTACCCAGCTGGATGGAAGCAACTTGACAGCTTTGCTTCTCCCTTCAGGGATTACACCAACTGCCTTCTAACGGGAGCTCCTGCACAGCTGTAAGTCCCCAGTGGTACCTTCTCCACAAGGCAGTCAGCGTGATTTTTAAATGTAAAGCAGATCACAGGACAACCCTGCTTAAAACCTACAATGGCTTTCCATCACACTTGGGAAAAACTCAGGCTCTCGGACTCCAGCCTACAATTATCCCGAAGCCCCACCTCTCAGACTTCCACTCCCCCATCACTCACCCACTCAGCAATGCTGGCTGTTTCTGTCTCAGAGCCTTTACACTTCCCATTCCTTCTGCTTTAAATGTTCTTTCCCCAGAGTTTCACATGGCTTCCCCTTCCTCGCCATTCGTGTCTCGCCCAAATAGCTTCCCTTTCGCAAGGCCGACCACTCTGATGAATGTGGTAAGCTTTTCACCCCACATCACTCTCTACAGTAGTATCACACGGTCTTCGCCATGGTGAGGAACTGACGTGATCTTATTTACTTGTTTGTTGGTGCGGTGGTTGTTTCTCACTCTTCGTCCGATGCTTTGTTGAGTAGGAGTTCTGCCTCGTTCACAGCTCTGTCTCCAGCACAAGAGGAGCTGCTGACACCTAGTGGGTGCTTCTTCAATAAGTCTGGCTTGCCGACCAGCTCAAGGCTTTTGGACAATCTGCTACCTCTGAGGCCTGGATCTTCTTTCCTCCTTCAGGCCATTCTGATACCCTGATCTAAATCAGACTCCCTGTTATTCTCTCTTTCATAAAACCCTGTTATTTCCTTCAAAGCCCTTTCACAGTTTTCAAATTCATACCTATTTATGTGTTTACATTCTGTCTCCCCCAACAGACTGTAAGTTTCAGCAGGGCAAAGACTGTACACCATATATACCTTGAGGGATATATATTATATACATCTTGGCCACTGCACCCTATGCCTGGCACATAGTAGGTGCTCACTTATTCTGTATCGAATGAGTATTAAAATATTCCTCCCAGGTTTAACCATAGAGTAGAATATTACAAAAAATAGCTGAGGAAGGATTGATACATACTTCTCCTTAGGGAAAATTTAGATATTCTTGCTCTGGCTAGAATGTGCTTTTACATTTTGTAGAAAGGTCAACAAACCTGCCCTGACCTAGAGGAAGACATCTGTATCCTTTTCTCCAATAGGACAATTTGACAGAGAGGCTGGATCTGATTCTGCCCAGGCTGGAGGAGACATCCTGGTGCTACTCCCCAAGGTGGATGGAGGAAAGGCAGCTAAATGGGTCACATTGGAGCATGGAGCCCGCTGGCCATCACTGGGAGGAAAGGCAGCCCCAGGGGCCATGGAGGGGTGGATCTTAGCACATGAAGTCTGGCCATTCTTTTCTTCGGTCCAGTTATACTGTTGCAGATTTGTGTAGTATTCAGGTGGTTCCCCTGTGAGAAGCTCAAGCTGCTAAAAGGAAAACAAGGACAAAAAGTGTGGACAAGTTCCCATATTTACACCAAGCAGCTAACTCAGACTTGTGGGAAAGGCACTGATGGGTGTGAGTTCTCTAGACTGGGCTCTGTGCGATGGCAACAGATGCTGGCAGTGACTTAGCCCATATTAGGTCAAAAGCTGTGTTTCTTGTTCTCATTCGGAAAATGGGCTACTAATACTTATCTCTTGTTTACAGGGCAGAGGAAAAGATTGGCATGAGGGTTAGGTGACCCAAGTTCTAGTCCTGAATCACCATCAGCTAGCTGTGTGGCCTTGAGCAAACCAATGTGCTTTTCTGGGCTTCAATTTCTTTATACCTAAAATGAACATGTTGGCACCTAATCTTAGAATCTGGAATGACGGTACAATCAGGTTTCTCACTTAACGCACCCCTGCTACGATGGGCAGGATCTAGTGAAACCCCACACCCCATCGCCAGTACCAATAGCATTCCTTCTCGAATTTGCTGAGCCTGGTCTCCTAGTTGAAACTCTAGCTCCTCCAACTCTTGCTGCAGGGCTTCACGTAAAGTTTGCAGTTGTTCAGCCTCCTCCCTGCAGGTAAATAATAGAAAACAACCAAATTTCACAAGCACCTCCAAGTGCAATCTTCCATTGTCCCTCTCAAAATGTAGGTCACTCCTTTGACGGGTCTTAAAAGAGAAAGTCACCATCTTTATTTGTATCAGTTGCAGGCATAGGTTTATTACGAGGGCAGGTTTCCTTTTTTCTTTTTTTTTAAACAACTCTGTTGCAGGATAATTTACATACCATAAAGTTTACCTATTCTAAGAGTACAATTCAATGATTGTTAATAAATCTGCCAAGTGTGTAACTACCACCACCATTCAATTTTGGAACACTTCCATCTCACCAATAAGAAACCTTGTGTTCCTTTATAAATTAACCCCTATTCCTACTCCCAGCCCCAGGCAATGACTAATCCACTTTTGGGACAAATACTTTTAATCTATGTGAAAATAGTGCAGATTTCCAAAACTCTAACAACCGCCAATGTTCGCATTTGCGTGAGCCCCATTCACATTGATTAAAGATATCCTGCTGGCGAGCCCCCTCTTCCCAGCAGCTGCCTATTTTCTGACCTCAAATAGCCCTGGCCTTGAAGAGTAAGTGTTGCTATCCAGCAAATGGCTCTCACAGACTCCCACTGAGAAAGTAAGAATGGGAACAAGAAAGCAAAGGGAAAGCTGGCCAATTTCTCATTAGCCCTGCTCCCTGGTGCTCATCTGTCCTGCCCTGATTACCTTTTCTTGCTCCAGGTGTGTGGGCTGGTACTTACTTTTATGGCTCCCTTAGATAATTACCTTTTCTCCTCTGACATGTCCCTGGAAAAGGGTGCCTGTTGTTCTCTAAGGTGCTGCTCAATTTCTTCTAAATGCTTCTGGAAACTCTGGCATACTGTCTTCATTGTTTCCATCTCATGGACTGTGCACTGAGAACAATTAGAAAGAGCCGAGAAGGAAGGTCTTTCTGAATCACTGCAAGAGTTCACCGTAGTGGCACCTGCCTTCCCACCCGGGCTTCCCTGTTCGCAACGCAGCCCTGCGGCTAATGTGTCAGAAAGAGAATAGGGAAAGCCCAGCCTTTGGCGTCGTCAAGCAACTAGCGGCAGTATGTGGCTGGGACAGGAGGACAGCCATTGTTGGATGGCCCTTGGCGACATTATGTCCCAGAGACAAGAAAGGCGCTCTGGAAGACTAGGGGTAGGTAGGGTGCAAGGATGTAGACAGGAGAGGAGGAGGGAAGGGCCAGAATAGTGCGAGCCTGTGCTTAGAATTGCTGAGGTTTTTTTTTGTTTTTTTGTTTTTAAAGGAATTCCTTTATTTTTATTTATTTATTTATTTATTTTTGGCTGTGTTGGGTCTTCGTTTCTGTGCGAGGGCTTTCTCTAGTTGCGGCAAGCGGGGGCCACTCTTCATCGCCGTGCGCGGGCCTCTCACTATCGCGGCCCCTCTTGTTGCGGAGCACAGGCTCCAGATGCGCAGGCTCAGTAATTGGGGCTCACGGGCCTAGTTGCTCCGCAGCATGTGGGATCCTCCCAGACCAGGGCTCGAACCCGTGTCCCCCGCATCCGCAGGCAGACTCTCAGCCACTGCGCCACCAGGGAAGCCCAGAATTGTTGAGTTTTGTTTAATCTTGTTTAACTTTGGTGCTGAGTACTGCCTCACTCTGAATCTCAACAACACTGAACACGTTTGTTCGGATGGTATGTGTTTGATTAGAGAAAGGCTGCTTAGAATCATTTTTATTAGTCTTAGCTTTGCTTAACCGCAGTCTCTGGTGGTTGAAATCTGTAGGATCAGCCTCACCAGCGAACAAGCCCATTCAGAGTGAGGTAGGCATAGATTAGGCATCCCATCCTCCACGGACTGGAATCTCAAACTGAACTCTCTGTCCTCCCAATCCTGCTTCCCATTGTTCCTGATGTGAATCATTCTTTAAATCTTACTTTCTCTGTACGACAATGCTGTTGCCTTGGTTTCCTTATTTAAATATCTTCTTGCAGCCACCAAGCCTGGTCTATTTGTCAGGCACTCTGCTGGTTTGCTGAGTTCTTACCAGCTATCCTCTTTGTTTTCTAGCCCTGGTTGGATCATGCTTTGAATAGATCCATGATCCAGAACCCCAGAATCTCTACCCATCTGACTTTGAGTGATATTAATGCTAGCTGGACCCTAATGCTAGATCTACCGGGTCCTCCATTTTAAACCCCTCCCTGATGAGTGTGTAGTGTCTGGTCGTTGCCTACTCACTATCTCTCCCTCCTGTATTCATAATAACAGAATTCTAATATCTTAGGGGCACTGAGCATCTAACTAAAACCCTACATTTCCCAGTATCCCTTGCTGATAGGATGGCAATGAGATGGAAGTGGAGATGGTGGAGTGGGGCTTCTGGGAAACGCTTTAAAGGAAAAATTTCAATGGCAGGCCACTTTTAACCTTTTTTTCTTCTTCCTCATTCAGTGGAGACCAATCTTTCAGCTAAGTTAATTCCTCCCACCCCTTTTTCTAGGAAGTCCCAGATTTCTTACCTTTCACCCCCAAACCACATGGCCATGCTCTTAGCAACCAGATGGCTATTTTTACTGGTATTGTCATAATGGAAATACTGTCCTAAGAGTGATATTTTGATATTGAAACTCTCCATCATTTTGCTTCGAGAGTTCGGTTTTGATGCTATCCTCATTTTTATACATGAACAACATTTTACAGAGCAAAACTCTCCAATTATTGTTGCTTCGGTGTAAGTGCATTTGAACCAGTTAGAAGTGTATTTGAAGGTTATTGATGTCGGCAAGAGTGCTTGAAAGGTGACTACAGTTATGGTTCTTAAAACTAGGAAAGATCATACAGACCATGGAGGACTTCTTTTTATAGATAAGTGTTCTGACACAAATAGTTAACTAACTTGTCGGAGATCAAAACATGGTAGATTTCAAACCCAGTTCTCCTGATTCATTTCTTTTCTTCTCAAGATCTAGCTGAGTCACAGCGGGGAATACAGTGCAGCTAGTCATACGTAGAAGTTATTTATCCCTAAGGAATGAGCCGATTGGTCTTAGTAGATTCTTACAAGGTGACCAAGTTCTAGGGACAGTGAGGGCAGGGCCATGAAAATATGGTGCTCAAGTAGGCTGAACATTATGAACATTGAATTTTATGCTTCATCTAGATATTTTGGGGTAACCCTTTGTGATTGGAAGGCATGGGGGCTGGGATTTAGGAATAACTGACGGTGTATAGCTCCCTGTGAAGGGAGCGATGTGGAAGATTCTGATATGCTGCCATCTCCCGGTCATTTGGAAACACTGAAACTATCAATACATTTCTGCTTTAGAACAGATACAGAAGTTTCAGAAAAAAGGAAACCTTAGGCAAGCAAACAAAAAAAGAGACTGTTCTGAACTCTTTTTTTTCCAATATAAGGGCTAGGTTATAACTCAAATACAATGCAAGGTCTACTCTACTGACCCAACCTGGGCCTTAAAACAAACTTTATCTTCAACAGTAAGAGCAACAATATTGACCCTTCACTTTTGAATTGGCTCATATTACTTTTTAAAATCTGTATGATTTTCTTTTTCTTTAAATCTAAATCATAAACATTATGGATGGATCTTCTAATATCCAAAACTCTTATTTCATATACAGCCCATTTTCTTTTCTGGAAAGATTTTATTTCGAATTAACAAATTATTGTGAAGAAATCACTTATAAGAAATTAATCGTATCAGCAAACCATTATCATAGATAACCCACGAGAACACACCCTCTCTGTGACTTTCTTCTGAAGTTTAAACACAGTTTTGTTTTTTATACTTTATTATTTTAAACAAAATATAAAACCAAATATGGTTTAATTTATATTTCCTTATAAAATTTATCTTAAAAATGTAAATTAGAAAAATAATATTTTTTCAGGATATGTTAGATCTATAATCTGGTTTTCATCATGGAAATCGGAGTACCTAACTGTAGGATTTAATATTTTTCCCCTTATAGCCTCTTAAAATGTCACCTTCTCCAGCTGTCTTTCATCCCTAACATTTTCCTACATGAACTATATATATGGTCAAGTAAATGTTTATTCCCTTAGAGCTGAGTTTTTCAACTTTGCCATTGTTGACATTTTAGGTCAGATAATGCTTTGTTGTGAGGGGATGTCCTATGTATTGTAGGATGTTTAGCACCATCTCTGACCTCCACCCACTAAATGCCAGTAGCACCTACCCCAGTTATGACAACCGAACATGTCTCCAAACATTGCGAAATGTCGCCATGGGTGGGGTAAAATTATCCCCAGTTGAAAACCACTGCATTTACAATCTCTCAACTAACATCAATGATGATGATGACTCCTACTATTCTCCAGGATTTGAACCCCGGTCTTTTTACTCCAAAGGACCCCAGCTATACATTAGCTTTTGTTCTTTTCTCCCACTGAAACTTAGCATAATATTATACCTAGAATTGATCTCAACACCTTCTTTTACTAAGTTCAACCCTTATTTTATCTTTCGTATAATCGCTTTCTATATTTATATTACGTTTGTATAGATTTCTATATCTTGAAGGACCATGTAGTAATTTGCCTTATCTTTCAAATAATCACTTTCTCATGTTACTATTACACTTACATAGATTTAGATATTTTAAAGTTGGACACATCTTTGGAGTGGATTGTCCAAGAATTTGGTGCCAGCTAAGTTTGAATGTGACTCTGGACTTAGGAGTTGTGGGAAGTTGGAAAATTAAACTCTCTCAATTCTTGCTTCCTCGTCTGTAAAAGAGGGAGGACTTGGCACATTTATGGCATGGATGAAAATGGGGGTTATTTGGCACAGCATAAATAAAGTGCTTGGTATAGCACTCAGTAAATATTTGTGGAATTAACAGAATGGGAAGGTAACACAGAAGGCACCAAATAGGCACCCAGGAAATTACAGTTGCCCTTGATTCTCCTTTGAACAGCTATAGTCCTACGTTATATGTGCTACCTTGTTTTCCCACCCTGTCTATACATGTAGTTTCATGTTTGATACTCTTAATTTTTAAATCAATGGCTAGCCTTGACAGCCTAGATTATTTCTGACCTTGAGAATTGCTGAAGAGGGTTCATTGGAAGGACTCACTAAATGCTTGTGTATTTACCAGGAGCTGAACAGGGTTGGGGGTCCTTCAGTTCTCAGTAACCTCAATGTACACTTTTAAACAAGCTTAGCAAAGGAAGACCAAATGTTCCTCTATTTGACATGAGAAGTTCTATATTTAAGACCTGAACAATAATAAAATAGTAACAAAAATCAGTAAACACACAATTAGCATTTTCTAGGGCTTTCTATGTGCCGGGCACTGTGCGAGTGTCTGAGTGTGCTGAGTGCCTTGCAAGTTTTCTCTCATTTAATCTGAAAACAATGCTGCATCGATGACATGAATAGTCTCCCTATTTTACAAAACAGGAACTAGGCTCAGAGAGATGAAATGGCTTGTGTGAGATTATACAGCTAAGTGAATATCAGACAGAATTTTCAGTTAGACTGAACTGAAGAGGAGGTACAGATGCATTGATGCTTAGAACCTTACATATGAACGTACTGTTCTATACCCCTCTGTAAAATGGGGGTGGATACTAAAATTTGCCTTCCTTCCTTCATAAGGTGATCAGAAGTATCAAATAAGAAGAAATTTGTGAGAATATATTGTAAATAATAAAGCAGTCTACAAATATTAGTCATGATTTGAAATGGAAAGGTATGTCCCGAGAGCTCACATTCGGAAGGGAAGGCTGAACTTTATCCCTGAGGTGTTTATTGTTGCTGCATCTGCTTCCCCATCTTTGCAGAGGTAAATACTGACAGAACACAGCTCCCTCACTGTGGAGTCCTGAAGGACTTTCAAAGTCTTCAGGAACTGGGCTTCCAGATGGTTACGTGAGCATGAGCAGTGCCTACAGGCTGAAGACACAGAGCTGGGCCTTTGCCTCGCCACGTGGCAGGGGAGATGGCGGTGACAGCAGCCACCATGGTGGGCAGGCACAGCTTGGCAGGTGCCCCCTGGGTAGAGACCAGGGAAACATGTGTCTGCAGAGGCAGATATGGTGAGGGGCTGGGCCTTGTTACTCGGAGCTGAACAGCAATGCCAGGGCCTAGGCTCACATGTGTTAAGTCTGAACAGAAACATCATTGAACTGTCTTTTTTTTTTTTTTTAATTAATTAATTTATTTATGGCTGTGGTGGGTCTTCGTTTCTGTGCAAGGGCTTCTCTAGTTGCGGTGAGCGGGGGCCACGCTTCATCGTGGTGCGCGGGCCTCTCACTATCGCGGCCTCTCCTGTTGCGGAGCACAGGCTCTAGACGCGCAGGCTCAGTAGTTGTGGCTCACGGGCCTAGCTGCTCCGCGGCATGTGGGATCTTCCCAGACCAGGGCTCGAACCCGTGTCCCCTGCATTGGCAGGCAGATTCTCAACCACTGCGCCACCAGGGAAGCCCTCATTGAACTGTCTTGCTTCTGTTCCCAGTCCTGGTTCTGCCGTGGTAACAGGGTCACACGTAGTGCATTCTGAAGTTGCTTCTCTAGAATCCGTTCCCAAGACCACAGCACTCTGAGCAGCTGTTGCCAGTTTGGAGAACATCTGGATTGTCACGGACTTGGAGCTAATAGCGTTTACCTCAGCATCTGGAGGAAGGTTTCCCATCTCAGATTCTGCCCTAGGTGGTATTTGACCCAAAGCACTACACCTTGGCCTCACTTGGGGAGTATCGCCAGCCACTTAATCTAGATGGGGAATAGACTTTCCAGATGTTTGGACAAGGTCGCCTGTGTAGGGCATGGCTTCACTGGGCTTGGGGACATGCTGTGAGACACTTTTTTTGCATCAGTAAGGCGTTGTTAATATCAGGACAGAGTTTACCGCCTTCTGTTCCTCTTGGGGCCTCCGAGTCAACATGAAAGGACTTGTCTTGAGCACAATCAATTCCAGGTGACCTCTGAGACTCACACTGGTGGCTTTGCACATATACTGCCCCAGCTCGCTCAGGCCTCAGGAACCCATCCTTCACTTCTGTGATGTGCATCACCATGAGACCCAGAGGGCAATCATTTGGAGGTAACCGTGCCTACAGTGGCCTCATTTTCAGTCTGGGGCACAGGCGGATGCTGCCACAGATGGCTGTTTTTCCTTGGGGGTTCTCCCCTAGGGGTGGTCTTATCAAGGGCCAGATCTTGGGTCAACAGCTCTGGGGGCCTGTCCATGGCCTCAGACTGAGACTCTTTCTCTACCACAGAGGTTGAGGCTTTTTCTTCGAAGACACTCCAGTCTTGACTTGAAAAAGATGTCCTCACTATGCTCTTGGAATCAGACTCCTGTGACTCTTGCTGACAGTCCTGGGATGACTGTAAGCTGTGGCTCTGATTCCTTGGCTTTCTATATCCATTCTCAGCAGGACTCTGGTAGCTTGACAAGCAGGGTATCTGTGGGAGAAATGGGAATAAAGGCAAATGGGTCAGAAAGGTGGGGGAGGTACTAGGTTTAAGAAATGCTGTGTCTTCCTTTTTTTTATCATTATCATTGACTTAGGAATCAGGAGACAAGGGTTACAATCTCAGGTTTGTGTAAGTTTACTACTTTACCTGGGACCTTCTTCCTACGAGACTCAGTTTCCTTCCTTAGAAAAATCAAAAGAAAATAAAAAGGAAACAAACACTAAGCTTTCTGTACTTGTCCACTATGACTCCATTGTCCCCCATCTCTTGGGTGCCTATGGCGTGTCTTCTAAGCATTGGTTGCACTTTCCAACTGTGGTGACGCACTTTCATCTTATCTTTCCTTCTGTTCCTATTCCGATCCTCAAGGGGCCCTCTACCTGCAGGGGTGGTGGTTCCTCCAGGAACCTGCTGCTGTCAGCCTGGCAGCTGTTTGCTCTGTCGCCATGGCACCTGCAGAAAGATAAAGAGGCCTGGGGTCAGTAAAGTGAAAACAGACCGCCAGCAGGACTGGGGTCAAACACTCTCTGTGTCTGACACACTACAGATCCTCAGTAGATGTCCACTGTGTGGAAGTATAAGTGAATAAGGGAATTTCAAGGATTTTTTTCTCAGTTATCAGAGGGTCCATGTAAAATTGAGTCACTGGTTTCCTGTTACAAGGAGTAAAACATGAAACAAAGGAAGAGGAATTAACATCTCTTACAACTAAATAACAATCTGATTGTGAGATGCATCGTCACTAAGGGGAAGAAAATCCAGAAGGAAATGCATATGCCTTAAATGCCACACTGAAAAAACAATAAACACCACAATTTATATATCTGTGTATATGTATTGCAATGGACAGAATGTTATAGTCCCCTTCCACCATGCTATGTAAACATTAGGAGACCCAAAGATTCAACAGAAGGGTTGAAACTTGCTGAAGATGGACGAAACAGACTTTGCAACCTCTCACTTTTTCTATATTTGTTTTGGTGCAAGATTTGTGCCACAAGCTGTGAAGGACTCCCAGTACATCATTATTCTTTAAAATTTCCAGATAATGTCTAAGCAATTACTATTCTGGAATATAAGCTTCATATAAAACGGTTGCTCTTCCCTTTCTTATAACTCTGGAATGAAATTATACATTAGAGCACTAGAACAAAATTATAGGTTAAAGCCCATTCATTCGTATGCTGGTAGGTTCAAGTCAATCTGGTCCAAATGAAAATAAACAACCACAAACATAAAGGGTCCCTAAAAAGTAGAGAGAGTGATTTCCTCTAAAAGGGATATAGTTATTATAACTGTTACCTTTAGTTAACTGTACTTTGTAAAGCACAAAAAACCAAAAACAAACAAAAATAACCTCTGAAACTCATTTAACTGAATTTGTGAAGAAACCAGATTGTGACAACTTCTCTTTGATGGTGAGATCAAATGGTGGAATTGGGCATATTTCTCTCCGGAGTAGAGCCTTATTTGTCTTGTGTTTTAGAAGCCAAATACATGTATCTGAATCATTTTGAGCAAGTCACCAAGAAAATGTGGTCCAATTTACAGTTGGTTTAGTTTCTTCCGGAGGCTAAAAATCTTTCCTGCCTATAAACCACCTTTTTGACAACTCGATAATAAACTCTCAAAATTGGGTTTGCAAATTCTTTTTTTAAAAAAATTAATTAATTAATTAATTAATTTTGGGCTGCGTTGGGTCTTCGTTGCTGTGCGCAGGGTTTCTCTAGTTGCGGTGAGCAGGGGCTACTTTTCTTTGCGGTGCGCAGACTTATTGTGGTGGCTTCTCTTGTTTTGGAGCACGGGCTCTAGAGCGCAGGCTCAGTTGTTGTGGCACATGGGCTTAGTTGCTCTGTGGTATGTGGGATCTTCCCAGACCAGGGCTCGAATCCGTGTCCCCTGCATTGGCAGGCGAATTCTTAATCACTGCGCCACCAGGGAAGTCCCGGGTTTGCAAATTCTGACCATTCTCTTAGGGTTGTAGGAATTACATGATACAAAGGATGAGAAATCGCCTAGTCCAGGATGGCTATGATAGATGATTAAGCAAATAGACAAATACAAATGTGCATCGTTTAGCACTCCCACACCCTCACACCTAATATGTAATATGAAGGTTGGCATGACTTAGGGGAAGATGATATGGCCTCTGGCAAGAGTAATGGACTTAGTACCTGCACCCCCAGGCCAACCCACCCCAGTTCCTGAAACTATCAAGGCCAAGACAGGTAGAACTTCAGAAGCCTCATCACCTCCAATAGGATTTTGTCTCTGCACTTAATATGCACAAGGAGCCATAGCTCTTCCTTACTCCACTAGATTGGGGCCTTGACTTACCCCGACCAGTCCCTTTCCCCTAGCTAGATCTTATTATTCAAACCCTTGCCTACTGGGTGGATCCTGTACCAGACCACCACGAATCCCCTCGTGAGTTTGTCCTGCCCCTTAGACTGCTGATTCCCCGACTCTGCCACTCCCGTAGCTCGGGGGGTTAATCTCTCTATAATGTATGCTACTAAGATCCAGTTTGCTCCCATAGCTGAGTCATCTAGAAAATCTGGGGCCAAGTCTGCTGGGTTAAGATTCTGACTCTCCTACTTACTAGTTGTGTGGTCTTGGGCATGCCACTTACACTCTCTGAGTCTGTTTCCTCATGGGGAAAAGAATAAATATGCTGATGATGTTGTTTGCGGGGTTGCGAAGAGGATAATATCCAATAATATATACGTGAAGAATTTATGTACATGGAAAAGATGATGTAATTATATATACATTTTTACTGCAGAACATCATCTTAATATTATATCATCTATCAGAATTCAATCATTACTAATGTTATTAAATATCATTAATGAGTGTCATTATTAATATTAATATTTATTAGAAATTACCTTTTCCAGCACAGGACTGTCCTCACAGAGTTAAGATTTTACCCTCCCAATTAGGTAGACCCTGCCCTGGGAAGGTTTGCTTCGCCATCTCAAGGGTGTGAAACATTTCTGCCTGGGAGGAGAGCGATGCTGCAGGCACTTTGTCCAAATAGTCACCAGGTGGCAGCATTACACCAACCACAGCACAGAGGAGTCAGGGCCCTGACAAGAGTCTCTGGAATGGCTTAAAGCAGTAAGAGAAGTCAACCTGAAGTGTTGCTTTTCTGAGCTGAGTTAGTGGTAAAAGCTCTGACTCCTAAGTGGGAAATTTTTACTTAATGTAGTCTGAGTTCCTAGAGGCTCAGGAAAAAAAAAAAGCGTGTGGAATTGAAACATAAATGAGGGGAGGGAGAAAAAGAAAAGGAATCTTTAAGGGTGTGATGTATGCTGGAGTTGTGCAGAACAAAAGAAATGGTTCAACCTTAGGCTGTTTGGGGTTCCCATCTTCACTGAGCTATTCTACTCTACCTCTTTGCCAAGTTCTTCTCTCTTCCATCCTCCAATGGCAGAAAATTCTGTGACAGCTCCGTGGTGAAGTTACATCTCAGGGGCAAATTATCTTCGAATTGGACTGGACATTACAGATTATGCAAACTCAAATGCCTTCAGGAGCTGGGCAGGTCGCATAGATATGTGAAGCAAGAAGATTCAAGACAGTAGGGAGCCGTGTAAATAGTTTGGCCTCCAGAGTGTGTGTTCCCCCCAAAGGCATTTAAAAAAATTCATTTGTAGAACAAACAAAACCTCTCTATGGGTCAGTCAGTCCCCCATGTTGTAAGCCTGCCTGGTGCATCCTACCATCCAGGGCAGGAGTACCTTCCAGAACATTCCTTATAGATGGTCATCTAGCTGGTGCTTGCCCACTTGTGGTGACAGAGACCTACTCTTGTGTACTCAGAGGGTATCATACTTTTTAGAAAATGCCTTTTTATATTGAGCCAAACCTACTTTAGCACTTTCCATCTGTTGCTCATAGCTCACTCCGTGGAGTAATACTGGACGTGTCTAACCCATTTTCCTCCGGACAGCTCTCTTGTACTCTCCAGGCCTTTTCTCCTCACCTTAAATCTCCCCAGATCCCCTTAAATCAGCCCTCAGAGGGCAGGGTCTCCAGGCCATTTGTGTTTTGTATTTTGGAATAAGCACTTACTTAATGTTTGCTGTAAAACTGGGTGCCCAGAATTAGATTCCGTGATTGAGACATGGTCTTACCAGCAAGGAGTGGAGCAGGGCGCCCTTTTTCCTTCTTCTTGATATTTCTCTTCTGTACACACAGTCTAAGGTTAGTCTAGTCAGAAGCTGTGTTTGCAGTGTTGGGTTGTACTGAGATCAGTCTCTATTTTGTATTCTCACAAAATTGACCTAGCTAGTTTGGGACCATGTTTTCATCCAGTCAAGGATGATTTTGACCTTCATTCTGAAAGCTATTTGTGTCATCTATGGCTTTGAAACACATTCTTGCTGTGGGCCAAGTCACAGTTAATATTCTGAAGAGAACAGGCCATGAGACAGAGCCGGGCAGGTTGCTCTACTGCAAACCCCCATTCTTCCACTTGACGCATGTTCACTGGCCCTGCAGGGCCCTGCACTGCTCCAGAAACTCCATGGACACAGCAACAAAAGCACCTGGCCTCACACAGCTTATATTTTATCTTGACTGAATTCTAGAACTCAAGAAAGGCTGACAATATTCGTGATTGTGGCAGGTACACCTGAAGAGATTTAATTTTTTCTTCTATGCCAGCAGGCTGGAAGCAGAGGAGCTTCTATTCCATAAAGATTTCTACATAAGGAGTTGATAACTTCCATTAGCACCCTGCTGACATTTTTGTTTCAATCTCTTTCTTACAACCTGGAAATCCTTACTTTTCCTTTTTCCTTTTTCCTCCTACTCCCCTCCCTCTCCCTCACCTCCTCCCTCTTTTTTTTGTTTTTTGCTCCAGGTTTAGCAATTTCTCCTTTGTTCTTTAGTCAGAATAATCTTCCTTCATCATTACAAAAAAAAAATAGCTGCTTCTCTAAAATCAGCTTCTTTTTGGCTTAATACCATTAGTTATTTTTTAGCATTGGAGAAGTAATACATAGCAGTGAAAAAAATTTGGAAAGTGAAAAAACATAAAAAAGAAAATAAAAATTACATATAATCTAACCATACAGGAAAGTTACTATAATATATATCTACTTCAATCCAGTACATTTTCTTTGTGCACATGTATATGTATGTTTTATAAAATAATCATCCTAACATACACAGTATATATTCTGCTTCTTTTCACATAATATATTGTGAATTTTTCTCTATAAAAAATTCCTTGTAATTTGTGTGTGTGTTCATATGTGTGTATTTGTAAGCACATGAATTTCTTTTTCAGATTTTGGTATAATGATTGTGCCACTTGTATAAAAAAATAACTAGATAGGTTTCTCTTTTCTTTTTTTTCCTATGCTCTCAAGCAGTGTAGAAAGCTTAGGTAGTATCACGTCCTTAAACTTTTTAAAGTGCTCAGCCATAAAACCACTGATCATGGTGCATCTTAAAAGATGAAATTCTTTGACAACTTTTAATTTCTACAATAGTTATTGACATTTTGGACTCCTGTTTCTTGAATTAATGGAAATACTTTCTTTTTCTTACTTATTTTCTAATGTTGTCAGTCAAATAAATCATTTGTTTTCATTGTACAGTCTCTAAAAAGAGCAAAGACTAAGTTTCTGCCTCTTGTCATAGCTTTGGCTTTATTTCATAAATTTTTGTATGTACTTTTTTTCCTTGAATTCTACGCTATCTAATAATAATAATGTTGGAATTCCTGTTTTCTTTTTGTTTACTTTAGCACACTTTTTGGTATATTTTTGCCGATTCATTTTTAACTTTTCTATGATTCTTTATTTTAAATGTTAAATTATTTTAATGACCTTTGAGTCTTTTCCTTTGTTAGATCCATTTATTATATCTATAACCATTTTCATAAAATATGAGCTTGGTCTTATTGTTCGTAATTTTATGTTATCTACTTTTATAATTGTGATTGATGTAGTAAGCATATGGCATACTTGATGCAAATCTTCTCTCTCTCTTTTTTTTTAAATAGGCATCACTAATAGTCCATGCTGGTCTTTTCTGCTGAGCTGAGATTCAGCCTCAGAATATTTATCAGTTCAACATTACTGAAGGCTAATACTAATCAATGAGAATTGGGACATAGTAATAATCTATCTGCTATTCTTGTTGTATTAATAAAGACCATAACTTCACATTTAAGCTGACCTGATTTCGAACTGCATCATAAATAGCTATCTCAGAGACTTAATCGAGGATTAAAGGAGATAATGTAAAACACTTAGCCTAGTGCCTGGCACTCAATATTTGTTAGTATCATTAATATGATTAATTTTCAATGGTTACTCTTTTGCCAGGTGGACTATATTTTCTTAGGTTGCTTTTTTCCTCTGGAAATTCATAAGGCATACAGTGTGTTTTTAAATTTAATTAGTGGTAACTTAAAAAGTTCAAACATATTTCACACTGCGATTTTCAACATCAAGAATTATACATGTCTATTGACTGCCCAATTAATCAGTATTTGTTGATAATTTTATTTTCTTCTGCATTCAGCTTTCTTTGATATGATCTAGGATTTTAGATCTAGAATGTTGTTGTTAAATTATTTTTTTCATGTGCCTTCTTTTTAAGAATTTTCATGACATTTGGATTACGTCTGTATAATTTACACTTCCTTCTACTTTGCCTTGCTCGTCCTCTTAAACAGGATTTCCTCATTCAGTAGGCTGGTGTACATCTTTGAGAAAGAAAATGTGGGTACTCTACTTCCTGAGAGTTTGCTTATCTGAAATGTTGCTTCACAATTATATGACAACTTAAAAAGGTATAAAATTCTTGAGTTGCAAAATATCTACTTTAAAATGAAACTGATGTGCTCTTATCCTCTGGTTTCTGCTGAGAGGTGAGTGTGAAAAACCTTCTCTATTGGTCTCATGGTCTGACCATATTTTAAAATATACATAATTCACATTGCTTCCTCTGGCATCTTTTCATATCATTTTTTTTTTTAGAAGCTGTCATGTAACACACTACCTAAACAATAGTTGAAAAGGACATTTTAGAGTAATCAGAGGGAGTGACTTATGTTTCTGTGCTCCCTCCTCCCCCCACAAGCTATGTTTCTACCCATAACGAGTAGAGGCCAGTGCGCCTGGAGCTAAGTGGCATAAAGTAATCAGGGGATCCATCATGAAGAATCTTGGAATGAAACAAAGTAATTTTAATCAATTAAATTATTTCTGAAACAGAACATTTATATGAATCTATAAAGATTATATTGTTTCAATACACGTATCTTCTTTGTGTACATAGATACTTATTTATTAGATATTCTTGAGAAAAAAAGAAGGGGTACAGAGCCAATTTTGAATTGTAAACCTGCATTCATCATTCGGGAAGAATGTAATGAAAAATTTTCATTTGGAACCAGTGCTCATCTCATATTTGAAAATAGGAGAATAGAAGTTTCTAGGACTAAATGAACAACGTCGCCATGACCATTTGAGACAATAGGTGGATTACAAATTTTGTGATACCAATTTCTTTGAAGTTTTAATTTCTGTACTGATTCAACTACCATAGTTTTGAAGATCACGGGTCCAAATGTTTTTTCTCTTGCGAAGCTGTCTGGCAGCAACATTATCCTTGCTTGACTTAACCAGCTGAAGGGCAGCTGATTATGCCAACTGCTCAGACAGCAAGAGGCAACAGTCCATTTACATGGTAGCCTACTTCATCAAAAGTAACAATTTAAGTATCCAAACTGGATCTATTTTTCTTACAATTATAAGTAAAAACTGTTTATTAAAAACACAATTCTTAAAAATGTAATAATCCAGGATGAAAAAGGAAAAAAAAGTTTGGAGACACCAAGCTGGAGAACTAAAATTTTCATCAAGAATCAGGCTTATGATTTTCGTCTACCTACATTCTAGGGGACAGATGTAGGACTGGTGGCCGCATCGGGGGCAAAGGGGAAACTCTTAGGGAAGCCACTTGTGTGTTGGTTAGTCTCCATTTGCCCTTCCTTACTTTCACTGCCGCTACTCCAGTCATTTTTTGCCCTGTCTTTCCTCCAGGTTTTCACTTGTGTTCAGTCAATGGGAGGCACTGGTAGAGATTGAAGGGCAGGAGAAAGAACACTGAGTACTTACTTACCACCACTTCCTTAGGGGTACTATTTGAAAATAGCTGCACTCCCTTATGGTGAGATCTCCAGGTAAAGTGTTTTCCTTCTAAAGCTTCCACTTTTACCAGGCTCCAGTAACATGATTCTTTCCCACTGTTTTTTCAGACCTAGGAGTGGTAATGGCTTTCTGCTCTTCCTAGCCTAGCGGTGCTTCCCCATCTCTTATTGGTTCCTTGAATTCAGCCCATCTCAGTAAATAGTTCCTTTTCAAACCTCTCTTCAGTTAAACTTTTTTGAATATGCTATTGCTTTTCTGTCTGAGTGAAACATCCAGGACCATCACCCAGATAACTAAAATGCTTTGCCGTGGCTAATCTAGTATTCTCATAGCATTGTATCTTTTTATTGTATTTAAAATTTTTTTAAATATTTATTTATTTATTTATCTGGCCATGCTGTGTGTGCAATCTTATTTCCCTGACCAGGGATCAAACCTGGGCCCTCGGCAGTGAGAGCACAGAGTCCTAACCACTGGGCCGCCAGGGAATTCCCAGTAACTTTAAATTTTAATCCTAATTAATCTCCCTTTTTTTTTTTTAAAAAAAAGGAGGCTTGGGTTTTTAGGGACCTTAACCCACTGAAGCTTGTTGGAAAGATGGACAGAGGATTGAGACCCTGCCCTCCATATCTGTCATATTTAATCCCTTTCACCTCTTTGCCTTGTTCATTTTGATTTTTCTCTAAAGAATGTCTTTCATGTCACTTTTTTTTTTGCACTACCAGTGTTATTTTTTACTACTTCAAAATCATTTTAAATTCTGGTAAAAATTATTTTATATATTCTCATTCATTTACTTGACAACTATATTACTGATTGGCTACTCTGTGCCAGGCATTGGATGAATAATGGAGTCATTATTACAGACCTGATGCACAGTCCAGGCTTTGAGGAACTTGTCTAGTCGACAGGGCACAGATTATGGGTAAAATAGATGGTAAAGAAAAATGCTAAAAGTGCCTTTTAATTTAATTTGATAGCAATAAAAAATACCCCAGAAGATCTTTTTCAACATATGTTTTAGAAACACATAATTTACAAGACATGCCTCCTAAGCAATGAAATAAAATAATTTTAAAGCTGATGACTAGCCACCGTCTAGTAAAATGCTTGCTATATTTATTTATTCATTTCCAGAAATATTTATCTATTGAGTGCTTACTGTGAGTTAGGCAGTGTTCTAGATTCAGGGGATACAATGGTGAATAAGATTGTGTCTCTCCTCGGCAGAAGTTCAGTCAAATGTTCTGAGAATGAACTCTGAGGATGTTGGTAGCCCTTACAAAGAGTAAAATAGCCTTATAACAGAGTCTTTGTACACTTTAAAAACTAAGTCCTTTTATCTGGGGCTCCAGCAGCACTGGCTCCTCTTTAAAGCATGGTATCACTGACATGTGTAAACTATTTGGATTCAAATGCTAAAAACTCTTCAGAAGAGAGATCCTGAATACCTACTACAGGGGGAAAAATCAAGTGAAGATGTTGTATGCAGTTTTGTGATATTCATGATAGCAAAGGGAAGCATGATAACAAATGAGAAATATAATCACGGATCTATAAATAGTGAAATGCAAATGCAAATATATTAGAAAAACTTATTTCTACCTAGTAGCACCAGATAAGTGATGGCAATTGAAGTATGATTAATGGTAGTGCTCAGAACGAGGTTACACACCCAAACTTAAAGTATATTCCATTGCTTTATGTGATGTTATCATTCTTTTTTCTGGTCTTTGCTCTTACAAAAGGAAAGCCAGAAGATGCACAGCAGTAGCAGATTTTGAGGCTGAATTTTTTTTTTCTTAGAAGGACATGTTTTTGCCAAGTTTGCAACCCACTTGAACTTCTGTTTGTTCTTTGATTTTAGAATAAACTTGGGTTCCTTTTAACATTGGGAAAATTACAGATTTTGCCATAGATAAAGAAGTCTAACAAAGTTTACTCAAGATTTTTGTCATCACCAAGTATCTGTAGATAAAGAACCTTCTTAATACAATCATTGTAGCTGAATCTGAAATATAGTGTCTTAATTTAAGGTGAAACCATTTTATTTTCAATTAAGCATTCATAAAATAACTTTGTAAAGGAAATCTTTTTTAAAAGACATTCTAAGAAAAGCTTACTCTAATTTTTAACTGTTTGAAGAAGAGCTTGCTTTATTTAAAAAACTACTAGATCATTTGTTTCCCCAACAAACATGAGTGTTTGCTCTGTGCTAGGCACTGAGGTAAATTCTGGGGATTGAAAAGAAATCAGACATTATTCATGCCATCAAAATGCTATTACCTGCTTAAACTTACCTTTACACATATAGTTTAAACAGAGAATAATTTGGGAACATGTTACAGAGACCAGAGAGCTGGTTAATCATAAAATAATCAGAATTGAAGATTCAGAACTGAGAGTCTTGGGTCTGGATTTGTCACTAATCATCACTGGCATTGGAACAAGTCACTAACCTTGTGGGCCTTTCTTTCCTCATATGTAAAGTATGAAGGTTGGCCTAGAAATGGAGTCATTAAGCCTTCCATTTTATAATGACAACAATTTGATTGCCTGAAATAACCATAACCTCATGCCCACCCCTAAATGTCTGAGCATGCATATTGGCTCAACATGGTCCACCAAAGCCTACCAAGACATGGAGAGGGTAACTTGCATGTATTTATAGACAAAGAAAAGGAGGGAAGACTAAATCTATTTTAAAAAATAAATAAATTATTATGGTTAATATATACAGATTATAGGTAACATGGGCATATTTTAGAAATTATAAGAAGATGAAGGTGAACAGGGAGTCAGAGAGGAGAGCAGAGAGTATTTCCTCTCTCAGACATACTACAAGGTGGTGAGCAATCAGGTTTCACAGAGTGAATCCTGAAAGGCTTTGTGTTACCCACTCCCTCATGACACATGTGATAAAACATTTTATCTGCTTTGGCTTCTGATGAAATGCAATCTGCACCAGCAAAACTCATTTTATAATAAAGTTACATCCCGATAGGTTATTTGCAGCACAGAATTTGGGCAGGGCATTCCAACTGGAGTCAGAGAGATCTGGGTTTCGTCCTGATGCCAACACTTGCCAGTTGGGTGAACTTGAGCAAGTTACTTAACTTTTATGAGTCTTGGTTTCCTCATTCACAAATTAGAAATAACTGTAGGTAAGTCTTTACACTCAACTATAATTATGGGGTACTACGTTGTAACCAAATGAAGGAAGGGAAGTTTCTGAAATCTGCCTTTGGCCTGTCTTGACTCCCTTTTACTTTCTTGGCTCAAAGCCTTTTCTAACATCATCTCTACCTTCTCCAAGGAAGAAGGAAGACCCCACTTAGAAGCATTTTGTCTCGGAATTAGGCTACGGATCAGCGAAGAAACAAATATTTGTGAAACTTGGGTACGGCGAGTTGGCAAGACCCAGGTGCCTCTAGCAGTGTCGTGTATCAGAAGCAAAGGGCACGAGAGGGATCCCCCCAAAGAATAACGTAAACTTGCCTTCCTTCCATTTCCCCATAAACGGCCCTATTATTTGTTACGGGATACTGGTCATACTGGGGAGAGGGGCAAATTGGGTGGTGATTGGAGAGATACACATAAAACAGAAAAGTTCTTACGTTTGGGGAAATGGTTCCACCTTTGGTCTGGATACAGACTTCAGAGTCCTTGCTCCCGTAACACTAATGGGTACCAAGAAGGCATATGAGTCCTAAGGGTCTGCGAGCCAGCTGGCTTCTGTCTTCTCCAGGCTTCCTTAGGATCCCAGGGAGGCCACACCTACCAGGAACTGTCAGAAGAGCTTGTACAATTTCTCTAACAACAGTAAATATGGTGCTTCTGAAATTATTTCCCCACCATTTCCCTTGCTACAAATAGAAAAGGAGCTTTATTTTCTTTCCCTACAGTGATTTGTGTTAGAAGTAAATTTAAGCACCTTTTTTCTGAAGTTAAATATTCTTTTCTGAAATTCAAATATTTTATCTTCGCTCTGTCAACCAAATTTACTGAATTTATTTTAGGTCCCTAAAGTACTGTGGGAGCAGGAATAGGGCACAAACATAAACCAGAAAATTACAAGAGAATATGGTGATTTTTTTCCTTAGAAGATGGGACATTGAATTATTTGTAAGGTAAGGGACTTGTCTAAAGAGTGACTGTTAATGGAGACCAATCAGAATATGTTTCCTCTGAGATAAGTTTGTCTAAACTCTGTTCTTTCCACTTACAGTGAAGTTTTCTTCACAAAAAGCAGGACGATTTTGATTTTATACTGATACACATTTTCTTTTAAGTAAACTGTTGGAGATATTTGGTTATATCTCAATGACCCTCTTGTGTAACTTAGAAATGCTTAATATTGCATGGAGGTATGGTACCTTGGCACTCTGAAACTTAAGGCTAATTTTATTATAGGTTATCAATGAAATACGTGCTATTGAGAAACTCCTTTATGTAAATCATCATCTTTGCACAGGTCTATCACTTTTTAATTGTTGGTGTTGTCTCCATTCTAATTAGAGCAGTGCTTCAAATCTACTGAGGTTATAGGAGTAATAATAGGATTTTCCCTTCTCTAGGCTTTTCTTCCTGAAGGATGCCAAGTGCTTTAAAGATTGAATAAGTTGATAGACAAATTTTACTGAGATGAGCACACCTACCAAGGATGTGCAACCATCTCCAGGGTAGCTCCCTGTAGCTGTTTACTACCTCCCAGTGGTGCCTAGGAGCAGTTGATTAAAAAGGAAAGAAGAATGCCACCTGGAATATAAGCAACAGGGAGCTTGAGGAAGAGCAGATATAATTATCTAGATTGGAAAGTGACCAGGACAACCACACCATATATGCAACCTACTAAGATTAAAATAATTCCTTTTATTGATGGAGTAATCAGATTTGGAAAGGCAAAAAGTAGGCAGGAGAGGTTTGGGAGTCTGACAGTTGTTTGAAAGACAAGCTAGTGTTTTTACGCTGCCAGCATACGCATTTTAGAAACCTTTTTGGTCTTGTGTTTTTTGTCTCATTCACTTGTACTAATCCTCATGCTGTTTCTTGCTTTGGGCACAGAGGAAATCAGAAAAAATCCATTGAAAACTACTCTCCCAGCTATCTAGGGAATCTACTGTGTGATTTAAGGCACTAGCTATTTTCAAAGCTGAAATAACAGATAGTGCCTGTGGAATCAGAGAAGATGAAAAACTGGACCTTTGTCAGTGTGTGGAAGGGGTGTGTTAAAAAGTGTATTACCTCCTTCTGTCCCTAGTCCCACTCCACACTCCCCTACTGTTTTTCCTGGGAACACTTCCTAATAAATCACTTTAACACGAACCTTTTACCAAGGGCTGTTTCTGGGGAACACAGTCTAAGATAAATGGTAGGGATGATTCATAAATGAACTCTAGAACATAATGGTAAAAAAAATCTAATTATTGAAAGTCCAATATACGTAAATATTCATCACAGGCCCTGAAGGGCTAATCATAAATAGAATAAATGAAAAAGAAGTAAATTAACAATAATTTACATTAAAAAAACCAAGAAAGAGCCACAATTGAAAACCATGATCAATTCAAGGTAATGTCACTAATATGTTGATAACAAACCATAATTCTTGAAAACTGTAAAAATTCCAAAAATTTACATGTTTGTATGTACAGTAGGCATCTTATAACGTTGTCAAAGCATTGTGTAGCGGCCTGGCCTCTTTATAGAAAACTGAATTAGAATTCTCAGTAAACTCTCACGTACCACTTGAATGAGCCCTTAATTAGTCACTTAGTATGTTACTAGTAATAGTCTGGATCATATCTGAAAATGAAAGTCTGTGTAATTACACATACTTTCCTTTTAAGAATCAATGAAAAGACTTCCATTTTTTAATCAGTTAATGTCTCATTTTTCTTAAGAGAGTACTAAGGACTATCTATTGGTAATCACTTATCATGTCTTCATATCTTTGTCCATAGAAATGACAAAAGAGGATTTACAAATGACTTTCAAGATGAATCCACAGTAATAACTACAGTACTAATAGCCACTATTTATTGCTCACCACTACTGTTTGTGATGTTCTGTATACACTGTTTCTGATCCTTACAACTGCCAAGTTGGGTAGATTTCATCAGGCCCATCATAAAAAATGGGAACATTGGGGTTTGTGGGGCTCAAATAACTTACCATAGGTCACACAAACAATGTGACCTGACTTTATGTTCATGCTTTTTCCATTAAAGCACACATATCGAATCTTTGGTATTTCACCAGTCAGTCCTGTATCTATGTCCAAAGAAGAAAGGAGAAAATATTGGCATTTATTTTCTAAGGGCTAAATTCTGGATTATGGTAATTTCTAGAGTTTTGCTAATCAATATATACTTTCCAGAAGCCACTCTTATGCTCCTTAAGGAAATTAATATAAAATTAAGCTGAACTAAGTAACATTCTCAAGCTTACAGCTTAGAGTTTAAAAAGAAATATCTGTTTAGTCTCTTGGCTGATGGTGATACAAAACATCAGCAGTGGACCTGAAGTGAGGTCCAGTGTTTATTCCTGCCATTCTACTTCAGGGAATAAGAAACAACATTCCAGGGTTCCTTGTGATTTGAAAGTATAAATGGAATTTCTGAGTCAGGAGTTTTCTCAGTGGTTGTTTCTGAACTAGGTTTCAAAAAAAACGAGCAATGAATATTCTAAAATCAGATGACAAGGGTGTCCAATCCCTTCTCCTCAGAGAATCTTTCCTAACCATCTAATAAAATATAACTCCCTGCGCCAGGACATTCTATACTCCATTACTCCATTTTATTTTTTCATAACCTTTAAAAACATCTAAGATTACCTTATTAGTTAATTAATTAATTATATAAATGTATATTTATTGAACACCCATTATGTATCAGGATCTGGGTATGTCCTAAGGAACTGGGCATACGGTATTGTACAAAACAGAGAAAATAACTCTATTCATGAGATGTGTACACCTATTAATTGTATGTCATCTCTTCCTTTTGTGGAGACTTTGTTATTTATAGCTCTGGACACATAATAGGTACTCAATAAATATTTATTAAATTACTAGAAAAAGTATAAATCTGCAAACTTGCATGCAGTTATTTTTTTAAATAAGTTATTGAGCTAAAGTTGAGTCTCTCTTCCCTTCCATACCCTGCTCCCCATCAAAAACAAAGATAACTAGCCCTGGTCTTCTCTTATAAAGCATAATTTTATTGGAAATATTTATGAACTGACCTCTCCATCCCCCTTACTTTAGATGCTTAAGAAAATATTGGAGGTTATGTAGGTATTTTAAGCATTGGATGGTTTGGACTAAATAACAATCTGAAAGTCCATGGTACCTGGAGTCGAGGACACTGGATGGTATAACGAAGAGGTCTCTAAATTTTAATACAGATGACCTGAATTCAACTTCCAACCTTGGTGCATACTAATTGGTTGTTTTCTGGCAAGTCACTTAACTTCTCTGAGCCAAAGTTTAGCATCTGAAAAATGGGGATAAGCCTGACTGCTTAAGCTACTATACTGGTGACTGTAAGGAAAAAACTTATAAGCTAGAAAAATATGAAGCTCTTATTAATGGCAAGAATAACACAAATGTAACTTAATGTCATGAGAAGCCATCTCTCGAATTCAGGAAGGTTCAGAATGCTGTCGGGTATACAACATAAATATAAACATAACCACTGAATCTAGCTTTACACGGAAACAAAACAGACTGCTGATCATATGGGGATTTAAAAGAAGGATGGTCTTAACCAAGAATATCTTTCCTTCTGGTGTGTCTTACTACCTGATATTCTACTAGTAGAAATGTTTCAATCCATTGTTACTGAATAATAAAACAAATGTAGACTCTGGACTAAAATGGTAGAATGAACACATAAAATCTTTTTCTTTGCAAATATCTTGCTAAAACTGTAGTAAAGAAATTTGTTCATATAGTAGCATCTTGGACATAGAATTGTTAAACCATCTTTGAGAAATGTACACCAGGACTTGTTCATTAGGTTGGCATCAGAGGGGCAGAAGGAAGTATAAAAGGGAGGGAAGTATGTGGATGTGTTCCTATTTATATTTTGATGATAACCATTGATGTGTGTGCATCTCTTAGCTGTATTATAGGAATATATTGTTAAGTAATTCAAGGGAAACATACCTCCTTGCTAATACTTTAATAGTTTAGATCGGATAATGAATCCTCTTTAAAAAAAAAAAAAGAAATTTGTTTTATTACAAAGACATAAAAGGAGAGAAGTACTTCTGGAATAATGGAAAAATAGCCTGCCAAACCCCATTTCTACATAAAAGCAACAAGAACACTGGCAAAAATTGTCAAAATTAACTTTTTCAGAACTCTAGAAATTAACTCAAGGCTTGCAACAACCTAAGGAGCATTTATTCAAGGAAAAAAAAAAAGCTGGATATAAATAAGAACAGTGAACTTCGTGGCATTTTAACTTACCCTAATCCCATCATCCTTTCCCCAGCTCTGCATGAGCCTTGAAAACAAGCAGCCTTGGAACAACAATAGCTGTGAAAATCAGAAGACTTAGCAGGGAGTGGTAGAAGCAGAAAAAGTGTGAACCTCCCAGAAAAGCCCATCCCTGGAGAACTGTCACTAGTTGACCTGGCTGGCAGCTCTCTGGCAAAACCCCATTCACTAAGCTTGTCTTTATTTGATCTGACTCACAGGTCCTTAAGTGAGGAAAGCCACATCTTCAGGGTATTTGTCAAAAACAACCAATGATAATTGTTTAACATTGCAGCTACCTGAGATGGCGATACCACTTGGGGCAAACATGAAGCTGACTAATACCCACAGAAGACTTTGAAAAGCTCCAATATATTCCTATGGATCTAGAAGGTTGTACACATGTGCAAGGTTGTGTGCATGACAGGAAAGATCTGAGGAGACCCCAGTCTTTCACCTCTGGCTGACCTTGAGGCTCTGAACAAGGAGGAAGCGAAGGCTAGGCTGAGTTGTATATAGTTGGAGCACTGAAGCTGTGCTCCAACATATGCACAGAAACCATCAGCAGTGCGTGGGAGACTTATTTGTTCAAGGCACTTAAAAAAAAATCTGCCCAATCATTAACTGACCACTAAGCTATCTGAGTAGAGACTTCAGTGACTGCACATGACAAAGAAGACAGACTTCACAGAATTAATCCAGGGAAGTCACTTTAAAACCAACCAATCAACCAACCAGAAACAACAACAAACTATCATTAACAATAAACCATAGGGAAACTCAGTAAGATTAACAGTTAACTTCCCATCAGAGACCATGAAGACCAGAGGCTGTGGGATGACATTGTCAAAGCACTGAAAGAGAAAAGAATGCCAACTGAGAAATTCTATATTCAGCAAAACTGTCCTTCAAAAATAAAAGACAATTTAAGACATTCCCAGATAAACAAAATTGAGAGAATTTATCACTAGCAGACCTGCCCAATGATAAAAACTAATGGAAGTCCTTCAAGTTGAAGCGAAAAAACACCAGAGGGTTGGTGATGCTAAGATAGCCTAAAGTGACAACTGTGCATCAGGCATTAAGCGCCACCATCTTGTTGATTAGAAAGGCACACTAAGAGCAGAGTTTTGTTTTCTGATTTTATATATATATATATATATATATATATATATATATATATATATATTTTAATTTATTTATTTATGGCTGTGTTGGGTCTTCGTTTCTGTGCGAGGGCTTTCTCTAGTTGCGGCAAGTGGGGGCCACTCTTCATCGCGCTGCGCGGGCCATTCTTCATCGCGCTGCGCAGGCCTCTCACTATCGCGGCCTCTCTTGTTGCGGAGCACAGGCTCCAGACGCGCAGGCTCAGCAATTGTGGCTCACGGGCCTAGTTGCTCCGCGGCATGTGGGATCTTCCCAGACCAGGGCTCGAACCCGTGTCCCCTGCATTGGCAGGCAGATTTTCAACCACTGCGCCACCAGGGAAGCCCTATTTTTAATCTAATGAAATCACTGGAGGATGTTCTCTGAAAAAAAAAGGGGTACCCAAAGAAATAAATGAGTTCTAGGAAAAGGATAATCCAACCCGAAAAGATGTAGGAAAAAGAAGGTGAAGGAAAATCCCTGAGGATGACAGTTTCATAGCAGGCTTAGAAATCATTCTATCCAGAGGAAAAAAAAAGGATGGAAATTACCATAAGAGTAGATGCCAAGAGTAAATTGAAATTATTAGACTTGTCAGTTTACCTGGAGTAAAAATTTATTTTATGAAAAAATACATTGAGAAGGTATTGGAAAGTGTAGGAAGAGCTGGTAATGTACATAAAAGAAAATAAACAAAAAGAAAAAAATACCTTGCCCAAAATATCTTGGTCCATTCTTCTATTCAATATCTCCATGTAAGCTTTCAATTTCTCTGATAAAATCCCAGTTGATATATTATTTGATATTAATGTTTGAAAATAATAGTCTGATGGGCATAAAATTTTTTTATTCTTCTAAATTCAAAGCTTTTTATCATTATCAAGTCAGGTCAACAGAAGTCCATACTACTGCACTACATTATCTTTGCAAAAATTTATTTAAGTGACGTTGATTTTATTTAAGCCTTTAGAGCCTGGCCATCATAAGTTTCTCCATCTCTCTCTTTCTCTAGCTCTCTCTTTCTCTCTCATATCATTGCTCTATGAAGACATTTAGATAGGGGCTTGATTTTGTCTTTTTATCAAAGGCAGGAATACAGCTCCTGAGAAATCTTTGTTGTCTCATTCATCCATTGAAGAAATACTTTCTGAGCTTTGAATAGGTGTCAGATCCCCCACTAGATTACCAAGGTATGCATGTCAGTGTCTTTGGACTGCTAGGAAATCACAATTTATTCACTTTATCGTTAACAAAGAGCAAATACTGGTTTTTGAAATAGTCATATTTTTCAGGAGGCAAGAATTTATACTAATAATATTACCTATTAATACAATAAGAACAATAATGATAGAAACAGAACTTTGAATTTCCCTGTAGACTCTGCATATTTTTAAAAGAAAGTCATTTAATGAAAATAGAATATTTACAAGTTCATGTTATATTTTATAAAATAAATTTTAAATCCTATTGGTTAGTGCATCAGACCATGACCAAGGTTAAACCTGTGCAATTGCCATGCAGGTGGGCAAATTGCACATGCTGAAGGAAATAGACCATGTCAGATATCATCCTTGAAGTCTGTGTGGGCACCAGAAGCAGACTACAGTTGGCAGCAGAAGAAACCAATCAAATTCTCAGCTGCTCTGGCTCTGAGCCACTCTCTAACCTCTCTTCCCAGGGAGAAGAACCAGCCTCACCTCTGGTTTCAACTTTCCCAGGGAAGACTAAGAGGGGAAAATGCCAACTCTCTTTCCAAAGTGAGGAGAACAGCCAGAATAAGATCAGATATGGAAGGAAAAGCCCTAATATTCAAAGCCTCTTCTAGTACCAGTTTCCTTTTCACTTGCTCAGACTTTTCTAGAGCCTTGTGCTTACCATACAGGATAATGTTTGCTACACAAGACAAGTACTGGGATATTTCTTCCAGCAGATTCCTGAAAAGAAGGTGGGAGGCTATGATTTTCCCCTTGCACTCCCCCAAGCCATCGATCTTCACATCAACTTCATACTACCTGGGACTTTTGGCAAAACACAAACTCCCTTATTAATGGCCTAGTTTCTTGATGCAATATTCACCTTGAATGGTTTTATACTAGCACTTGGCCAGTAATTAAAGGAACCTAGAAAGGAGTGGGGGAAAAGTGGTGGGGCTGAGCTGGGGCAAGAATAGGGGATAAATCATGTGATAAAAAACATCTGAAACACGTTCTCTTTACCTTCCCTTTCTTCCTCTTTTGTGGCTTCTGTCAACAACCACCTTGGCCTCACCCTTCATTCCTTCCATAATTACCTCTCCAGGCTCAAAAAAGGGCCTGTGAGAGACTGATTTTCTAATCCTCTTCCAAAACAACCTGTTAGGCTAAAACAAAATAAAGGATTCCTGGTTTCATATCTGATATAAGCTATCCTCTGAACAAACCCTGAAACACATCTCTTGTTAAACAAAAAATTAACTTTTATAAGGGGCATAGAAGAGCATGCTCTTGTTTATTTTCATCTAGCATAGTTCTGTGGGGATTTATATAACGATAATAATAACTGTTATTATTATTAAGCCTGAATTTAAATAAACTGAACCCCTAGTTAAATCATAAACTTTGGTTTGCTCCCCCTTTTTTGGTGTGGTTCATTTCAACCATATTAATATACTTTGATTTTAATATTCCCTTAGAAGTACAACAGTGTTTTCTCTGTTGAATTATAAATCTAATTCTACCTACATTTTAATATTAGGGTGGTATCTTGACTATTCTAACATAACATTAAAATTTTTGTTAGGGAAATAGAGGAATGTTTTGGCAAGAATAAAAGTTTCTGGATCAGACAGATCTGTGAATCCTAGCTTAGTCACTCAATAGCTGGGTTACCTGGATCCAATTATTTATCCTCTCTCAGCCTCAGTTTCCTCTTCTGTAAAATGGGGGTAAAATCCACTAATTCCTGTGGTTGTTTTAAGGATGAGTTAAGAATGTAAAGTGCTGTGTGTGATGCCTGGCCTATAGACTATTCAGTACAGGTTTACCCCCATTCTTTAAGCCCCTTTCCCATGCTAAGTGCTCCACGGATGTGATGCCAACCCCTAATCAAGACATGGCTACAAAGATGTACGCAAAGAATCCGTAAAAGAAATACCAATTTAGTTAGAGACATATGTTTTGCACCAGCTAATTATAATTCAAGGCAAACTGTGTTCAGGCCTATGGTAAAGGCATATCAAAATTTATGGGAGCACTGAAGAAGGGGTACTCCAGGGAAGAGGGTTCTTGGAGGAGATGATAGAAGAGGCAATAGCTGAACTGAGACTTTGAGGGTGGATGACTTTTGGCATGTAGAAAAAGATATTGGAAGTGGATTCCATGAAAAGGGAGCAAGGCAACTACAAAGATGTAAAAGTGGGAAGTGCTGAGGGAGGCAGAGCAACCCAAATATGTGCAGTTTGGGCTGTGGGAAAGGAAGTGAGACTGTCAGGATGTACTGAGGCCAGAATGGGAAAGACCTTGAATTCAATCCTGAGGATATATCCAAGTATAGACAATTAGGAGAAATGAAATTTAAAAAACAGTCATGAACGAACACTAGAGCATTCTTATGGAAGTAAAAGCTCCCAAACAAGTGTAGGGTTATAGCTATAGAACTTAGCATCAAGCAACTGCCCCTTTTATTCGATAGTGGATGATACCAGCCTTCATGCTATTGGAACATACTCAGTCAATTAAGAAAAGCACTGATTGCCGGCTGCAAAATATCCCCATGGTGCCAAAATGTCTGTGGAGTGGGTGGGGAGGGGGAGGGAAGGTGTGATAATTAAAAGAATTGTTACTTGCAATGTCACAGGAGCCAATGTGTTAACTCTGCCTGCTGGAAGCTAGACTGCTCCCAGCTGCCACGGGGAGGGAGGATGTGGCTTGATCCCTGGCACCACTCGTTGGGACAAGATGAATCACAAATGTGTTAATAGTGAGGTTCCATGGCATAATGTGCCAGATGGAGGTGGTTACATCTCTGATTGATTGCCTCCTGGCCAAGACAGGGGTTTTCCAGAAGGCGAACGTCTCCAAATTGGTGTTGGAGCTCTAGGGATCAGCAGGTCTTTATTTTGGTCAACGTGGACCTGACATTCTTGACTTTATGACGTGTGGCTTCCCCAAGACACAGGCAGCCAGAAAAAGTACGTGGATGAGGAAAGATGTGATGAGGGTGTGATATATGGAGGAAAGTTTTGCCCTGCACTAAGCGTGGCTGTTAGTGAATCTGTGTATGCACTGGAAATAAGGGGCTGGAGTGGGGGTGAGGAGATGCACTAGACACCCTGCCCGTGAACGAATTCAATAACTAGAGAGAGGAAAGGAAAGAAAAAGAAGAGGAAGAGCAGGGAGGAAATGCTTCCCAGCCTCAGACACCAAATCCCCACAGCAGATGAAGCCGCATGCCAGGCTGAGGCCACCAGGCAGAAAACTACAGAGCAGAGTAATGCTGGGTGACCTTCCCGCCTGTTCCGTTCCTTTCCATTCAGCCCAACTATAACCACCCAGCCCTTTGTTGTTGTTGATTTTTCTCCCCAGTGCAAGCTTCCGACTATAAACAGCCAACTACAAGGGCAATAACTGTGGCATCCTACCGGGAGCTAACGCAGCCTCTCGTGCAGGCGCTGGGTCCTAATACAGGACAGTGAATAAAGCTTCATTACAGAACAATGGAGTTAGCTGCCAGAGCCTACAGATTTGAATAAACAACAAATAAGCAACATCTGCTCCAGCATATGTGTATGGTAAAAAAAAAAAGTCACAAAATAAAAGAATTTGTGAATGCCAAAAGCAACACGAAACTGGCAGTGCTACTGTAGAGTGAAGTTTTAATTGCACATGCAAAGAGGCAGGCTGTGGGTATTAGTCTCACATATGTCTTGTTGCTGCCAACCTGGGAGTATAGATGAATTTAATTAAATAAGGATTATCCCTTCTCCCCAGTACAATTACTTATTTATAACAATGATAAAATTGCCTAATAAAAATTGTACTATCTCAAAAACAAGCCTAGAAAACACCCTGCTTTCTGTGTAAGTCGTTCAGGGCTGTTTGAGTTTGAGTGTGTCTTTTAAAATTAAGTCTTTGCCTACTGCCAACGAAGAAAACAACAAACAGTAACCCTTATCATAAAGCCCGCTGCAGTTAAACAGCCAAAGATGGTATTATGGAGAAATATAAAGAAGACACAGAGCAGCATGGGAATTGGCTTTCGTGGGGTGTGCAGAAAATTAAGCAATTGGACTCAAATTGAGGCCAGGCGACTGAGCCAAGGGACAGAGCCACTGAGACCTGTGCTCCACCAGTGTGTTGGTCCCAATCTGTCTTGTGAACAGGCAGTCTCAAGTGATCAGTTCCCTTCATTCTGGCTACCCTTTTCCCTGGGCACTAATTCCCCCAAAACAAATAACACTACCTAGGCCAAGCAAACAACCAAAGAGGTGGGCACTCCTGCCCCTCTTCTCATTGCCAATGGAGTCCATTTTTACCTTCAAGTTAGCAAATCCACCATCAGGGAGGTCAGTGGTAATAATCCAGGTATGAAGCCATAAACACCAAAGTAGATTCATGTGTAGGAGGTTATTATAGAAATCAGTATCTTCTGAGTCTCATGATCTAAGTTTGTTTTATATTTGAGCAATGTTGTTGTTTCAATAGACTTTCTGCACTAGGGTTTAAGGCAAGCGCTAAGAGCTCGTCACCACAGGGATTCTGTCAATGCCAATTTAGAAGGCAACAAGAAACAAAAGACAGTCAGGGGCTCTGAGATGTGTGGCCATGGGCAACCACACAATCTCTGTACATCAGTTTCCTCATCTGTGCAATGGGAATGATAATGATAGAATCCACCTCTCCAAGGGAGGATTCAATGAATTAATAGATGGAAAGTGTCTGGAAGTGTGCCTGACACAGAGCACTCAGATGTTGCCAAGAAGTTAAAATGATGCTTTATCAAGGCCCTTGAATCTGTACTTGGCTCTTTCCGGGATGTTAGCAGCTTTCAATTCATCTTTTGCTTTTTCCTCTTGACACTTACCACAATTGTACATTAATAATTAATTAGTTTCTCCTAAATCTTGTATGCTCCAAGAGACTAGGCTCTGTTCGGCTTCCATCTGTAACCCCAGCACCTAGAACAGGTTCTTGTATGTATAAGTGCTCATTGAATATTTGTTGAATGAATTAATTCAGTATGGAAGGAGGACAAGATCCTGGCTTGAATTTTGGTCCTTCCCTTGGCCAGCTGTGTAAACTTAGTCAAGTTAATTTATTGATGTCTTATCTCTAAAGAGGAAAGAATAGTGTGATCATTACATTAAGTAATATAATTAAAACTGCTTGGGACACTACAAATCTGTGTATTGATGTAAATTGTTAATTAACAAGGAAATGCTCCTTCATAATAATTGTAATTGATTGGAGTATAAAGTTCAGCAACAGATTTCACATATATTCTGATAAACCAACTTTCTGAGAGACGTTGCTGAAATGTGTGTAAAAGTGAAGTAAATTGTCTACATTACTTAGTACTAAATGCAACATGAATAAAATGAAGGAGCAATTCACAGATTTGAAAGGTATGTACAAATTGGATAAATTCCTAATTTACAAATATTGAAATCTATGACAGTAAAACCATTAAAAAAACTATGCACTACATTTTAAGCTAGTCATTATACTCTGCCCATAAGGCACTGTTGCAACATTAAATCACTACTGATGAATTAGAATTGGGAACTCTTTTGGCTAAGACAAGAGAAGCCCAGAAGGCGACATGACCAATGTGGGGAGGCAACATGTATGTATGGGATTCCCTGATGGGTCAGGCACTGTGCTAGGCTTACTGGGTGAATAGGACAAGATTCCTACCCCTAAAAGGAACACAGTTTGGCACAAGAGAGCCAGGTTACAGTTTTTCCAGTAAGTCCTGTGGGGGTGTCATTCACCAAGGGCAATAATAGCAAAAGGAAGCGGGTATAGGTAGAGAAAATAAAGGAGGAAGAATAGCAGGGACTACGGAATTTGTCTGCCTAACAAAGGAAATAGGCCATTTTTGGTGTTTTCTAAATTCGAATACCAGCCTCTTTGAAATAATAAAGAAAGAAGAAGAGAGAGGAAGAGGGAGAGGGAGAGGGAGAGAAAGAGAAGGGGAGGGGAGGGGAGGGAAGAGAAAGGAAGGGAAGGGAAAAATTGAGAGAGAATAAACGATTCTAGTTTAGTGGTAACTAAACTCTCTAGGAAGACCAACCAGGAGATAGGATATAAAAGTTATCTCTTCAAAGTTCCCTAAGTCCCCAAATATATTCAAATTGTAAAAATTAACATTTAGGATTATCTTCATTGAATGATTATTCTGTGTAGACAAATTAGAAAATACAGATAAGCAAAAGGAGGAAAAACCAGATGTAATTCTATCATCTGGAGATTGCCATTGTTAATACTGTGATCTCTCCCTCTTTCTCTCTCTTGATTGATCAAAGGATTGATTTTTGTTGTTGTTGGAGCGCTAAGGGTTAGAAACTTGTTTCAAACATTTTCATTTGTATTGTATAAAATGTAAGAAGGGGAAAGACAAAATATTACCTGAAACTCATCATCATGAGATGGTCACCAAACTATTACCTGTAGTTTATCTCATATGTAATTTTTATGTGTATTATATAGATTAAATATGTAATTTTATATAAGCAAATTCAGATATTTTTCTGTAGGAACATGAGTTTTATTTTGACTTGTTTTTATCTCCTAACTCTAAGTCTTTAACCACTGTGGCGTAAAATACCAGTTGTGTTCTCATTAATCACTGCATGATATGCAGCATTATTTATTTAAACAATCTTTTATGTTGGATATCTAGGCTAGTACTGATTTTTTTAAAATTTAATTTCTTTGATTGTTTTTATTTTTCACACCTCTTTTATAACTGTTTTAGGATAACTTTCTAGAGGGTGCGCACAGCTCAGAAGGTAAACCATTTGCAATATTTCTGATACATGTTGTTATATTGCCTTTGGAAAACAATGTGTATCCTTGACAACATTAGATTATATGATTTCTTAACCCTCCATCAATTTAGTAACTCATTTGTCTATTTTAGTGTAACTTAAATTTATATTTCTTAGATTACTACTGAGGTTGAAATTTGCTTCATTTACATTATTTTGTTGAGTAAAATTCCTACTGATGCCTTTGGTTTTTGTTAAATTTTCTCACATTGGGAAATATTTCAAACACTAGAGGGTATAGAAAAATAAAACAACAAATACCTATTCCTTGAAATCTTCCACCAGCTCTGTTAAAGCGCAACATTTAGCCATAGTTACTTCAGTTTTTTTTTTTTTTTAAAGGAAACACCACAGATACAGTAGAAGCCCTCAGTTTATCTTGTCCTGATACCATTTCCTCAGTCCTTTCCTTCCTTCCCAGTAAACCGGGATCCTGAATTTGGTGTTTACATTTTTCCTTGCATATTTTTTTGCTTTTACTTTAATATGCATTAATACAGAGCAAATGTTGCTAATATTTGTGATATTTTCCCAAGTGGATAAATTAACTTGTTTATTATCACTGTTGTGTATTATTCTAGTGTATGACTATATTATAATATCTTTAACGTTTCTGTTATTGATTTGATTGCCCTTAGGTTGTTTTAAGTTTTTCATTATTTCAGTGTTGCAAAAAAAAATATTCTTATACCTCCATTCTTCTGCATATATGTGAATATCTCTCTAGGGCATATACTAAACATGGAATGGCCGAATCAAAGAGTCTGTGTATCTTAAACTTTACTAGATTTTGCTAAACTGCTTTGAAACTGCTTTACAAAATGGTTGTACCAATTTATAATCTCACCAGTAGTGTAAGAGTTCTCCCCTTTCTCTATAGGCTTACTGGCATTTGGTAGTATCAAAATATAAAACTTTTGCCAATATTTTGGGTTTAAAATAGTATCTTATTTAAATTTACCTCCTTCTGATTATAATGGGATGAAGCATTTTTTCTTCTTTATTGGCCAACTTTTCTGTGAATTGTATATTTATATGTTTTGTCCATTTTTGTTTAGTCATTTGCCTTTTTTCTATTTTCCTATCAGAATTTTTACTGAAGTTGTGTTGCACTTCTAGATTAATTGGTGAAAATTTAATTTTCAATAAATATACTGAGTCTTCATTTAGATATATTCTGAGGTACTTTTATAGGTTTATTGTTTTTGTTGAAATTCTGAAAGAAATCCTTTTTTTTTTTTCCTGTTAATGTCTTCGTTTGGTTATTGCTGATGCATGGAAATAATACTGATTTTTGCATTTTGCTCTAGAATTCAACAAGCTTGCTAAACCTTATTATTCTACTAATATGTCTATCAATTCTCTTGAGATTTCTATGTAGACAGTCACCTTGCCTGCAAAGGTGAACAGTTTTTAAGTTTATACACTTCATACTTTCATGGTGTTGTCATTCTGCTTTGACTTTTAGTTCAGTGTTGAATAAAAGCAATGTTAGCAGGTTTTGTTCCTGGCTAATGGAATTTCTTTAAGGTTTCTTTGCTAGGATTGATATTTGCTGTCAAGATTTGATAGATGCCCTTAGATTAAGAAACTTCCCTTCCATTGCAAAGAGTTTTTATTTCTTTGTTTTGATATTTAACCATTAATTACTTTTGCATTTTGTTATTTTCTTTTCTGCATATTTTGAGATTATTAAATGTTTTTTGAACTGTTAATGGATATGTTTTAAGTGATTTTACTGATGATGGTCCATCTTTAAATTTATGGGAAAACACTATTGCTCTTGTTAGATGTTTGATATGCAATAAATTTTATGTAGTTAAAAAAATCATAATCCTCTCTTCTTTATGATGAAAATATACTTCCAGTTTGTCATTTACCTTTTCATTCTTTATGGTTGTTTTCACATGTAGGTTTTCAGTTTTAGGTAGAAAAAAATCTATTAATTTGTTGTATTTTAAGTAAAGCTTTTAAAATCATTATTTCAAATGATATAAATATTCATCTATATTTACTTCTAGCCCTTTTGTAACTTGCTTTTTTTTTTTGCATTCAGTTGTCTATCTTAAATGTCATTTATCTGAAATTTCTGTTGATAGAGTGAAATGTTTCATAAACATATACATCTTTTTCATAATCAAGTCAATGTATCATTTATTTCCTTTCATAATTTATCATGGTAGTCAATGATAAATTATATCAATTATATTTTTCAATTGTTGAAACATGGAAATCTTGGAATAAAAGTGAGTTATCCAAGGATTAGTATTCTTTTATATTTTACTTTATTTAAGTCACCATTATTTAATTAAAATATTTTGCGTCTATATTCATAAGTGAAATTCATCAATTTTGTGAACCATTTTAGTAACATTTTGATATCAGGTTTTAAAAAACCTGTATGGAACTGGAAAGATTGATAAATGCTTACATTATCTGAAAAATTTATATAGAAAAAGCAATTGCTTCTCAAAACATTGAAAGAATCTGGTCACATAATTTTTTTTTTTGGTCGTTGTTGGTCACTGCTACTCTCAGAGGCAGTTTTTTTTTTTTTTTTTAAACATCCTTATTGGAGTATAATTGCTTTACAATGGTGTGTTAGTTTCTGCTTTATAACAAAGTGAATCAGCTATACATATACATATATCCCCATATCTCCTCCCTCTTGCGTCTCCCTCCCACCCTCCTTATCCCACCCCTCTAGGTGGTCACAAAGCACCAAGCTGATCTCCCTGTGCTATGCAGCTTCTTACCACTAGCTATCTATTTTAGTATATATAAGTCCATGCCACTCTCAGAGGCAGTTTTTGATAAACTTAATTTTTGCTTGTTTCTCCCTCTATGGTGTTAATTTACTTACCTATATTTTTTGTTAATTTTATATATATGCATACATAAATATAGGTAAATAATACCAATATATAATTTACTGATATAAATATTTATTTTTCTAAAATATCATCCATGTTAATTATCTCTGGTTTTAATCCCACTAGTAGTACTGGTGTTTCTTCATAATTTAAAAATGGGTTTGCATATTACACAATTTATTTTTTGTATCAGTGACCATGTATCTTTCCTCTAATTTTATTTTGATTACTTAATTCTGTCTGTATGCATTTTTCTCTTTTATTTTTTGACAGTGTTGTCTTTTTCTTTTTTGTTTTTCATTTTTTCCCCCCAAAATGAAAACTAGTACTTGGATTTTACTTATCAAATCACTTGTTTTCTGCTTCCCACATTATTCATTTCTACTTGTCTATTAATCTCTATCTTCTAATTATGTTTACTTTATTGTTTTTATGATTATTTCTTGAAACATGTGCTTAATTTTAGTTTTTACTTATTTGATTGTGAAAGCAATTAAAGCTATGAATTTGCCTCAGATCAGTGCCTCTGTTCCAATTCTCCAGCTTTATATGAAATGTTCTCCATCATTATTCAAATGATCTGAATTTATAGTGTTAACTTTGCATTTTCTGCACTTTTCTATAAGATGGAGGACTCAGTCCCCAAGTCTTGGATTTGGTATTTTGCTTTGTTTGGAGGAGGAAAGTGTCTCTTATATTTTTTTCATTGAATTCAAACATTACTGCATTTATATCTATGGCAAAGTGGCCTATACATTATGTGTGAGTGTGTGTGTGTGTATAAGATATAAATGAAATAATCTTTGCATACAGTTTGTTAGATATTTTAATAAATATTCCAAGAACACCAGCAAAGAATACTTATTTCAATAGTCTTCTATTAAAGGCATATTATCAATTATAATATTAATATCTTTTCTATCATATTTTATTATTTCATGCTTGACCTGTAAATGATGAGAGGAATAATAAAATCTCCCAATTTGAGTGGAGATGTTGGTCAAAGGGTACAAAGTTGCAGTTATTCAGGATGAGTAAGTCTAGAGATCTAAGGTACTGCATGATGACTATAGTTGGTAATACTGTATTGAATATTAGAAATTTGCTAAGAGAGATTTTGGGTTCATTCATTCCACACACACAAAAAGTTAACTATGTGAAGAGATGACATGTTAATTAGCTTGAGTAGTCATCATCATAGTAATTATTTCACTGTGTATATGTACATCAAATTATCACATTGTACACCTTAATATATATAATTTTTATTAAAACAAAATCTCCCATTTTCATTGTGTCAATTTCCTATAGTATCACAGAGTTTCTTTTGCTAAGTAGTGTTATGAAAATAACATATATACATGGTAACATAATAAAAGATGCCAATTAATTAAAAACATGTGAGTTTCCCTTCTGTTAAGGTACTGCCATTAACAGTCCCTTATACATTCTTTCAGAAGCATCCTGCACATACTTTCCTCCCTCAATAGAAATATACTCTTTCAACACAAAGAGGCATGTACATAGACTCTTTTGCACGTATCTTTTTTCCCCTCCTTTAGCAGCTGTATATCTCATAGAGACCTTTCTGTATCAACATATAAATATCTGCCTCATTTAAAAAAATAGATTTTAATGTCAGAATAGATGAATAGATTTTAACGTCAGAATGTACAATAATTATTTGAAGCAAACATATTTTTGGCACTTAGGCTGCCTCTAGTTGCTTGTTATTATAAACATTTTTATAGTAAAAAATCCTTGTGTGTACATTTGAGTCTATTGGTAGGTCAAGTTTCAGAACTATAATAGTTGCACTAAAGTTACACACATTTAAAATTGTGCAACATCAACAGATTATACTCCAAATAATTATGACAATTTAGCTTCCAACCAACACTGGGTGTTTGTTTTAAATTTTTATTATCACTGGGTATTATATAAATCTTTAAATATTTGCTAATATGGTAGGTGAAACACATGTTATCATTATTGTTTACATTTGTATTTCTTTAGTTACAGGAGACATTGATCATGTTTTACCATTTTTATGGAGCTTGTATATTTCTTCCCTGGACTTTGTATCTATTTCCTTTCCTCATTAATCTAATAAGGTTTTGTTGTTGTTCTAATTGATTTCTAGAGGCTTTTTACAAATTCATAAAATCAGCCTTTATATATTAGATGTTAATTATTTGGTATGTAATGATTCATAATTTTTAAATCTTAAATGTGCTTTATAATTTTGATTAAATTTTTAAAGTCTTCTTTTTAATTTTTTTTACCTGGAAGTATACTTTATTAGATTTTAATATGATAAACCCTGATTAGTTTTTGTCTTTATTTCTCTTTTATCCTATTTCCAACCTTTCACAGTAGTTTGTTATATAGAATTTAAGCAAATTATTATTGTAAATTTTATTTTTATCCCAAGTTACTTTGTAATATTTTGTTTCAAAAAATTTGACAATAATTAACTTTGTATGTTTAGTTGGTTTTTACTTGAGTTCACTTTTTCCATACCCTATTTGAATTATTCTAGAGTACTTTTTTTTTTCTTGCAGGATCTTAGTTCCCTGACCAGGGATTGAACCTAGGCAGTGACAGCTTGGAGTCCTAACCACTGGACTACCAGGGAATTCGCAGGACTATGTTATTTTGAGTAACATCTTAATCAGTCAGGACATTGTCCTAGAAGGGTAGTGAAGGGAATACTTCATGAATCTTCCTTTGAGAATGACTTTAAGCTGCCCTTGCATACAGAAAAAATATGAATGGGTATAAAATCATTAGTTCACATTTTCCCACTTCTAAATTATGTGTACATCAGTTTACTCCCATCTGCCATTTACTGTTCCTAATGACATGTTGGAACGTTTTCACTTGTAAGTAATCTGTACTTTTCTGTCTGGAAATTTATGGATTGCCCCTTTCCCCACCTTATCATTGTATCTCATACATTTTACTGTGATATTTAGGTGTTCCATTTCCTTCATGTACCTAGACTTAATGAAAACTATTTTTGTTGCAATATTTATTTATTTATAAAAGGTAAGATTTAGCTAATTTACACTGCTACTGCACTTCCTTTGTCCTTAAATTTCTATCATCTATCTATCTATTATCTGTCATCTATCTGAACATTTCTTACTTTCGCAGTCTATCTGCTTTAATCATTATCTTGCCAACCTTCTATCTAAGGTAAAGACATTAGTGTACTGTGCTGAATGTTTTCTGTTTGCTCTCCAGATCTAGTCTTCTTTCTTCCCTACTCTATGTGTCCCTTATTGACCATATCAATGAGCTTCCTTGATCTCCGGCATCATCTTGGGTTTGGCCACTGGAGATTGGAGGATAGCGAGAGAGGGAGTTTCGAGTATTTGTTTTCCCACCTGCCTCCCTGCTGGGTCATCCACAGCTTGGCTGCCTCACTCTACAAAAAGCCACAGCTTTCCGTACAGCTGTTCACCCCCTGGTTTCAGCCACGACTCCTTCCCCTGCCCCTGCAGTCCTAAGAGTGGTAATTTCTCCCTAATATTTCCAAACCTAGGATTTGGCACCATTCATTGCTGGGTTTAAGCTTGCTCATACGTTTATGGAAACTACTTCTCAGTCACAAAGGTTGGGTGCCATCTGTTTTCTTTTTGGATGAAAGCCCCTGTTCTTTCCTCTACCTTTCTTCAAACTTTTCATCTACCACTTCCCAACAGCTATAATTCTACCTTCAAAATGTTTATGTGACCAGAATTAAGTCTCTGTGTTTGCCTATTTGTTGATTCTCGAAGCTGAAAACCAATCAACAGCGTTCACATTGTTATAGCTGTGTACATATGATTCAATGCAGAGTCTGTAGTTTGGTCAGGTGGCATTTCCTTTTCTTTATGCCCATTGCCATCAAATGGTATTAAATACCATTAATTTTAAGATTTCTATTATTTATGTACCACTAAAAAAGGAAAAAACCCTCTGCCAATTAAATTATGACCTGCCATCAATTGTAAGATGTATCTTGATTTCAAGGAAAAATTGTTCATCTTATAATTGATGAAATACAGTGGTCAACTCTTCCCTTGCCCTCTTGACTTGTTCTTGAGCAGTTCTCAGCCTGGAGTCACAATCCATTTCACAGCCTGCATTATTTTTCTCATTCACCAACCACATGTCTTCCAACTGCAGAGGAGTCATTTCAAAGTTGTATGGTATAGTATTTAAGAGTACAGACTCTGGTGCTAGATGACCTGAATTTGAAACCTGGAACCACTTTCTACTATCTGTGAGGTCATGGAAAGTTACTTAACCTCTCTGTGCTTCAGTTTCTTCATCTAATAATTAGAAATAATAATAGTGCCTAACTCAATGGTTTATTTTGAGGATTAAAAGGTGTAATGCACCTGAAGTACCCAGAACATGTGAAGTACCTGTCACACTGTGACTGTCCTTGTTAAATATAATGAAATTGCTCTGTGAGTGGTCTCCTTTAAATGCCCCTTACTGCTTGGGTCTCAAAGTAGCATCCCCAGTCCTCCTCCAAGTGGTAGAAGGGTACACAACAGGGCATTACTGTTCCCCAATTAAATATCTTCACCAGTCTTTTCTTTCTCTCTGCAACTTGTCCCCTCTTTAAATATACAATGAGCTCAAGAGTTGTGGAACTGAGTCCTACAATTTCCTTAGAAAAGTTGCATATATGGATTTGTCACATGTTGACTTTGTATCTGATATCTTTTTTAGAACCTCAGTCAAAACTAAGACGGGAAGAGTCCAACTCTAACCACCTGTTACAACTATGTAATATACTCCTTGGATCTGTCTTTCTTGACATTTTGTTTATTATATCCATTTCATTTTTCTACTTGATTCTTAAATAATTTCTCACACATGTCTCCTACTTTTTAAATTCAGTTATTTTTCTGCAGTATTCAATCTGTCACTTACTGCCTTCATTGTACATTTTTGAATTATAATTTTTCTATTAGCTATTTGCTATACCTCTGTGATTGCTTTTACTTTTTTTTATACAGCAGGTTCTTATTAGTTATCTATTTTATACACATCAGTGTATACATGTCAATCCCTATCTCCCAATTCATCCCACCACCGCCACCGCCCCCCCCCCCCCTTTCCCCCCTTGGTGTCCATACGTTTGTTCTCTACATCTATGTATCTATTCCTACCTTGCAAACTGGTTCATCTGTACTATTTTTCTAGATTCCACATATATGCATTAATATCTGATTTTTATTTTTCTCTTTCTGACTTACTTCACTCTGTATGACAGTCTCTAGATCCATCCACATCTCTACAAATGACCCAGTTTCGTTCCTTTTTATGGCTGAGTAATATTCCATTGTATATATGTACCACAACTTCTTTATCCATTTGTCTGTCGATGGGCATTGAGGTTGCTCCCACGACCTGGCTATTGTAAATAGCGCTGCAGTGAACATTGGGGTGCATGTGTCTTTTTGAATTACGGTTTTCTCTGGATATATGCCCAGTAGTGGGATTACTGGATCATATGTAATTCTATTTTCAGTTTTTTAAGGAACCTCCATACTGTTCTCCATAGTGGCTGTATCGATTTACATTCCCACCAACAGTGCAAGAGGGTTCCCTTTTCTCCACACCCTCTCCAGCATTTGTTTGTAGATTTTCTAATGATGCCCATCCTAATCGGTGTGAGGTGATAGCTCATTGTAGTTTTGATTTGCATTTCTCTAACAATTAGTGATGTTGAGCAGCTTTTCATGTGCCTCTTGGCCATCTGTATGTCTTCTTTGGAGAAATGTCTATTTAGGTCTTCTGCCCATTTTTTTTTTTTAACATCTTTATTGGAGTATAATTGCTTTACAATGGTGTGTTAGTTTCTGCTTTATAACGAAGTGAATCATTTATACATATACATATATCCCCATATCTCCTCCTTCTTGAGTGTCCCTCCCACCCTCCCTATCCCACCTCTCTAGGTGGTCACAAAGCACCGAGCTGATCTCCCTGTGCTATGTGGCTGCTTCCCACTAGCTATCTATTGATTTTTTAATGGTTGCTTTAAATCCTCGAAGTTTCACAGTGTACTTTATTTTCTTTTTTTAAATTTTATTTATTTATTTATTTATATTTTAATTTTTTGGCTGCATTGGTTCTTCGTTGCTACACATGAGCTTTCTCTAGTTGTGGCGAGCGGGGGCTTCTCTTGTTGCAGAGCACGGGCTCTAGGTGTGCAGGCTTCAGTAGTTGTGGCACGCATGCTCAGTAGTTGTGGCTCGCGGGCTCTAGAGCGCAGGCTCAGTAGTTGTGGCTCATGGGCTTAGTTGCTCTGCGGCATGTGGGATCTTCCTGGACCAGGGATCGAACCTGTGTCCCCTGCATTGGCAGGTGGATTCTTAACCACTGTGCCACCAGGGAAGTCCCTCGTGGTGTACTTTAATATTGTACCATTTCACGTAAGATGTAAAAACTTTGAGCTATATTGATCCATTTACCAACCTCCCCTTCCTCCATGCTGAAAGTGTCATATGTATTACATTTATGTATGGTATAAACATCACAGTTCACTGTCTATCATTAGTCTGAAGAGCTTCCTTTAGCATTGTAAGTGCACTGTAGAACTATACTAACAAGTTATGGTCATAATTTCCAAATGAATCTAAGTTAACTCTCAGATTAGTCAAGGCATACCTTTCCTGTCATTATAATATCAGCAAACACAGAAAAATTACCACAGTATCTAGCAGTTCACAATTAGAGGCTATTCCAAGAAATGCCCACCAATAAAAGAATGACTACAAAGAATCATTTGGAATCCTCAGAAATGAATATTTTCAGTGAGATGAGAATTGTTATATGTTTCCTTCTTATATATATATTCCCTCGTCATTCCAGTGATAATTTTTCAGTGATAAAGGGAGGATGGTGCATTTGTGGCCTTGGGTCCCCATCTTTCATAAGAAGAAATTTTGCTCAAATTCATTTAGGGAAATGCTTAAATACACTTTTTCTGCTAATATTCAGAGTATTGTGCTTGAGTAGATGAAACAGTCTTTAAAATATCTTTAAGTTTTAAAGGCATTTGAAGTGTTCATCACATGCCTTCATCTATTTGTATGTATATATGTGGCTTAAAACTACAATTCATTATTACTTCCATGGTTCTGTGGATTGATTCAGCTTAGCTATGTGGCTGTTGCTTGGATTCTCTCAGGCAGTTGCAGTCTGATGGCATCTGGGCTAGAGTCATTTGAAAGTTTGACCGAACTGGGTAACTAACATGGTTTATTCACAGGTGAGCTCATTCAAGGCTGTCCCACCAGAGTGATACCCACGTGTTGCACTTTTCACACAGAATGAGCTAGGGCTAGGTTCCCAGAAGGAATGTTCCAAGAGCAGGTATCTCAAGAAACAGGAAGCAGCCAGGTGGGTTAAAGGATAAGCTTGAAAGTGGCACAACATCATTTCTGCCATATCCTATTGGTCAAACAGTCCATGTGCTTTCATCTTTTGAGTAAAGTCATCTTTTGAACTTTGTGTAAACATTCATTCATTCATATGTGTATATATTCAATATGTACATATATAATTCATATATATGTGATCCATACATATATATCAATCAAAGTAATGATTCTCCCTTTCCCTATTAATCAAACTAGTTTTACTTATTTTTTGTCAGTCCTATTTTTTCTTGGGTTAACAACACTGTTGTTGAAAGTAATAAAATCACATTTGCTTTACTATAATTCAGATTTTCTCCATTAGGCTAACCTTTACCCATCTTAATTTGTTCTATGAATTTGAGATTAAATGTAAATTAGTGCTTTTGCCTAACTTCCCAAATCATTTTTTGGAATGACTGGGGAGACTTACATGGTATCAGCAGACCTCTTAATTGAATGTCAAGGAAGGCAATTCCTATTGGCAGGGGGACCTCCAGCTTCACTGAGAAGCGCTCAATTAGATGGAAAACAGATGCTTATTTTTGTCTTATAAACCTCAGTGCAGGTTAGTGGTAATTACTTCGAAGAGCAGGATAACAATTTATGTAATCAGCAGGACCCTATAATTACTAATGCATAATTTCTAAACAGCGTTTAGCAAAATGAGGCCCATACATACACTTTGTAATGAAAAAAATGTGTTTGACACCACACTAAATTAAATTTTAAATTTGCATATTTTCTTCTAGGAAACACATGAGCTTCATCTGCTTTATTTAGCTTCACTAACCCCTGTCTACTTTTAGCTCTTTTATAGGATCATGGAAATGCTGAATCACAATGATGGCTGAATGGCAGTGTAAGAACCAGTAGTGTAGAAAGACTTCCTTCTCTGTTTTCTAGGGTAATATAACACCAGTCTAAGAGATGATTTGGAATGTTACATTTAGGCAACTTGTTTCCACTGTGAGATTAATATGATGGTCATAGAATCACTTAATTTAGACTATAAGTGCCAGCAGAGAACTTAAAAATTATCTGTACTTATCTCTTCATTACAGACGGAAAAACTGAGGTCCAGTAAAATATGACTTGTGCAACAGCAAGCAGTTGGCAGTAGGAGTAAGAAAGTATTCACTCAGTTAGTCCCAGGTCTGTGTAAAATCCATTTCATTAGCCTATTTGGGCCATATAGAGTTTTTGTTAGACAATAACACATACTACATTAGCCCCAGGGATACTGGACATTTCTGTAGTAAGTATTTTGAAATTTACATGTACATATGCCTTGCTAGCAGGTGTTTAATAATAGTAGGTCGAAGTAGTAGTAATAGTAGGTATAGCATCTCCTGAAGATAATTTAAGTTCTACATATTAAGAAAATTGAGCACTAGTTATTGACATTTTCTTTGTGAAAGACCATTGATGAAATTGTACACCTTGATGAATTCTTACCTACAGTTCCTGAGGTCACGTCAAGAGGATTACCAGCCTCTTCTTCAAAGCTCTGGACCTGAGACACCAAAATGCATCAGTCTCATTAGAAATGCTTTCATAATAAATTCACTTCATTTATTTAATCAACATATAATGAATACCTACTGGCTACTGCCAAGAGGATTAAACATGATTTCTGAACTCAGAGAGCTAACAGTCTGCGGCAGGCAGGTGGTATGTACAAGGCACTCATAACAAAGATTCAAAGAACTAAGGGAGTTAAGAAGAGGGAAAGGGAAAGATCACTTCTGGGTGGAAGGAATAGAGGCCCTGCCTGGAAAATGTGGCATTTGAACTAAACTTAAATAATATTATTGCTATTAACCTAGAAATATTTTTTTTGTTCCTAAAGAGCTTTAACTATATTTGGAGCAAGCAAGTTATTTCCCATATTTAGTTTTAGCTCTCTAAGGGATTTATTTACAACTTGGTAAATTTGTGGAAAGCAATTCAGGAAATTTCATAACTCAGTTGCTATATAAAGCTTAGAAAGCTCAAAGAAAATTTGATTTTCAAATTGAGAGAGTAGAATTTATTTTAAAAATTCTTCTAAGAAATTAATGAATATTACCCTATTAATGAGAATAAAATTATTATTAAAACAAAATAATAATTATTTCTTTAAAAATAATAACAGCTTTCTATAGAAACTTGATAAATATAAAAAGTTAAAGAAGGTAAGAAAATGGTTACTGTTATTATTTTGGAGTAGGTCTTTGCAGGTTTTCTTTTAATACATTAATTCTGGATATAGTAACGTAGTCAAATTTTCACTCAAAATTTGGAGGGACCTTTTTTCCCCACATCATAAAATTTCTTTGAAAATACCATCTTCAATGAGTGCACAATAGGCCATATTCTGAAGGTACATTAATTTACTTAATGATTCTCCTAATGTTGGAAAGTTTTCTAAATTTTGCGAATAGAAATGATGCTGAGATGAGTATCTTTGTACATAAATCTATTTCTACATGTCATATTATTTATTTGGGATTCATGTCTGAATACTGAAGGCTGAGTCAAAGGATGAAAACATTTTAAACACTGTGGTACATATGGCCAAAAATTACCTTTAACCCAGGAATAAACAGAGGACTATGAGGATATATAGCTCAGCAATGTAAGAAGAAATATTTATTCCCTCTTTTTAATCCTTCATCTCTCTTTTCACAGAAGGTACTTTATACTTGTAATTGATTAGACATACTTCTTAACATTATTTTTATTGGTTTTGTAACTCAAACCAGTGTGCACCATATAAATTTTTCAGTATAATAAGTAAATTTTTTCTCTGTGACCATTATCCTGGAGAAAAATCCACTTAGTGCAATGTAAAGTACCTATTCGTCTATTAAAAAAAAGAACAAAAACAAAAAATTCCCAATAATGTAAAATGGAAACCAGGTGTATTCCTGGGTTATTCCACCTGGGCCAAACTTATTAATAATAAAAAAAAAAAAGAAATAATTATAACGTTTGAAACACTTCTCACCTAAACAAGATGCTGACTGGCATTGTTTAATAATATGGGCAACATTCTTACACAGGAGTTCCAGAGAGCAGGATCCTTGTATGTAAGCGAGAGGGAAGGTTAAAGATGTTATATTGTAGATACAAAGAAGCATCCTAAGAGAGTCTACAATTATAGAAGTTTCATAAGTATTAAATTCTCATAATATATTTGGGAATTAAAAAAAGAAAGGAACAGACTCAGTTTAACTCAGTAAAATTAAACACAAAAATGTTGATTTTTGCATTAAAAATCTATGTACAACTTGGTTGGAATCATAATTTTGAGAAGTGAGCCAAATATTACCATATTCAGCCTTTAGTAGGACTTTAGGGAAAGCATCATAGAGTGATCTGGAGGCAGAATTTGGCCAATCAGAGTTGAAATTCTGATAGGTAGATATTTAAGTACATTGGCTTATGTTTTAACTGCCATGAAAATCTGCCAATTTCACACATCGTTTTCATTTCTTATATTTTAAAATTTGCCATTAAAAAATGACTATTAAATCTGGCATTAGCTCCTGTTTAAGCTACAACCTACCCAAGTTTCATTTACTCATACATTGGTATTGAGTGAAAGAAATATTTTTCTCCCAGTCTGTGTGATGAAGATTTAATATTTTAAATATACATTTTTAAGAAAACAAAATTCGGGACTTCCCTGGTGGTGCAGTGGTTAAGAATCTGCCTGCCAATTCTGGGGAAATGGGTTCGAGATCTCGTCTGGGAAGATCCCACATGCCACGGAGCAACTAAGCCCGTGCGCCGCAACTACTGAGCCTGTGCTCTAGAGCCCGCGAGCCACAACTACTGAGGCCCCCGCGCCTAGAACCCGTGCTCCGCAACAAGAGAAGCCACCACAATGAGAAGCCCATGCCCACAATGAAGAGCAGCCCCCACTCGCTGCAACTAGAGAAAGCCCGTGCGCAGCAACAAAAACGCAATGCAGCCAAAAATAAATACATAAGTAAATAAATTTATTTAAAAAAAAGAAAACAAAATTCAAATAGTGAGTTTTTAAATATCATTTTGAAGGCTCTCTCTGCCTTATATATACATATAGCCTTTTACACAAATTTGGGCAAATATTAAAGAAACACCACAAACAAAGTTGGCTTCAAAGTTCAACAGAATATTTTGTTTTTATATGGAAGCCACTCACAGACTAAATTAATATTATCAAATACTTCTAATATTAATTTACTCGTTTATGAATATTTACCAAGTTCCCACTATGTGCCACAAAACGTGAGGTTTTTATTTTTATTTATTTATTTATTTATTTTAACATCTTTATTGAAGTATAATTGCCTTACAATGGTGTGTTAGCTTCTGCTTTATAACAAAGTGAATCAGTTATACATATACAATATGTTCCCATTTCTCTTCCCTCTTGCATCTCCCTCCCTCCCACCCTCCCCATCCCATCCCTCTAGGTGGTCACAAAGCACCGAGCTGATCTCCCTGTGCTATGCGGCTGCTTCCCACTAGTTATCTATTTTACATTTGGTAGTGTATATATGTCCATGACACTCTCTTACCCTGTCACATCTCACCCCACCCCCTCCCCATATCCTCAAGTCCATTCTCTAGTAGGTCTGTGTCTTTATTCCCGTCTTGCCACTAGGTTCTTCATGGCCTTTTTTTTTTTTTTTTTCCCCTTAGATTCCGTATATATGTGTTAGCATACTGTATTTGTTTTTCTCTTTCTGACTTACTTCACTCTGTATGACAGACTCTAACTCCATCCACCTCATTACAAATACCTCCATTTCATTTCTTTTTATGGCTGAGTAATATTCCATTGTATATATGTGCCACATCTTCTTTATCCATTCATCTGTCGATGGACATTTAGATTGCTTCCATGTCCTGGCTATTGTAAATAGAGCTGCAATGAACATTTTGGTACATGACTCTTTTTGACCTATGGTTTTCTCAGGGTATATGCCCAGTAGTGGGATTGCTGGGTCGTATGGTAGTTCTATTTGTAGTTTTTTAAGGAACCTCCATACTGTTCTCCACAGTGGCTGTATCAATTTACATTCCCACCAACAGTGCAAGAGTGTTCCCTTTCCTCCACACCCTCTCCAGCATTTATTGTTTCTAGATTTTTTGATGATGGCCATTCTGACCGGTGTGAGATGATATCTCATTGTAGTTTTGATTTGCATTTCTCTAATGATTAATGATGTTGAGCATTCTTTCATGTGTCTGTAGGCCATCTGTATATCTTCTTTGGAGAAATGTCTATTTAGGTCTTCGGCCCATTTTTGGATTGGGTTGTTCGTTTTTTTGTTATTGAGCTGCATGAGCTGCTTGTAAATCTTGGAGATTAATCCTTTGTCAGTTGCTTCATTTGCAAATATTTTCTCCCATTCTGATGGTTGTCTTTTGGTCTTGTTTATGGTTTCCTTTGCTGTGCAAAAGCTTTTAAGTTTCATTAGGTCCCATTTGTTTATTTGTGTTCTTATTTCCATTTCTCTGGGAGCTGGGTCAAAAAGAATCTTGCTGTGATGTATGTCATAGAGTGTTCTGCCTATGTTTTCCTCTAAGAGTTTGATAGTGTCTGCCCTTACACTTAGGTCTTTAATCCATTTTGAGTTTATTTTTGTGCATGGTGTCAGGGAGTGTTCTATTTTCATACTTTTACATGTACCTGTCCAATTTTCCCAGCACCACTTATTGAAGAGGCTGTCTTTTCTCCACTGTATATGCTTGCCTCCTTTATCAAAAATAAGGTGCCCATATGTGTGTGGGTTTATCTCTGGGCTTTCTATCCTGTTCCATTGATCTATATTTCTGTTTTTGTGCCAGTACCAAACTGTCTTGATTACTGAAGCTTTGTAATATAGTCTGAAGTCAGGGAGCCTGATTCCCCCAGCTCCATTTTTCATTCTCAAGATTGCTTTGGCTATTCGGGGTCTTTTGTGTTTCCATACAAATTGTGAAATTTTTTGTTCTAGTTCTGTGAAAAATGCCAGTGGTAGTTTGATAGGGATTGCATTGAATCTGTAGATTGCTTTGGGTAGTAGAGTCATTTTCACAATGTTGATTCTTCCAATCCAGGAACATGGTATATCTCTCCATCTATTTGTATCATCTTTAATTTCTTTCATCAGTGTCTTATAATTTTCTGCATACAGGTCTTTTGTCTCCTTAGGTAGGTTTATTCCTAGATATTTTATTCTTTTTGTTGCAATGGTAAATGGGAGTGTTTTCTTAATTTCACTTTCAGATTTTTCGTCATTAGTGTATAGAAATGCAAGAGATTTCTGTGCATTAATTTTGTATCCTGCTACTTTACCAAATTCATTGATTAGCTCTAGGAGTTTTCTGGTAGCATCTTTAGGATTCTCTATGTATAGTATCATGTCATCTGCAAATAGTGACAGCTTTACTTCTTCTTTTCCGATTTGGATTCCTTTTATTTCTTTGTCTTCTCTGATTGCTGTGGCTAACACTTCCAAAACTATGTTGAATAATAGTGGTGAGAGTGGGCAACCTTGTCTTGTTCCTGATCTTAGTGGAAATGGTTTCAGTTTTTCACCATTGAGGACAATGTTGGCTGTGGGTTTGTCATATATGGCCTTTATTATGTTGAGGAAAGTTCCCTCTATGCCTACTTTCTGCAGGGCTTTTATCATAAATGGGTGTTGAATTTTGTCGAAAGCTTTCTCTGCATCTATTGAGATGATCATATGGTTTTTCTCCTTCAGTTTGTTAATATGATGTATCACATTGATTGATTTGCGTATATTGAAGAATCCTTGCATTCCTGGGATAAACCCCACTTGATCATGGTGTATGATCCTTTTAATGTGCTGTTGGATTCTGTTTGCTAGTATTTTGTTGAGGATTTTTGCATCTATGTTCATCAGTGATATTGGCCTGTAGTTTTCTTTCTTTGTGACATCTTTGTCTGGTTTTGGTATCAGGGTGATGGTGGCCTCGTAGAATGAGTTTGGGAGTGTTCCTCCCTCTGCAATATTTTGGAAGAGTTTGAGAAGGATAGGTGTTAGCTCTTCTCTAAATGTTTGATAGAATTCACCTGTGAAGCCATCTGGTCCTGGGCTTTTGTTTGTTGGAAGGTTTTTAATCACAGTTTCAATTTCAGTGCTTGTGATTGGTCTGTTCATATTTTCTATTTCTTCCTGGTTCAGTCTCGGCAGTTTGTGCATTTCTAAGAATCTGTCCATTTCTTCCAGGTTGTCCATTTTATTGGCATAGAGTTGCTTGTAGTAATCTCTCATGATCTTTTGTATTTCTGCAGTGTCAGTGGTTACTTCTCCTTTTTCATTTCTAATTCTATTGATCTGAGTCTTCTCCCTTTTTCTCTTGATGAGTCTGGCTAATGGTTTATCAATTTTGTTTATCTTCTCAAAGAACCAGCTTTTAGTTTCATTGATTTTTGCTATTGTTTCCTTCATTTCTTTTTCATTTATTTCTGACCTGATCTTTATAATTTCTTTCCTTCTGCTGGCTTTGGGGTTTTTTTGTTCTTCTTTCTCTAATTGCTTTAGGTGCAAGGTTAGGTTGTTTATTCGAGATGTTTCCTGTTTCTTGAGGTAGGCTTGTATTGCTATAAACTTCCCTCTTAGCACTGCTTTTGCTGCGTCCCATAGGTTTTGGGTCGTCGTATCTCCATTGTCATTTGTTTCTAGGTATTTTTTGATTTCCCCTTTGATTTCTTCAGTGATCACTTCGTTATTAAGTAATGTATTGTGTAGCCTCCATGTGTTTGTATTTTTTACAGATCTTTTCCTGTAATTGATATCTAGTCTCATAGCGTTGTGGTCGGAAAAGATACTTGATACGATTTCAATTTTCTTAAATTTACCAAGGCTTGATTTGTGACCCAAGATATGATCTATCCTGGAGAATGTTCCATGAGCACTTGAGAAAAATGTGTATTCTGTTGTTTTTGGATGGAATGTCCTATAAATATCAATTAAGTCCATCTTGTTTAATGTATCATTTAAAGCTTGTGTTTCCTTATTTATTTTCATTTTGGATGATCTGTCCATTAGTGAGAGTGGGGTGTTAAAGTCCCCTACTATGATTGTGTTGCTGTCGATTTCCCCTTTTATGGCTGTTAGTATTTGCCTTATGTATTGAGGTGCTCCTATGTTGGGTGCATAAATATTTACAATTGTTATACCTTCCTCTTGTATCGATCCCTTGATCATTATATAGTGTCCTTCTTTGTCTCTTGTAATAGTCTTTATTTTAAAGTCTATTTTGTCTGATATGAGAATTGCTACTCCAGCTTTCTTTTGATTTCCATTTGCATGGAATATCTTTTTCCATCCCCTCACTTTCAGTCTATATGTGTCTCTAGGTCTGAAGTGGGTGTCTTGTAGACAGCATATATATGGGTCTTGTTTTTGTATCCATTCAGCCAGCCTGTGTCTTTTGGTGGGAGCATTTAATCCATTTACATTCAAGGTAATTATCGATATGTATGTTCCTATTCCCATTTTCTTAAATGTTTTGGGTTTGTTATTGTAGGTGTTTTCCTTCTCTTGTGTTTCTTGCCTAGAGAAGTTCCTTTAGCATTTGTTGTAAAGCTGGTTTGGTGGTGCTGAACTCTCTCAGCTTTTGCTTGTCTGTAAAGGTTTTAATTTCTCCATCGAATCTGAATGAGATCCTTGCTGGGTAGTGTAATCTTGGTTGCAGGTTTTTCTCCTTCATCACTTTAAGTATATCCTGCCACTCCCTTCTGGCTTGCAGTTTCTGCTGAAAGATCAGATGTTAACCTTATGGGGATTCCCTTGTGTGTTATTTGTTTTTTTTCCCTTGCTGCCTTTAATATGTTTTCCTTATATTTAATTTTTGACAGTTTGATTAATATGTGTCTTGGTGTGTTTCTCCTTGGGTTTATCCTGTATGGGACTCTCTGTGCTTCCTGAACTTGATTAACTATTTCCTTTCCCATATTAGGGAAGTTTTCAACTATAATCTCTTCAAATATCTTCTCAGTCCCTTTCTTTTTCTCTTCTTCTTCTGGGACCCCTATAATTCGAATGTTGGCGCGTTTAATGTTGTCCCAGAGGTCTCTGAGACTGTCCTCAGTTCTTTTCATTCTTTTTTCTTTATCCTGCTCTGCAGTAGTTATTTCCACCATTTTATCTTCCAGGTCACTTATCCTTTCTTCTGCCTCAGTTATTCTGCTATTGATCCCATCTAGAGTATTTTTAATTTCATTTATTGTGGTTTTCATCATTGCTTGGTTCCTCTTTAGTTCTTCTACGTCCTTGTTAAATGTTTCTTGCATTTTGTCTATTCTATTTCCAAGATTTTGGATCATCCTTACTATCATTATTCTGAATTCTTTTTCAGGTAGACTACCTATTTCCTCTTCATTTGTTAAGTCTGGTATGTTCTGACCCTGCTCCTTCATCTGCTGTGTGTTTTTCTGTCGTCTCATTTTGCTTATCTTACTGTGTTTGGGGTCTCCTTTTCACAGGCTGCAGGTTCGTAGTTCCTGTTGTTTTTGGTATCTGTCCCCAGTGGCTAAGGTTGGTACAGTGGGTTGTGTAGGCTTCCTGGTGGAGGGAACTAGTGCCTGAGCTCTGGTGGATGAGGTTGGATCTTGTCTTTCTGGTGGGCACGTCCACGTCTGGTGGTGTATTTTGGGGTGTCTGTGGCCTTATTATGATTTTAGGCAGCCTCTCTGCTAATGGATGGGGCTGTGTTCCTGTCTTGCTAGTTGTTTGGCATAGGGTGTCCAGCACTGTAGCTTGCTGGTCGTTGAGTGAAGCTGGGTCTTGATGTTGAGATGGAGATCTCTGAGAGATTTTTGCCGTTTGGTATTACGTGGAGCTGGGAGGTCTCTTGTGGACCAGTGTCCTGAAGTTGGCTCTCCCACCTCAGAGGCACGGCCCTGATGCCTGGCTGGAGCACCAAGAGCCTTTCGTCCACACGGCTCAGAGTAAAAGGGAGAAAAAATAGAAAGAAAGAAAGAAAGAAAGAAAGAGGCTATAATATAGTGAAGTAAAATAAAGCTATTGTAAAGCAAAGCTATACAGACAAAATCGCACCCAGAAGCATTTACATATACACTCACAAATAAAAGGAAGAGGGGAAAAATTAATATATCCTGCTCCCAAAGTCCACCTCCTCAATTTGGGATGATTCGTTGTCTATTCAGGTATTCACCAGATGCAGGCACATCAAGTTGTTTGTGGAGTTTTAATCCGCTGCTTCTAAGGCTGCTGGGAGAGATTTCCCCTTATCTTCCCTGTTCGCACAGCTCCTGGGGTTCAGCTTTGGATTTGGACCCGCCTCTGCGTGTAGGTGGCCTGAGGGCGTCTATTCCCCGCACAGACAGGACGGGGTTAAAGGGGCAGCTGCTTCGGGGGCTCTGGCTCACTCAGGCCGCGGGGAGGGAGGTGTACAGAGGAGGCGGGGTGAGCCTGCGGCGGCCGAGGCCGGCGTGACGTTGCAGCAGCCTGAGGCGGGCAGTGCGTTCTCCCGGGGAACTTGTCCCCGGATCACGGGACCCTGGCAGTGGCGGGCTGCACAGGCTCCCGGGAGGGGCGATGTGGAGAGTGACCTGTGCTCACACACAGGCTTTTTGGAGGCGGCAGCAGCAGCCCCAGCGTCTCACGCCCGTCTCTGGGGTCCGTGCTGATCGCCGTGGCTCGCGCCTTTCTCTGGAGTTCGTTTAGGCGGCACTCTGAATCCCCTCTCCTTGCGCTCAGCGAAACAAAGAGGCAAGAAAAAGTCTCTTGCCTCTTCGGCAGCTGCAGACCTTTTCCCGGTCTCCCTCCCAGCCAGCTGTGGTGCGCTAACCCCTTCAGGCTGTGTTCACGCTGCCAGCCCCAGTCCTCTCCCTGCGATCCAACCGAAGCCCGAGCCTCAGCTCCCAGCCCCGCCCGCCGAGCAGACAAGCCTCTCGGGCTGGTGAGTGCTGCTCGGCGCCGAGCCTCTGTGCGGGAGTCTCTCCGTTTTTTTCCTCTGCGCCCCTGTTGCTGTGGGGTCTGCGGTGATCGCCGCGGCTCGCGCCCTTCTCTGGAGTTCGTTTAGGCGGCGCTCTGAATCCCCTCTCCTTGCGCGCCGCGAAACAAAGAGGCAAGAAAAAGTCTCTTGCCTCTTCGGCAGCTGCAGACTTTTTCCCGGTCTCCCTCCCAGCCAGCTGTTGTGCGCTAATCCCTTCAGGCTGTGTTCACGCTGCCAGCCTCAGTCCTCTCCCTGCGATCCGACCTAAGCCGAGCCTCAGCTCCCAGCCCCGCCCGCCCCGGCGGGTGAGCAGACAAGCCTCTTGGGCTGCTGAGTGCTGCTCGGCGCCGATCCTCTGTGCGGGAATCTCTCCGTTTTTCCCTCTGCGCCCCTGTTGCTGTGGGATCCGCGCTGGTAGCTGCGGCTCGCGCCCGTCTCTGAAGTTCGTTTAGGCAGCACTCTGTATCCCCTCTCCTCGCGCACCAGGAAACAAAGAGGGAAGAAAAAGTCTCTTGCCTCTTCGGCAGCTGCAGACTTTTTCCCGGACTCCCTCTCGGCTAGCTGTGGTGCACTAACCCCTTCAGGCTGTGTTCACGCCGCCAACCCCAGTCCTCTCCCTGCGATCCGACCGAAGCCCGAGCCTCAGCTCCCAGCCCCGCCCGCCCCGGCGGATGAGCAGACAAGCCTCTCGGGCTGGAGAGTGCTGCTCGGCGCCGAGCCTCTGTGCGGGAATCTCTCTTCTTTGCCCTCCGCACCCCTGTGGCTGCGCTCTCCTCCGTGGCTCCGAAGCTTCCCCCCTCTGCCACCCGCAGTCTCCGCCCGCTAAGGGGCTTCCTAGTGCGTGGAAATCTTTCCTCCTTCACGGCTCCCTCCCACTAGTGCAGGTGCCGTCCCTATTCTTTTGTCTCTGTTATTTCTTTTTTCTTTTGCCCTACCCAAGTACGGGGGGAGTTTCTTGCCTTTTTGGAGGTCGGACGTTTTCTGCCAGCGTTCAGTGGGTGTTCTGTAGGAGCAGTTCCACGTGTAGATGTATTTCTACTGTATCTGTGGGAAGGAAGGTGATCTCCGCGTCTTACTCTTCCGCCATCTTCCCGAGGCCCCCCCTATTTTTATTTTATTTTTATTTTTGGTGTCTGAGTGTGTTCTCCCTTACCACACCTATATATACTAATACGTATTGCTTTTCCTTGAATAATTGTCATATAAGAGTATTTGAAAGTTTGCCATGCAAGGACTAACATTCTCTTCTTAGTTCTTTATGTTGAATATGATGATATTTATCTCTCCCTGTACTCTCACATATAGACGACATACAAGGAACTTTTTTCTCCTCTATGTCAGTATAGTTTGATGCAGAAGAAGCTTAGTAAGGGGACAGTGGAGTCTAATGAGGCTTGTCAACAGGCTGGCGTTTGGTGAAATTTCCTGTTTGGATCCTAGGAGATAGACAGCAGACTGAATAATGACTTGCAGATTGTCTTGATAGTCTTTATAGTAATTTAACTATTAGCTTGGTAATTAAATAATTTTTACAAGATTGAATAAAATAAAATACTCTTTTTTAGTGCCACCTGCGATTGTATTCAAATCACGGCACTTGACCAAAGCTCTGTTTTTTCTCCACTTATAATTTTTATTCATTTTTATGCTACTGTTTTAAAGTCAGATTAATATTTTAAGGTTCTTAATTTCTGACATAAGACATATGCATACAAAAACATATACACATAGATATTAGGATCATTAACAGCTATACATTTTGAGGCAATTTTTATCTCTTTGTGGGATGGGGAGACCTACCAATAGGCATTCTTAGACTTCTTTTAAAGTTATTGTTAAGCTTTAACATCCTAAGATTTCCTTGATTGTCTCAGCCCCCTGGCTGATTAAGAACCCCTTTTCTTACTCCCCAGATATCCAAACTTGTCTCTTTAGTGACATGAAAGTCTATCAGCAGAGCTGTCACTCTCCCTACCATGTTATTGGTTTTTGTGCTCATCCCTGCCACTACACTGTGGTTCCCCTGAGGGCAGAGTCTGTGTCCCAGAGCCTCACATGTAGTGGGCTCACATGTAGAGTGTCTCACATGTAGTGGGCTCACATGTAGAGTGTCTCACCTGTAGAGGGCTCGAAAGAGAGTGGCCTGACCTTGGGATTGGCATATAAATATCCTACCCGACTGCTAAACAATTTACATGAAAAGGGGGAAAAAGCCTTGCTCTTCTATACTTTCTTTGTAATTAAAGAATAAAGAGATGAGTGAAAATGTGTATACATTTTTTTAAAAGACTTTGAAGTACAGTTGGGTGTGCCATCTAAATGACAATGAAAATTAGCATGTGTGAATGAAGGTGGGATGAAGAGGCAAAGAATATGTGTGAAATGGAGGTCAAGCTATGTGAGTATCACTAAATCCCAAAGCAAGCAAACAAATAAAATGCTATCAAACCCAAGTCCCTACTTTTTTTGTCCAAGGCCCTGCATTAGGTGTTGCAGGGGAAATATTCCCAAGACATATTCCCTTGAGGATAAAATCTAATCCTCAAGGAGCTGACAGTCCAGCGGGGGAGGTGTTATCAACACACACACACAATCATTACTGTAACAAGCTCTCCCTGCCAAGGCTACGAGAATACAGAGGAAGAGTGGTGGGCTAGCTTCACTTAGCGGGAAGTAGTTGAACTGACCCTCAAAGAGGTGAAACATGAAAAGTTAGAGAGTAGATGAAAGTATACTGAGATGCATAATAAAACATTGAGGAAAAGCAAAGTGAAAAATAACCTGTGGATTCAGTTGTGAGCAAAAAAAGGAAAAGAAATGGGAGAAAGCAAAGGCTGGCTTCATACTAGTTTAGTTCTGACTGAAGTAACTAGAATGACCTTAAATGTCCTAGATTAAACAGAAGTTTGGAATGATAAGATGTAATGCTGAAGGGTTGAAAGATAAAGGAGTTAAATGAGGGGTGGAAGGCAAAAGATGCCTTGGTGGGAGTTACTTCCCTTAGAAGTTGAGTACACTGACCTCTTCCATTTCGAAGGAGTCTGGTGCTTTGCCTGCAAGACAAGACAAGCTCTTGAGTTTGTTAGTCTGAAGTGAGTTCTCCTTTTGAGTTCTGTCCTTGACTGACCCCTCAGACACACAGGAAGGCGGAGCCTGCTTGGCCAGCATGGATGAGTGAGGCCACTGCTTGCTCAGAAGAGCTTGGGGAGGATCACAAGGTGTCAAGTCATCACAGGCTTGAAGAGACCAGTGCTCTGCTGAAAGAGACAAATGACTTTGGTCGTGTTTGTTTGTCATGGCAACTCTGCTCCACACCCTGCTTCTGCAGAGACGATGGAAAATTTGTTTCTCATCTTCAATGACTGTGATGCTCCCAGGCTATCATCCCTTCTAGTGTTCTGCTTTGAACCATTCCCAAAAAGTTCACCCATTCTTCTTCGATGCTCCTTGGCTTCACTCACTGAGGTTCTTTGCACACTTTTTCCTTCATCTTCCTCTTCAGCTTTGTTCTGCAGGATGTTGACATCATTCAGCAAAGATGAGAAAGCACTGGCCACATGATCCAATATTTCCAGCTGTTAGAAACGGCCTGAACCATACAAGGAACACACAATTTTTAGTTTCAACGAAACTGCATTCATGTAGTAAAAACTGAAGAGATTTGTTAACACATGTGATTTTCAAGATGGGAAGGACTTTAAGTTTCTGAAACTCAAGTTTTCCTTAGTGTGTGCCATTGATTATTATGGAGGAGATTCCCTTACATAACAAGGTATCACTGTATTATAGGGAAAGAGAATGCCTTTTATATTTAGTTAAATATGCATAACTATATAGATTCATATAGTTTTTATGTGTTAATCTATAAAAACTATAGGCAAGGATGAATCTTGAGATTAATGTCATGTGTTAAAGTAAATGTCAAAGAGTGAGCCCAGCTCTTTCATAGGAAGTGAGCTTGTAGATTCTTCCATAGCTTGAGGCAGTCACCATCCTCATCATCACCTCCATCATATCCATCTATACCCTTCACCTGAGAGTGTGGAAAGATCATGACATATAGAATCAGAAGGCCTGGATCCAAATCCCAGATCAGCCAGTCACTGAAAGTGTGACCACAAAGTAAATGAATTAATAGATTCATGGTACTTAATCCTGTGCCTGGCACATCGTAAATGGGCAGTTTCTTCATCTGGAGAATGAGGTAATAATACCAGTCTTACATATCTCTCACATCTGTTGTGAAAAGCACAATGCTATATAAATATCAGTTAAAATAAATGTGCATGACTCAGGAAGGGAATGTATTGTCTTCAGTCTTCCAAGAGAAGATAGTCATTAATGTGAAAACCCACTTACCTTTGCAAACAAACCAGCTCCTCAACTTGTAAGTCTTTCTGAACCACCTGGCCTCACTCATTCGGGCAATATGCAAGAATTGGCTTAATTAGTATGTGGGAGAGATCTAATGTAGCAAGGGCTATTTTGGGGATGCACTGCCACTTTGAAAAAATTGTATAAAATATTTTTGGTATCTCCAGACAGTAAAACCACAGTAATGGAAACAGAACATTTTGTTTTTATTACACAGCCTTCTCTCAACCCCAGTGATAGCATGAAGGGTTGCATAGCGCATCAACGGCCAAAGGCCCGTTGGTGTGGAAGGATGCTGTCCTCTGTTCTGTTGTTTGCATCATCATAGCAATGCTAAAGACTCCTCCATGAGCAAATCATGGTGCCTACCTGTTTCCTTCACTTGAAAGTGGCAGATATTGACCATTCATAATTCTACTCCAAAAAAATGTGATGGGCGTCTTATGGAGGACTGTGATATTCTGTCAAGACCTAGAGGAACTCTTGGGTTCCAGATGTTTTCAGAAATATTCTGATTACGCTTCCCCCTTAAATTTAGTTGTACGCTCAAGAGCATGATTGAATCATAATTCCACTTTTACGATTGTCTTAGTATCCTTTCTATAGCAGATTTAAAAAAAATATATTTTATTTATTTATGGCTGTGTTGGGTCTTCGTTTCTGTGCTAGGGCTTTCTCTAGTTGTGGCAAGCGGGGGCCACTCTTCATCGCGGCGCGCGGGCCTCTCTTGTTGCGGAGCACAGGCTCCAGACGCGCAGGCTCAGTAATTGTGGCTCACGGGCTCAGCTGCTCCACGGCATGTGGGATCGTCCCAGACCAGGGCTTGAACCCGTGTCCCCTGCATTGGCAGGCAGATTCTCAACCACTGCGCCACCAGGGAAGCCCTATAGCAGAGTTTTATACTTCGACTAATACAAAACCTATCAATTTAATTGGTTCAGGCAATTCAGAGAACATAATAGTGTGAAGTGTTGGATGGGGCGTTTTGTTTGTTTGTTTTGCTTTGAGGTACACTGAACAATGAACCAACTGATTCTCATCCCTTCAAGTTGGAACATTTTGTACTGACTTTGAAGGAGACATACTTTTCCATTCTGTCTATGGGACAACCAACTAATTTTACTATTGCTTGTTTTACATTTGACTTTCTCAGTTTTCTCGAGTTGAAAGTGTACTCTAAGTGTTGAGTGAGAACAGTTACCGTGCTCTATTAGTACAGTTTTAAGTGGTGGAAATAAGAGGGGGCCAGCAGTTACAGGATCAGGGGCCAACTCCTGGTTTCCCTATAATCCATGTGTCAATGTCATCTGTGAAATGTTTACTTCACAGATCTGCTCAATCACTCCTCAAATATTGGTAAGTGTTATTATTCTCCCCAAATAAATAACTGATCAGAGATTTTGCATCTCTGTGGGGCTTGGAGGAGGAGACAACAAAGAATGGTATTAATTTCTTCTAAAGGTAAAGAAACATTACATTGCAACACCTTCAGTTTTGCATACTCTTTTTAAAAAATGTCATTGCTGAGATTTCTGAGACCCATTTCACCCATATGAAAGCAGGGGAAACAGAAACTGAAATGAAAAATCTAAGTAAAACCTCTGTTCCTGATATTTGTTTGAGAGAAACACTTCATCTCACTTGACTTTCCTTTCAGTGAATTTATTTATTTAGAAGAATTTATTTAACAGAATTTTGGCATGTTCCCCAGTCCAGAATTCTGCAAACTCTATTCCACGGAGGAGATGTTCTTTAATGCTCCTCTAAGAGAGGTTCTGTCCTGAAATGATTTTGAAAACGCTGCACTGCATCCCCTCTAGGAGACTGAGAGTGCACCTCAGCATATTAAACAAATCCTGCAGTAAATAAACCTGTTTAACTGTAAGCCACCTTTCTCCCAAATTATTTGAGCACAGTACACATACTCCAAGAACATCCTCAGTAGTGTCCTAGAGAAAAGTATTCCATTGACCATCAGTTGGAGAAAAATTGCAGCATGCATGATAACTATAAGATTTAAGCACAGTTAATCCACGAATCTGAAGATATGACAGATTTATAACCACCAATTACAGCTTGGGGTGGAAATAAGCAGTGTTCTAAGCCTCACAGATGAGGAAATTAAGGTTTCACTTAGTGACTCATGATAAGCCTTGCCAGATCCTGGTTTCTCTGACCTCTGGGTATGTGGCTATGGTATGTATTAGCGCCGTTCACCAGTATTGTCTTCCTTCTGGGCATGTGGTAGGATTGCATGTTGTCACCCCTTTGGAGTGAAGTGTGGCCACATGATTTATTTTGGACAATGAAATCTGAGCACACTTGATATGTGTAAGTTCTGAGCAGGAGGCTTTAAGACCCAAGTATGGTTCTCTATTTCCACCTTTTCCCTGTCATTACTATCAGTGATATTCCAGATAGTTGAGCCAAGTCCATGGATAAGGAAAACATCATGGAACAGATCTTTCTTCCTCCCAAAATATACACCAATCTGCAGTGGACATGGAGAGCGATCGTGACATAAACCTGTTTCTGTTTGAAGCCACTGAGATATTGGGGTTGATTGCTACTGCACAGATCTCCTGGCCCATCCCTCCTAATACTGTGGCTCATCTGACTGCTCATTGCCATTGCTGAGATTCTGACGCCATGTGGTCCTCACTTACTGTACAAGTTAGTGTTCTCAATGTCCATTCGCTGTTTTTGAGCTTCAAGGAAAACACGGATGTTGATTCCTCTGGCTGCTGAGCCACAACCCAGGAATCTGGCTGGGATTCGTGTGTAGATGTCTGGCTCGTCAGCACCAAACCCCAGATCCAAGAGAATCTCCACTGGATCTTTTTCCCAAAATTCCAGCCATTCAGGAATGCTGCAGTAAAAATATGAGTATCTTTATCCAGTAACAGTTCACTTAACCGAAAGCCATTTTTTTCCTAGTCACCTCACCCACCCAATCTTCCAGAAATTGAGTAAAGGAGGAATCTGAATAGACAAACAGATGGTGCATTTACTAGAGCTCATATATACTTCCTAAAAGGACAGTCCTTCACCCCCGCTCAGGGACTGCTTGTCTGTACTTTAAAATGAGTTCACTTAACAGGTTTTCCATTTCACAACAGGCAGATGTTAAATTAGATATGGCAGGGAGATTGTGGGACAAAAACCAGAGGCAGTGAAGTGATAACCACAAAAAATGGTAGTTGATGGCAATATGAAACAGAAGAAAAAAAAAACAACCCTGAAAACAGTAGACTAAAAAAAAGAATATTTAAAAAGAGTATCAGTCTGGGGCATCCCTAGTCACGCAGATTTGTTGAGGCTATCACTAAATGGAGACTACAGGACTGATGTTCACAAATAATGACTTTAAGTCCCTAGGTGAGGTTAAAATACGTTCTGTATTTTTTTGGACTTGGCTGAGAAACAAGAAGTACTTTTTTCAACTTGTTTTATTCAGTGATGGCACTTAAAATGATACCCTTCAGTTATGTGGAAATTATATTTATATATACCAGCTCACTTCCCCCTCACTGACTACCCATTTACACAAATATTTACTGAACATCTGTCATGTTCTAGGCTCTCTGGTAGGCACCCAAGGCACAAAAAAGAACAAAAATAATATAGTCCTGCTTTCTAATGGCTCACATTCTCACGGCCAAGAATATAATTATTGATTGATTTGTCATTAAAAATACTTTCAATATTATTTACTTTTTTAAATCTATATTTAATCAGGTAAGAAAGACATAAAATACACTCACCTTGTTAAAAATTGTAATGTCCTACATAAGCGTCTCTCTCCCCTTAGCCATTACCCCTACAAATCCTGTCTGCCTTCCTACTGAATTTATGTGTATCCTTCCAGACATTTTTTTTTTATGTAGTTACACATATGCTTTATAGTTTTCACTTGTTGGCTTTATAAGCAGTAACATATTCTATGTATCTTTCTGCATCTTGATTTTTTTCCTCTTAAAATATGACTTAAAGATCATTGTAAGTTAGTATAGTTATCTCTACCTATTCCTTTTACCACTGTATAGAATTCCATAAAATGGGTGGGCCAATAGTTTAACTGGCCATTTCCCCATTGACAGATATTTAGTCCACCTTCACTGAATCTTTTACATCGTTCTTGCAAGTTGGGGTTCCGAAATCCTTTATTCGTTCTCTCATCCATCCATTCAACAAGTATTTCTCAAGTGCCTATTTGTAATTTCATGAACTCCATCATTGAAGAGAATGATTTTTCTGGATGAAAAGTGCCTGGAAATCACATACCTTTGTGGTATACTTGCAGCAGAATGGCAAGAGTTGAAACTGGTCCCTCTGGAGAGAGTGGGAGTTTCTAAAAACTGATGCAGAGATCTGCAGTCGGGGGTGGGGGTGGGGGTGGGGGAAATACCAACGATGAGATGTGTTGATTTAGATAGTCCCCTGGGAGGTCATTGTGACTCTTTCCCTTCCAGAGCAAACATTTGCATTTCCTCTTTCTTTCTAATAATCTCCTAATGGCCACACCTTTGAAGAAGAGAGAGTGTGCAGCAGAGGAACTGCCCCTCTCTTCAAGAGCGTTGCGTTACAGAAGGTGTAAGAATTTAAGTGTTAGGTGCCCACAAGTGCTCATTATAAAGGTGACAGAATGTCTCACTTTGGACAGATGGCAAATCACTGGGGAACCTTTCAGGAATACAGCTTTGCTAGGCACCAACTTTCAGGAAAAAGTTAAAATTATGTGATGAAAGAGGTAGAGCAAGCAACCACTGAAGCGACTCTGCATGAATTCACATAATGGTGGAGGGTTTCATACTGCATAGTTAACACTCTCTAAGTGCCGTCTCCTGTGGTCATCCATATGCAATGCTAACAAACTCCTTTCTTATGGCAAAGGCAAACACGAGCGTCTCTCTCTCCAAATAGGCCTGCAATGCAAGTCATCTGAAAGGGTTTCCAAACGGAATGGAACCCTGTTATAATATAGTTCACTTTTATATGGCTCAGATATACCATAACATATCTAGCTTCATCAAATAGAACAGCAAGTGGGCACAAAATTGGAATTTATCAAAGAATACAATGTTGATATCAATTCTCCCAAGGAGACCAAGTTATCTTACATGGGCTCCTGAATTTGCCTTAGCCTGGTCCACATTTGGTAAGAAGAGCTGGGCCCTGCCTCTTCTTTGTTTAATTGCTTCTCTGTATTAAGGCCGGGAAAGTGCACGTTTCTGAATAATAAAGATTCTGTTTTAGCAGATGACTGAGCTGGCTGAGAGCCTTGGAAGGCAGGAAGAAGATACCTTTCACTTACTGCCTCCCCTCAGTTTGCATTAGGTTTGCCATAATTTTTGTTTCACTCTGTGTTTGAGATTCACACTTTATTTTACAATGTTCAGCAGAGCTACCCAGAAACTGCCCTAACCTTGGATCCAGGAGAATCCACATTCAGTCACGGTTCTAATCAAGCTGTAGGAGCGTGGGTGAGTCACTGACCTTGACTTGTCATTTTCCTCTTCAACAAAACGAGTTGCCTGAGGGATTTCTGTGGTCCCCACGCCTCTATGATTCTGTGAGTAGCAGAAACATCTAATCTTCTAAGAGGGAAAAACTATGCCAAAGTAGCATTTTAGGTGTGAATCGGTAGGAGGTAGAGGGATACAGTGTTGAACGTTTGGTTTTTCGACAAGTTTGAATTATCCAGAGAAGGCAAGAGTGACTAGAGCGTAGGAAGCAGAGTTCCCAAGCCACAAAAGCACACTGTCTATTCCGGTGGTTCTTACATTAGAGTGGGCCTCAGAATATTTGAAGGGCTTGAAAAAACGTAGATTTCTGATCCCTACGTCCAGATTTTCTGATGTGATGTGACTGGGGTGAGGCTTGGGAACCTGCAGTTCTACTAAGTTGCCAGGTGATGTTCCTGCTGCTGTTGGGACCCCTTTGGGACCTAGTCTCTCTCCTCATATTAGGGACACTCAAAATGCTTTCTACCTAACAGTGGAAACCGTAGGCATTCTTGTCCAGCAAATAGCGTGATAATAACGGACAATATGGAAACACGGATGTAACTACTTTATGAACAGGTCCTCATGAATAGCTGAATTTTAGTAGAATACCATTTACATAGATGCTTTAATTAAACTCCTAACATTGGAAACTGTAGGCATTCTTGTCCAGCAAATAGCATGATAATAACGGACAATATGGAAACACGGATGTAACTACTTTATGAACAGGTCCTCATGAATAGCCGAATTTTAGTAGAATACCATTTACACAGATGCTTTAATTAAAGTCCTAACATTGGAAACTGTAGGCATTCTTGTCCAGCAAATAGCGTGATAATAACGGACAATATGAAAATAATGAATGTAACTACTTTATGAACAGGTCCTCACGAATAGCTGAACTTTAGTAGAATACCATTTATGCGGATGCTTTAATTAAACTCCCCACAAGCCAGCATTTGCTGAGGTAATTTGCGCACTCTTTTATGACAATTAAATAACCTCTATCTCCCTCGAGGTTGGTACAAATGGTTTAGGCACTGTGGCTAAACCAGTGACAAGATCCCAAGATCCATGGCATTATAAAGAGACCTCCTCACTTCCACTTCATTTATGAAAGACGTGGCTGTAAAATCCTGCAGTGAAATAACAGTGACTCTGTCACCTACCTCGTGTAGTCTTTCACAGTCATTTGAACCATTCCTTGTTCATGAAAAGGAACTGCAACAAAAAAGAGGAGATGAGCTTCATTTCCTTTTTTTCTAAAGGAAGATTTTCTCACCTTCAAACGAACCAACATGGCACTGATTTCCATATCCAAACTGTATCGGCCTGAGATACAAGGCATCTCTGTAGTGAACAAGACAGAATGTAATTAATGACTAAACTGTGTGACAAGCACTTGAAGAAATGTGGTACTTGCTCAGTGAAGGGGGAAGTCAGTGGCAAATGAAGTAGTCAGCAAAGATTTCATGGAGGAAACAGTACTTGTCTTGGATTTTTAAGAATGGGGAGAATTTGATAGATGGAAAAGAGGTGTCGTCATGAAAGAAGAGTGTCTATAGCAAGTGCCAAGCACAGTGATAGGGCTAGGCTGATTAGATCACAAGGCATTTTGGAATACTCTCTCCTGGTACAAAAGGTTGAGGAGCAAGGATGGGGACAGGCAAAAGAATACATGAAGAACCCAGCATTCACGGAGCAGTTTCCATTAATTTGTATCACCTAATCCTTACAACAGTCTTATAATTTAGGACCTATTCTTATTCTTCAGATAAGGAAACTGAGACTCACAGAAGCTGAGTAATGAGCCCATGACCACACAGTCAGAAGTAGCAGATCCAGGAATTTATCATTATATTTATTATTGATTATAACAATAATAGTTACTATTTATTTAACATTAAGTTTGTGTGAGGCAGTGTGCTAAGCATGTTACATGCACAATCTGTTTATCCGTGAAATAGGTATCATTCATCCCCACTTAATAGAGAAGTAAACTGAGGCTCAGAGTAAATAAATTTCCCATGGCCAGTAGGATGCCACAGCTTATTTTGATTTGTTGCTGTTGTTTCTTTTCAAGACACTACGCTGTCAACAGATTGTCTTGTTGCTTATTTGAAAGCCGGAAAGAAGAGTTTATTATGTATGTGTTAGGACATGGAAAACCATAAAAAGTTTTTGAGCAAACAAGTAAATGTGAGAAGGACGATGCTGAAAGTCCATTTGCTGGTTAGTGGTGCTGAGGACAGAATAGAAGAGCTACATATTGGATGTCAGAGAGGCCTATTCAGGGGCCGAAGCAGTACTCAGAACCTGTGTTGTGAGGTAACGCTGCGGCAGACATCTTCAGAAGGAAGTGTTCAGAAGACAGGCAGTTCCTCAGAAGTCCCCCACTCCATCCCCAGGGCTTCCAATTTCCTCTCACTGTGGCTCTCCTGGGCACAAATGTGTGACATGTATCAAACTGGAAGTATTACCACCCAGCACTTCTATGAGAATGTGAAGTTCTTCACCATAAGAAATATAACACAGGTTGGGAGAGATTTTGGAAAAATAAGCTTAAATGATTGAAACATACATAAAAAAGGAAAATAATAAAGGGCTCTTCAGTTTGGAGCCAGAGTTCCTCTCTGGGTAGGGGGTCTCTGAATAGATCTCAAGGTATCTGGGAACTTGTCTCTGAATACCAAATTTTGAGGGTGAAGATAAGAATACTCATAGTTTTCAGCCGTTTTTTTTTAAGGCTCAGTGACCCTGCCAAATGGAATAGGGCAACTGGTCTAGAAAGATAAAGACTAGAGGTATATTACTGAGGCGTGAGCAAATAGTGGATTCTTAATTAAGTCTGAAATACATAACTACAATTTTAAAAGGTAATGAGAAAACAGATACAGTAAGTTCTGCCCTACAAAACAAATGGAATTCTGTCATCACAAGAGCTATACAGGGTGAAAAATATTAATCTATGATAAAGGTTTAAAAATAAATTATATATATCTCCATGCTACCACTCTCAATCTCACTCTCACAGCAGACATCATTAATCAATTACATCACTTTCTCATAGAGCCTAGATAGGCTCTCAAAATTGTCAGGAATTGAATGAGGTGAAGCTTTTATGCCATCCTTTGTGTAGAGTAAACTTCATGAGTGGCTTTTTTTTTTTTTTTGAATAAACAAACTTCATCCTTTGTTTAGAATAAACTATGAGTTTAGAATAAACTGCTTCATAGAACATTATAGGGAGCCACTACCAAGGATGGAATATCAAGGTGAATGACCATTATTATGATACAAATGTGACATTTATTAAATGTGCTATGTGATATCTGGTGACAGTTATTCATGTAAGTTAAAATATCTGACTCAAACTTATGCACCAATTTAGAAATGAGCTTAGAATCCAAACTCCAGTCTTTTGCCCACTACATCAGTAGTTTTAAAACTATGGGTTTTAGTGAGGAATTCTTTTGCAAATTTCTAGTAATTTAAATAGCTAAAAGGAGTGCTGTTCTGGGCAGAGTGGTCTCCCATTTAGCTCTTCCTTCACTCTGTCAGTCACCTCCACAATCCAGAGTTTGAAACACATCATCTATTCAACACCAAATCTCTCACCTAGGCAGGCATTGCTAATCCACTGCAGCACTCTTGCTCACTGAACTCAGTCTCAAAGCTTCTCAAATCATAAAGCCAATGCCAATTGATTGAAGTTGTCACATGGGAGAAAGCCTATTTGCCACTTTATTAATCATGTTATAGATGCAAACACAGTATAATTTTTTGGCAGTCATGTTGTAATGACTTGATGAATTAAATAATAGTTTGCCCAAAATGGAAGGTTAAAGTAAATATTTATCATTTTCAGCAATTTTTTGTCTATTTCTCCCTGCCCTCACCATCTCCATCTACTGCTTTGCATGTATCTCACAAAGGCAGGCTCCATTTGTGCTTAGTTAGCTCATCCAGAGAATTCTGGAATTTCTGAGCAGCTCTTGCATAAAATACTCCGGGGTTCTAGGACATTTGGCTTCATATTCTGCCAGTACTGCCACTCTCGCCACTGCCTCAGTCTTTTCTGGTTGTCTGCTATCGCTCTGGGTTTCCTAGAACATGTGAACGGATGTATACGTCCAGGCCAGGGGTCTGGCATTGTGGCCACGGTGAATTGCTCAAACTGTCAGAGAGGAAATGAACCATTTTCAGATATTGATGAAAAGAGTTAGCACAGCCTTGTTGAGTTTTCAAAAACCCTAGCCCCACAGAAAATCTAAGTCATCCATAAAATTCCACATCCCTTCACTCAGGGCTTCTTCATGAGATTCTAGTGCCCACACAGATCTAGTAGCCACATTCCACGGATCACACCCTGCAGCTCTGCCGTCCAGGTTCAGGAGCAATCTGGTTGCCAGGAAACCAAGGGCAGCCCCAAAGGGGAAAAGAAGCCCCCGAAGGAAACATATTTTCTAAGGAACGTGCAAAGTGGACCTGGCTAGTTCACCGTGGCATTGTTTTCTGTTCTGATGACACACATGAAAGCCTTACACCGTTTTAGCATCAGCGGGCCCCGTAAGGCCCAGCCGTCGCTGACAGCTAGGGGCTGGGCAGGATGTTTGACCCCCCTCACCTGAATCTCGCCCTCACTGATATATGGATATAGCTTTTACATCTTTTGTTAGACTCTTTACACTCTTTCTTTTTGATCTTGTTTAAAATGACACAAATGTCTATCTCTATTCAATATATTCAGACACATAGCCTTCTCTGCTGCCAAGCTTAGATTCTGGAGAAAATGTAGCCAGGGAAAATCGATATAATTTTTTAAACTCACAAGACAAGCCTGATTTTTAAAATTGTAATATAATTATCAAAAATTAATTAGCTTTACTGCTTCATTTCCATTTTTCACTCCCTGGACACCCTGAGTCCTGGGAGACCAAGGGACATTTTCAGCATTACTATGTGTTCACTTCCTGATGACTGTGGAAACAGGAACTGGCCTTCCCAGTGCTGTACGCTGACAGTTGAGTCTTGCACAGGACAGTGTGAAACTATTATTCCTTGCCTGTTTGAGGATTTTTGGTTTTACTTTAGCTTTTTTTTTTTTCCACTTTGTTAATTTGTAAGGTAAACTTCCTGGAACCTGAGGACAAGCTGGTCAGGGTCAGGCCCTTGCTTCTTTGCCTGTTTTCAATAATGAACCTGAAGCTGGTAGCCCGGTTCTCAGCAGCATTGGTATTCCTAAGCTTTTGTTAAAACCCAGAAGATCCAGCAGCCCTGGCTCAGGTCTCTTCTGGGCAACATCTGCTGGAGGTGATGCGCTCTGCAATTCTCTGCAGTCTGCCCGCCTGCCAGGCTCACAGAAGCATTTAAGTCTGTGACCTCTGATCAGGGCACAAATTTGACACCTAGGGAATGCCATCATGGGACAAACAAACTGCTCCTGTTACCCCGGATTTCCCCAAGCTTCTTCTGCAGGTAGAAGGTGGGACCCTTACAGATGCACCTGTGTTCACCACATAAGCCTGCCTGCTAAGCCTCCTCAAATCCACACTGGCTTCTCTGGGTGCTTGGCTCTGATATTATCTCCATTTCTTTGTCCTTCCAAGATAGCACTCTCATTAGGTTTTTAAAGCCAGATTTTACTCTCTAAAAGCATTGAGGGAACAAAGAAAGAGAGAAAAAATTAAAGTCCTCCTATCCTCAAGTTTCCTAAGGGTTGGTCTGAAGGAAAATTAAAGTGAGAAAAAAAAAATTCCCCGCTCTACTCAATACATCCCATTGCATGGGTTAAAACGCCAGTTCTGATTCCCTTTTAGATACTTGAGTCCACAGCCACCCTCCCTACTGTTAGGTGGACTTCTGCCATCTGAAGCAGCAGACACTGCACTTAACCCTGCAAAATGTATTACTGGAGAAGATGTAGTGAGATATGCAGAAGGCACTAATTAGCACCTTTATTGGCTTGGAAAGCATTTTTTATTTTGGTTTTCCTAAGCATTTCTGACTGATTCATGGAAGACATTTGGTTCTTTGGAATATCGTCCAATAGACTAATCAAATTGCATTTTCACAGGGCTCTAAAATAATAGCATTCTGCAGCTTTCTGTATATTTAACTCCTGCATGACCAAGACACTTAGTAGAGGCAGTCAGCAGGGTTTATTTATCTCAGTTGGCAATTTATTAAACTATATTCTTACAAAAAAGAGAGACTCTGACATTCTCCCTGACCCTCATGCTCAGAACTTTAAAGCCAGTTGTGATGCTTTGCTCTTGTTAACCCAGATAGCTGTTTATTTTCCAGATGCTGTGGACTCTTCTTCTCTATTCCTCTGCTGACACCCAGCCCAAGCCCTCATCACCCCAAGCCTGAGGTCATAATAGCTTCTCCCTGAAGGGTGCACCTTCTTCCCATTGCCAGGATAAACACTGGAATCTGTCATCTCTCTTCTTAGAAACCATTCATAACTCATTACAATAGAGATGGCAAATGTGAAACACACCTGCTTCAATTCCCCAATGCTGCACCTGTGGAGTTATTACTTATTATTCATGACCCTCTATTCAGGTGAACAAAGATATGCCTTCACAGTTCTACTCAACACAGACCCCAGCTGTAACTACCCATCCTTTGGCTGGAACTTGAGATGACACTTCTTTGACATCCCTGTCCTAAGATGTCAAGCGTGATTCCCTCTTTCTGGATTTTAAGGCATTTATAACCTGACCACACCCTATTTAACAGAAACATGTCTCCCTTTGCTCCTTAGCATGAAACCTTTTCTCTAGTCTTATCACCCTATATGTTTTCCTGCACACATTGTTTGCTTCTCACTCTGTGCCTTTATTCAAGCTCCTATTGCTTCCAGGAAACGACTTCAACTTGCTTTGTCTCTTTGTTTTTTCAAAACCATATCTCTCTTTGATTGACTAGCTCAAGTCTCACCTTTTTTTGAAGATTGCCCAACCTGACTAAATCATGTTTATTATGGACCAGTTTTACTAAGATCTTTTTGTTGACTAGCTTTAGGGAAATCAGATGTGTTAGAGATGATTCTTGCCTCAGTGGCCTTTACGATTTTGTTAATGATGCCGATCATATACTAATAACTTGAGGCAGCACAGACCAAGTGTCATATGGGTAGAACCCATGATGGATGTCACTGATGTTCAGAAGAGAGACTGAGTCTCTTAGTGCAGGTGTCAGGAAGGGCCTTACAGAGAATATGGGACTTGGGTAAAGTCTCAAAAGAAGGGCAAGAGGTAAACGGAACAGGAAAGACTTTAAGACAGGAGGAACTGGATGAAGAAAGAGAAAGAACTAGGTATAATGAGAGGAGATAAGACTAGACAGTCTTGTAGAAAATTGGAACAGGTTATATTCACATTGTAATGGTCCTGGAAAGTCAGAGTAACATACTTGAGAGCAGGAGTCATATATTCTACATCTTTGCATTCTCCACCTTGCATAGTTCTCTGCTTTGAATGTTTTCATTTGATAAACATTATGCTTTCATATTATAAACATTCTTATAATATAGACAACAAATTTAGAACTGATCTTGTAAGTTCTTATTATTTAATAATTTTTTAAAAATTAATTTATTGATTGATTTTTGGCTGCGCTGGGTCTTCATTGCTGTGCGCAGGCTTTCTCTAATTGTGGCGAGCGGGGGCTACTCTTGATTGCGGTACTCGGGCTTCTCATTGCGGTGGCTTCTCTTGTGGAGCACGGGCTCTAGGTGCACGGGCTTCAGTAGTTGTGGCATGTGGGCTAAGTAGTTATGGCTCGCGGGCTCTGGAGCGCAGACTCAGTAGTTGTGATGCACTGGCTTAGTTGCTCCGTGGCATGTGGGATCTTCCCGGACCAGGACTTGAACCCATGTCCCCTGCATTGGCAGGCAGATTCTTAACCACTGTGCTACCAGGGAAGTCCCCGAAAGGGGTAAGTTTACTCTTCAGGGACCTCTCTGAGAATCAGAGAAGAAATGTCTAAATATTAAAAAAGACAAATGAATTAACCACCCATCAAGTAATCAATGGCACCAAGCAGAACTTTGATAGAAACTGTCTTTTTGCTGTAGGAGATCGTTCTAGTCTTTTCACTCGCAGTTATGCGTGGATGTGTTGTTGAACAAGCACACATGATATAAACCCACATGATATAAACCCACATGTTGACACATGCACTCAATGTATGCGTCTGCCCTTGTAGCATCAGGATGGTATGCTCCACAGTCAGGCAGAGCCGATGTTGGATTTGTTCTCTGGTGGTGGGAATGGGTTTGCCACAGTCCAGCTCCTCTCTCCAAGCTTTCTTATACACAATTTTAATATGAAACCTGGGATTAGGAATGAGTCAGCAGCCTGAGAAGAGGAAATTTAACATCCATGACCATGATCCCTTTAGTACCACCGCTGACCCCAAAGAGGCTCTGAATGTCCTATTGTATTTGTGATTATAGGAAGGTCTGTGGATCCTTATTGAGCTCAAACCAAGAATCAAACTTGTTTGCTTGTGAAGTTGGTGACCAAGAGGAGTTAATCTGCACCCAGTGGTGGTGGTTCTTGGAAAGGGAAAAGAGAAAGAAATTGAACGATGGCCATGAGGCTCTTTCCTGTCATGTGCCCTGAGCAGACGGTGTCCTGGAGATACATCAAAAGGAGACTGTCAGACCACTCAGCTAAGATACCCTAATGTTTGTCAGAAGACAGGGCAGAAGGTGAGAAACCTTTGTGAAGTGCATTACTGAGACTCGGGATTCAAGCCGTATGGGCAGTTGTCCAGCTTTTTACAGTTATTGATGTTCATATGGAAGGAAGGAGCAAGGGAAGTTATTTTTCACAAAGAGAAGCCCAAATGATTTCTATTGGTAAATAATCCTGGGTAAGCGATGTTTCAGTGGAAGAGACCTCAAAGCCCCAGGAGGCAAGGTCCCAGAGGGGAGACCCAGGCTCTGCCAATGGCTCTGGGAAGCTAGGGGAAGGTGCCACAACCACCTCAGTACTGCTTGGCCACTGGATCATTCCCATCAGCCAATACACCTTGCCTCAATAGCTCTCATTCCCAGAAGAGAATATCTTTTGTCTCCACCTCTCCTCCAGCTGTCATTTTAATTCACTGCTCCCTTTTACCTCATAACTCCTCCAAATACTTTTCTGTTTTTACTTCTTCTATTCCTATTTTCACTTGAAAGCAGTACAATCAGGCTTTCTCCTCCACTGTTCCTCTGAAATAGCTCTTTTCAAGGTCACCAATGACCTAATTGCCAAACCTAATGGTCAATTCTCATTCCTCATCATATATGACACATTAACAACAGTTGACAGTGTTGATCACTCCCTCCTTGATACCCTAACTTCACTCATCTTCCAGACACTTTTCTCTTGGTCCTCTTTTTACTTCATGACCTACTCCTTTTCCTCCTCCCTTGCTGGTTTTTCCATATCTTCCTGACTTCTTCTCTGTCTCTGTGCACTTGCTTGGTGATCTTATTTGGACTTCTGGCTTATCATCATCTATATGCCAACTTGACCCAAACATTTATCTATTCCCGGACTTTCCCTTGAACTCTAGATTTGTATTTCCAATTCGTACTAATGTATACCTATTTACTAGCATCTCCTTGGGTATCTATTAGGTATTTGAGTCATAGCATGCCTAAAATTGCATCTCTTACTGCCAGCCTGACCCTTCATGTTCTTGCAATCCCAATAAATAATGATGCATCTTCCCAGATGCTTGTGCAAAATCCACTGCATTCATCTTTGACTTCTCTCTCTCTCTTTCATACCCTACATCCATGAGCATATCCTGTCCTGCCTATATTCCAGATATATCCAGAATCTAGCACTTCTCTCTGCAACAACTGCTACTGCCCTGGTCTATGCCCCCATCCTCGCTCCTCTGAATTATTTCCTTAGCCTCCTAACTGGGCTCCCTGCTTCAAAATTTTCCCCAGCAGAGTTTATTTTCCAAGTAGCAGCCACAGCTGTCCTGTTAAAAAGAACCAAGACTATGCCACTCCTTTGTATAAAACATGTTAAAAGTTCACTTTTCCCTCGGAATAAAAGTCAAAGTACTTACAGGGATACATATAGCCCTAAATTATTTGGCCTCTGAATAATTCTTGAACTCATAGCTCTTTACTGTATTCCTTGCTCATTTAGCTGCAACCATTCAGGCCTCCTTGCTGTTCTTGGAATACAGAGGGTACATTCCCACCATAGGGCCTTTGTACATGCTGTCTCATTTGCATGGAGCAGCTCATCCTACAGATAAGCAAATGTCAGATAACTTCACTTCTTTCAGGTAGCTGCTCACAGGTAACCTTATCTAAGATACCTTCCCTGGCCATCTACACTCCTGGCATATTACATATTTATTTGTTTATTGTGTCTATCTCCACTGCATCTTTCTTCTTCGCTATCTCCAATCTTAATGGAGTGTCTAGTTTGGAGGAGGCATTCTATACATATTTGTTAAATAACTGAAAAATGGAATAAAAGGGAATTTGTCAGAAGTGTTGTGTACTTATGGAGAAGGAAATGAAGTTGATAGCATGTTTGTTCTCTAGTCTCCAGACTAAGTCTAAGGCTCAAGGAGAGATATGGGCTGCAGGAAGAAGCTGAAAGTTTATTTCCATCATGAGTTCTGTGTGACACAGAACACTAGTCATGCTGCCTAGATCCCTACATGCAGTATAATAGAAAAGAGTGTTTCTACAAATTCTGCAAGAACTAGAGCACTATAAGGACTCAAAGGCAGTACCCAGAGGAGCACAAGAAAAACCAATGCTCAGGGAGGAGCTTCAAGATGGCGGAAGAGTAAGACGCAGAGATCACCTTCCTCCCCACAAATACATCAGAAATGCATCTACGTGTGGAACAACTCCTACAGAACACCTACTGAATGCTGGCAGAAGACCTCAGGCCTCCCAAAAGGTGTGCGAGGAGAGGGGATTCAGAGCGCCACTTAAAGGAGCTCCAGAGAAGGGCGCCAGCCGCGGCTATCAGCGCGGACCCCAGAGACGGGCAGGAGACGCTAAGGCTACTGCTGCCGCCACCAAGAAGCCTGTGTGCGAGCACAGGTCACTGTCCACACCTCCCCTCGCGGGAGCCTGTGCAGCCCGCCACTGCCAGGGTCCCGTGATCCAGGGAGAACTTCCCCGAGAGAACGCACGCCGCGCATCACGCTGCTGCAACGTCATGCCGGCCTCTGCCGCGCAGGCTCGCCCCGCATCCGTACCCCTCCCTCCCCCCAGCCTGAGTGAGCCAGAGCCCCCGAGCCCCCGAAGCAGCTGCTCCTTTAACCCCGTCCTGTCTGAGCAAAGAACAGACGCCCTCAGGCGACCTACACACAGAGGCGGGTCCAAATCCAAAGCTGAACCCCGGGAGCTGTGTGAACAAAGAAGAGAAAGGCAAATCTCTCCCAGCAGCCTCAAAAGCAGCAGATTAAAACTCCACAATCAACTTGATGCACCTGCATCTGTGGAATACCTGAATAGACAACGGATCATCCCAAATTGAGGAGGTGGACTTTGGGAGCAACGATATACATATTTTTTTCCTTTTTCTCTTTTTGTGAGTGTGTATGTGTACGCTTCTGTGTGTGATTTTGTCTGTAGAGCTTTGTTTTTACCATTTGTCCTAGGGTTCTGTCTGTGCATTTTTTAAAATTTTTTTATTACTTAAAAATTTTTTTTCTTCATAATAATTTTTTTAATAACTTTATTTTATTTTATTTTACTTTACTTTATTTTATCTTCTTCTTTCGTTCTTTTTTTTTCTCCCTTTCATTGTGAGCCGTGTGGAGGTCAGGCTCTTGGTGCTCCAGCCAGGCGTCAGGGCTGTGCCACTGAGGTGGGAGAGCCAACTTCAGGACACTGGTCCACAAGAGACCTCCCAGCTCCACGTAATATCAAACGGTGAAAATCTCCCAGAGATCTCCATCTCAACGCCAAGACCCAGCTCCACTCAACGACCAGCAAGCTACAGTGCTGGACACCCTATGCCAAACAACTAGCAAGACAGGAACACAACCCCAACCATTAGCACAGAGGCTGCCTAAAATCATAATAAGGCCACAGACACCCCAAAACACACCACCAGACGTGGACCTGCCCACCAGAAAGACAAGATCCAGCCTCATCCACCAGAACACAGGCACTAGTCCCCTCCACCAGGAAGCCTAAACAACCCACTGAACCAACCTTAGCAAGTGGGGACAGACACCAAAAACAACAGAAACTATGAACCTGCAGCCTGCGAAAAGGAGACCCCAAACACAGTAAGTTAAGCAAAATGAGAAGACAGAGAAACACACAGCAGATGAAGGAGCAAAGTGAAAACCCACCAGACCTAAAAAATGAAGAGGAAATAGGCACTCTACCTGAAAAAGAATTCAGAATAATGATAGTAAAGATGATCCAAAACCTTGGAAATAGAATGGAGAAAATACAAGAAACGTTTAACAAGGACCTCGAAGAACTAAAGAGCAAACAAACAGTGATGAACAACACAATAAATGAAATTAAAAATTCTCTAGAAGGGATCAATAGCAGAATAACTGAGGCAGAAGAACGGATAAGTGACCTGGAAGATAAAATAGTGGAAATAACTACTGCAGAGCAGAATAAAGAAAAAAGATTGAGAAGAATTGAAGACAGTCTCAGAGACCTCTGGGACAACATTAAACGCACCAACATTCAAATTATAGGGGTCCCAGAAGAAGAAGAGAAAGAGAAAGGGACTGAGAAAATATTTGAAGAGATTTTAGTTGAAAACTTCCCTAATATGGGACAGGAAATAGTTAATCAAGTCCAGGAAGCACAGAGAGTCCCACACAGGATAAATCCAAGGAGAAACAAGGTAAGACACATATTAATCAAACTATCAAAAATTAAATACAAAGAACAAATATTAAAAGCAGCTAGGGAAAAACAACAAATAACACATAAGGGAATCCCCATAAGGTTAACAGCTGATCTTTCAGCAGAAACTCTGCAAGCCAGAAGGGAATGGCAGGACATATTTAAAGTGATGAAGGCGAAAAACCTACAAGGATCTCATTCAGATTTGATGGAGAAATTAAAACCTTTACAGACAAGCAAAAGCTAAGAGGATTCAGCACCACCAAACCAGCTTTACAACAAATGCTAAAGGAACTTCTCTAGGCAGGAAACACAAGAGAAGGAAAAGACCTACAGTAATAAACCCAAAACAATTAAGAAAATGGTAATAGGAGCATACATATTGATAATTACCTTAAATGTAAATGGATTAAATGCTCCAAACAAAAGACATAGATTGGCTGAATGGATACAAAAACAACACCTGTATATACACTATCTACAAGAGACCCACTTCAGACCTAGGGACACATACAGACTGAAAGTGAGGGAATGGAAAAAGATATTCCATGCAAATGGAAATCAAAAGAAAGCTGGAGTAGCAATTCTCATATCAGACAAAATAGACTTTAAAATAAAGGCTATTAAAAGAGGCAAAGAAGGACACTACATAATGATCAAGGGATCAATCCACGAAGAAGATATAACAATTGTAAATATTTATGCACCCAACATAGGAGCACCTCAATACATAAGGCAAATACTAACAGCTATAAAACAGGAAATCGACAGTAACACAATCATGGTAGGGGACTTTTAACACCCCACTTTCACCAATGGACAGATCATCCAAAATGAAAATAAATAAGGAAACACAAGTTTTAAATAATACATTAAACAAGATGGACTTAATTGATATTTATAGGACATTCCACCCATAAACAACAGAATACACATTCTTCTCAAGTGCTCATGGAACATTCTTCAGGATAGATCGTATCTTGGGTCACAAATCAAGTCTTGGTAAATTTAAGAAAACTGAAATTGTATCAAGCATCTTTTCCGACAACAACGCTATGAGACTAGATATCAATTACAGGAAAAAATCGGTAAGAAATACAAACACATGGAGGCTAAACAACACACTACTTTATAACCAAGAGATCACTGAAGAAATCAAAGAGGAAGTTAAAAAATACCTAGAAACAAATGACAATGAAAACATGATGACCCAAAAACCTATGGGATGCAGCAAAAGCAGTTCTAAGAGGGAAGTTTATAGCAATACAATCCTACCTTAAGAAACAAGAAACATCTCAAATAAACAAGCTAACCTTACACCTAAAGCAATTAGAGAAAGAAGAACAAAAAACCCCCAAAGTTAGCAGAAGGAAAGAAATCATAAAGATCAGATCAGAAATAAATGAAAAAGAAATGAAGGAAACGATAGCAAAGGTCAATAAAACTAAAAGCTGGTTCTTTGAGAAGATAAACAAAATTGATAAACCATTATCCAGACTTATCAAGAAAAAAAGGGAGAAGACTCAAATCAATAGAATTAGAAATGAAAAAGGAGAAGTAACAACTGACACTGCAGAAATACAAAGGATCATGAGAGATTACGACAAGCAACGATACGCCAATAAAATGGACAACCTGGAAGAAATGGACAAATTCTTAGAAATGTACAACCTTCTGAGACTGAACCAGGAAGAAACAGAAAATATGAACAGACCAATCTCAAGCACTGAAACTGAAACTCTGATTAAAAATCTTCCAGGACCAGATGGCTTCACAGGCGAATCCTATCAAACATTTAGAGAAGAGCTAATGCCTAGCCTTATCAAACTCTTCCAAAATATAGCAGAGGGAGGAACACTCCCAAACTCATTCTACGAGGCCACCATCACTCTGATACCAAAACCAGACAAAGATGTCATGAAGAAAGAAAACTACAGGCCAATATCACGGACGAACATAGATGCAAAAATCCTCAACAAAATACTAGCAAACAGAATCCAACAGCACATTAAAAGGATCATACACCATGATCAAGTGGGGTTTAGCCCAGGAATGCAAGGATTCTTCAATATACGTAAATCAATCAATGTGATACACCATATTAACAAATTGAAGGAGAGAAACCATATTATCATTTCAATAGATGCACAGAAAGCTTTCGACAAAATTCAACACCCATTTATGATAAAAACCCTCCAGAAAGTAGGCATAGAGGGAACTTTCCTCAACATAGTAAAGGCCATATATGACAAACCCACAGCAAACATCATTCTTAATGGTGAAAAACTGAAAGCATGTCCTCTAAGATCAGGAACGAGACAAGGATGTCCACTCTCACCACTATTATTCAACATAGTTCTGGAAGTCCTAGCCACAGCAATCAGAGAAGAAAAAGAAATAAAAGGAATACAAATTGGAAAAGAAGAAGTAAAGCTGTCACTGTTTGCAGATGACATGATACTATATGTAGAGAATCCTAAAGATGCTACCAGAAAACTACTAGAACTAATCAATGAATTTGGTAAGGTTGCAAGATACAAAATTAATGCACAGAAATCTCTTGCATTCCTATACACTAATGATGAAAAATCTGAAAGTGAAATTAAGAAAACACTCCCATTAACAATTGCGACAAAAAGAATAAAATATCTAGGAATAAACCTACTTAAGGAGACAAAAGACCTGTATGCAGAAAATTGTAAGACACTGATGAAAGAAATTAAAGGTGATATAAATAGATGGAGAGATATAACATGTTCTTGAATTGGAAGAATCAACATTGTGAAAATGACTATACTACCCAAAGCAATGTACAGATTCAATGCAATCCCTATCAAATTACCACTGGCATTTTTCACAGAACTAGAACAAAAAATTTCACAATTTGTATGGAAACACAAAAGACCCTGAATACCCAAAGCAATCTTGAGAAAGAAAAATGGAGCTGGAGGAATCAGGATCCCTGACTTCAGGCGATACTACAAAGCTACAGTTATCAAAACAGTATGGTACTGGCACAGAAACAGAAATATAGATCAATGGAACAGGATAGAAAGCCCAGAGAGAAACCCAAGCACATATGGTCACCTTATCTTTAATAAAGGAGGCAAGAATATACAGTGGAGAAAAGACAGCCTCTTCAGTAAGTGGTGCTGGGAAAACTGGACAGCTACAATTAAAAGAATGAAATTAGAACACTCCCTAACACCATACAGAAAAATAAACTCAAAATGGATTAAAAACATAAATGTAAGATGGGGCACTGTAAAACTCTTAGAGGAAAACATAGGCAGAACACTCAAAGACATAAATCACTGCAAGATCCTTTTTGACCCACCTCCTAGAGAAATGGAAATCAAAACAAAAATAATCAAATGGGACCTAATGAAACTTAAAAGCTTTTGCACAGCAAAGGAAACCATAAGCAAGACGAAAAGACAACCCTCAGAGTGGGAGAAAATATTTGCAAATGAAGCAACTGACAAAGGATTACTCTCCAAAATTTACAAGCAGCTCATGCAGCTCAATATCAAAAAAACAAACAACCCAATCCAAAAATGGGCAGAAGACCTAAATAGACATTTCTCCAGAGAAGACATACTGATTGCCAACAAACACATGAAAGAATGCTCAACATCATTAATCATTAGAGAAATGCAAATCAAAACTACAATGAGGTATCATCTCACACCGGTCAGAATGGCCATCATCAAAGGGTGTGGAGGAAAGGGAACCCTCTTGCACTGCTGGTGGGAATGTAAATTGATACAGCTACTGTGGAGAACAGTATGGAGGTTCCATAAAAAACTAAAAATAGAATTACCATACGACCCAGCAATCCCACTACTGGGCATATACCCTGAGAAAACCATAATTCAAAAAGAGTCATGTACCAAAATGTTCATTGCAGCTCTATTTACAGTAGCCAGGACATGGAAGCAACCTAAGTGTCCATCAACAGATGAATGGATAAAGAAGATGTGGCACATATATACAATGGAATATTACTCAGCCATAAAAAGGAACGAAACTGAGTTATTTGTAGTGAGGTGGATGGACCTAGAGAGTGTCATTCAGAGTGAAGTATGTCAGAAAGAGAAAAACAAATATCATATGTTAACACATATATATGGAATCTAAAAAAAAAAAAAAAAAGGTCATGAAGAACCTAGGGGCAAGATGGGAATAAAGATGCAGACCTACTAGAGAATGGACTTGAGGATACGGGGAGGGGGAAGGGTAAGCTGGGACAAAGTGAGACAGTGCCATGGACATATATACACCACCAAACATAAAATAGCTAGCTAGTGGGAAGCAGCTGCATAGCACAGGGAGATCAACTCGGTGCTTTGTGACCATCTAGAGGGGTGGGATAGGGAGGGTGGGAGGGAGGGAGATGCAAGAGGGAAGAGATATGCGGACATATGTATATGCATAACTGATTCACTTTGTTATAAAGCAGAAACTAACACACCATTGTAAAGCAATTATACTCCAATAAAGATGTTAAAAAAAAAAAAAAAGAAAACCTAAAAAAGAAAAACTGATGCTCAGGGAGTGATGAAACATGAATTGTCCATATGTTGATACCCAGGGGAATCTGTTGGAGTAGAAGAAGTGACAGTGGAAATCAACTCATTCATGAAAACGTATGAGGCATCTTCTGATGAATCCCAGAAATACTTATGGGCGATGCTTTGCAATAAACCCTGTGTCACCAGGATGGAGGCAATAATCTATCAAATTTGGGGTACTAATTTCATTATAATTTAATTTTTACCCACAGACTGGTGAAACCTGAGGCAAATTTGAGTTATAGGAGTTATTTATAGGTTAATTTCTGTATAGCTTTATATGTCTTCCTCTACAATTATTTTTTTTTCTATACTAAAAGCAAACTATTTAATGTTTTTTTTCTTTTTAAATTTTGTTTAAATTTAATTTTATTTATTTTTTTATACAGTAGGTTCTTATTAGTCATCCATTTTATACAAATCAGTGTATACATGTCAATCCCAATCGCACAATTCATCACACCACCACCTCCACCCTCACCGCTTTTCCCCCTTGGTGTCCATACATTTTTTCTCTACTTCTGTGTCTCAATTTCTGCTCTGCAAACCGGTTCATCTGTACCATTTTCTAGGTTCCACATATATGCGTTAATATACGATATTTGTTTTCCTCTTTCTGACTTACTTCACTCTGTATGACAGCCTCTAGATGCATCCACGTCTCTACAAATGACCCAACTTCGTTCCTTTTTATGGCTGAGTAATATTCCATTGTATATATGGACCACATCTTCTTTATCCATTCGTCTGTCGATGGGCATTTAGGTTGCTTCCATGACCTGGCTATTGTAAATAGTGCTGCAATGAACACTGGGGTGCATGTGTCTTTTTGAATTATGGTTTTCTCTGGGTATATGCCCAGTAGTGGGATTGATGGGTCATCTGGTAATTCTATTTTTAGTTTTTTAAGGAACCTCCATACTGTTCTCCATAGTGGCTGTATCAATTTATATTCCCACCAACAGTGCAAGTGGGGTCCCTTTTCTCCACACCCTCTCCAGCATTTGTTGTTTGTAGGTTTTCTGATGATGCCCATCCTAATCGGTGTGAGGTGATACCTCATTGTAGTTTTGATTTGCATTTCTCTAACAATTAATGATGTTGAGCATCTTTTCATGTGCCTCTTGGCCATCTGTATGTCTTCTTTGGAGAAATGTCTATTTAGGTCTTCTGTCCATTTTTGGATTGGGTTGTTTGTTGTTTTAATATTGAGCTGCATGAGCTGTTTATATATTTTGGAGATTAATTCTTTGTCCGTTGATTCATTTGCAAATATCTTCTCCCATTCTGAGGGTTGTCTTTTCGTCTTGTTTATGGTTTCCTTTGCTGTGCAAAAGCTTTGAAGTTTCATTAGGTCCCATTTGTTTATTTTTGTTTTTATTTCCATTACTTTAGAAGACGGATCAAAAAATATCTTGCTGTGATTTATGTCAGAGAGTGTTCTTCCTATGTTTTCCTCTAAGAGTTTTACAGTGCCCCGTCTTACATTTAGGTCTCTAATCCATTTTGAGTTTATTTTTGTGTATGGTGTTCAGGAGTGTTCTAATTTCATTCTTTTACATGTAGCTGTCCAATTTTCCCAGCACCACTTATTGAAGAGACTGTCTTTTCTCCATTGTATATCCTTGCCTCCTTTGTCATAGATTAGTTGACCATAGGTGCGTGGGTTTATCTCTGGGGTTTCTATACTGTTCCATTGATCTATATTTCTGTTTTTGTGCCAGTACCATATTGTCTTGATTACTGTAGCTTTGTAGTATAGTCTGAAGTCAGGGAGTCTGATTCCTCCAGCTCCATTTTTTTCCCTCAAGACTGCTTGGCTATTTGGGGTCTTTTGTGTCTCCATACAAATTTTAAGAATTTTTGTTCTAGTTCTGTAAAAAATGCCATTGGTAATTTGATAGGGATTGCATTGAATCTGTTGATTTCTTTGGGTAGTACAGTCATTTTCACAATATTGATTCTTCCAATCCAAGAACATGGTATATCTCTCTATCTGCTTGTATCCTCTTTAATTTCTTTCATCAGTGACTTATAGTTTTCTGCATACAGGTCTTTTGTCTCCCTAAGTAGGTTTATTCCTAGGTATTTTATTCTTTTTGTTGCAATGGTAAATGAGAATGTTTCCTTAATTTCTCTTTCAGATTTTTCATCATTAGTGTATAGGAATGCAAGAGATTTCTGTGCATTAATTTTGTATCCTGCAACTTTACCAAATCCATTGATTAGCTCTAGTAGTTTTCTGGTGGCATCTTCAGGATTCTCTATGTATAGTATCATGTCATCTGCAAACAGTGACAGTTTTACTTCTTCTTTTCCAATTTGTATTCCTTTTATTTCTTTTTCTTCTCTGATTGCCGTGGCTAGGACTTCCAGAACTATGTTGAATAATAGTGGTGAGAGTGGACATCCTTGTCTCGTTCCTGATCTTAGAGGACATGCTTTCAGTTTTTCACCGTTGAGAATGATGTTTGCTGTGGGTTTGTCATATATGGCCTTTATTATGTTGAGGTAGGCTCCCTCTATGCCCACTTTCTGGAGAGTTTTTATCATAAATGGGTGTTGAATTTTGTCAAAAGCTTTTTCTGCATCTATTGAGATGATCATATGGTTTTTATTCTTCAGTTTGTTAATATGGTGTATCACATTGATTGTTTTGCGTATATTGAAGAATCCTTGCATCCCTGGGATAAATCCCACTTGATCATGGTGTATGATCCTTTTAATGTGTTGTTGGATTCTGTTTGCTAGTATTTTGTTGAGGATTTTTGCATTTATATTCATCAGTAATATTGGTCTGTGATTTTCTTTTTTTGTAGTGTTTTTGTCTGGTTTTGGTATCAGGGTGATGGTGACCTCATAGAATGAGTTTGGGAGTGTTCCTTCCTCTGCAATTTTTTGGAATAGTTTGAGAAGAATGGGTGTTAGCTCATTCTCTAAATGTTTGATAGAATTCACCTGTGAAGCCATGTGGTCCTGGACTTTTGTTTGTTGGAAGATTTTTAATCATAGTTTCAATTTCATTGATTGGTCTGTTCATATTTTCTATTTCTTCCTGGTTCAGTCTTGGAAGCTTATACCTTTCTAAGAATTTGTCCATTTCTTCCAGGTTGTCTATTTTATTGGCATAGAGTTGCTTGTCATAGTCTCTTAGGATGCTTTGTACTTCTACTTCTGTGGTGTCTGTTGTAACTTCTCCTTTTTCATTTCTAATTTTATTGATTTGAGTCCTCTCCCTCTTTTTCTTGATCAGTCTGGCTAATGTTTTATCCATTTTGCTTATCTTCTCAAAGAACCAGCTTTTAGTTTTATTGATCTTTGCTAGTGTTTTCTTTGTTTCTATTTCATTTATTTCTGCTCTGATCTTGATGATTTCTTTCCTTCTGCTAACTCTGGGTTTTGTTTGTTCTTCTTTCTCTAGTTCCTTTAGGTGTAACGTTAGATTGTTTATTTGAGATTTTTCTTATTTCTTGAGGTAGGCTTGTATAGCTATAAATTTCCCTCTTAGAACTGCTTTTGCTGCATCCCATAGGTGTTGGATTGTCGTGTTTTCATTGTCATTTGTCTCTAGGTATTTTTTGATTTCCTCTTTGATTTCTTCAGTGATCTCTTGGTTATTTAGTAAAGTATTGTTTAGCCTCCATGTGTTTGTGTTCTTCCCGTTTTTTTCCCTGTAATTCATTTCTAATCTCATAGCATTGTGGTCAGAAAAGATGCTTGATATGATTTCAATTTTCTAAAATTTACTGAGGCTTGATTTGTGACCCAAGATGTGATCTATCCTGGAGAATGTTCCGTGCGCACTTGAGAAGAAAGTATAATCTGCTGTTTTTGGGTGGAATGTCCTATAAATATCAATTAAATCTATCTGGTCCATTGTGTCATTTAATGCTTGTGTTTCCTTATTAATTTTCTGTTTGGATGATCTGTACATTGGTGTAAGTGAGGTATTAAAGCCCCCCACTATTACTGTGTTACTGTCGATTTCCTCTTTTAGAGCTGTTAGCAGTTGCGTTATGTATTGAGGTGCTCCTATGTTGGGTGCATATATATTTATAATTGTTATATCTTCTTCTTGGATTGATCCCTTGATCATTATGTAGTGTCCTTCCTTGTCTCTTGTACCATTCTTTATTTTAAAGTCTATTTTATGTGGTATGAGAATTGCTACTCCAGCTTTCTTTTGATTTCCATTTGCATGGAATATCTTTTTCCATCTCCTCACTTTCAGTCTGTATGTGTCCCTAGGTCTGAAGTGGGTTTCTTGTAGACAGCATATATATGGGTCTTGTTTTTGTATCCATTCAGCAAGGCTGTGTCTTTTGGTTGGAGCATTTAATCCATTCACATTTAAGGCAATTATCGATATGTATGTTCTTATGACCATTTTCTTTATTGTTTTGGGTTTGTTTTTGTAGGTCCTTTGCTTCTCTTGTGTTTCCCACTTAGAGAAGTTCCTTTAGCATTTGTTGTAGAGCTGGTTTGGTCGTGCTGAATTCTCTTAGCTTTTGCTTGTCTGTAAAGCTTTTGATTTCTCCATCAAATCTGAATGAGATCCTTGCTGGGTAGAGTAATCTTGGTTGTAGGTTCTTCCCTTTCATCCCTTTAAGTATATCATGACACTCCTTTCTGGCTTGTAGAGTTTCTGCTGAGAAGTCAGCTGTTAACCTTATGGGAGTTCCCTTGTATGTTATTTGTCGTTTTTCCCCTGCTGCTTTCAATAATTTTTCTTTGTCTTTAATTTTTGTCAATTTGATTACTATGTGTCTTGGCATGTTTTTCCTTGGGTTTATCCTGTATGGGACTCTGTGTGCTTCCTGGACTTGGGTGGCTATTTCCTTTTCCACGTTAGGGAAGTTTTCGACTATAATTTCTTCAAATATTTTCTCGGGTCCTTTCTCTCTCTCTTCTCGTTCTGGGACCCCTATAACGTGAATGTTGTTGTGTTTAATGTTGTCCCAGAGGTCTCTTAGGCTGTCTTCATTTCTTTTCATTCTTTTTTCTTTATTCTGTTCTGCAGCAGTGAATTCCACCATTCTGTCTTCCAGATCACCTATCCGTTCTTCTGCCTCAGTTATTCTGCTATTGATTCCTTCTCGTGTATTTTTCATTTCAGTTATTGTATTGTTCATCCTTGTTTGTTTGTTCTTTAATTCTTCTAGCTCTTTGTTAAACATTTCTTGCATCTTCTCGATCTTTGCCTCCATTCTTTTTCCGAGGTCCTGTATCTTCTTCACTATTGTTGTTCTGAATTCTCTTTCTGGAAGATTGCCTATCTCCATTTCATTTAGTTGTTTTTCTGGGTTTTATCTTGTTCCTTCATCTGGTACATAGCCCTCTGCCTTTTCATCTTGTCTATCTTACTGTGAATGTGGTTTTTGTTCCACAGGCTTCAGGACTGTAGTTCTTCTTGCTTCTGCTGTCTGCCCTCTCTACAATTATTTTTAATTAATAATATTTAAATCTTCTTTATGTACCTCAAGTGTAAATGAAATAAGGTTTTATCAATACAAAAAAACCCTTAAATGGAAGTGTCCTTTTTTGCCATCCAAGCTTGGCTCACAGAAATAAGGAAAAGCTAGGGATAAAATTAATGGCCATGGATTTACACCAGTATGCAGTATATTGGTTTCTGGTAAAAAGAGCATGAACTTTGAAATCAAACAGAATTCAAATCGTGTCCACCTCTTTGGCTTTATGTGGTTTTAGGTAAATCTCTTAACTTTACTGAGTCTCTGTTTCTTCAATATTTAATGAGGTTAATCAATCACCTTGTTTGAGAAATACTTCACAATATTTTTAAAATATGCAACAGGCACTCGATATATGATAATTACTAATTATTACTAATTATAATTTTGAGACTGAAATGTATAGGGATCAGAAACCTAGTGAACCTCAGGAAAAAAAACAATAACCATGGAATTTTCCAACTCTTAAGCACTAGTATCTCACTCATGTCAATTTTCCAAGAGTTTAGTTTCTTATAATTTAAAATTTCTGGAGTTAAGGTAGAATGGGCTTCTTATGACTTTCTAGAAAACTAATTTGATGCATCTTTTTTATTTTAAGATCCAGATGTGGCCATTTTGCATTTCTAAGGATACTTGACTGACATTAAAAAAATTAGCGTTGTCCTACTTCAAAACATTTAAATTCAAGAGGACTGAGTTGTGGCCGTAAAAGCTGGTGCACAAGAGTCAGAAGACCTGGAGGGAGAAGTAGATGCCAGTGAACTGATCCACATTGTTCATGCTTTGACTTTTCTAGCAGGGACACTGATGCAGAGCTTTCCTCCCAGGATACTTCCAGGAGTGTCCATGCATAACACGGATAGTAAATTGTACTATAGTCCTCTACAGAGGAAACGTGGCTGTAGAGTCAGACAGACCCATGTTCAAATCTCAACTCACTTATCTACTAACTGGGTTACTTTGGGCAAGTTACTTAACCTTTCTGAGTCTCAGTTTCCTTTTTGCAAAAGTTAATATTGATAATATCCACCTCAGAAGATGGTTCTGGTAAATGAGATAATATACATAAAAAGTACCTAGGCTGTGTGCCCTCCACATGTACTAATTTCATTCCCTTCTGGGAGGCTCTACCTAGCATAATCGTGGTGAACAAGATACGCCAACCAGATTCCAGTTTAATAAAAATTAGACTTAAAAAAAATTAGACTTTAGGTAGCTGCAGAGCAGTATGAAAGCCAAAAAATCACCATTAGAAGCCAAGACCTGACCTTGGCCATCTCAAAACATAGGAGGAAATCAGCAATAGGGCCACTGAAGCCTTATTCCACCTCTTCATTTTATTTGAGGTCCACTAGAATGCTTTCCATGGGAGGTACTGGGTCACCTGGAAGATGAGCAGGCACTTGGACCTTGTTACTACTTCAATGTATAAAGCCTCAGAATGATAACTGAGGGAAACCAGCCTCAGAGTGATTTCTACTTGCAGTCAGTTGAATAGTATCCCCCTCAAATTTCATTTCAGTATCTGAAATTTCATATCAGAATGTATCCTTTATCTGGAAATAGGTTCTCTGCAGATATAATTAGTAAAGCTCGTGAGGTCATACTGGATAAGGGTGAGCCTTAAATCCTAAAGCCAATGACTGGAATCCTTAAGAGAATAGAGAAGACTCACAGGGAAAAGACAGCCATGTGAAAACAGAGGCAGAGCATGCAATGATGTAGCTACCAGTCAAGGAATGCCAGGGTTTGATGAGAACCACAAGAAAGAGGCCAGGAAGGATTCTTCCCTTAGAACTTTCAGAGAGAGAATAACCTTGCTGACACTTTGATTTCAGACTTTCAGCCTTCACAACTGTGAGAAAACAAATTTCTGTTTTAAGACACCAAGTTTGTGGTAATTGGTTATGGCTTACCTAGGAACGAATGCACCACTCTACATCATACTGAGATTGTGGGAGCTTTTACAGGATTTTCCCTCCAACAGAGACTACTTTTCTTTCCCTTCTTCAGTTCTTTTTTGTTTCACCACAGTTTTCTCTCTGACACACCCCTCATGACCTTCAGGTCTCCAGTTTCTGCTACTACTGTTATAGTTTCCACTTCCTGGTGCGGTCCTTGGCTTCCCTAAACTCAGGGTGCCTTGAGCTCATTGCAGCAAAACCAGCACACAGAGGGGCTGAGAGAATGCCCAGCCACAGGTCCCTCCACCCACCTCCAACCAGCTGTAACTAAAAATCGTGGCACTTGACCACCCAGATTCTCCACCTGCAAACACAGATGAACACCAGCCTTGCTACCACACAGGTTACTGAGTTTAAAATATGATAGATGAGGAAGGGCCTTATAAAAGTGAAGGCTCAATTAAACTTGTAAGAAGCTATTCCATTATTATTAAAAACCTCGCTAAAGACAAAGGACCTGGCAAATAGAAACTGTGCATGTCTGATCTCAGAGTCATCTTGTTACCCTTCTTTCCTCCAACTCTTCACCTCACGCTTTTACTTCATTGACTTGATTCAAAGGAGGAAGGGCCATGATTTGTCTTAATTTCTGGGAAGTGAAGCTTTTAATATAGTTACTGACAACCCCAGAACTGGTGCCAGGCCTCCTACTATAACCTGGGCAAGATGAATTATCAGAGGGATATGAAATGCTGGCTATATTTCTTAACTTCCTGCCTTTTCATGAGAATAAACTGTCAGGAACAAAGGTACTTAAATTCAATTTATTGGCAAACATCTTCAGAGATTTTTGGCATCATGGAACTTTTATATTTAAAAAAAATAAAGAAGCTTGGCAAAGGAAGAAATTTGAACGATATACCTGGATTTTTAAAGTAAAAATTCCTAAATTTAAACTGGTTTGTAGCCAATGGTCAATCTTAATTTAAGTGGCAGCGAAGGAAGTGAAATAATTAAAACCAGCCAAGTAAGTAGCAATTAGACTAATAATTCTCCCTCTAATCATTAAACTCCTTATTTATGTCATTTTTTACATGCATTATTTATGGCATTACATCAATTTTAAAACACACTGTTTTCACATTTTAACATCTATGAAATCAGGATGTGTCTAGTAGTCAATGTTACCTGCTATAAGGCCTAGTTATAATTGACAGGGATGACAAGGATGGTTGTTTTATTTTCCTATTGGAGTGGTACTTAAAATGTGGGTGCATTTTATGATTGAGGAGTCTTACATTCTATGAAATACCATATTTGATTTAATGAGGATGTAAACTGTGAGACCTGTAGTTAAATTTCTTTTTCTTCTTGTAATGTTCTTATCAAATCTCAACGTAACAAGTGTGATACATTTTCTGCCTCGGAAATACATATTTGTACTGTTTGCTATAGAATTCAGTCATTTGTTGTTTCTGAGAACAAATGCATCGTTAGAAAGAGAGGATATAATTTTAAGACTGAAGAACAGAAAGAAACTAGATTTAGAAATAAAAGTACAATACAGTGTGAGGAAAAATTAAACAATTTCATTTTCATTTCCATAATTACATCCTTGCAAAATGTCTTCACAGACCCAGCGAGTTTTCTGTTAGAGTCTGAGCTAATGATATGGCAAGAGTCCTTGTTTCTAGCCCCCAACCTGCTGCTGGATAACACCTATCCTTTCTGAGCTTGCCTTAAATATTAAAGAAAGTGATTGAGCAGAATGGTTTCTGAGATTTTTTTTTCCATTTCTAGGAACCTCTGATAATTCTCATTTTTAAAAGATTTATTCACACAAACATTTTAATACATCTCCTACTCAGGTCCACAAAGCATAACTGCTTCTGGGTTCTCTGGTCTTACCAATGTGGCTGATGACTGGCTGAAGGTTTTCATTTACAGAGACACTATAAGGAAACAAAAGTATTGTGAGTCAAACAATGTGTGTAAATAAATTATGCTAAATTGCTCCTTAATTAAACAGAGTTATGCAGTTAGGCTTTATTACAAGAGGACTTTTGGAAACCAATGAACAGCTGGGGGCTGAAATAATATTATTCTATTTTGTACTTTTAAACCGATATATAACTTTTGCAATAACAGAGTAATCCTTCAAACACCCAGTTAAAATGAAAATCCCTACATGTCACACCTGTCCCAGAAGGATTACCCATAATGTTTTCATGGATCTTTGCAAGAAGGATGCGTAAGGGCATAAAGAAACACTTACAAGAATCCAGAGTCCAGCCAGTGCGGAATACTTTCTTGTTTGGAATCTTCTACTAATGAGAAACAGACCAGTCAGTCAAAGCAGAACCAGCTAAAGTGATCCCACCCCGTTATTCAGCCACCACCCAATAGGTCTGTTTCCTAGTATTTAGTCACATGTTTCTATAAGCATATTCATTTTTTCCCCAAGGCAAAACTTCCGGTTTTCCATAATCAGTTTTTCCTCAAAATGAAGTGTAAACTTGCCAGAAGACTAACTTAAAAAAAAAGAGACAGAGAGAGAAAAAAATGTGAAAAGGAAAAAAATAAATCACCAAAGAGCAAGAGATGTTAGAATAATTTTTAAATTACCTGGTGTGAATACAAAGGGTGAAAAAGCATAGGAGACTTTTGCCTTTCTCTTGTTGGATATAAATCACATGGAGCCTCTCCTTACTGAATCACATTTACATAAGGCAGCTAGCCAGTGATGTTCATTTGCAAGGAGTTCTCTGCCAGGTTAGAAACCAAATTTGCATTCATTCCAGGGGCAAATTGCACTACAGTCCCAGAATTGCCAAAGGCACCCTGTGTTAAAAAGGCACCCAGTCTTTTAAGGTGGATATTTATCACTGGCTCAACAAATAGTCAACAGGAAAAAAGGAAAGGATATAAAAGTAGTTTTCCTGTAAATATTTGTTTCCATTCTGGTTGGTTACAGGTTACTCTGGGCTTATTTTCTTTGACTTTATCCTACGAAGCAGTGAGGTACCTGAATTACCCCCTTACAAGGTGTCTGGTGAACCAAAAAGGCCAAGTAGACATGGGAGTTGCTTAGTCTTCAACTGAGATACTGTGAAGGGATAGAATAAATTGGCGGTGGGCAAAGAAGAAAAGCCATCAAACAGTTACATCATAAAAAATCAAACAAACAAAAAATCATAGTGAAGGGAGAAATGTTTTCTTACTTATTACTCTTTAAATAATTAAAATTATTATCAACACCCTGTGCAAGACCCAGCAAATAAGAGCCTTTCAATAAAATGTTTGATGTCCTACAAGAAGCTTCATGTCTCTGGCATGGGCTCCACATAGCTTTATGATCCTGGGGACTTAGGATGAGGGGATCTTGGAGTGGAAAGGAAGCAGAGTTCATTCGTTAGTTGGTCTGTTTCCATCAAGAAGGTCTGTGTTTTAGGTGTCTGTAGGAGAAGTCAGATGTGCCCATTTCATAGAAGTTTCTGGTATCATGCCAGGAATACTGGTATCTTCAAAGTCAAGTCTTTGTTCCAAAATCATTTGCCCCCAGCCCCAAGCCCCCATATCCCTCACCACTCACAGTAGGTTGGATTCAAGTAGCCCTGAGGGCCCGTTCTCACCCAGCATGGGGGTGGTGAGACTGTGGCTCTCCTCCTCAGAGCGAGGGGGCAGCTGCTCATCCAGGGGAGCCCATGTCCTCTTGGTGGACCTCAGGATGTCTCTCCTGCTCTTTTCCTGGTCTCCTTGAGACTTCTCCGCCATCTTTAAGAGAGTAATTCAACAAGCTAATTAAAAACACACACACAAACAGATTAGACACAAAGAGCTCAGCTTTCAGGCTTGGCTCAGTGAGAGGGAGAGGACGACAGGATTCACAATTCAATGAGTGGACCCAGCTTTACAATTTCTGGGAGCCTGGCTCACCTACCCAAGCAGGGTCCCTGTCTCAATGAGATAACTGTTTCTTTCTCAATGGAGAGGCAGCTGGAGACCAAGGACTAATGCCGTCTCACCCTTCACCAGGCCACATCCACACTCTGGAGGATTCAATCTGGTGGTCTGGGATGTGGATGGCAAGCAAAGAAATTGTACTGGAGGACCTACCCAGCCAAGGAGAAAGTTTAAAAGCATTGATTAACATAATAAGTATCCTTCAAATTCATCCAACAGTTACATCTATAACAATATGTTTAGAGACCCAAAATGTAAAAAATGAGGGCTTTGGCTGAGTCTCATCTCTGCAATTTATTGTGTGGCCTTGAATAAATTATATAACCTCTCTGCATTCCCTTATTTTTAATTGGGGATCAATTGCACTGAATTTTAATAACTGTTAACCTCAGCAGAATACTTATTATGTGCTAGATTCTATGTTGAATTCTATAATCCGTTATTTAATTTAATTGTCAGTGAAGGAAGTAATCTAATTGCTTTTTTAAAATTAATTAATTAATTAATTAATTTCTGGCTGCATTGGGTCCTTGTTGCTGTGCGCGGGCTTCCTCTAGTTGCCGCGAGCAGGGGCTACTCTCTGTTGCGGTGCGCGGGCTTCTCATAGTGGTGGCTTCTCTTGTTGTGGAGCAGGGGCTCTAGGTGTGCAGGCTTCAGTAGTTGCGGCACATGGGCTCCGTAGTTGTGGCGCACGGGCTTAGCTGTTCCGCAGCATGTGGGATCTTCCTGGACCAGGGCTCAAACCCGTGTCCCCTGCATTGGCAGGCAGATTCTTAACCACTGCACCACCAGGAAAGTCCAGAAGTTATCTAATTGTCACAATTTTTTAGTAAATCTAAGAGCAGTGGGGTTAAATTGCTTACCCAAAGTCACACAAGAACCAGGATTCAAACCCAGGCTCTGGACTCTAAGCATGTTCCCATGACAATTAAGCTGCACTATCTGTCCTGTAAGATGGCTGGAACAATTGGGATATTAATAAATACATTATTTACATGGCACAAGAAATACAGGCTGTCCCCATCATCTCATTTGACCTTTATTAATATAGTTGTGAGGCTCACAGAGTAAGAAAGGAGACAGAAGTTTAGAGAAGCTGTGTAAATTGTGTAAACTTCCCAGACTATCAGCACATAGAGAACAAAGGCCTCCTTCTTACTAGTTGATGTGTCAGTATTTGACTGAATTCTCAGCATATAGTAGGTGCTAAATAAATATGTACAAAACTAAAGTAGCAAAGCTAGAGTTCAAAACCACTAAACCGTGACTGAATTCTTTCCATGGCATCTACTTGAAATTGCATTAGTTTATTCTTCAAGTTTAGAGAAATGACTGAATAGTCAAATACCTACTTCAGCAGCATGTCTTGTATCCCTAAACTTATGCATAATTACTGATCACATGACATGTAGACAATCATTTCTAATCAGCATTTTAACAAGTCAAGTTGTTCAGATTTATTATAAACATTTGAAGATTTTCATTTGATTACAGATGAGCATTCCAGGTGCAATTGGCAATAAGGGTCTTCCTATATGATTTATATATTAAAATTCTGTCATTCAGTTGAAGTATAAATATACAATTACTGTTGCAATAATAACTTACTGCAAAAATTAATTGTGATGACTGCTAATTTTATGTTTAAAAAAAGCAATTATTAAGAAATCTCAATTAATTAAAATTTAAAGCAAAGGATGGATAGTTAATATCTATACTAATGGTAGGTCTTTTAGCCAGCTAACTTTAGAAAGTTAACTTTAGGAATATCTTCTGGGAGCAAATAAATGTTTATAAAAATTTCTATGATAACATAAGACAAAAATCATACAGAGATGATTATATTTCTAAAATTTACAGAATTATTTCATATGCTAGAATTCATAACATGGCAAAATAAAGTTTAGAAACTACATTTAATTTTTAGTTGTTTAATTTTTGAGTAAAAAAAAAGTTCTCTTTGGTAATGCCTTGTATCTTGTATGTGTGAATTATAATAAAAGCATCAACTCTGACAGTACAAAATCTCACGAGGAGGAAACCTCCAAAATCATGCTCAACAACATTCATGAAATATCAGACTCCATAAAGGATCAGGGCTTGAAGGAAAGAATAATGTATTACAAAAAAATAAGATTCCCCCAGTAATCTTGCTCCTCCACTGACCTCAGCTGAAAGTCAGTTTTTGTTCAGCACAAAGATTTTGCTTTGTAGTGGGAGCAAGGGCTGTCAAGCAGTTCCGTCCTCAAATTGCTGCTTCTGCACTATAATGTTGAATTTTCACCTAGCTACCACTTTTTCAAACACAACACTGTAAAAGTCATCCAGATTTTAGATAACGGTGCTGCTTTATTCATATATCCCCAAACTTCCATTCTACAATGGCATGTGTGACCTCAGCCACCAGCCTTGCACAGCCAGTGAGGATACGCCCCCTGCCTGCTCAGTTGTACTTGGCTTTAGAGCAGGAAAAAGCTTGCCAAGGAAAGTGGGAACCCTTGCTAAAAGCAAGGGTCAGGGACAGGTTTGTAAAGAAAAACTCGTTTGTTCCCTCTGTTATAGTGGATGCCTTCCCAGTTAGTAAACAAATCTGCTTCTGGAAATGTATTCTCTGATGCTTGAATGACCTTGCTTTGGCATCCACTGGCTTGACCCACACACAGTCTTTTGGAAAGGGACACAGATCAGGTGGCAGGCCCAAGTAGTCCAGTGGACTGACAGGGCAGAAGTTATGGCATGTGGCCTCTGCTGACTCCTCTAGTTAACCCCTCCCCAGGACCACTTGGAACCTAAGTCTTGCCGACTCTGACTTGGCCCAAAGTGAAACCTTATTCTGGATTGCATTGTATCCTGTGCCTGAGAGGCCCTTCTCTCTCTTCAGTTCCCTTGTATTATGATTACTATGTCATTAATCGTTATGTGTATAAAAAACTGCCATCAACACAGGAAATTTCTTATATTATCTAGTTTAACTGAAAAAAACAAGAGGATGTGAAACTATATACGCATCAAGAACTCAATTTTGCAAGAACAAAACAAAACAAGACCAAAACCAATGTACTGAAGAGACAAGAATTAACGTACTGAAATGTTATCAGAGTTTCAAAATTTTTTAAATAGTCAAAATGAGAAAAAATTGGCTTTGTTACATTAATATTACATCACATTTTCTTTCACTTGAGCAAATTCAACCATACATGATACTCAGAGCAGTGATAATGATTACATCTTTGTCCTCTGGAATTATTTAACTTTTTGCACCTCTACGCAAACAGGTTGTCTTGCCAAATTGGTAGTTCATACTGCAGAATAGAGACTGTGCTTTATTTACCTCTGTATTTCTCATAGATCCCAGCACAGCATTTTACTCAGAGTAAATAATCTTCAACTATTAGTTGGTTGCTTGGTTATTTGGGAAAGGAACGTGCAGTTGGCTTAGCTAGTATTCTTGGTTGGTATGTGGTTAAAAGAGCAAGTGTTTTCAGATAACTCCAGATTTTAATCAGCTCTGCTGATTTTCTGACATCTCCTTGGGGAAATTTTCAAATTCCTCTGATAATCTGTTTTCTCATCTCTGTAATGAGTATGAAATAGTAACTTCATAGGGTTGTTGGGAAAATTTAATGAAAAATGTATATAGAACAATCAATACCCATATTGGTCAGTTTTGTTTTTTTTTTCTTTTTTCTTCTCTTCTTTATGTTGCCTCTTGTCATTGTTCTGGCAAGAACTGTCAAGTAAAGAAGATGAATCAACAACCAATGCAATAGTTTTTCTCATAGGAGATAAATTTGACACTTATTTTGTAGCTAACCCATGTCATCTTGAGATTACTTAGTTTGGATAATTGAGAAGTAGAGTATGAGAATAAAATAATTCTGTGACCATGAGCATGCAGATTTCCCTGAGACTAGTTAGAGGTTCATATCAGAGTTTGGAAATTCCCTTAACTATGGACTTAATTTCAAGGTTATAATTACAGGCCGTAGCTCTAGCCTTGGCCACTGCTTCTGAATGAGCCCTGTGGTCAAGAAGAGAACTTCATAATGAGAGAACAGCTCCAAGGCATTCTGGGTCCACAAGGGATCTCTATGTCTTCCTCTGGATTCTTGTTATCACAGCCTTTGTTCAAGCCTTCGTAAGATCTCACATAGTATCCAGGCTTGCCTTTCTCCCCTCCATCTTCCATATGTAATGCCTTCCCTAGTAGCAGGATTTAAGAGAAGTCTACATAGAGCCATGGGCTCCAGGAAGACCTGTCCCTTTTCCAGCTGTAATGCCATTCATAGACGTTTGAAAAGGAAGCCCCCAGAGCTCCTTATATTCTCAAAAAGATAATTACCATGAGCCTCAGTACCACTCACCTCTCTTCACAAACTAAGAGATCAGTACTGAGAGGCTGACACTCAAAGAGAACTGATTTACACTTCTTGCCCTAGGAGACCACAGGATTAATCCCATCATGCCCTAGAGCCATGCTCATATGGCAGTGCATGTTGCCTCATCTGGCCCAATCTCCCACCCTTTCAGGACTCTCCTAACTCTTGTACCCTCTGGAATACATGGATTGGAACCCACCAAATCCCCTTTATCTGAAGCTCTTCACTGAATGTCCCTTCAATTCTTTCTCTAATTGAAACCTGGACACAGCTTCCTTTGTCACTGTCTCAAGTTGTGGCTTTTTCTTTTTTTGCCCATTGAATTAGGAACATAGTCTTGAAGATGGTGTAAATTTCCTTCATGTTCTTCATTGCTGCTTTCAGATCTTGTTTCCTCTGTCCTTTGAAGAACATGCTATCAGACTATGTAGGACATCAACATCTAGGACACATTTGCCCCATTTACTGAAACTTTTAAGATGTTATTTCTGTTATCTTTCTGGAAGATTTCGTTATCAATCTAGATGACTTATCAACATCTGAGCACTCAGTTTAATAATCTGTCCACTTTTCATATCTGGAGAAAACCACAATTCGAAAAGATAATGCACTCCAATGTTCACTGCAGCACTATTTACAATAGCCAAGACATGGAAGCAACCTAAATGTTCGTCGACAGATGAATGGATAAAGAAGATGTGGTGTATATGCATACGATGGAATACTACTCAGCCATAAAAAAGAATGAAATAATGCCATTTGCAGCAACATGGATGGACCTAGAGATTATCATACTAAGTGAAGTAAGCCAGACAAAGACAAATATCATATGATATCACTTATATGGGGAATCCAAAAAAAAAAAAAAGATAGAAGTAAACTTATATGCAAAACAGAAATAGACCTACAGACACAGAAGACAAACTTATGGTTACCAAAGGGGAAAGGAGGGGAGGGATAAATTAGGAGTTTGGGATTAAACATATACACTACTATATATAGAATAGATAACCACCAAGGACCTACTGTATAGCATAGGGAACTATACTCACTATTTTGTAATAACCTATAAGGGAAAAGAATCTGAAAAAAAATACATATATATATTATATATATATGCATGTATAACTGAATCACTTTGCAGTACACCTGAAACTAACAATATTGTAAATCAACTATACTCCAATTAAAAAAAAATCTGCCCACTCTCAACAATCCTTCACTCTACTTGATTCTCATACTTCAACATTGTAAATGAACATCTTTTTAAATCCCAATTTCAAGCATCCCCTGTCACCTCTATTCTGCTCACATCTTTGCCCGGGCACAAGGTCATTCCCTTCAGCTTACAACATGGTATAATGTTTCCCATCTTAAAATAATCCTCCATTGACCGTTTCAATCTCTCTCCAACTCCTACTCTACGTTGCTATTCAATCGACGGTGATTCCCAAATTCACGTTTCCAAATCTGGTCCATAGCTTCAGAATAAGGTTCCTGAGACCCAGAATGGGGTATTCCCAGTTACATGACATCTCCACTTAGATACTTATAGACATCTTTAACTTAATATGTACTGCACTGAATTCTTTGTTCTTTCCTTGACTTCCACATGACCCTCCCACATACCTGCATCTATTACAGTGTCCATCTCGATAAATAGCACCACTGTTCAAGTAGTTGCTCAGGCCAAGAACTTGTGAGTCTTCCTTGATACCTCTGTTCCTTTCACATAGCACATCAAGCCATTAAACTGAGAGAGAGAGGCAGAAGGACACACAGACAGACAAAGGAGCCCTTGCAATATATCTCAGACCAACCACCTTCACTGGTATCAACCTGATGTGAATCAGAACTTGTAGTTTCACGTGAATCATAGCAAAGATTCCCATCCACACCTCCCATTCTCTTTATAACCCACTCAAATCAGCATAATAATGGTCAACTATCAGTTCTTATCATTTTAGAATTTTCAGCAGCATTTGATATAGCTGACCCCTTCCTCTTAATGGAAACAATCTTTTCATTTGTTTTTTAATACCACAATTTCCCAGATTTCCTCCTATCTCACTCAAAGCTTTTTTTTTTTCCAAGCTCTTTTGCTGGTTTTCTCCTTTCCAACCTCTAAATTTTGAATGGTCTATACCACAGTCCTCAGCCCTCTCTTATCCTCTCTATCTACATGCTCTCCCTACATGAGTGCGGCTTTAACTGTTACTCTCTAATTCCATAGTTCAGTGTAAATCACTATTAAAGTATTTTTACATTGTTTTATAAGTCTGTTTAATGTCTGTTTAACAACTCTGCTTAACCACCTCTGTTCTTCAGGACAGAGATCTTAGCTCTCATATCATAATTATGTGGAAAAGATAATGTATGTTTGTTGAATGAATGAATGAATGCCAACAAGGGATTGAGAATATCAAAGAAAATCTGGTTATGAAATCATTAAGAATGGTTTGGTATTTAGCAGTTAAACAACTTATCAGAAGGTGCAACTTGCCAGGAATAGGTATACAGAATCAGGGAATAGTGCATTGTGGATCTGAATTTTAAAAGTGATAAGATTTTATATATATATTCATATATACACACACACATGCATGTATATATATAACATCACCATTTTGAAGCAGAATTTTCTGTCATCACTTGATGCCCACTTCTGCCATCTTGACCAAAACTATCTGAGTAGATACCTTTTTCTATTCTTCTCTTATGAGCCTTCCAACAGCTAACAAGCAGATGAAAGATATTAATTCATCACCAGGGAAACAAAAGTTTTAATTAATCAACAAATAGTTAATTGGTATATGACATTGGGCATGTAGTTTCAAGTTGTCTTGGGATGTAATTTCTTCTTGCATGATATGAGAGAATTGGATGAGATGAGATAATTCCATAAGTTGATTATTCAATTTCTAGCCTCCACACAGACTGTCTAATATTTGACCAATGGAGCTCATATTTAAAAAATATTTTAAAGCTATATTCATCAAAACTATAAAAGTGAGAAGAATAAAACATTGTTCCTATTACTCACAAGTTTGGAAGACCACTCAACAACTCAAGCAACAAACCCAAGCCAGGAATGCCCTTCTGCTCTTCCTACCTATCCAAGTATCAAAGTCCCACAAATACTTGTAAATGTTCCCGAATGATTCAGTGAAGTAGAGGCAGAGCCTGGGGAATAGAGTGTTCTGTCATCACTCTGCTGGGAGGAACAAGCAGTCTGTGATGACTTGTTCTGTGGGTGGTTTCCTCCCACCAGGAAATATGTGAAGGGTGTTCACTCCTGCCATTTAGGAGCAAGCTGGATCTAAAGACAAGGCAGTTGTGCCCAAGTTGGAACCCAAAGTCAGTTCTCTTGGACTTGGAGTTTTCCTCGTTTGCTGGGGAAAATAAGCAAAAGATTATTATTTCAAGAACCTTATATACAGCTTCCTGGAAACTTGAAATGACTCTGAGGCTGGTAAAGTTGGATCGAATGATCCATCTACTGCTAGCTCTGTTCCAATCCCTTTCCAGCTTTAAAGAGATTTTTATTTCTCAATGATCCCCTCCTTTGTCATCATTTCTACTCTTGTCTTCTAAACATTTGCTTTGCTTCATGCTAGGGAGGGAGGATGAAAGGATGTGGGGGCATCTATGCACTACTTTTGGTCTCCCATTTCAACCTCATTGAAGCCTAGGTTCCTTCATGTACTTCATATTCTGGATACACAGAACTACTTGTTCCCAAATGTGCCCTCCTCTCTGATCCCACTGGGTACAGATCCTTCTATAGTGCTGCCCCTTCTCCTTACTGGATACCATCTCATTGAGTTCAAACAGAACTTATTCTGTAGAACTTTTTCTCCTTATCACTCTCCAATCCCACCCCAGCCTGCTTCTGGAACTCACAGCAAACTGTGTGACCCCTTATTGTAGCACTCTTCACACTCAAGTTAAGTAGTTCATTTACACTTCTGCCTTTCCCACTCAACTAAATGGACTTGTTGGGGACAAGGACCATGACTTACTCATTTTTGTATCCATGATACTTAGTCTAGGACATGGATAATAATAGGTGATTAGCTATAACTGCTTAATGAATGTATAATTACTTCTGACCCTGGACTCTGTTTTTGCTCAAAATTGTGGGAATTGTGAGTTACTCATCTTTGTAGTCTTCATTATTTCAGGCAAGGTACTGTACACCTGTAGTTGCTCATAAAAGCACATGGTATAAATGAACCTATAAGTTAAATAAATTCAATAATGATATCTACTAATTCAACTCAGTTCAATATTTTACTGTCTACTGTGTACAAAGAAACTTTGAGGAGCTTACAGTATAAGAAACAGCATTTATTAACTACATATTGTGAAGCAGAATATGCATTTTAAAAGAAGTACAATACAACTGTTCTCAAAAATTAAAAGAGGAAAACGTTCTTTTACGGGCATAAGAAAAGGCCTATTGGAAGCGAAAGTATTCATTCTGGATCTTGAAGAAGGGATAATGGGTAGGCAAGCATTCTAGACAAGGGGTTCAAAATACATGTAAGCAATGATAGCATAAATTTTACCAAAGGGCTATTAACCGCTGACTTTGCAACAATTAAACAGATGATGTCCTTCAGTGTTAACTTACTGAAATCTTGTGTCATCTTATCTGATGGTGTGATGATTAATTTTATGTGTTCACTTCACTGGGCCACAGGGTGCCCAAATAGCTGGCTAATTATTATTTCTGGGTGTGTCTTTGAGGGTGTTTCCAGAAGAGATTAGCATTTGACTCAGTAGATTGAGTAATGCAGATTGTTCTCCCCACTGTGGATGAGTATCATTCAATCTGTTGAGGGCCTGAACAGAAGAAAAAGGTGAAGGGAAAATTCTTTTTCTCTGCCTGATTGATTGAGTTGGGACATGAGTCTCCTCCTGCTTGGGAAGTCGGATTTACACTATTGATGCTCCTGGTTCTCAAGTTTCGGACTCAGATGGGAACCTCACCACCAGCTTTCCTGGGTCTCCAGCTGGCAGATGACATATCATGGAACTTCTCAAGTTCTGTTATTGTGTGAGGCAATTCCTTATAATAAATCTCTCGATAGATAGATAGACAGACACATAGATAGGTAGGTAGAGATATTTCTTTCTCTGCATATATCTATGTCTGTATCTATCTACGTATCTATGTATCTATGTATCTATGTTATGTTTCATTTCTCTGGAGAAAGCTGACCAATGCAGACGTTTATTTCTCTCTTTTTTTTTAAATCTTTTATTTATTAAAAAAATTTTTTAATAGATCTTTATTGGAGTATAATTGCTTCACAATACTGTGTTAGTTTCTGTTGTACAACAAAGTGAATCAGCCATATAGTTGGGCTCTATCACACTTTTCTTCCATTTAATAACTTTCCTTCCTTTCCTAATAACCTTTGCAAATGACTGGTCCAGCAATTTGCTTTAAGATCTTCAGGTGCATACATCTCAAGTTTAAAAATACACTGTTACACAATAAAAATTGCATCATATTTCAGTTCAATAGGAAACTAACACGATGGTAAAGATCTTAATTATATAAATGAGAAAGTATTCACAAAGAAATAGCTGATAGTGAAGAGAAGAGATCAAGATTTAAGCCAACTCCTGTGTCTAAACCCGCTTTCCTCCTAGACTTCCTACAGAGGCAAATTCTAGCAGTGTTCTTCACTCCTTTGGTATGAGAGGTGTCATCATTCTTCCTTTCCCACTGTGATCATAACCATAAAATCTCAGGGAATGTAGCAAAGGGAGTAGATCTTATTCATTATAAATGATCTTAAGAAACTGTCATGATATTACAGCTTTGTACCCACTGACTGTTGGGAAGACAAACTCTTCCTGGATAAAATCTGCATATGCAGAAATAAGTTATGTATGCATTGTTAAAAAGATTCCTGCATTAAGGCAGGAAGACTTTGTACTATTTCTTACAACCAACAGTATGTGAATCTACAATTATTTCTAAATTAAATATTAATTAAAAAACAAAAAATAAAACAAAAGAAAAATAGAGTCCTAAACAATTCATCAAAATAAATTTCAATAGTGTTAATGATTTAATGTGAAAAAATGAAATACAAATGGTCCTAGAATAAAATATTGTGAACATTTTTTCTAATCTTGAGGTGGTAAAAGCCTGGAGAGAAATGACACCAAAGGCAATGAAAGGAAATCATGATGGATTTAACCAGATAAAATTTTCAAATTTACTGTGGCAAAAATAGTAAACATGTCAAAATGTTTAAAAAAATGTAAAAATATTTGCAGTATATGTGACATTAAAAGTTTTCATATCCTTAATGTATGACATGCAATTACAAATCAAAAAGAAAAAGATACATGGAAGTAGAAGCAGTGTAATGATCAGGCAATTCAAAAATAGAAAATCTATGAATGACTAAAAAATGTAAATGTAAGGTCTTATTATTATTTAAGAAAAGGAAAACTAAAAAGAGAATGAGTTACCATATTAGATTTTCAGATAGAAATTCATTAGCATGAGAATAGCTGACTCATTATGATTATTTTTGACTATTGCTTTCTCCTTTTAAGGTTTGAGTCCCAGTATTAAATCATTTCTAACATATTATAATAAGACTTATAATTAGGTGATCTTTTGATGGAACTTTTTAGTGAAAGGTTTATAATGAGAAAAATGCATACTCTTTTTTTCCTTACAATTCTTCAATTTTCATCCCTGAATCAAATTGCCTGGCTTGTCAACTAAAAAATACAGGGTGTTCTGTTACATTTAAATTTCAGGTCAAAAATAAATAGTTTAGCATAAGTATGGGTCATACATTATTTGGGACCTATTTATACCAAAAAAAATTGCTGTCTATTTAAAATTCAAATGTAACTGGGTGTCTTGTATTTATCTGGCAAGCCTATCCTTGAATCAGCTTTCTCTACTCTTGCAAAAGAAGTTTTCACTTCTACAGCAGTTTCCACCTGTACCAGAAAGCCCACATGGCCTGAGCACATCAAGCTCAGTTTTCATATTTAGTGAATTAACTGATTAGTTAAAAGCCAAAGAGTTTAACTCTTTTACTTCATCTTAATGAATTAGACTTCCTTCAGATAGTAAGGGAAAAGTGACACAAATGATCCAAGATACAAACAATAGATACAAAAGGAAGGAAATATAATTTCTGCATCTTAAAAACATTGCTTGAAATAATATTCACAACATAGAAGAAAGAAGCTAACCATTCTGAGCCTAGAGCATTCCCATCCCCTGTGTTTTAGACCTTTCTGTGTTAATGGCAGCCACCCAGGCAGTCACAGGGATGCTGAAATCATCCAGGCCAGAACCCATGACAATTAGATTTCTTACCTTATTGCTAATAGTCTCTCTTCCCAGGAATCACTCCGTCACACACCTGCAGGTAAAAAAAAAGTTTCAGAACATGCCACAGCTGCCCTTTCATTCCAACTGAGAGAAAATGAGAACAGAGAACTAATATCCCCTCCCCCACAGGCTGGAAACAAACAAACAAACAAATGATAAAAGTTACTCTACCAGAAGAAAGGAATCTCAGCAGAGAAGTGGCCCTTGTAGTTAGTTTGCTGTAGTTGTTCTCAAAAAGTGTTTGTAGTAGTCTTGGATGCTTTCCTGTCTCCTTGAGCATCACAGCTGCTAACATTAAAAAGCCTTTGTGACAGAACTGTGACCTAGGTTTTTATTTGTGCCTATTTAAAAGTTAGTCATAGAAGGCCAGGACAGTCTGCTTGCAAAGATCCGTGGTCAAGTTGGGGAGAAAAATATGTAGTGACTCCCTTTACCCTCCCCTTTAAGGAAAGAAAGCAGCAAGAAAGTACTAGTTAGAAATAGCAGAAGTTATTAGTAAGAAGTCCTGGACTCAGAGGAATGCGTGGAGAATGGATACAATGTTTCCAGTTGTGTTCTTATTTCTATGAATCCTCTTGCTGTCCCTTTAATGCCCTCTGACCTGTTGGCAGTAGCATCAGGTCTGAATGCAAGACTGGAAAGCACTTTGCTGAGGAAGTAAAGCAAACTTGTCTTCCTTTGGTTACCATGGTTATGGTACTGTGTGCTACCAACCTGATGATTTGCATTGCAAACCATCACTGGAAATGAGGACAGTGGAACCTTGATATTCCAGGTGGAGAGGTTCAATTCACAGGAACTTCTATCGGAAAGTTCAGAGCAAACAGAACATAAATATACACACATACTCCCAAACCCATAAAGAAGAGGACCAAACTGTAAGGGCTAACAGTCAGTCTTATCCTCCATGGAATTTCAGTATCTATGAAGTATTTTAGTTGAAAGATCAGACAATTTCATTTTAGAAAGGTAAATAAGCACATTATTGGCCTCATTTTAAAAAATTAAATTTCACAGTCACATTCAGCGTGCATTCTTGTGAAAGACATAATGCTAAAGCACTCCCTAAAAATTATTCTATCCTGAGTCATGCATGCCAACAAATAGTCTTCATTTTGAAAAGCTGCATTAGCAGAGTTTGAAATGATGGAAAAGACTGTGTGCATTTCAACTTATATTTAACTTCAAACAAACAGGAACTCCAATATATAAAAGGAGAGTGCTGAGGTTGTCTTCAAGAGGAATGAGGGGAAAGGGCCTCATCAAATCTTCCCTCTCCCTCTATGACAACTAGTGAGGTTCCTCTGCAGAGCTCCTAATATTAGTGGGCAGAATCCGAATAGCCCTATAAACTGGCCTGAAACCTATCCTGGGAGAAACTCTTGTCTCTTAGGCTTCTCTCACCTCTTCACCACCAGGTTCTAAGACCCTTACTCTTGGAAGCCCAGGAGTCTCTCGAGGCCTGAGATAACACCACAGCCACCTTTTCCTCCTGTGGCATCTACAACCCACTCAGCCCTAGGAAGAGCAGAACCTTTGTCTTGGACAAAGGCTAACTGGCAAAGCATACTTGAACTGAAGTATCACGTGCAGAACTACACGTGGAAAATGGAGTCCATATATTAACAGTTTTCATTTTAATAAAAGTGATTTTTTAATACAAATAGACATTCAATTGCAGCCACAAAGAAATCCTCAACTAGCCATATTTTAGTTGCCTATTAGTTATATATGTATTATTTATGTAGATCATTTATTGGGAAGTTGCAGTACACAATGCATTGAAATCTGCGTTAGAAATTAGGAGAATAGGACCCTATCTTAACCCAGTTCCTACTAGAATGGTCTTGGGAAAATCAATTCCTCTTCAGAGACATAGTTAATTCAGAAAAATAATGTGTACATCACTGAATTTTTAAAAAAGCTCTCTGCGTGAAAATTAAAGATATCATATTGTATCAAAGTCTGTGAAACAAGGGAAAGTGATAGCTAATGCATTGTTATTCTATGAACAGTCTTCCAAATAAAACACCTTCCTTCTAGTTCTGTTCCCTAGCATGCAGAATAATTTCTTCCTTAGTAATAAAGAAATACTTAAAGTTGAGTTAGTTCACTGTCTAAGGGAGAGGCAATAAAGTAAATCAAAGTGACAATAGAGTTGCTAAGTTTTGGGGGGTAAAAGGAGAGGGTTCTATGGAATCTCATAGTTTGAGCCCTCAGCCCAGGTTTGAGGGTTTGGAAAAAGCATCCTGGAAAATATGGAGTCTAAGCTTGATCCTAAGTGAGAACAGAAGTTAGTCAAGGAGGTGAAGAAGAAGGGAAATAAGCTAAAGGGAGTGCTCCAATTAGTAGGGAGATAAGGGTAGGGCAAAAATGAGACTGGAAAAATGAATCCATGTATTTTCCATATTTTCAATAAGTATATCATTCTCATAACCTTGATCTCTTTGGAAATTCTGTAATACAATGGCATGAATAAGGAAAATGAGACCCAGAAAAACTAAGTGATTTGAGAATATCACAAAATGAATTTTTGGTATATTAGGCCCTGGAATTAAGGTCTCAGGAATCCCTTTCCTAATGCTTCCACCATTAATGGGTCATCCTGGGAAAACACGTTAAAAGAAGAGGCACAAGTTTAATGTCTTTCCAATTAACGGAGTTTACTTGTAGTTCCATTTGTCTGGGGGTAGCCTTCTTAAGAATGCCAGTAAGTAAACGTAAGTTCCTATCCTCTGCATGGGGTGGGGAGAAGGAGGGCGACCCAGGCAGAGGGAACAGCATGTGCAAAGGTCTGGGGGCCAGAGAGAGAATGGTGCACTTGAAGAATTGCAAGAGTCTAAGTATGGCTACTGCATAATATATGAAAAGTCAATGTCAAGTGATATAGCTGGTGAGAAAAGGAGTAAGCAGATCATAAAGGCTTTGCATTTCATTAAGAGATTTGAACTTTATTCTGAGGGTAGTGAGAAGTGACATGATCAGATTTATATGCTAAAAAGATCCTCTTGCTTTAATATGGAGAATTCAATGAGTGGAAGGAACATGACTAAAGACAGGAGGCTGGGGACCAGGTGAGATGCAATAGTGACTGCAGCTATAGCCCCACAGTTAGAGATAAAGACATGAGTTACTTTAGAACCACGTGTGAGAAAAAATCAGCAGGTCTTATTAACTGATCCACTCTGTGGGGGAAGACAGTGGTCAAAGATTTTTCTCAAGTATAGGTTTATAAAGGGATCTAGTGCGTTTTGTTTGCAAATATAGAGTTTGGGGTTCCCATGGAAACACCAAGGGGAAGTATCAGTATGCAGTTTGGATACATGAGTCTAGTGTTCAGTAATGAAGTCTGGGTTTACATGCATGTCCAGTAACAAAATAGCTTCTAATTGAAGCCAAGGTGACAGGTGAGTTCACTACAGGAAGGACTGTGGAGTGAGAGTAGGTCCTAGACCAAGATGGAGAACAAGATGAAGGGAAGAATTAAGAGTGCCAAAATCAGAAGCAGGCTTGTAAGCTCTGGAGAACTGAAACCTTTGATCTACATGAGAAGCCAAGTTACAATCATCAGGCAGCTTGAAGAATCTAGAATAGAGTCAATTGTATTGTTGAAATGTCTAATGGGTTCAAACTATCAGAAGGAGACACAACAGACAGTTGAAACTTTTGATTCAAAGTTTCTCAAACCTAAAAGTGCATGGAAGTCCCTAGTGCTAGAGATTTTAGTCAGTAGGTCTGGGGTGGGGTGAGAAAATATGCATTGTTATTGATAAGTTCTCCAAAGCAACTCTGATGTAGCGTGTCCCAAGGGAAGAATTTCAGAATCATTGTTTCTGGTTAGTGCATCCTTTCTCCTGATTGGCCAGTTTTGCTTCTTGACATTGTTCTTCTACACACAAATACTCACCTTCTATTATTAAGCTTTTAAAAGATATATTGATTGTTGAGCTATACATGGAGCTTGTGTTTTCTAGTACATTTCCAGCTCATTGGGAATGTTCCCACTTTTACTCTTCTCACTTTTACCCTGTGAAAACTTCACTTACAGAGAACATGTGAATGATGATGGTGGTGGTGGTTTTTAACGATCAGAGGCAGAGCCTGGGGGAGGGAGACAGACCCCTAGAATCTCATCAGACCCACATTCTTTAGTAAGATCAATTGAAGTGTTTTCCAAATAGTCTTAATGTCCAGTAGATGGACATTAAGATGGTGTTTCACTTTAGTAAGACCTTTAATGATGCTTATTACTGTTTTTTACCCCTTTGAGTTAGATTTGTCATATCATTTGTGCTCAATAAATATTTGGGTATTCATTCTTATCACAATAAGTCCTGCTAGGTCAATTTAATCTTTCTACAGTAAAGATCCAAATCAAATGCTGCCTCCACCGGGAATGGGACTCCCCTATTTTACTCTCATTTTGCTTATGCTTGTCACGGAGCACTTACCACATTGTGCCTGCTATTAGACGACTGATTCTTAAATGGAATTTATTTTGCCCCCAAGGGGACCTTTGCCAATGTCTGAAGACATTTTTGGTTGTCACAGTGGGATGGATGATGCTACCAGCGTCTCATGGGTAGAGGCCAAGGATAGTGTTAAGCATGCTATAATACACAGAGCACCCCCCCGTCACAAAGAACTTTTCAGTCCCAAATATCAAGAGCACTGAGATTGAAAAAAACTCTGTATTAGACAAAGGAAAGACATAAATTGCTTAGGACTTAGAGCCACAGGTGCTTAGTTCCAGCTCTGGCTCCAATGTTTACTACCTGTGAGACAATGGGCAGGTCTCCATTTCTGAATCTGAGTATTCTCATCAGTAAAATGTAGATACTTATTTTACAGATGCTCCTCTCACAGAAATATTGTAGGGTTCATGGCAATAATGCATTAAAATGGCCTGTAAACTTAATACAATCATCACTGGATGCTTTGAGGTTGTATGTCTAATGATGACTATAATAATAATAATTATGCAGGGAGTTTGGATATATAGGTCTAGAGCTCAGTAATGAAATCTAGGCCGGATTTCAAATTTAACTAGAATCTTACTCATTTTAATTTCATCTCAATGAGTATTTATTGAGCAGGATCTCTGGGCTGGCATTCTTCTAGGTACTATAGATATAAAAATGAGACATTCTCCTTGAATTAAGGGCTCTTTTTTAGGATGGAGATGATAGAGACATAAACAAAAATTATAATATCATGTAAAATAGCCTAAGATAACAGAGGATAGGTGAATGAAGTTTTTTTAGAAAAATAGCAATTCAAGATATATTTTAAAAGTTTATGGGTTGCATTATTACTGGCAACAAAAAAACTTTCTTTACTATCTCTCTTTACTGATCCCCACGGGGAAAAATATACATTCTAATGACTTAGATTACCCACTCTACAGAGTAGATAAAGTCAGTAAGGAACTGAAACTGCTTTTTAACAATGAATATGTTAAATCTAACCATACAGAAAAGTAACAAAATGGAGGCAGCTCTCTAGTCTTTAATCCTAAAATGGGACCACTAGCCATGACTCAAAACAGTGGCGTATGCTGTGCATTGCTCATTGCTCTAACTGAGGCATAAAATGCTCTCAGAATGCAAACTAATGGTATTTGGGGAATGCAAACTAATGGTATACTTGAAGTTTTCTAGAACACACCAGGCAGCTGGACACTATTCCCAGTTATCTTGCTCATAGGAAATAAATAACTGCTCAGTAAATGTCTGATAAACTGAACGGGATTACTTGACAGTAATAGAGGAAGTGGGCACTGATTTTGCCCCTTTCTCTACAAAGCCCCACAATGTTTGGTTGGAAGGGAGAGTACCAAATACCCAGGGATAGCTCATTGAAAAGAGTGAGTGGACTCATCTTGTCTCTACACTGTCTTGGGTACTCAACAATTTCAGCATAACTGAATAGTTGATATATTACTAACATGTACTTCCTACACTGTCCATTGTCATATTCCCTTCGTGGATCTCCTAACCTAGAATGTACTCAGTATTGCCTAGGCTAATAGCTCCAAGCCATTTTAATCCAAAGGGCTCCTCAGTGGTTCAAGAAGAACCAAGACCCTTACAACTACCATTTACATCAACAAACCTCATAGAGTTAGTAAGTATAAAACCCTATTATTCCACACCATGAACACAGTGAATATGGCACAGTTGGACAGCACCTAAGATCTCTAAAGGATGCAGTCCAAGAGAATCTCTTCCATTTTTGTGAACTTTACCTTCAGGAAACCCAACAGGTCCTCACAGTGAGGAGGCAAGAAAGAGACTCTCATGGCTCTGGGAGCAGTACGGGAAGAGTAATCATTGTGAAATATGCTCAGATCCTTCTCCATAACAAAGGCCTGTTCTCCAAGAGAAATTATTTTGCCAGAACCTTACCCCAGTTGTGGAAAAGCATTCCTCCTACTCTAGACCACTTTAGATTTCTTGTCTCACCTAAGAAAAACCATAGTCAATAGGGGTCAGGGCTTCAAGGAAATAGATTGGGAATGCTGCTGCCAGGTATGGCAATAGGGGCAGGATGGAAGAAGCTATACTATTGGAGAAACACTTGTGAAAGTCTCAGCCCCAACACAGAGACCCACTAAAACACTGAGATCTAATCAGAAGATTGCAGAATGTATCCTCTCCCCCACATTCTACTAACATACCAACAGAGTTCTGATATAATCATAGTGGATTACAACTTAAAAATCTACAATCTCTCTCTCTCTTTCTTCCTCTCCTCTCTTCTCTCTCTCTGAGGAGTACTTGGGGAAAATCAAAGTCAAGATGGGAGACAAAAAACCAGGACACTAGAGGAATTTGAAAGCCTCTGGCATCTATAGCCACAGCTAACATTAAATACAGCCCAATCTCTGGTCAAATAACATAAATTCTTACACTAAAGGCTATTTCCTTCAGTTCTTATTACCTGATACAACATGTATTACTTTCAACAAAAAATTACAAGGGAAGAAAAAACACAGTCTAAAGAGGTAAAACAATTATCAGAACCAAAATCAACCATGATACAGATGTTGGAATTATCAGATAAGAAATGTAAAATAACTATGATTAATATGTTAAGGGCCTAATGGAAAAAGTATATAGCATGCAAGGAAAGATGGGTAATATAAGCAGAGAGACGGAAACTCTAAGAAAAAATCTAAAGGAAAGTCTAGAAATCAAAAATGCTATAACAAAAATGAAGAATACATTTGATGTACTCATCAGTAGACTCACACAGCCATGAAAAGAATCAGTGACCTTAAAAATAGGTCAGTAGAAACTTCCCAAACTGAAAATCAAATGAAATAATGACAGACTCCACAGATTTAGGACATTTAGAAAGCACTAAGTAGGATAAATACTAGAAAACCGTAACTAGGCATATTATTTTCAAATCATAGAAAACCAAAAACAAAAAGAAAAGTTTGCAAGAAGCTGGGGGGCTTGGGGAGATGTACTTATAAAGAAACAAGGATAAGAATTACACTGGACTTCTCACCAGCCATAAAAGCAAGAAGAGAGTGAAGTAAAATATTTCAAACATTGAATGAAAACCTCCCATCAAATTAGAATTTTATAACCAATGAAATTATCCTTCAAATGTGAAGAAGAAATAAATGTATTCTCAGAAACACAAAAATTAAGAGAATCACTAGCAGGACTACCCTACAAGATATGTTAAAAATTTTTCTTCAGGTAGAAGGAAAATGAAACAGGTCAGAAATTTAGATCTACAAAAGAAAGGAGAAACATTGAAGAAGGAATCTATACATGTAAAATAAAATTTTTTATTTTTCCTATTCTTAATTTGTGTAAACTATAACTGCTTGCAGTAATAGTAGTAGCAACGTTTTGGATGATTAAAGTATATGAATAAGTGAAATAAAATATAATATCACAAGGATGGGAGAGAGGAAGTGGGAATACCCCATTATAAGTTACCTGCATTACATGAGAGGTGGCATAATGTTATTTAAAGGTGACTTTAGTTAAAAATGAGTAGTGTAAACTCTAAGGAAACCACTAAGTATGTTTTAAAATAAGTATACAACAGGCTAAAAGAGAAAATAGAATAGAGTCATATATAAATGCTCAATAAAACCGGAGGAAGCAGGAAAAAAAGAGGGGAAAAAAGAAACAAAGAACAAATGCAACAAATAGAAAACAATTACAGACATAGTAGACATAACATAGAGACATTATGCCAATTATATCAATAATCACTTTAAATGTGAATGCTCAAAATACAGCAAGTGAAAGAGATTGTCAGAGATTGTCAAAGTGGGTTAAAAAACAACCACCTCCAATTTGTAGATGTTATCTACAAGAAATCCATTTTAAATATAAACACTCAGATTAAAAGTAAAAGGGACGGAGAAAGATACACCACACTAATCAAAAGAAAGCTGGATTAGCTATATTCCCTTCAGACAAAGCAGACTTTAGAACAAGGAAGATTATCAGGGGTAAATATCGGCATTATATAATGATAAAGGTATAAATTCTCCAGAAGACATAACAATTCTAAATGTGTATGTGTAACAGAGAACAAATCTGACTCCATATTGGCTCAATTCCTTTAGTTCTAACTTTGTGCTCTGTTGCCTATGCTTAGTCATGATGGCTCTGCGCCTTTCTCTCTCCAAACAGTAAAACAATGTTGCCTATAGCCTGAAATATACATAATAACCCTTTCTCAAGGCTCTGCTTCCCAGGCTTGACCTTTAAAGGCATAACACTTTTCATTCATATAGAGATAAAAAGTTGCAGAACAGAAAATAACATTTGTCTTTTTGAAGGTTTATAGGAACATTGTGATCAGACCTATGTGTACAGCTGTAAGAACAAAGAATTATCACATCCCCTCCAGAGTCTGGCTGGCACCAAGATGTCTGAAACGACCAGCCACACCCTCTCCTCTTTTAGTATAAAAGAAGCCTCACTTCTAACTCAGGTGAGATGGTTCACTAATCCATCACCTTCTTGGTCTGCTGCCGTCCTGAATAAAATCGCTATCCTTTGCCCCAACAACTTGTCTCTTGATTTATTGGCCTGTCATGCAGTGAGCAGTAAAGCTTGGACCAGGTAACATATGCACTTAACACAAAAGCATAAACATACACGAGGTGAAAATTTATATAACTGAAAGGAGAAATAGGCAAATCCACTATTGTAGTTGGAGACTTCACCACCCTCTTTCAGTAACTGATACACAAAGCAGGCAGAAAATCAGTGAGGATACTGATGACCTGAACAGCACTATTAACCAACTTGATCCTGTTGAAATGTATAGAAAACTTCACTCAACTATAGGAGAACACATATTCTTCTCAAGCTCACATAGAACATTCAACAAAGTTGACCACATTCCGGGTCATAAAATGTACCTTAATAAATTTATAAGACTAGAAATCACATAAAGTGTGTTTTCACACCACAATAGAATCAAACTAGAAATCAGTAACAGAAACATAACTATAAAATTTCAAAATATTTGAAGATTAGACAACACAATTCTAAATAACACCTGGGTTAAAGAAGAAATCTTAGGTTTAAAAATATTTTGAACTAAATGAAAATGAAAATACAACTTACCACAATTATCAAAATTTGTAAGACGTAGCAAAAGCGGTGCTTAGAAGGAAATTTATAGTATTAAATACGTATTTTAGAAAATAATAAAGATCTAAAATCTATAATCTAAGCAACATAAGCTTAAAGCAAGCAGAAGAAAAGAAATAATAAAAATAAGAGCAAAAATCAATGAAATTGAAAAACAGGAAAACAATAGAGAGAAATCAATGAAACCAAAAACTGGTTATTTGAAAAGATCAATAAAAGGGATGACTCTTTAGCCAGGCTGAGTGAAAATAAAAGGGAAAAGAAACAAACAATGTGAGAGCCAGGTTTCTCACAGTTGGAGTGGAAATTTACAAATAAACAAGGGGAAGAGGCTAGAACAACCCAGGTGGTAATGGATTAGAGTTGAGGACAACAGTATTAACTCATGGTTAGCTTAATATACACACAGATGGTTACATATGGAAATATTTAGGCATATGTTTATATAGATGAGTTAGCATACACATATATATTTCCTCCCTCTGTCAGCTGAGAGGGCCTAGAAGCAAAACACCCAGTAGTAATAAGCATGTATAGTACCCAGATCTTGGTTTCTAATATATCATTCTCCTGTAAAAGGAACCAATGCACCTTGAGAGATTGTTGAACTATAAATGATAAACTCATAACATCTTAAAGTAAGGAAGTGCTAAACACACACACACACACACACACACACACACACAAATGATGTGGTATGTCAAAGAGATACAAAAGCCAGCTGAAAAAGCTCCTAACGGCCCAAGCTGGTACAATTTGAGCACACAATACATAAAGCAGTATTGGCTTATAACCCAAAATTTAAAATAAATATCCACGAGTCCATAATCATATAAATAAGTGATTTATATAAATAAATAACTGTGGGAGAACAGACAAATCTCCTGTGCAGAAGAATTCCAAATAATTTATTTAGATACTACACTTTCTAACTTCTTACTCCTTGAGTGTGGGCTTAGCATAGTGACTCTCTTCCAAATAATAAAGTATGGAAAGGTGGGAGGGAGAAACTTTACAGATAAGAAACCTGACAAACAATACCTGGACCAGGTGATCAAGGTTAACATCAACAGTCATGTCATGTTGATAGTTTGCACCCTTGATACCATGAGATGAGAATGCTATTTTACCTCTGTGACCTTCCTCCCTCACACCCATAACTCCAGTCTGATTATAAGAAAAACACCAGACAAATCCCAGCTGAAGGACACTCTACAAAATATTTGATCAATATTCTTCAAAAATGTCAAGGTTACCAAAAACAAGGGAAGTCTCAGAAACTATAACAGTTAAGAGGAACCTAAGAAGATGTGAAAACTAAATGTATGTGGTGTCTTGGATGGCATCATGGAACAGAAAAAGAAGAGTAGGTAAGAACTAAGGAAACAAAGGTACAGACTGTAGTTAATAATGATATATCAATATTGATTTATTAATTGTAATAAATTACCATACTAATGTAAGATGTTAATAATAGAGGAAAGTGGATATGGGGAACTCTGTACTATCTTTGCAATTTTTCTGTAGATCTTAAACTATTCAAAAATTTGTAAAAATTATTTATTTGGCAGTTGGACAAGATGGTATTTAGTATATTTATTTTAACTCTGATATTCAGTGATTTTAAAATAAGATATTTGTGATTTGCTAAGTGACAAATAGCAGCAGCATGCATATATATATATACATTAAAATTATACATATATTGAGAGAGACTAGAAATATATACATATATGCATGCTTGTGTGTATATATCTATGTAGATGTAATATTACTATATTAGGATATATAAGACAATGTTAAGAATAGTTATCTCTGGATGATATGATTATGGACAATTTTTACTTTCTTCATTTTATTGACAGTATTTTAAAAACAATTGACTAAGGACACAATTATTTTTGTAAAATAAAAACAGGTCAGTAAAAGTTTTATTTTAAAAATCAGTGAGTATCCATGATGAGTGATGCCCGTCTGGACTATGTGCCCCTCCTCCAAGCCTAACCAATTCTTCATGCTTACTTCTATCATTGTATTTACAAAATAAATTACATATGTACGTTATTTGTCTGTCTTCCTTCCTAGATTATAAAATTCTTAAGGACAAAAAAATCTGTCACTTCTGCATCACTATTGCCTAGTACAGAGCCCAGTATGTTGTGCATTTAGGGGCACAAGCAGAGGGCAATGCAATGTGAAATCTTGGGCAAGCAACTGAAGTAACTAATCCAGTTTTCTCATACATAAAATGAGAAATCTGGGCTACTTCCATCTCTGGGGTTCCTTCCAGATTTAAGATTCAACATTCTCTGCCTGTGTCAATGAATTAGGCATAATTTCACAAAATAAGAACTCCAGGGAAATTATGTGACTTGCCCAACTTCTTCTTTTGCATCTTCTGGAGGATGATGGAAGATTGAGATTCAGGAAATGTCTGCTCCGTGGGAATTGGTTCAGAAAGCCTTTTTCTGTAGGTTTTAAATAATTTACTATTTGCAGTTAAATTTGTCCTTGAAAATTTACAAAGGTTTGAGCAAATCAGAGTGGTTAAAATATGGAAGGATTAAACACAAGGATAATTATTTCATTAAGACTTTACTGAAATTATTCTTTAAAAAATTTCTGCAATATGCAGAAAATACTCTGTGTGATAAAGTGAACATATTGCTACATGTGTGTCATTCTGATTATGCTGCTTTTTCCTTGGGCCTGAGATTAAGGAAGAATGATGAAAAAGGACAAGTCACCATCCATACATCTTGAAGTCAAACTCTGAGACCCTTCCACCATCAGTGGTTCTGCCATCTCTTAATCAGCAACATTTTCCAGTTTTCCTATTCCTATTCCCCACTGACACTGATCCCTTGAAACATCAAGTTCACCTAGAATAGCCTATTACAATTTGTTTTAGTTTTCTATCGAGCTACAACAAAGTACTACAAATTTAGTAGCTTAAGACAACACAAATTATATTATAGTTCTAGAGGTCAGAAATCCAAAATTCGTCTCACTGGACTAAATTAAGGGGTTAGCAAGTCTGCACTCCTTTCTGAGGGCTCTTGGGAAGAATCCATTTCCTGCCTTTTCCAGCTTCTAGAGGCTGCCCACGTTCTTCAGACCCTGGCCCCTCCTCCAGCTTCAATACCAGCAGTACAGCATAGTCCAATCTCTCGGACATTGATATTCTACTCCTGCTATCACATCTCCTTTTCCGACTCTGACTCTCCTCCCTCTCTCCAATAAGGACACTTCCAGTCACGCTGGGCCCACCCAGATAATCCAGGATAGTCTCCCCATCTCAAGATCCTTAATTTATTCATATCTACAAAGTCCCTTTTGATATGTAAGGTAGCATATCGACATCTTTGGTATGGGGGCCATGTTTCTGTCTACCATGTATCTGTCTTTCTCTCAATATCCAACAGAGTGGACACCTCTATTTTCATGGCAATCTCTGAGTTAGGCACTTTTTGGTACCAGTCACATCTTGTCACAGAGAAGTCACTACTTTGTCAGTTCTATAAGATGACCCTTTTAGAAAGTGTAAATGGATATGTGAGGCTCTAATTAAAGCATGCAATACTTTTCTATTCAGACAAAATTTGTTTTTTCTTAAGAGTATAGCTTTGGTGAGATAGACTCAGATTTAAATCTGGGCTATATCATCAATTATCTGTGTCACTTAGAATAAACTGCTTTCTTTTTCTGAGTTTGCCATCTCTAATTCAGCCACATTTCCTACCACCTAATTAAAGACCCCATCATCCCTGAGATTTTTTCTTTAACGTGAGATTTGAAGGATATACAGGGTGTCTTAAATTATACAGTAACAGTCATAATTGAGCTTCATAGACTTAGTAGAAATAAATGAGTAGAAAATAAATAAGATCTTATAATTTGGGTGGGCTTTTTACTTGAAACATCTAAGGTATGATATATTCATTCTCTTCTCTGAAAATATTTTCAATATCTATTCTCTAGAACCTATAAACACATGCCAAAAAATCTTAGAAAAACCACCTAAGTGTCTAACAAGACACCCAGGTGATGAAGTATTATGCAGATTATAAGATATGATGTTTATAAAAAGAGTTTTATTTTTAATCTCCTGGTCCCTTCCTCTCCTAGCCCAACCTTTGTGTCTCTGTGATTCTCTGAAACTTGTCCAAGTTGCTCTGCATGCCCTATGGTTCTGGGAGTCCAGCTCCTTTTTCCTTTTTAAAAAATTAAACTAAGTTCCCAAATGTACCCTCCTTCCTTCCCCAGTGCCCCTCTTTAATAAAATTATATTAAATCTGCTAAAAGTTCAATGTTTAACTAGAAACCTAGTATATTATTAGCAACATAACTTATTCAGGATGACTCAAAATATATAGACTATTTCTTTTCCTAGCACAATATCAATGGCATCTTCAAACATGACAGAGAAAATCATTAGTCCTACCTGTAAAGACTGTCACACCTTGATCATATTCTTGGGATCTGTGCCCTGCTTCCTTCATTCTCTTTTCTCATTCTCTCATTTACATTCCCACCTTCAGTCATTCTTTATTTAAAAATGTATCAGTATGGCTCATTGCAAACATTTTAAACAATACATATTAAACAATATAATGTGTAAAAAATGAAGTGAGAAATTTTTCCCACCTTCTCAATCTTGTGAGGTAATTATTGTAAAAAGTGTTGCCAATCATTGTCCTCCATAATTTTTCACTTATGAACACCTGCTGGACATCACGCCATGTCCAAGCACGTACATCTGACTTATTTTTGGTGGCCACATTTAATGGACATACCATGATTTGTTTCTCTCTAATGCTCTCTTTATTGTTGCTGCAGAAAGCAGGATGTGTCCCTTGTTGCATTTATCACTCCATGTAATTTTCAGTGGAGAAATACCAAAAAATAATGAAAAAAGCTGTCCTTAAAAATATCTTTCCCCCCGAAATTTCTCACTTCTGGATCTTTTGCCTTGGAGGAGTTTGGGGAGTGGTCTGGTAAAGTTATTATTTAGCTGCACATTATCAAACATGAATAGACAATTACTAGAGCCCAATTCCCCCTCTCTTACCAGTTCCTTAGTGATAGTGATTGAAATGGGCCATTCTCATGTCAGAACCAGAAGTGAGAGGGAGTCCTGTGCTGACTTAATAAACGTATCTGCCGAAAATACAATTGTTTTTATTCTACAGGGGGGCAGACAGACAGACACATATATATGTGTATATATATAAACATATATATAGCAAAACTGTATTTATATATGTTGATATATAAATATATATCTTTAAATATGTTCTCTTGTCTAATTGGAACATTCAATTTCATTAGTATTTAGTATGTTTCATTAATTAACAACTGATATTAAAGATGAGGTACTAAAATACCATTCTGATTATGGCATTTTGAACCTTCGTCTTCTGAATGACATCCTCAGGCAGAAATATCACTATCTGGAAACCAGAAATGGAGCATCATGCTTATAAGCGGTGCTTACCTCCTGGTCTCTCTCTCTCTCTCTCTCTCTCTCTCTCTCTCTCTCTCTGCCACACACACCCCTCTCCTTCCCTGGGATTAGCTGTCTCTCATGACCACACATTTATTTGTCAATTCTCAGCTGCAACTGTAGATTATCATTTTGATTTGCACCCATCCACAGAGAATTACTTCTCCTTCTTCTGTCTCTTTCCCAGTGAACTCTTCAACCCCCTCATCATCAATGGCATTTAACATCATTCTATTTGTTTCTAACAGCTGCAGTCCCCTCAATTTCACCTGCATTCAACTCAAGTCTGTTGGCTTAGTTTCAGTCAAAAGATTCTTACAAATAGGAAGGAGAAAGGAAGCTGATTTCCTGTGTCTCTCCTTTTAATGATCAGGGAGAGCAATTAGGTTGCTATGACACAAAGAAAAGGTCCTGATAAACAGTCTTACCTCCTCCAGTTGGAGCAAAGCTCAGGGACAAGCAAAGTTCATCCCCTAAAGAAGCTGACTGTCATAATCCCATCCACCGGCCCCATCCACCTGCAACAAAAGCTTCACTGCTGAACTGTCTGAAAGTTGTATACGTGGACAGTTCCTGCAGGAAACAGTGTCGCATTTGCCTAATATTGCATAACATTTTCATAATCCATGCCCATTTGTCATAAGAAAAAACCTGTTTTCCTGATATTTTATATCAGGAAGCATTTGAAACAGAGGAGTGAGACAGTGAGTCTCCTTCACACAAATGAACCAGACTAGAGGAGACTTCTTGCATTCCTTGGTCCCACAAGATTTTTGGAGGTCTACTTTGTGCCAGACCACGGGCTAGGAAAAGGAAATGCGAACATGAACAAATCATTCTCCTCTCCCCCAAGAAGCTTGTAGCCATTTGAGGGCCACAGCCAGTAACTCCCAGGGAGGAACAGTGAGGGCAGAGAGGGAGAGGGCACGTACTATCTAATGGAAATTTGGGAAGGCTTCACCAAGGACATAATGCTTGCCATGAGTTTTGAAGCATGAGTAGGAGCTTCCCTGATGAACAAAGATTCAACTAGGCTTGAAGCTGTGGGGAGGATGCATATACAAAGGCACAAAATTATTGAACGGATGATACCTTTGGGGAACTGCAAATTGTCTGCATGGCTGAAACACAAGAGTATGTGGTAGCAAAGGGGAGAAATGAGGCTGAAGAAGAAGGAAGCCTCACCTGGTGGGCTGACTTATGACTTAGAAAACTGTGAATTTAGCTAATTATAATGATTCTACACTTTAGTGTCTGAACTTAGCATATTATTTGTAATTGTGAAAGAGAAGCATTGAAGGCAAGAGTTCAATATATATTTAGTTACTCAGTATACTCAGAAAATGAGTGATTTGTTTGGGCAAATGACCTAGTTTGAATTAGGGCACTGAATACCAACTTCCAAATAATTAGAATAATTAAAGTACGTTAAATATTAAAGCTGTCATTAGTTCATAGAAATATTCCTTTGACACTTCAGAAGGATCTTCAAGGCTTTAGAAAGGGTCGGGACTGTGATAGCACGAGTAGCACTCCGTGTGAGGGCCAAGGTGATTGCCCCCAAGATCTGCTGGGGAGGAGGTGAGCGTAGTGTTCTCCTATTCTAAAAATCACTTGCATTGAGAGTATTTTTACACTTTTGTGTTCTGTGAAGCCTCCTGACAGATTGAATTTGGGTCAGCATAATAAATGAAGCACTGCACTAATAATGTTAATACAAACAAACAATCAGAATAAACCACATTTACCCACATGATCTAACAGACATATGGTCTTGTGGTTGAAACTTGGCAAGTTAATTGTCATAAGAACTCTGAAAGGAAGGTGGAATGAAAGGAAGGTGGAATGAATTGCTAATTTTATCCCTAGGTCGGACCTCCATTCTTGATATTTCCCTGTTCCCACAGACCGGCAAACCCTTGAAATAGCAAGCACATTCTATTGTTAACATTTCTTCCTCTGTGAAATCGAATTAATGATTATAATTTGCTCCATTAATATTGGCTTTACAGCTTCATTAAGTGCTTTCACATGCATTATCTTACTTTGTTTCTGAAGATTTGTTGGATACCCAGGGCAGGAAAGTTGTTGTTTTTTTTTTTCCCCTCCTACATTTAACATGTAAGAAGCTAAGACTCAGAAAGGTGACTTGCTTTGTCCAAGGTCACATGACCTGAACCACAATGCTTGCTTCTATCTCCAAGTCTGAATACCCTTTTGCAATCATACTGCCTCGAGGACATTTCTTTAAAAGGGAGTTGCGCACGGTTAGTAACTTGTACTGTTTGGACGGTCTCCAGGAACTCCGGACCGTTTTCCAGAGCTCCCAAGCGATTCTGGATGGCACAGTGTCCATCTTCCCTAGCCGCCTTCAATGTCCTGACCAGGATATCGCCTCATAAAAATTGGCTTGTTCCCTTCCACCTTGTCTTTGACCTCTCTTGTACTCACCTGGCTTTCCCAGGTTCTGTCTCCTGCCTCTACTTGGACTCTCTCTCTTTGTCTAGCATCTTAGAGTTTCACATCTCTTTTGAATGCCTGACTGTCTTCAATTTATTTCTTTTATCAATACTGCTCTTTTATTGTTTCTATGAGGACTCAGGACTGCAGATGATAAAACAAGTACTGTCTCTGTTTTATGTCTGTCCCAGTTCCATGCTCAGCATCTCAGACTTCCAATTACCTGTCAGGGAGGATGAGTCACTGAGGGGTAGAGGCACGAAATTAACTGCCCCCAGAGAACAAGGGCATGGTGAAAGCCTCCTCCATTCCTCACCAGAAGCAAAATAGGCATTCTGGGACAGGTCAGTCCAAAAGGGTTACTTACTCAAGATAGATTGGGTGGATGGCATAAGAATATAAATTTGGTCAAGAGGAAACCAAGGCCATGTCTAGAAATATAATGCAGAAGTTCAAGTCTGAGGATCAATGAGTTTTCAAGACTAAGATTCTGAGGAATGAGGGAGTCCTATGGTAGAGGTGAGATTTGCTACTACAAGAACCAGGTATGTTGGATAGGAGATGTTTAAGCAACAAGGATTAACTTGATTTTGGCTTTGGGATTAGTTACAGGATGCAGGCATGAATACAGAGGGGCAAAGTCTTAACAAAATACACAGATCCATGAATAGCCATCTGCAAGATAAAGACAGCAAGCAGAAAATGGAAAGGACTTGAAAGAGAGAAAAGGTGACAGGCAGTGGAAAGAAGGATGACAAAGAGTAACAGAGTCTGATTTAATAAACCAGAGCTTCATAGGGCTCCAGTCCCTTTCCAGCACTGTCTACCTCTAATACGAGACATAAATAGAAACCTCCAGCTACATGGAGCTAGTCAAATCTCCCCAGACCCTCAACTTTATCTTCCTCCATGACTTTGCATATGCTTTCCCTTCTCCCTGACATCCTCCTGGTTAGTCCACTTGAAAAACACCTAAGCACTTATCAGGGCTTGACTTACGGATGATCTCCTTTATAAACCTCTCCTTGATGCCTTACTCACCAATTTATTTAAGCACTGTTTGTGTTCCCAACATTGTTCTAATGAAAACCTCACATTAACCCTATGGTATAGATGCTAATGTTATTCCCATTTTGCAGATAGATCATCTAAGATAGATCTAAATCATCTAAGAGTAAATTACAGACATGATACCTCTTTATCCCTAAAGATTTCAGTGTTTAATGTCTAAAAGCAAGAGCAATCTCCTAGATACTACTATATAGTGTTCAAAATCAGGAAATTAATGTTGATAGAATATTATTGTCTAATCTATAGACCTTATTCAGCATTCACCAATTTCGTTGCCCATAGTGTCTTTTGTAACAAAAGATATAGATAACAAAAGATGGATCATGAGCTGCATTCAGTTGTGATGTCTTTTTATTCTCCTTTAATCTGGAACATTCCTAAGTCTTTTGAATACAATGGCAGCAACATTTTGAAGCATTATCTTGCAGAATATTCCTCAATTTGGGTTTGTCTAATGTTTCCCTATGATTAGATTCAGGCTATGTAGTTTTGCAGAAATAACACTAAAGTGATTCTGTGTTCTGTGTTCTTCTCAGTGTATCATATCAAGAGTCATATGAAGTCAATTTGTCCCATTATTGGTAATGTTAACTTTGCTAATTTGGTTAAGGTGGTGTCTTGCCGGATAGGGAGTCATTTTAAATTTTTCTCTGGCTTATTAATATTCCTTTATCCAGTATAGGCTGTTCAAGTTGCTCTCTTCCTCTTAATGTGGTTTGATCCTTAGCTATCTTTCTGTTTTTCCCTCTGAGTTCACATTCCCTTGGATACAGTGGACATCTCAGCTGGTGATATGAACCTGTAGGAAAGCGCTGAAGCCTATATCCTTCCTTATGTCCACAGGAGTTTAAATAGTAGGTGGGGATAAAGGAATCCCCCTCAGACAGGAGAGCCTCTGGAGCCACATTCATGTCTGTGTGCTGGCTCTGCTCTTTTACAATAGCCCTTTCACTCATTTGTCATCACCTAACCAACCTCTTGGGGTGGGGGAGCTTGGTAATTAAGGAATGAAAGTCCAATTACTGAATGATCCAGTTGTCATGTATCTGTTGGTACTGGCTCTGACTGTGGTCCCCTCCAGCCCTGCCCTGACTAGGTATCCCCTAGCCTCCCTGGGCTGGCTGCTGATACTGACTTTCAGAAATCATAGGGTGGTTAGCAGTCTGCTCAGGGTAATGTGGGGAGAAAAAAAGAGCACATGTAAAATCCCTTCCCTACCCAGTCACTCATCTGTGGTGCTTGTCCTTCTGTTGTCTAGGAATGTCTTGTGTTTTATGTAGGTTGGTTGGGGCTATCTTTGTTTTCCTTTATCATCTGTGGTAGCTCCAGGGTTGGATCTCAGAAAGGGGGCCACAGGCCATGTTAGCTTTTCATCTTGTCTAGTGTTTTTATGAGGATTAAATGAAATAACTATACAAAAGCATCAGGAGGACAGTATGTCACCGGTAAATGTCACCACACTAGGATTATTATATGATTATTATTATTGTTCTCATTAATTATAACTTTTTCATTTCTCATCATAATAAATATTCTCATAAACATATATTAAGCCTCTTCTACACCTTAGACTCCATTCTTGATGAAAAGCTATAAAATGTATTCCACACAGACCTTGCTCTGTAGGTGACACAAACTACTGAGTATTTTCAATGTGCACAGCAAGGGGGGCACTTGTCCACATGGGAGAGAGAGGGTGTTCATAAAGCCTCAGAAAGGAAAGAGCTTATAAAATCCCTGTGAGTTTTCCAATAGCTCTTACTACGTTTGGCAGAGACACAGTCATGGACATCAGTCTCAAGGAAATGCAGGGCCAGAGAGCCCGATGGACACTCAAAGTTTCACGGATGTTCGGCTTAAGGATAACACATTGTGATATGTTGGGAAGAGCGCTGTAAAAAGAGGCTGTTCCAGGGCTTTCATTATCATAGAATTTTACTTGTGAAAGGTTTTCCCATATGCAACAGGCTTTCTTTCTCTCCTTTCCTGCTCCTACCAAACTGGAATGAATTTGCAACCTTTGCACAGAACAGTAGTGTTGAGTAAAATATTTCTTTACAACTTAAGAAATGTAAACCACTCTGCAAATATCCTCCTGGGTCTGTTGACATAGCAGGAGTGGCAGTAAACCTCCTAGCTAAAATGTATTAAGACATTTCTGGATTCCCTTATCCCTTCTAGCTGTTTTAGGAACAAAACTTTAGGCAACCTGACCCTTTTCATGGAAGTAGAGCTGGAGGCACAGAGCTGATTATGAAGATCATGTATGCAGGATTAGGGAAATGAAGGCTTTCTGACCTTCAGTCCCAGGAAATATGACCTCATAGTACTCTCCCTCTCCACTCTCCAAATATTTTTTCCATGACTATGGCCATGGGAACATCAACTCTCCCTACCACAATATGTAACCTAATTTTATGACAATGTTTCCCACGACCAAACAAGTGATACATGGTGAAGCTGGAGTGCAAACCTAGGTCTTTATTACTCCAAAGCTGAGAGACTTTCCATGATGTGCTAGGTGTTTAACATGTGTTGCTTCACACAGGTCCACACCAGGCCCACAGCTTATCTTCCTTTAACTATCTGAAGCCCAGACTAAAGGGACCATATTTCTTCAATCGATAATCAAGACAAAATTACACCTCTATGCATAATGAGATAGAATGTTTAAAACAAAGAAGGTTCTGGAAAAATCTAGTAAGCATGGTCACCACACTCCTTGCTCTTGGGCTCCAACATTTTCTGTAAATATTTACTAAATGTCTGCTCTCTTCCTTAGTCTCTGTTAGAAGATAAGTAAGTTCAAAATATGAGCAATTAGAGCCAGCCATAGGCAAAAATTGTGGTTTTCACTTCCTGCTTTAGGAGTTCCAGCACCCATCTTACCAAGTCCTAGCAAAGGGGCCCAGAAACAGGACCTGCACTATAATTCAAACCCAACTTAAGGTATTCTTTTTCACTCTGTGAGTCACTAAGTATTACGGTTCAACAAAGCCAAATCTCTAGAACTTTCAAGAGCAGGGATGTATCAGCACTGTGCTCAAGAGAAGTTTAAGAATCAAATACGTTTTTCTGTTTTGAAAAACTCAGTGGAATTATTCCCTTTAGGCTTCTCAAGCTATGGAGCAACACACCAAGACCACAGCACAAAAGCTGATGGACACCTGAGCCATGGAAGGAAGCAAAGTCATCCCAAACCAGTGGGCCTGAGCACAGCAAAGTGGTCCTCAGTGGCACTGTCAGGTCCCACAGGCCTGTGACCCACATGGCTGGCATCTCCACTGTGCAGGGCTTGGAGAAAAGCCAGGAATCAGGGCCTGAACTTCTGGGAAAATTCTACAGTCTTCATAGGATTGGCTTTTCAAATAAAGCAAAGAACAATAAATAATTCAGATAAGCTTGTTAAAAGTAGGCCAAGGAGGGGGAACAAAGGAGATTGGTGATATGTATTTCCCTTATTAGTGAAGGCTCACCCTCTGGGGCAGGCAAGGAATGTTCATAAGAGGTGTGGTAGGTGACAGAGCACATATACAACTTGGCAAATGTTTTCTGTTTCTCTCATTCTCTATAGGACACTTTAGGCTTGTTTGGAGTCAAATTTCCTCTCAGGTTTGTAAAATAGTTTACATTTCTTACAAAAGCAATTTGATCTGAAGGGTGAGGTACCACTTGGTAATAAAAGCTACTAAGAAAAAAATTCAATCTTCTTTAAATTTCATAACTGACCTTTCCTTAAGCTGGTAATATGACATCCTCTTTAATACCTATCCATATCTGACACTAAAACAAACAAAAATGGTCATCTTCCAAAGACTTCCAACATTTAGCACTTTAGCTGGAAGCCAAAATCCAAAAACTCAACCTGGTTTATCTGGAAATTTTGCTCTTAATTTGCTAATGCTTTCATAGATTAACCATTTGTTATTAAGTTCTAGTATTATTGCATTAGGCCAGAGATCAAGACATTGAGGCCTGTACTATTGCTTTTTTGGAATTTTTGATGCTGTCTATATGCATTAGCTCATATAGATTGATTTGTGTACATGTTTTATGGGCACTGATATTTTAGATCCTCAGTTTTGTAAGAATGTAAGTGTGGGATTATATATACATATAAAATCATCTTATTAATTATATTATTCCCTTCATATATAATCTTGCTTATCATTTTATATATATAAAATATTAAATTATATATCTACAATATATAAAATATTTTGCATGTCAGTTCTACTCTCTTCCAATGTAAACTTTAATGGTACTATTAAGTCTTTTAAGATTCCTTGGAATGCTATAGTATCTCAGTTAAATATATAAATATATATAATATATATACATATATGTATATTGTGCATTTGTTCTGACAAAGAATTGTGTAAACAGGCCAGCAAGTACTCAGAATCACTCCTTTTATATTATGACTTCTTCATTCTTGAGCTCTTGAGCGCTGAAGTTTGCTTTACTTCCTGGCTAATTGGAGTGGATCTGCAAATAATTTTATTAGGTAGGGTAGGTATGTCATTGGTATATTTTATGAGCTTCTGTTTATCAGAAAATACATTTATATTGCCTTCTCACAATTGTCTGAGTCTAAAATTCTTGGGTCTAAAAACTCTTCACTGAGAGAGAAAAAAAATTGCTTTATTGTATACTGACATTTAAGGTTATAAATGAGAAACTGAGCTAAATTAATGTTTGTTTCTTTGCAGAAAACCTGTTTTTCTTACTTGGATCATAATTGATTTTTATCTTTATCCTAGTTGTTTGTCTTTATCCAAATGTCTACATGTATGTGTCATTTCTTTGACTTCACATGGAATTTGCAGAAAATGTTCTATTATTATAAATTTATGTCTTTTCTACTTTGTCCAGGGTTTCATTCAGAAATAATACTTATTTGCAAGTTGGCCACCTATGTTTGCCCTTAGCATTTATAATCTTTTTTCCCCAGCATTGTACTCTTCTTTTTGTATATTGTCTCTTCATTCTGGAAGAATTTTACAAACTTGTCATTTATATCACTGATAATTCTTTTACACATCAGTTCTACTCTGTTCCAATGTAAGCTTTAATGCTGCTATTGTCTTTTAAGATTCCTTGAAATTCTATATTATTTCATTTAAGTCTATTTTCATCCCACACTCCAGACTTTTAATCTCAATGTGCTCTCTTAATGGCTGTGTCTGCTCATGTTTCACATAGTATATGTCTTTTTGTTCTGTACTGAATATTCCAAATCTCTTCTCCCAATTTTCTTTGGGACCATGAATAGATGATTTGTAGAAATACCTTCCTTTTCTGGTTTTCTCCAGCAGTACACCAAATGTCCTACTTGGAGGTTATTTTCTATCATAGTCCCCATGTTGTTTCCTTACTATTATTGTCTATCCTTAAAGTAAGGTGAGATCTAGTAATTCCCCATATTTATTTTCAGACAGGATGAAAGGATAGGCCTTGTCTTGTTCAGATTCCACTTGCTGATTTCCCTTCTCAAATCTAAAATGTGAGGGCAGGTTAATGGGCACATCGTCCAGATCCATGACCAGTCTCTAGGAAGCTTTTAACTAATGTCTAATTTTCCTGCCTTGGGTCTCTCATGCTATGAACCCAAACAATAGGTGAAAACTGACCATGCCAAGCTTGTTGTGCTCTGTAAGTTTTTCCTTCCTCAGCCTTCGGCTTCACTGTTTTCTTCATAGGATGGAATTTTCCAGAATGCACTCTACCCAACCCTGCTCTCTACATCTCCTAGGTGAGTTCTAAGATTTATAGTCTCTGCCTGAGATTTTAAAAAGTGGGAGGGAAGGACTGGGGGATAAATGCATTCCCAATCTGGTGGGTACAGGTCCTGGTTCTTAAGTCTACAGGAAATGATACAGAAGGAAGACAACATCTATTATTTCTTTAATGATACTGTTTCATGACATTGAACCAGGTCATGACACAAACTGATGGTTTTCTTCCTAAAATAACTGCATTTGTGTTTTATTGACAAGCCATTCCAAATCCTGATATGTTGTCTATAAATTTCAGTTTTCTAATGCTTTGGATTTCCTCTTATTCTACTTCTTCATGAGTATTTTAGAAGACTCTTGGAGAGCCTATATTGGGGGCTACTTGCCAAGCAGCATTCTGAACAAGAATGCCATAATGATCAATCTTTAGTAACACTTATGTAAAGATGGTTAAAATCGTCAAGTCATGGGGCATTACTCTGTTAGCAACCTTAAATATCATCCAGTATAGTCTTATCTATCTGAGATATGGAACCCTGGTAGAAGAACTTACACCCAAGCAGACTCTTCAAAATCTGCAATTCCATCAGAGGAGATCTTAAAATTTTCCTATCAGCCTCTCTCTCCACCTGTAGGTCAGGGGTATATATGCAGTGGCTCAGAGAAGCTGGGCCCTAATTGCCCTGCCAACTTTCCCTAAGAGAAGCTGGTACATTCTGTCATGTCCCAGACTTTAGCATCATCTGTCCACACCAGGAAATGGATTCATCTTTACCTTCCTTTCTTCCTCCCACCCTTGCCTATTCCCACCACTCCCAGCAAAACATGCTAATCCCTGACAAAATTACTTCCCATTAAATTCCCATTTGCAATATTCATATGACAATGGGTAAGAAGAAAATTTGGGGCAATCGTTGAGCCTACTTGTAGGGAAAAGCAAGTGAAGTGACAGAACTTATCTGTATTCACCTGCTCCCTCTTCCTAATTAGGCATGGTCATAGGACTCAGGCTCTCTCTCTCTCTCTCTCTCTGGTTCTCTTATGCACACACACACACACACACATACAACACACACATGTGCACAACACACATACACACACACATACACACAAAGAGAGTATTAATGATTGTCTGTCCCTACCATGACTTTGATTTCATCCTAAGAGCAGAATAAACCAGGGTTTCACAAATTATAATCCAAGGTCCACGGAATGTTAACATATATTACATGGAAACAAAGAACAACCACCTGAACAGCAACAACAATGAATGGTGGTAGGGAGAGGCTTGGTGGTCAAGTACCTTTGGGAAATGCTGATTAAGCACAAACAGTTCTCGTAGCAGGAATTCTTAGGATGTCTACTGAGTTCATGTGCTCGCTGAGAATATCCACATTCAGTGTGGAATAAGCAGTGTTTCCCACCTTATTGAATCATGATTATATCACAGGGATCAAAGCTTTTACCCAGAGAAAGTTTTAGAAGTAATAAGCTAAATACCTTCCCCAGTCTTCCCCAAACCTTCCAGATATGGGGGTTCTGGAATTACAAAGACCTGTATTTAAAACCAGATTCTAGGACTTCCCTGGTGGTGCAGTGGTTAAGAATCTGCCTGCTAATACAGGGGACACGGGTTCGAGCCCTGGTCTGGGAAGATCCCACATGCCGCAGAGCAACTAAGCCCCTGTGCCACAACTACTGAGCCTGCGCTCTAGAGCCCACGAGCCACAACTACTGAGCCTGTGTGCCACAACTACTGAAGCCCGTGCACTTAGAGCCCGTGCTCCACAACAAGAGAAGCCACCGCAATGAGAAGCCCGTGCACTGCAATGAAGAGTAGCCCCCTCTTGCCACAACTAGAGAAAGCCTGCATGCAGCAAGGAAGATCCAACACAGCCAAAAATAAATAAAATAAATTTATAAAACAAACAAAAAAACCCAAAACAGATTCTGCTACTTGCTATGTGGCCTCTGTTAAGTTGGTAAACCATTCTGAGCTTTGGTTTCATTTTCTATAGGAATTTAAATAATAATATGTGTTTCACTGCATCATTTAGAGGATTAAATAATAATTCCACTCAAATGCCTAGCAGAGTGTCTGTCTCCTTTTTCCTGAAGATGCACTGCTCATAAAACATTTTCAAGTACGGTAATGAACATGGTTAGACCCTACCCAAAATGCATAGATCTCCAACAAGTGGCTAGTCACTGAGGAAAATCTCCCATGCTCCCTCAAACCTCTATGAGGTTGCCAAGGTGCCCAAACACTTCACATACTATACGTTTGTGTTAAAGCACTGAAGACACTGCTAAAATATAGGGGTCCCTGGGAAGCCAATAATAGCATTTAGAATTACTGTGTGAGTCAGCTTCTCAGATTAACATTTACTAACCAACTAGGCCCCTAAAAAGAGCAGTGGCTGAGAGATACTATGTGCAAGGACCAACATTAGGGGGACAGGTTTTGAATACCTGATCTACAACTCACTGGGTGGGGATAGGACTGAATGATGTGTGAATCTCTTAGCATAATACCTAGTACGTTGCAGGAACTTGATTGGAAAAGCATGCATGTATGTATGTATTATTATTACTAACTCATTAATTGAGCAGTTTCTCTGTGCCAGGCACTGGGGATACAATTCTTGCTCTCATTATATGGATGTGTTCACTGAGAAGCCCATGCACAGTTTAAATAACATTAAACCATCCAAGCCACTTTAATCCACTCCCTACCATCCAGTGGTTAAATCCACTCCAAATGTTCACCTGACAGTCACCTGGGTTCTGCTGGACATGTGAATGGAAACGGGGAGCTCTTTGTTTTCCAAGGCAGCTGATTCCAATTTCAGAGTCTCTGGTAGTGGATCACCTCTGTCAGTGAATCCGGGTCTCCCACACTGCCGATTTTACTTCACAAGAATAACTTCCATGCACATTTCAAATAACTTTGACCCGCATTAAAATCATAGCCAGCATCTTTTCCCCCTTTCTTTTAGAAACAGTAAGTCATAGCTAAAACATTCCTCTTTACTTGCCATTCCTTTTGCCTGGTACTGCTAGTGACCCCTGCCCTTCTTTTGTTTCAAATAGAGCTGATGCTACAATATCTGACATGATTAACTACGATGCCTCCTCGAAGGCTTGATCAACTGCAAAGTCCACTTGCCCTCCTGAGCAGCAAGGACTCCCTTTCCATTGTCACCACGGGATGCAGCCCTGGCAGACCGGGCAGTTTATGCTCACATCAGCGGTGAGGTCCACTTCCCCTGGGGACAGGTGGCTGTTTATTGCTGTTGAGCAGAAGGAGAGCTGTTTGTCCTTGGCTTCATCTGGGTCCCCATGGCCTACATCAAAAGGAGCCACAGAATTTCTATTTCCCGCTTAGTGAGAGCACTGGAAAGTGAAGGTAGGGGAGATGATCCCATGCTAAAGATATTGGATTATTCTTTCTTTTATACTTGGAGGGGACAGACTCAAGTCCTCACTTATTCAAGATAAATTTTATGTCAAGACAGATGTGAGTCAATGCTCTGCTTCAGCTCCTATCTTCTGCTTCTCTACTCTCAGACTCAACGCCTGGTGAAAGTCAAGGACTCACTTCATCAAGTCCCTTTTCCCTCCCTCATTCCTCTTCATTTTTTCTAACAATGAGAGGGCAAACCATGGGGTTGGCTGAGTGAGCAAATGAGATTTAGGAGGACTGAAGAATTTCCGGTCTCATTCTCAATGTTATTATCTCACAGGGCAAACTCTAGCATTAGTGACTGCGCTCAAATTCTGGTTTCGCCCTTTGCTAATGGTGCGATTTGGGGCAAGTTAGTTCTCAAACAACTCTAGAAGATGTGTTAAATAAATTATTTAGGAGAAGAGAAAACTGTGACTCAGAGTGAAGTGACTTAACCTAAAATCAAAAGATAAATGTGTTCTAAGGCAATGTCTTAAACTTAAGGCTGAGTCCAATATCCATGTCTTTGTTACTTGCTCGAGCTCCCTGATCAACTAAAAGATGCTGAATGAATCCATGCCAGTTGCTAGATAAAGACTATTCCAGATTTCGCATTCATGGATTTCCCTTGTCAGTGACAGGTTTTGCCTGTACAGTTGTTTGTTCTTTTCAGTGATACTGATATAGGAAACAGCTCCCAAGGGGACTGAGTTTGAGACAAACCTCCATTTTGCCTCAACTCAGTTAAACTCTTTGAGCCTCAACTTTCTTATTAAAGAAACAAGAAAGTAGTACCTGTCTTATGTGTTAGTGTCACGATTAAAAGATGATGACTATGAAAGTACTTTTTAATCCCTAAAGCACTTTATATAAGTGTAAGGGATTTCTAGCATTGTTGTCATTGCCATGACGCATCCAGGACTCTGGGGGCAGGGGTTTCTGTGCATCAACATGAGCTCCCCTTTTGCCAAAATGATAAGGAATGCGTAGAGGAAATGGTAGAGTCCCCACTTCCAGATGTGAATAGAAAATGAGTGGTCTTGGTTCTTCCTGACACTTTGTCATGTAAAAGCTATTTCTGTTGCAATGTGCAAAGAACAACGAGGGGACAAAGAATCTTTGAGGCAATGTCATTAATGAACATTTCCCAACCCCTGGCAGGAGTGGGCAGCCTGAGTTCTTCAGAAGGGGAAAATTTGACTAGCAATTCGGCCAGAGGTCAGGAGCAAAGATATTTCTGCCAATAGAGTTAAAGCTCAGGTATTCTTTTGATGGCATCTTTAATCATATTACCTCTTCCTCAATTACTCTACCATCATTATTCATTCTGCAGGTACTAAACAATGATTTATTATGCTCTAAGCCCTCGAGATAGAGCAGTGGACAAAACCAAAAAGGAGCCTCACCTCATGGAACGGACCTTCCAGTAGGGGGAAGAGGAACAATAAGTAACCAAGCAAATAAATGGTAAGATAATTCTAGGTGGTGGTAAGTGTTATAAAGAAAATGCAAGGTGATGGAGTTGAAAAGGATTGGTGAAAGTTCCTTTAGACTGGGTGGTAAGGAAAGCCATTCTGAGGGGATAGAAATGACATAACAAGAAGCCAGGTGAACTGGTGGTTCTCCATTTGCCCCCATCCATGCTCTGCTCTTCTCTATTCTGACTCCCTTCCCAGCTTATTTCCAATGGGATTTAGCCAATGAGACACCAGAGGGCAGGAGGAGGGAGAGTAAGTAAATCTTTCCTTGCTTAGAGCCTGAGCCTTATCAGACAGGTGGAGACTGTGGTCCTCTACAATGGCAGCTCTCCTGGGGTGGCCCCCTCCCTGGTTCCAGCTCCAGCAGGGCCCCAGTAACATGGTTCCTCCCACCCCAGCCCCAGTTCTTCTGGCCTTAGAGGGAGCAATGGCTTCTCAGTACTGGTACCGTCTAGGTTTCCCACCTTTCCTGGTTGTCTCCTTAAGCCAACCCACAGTACAGTCCCTCAACCAAAAAATTTGGGATGGACTCTGTTTCTTGCTGGAATCTGAAACAACACACCTTGCGAAGATGCAGGGACAGACCATTCCAGGCAGAGGGAACGTCATTATTTTATGGACAAAATGAAGAGGACGTTATCAATAATTAACCTTTCTGTGATTTTTTTTTTTTTATAGATTAGGAAGTGTTTTCACATGTATAATCTCATTTAAATCCCATGACGACATAGACAGTTTGGGCAGCTATTACTCCCATTTTACAAACAAGGAACGGGAAGCTCTAAGAAGTAAATGACTTGCCAAAGGGCAACATGAATGGTCATTACTAGAGCCTAACCTTGAACGAGGTTTCTGGCTCCAAGTCTAGGCTTCTCCACTTCCATCCCTGTCACCTAGCAGGCAGGTGGAAAAGAGAATCCAGGGACATTTCCCAGGGACCAGCTTACCAGCTTCAGTAGCAGCTCACAAAATCCGTCACACTCAGCAAATAGCCAACTAGAATCTTTAATTCAGCCATAGAGTCCCATGAAGTGCAAAAATCCCCCCAAGATAAAAAGTGACAAAGATAATCATCAAATCTTATTAAAGGGAAAGCCATGTGATTAAATCTTACAAGTTGATACTTTTGTTTCAGAGAACATATATTCTCCACCTTACTCAAAACATTACTTTTCCCTAAATATATGTAAGTAGTCACAAATAATCTACCTTAAAGGAACTGAAGAAGATGGATATTTATTAGAATCATTCAATGGAAAAATGTATAAATAGAATTATTTTGAAGATCAAATAACTAGTGTATACCTAATGTGTCTTGGAGTTGAGAATTTTGTATAAATGGTTCTCAAAATGGGCACATTTATAGTCATAACACCACCTGTATGAGCAATATAGTATAGATCTAGGATTAACAGTAGAATTTATTCTTAAAAGTAGAGCAAGCCACAGAAAAATCCAATTTCCAGCAGTAGATCATTCGTTCCAAGACTCCTACAAGCCACCTTCCTCATTAACTTATCATTTGCAGTTTAAGATATCTACATGCACCTCTGTGACACACCAATAGTTAGTCCTCTGGGGGTTTCTAAGCCAGATTGAACATCTGGATTTGCAGCGAATCCTAAAGATCACCAGATGCAGTGTGGTAGAAGGAGATGGATAGATGGGCACATGACAATAGACAGCCACCAAGACAAACTGCTCCTGCTGGCCCAGGCCAGCTCTGAGAGCTTACACACATTAAGACCACATGGATATCTGCTGAAGGATGAATTGTTATATGGCTTTGGAAAAAGTCAGCGTTTCCATTTCTTTCTCTCTCACTTGGCATTTTGGAGCCTGCTGTCAGGATTCACACCGATTTTTGGCTTGGTTTTAGAGGCTTTTTTCCCTCTTACTACAGTTGAGCTTAAAGAAAAACAGCACAAAGAAATTGTTAAGAAGAAAGGAAATCATGCTCCAGATGGTTCTGAAGAACTCTAAACTGACCCAGAGCCCAAGAAAAGGCCTTTCATTTATAGAACATTGAGGAAAATGATATTCCTTTTATTTGGTCATAAAAGCGACAACTGAAAATGCCCTCAGCACCCATGAGAACGCACTCCAGCATGCGTGCCTTTGTGTGTCTGTGTGTGCATGTGTGTGCATATCTATGAGGGTACGGTATGTGTATGTCCAAACTAGAAACTCATAGAAGCTATGGGGAATATTCACTTATGAACTTCCAATTCTCTAACAGCTGCTATGATAAAGGACATCTCCAAAAAATTGAGAAAGGGTCAAATTCAGTTTTCCAATGGTAGAAAGTTTCTGACAAACCCACTTTGGGAAACATGGACTTTCCCTCACTGTATTTAAAATACGTGAAGGGAGATGAAGTCCTGCGCAAGGTGGGAGTGTGGAAAGGGACGGGCCCTGGAGGAGGTCAAGAGTCTGGGAGGCTGCAGTTGTAATGTCTTTTTAGTTACAGGTCACAGAAACTGTACTCAAACAAGCTTAGGCAAAACAATAAATAAAAAGGGTTTATTAGAAGGTTTCTAGGGTAATGAAGGAACCAGGGCAGTGTAAAGGGTCAGAGACTGGGACCTGTGACTGATACTATTCCAACTTTCTGTCCATCTATCTTTTATGTCAGACTGCCTCTTTTGGACCCTATTCACTCCAATGCACACAAGTTTTCTCCTTGAGGTGGAGAATGTAGTCACAGGCAGTTGGGAGTCTAGTCACAAAAGACATATACTGTTTCCTGTTGGTTCTAGATACAGTAAACCTCAGAAAGGTAACCTGATGAGTTCGGCTTTCATCACACATTCTTCTCTTGACCCATCACTGAGTCCAAGCAGATTATGCCTGCCCAGCCTGATTCCCCAAGATCAGAGTTTGTACAAAAATAAGCAACAGTGCAGGGAGGAGCGGTCATGGAGGATGGTGGTGGACGTGCCCTACACAGATGGGAAACAATGTCCCAAACAGCAGCTAACAGAGGCTTACCAGGTTGAGTCGGATCGTGTTACTCACACTTAATATCCCAAATAATATACAATTCAAAGATGGGGTACAAGCTTTAAAGTTGGGGACAGACTTCTCATTGCATTTAGAGCAGAGTGCAAACAGCTCACGATGGCTGACAGATGCTATAGGATGTGGCATGCCACCTCTCAACCTCACCTCGTGTCCCTCTGTCCAATCACACTGCTCTACTTTCAGGTCCTGCTCTACTTTCAGGTCCTGCTCTACTTTCAGGGAAAGAGGGCTCTTTCCCTCCTTTGGATTTAGTGCATTTTATTCCTTCTTCCTATAAATGTTTTTCCCTTGCTATTTGCATGGTTAAGGCCTTGTCGTACTTCAGAGCTCCTGTCCTCAGAGAGGGCTTCACTGAACACCCTGTTTAAGGAAGCTTTGCTCTCTAATTCATCAGAGCACTTTGTTTAGCTTTTATGGTACGCCAACTGTTTGTAACTGATACATTTATTTGTCTGTGTAATTGTTCATCTGGTCTCTGTTCTGGACTGTAAGCTAGGTAAAGGTAGGTACCATGTCTGATTCTTTCATCACTATATTCCCACATCTGTAAATGTGCCCCACCCATAGTAGGGGCTCATAAGTATTCGTTGAATGAATGGATAGATGGATGGATACGATGCCCAGATGAATGCAGCAGCAAGTGAGGAATAAAAAGGGAAAATGAAATACAACCTGAAAGGTAGGAAAGGGATACAAAGAGTGGATCCTGGTCGGCTGTGCAGGACCCACACAGGGCTGCTATGCTCAGAACACCAGGGGGCGCCATTTGCATAGACTACAATAATGCTGGAACCACCCCCGCCCCCCGGAGTTAGTGGTTTCTAGATCACATCTACCCAGTTTGGTACATCTCCTTGTTAGGAACAAATAAACCAACTCTAGAAAACCACAGATCTTTTGAGCTGTCTCAGACTTGAGGTCAGTGATTCTTAAATTATCTGTGATGAAGGACCAGTTTTGTAAAATAATTTTGAAACTTTTGTAAACTACAATAAAAATGAATTGCTAAAAAAGAAAATTAAAAAACCTATAAGACATGCAAAATAAAAGCCTAAATTTGTAAATAGACTGAGCATAAAATCACTGTCCAATTACTATAAAAATATATAAACACTTTTAACTTCTGTACTTATCTCACTGTAGACTAACAATGGTTTACAGATCAGCACCGGTCTGTGAGCCACACTCAGGGCATCGCTGCTTTAGAGAAAACTCAAGTCAGAGTGAAAGGCCGGCCAGCAGGCTAGGTGGCTGCTAACACCCTGCATTGAGTCCACACAGTTATCCTGTAAGAAGGGCAGGACGAAGAGAGTGAGGTGAGTTGTGCAAGTGCAGGGGAGATACCATTTTTATTAGATTCTGAAATTGCATTCATCATGGATTTTTTGCATTAATTTTGATTTTTAAAAATATTATATTAAAATAATATTTTCTTGATTCCTGAGTTTTATGGTGTCCCCTTAAATCTTGCATCCAAAGTGAATCCCTCATTCACCTCTCCCTAGTCCTGGCCCTGAGGAAGGGCATAATATTTGCTATTAATTTACTATCATAGATTAATTACTATGAATTAATCTATGTGAATAAGTGGCTGAGACCTGAACACAGGTCTAACCTTTCCAATGCACTACACTACTGCCCATGCTGAGCATCTACCATTCACTAATTCATTCACTCATTCATTTATTCACTAGCAATGCCAACAGAGATTAACTGTGTGCTATGTAGGTAGCTGGAAATGAGTACGTTCCCAGCAGTAAGCAGGGGCCAGGTAATACATGACCTTGAATGTGAAGTTGAGGAGTATGGATTTTATCTGGAGTTACTGGGACATTCTAGAAGTGACATGGTCAGATTAAATATTTAGAAAGTTCACTCTGAATGCAGTGGGGTGACTTGGCAGACAGGAGTGAGCAGAACTGGAGAGAGGTATCCAGTTAATGGAAGGATACGGCAATCCAGGGAAAAGAAGAAAAAGAAGGCAAAGATGCTGGCCACATTTGGAAAAACTCCTACCGTTGGCATTTTGAGGGTTCAAGGAAAAAAACAAAATCACCCCTGCTACCACCAGGCTATGCTCTATCATGCTCCCTGGGATAAGGAAAGACATAACATAGGTCTACCGGAGAAACCAAGCAATATAAAACTGTGCATGGGGGATGGGGAGGGATAAGGAAGAAAACACAGGGATAAGTGAGAATCCGGAGAGAGGCAAATGGGTGCAAGGAGACATGGAAATACAAGAAACTGGTAAAGGAGAGAGCAGAAGGCAGGCAGCATCTGCGTGCTCAAGGACAGGAGGAAGGGGGAAGGCGGGAGTAGGCGGAAACAGCAGTCAGATTCTCAGCAGCACTAAAATTGTCCCTGCCACTTGGCAGGATTCAGTTCAGATGTCCCAGATCCAAGAGCCAGGGCCTTTTCCTCATTCATATAACACAAGGAGCAAATTAGTGAGATTCATGGACCAAAAGATCCCTTGGCAAATATTGGTTCTATCTTTGGGGGTGTTTTAAGCCCTCAAAGCACTGTTTATCGAAGTGATGGCAATGGCAATGAATTATTTCTGCCAGAATGAACTATAAGAAATTTAGTCTGGCTGATTAAAAGAAAGTTTATAAAGCACAGTTCAAACATGCACGATGCCTTTTAGGAAAAATTAATTTAACATTTAAATTAATACATAATTGATACTGTGATTCAATCTTTAGAGACCCTAAAGAGCACTCTTTCATTATTGACCATTTTTATAATGAAAAAGAGAGACCCCTGATACTGTGGACAACTTTACAATCCTCTATGCTTTTTCACTCAAATTATGCATTCATTTTGCATTTGCTTTGCACATTCATTATGCAATTGTTGATTCTTTCAACAATTCTATAAAGTATAAAGGGCAGGAATTATTATTCCTATTTTGCAGAAGTGAAGACTGAGGCCCAGAGTGGTGCAGAGATGTGCCCAAGGTCACACATATGCCAAGTGTTAGAGCTGACCCTGTAACCCAGCTCTCTTGACTAATAGAACTCTTTCTACTCATTTCTATTATTCCACTCTAAACAGCCTATGTTGTGTGGCTTTTCTGGAAGTGCAACATGATGATCATTCCATCATCTTCTCCCAAAGATCTACTGAAGGACAATTGTGACGGAGGATCACATACTTCCTAAAGGAGGCAACTGCAGAGACTTGGGCCTGTAGTCAAAAGGTTTAGACACTCCCACACTGCAACTTACCACCCCTATGACCTTGGGCAAGACATTAAGCCTTGAAAGTCTCAGTTTCCTTAGCTGAAAAATGGCTGCCGTAGTCCCTATTTTACTAGATTGTTGTAAAGCGTTATGTCCAGTAGAAAAGAGAGGGGTAAAGGGATGGGACACAGGTCGAGCAAATGAGATTGGAGGAAAAAAAGAGGAAGAACCCCAGGGTATTTAGGGTCCATAAGGAGAAGCAGACCTGGCAAGGACGTATGAGTGGAGAAGAGGGCATACAGAAATAAATTAGAAATTAGCACGAGTCCTGTAAACATCTGGAAGACAGAAGAAAGCTCACTCCTTGAGTACCTGCTGTGTGCCAAGCACTGCTAGACACTTTGGAGCATATCATTTATTCAATGACTGGTTTTGACCACTTACTGTGAGCTGAGCACTGGTGCTCAGAGCCAGACTGCATGGCCCTGGAGGCTCACCTCCTCTCCTCTAGTGGTCCAGCAAGGAGAGTTAGCTCCCTGGGACAGGGACCAGAGCAGACATTCACGGAGCTCTGAGGTTCCGCCTTTCTAATGAGGACACATCTACCAGGAAGCTTCTACTGTTACGTGGTCGCCCCCTTCCCGCCGTTATAAATATGTAGAATTTCAGAGGAGTGGAAGATTTCTCTCTACCAGAGCTGTTTTAATGGTGTGCCGGACGTGGATACCTTTCTCTGGAATAATAAACTTTGGAGGATCATGTACACTCTATTCCCCATCTGCTGGTAATATTTTCCCCAAACGCTCCAGTCTATATTTATATCACACGATAATAGTGGCATGTGTGCCAATGCCTTTTTTGCAGAACACAAAGATTCTATTCTGAAGAAGCTAACATTCCTGTGGACAAGACAGACAACGGACAATTAAATAAGATAATACTCTGTCATGGGCTCCATCCAACTTTACCGTAACTGCTCAGGTTTGAAGCCCCGCAGGCGATCTGTGACTCATCCAACTACGGCTGATACACTCCCCTGGGTGTTCTCGGCTACTCTTGTGGCTTCGACCATCATCCACAACTACTCTCGTGGCTTCAACTGTCATTCCCTAGACCTTTATCCCCAGCTTAGGTCTCTCTTCTGAGTACCAGACTCTTCCTTTCAGCGGCTTCCCTGATGTCTCCACATGCATGCCAGAGGCGCTGCAAACTCCTCCTTCTCCATTTTCAGTCTTCATTGATCCTGCCGCCCAGGCTTAGAATCAATCAGTCTCAATCTTTCCCTCACCCTTTCTTCCTACAACCAATCTGTCACCATGCCCTGTCAAGTCTTGCATTTCTGGCCTCTTAATCTCTCTCCTCACACCCTCTCTGACTTAGATTCCACACTAAAATCTGAGCTCATGCTCACAATAGTCTGTTGACTGGTTCTCTCCTGCAATTACCCCTCCCTCTAGAACTCTCTCAACCCTGCACCACTGTGATCTTCCTAGAGTAGACATTTAAGCAGATTACTCTCCAATTTCCAAAAGCTTGTAGGGAAAGGACCAAACTTCCAAGTATGGCTTGGCTCTTTCTCTCCCACCTTCCCCCCCCACCCCCCCACTTTGACTCCTTTCCCTGGAAATGGCCTATGCTCTGGCCACACTAAATTTCTCACCAATTTCCAAACATAACTTGCCATCTTGAGACTATTTAAATCTGCAAACCCTTCCTAGAATGCCGTTCCTCTCATCAACCTGCAGAACCCCAAACCTCTACCAAGACCCAGCCTCAGGCCACATACATTTCAAATGTCTTCCCAACTTCCCCTAGCTAGAGAGGGTCTGGGCTCTCAAAACCCTTCGAAAGATTTATCTTAATATGTCTTCTTTATATGCCTAATTTTCCACTAGAATGTGAACCCCTTAAAGAGCTCTTTGTATTCTTAGGGCCTAGAAATTGATACATAATAATATTATAATAATTATATTAATAAAATAACAATAAATAATGATAATATCTATCATTACATAGTGCTTACTGTGTTCCCAGCACCAAATTTGTATATGCGAATATATGCACACATATGCATGTATATTCAAATAACCTTCAAAAGAAACTTTGAACTAATGCTATCATTAGTTCCATTTTACAGATGAAGAGACTGAGGCAAATGTGTTAACTGACTAGGCAAATATCACACAGCTAATATGTGGCAAAACTGAGCTTCGAACTCAGGACCAGAGTCCTTGGTCATTACCACTAAGCTTTACTGCCTCTCACAGGGCATTCTGCACATTTTGGATATGGCTGGCCAACTAAAGAATGATTAAAACACAAGGCAAAAGGTAGTGAGAATGATAAGAATGGTTAAAACCAAGAGACCAAGACCTATGATGCAATCTAACAAAGGCACTGAGGCAGGTGACACTACAGTGTTTGCCTTGTGGGGAAGATGGTGAGGACAGAGGGCATGCTGTAGACAACAGGAACAGCATAAGCAGACAAGACTCTGGAGAGATCGCAGTGCTTTTAGGAGAACGGTACAGAGCCGAGAGTGGCTGCAGAACTCCAGAGCCATATTGAATCCAAGTGAATGAAATGTTTCCCTTGGAAGTAAAAGTATTTTCATTGTGTGGTACTTTTCTCAGGCCTGCACAGGACGTTCTGGGCCTGAGGCACTTTTGCCTTTGTGGGCCCCCTCCTTCATAAACTGTATTAAAAATTATAATTTACAGCTACATTGGTGTAAAGATGAACTTGTTAATATGATATATTAAAATATTTCATTTGATCTAAAAGTTTACTTTTTCCTTTGGATGTTAAAATAAATTAAAAATAGGCCCTATGAAAATTCTGAAAGAGAAATTAAGGAAACACTCCCATTTACCATTGCAACAAAAAGAATAAAATACTTAGGAATAAACCTACCTAAGGAGACAAAAGACCTGTATGCAGAAAACTATAAGACACTGATGAAAGGAATGAAAGATGTTGCTCCGCAACAAGAGAAGCCACTGCAGTGAGAAGCCTGCGCACCGCAGTGAAGAGTGGTCTCCGCTCGCCTCAACTAGAGAAAGCCCACGTGCAGCAACTGAGACCCAACGCAGCCAAAAATAAATAAATTAATTAATTAAAAAAAAAAAGAACCTAGGGGCAGGACAGGAATAAAGACGCAGACGTAGAGAATGGACTTGAGGACACGGGGAGGGGGAAGGGTAAGCTGGGACGAAGTGAGAGTGGCATGGACATATATACACTACCAAATGTAAACTAGATAGCTAGTGGGAAGCAGCCGCATAGCACAGGGAGATCAGCTTGGTGCTTTGTGACCACCTAGAGGGGTGGGATAGGGAGGGTGGGAGGGAGACGCAAGAGGGAGGGGATATGGGGATATATGTATACGTATAGCTGATTCACTTTGTTTCAGCAGAAACTAACACAACACTGTAAAGCAATTATACTCCAATAAAGATGTTAAAAAAAAATTAGGCCCTGAAGTCCTGTGTACTTTACATACCATACCTTCTGTGCCTAATGAATAAATTGGCCCTGACTTCTCTCTTAATTGTTTAAGTCAACAGCCCTCAAATGTTCTCTCAGGGATGAATGGAGGATGACTCTGACAGGGTTAGTTCTCAAAGATCATTGTTTATTATCAATTTCCTTACTTGCAAAGTGAGAGAAAGAGTCTCTATCATCTCTGAGGGGGCTTCTGACTAAAAATTAATGTGCTATCTGTTGTTTTTGAGGTGTTTAACAGCTCACAAATATACTTCAAGTTTATCATCCAATTTGATTCCACAAGTTCCCACTATTCATATAAGGAAACTGAGGCTGCCTGGTTTCACAGCTCATACATGGTGGAGGGTGAGGCAAGCCTAAGTCTTCTAACTCCCATGCACTGCTCACATTAGTGGTGTGTTCCAGGAAGTAACCCCTGGGGTAAAAGAGAGGCTTATATCCATGTGTGGTTTACACAGTTATGTACGATAGGTCATGAACTTGGAGCTGGCCACATGGTGTAGTAGAAATTGTCCTGGGCTTGGAGTTAGAGACATGGGTTCTTGTCTTGGCTTCACCATTTCCTAATCAGGTGCCCTTGGGCATGGTATTTAATCACTCTGAACATCAATTCTTGTATTAGTCAGCTCAGGCTGCCATATCAAGACACCACAGACTGGATGGCTTAAACAACAGAAATTCATTTCTCATAGTTCTGGAGGCTGGAAGTCCTGTATCAAGGTATCAACCAATTTAGTTCCTGATGAGAGCTCTCTTTCTAGCTTGCGGATGGCTGCCATCTTGAAGTGCATTCACATGGTCTTTCTCTGAGCACTGCACACAGAGAGAGAGGTTTACCTCTTCCTCTTCTTATAAGGCCACTAATCCATCATGAAGGCTCTACTATCATGACCTCATCTAATCCTAATTATCTCCCAAATGTCCCATCTTCAAATACCCTCACATTGGAGAGGTAGGGCTTCAACATATGAATTTTGAGGGGACATGACTCAGTCCATAATGTTTTTCTAATCCAAGAAGTGGGCATAATAGAATACTTGGGAGAATAAACTACAATTCAATAAGAAACGATATATATATATATATATGTTACTTTCATAAAGACAGGATATTTGGCTTTAAAAGGTTTAGAGTCTTAGATTTTGTCTTTGTTCCTGTTTCTGTGGCTTAGCAGGTAACTGAACTCTGGTACTGACTCCTCATCTGGTCCTCTTCCAGATCAAAGGCAGAATTATCGGTCAGTACAAGGGGTCCAGTCTGTTCAAACCCACACACGTTTTACCTTCCAGTACCTACAGTATTTTGGGCACTGGGCTGGCCCCAAGCAAGGCAGGAAAAGGAGACAGAGGTGCACAGCCACACAGTAAGACTGGTGTCTAGTCCAATGGTGTTTAGTTTAAACGGAACACAGGTTTGATACGAAATATGTGGCCAAAATAGCATAGGATGCTAGGAGACAAAACAGAATGAGAAGGAAGGAAGTTGAGAAGAAAAGCTGAAAATCTTCCCGCTTTCCTTGGGGCTGGTCAGCTCTCCCCTTCTTGCTTCTGCACCCACAAAAAGAAAAATCCAGAATAAAACCTCTTAACAGGCAAAGAAATATTTGTTTGTATAATTTCCTATTAAAACTAAAAGTTGGCCTGATTCTAGTCAGCTGAACATTTTCCACCCTCTCCCTTACCCCATGTTGGCCAGGCTAATAAGAAAAGCACTGTATTGAGGAAGTGTGGGCATGAATTTTATCACTCCCTGAAAAGTTCTGAACAATAGAAGGGGAGGCATTACTACGAAGTTTTAAAACTCATACTACTTTGAAATTATCGCGTAGGAATTGTCACAGGGGAACGCAGTAAGACTGCGATTTCTTCTTGTTTTACACCACAGGACTGAAAAGGGAGTTGAAGGAGATTAATTACATTCCCTGCTAATCAATGCAAAGACATATTTTCTGCTCCTCCATCTCATAATTTTTATTTCATCTAGTTTGGGCTTTTTTAGGGTTGCCAGATGTCCCAGTTTCAGTGGGACAATCCTGCATTTTGAAGGTACGTCCCATCTGCTCTTGAAAATATTTCTGCTCACTGCTCTCTCGTGGACTGCAGGGTTTTTAGAGCTGCCAGCCAGAGTACGGCTGCTGGAGAGAAGATGATAAATTATTGTAACACTATAAAAAAAATCACTCACATCCAGCACCACCCCACCTTAGCAATGCTGTGAATTAATTCTGCAGGAATCTTTGTCATGAAAGGTGAATCTCCAAGTCTCCAGATGGGAATGTGAAGCTCTTTCCACACTGGCTTTGAGAAGACAGAAGAAGTAGGCAGGGCAGGAAAGCATGCATGGACTGATTCTTGGATTTGCTGTCAGAACACCTGGCTCTGCCATTTTCCACAAGAGTGACTTCGGTCCAATTGGTTAAAAGAACAAACTGTTCTTTGAGCACCTACTGTCTACCTGACTTGATGCTAGGCACTTTTGATAAAGTAGCTGATTAATTTCTATAATAATGTTGGATAGTATAGGTTTTATCCCCATTTTATAGACAAGGATATTGATGCTCAGATCCACTGAATCCAGAACTCCACGGTACCAAACCCCACTCTTTTCACTACAGATGACTCACTTTCTTTATCTATTAAGCAGGAATAATAATAATCTATACCTTGTAAGATATGAAACAGAAGTTGATGAATAGATTCTCTAAAGATCTCTTTCAGGGCTGCTATAATGGGGATGAGGGAAATTGTCAATTGAGGGTCCATCTGTGGAAGGTTTTAAAAGGACAAGTTCCACTGAGCAAACATTCTTAGTGCTGGTCTAAGTGTTTTTTAACTTGACTTCAGATTAGACATCAAGGATGGCACTGTCAGAGAGAAGCTAAGTGATCTTAGGGCCATGGAACCAAATTATCTTCTTCCTTTGTATTCTTGCATTCCTCACTTCTCCTAGCTGAGGCCTTGAAACTGATGCTTCAATTCAGCTGTCATTTCAATAGGGCCACTCATTACATTATGAACAGCCATCTTATAGAGAGTGAGTTTATCATATTTATTTTAACAGAACAAGGCCCTAACAGCAGAGGCCAGGCTGGGCAAACACTGTTGGTAGCACTGAGGCAATGTCTGGGAGAGACATTGCAGAGGAAACCCTGCCACCAAGAGGCAAGTGAGAATGTTCTGGTATCCTGTGGGAAAGGCACTGAATGATTTCATTAATACACATTGCCTAGTTTTCATCACACCAGTAGCTTGATGTTTCTTCCAGGCCCATAGCTTTGATATTGTTATGCCTCAGTGGAAAAGCCTCAATGGAAAGAGAGTCGATAATCTGTAATGTGGGCCTTTGTCAGTGTATCGAAGTAACAAATGTGCAAGTGGTGGAGAGATCCTAAAATACTGCTAGCACGTCAGCTGTCATCACTTTGGATGTTTTGCTGGCAGCATGTCACATGGCCTACTCATCTTCTTGTTTTCCTCCTGCCCTTTGCAAAGACATTTTCTTCCAGTAATGACGAAAATTGTTTTCTTAGATTTCAGTTCCGTGCACTCTTACCCTTCCCACCTCTTTCTGTCCTTTATTGGGGGTTAGGAGTTTTTATCTTATAAACTGTAGAAGTGCTTCAGTGGGTCAATAAACCCCTCACAATTTTTCAAAAGTGTGTATATATGTGTTCATTCCATCAGATTCTCAAAGGGATCCATGACATCAAAATAATTAAGATCTAATGCAGTAAAATATCCCTTTTTCTGGGGTTACAGGGCCACACATAGCAATCTGAATGGGTGGTAGGGACACCAGCCAGTGTTCTACCTGTGGAGAAAAGAGTTATTTCTCATCCAAAGTACCTACATTACCACAAGCAAATTACTTTAGCTCCAAATTCTTCCGTTTTCTCAGCTGTACAATGGGCTCAATGAATCTCTCACCGACTCCATAGCCTCTTGCTGTCCCTGCCTCTGCGGCTCCAGGCACACAGATTTTCTACCAGTTCTGAATACTCCACACCTTGTCACATCTTGGTTTCTGTACTTCCGACCTCTAACCATTCTCCTATCACACTGTACAATAACTACCTACTTACATGCCAGCATCCCCTCTGTCTGCATCATCCTGGGGAGGGGTAGCCCTGGCTTATTCATTTACCACCAGTGTCAGGCAGTGGGAATGAAGGAAGGAATTCATAAAGTTGTTGTGAGATTCAGCTTGTTTGAACTCCCACACACTCCACCTCCTTGCATAGAGAGAAAGGAGCAATTAGCTCTGCTGGCCTGAGTTTCCAAGGGCATAGACAGTAGGGTGTGTAGACAACCTAACTGCCTTCCAGCTTTCAGTGTCCAAAGAGTGGCTTATTTAAAATACAGATTCCTAGGCACCGCCCGCAAAGATTCCGATCTCATTTGGGATGGAGTACCTGATAGTGGTGCACCCGGGCGGTCCAGCGAGGCTTGGTTCGTCAGGGTAGCTGGGGACCGGACATCAGTGGACTGAGAGATAACTGCAGCCTCTTTTCCTGAGATCAGAAACAGGTCTGAAGAGCTGAGGAACCACTGTATTTCCCTGATTGTCCTCTGGGTGGCGCTGTGCAGAAGCTTCAGCGAGATGAAGCTCTTGAAAACTCATTCTTCAGGGCTGGCCCCCAGGTGGTGCTTCTGCTTGTTGGCTCAGGATTGCCAACGCCAGGAATTTATAAGCGGTGATGTCGGGCAAGTATGAGGTTCTCATCCAGGTTTCTCTGCTCATCCTGACTTGGGGAGAGAGCATTGTTTCCAAGACAGGAAGATGTGTTTGGGTCCCAGGGGTGCTTGTCACTTCTCACAAAAAGCAATGAGCTCAGAATGGCTGGGGGCTTCAGTTACTTCACTAGTTACTTTCCTCCTTCACTGTGAGTTTTAATTACAGAGGTAATGCATGTGTTTGTAGATGATTTCAAAAAGAGCGTATAAACAAAAATAATTTTTAAAAGTCACCTGAAATCACAGCACCCACAAATAACCACTGTTAACATTTAGTTCATATCCTTAAAAGGATACTGTTTGGTAACCTGCTTTTTCTAACTTAACGATATAAGAAGAACATTTTCCAGGCTAGTAACTACATTTAAACTATTTTTAAAAGTTGCCCAGTATTATAGTATTTCATTTATAGATGGACCATGGTTTATTTAACCAATTCCATACTGTGAGACAATAAAGTTTCTCTCTCTCTCTCTTTCCTTCTTCCATCCTTCCCTTCCACTCTCCCTTTTTTGGCTTTTATGACCAACTCTGCCATCAGAATTTTACAGTTACCCAGTTGCCTCTTCAGATGCTTGTCCAATAATTTCCTAAAGTATAAATTCGGAAATAGAATATCTGGGACAAAGGATACATAATTACAGTTTGCAGTTCTGGCTGCTTTCTGGAAAAGTAGTCCATTTTACTCACACCGCCAGTGAATGAGAGGGAGCAGGGACTTCTGAAGGGATACTCTAAAGTCTTTGACAATTTGTCCTGCTGTTAGTTTGGCAGCATTTGGTGATAAATTAGCTTACCAGCCCTTTATTCCTGGGAGGCAGAGAATCGGGCTGTAGAATACTTGGGAGCCTGAAATTTACTGAAACTACCTTAGAATTAGTGCAAGAGAAGAAATATGGGCAAGGTGGTGGTGACACTGCATGGAGGGCAAGGTGGTGGTGACACTGCATGGAGTGGCTAACGTAAATTCAGTGTCAGTTCCACTCATCTTCTCTCTCTCTTTTGGACAATGATAGTGGCTGTCTTTTCTTCCTATCACACTGAATTTCCCGGATATGGGGAGTGGGAGAATGGCTGGGACTGCATGCTTTGCCCCAGGGTAGGTGACCCAACAACATCCACAGGCGAAAATATTGGAATCTGCTCCATCCCAGAAGGAGTGAGAGGGAGAATAGCCTTGCCATGGCCAGAGTTAAAATTCTATGTGGCCATGAAGTTAGGATGGAAGAAACCCACATGATAACACTTAACATCGGAAGTCATAGGTGTGAACTAGCCAAAGACCAAGAAGTAAAAAGAGGTAGGAAAGTTGCCAAAGGATACAACAATCCAAGTTGGATACAGAGTCCAGAACCTAAAGCCACAAGGCCAGGAGCAAGGACAGGTGGTTGGAGGGCCTGGGCACAGTCTTGGGTGCCTTGTTTCTTTGAGTTTGTTTTTACCACCCCACATGGTCATGGCTCTTGGATGGATAACATGCAGCCTCTATGCATACAAACTCACAAGCCCTCTGCCCTAAGGTCCAAGGGCAGAACAACCTGGCAGATACAGCCAGATCTTCCAAGTGCACAATGTTTATGGTCATTATTAAATGGCCAAGCAGCAGAACTGAGCTTTGGCAGCCAGGGTGGAGGGGGTGAGTATTTCACAGATTTAGGCAAAAACTATTAAGGAAGAAGTGTCCCTGGCTAGGGATGCAGAGAAGCTGTGTGCAAACACCTCCGTCCCATTTCTGCAGCTCAGCTACTCTACAACTGGCTGCAGGATGACCACAGAGAGTCAGAGATTTGCCCTAATAGCCAGAGGTCTGGCAGGCATTTTACCAGTGTGCCAGGGATGAGATAGGGCTGGGTGTGGGTAGGGAGAGACCATACTGTTGTATGCTCCTGACTTGTCTACCATATGAATATATTTGTTTCATGATTAAAAGAAAAACTAACTAAATCTGTTTTCCAAATTCTTTTCAAAGAATTTTGCATGCTGTAACAATATAAAGTAAAAAGAAAGCAGAAAATAAAATCGTCTATGGTATAATTTCAATGCAGCAAAAATGTTTATACATTTACATAGAAAAGGTGTTAGAATGAAATAAAGCAATATTTTGACAATATGGGGGAAATGTTGAACTTCGATCTATTTTATCCCCTTATATTGGTCATTCTCTGTCATTGATTATAAGTCTCCAGTTTAAGAAAGCAAGAAGCAGCCATTCCTGTACTACCCTCCAGCCTGTGATAAGAACCAGGTAGAGCCCAGGCAGGAGTGTTAGTGGGATTCAGGAAATGAAAGAAGAGGGCACCGGGTGAAGCAAAGTCTCATCCTTAGCCAAAATGCAGCTTTTCCTCATTTCCTATTTTTGCTTCATCTGCTTTCCTCTATGATATTTTTAACTTGTTAAACTGTCTGTGCCCTTTCATAATCAAGGTAGCTGTCAGTCAATTAACTAGTTGATTACAATGAGACAGGTATAGCAAAAACTGCCAGCAGGAATATAATGATTATACTTAGGTTAATTGAAAAGTAAACTGTGAATAGTTCTTATCCCATGATACAGATTCAGCCATGTTCATGTAATCTGTGTTTGTAATTCACTAGTTAAAAGACACCTCCAAGTATCATTAGAAAGAGATTTTGAAAGTGGGGGCACCCAACTGCGTGATGAGAGGCAGCTAGGATGGAGCAGTAAAGACCACGTATGATGAGGAACGAATGGTATGGGGTTTGGTCCCAGCACCCAACCATCCTTGCCAAATTGCCGGCTATGTGACCTGGGGTAAGTCACATACACTCTCTGAGCCTCAGTTTTCTCAATTGTTAAGTGGCAATGTAATACCTATCCACCAGGTTAGTAAAATTTATACAAAACAAGTGCTAGAGGACCCAGCATCAGGAAGAGAGCTGCCATTTTCTGCCCCCGCTACCCACCATATCTTCTCAACCCCAAAACCAGTTAAGATTATTCCTAAGAAGATGCTCTCTGTCCAAGTGGAGATCCCTAGCCCAGAGGCTTGAAATGTGAGCCATTCTTGCCCTCCTTCATGGCCTCTACCTGCTCCTAAGTCTAGATTTCTCTCCATGGAATTCACTGTGAATTAGTCTCCCCGTTCCCAGCCTGAAGTTTTAGCTTTGCTAAGTATCATATCTGTTCCTTTATTAGCCCAGGGTGGGTGCCAAGACAGGCATATCTTTCAGAAATTTGGAGTGCCTTTTAGAAGAAATTAATTGGAGCTCAGAAATACCATCACTTAATGTGAATATTTTCTGTATTTGACAATAGTAAAAAGTAGTGAAGCTATTGTTGCTCTTAAATATATCTGTTCCATGAACTCTGGATTTCCAAAGATTAATTTGTCTGGTTTGAATAACAATGTCCAATAACTAGTCTTTTAGCAACTTTTTTCTTCTATGAAAAATGAGAATTTTCTGCCTGACCATCAAGCTAGATCAGACAAGCTTTTTCAATTCCCATTTTTTTCCAGAACCTTCAGCCTCTAGAAAGTTCTAAATCTATTTGATAAGCACCTGAAACTTTAATTTCCCTATGAGCTACAGTTCTCTAAGTTAATGTTTGGTATAACAATTCACAAAGCAACCCTTGGCAGTTCCATTTGCCTACAGACATGCTAAGAGCTGGCCTTACCTACTGGTCACAACGTGTGAAGACAGTTTTCCAACTAGAACTGGCCATTTGAATAACGATGACATTGATAACAGCAGTGCAGCAACAGGCATTTTATCACCAGATCAAATATTGGGTTGGCCAAAACGTTCGTTCGTTTGTTTCCATAAGATGGCTCTAGTAGCACCTAGTTGTCTTTAACTTCATTTAAAATAATTTTGTTAGATTGTATGTGACAGCTGTCATATCAGCGTGCATTTAACAAAAGACATCAAAATAGGTGAATTTTTGTGTAGCCATTTTAATATTGAAGATGGAAGGAAAAAAAGCAACATTTTCAGCCTATTATGCTATATTATTTCAAGAAAGGTAAAAATGCAACTGAAACACAAAAAAAAGATTTGTGCAGTGTATGGAGAAGGTGCTGTAACATGAACGTGTCAAAAGTGGTTTGTGAAGTTTCGTGCTGGAGATTTCTCGCTGGACGATGCTCCACGGTTGGGTAGACCAGTTAAAGTTGATAGCGATCAAATCGAGATATTAATTGAGAACGATCAATGTTATACCACGTGGGAGATAGCTGACATACTCAAAATATCCAAATCAAGCGTTGAAAATCATTTGCACCACTTTGGTTATGTTAATCACTTTGATGTTTGCGTTCCACATAAGTTAAGCGAAAAATACCTTCTTGACCGTATTTCCACATGCGATTCTCTACATAAACGTAATGAAAACGTTCTGTTTTTAAAACAAATTGTGATAGGTGATGAAAAGTGGATACTGTACAATAATGTGGAACAGAAGAGATCGTGGGGCAAGTGAAATAAACCACCACCCACCACACCGAAGTCAGGTCTTCATCCAAAGGAGGTGATGTTGTGTATATGGTGGGAATGGAAGGGTGGCCTCAATTATGAGCTCCTTCTGGAAAACCAAACGATTAATTCCAACAAGTACTGCTCCCAGTTAGACCAACTGAAAGCAGCATCCGATGGAAAGCGTCCAGAATTAGTCAACAGAAAATGCATAATCTTCCATCAGGATAACGCAAGACTGCATGTTTCCTTGGTGACCAGGCAAAAACTGTTACAGCTTGGCTGGGAAGTTCTGAATCATCTGCCGTATTCACCAGACATTGCACCTTTGGATTTCCATTTATTTCGGTCTTTACAAAGTTCTCTTAATGGAAAAAATTTCAATTCCCTGGAAGGCTGTAAAAGGCACTTGGAACAGTTCTTTGCTCAAAAAGATAAAAAGTTTTGGGAAGATGGAATTATGAAGTTGCCTGAAAAATGGCAGAAAGTAGTGGAACAAAATGGATGAATACGTCGTTCAATAAAGTTCTTGGTGAGAATGAAAAATGTGTCTTTTATTTTTACTTAAAAGATGAAGGCACTTTTTGGCCAACCCAATACATTTTAAAAAACAATACAGGCCGAGCATTCAAGAAATCTCTTGCAATTATGAAGACAGAGTTAGACTCCCCATCACCACTTTCTCCCACATTCAGTTTCTATAGGCAATTCCTCTTTAGCAATCATTGTCAACTCCACTCAGAAGTGGAGAATAACCCAAAACACTTAGATTGTTTTAAGGCCCTAGTATACTAAAAAGAGATAAAGAAGTGTCAAAACAGGGTCACCAAAATGATGCTATTTTTAAAATATTTACTTTTAACAAATTAATGTTTTATACCAGAAATATTTACAGTGTAATGCAATCATGCTGTTCACAAGCGTCTGGTAGTAAGAAAAATAATAACAGCTTACATTTATTGAGTGCTTACTATATGCTGCTCAAAGCACTTTTCATATCTTACATCATTTAATTTTCCAACAACCTGATGAGGTATGTTCCATTATCGTTATTTCAAAGAAAGAAATTGGGGCACAGAAATGTTCAGTAGCTTGCCCGAGGTGAAAGGGAATAGAGACATTTACAGTTTTTGGATGTCTTCTTTCCAATCCTGCTAGTGTACTTCCGAGACTGTGTGTGTTGCCTCAGTTAGACTCAGGGACGAAGTCTAAATCTGAGAACTTTGTGAATGTGAGACCTCTGGTCATCTGCAGTAATCAGGAGGACGCTTCGCACTAACTGCGGGACCTCGGCACAGTGCTCACCAGGCATGGCCTCACAGGGGCCGTACTCTGACTACACGCTTCCTTCTGGCTGAGTCTCAGCTTAGACCCAGGGTTAGTCTTCCTCTGGAAGGCAATGAATACTCCCCGAATCTCTTGTCTTCTTAAAGGAGGAATGAAGCCCACTCGCTCAGCGATTTCCCTAGCTTCATAGATCACTCCCAGACTGAGACTTGGAGCAGGGCCAGAAGTGCAGGGCCATCACCTTTGCTGCCCTGGCTTTGTTCTCAGCCCCTGGAGAGAATGGGCTCTTCCTGGACACCTCCAATACACCTCAAGCATCCTCAGCAGAGTGAATGAGTAGATGGAGGATTGTATGGCTTGATTCTTTACGTCTTTGAAGAAGAGAAGGAGTGAGAGAGTGAGAGACAGGGCATCAGCAAAGTGTGCATTTTCACTATCATTACCCCATCCACTTCTCAATCCACCCTAGTCTGGCTTCTGTCCCCTGAGCAGCTCTTTTAGTGGTACTGGTGGCCTCTATATTACTTAATCTAACAGGTACTGTTCTGTTTTCTTCTTTATTACACCTGCTAGTACTTTTTGGCACCACTGGCCATTTCATCTTCATAAGATCATCTCTTCTCTTGGAGTCTCTTTGTCTCAATTCAGTGCAGGTTTTCCTCCCACCTCTGTGCCCCCCCCCCCCCAATTCTCAGTCACACAAGCAGGCTTATCCATTCTGCAAGGATTAGCCACTGGCCTCTTCTTCTCTCTTCTATTTTTCTTTTCTTAATTAATGCCCAAGACTTCAATCACTAGTTATAAAACAGGTGACTTTCAAATTCACCTCTCCAGATCAGATATTTCCTTTGATTTCCAAATGCATGTATCCAAAATGATTACTTATTAATAAGCTCCTTTAAATATCTCAGAGGCACTTTGGATTAAACTTTTCATGTGCTTCTGAAATCAAACTTATGATCTTCCCACCATGAATCTGGTCCTTTTTCAGTGCTTTCTTTGCCAGTGAATGGCCAGAATTTACCACGTTCCTTCCCTTTCCAAGGTGCTTGGCACATGATTCTCCCTCTTCCACATGAATGTATATTATATAGATATATATTGATGCATGCATAAACACACGTATGCATGTATACAAACTGGCAAATATGTAAAAATGAACCATTTATCACTTGCTAAATTTCAGTCTTGACCATTTTCATTTATGTACTGAAGGCAATAAAAATCACTTATTAGAAAAAGAATAAACTTGGTGTTAAATTCTGCACAAGTGAAATATTTAACTCAGTGCACATTACAATTCTTTCCATTGTAGTTATTGTAATTACAGCCTAAATTGTAATCTGCAGTTGCAAACGACTGGTTGAGTCTTTTTTTCTATTTCTTGTTTCCCCACTTAGTGGACAGCTGTTTACACTGATGTTTTTCTGGTGGAATCATACCCATAATTTCACTGCTGCCACAGGTCGGCTATCGGTCTATTTCTTAATCTAAAAACAAAGATTGGAAGGAACTGTATATACTGGTTTATTTCAGTTTAGGGATAAGCATGTGATAAAGTGTCTCCAAAGGCCCCACTTCTCACTTTCATTCAGATGTAAGCCTCAAGTGCAACTTCATCTTTCGAAATATTTTAAAAATATTAATTCCCATCTACTTCCACCATCTGTACCCAGGACCAGCTACATAATTTGCAAGGCCTAGTGCAAAATGAAAATGCAGAGTCCTTTGTTAAAAACTTAAGAATTTCAAGATGATGAAAGCCATGCATTAAATGAAGTTCGGGGCCCTTCCAAGCATTGGGCATAGGTCATACACCCATCACTTGAGAAGAATGTGTATTATGTCATTGGGTACAATGTTCTGTATGTGTCTGTTAGATCTAGCTGATTTATTATGTTGTATATGTCCACTATTTCCTTATTTATCTTCTGTTTGGTTATTCTAGCCATTATTGAGAATGTATATTGAAGTCTACAACTATTACTGTAGCCCTGTATTTTTCCCTTCAATTCTGTCATTTTTTGCTTCATGTATTTTGATGGTCTTTTATTAGGTACATAAATGTTTATAATTGGTATATCTTCTTGCTGTATTGACCCTTTTATTAATATATAATGTCCTTCTTTGTCTCTTGTAAACTTCTTAATTTTAAGTCTACTTTATCTGATATTAGTAGAGCCACCTCTGCTCTCTTTTGATTACTACTTGCATAGAATATCTTTTTCCATGTGCTCACGTTCAATCTATTTGTGTCTCTTATAAATAGATTTAGTTGGATCATTGTCTTTTGACTGAACAGTTTAATCCATTTACATTTAAAGTAAGTACTGATAAGAAGAGACTTCTGTCATTTGGCTGTTTGTTTTCTATGTGCCTTATAGCTTTTCTGTCCCGCATTTCTTGCATGTCATCTTCTTTTGTGTATAGTTGACTTTCTGTAGTGAAATGTTTACATTTCTTCTTCATTTCCTTTTTGTATATTCTATATCTATTTTCTTTGCTGTTACCATGGGTATTACATTTAACATCCTAAAGTTATAACACTGTAATTTGAATTTATACCAACCTAATTTCAATAACATATAAAAACTCTGCTCTCTTACAGCCCTATCCCCATCTTTTTTGATTTTTGATATCACAAAAAATTACCTTAATACACTGTGTGCCCTAAAACATAAACTGATAATTATTTTAAATTCACTGATCTCTTAAATCACACAGGGAACAAAAAGTGGAGTTACAAACCATTGTTACAATAATACTAGCTTCTATAATTGTCCATATTTTTACCTTTATTGATATCTCTATTTCTTCATACAGCTTTGAGATATTGTCTAATGTCCTTTCATTTTACCCTGCAGGAGTCTCTTGAGCATTCTTTCAGTAATGGACTTCCTCAGCTTTTGTTTTTATGGGGAGTCTTAATTTCCCCCACACTTTTGTAGGACAGTTTTGCTGGATGTAGGATTCTGGGTGATACAGTGGGGGTTTTTTTTGTTTTGTTTTGTTTTGGTTTTTTTTTTACTTTTAGCACTTTGAATATATATGCCCATTGCCTTTTTGCTTCCAAAGTTTCTGATGAGAAATCTGCTGATATTCTTATTAAGGATCCCGTGTGTGACGAGTTTTTTCTCTCTTGCTGCTTTCAAGATTCTCTCTCTCTTTGACTTTTGAAAATTTGATTGTACTGTGTCTTAGTGTGAGTCTCTTTGAGTTCACCTTATTTGGAGTTCATTGAGCTATTTGGATGTTTATATTCATGTATTTTATCAAATTTGGGGAGTTTTGAGCCGTTATTTCTTCAAATATGCTCTCTTCTTCTTTCTCTTTTTCTTACTTCTTAGACTCCCACAATGCATATGTTTGTCTGCTTAATGGTGTCCCACAGGCACCTTGGGCTTTGTTCACTTTTTCCAATCTTTTTTATTTTTTGTTCCTTAGACTTGATAATTTCCATTGTCCCCTCTTCAAGCTCACTGATTCTTTCTTCTGCCCTCTTAAGTCTGTCTTTGAATCCCTCTAGTGAATTTTTCATTTTAGTTATTGTACTTTTCAACTTCAGAATTTCAATTTTATTTGCTTATAAGTTTTCTGTCTCTTTATTGATATTTCCATTCTGTTCATGCATAATTTTCTTGCTTTATCCACATCTTTCTTGGTTCTTTGAGCATCTTTAAGACAGCTGCTTTAAAGTCTTTGTCTGTTAGATCAACCATCAGGTGTTTTTCAGGGACAATTTCTGCCGATTTTTTTCTTCCTTTGAATGAGCCATACTTTCCCCTTTCTTTCTATGCCTTGAGATTTGTTGTTTTTATTGAGAACTGGACATTTGAATCTAATAATGTGGTAACTCTGGAAATTAGATTCTTCCCCTTCTCCAGAGTTTGCTGTTTCTTGTAATTGTATTTGTTTATTGTTTTTGTAAATTGTTGTAGGCTGTCTCTGTACCAAGGATCAAGGATCAGCCTGAGGTGTAAACGTAATGTCGTCTCAGGTTTTTTCTGAGGCTTAGACTTTCCCTGGACATGTGTGGTCACTTTCTAATTTTCCACATATGTGTATTTGTTTTAAATATCCTAGTCTTTAATGTCTGACTTCTAGAAGGGGAAATGAGAAAAAATAAAGGGGAGGGGGGGAAAGGGCACTAACCCTTTAAATCCCCTAAAAAATCACTTCAGTCAGAGAAGGAGGGGCTCACAACAACAATGAGGACAGCCATGTTACTGCAACAAAAGAGGCTGCCTATCTCTCGGCCTGAGCCCCTGAGATCAGAAGCAGCAATCAGTGATCAGAATACAGACCCCTGATACTTGGAGAACAGGGTCCTTTTTCCCCACCCTGGCTACTGCAAACTGTGTGTAGGCTGCTTCAGGAACATATGCACAGCAGCCCGCCATGGGGGTGAGGGTGGAGGGTGCGTAGCTGCTACTGTACTAAGAGCTGAAGTTGACTGGAATTAACTGCAATTTGCCTACCAAGGCTTCCCCTGGAAGTTGCAAACCTTCAATAGACTCCAGAGTTCTGAAAGGGTTATATCTGATGGATTCTGCCAGTGAAATTGTTGTCTAGTTGGAGAGACAGATTCCCAGTACTTCCTACTCTGCCATCTTCCCAGAATACTCTCTCCAGCCAGATAGCTTTTTAAATTTTTTTTTAACTTTTGATGAAAGCCCACATACCAGCTTTTGAAAAAATAATGGAGGAGATAAGCAAATGTGCTAAAGAGGCATCAAAGTTCAGTGGAAAGAACAAGAGACCAAGAATAAAAAACTAGATTTGTAGTCTTGTTTTAGCCTCTAAAGCAGCACTATCCAACAGAAATATAATGTGAGCCACATATGTAATTACATTTTTAGCAGCCACATTAAAACAAAGTACAAAGAGACAGGTAAAATTAATTTTAATAGATTTTATTTAATTCAATATATCCAAAACATTATTTCAACATAAAATCAATATAAAATATATTGATGAAATATTTGTATTTTTTAATAACAAAGTCTCTGAAATTTGATGTGTATTTTACACTTACAGCACCTCTTGATTTAGATGTTAAATTTTCCTCAGAAATAATTGATCTGTATTTAGATTCCATAAAGTTCACAGTTAAAAAGTAGATTAACATAGCCAAGTTGCTTTGACATAGTGAAAATGTTCCAATAACTGAACCAAACAGCAGTTTTTAAATTTAAATTAATTAAAATAAAATAAAATTTAATATTCGATTATTTTAGTTTCTCTAGTCACATTTCAAGTGCCCAATAGCGATGTGTGGCTAATGTTGACCAGATAGGACAGCACAGATTTAGAGTGTAACCTTAGAGAAGTCAGTTACCACCTCGAAAATCAGATTTACCATGTGGATCATGAAAGGATTGGACTAGTTTATTTCTTATGTCACTTGGGGTTCTATCACTTAGCAATTCAAAATGAAATAAAAAACAGAATTATGGAGCACCTCAGAATCTTCACTTCACATCCTTGAACAATTTCTAGGCTGATTTCCACATCTATGTGTTTTAGACATTTCTGAGGGTATTTCAAAAACCTTAGTATGCTAATTGTAAGTGAATAGACCCCCACAATTTTTTTTAATTTGCTAAATTAACCTTGAAGTTATACTATCATATTCTTCAAATGCCTTTGCATTTTTGTTATATATTTAAGTGTTTGCTCCTAAATTTTTGGAAATCTTCGGGGTGGCTGTGCCAGAATCAGTAAGGCCTGGGAACATAACACAACCCACCGCCAACTGCTTCCCTCTATCATTATTCATCTGCTCAAGGATGATTCCTTTCCATCTCCACATGAGCTTGTTTTCTACTTCACCTACCTGTCCATATGAGTTAAAGTTAACTTCTAATTTTCTATATTATCTAGGAAGCCAAGAACGTAAGTTGAGAACTGCATGTGCGCTTCTTTCATTTTAGATAACTGCAGGCAATAACATTCTACATATGGATCGTACTCTATAAATTTCAAAAATTTTTATATAAATAATCTCACTTGAGCAGTCAACATACATGTCAATATGAATGAAAGGAAAAGAGGAATTTAAAATCATGTAGCCAATAAATAGAAACACCTGTATTACAAAAATAGTGTTCTAAGTCTTAGTCGAGTGCTCTTCTAACACATCATTTCGAATCTCCCATATCAGGTTTCTGCTGGAGCTAACATGACACTAATTGCACTTAGTACATACAATAAACCCCCAACTTAGGCACTTTTCTTAGGTGCTCAGGATGTTCTACCATTCACAGAGCAGCCTCATAGAAAAGTAGGATATTATTCTGCTTTTTCAGATGTCAGGCTTCTAGCAAGTTTCTCCAACTGTCTAGAACACAGTTCTGAATTCAAAATCAAGAATAAATAAACCAAAATTATTCCATTACTTGATACTGAGTAATAGGTGATTAATTGGGTTGTCAGTTGCCACTGTTTCCAAGGAGACGTTACTTGAAATTTCCATCGTGCAAAACAACGGGGAATCATTTTCTAACTCAGATTCCAAATAAAAAGGTCGCTCTTTCCTCCCAATGGATGCTTTTCCCTCAAGAAAAAACAACCAAAAAAAAAAAAAAAAACATGGGAAGGAACAGGGCACAGAAGTACAATCAAGGACAACAAATGGTCCTTGACGAGCACAAGGAACAGAATGAAATGAGGTTCACCAAAGGTCATGGAGTGAGCCTCTTAGTGAGGAGCCCAGGCTTTCAGCATACCTACAAATACGTGATACAATAAGTCAACAGAGAAATAACAACAACGTCATCTCATTGCCACAGTCATTTGAGGGAACATGGACTTAGGAAATTCAGTTTAACGAGATAGAGAGCTACAACTTCTCCCACCATCTCAGGGCAAAGACGGACACTAAACTTACATTAATAATAATTGCCTTGAAGCAAGAAAGGTACATTAAGAAAAAACTGATCATTATAATAAAATTAACAATATAAATGGTGATGATGATGATGACGACACCAATGACAGTGAAATGCTGATTTACTTTCTTTGTTTTGCTTACTTGCAGTTAGTGAACTAAGACAGGCCCAAGAGAGAAGGTCTAGGGCAGATCATCACAATTAATCTGGCCTAGAGAACAGGACAAATCCTTGCTCTTATTCTTCCATGGTTAACTGGCTCATCTTCAGAATGGGCTTTCCTAGCCATTTGAGGGGAAAGATAGAGAGGACTTGAGATTCAGAAGCTTAGCAGAAAGGGGGCAAAGGAAGTTGTGCAGGTCTCTTTATTCTAGGCCAGAGTCTTCTGCATGGCCCAGTCTAACTTCCCAGAGGAATACATTGTGATTTCAGTTCCTAATAAGTCTCTAAACAATATAATTAATACCCAATACAAATCCCAGCTTGCATTGGGGTGTCTCCTTTCCTGGCCTTGTCCTTGGTGCAGATGGTATACTTGGGAGCAGTGCTCTGGCAGAACAGACCTGGGTGATGGGTTCATGGGACCTCTTATGAACCTCCAGCAGACCAAGGCAGTATATGTACAGGAGACTAGAATGTGGGCAGCAGGCTCCCACATTGTGGCAGGTACAACTGGCATTAGGAGAGACCTCCAGCGCCCTGTTGCTAAGCCATCATCCCTAGATCTCTAGGAGCCCCTCAAAAACCACTCAGGAAAAGGGCAGGGAAGCTGTGTATTCAAGGCTGTGGGCTGATGATCCTTATTCCAACCAGAATAGCTCTCCATTAACAACTTTACACACTGTTGTCCATGTAAATAAGATTTCATTTGAAAACAGGATTCAGTAGCATAAAACAAACAAACAAAAGGTCTGCAAGCCACCACTTTAACGTTTATACCCCCAATGGCAAACTGCATCAACCATATCTTTTTATTTTCTGTATTCTGATGCTTTGCCATCTAAGGCCTTGTTGACCCTGGATAGACTGCACCACACAGGGTTAGCCAATTCCTAGAGACAGAGACAGGAAACAAGTCAGCCAGTGGCATGCCTTTCATATGCAAGCCAACCAATACCTCCAATTGGAGTCTTTACTAGGTTTTCAGATTCCAGGCTACTACCATTCCCCTGCCCTAATCACCCCAGGGACAGGTACCAAACCACTAGGTACAGCCCCTATGCCTCAGAGCCTGCTGAAATTATTCAAACAAGCCAATCCCAAACTTGTTTACCCTTGCCTTGCCTCTTCCTTCCCACAGAAACCACAAGAAAGGCTCTTGCCCACAGTTCCCCACCTCTCACCTCCTGTCCAACCCTGCGCTTCTCCATGTGGCCCTGCATGGCACACCAAGCTTCCTGTTTCTAGGGAACTGTATACACTTCTTAACTTCATGACAGTCACTTCTGTGTCTACATGTCTTATCATACTTGATTAAAATAAATCCCAGCTACCCTTAAAACACAAAATACAGCTCCAGATCTTGCAAGCAACATCCCATGTATTGTAAGCAGAATCTTGTATTAGCAAGAATAGGAATTTGTAGGGAGGCTGAGAACAGCTTGCCCAGGAACCTTGAGCAGCTCTGCAGTTGCATTCTTGGTGGGTAACTTCCCACAGCAGGGAACACAGCTAGTGTGGGGGCTTATTTCTAGCATCAGAGCAGGCTCCCCTCCTACCACCAGAGTTCTGACATGCAGGTTTGGACCTTTTGGATTGAAAGAGTCAGACACAGGTGGGTGGCCTGGTGCTAGCTAGAATAGGCTATTTTTCCTTTCTTCTGTCCCTCAGCCATTGTTGAGGCTGATGTGCCTCTGTAAGTTAAAAAGGGATGTTTCTGTTGCAATTAGAATAATGCGGGTTATAAAGGCAAAGGAATTTAAACATGGCACAATAGATGTTTGGGGATGGGGCAAATGACAAAGGACATAATGTCTTCCTCCTCTGTGTTCTGCTCTCCCATTAGGATTAGAGGCTGTGTCATGGACAGAGAGGATGAGGCTCAACAGTGCTGATATTGCATTGTTGGACCACATTGCTCTTTGATGCATAATATGTTTTCTATTGAATTCAAAAGAAAAATGTAACTGATTATAATTCAAAATTGGGAAAAATGCACTTGAATTTTAAGATCTGATTAATTGTAAATCCTCTGATTCGGGGTAAATTTTATTAACTTCCAGTACAAATCTATTTCAATGCTGGAAGAAGCATTTAAAAAACATTGGTAAAGGCTTTGGGAGTTGAACTGTCTACCCTATAGGCCCCAGTGGATACTGGGAATAAAGGTGCGGATTTGGAAGAAGGGAAGCAGATTTTCTAAGGATGCTTGATGGATTTCCTCTCCTTAGGAGGATGGCTGCATCTCTGTTTGGCCATAGGTCTGAACAATAAGATCATTCAGAGTGAGGAAAGAATAAAAAGTGGAGAAATGCTATCAACTACAGAGGTTCAAGGCTCCTCTTGGCTCCATTCTGCCCCCTTTCTACCCCATCACTAGAAGAGTAAGGTAGAAATAGAAGTGAGGACATTTTATAAGGTCACAGTTCTGGGGATATTCACTGGGATAAGCAAAGGGGATAAATGTCTGTAATGTGATTTATAATAAGAAATATATATATTTGGTCTTAGTCTCCCACTTTCTGGCACAACTCCTAAAACACTTGGCATTTCCTAATCATTAAGAGCAATGAGAGAATCTTTTGCTATATTTGGTCTTTTGTCCTTTGTTCCTGAAATACCTCCAGAGCTGTAAAGGTAAAAGGAGCATCTCATTATTCATAACAAGCCCCTTTCAACCACACCTGATTCTGTGTTAATGAGGAGAATTTTGGAAAGCTCCAAAAGGATGGGGGCTGGTTGCCTGTAGAATCAATCATGTGATTAGAAGTTTGGAATTTCTGGTCCCATCCTCACCCCTACCTGTGGGAAGGGACATGGGATGGAGACTGAGTTCAATCACCAATGGCCAATGATTTAATCAATCTTGCCTATGTAATGAAGTCTCCATAAAAACCCAAAAGGACAAGGTTCAGAGAGCATCCACGTCGGTGAACAAGTGGAGGTGGCACACCATGGAATCTCCATGCCTTTCCCACATACCTTACCCTATGCATCTCTTCCATCTGGCTGTTCCTTTATAATAATCCAGTCATCTAGCTAGAATCATGCTTTCCTGAATTCTGTGAGCCACTCTAGTAAATTAATCAAATCTGAGGAGGGGATGTGGGAACCTCTGATTTAGAGCCAGCTGGTCAGAAGCACAGGTGACAACCTGGACTTGTGACTGGCATCTGAGGTTGGCCAGAGAAGGCAGAATTGTGGGACTGAGCCCTTAACCTATGGGATATGGAGTTATCTCTGGGTAGATAGTTTCAGAATTAAGTTAAATTGCAGGACACCCAGCTGACGTCACAGAATTGCCTGGTGTGAAAAACAACAACAACCACCACCACAACAAAAACTACTACACATTTGGTTGCCAGAGTACAGAAGTGTTTGTAGTGTAAAGGAAAACAGTTGAGCTTTTTCCTCTATAAGTCTGATCCCACACAAGAATTGAACTCTGATCATTTGTCTCACTGCCATCTCTTTGCTCTTCTCATGGAGGTAAGATGACCCCAGGAAGCAGCTCTGCCCTAAGCCAGCCTGGGATGGGCAGCCAGATGAATTGTGCTCTAGACATCGACACAAATACCATCGCACTCTCACTTCATCCTGTTGACTTGCCTGTCTTCCTTAGGACTGGACTTTCCTCAGCATGGGGTGGTGCAGTCATTAGGTCTACTTTGGTTCTTAGCGACTCAAACTCAACTTACATGAACTGAGTATAAAGGGAAGTTCAATGATCATGAAGGCAGACCACACATCTTAGGGCCGATAGCTCCAGATGCTCAAATGCCACCAGAAGTTCACTCCATGTTATCTCTTCTCCTTAACTTGACTCCCTTACAGAATCTTAGGCTATGTCTGGTAACCTGGCCACCAATAGCCCTCAGGCTCACGACATCCAAATTTGCTACTGGAAGAAAGTTTTGAACCTCCTAGGTCAGTGAGAGCACCTTGAAAATACTCTGATTGCAGCAGCTGAACCAGGCATCTAGCCTCGGTCAGGTCACATTTTGGACAGGAAGAGGGGTCACATGAGACCCAGAAGCACCCGTCAAGGTCACACTGTAACTCTGGAGCAGGGAAATGAGCATTTACCAGAGGAAGTGTATTTGTGTGTTTGGGTTAGAGCAGGGAAAAACAGAGCCTTTTCCTTCCTATGTAGGGAAAAACCCAGTTCTTCCCTGCTGTGAGTTTCTTCCCTGAGTCTCCTTTACCTTCACACGGAACACTTCACTTCTGACACTCCTGGTCACCAAATGTGTGGAGAGTTTTCCCAACAACAACAAGCAATTCTCAGACACCAGCTGAGTGTCTTAAATTTAACTCAATCTACAATATACACAGGGAAATAGCAGTAGATCTCACAGGTAAGGGCTCAGTCCCGCAAGACTGCCTTGCCGCACCTCACTTCAGGTGCCACACAGCTCAGGTTATCACCCATGCTTCTGACTGACCGGCTGTAGACCAAAGCTTCTATCAACCCCCTCCTCAAGTTCAATTAACTAGAGCGGCTCACAGAACTCAGGAAAGCACTTATTTACATTTACCAGTTTATTAAAAGGTATGATGTGAGGTCTGGGAGGATCCCAAGCACAGGTGCTTCTGTCCCTGTGGAGTTCGGGTGCATCACCCACCTGATGTGGATGAGTTCACCCACCTGGAGGCTCTCGGAACCCCATTATTTGAGGATTTTTATGCTTCCTCAGGTAGGCATGAGAAATTATTAATCCCATTCCTAGCCCCTCACAACTCTCTGGAGGGTGAGGAGTGGGGGTGAAAATTCCAAGCTCCCCGTCATGGCTTGGTCTTTCTGGTGACCAGCCCTGATCCAGGAGCCCATCTGGAGTTGCCTCAATAGAACAAAAGATGCTCCTAGTGCTCTTACCACTTAGGAATCTGCAGAGGTTTTAAGAGTCCTGTGTCAGGGATGAGGTCAAAGACAAATATGAGAGCAAGAGATGCTCTTAGTGTTCTCATCACGTAGGAAATTACAAGGGTTTTAGGAGCTCTGTGTCAGGAACTGGGGGCAGAGACCATTATAAATATTTTACATTATCTCCCACAAGGGTTCTCAAATAGGGATGGTTTTGCCCCACCCTAACCCCCAGGGGACATTTGACAATATCCGGATACATTTACACCTGATGTGTGTGGAGGGTGCAACTGGCATCTAGTCTGTCAAGGTCACTGATGCTGATATACATTCTACAACATAAAGAAGAGGCCCCAGGACTTCCCTGCTGGCGCAGTGGTTAAGAATCTGCTGCCAATGCAGGGGACACGGGTTCGATCCCTGGTCCGGGAAGATCCCACATGCCGCAGAGCAGCTAAGCCCGTGCACCACAGCTACTGAAGCCCTAGTGCCTAGAGCCCGTGAGAAGCCCGCACGCAGCAACGAAGACCCCACGCAAAATATAAATAACAAAAATAAATAACAAATAAATAAATAAATATATTAAAAAACGAGAAAAAGAAGAAGCCCCCACAGCAAAGAAGTATCAGTCCAAAAGGTCAATAGTAGCAAGGTTGAGAAACCCTGTGCTAAAGAGTAGGGAAATGGTGGGGAAAATCTTGTATTACTAGAAGGGGCAGAAATGTTGAGCTGATTTGACAGTAGACGTCCCTGCAAATGGTAAGCTATGGAGGCTGGGATTCAAGCCTGGGAATAAAGGACAAGCGGCCAGGGGTCACCTGATCTACTCTGGTTCTCATGTTTTACCTGCCTGAGTTTGGGCAGGAATCTTCTGCATGGTCCAGCCCAGTTGGCAAGCACTTCATTCTTGAGGAGGCAAAGCCTCACATTATTAAAGGCTTTCTCTAAGCTCTGTTCTTGCACTTTCAGCTCGCAGAACCACATCAGCGCTGAGTACGCTGGGAGCAGGGCTACCTCTGCTTACAAAGTGTGTTCACCCAATGCCCTCTCATGTTCTCCCTCACAAGGAACTCTGCACCTCACTGCATTAGCCTTACTCTCAGCCTTGTGCCTCTGTGTAGGCTTGTCCCTTCTCCTCTGACTGCCTTGCTACTCTTTACCCTCCAAGGCTTACTTTATGGGTCACTCCCCCAGGAAGACTTCCATGAACCACACTCACTCCCTCCCAGAGGAGATGCCCCACACCTGTGCTCCTATGGCATTCTAGGCTCACCTTCACCAAAGCAAGCATCACATACTACACCAGAGTGACATTTTTCATCTCATGTCTCCAAAATTCAGCAGTCTCCTTGAGCTAAGTGACTATTTCAGGCCCTCTGGATCTCCAGCACCTAGGATAGTGCCTCCCATGGTGATTGTGACTTTACCTGCCCAAAGCATAAATGATCTCTAAAGGCTCCTTACTACCTCAAGATTTTGGACAACTTACAAGTTGGAAAAGTCAGAGGTCAAAGTAGATCTTTAATCTACTTCTGTGCAATAAAAATGAAAAAATCTCCTATAAAAGAACCAGAATGGCAATAAAAGGAAGGGGCAGTCCCTATCTTTGTCCTACCTAGATAGGCCTCAATCCAAAATGTCAGCCTGAAAACCTCTTTTTCCTGAGGATGTGTTAAGAGCTCTTGTTTTCAACCTGGCACTGAAACAGTTAAAGCTGCACCATTTGTTGTGTGAGGTTTTGATTCTGCTGACTTTATTTCAAGCAATCAAAAATATCTAATTTGCATTCACATTCACATCAGTGGCCCATATGTTAGCCCTGCTTAAAAGCTATAGGCTTGCATTCATTATGAAAGACTTGGCTCCCCTTCCTTATCTTTTCACTTGAAAATTATTGAGATACTGTTGCTACAAAGGGTTATATTTAGCTAAGACACAGCGTTTCCGTGTGCGTATGTGTCTCTGCCCATGTCTGTGTGTCTGAAAGGGATTTGATATTTGCATCTTCCTCCAAAATATCTGATAACTTTCAAAATGGGAAAAGGAAGAGCCGTCTCCTTCTCTAGCCATTTCATATGTGACAGCACTGCCTCCTACCTAAGGCATCATTAAAATACGGCGTTGCAATATGTCAGTGCACATGACTCTAGACCACACACTGAGCCCTGATGAGCAGACCCCTCTGGAGAGCTGCAGTGAGGAATTCAGTTCCTTGAGAAGGAGCCCAACCAGGATTTGCTCCCGGGATTCAATCACATTTCAATTAGATTCAACTCACCAGTGGGAAGGTCTTGCCTGTGTCTTCTTTCATTTATCAAAAATTTACGGAGCCCCTACTATGTGATAAGCACTCTTCTATGTAAAGTCACAGAGATTTGTAATGAAGGGTTTCTGCGATCAAGGAATTTATAGGGAGCAAGGACAGAGGAGGGCGAGCATTCCAACAATTATGACACTGTTGGAAACATGCTAGAGTACTGGTATGGGCAAAGTGCTCAGGTTGCACTCCAAGGAGATGATGGGTTCTTCCTGGAGAGTTGGAGCAGCAGGCAGGATGAGGTGGGAAGGGAGGTGGTCCCAGAGATGGACACATTTAATCTGGACATTCATGAGGAACTCACGGTTGTGGAAAAGCAGAGAAAGGACAGAAGAGCAGGAGCAAGAGTAAGGTGTGAGTTCAGAAAGCACCTTTATTCCATTCCCTGGCAGATTCTGATGCCATGAACACCCCGCCCCCAATGGGGCATAGATAAAAGACATAATGGCTTGGGTGTGTACAACCAATTACAGTAGTTTCTTTCTTCTCTAGAAGGATACATGAGCAAATGGTAGAGTGGTTGCCTAATGGGAAGAAAACCAGGGGACTAAGGACAGAAGTCAGGAGAAGTCTATATCTTTTTTACTTGCTTGGATCTTTTTGCTGTTCTGTGTATGGCATTGCTATTTAAAGGAAAATTAGAAAAATATTTCAAAAGTTTTATTATTAGAGAGGCTAATCAGAGAAGATGTACCATGACATCAAGTTAAAAAGATCAAATAAAGTGAAGGGATTCAATAGCATGTATGTATAGTCAATATTTTAACTATTGGTAGCAACAACTCCCTCCCAACAACTCTGAACTGATGGAGATTCCCCCATCCCCACCCCGAGAGTTGGAACACTTGGTTGAGGAGCCCAGGGCTCTGCTCTGGCTGAAGTAAAGAGCAAGAAATGCCAGTCAATTTGCCAGCTATGCTCAGATTGCCTTAGAATCCTGGCTTTACCATTTACAGTATGACCTTGGTAAGTCACTTAGCTTCTTCCTGCCTCACTTTCCTCATCCGTAAAATGGAGATGATAGTATTATTTCATAAGGTTGCTGTATGAAGCAAATTCGATTAGTGTTAGTAGTAGTAGTAGCAGTAGAAGTAGTAGTAGTAGTACTAAGTGATACTTCCCACAGCCCCTGCTCAGGAAAACAGCCCTGGGCTGCTATTTGCATTGGAATGGGCACTAAGATTGAACGAGAGATTAGGCATGGGAAGTGACCTATATATGGACTGGGGATGGACAAAAGATCTGTGTGGCCTGGTTCTAAATGATGATATCTATTAATTACACATGTTCTTTTCAAATCTGAACAGAATTACAAACGAAAGTTGCAGTGACAGAAGGGCAACTTCATCTCACGTCTTACAGATGAATCAGAGGAGTCAAGAGAAAGTAGAGAGCAGAGGGTAAAGCAGATGCCCAGAGAAAAGCAGAGAGAGAGAGAGAGAGAGAGAGAGAGCGAGAGCGCCAAGTGTAAACTTGCAGCCTCTATGAAAGGTAGCCCAGGGTCCTGTCCACTTTCCAGTTCTCAGTTCCAGTCCCCAGGAGTTCTGGCTGTACTTTGGTTTCTGCCCTTTGATTTCAGTAAGTGTGCTTTGTGTGACTTTAAACTAAATGTCCCCATTTTGAAGCTAGATTGAGGGATTCTCTGTTCTAGTCATCTAAAACATTCCAAATACGAATTAGTTGCAGGCATGTCTTACTCCACCTCTAAACTGTAGACTGTTAACAACTTTAAGAGCTAAATCACTTTTTTTACTTATAAACTATTTCAAACATAATAAAAAATAGAAATAATTAATGTGAATCTGTGAACCCAATAATTAGTTTTAATAATTATTTGATTAAATAGTTTTGCCATGTTTGCCTCATAATTTCTTAAAAGAAATAAAACATTTCAGTACAGGTGAAACCCCTAGGATACTCATCCTCAATTCTATTCCCCACCCTCAAAAATAGCCACTATCTTGAATTTGGTATTTATCATTCACATAGGACTGGTAATATATACATATATATACACACACATATACAAAATATTCATATATACATATCACATATATGTGATATGTATTATATAAATACACTAAAATTTACAAAATGATATAATTCTGCTACTTCAATATATTATGTTTTTGAAAGTTATCCATGTAGATATACAATTCAATTTCATTGCATGACTAAATCATAAGTTGTTCTGTTGATCATTTGGGTTTTTCTCAGATTTTTTGCTGTTATAGGCAATGTTTCAATGAACATTCTTGCACATATAATCTCACAGACACACTGAAACCTTCTCTAGGATAATTGCTTAAAGGAGGACATTGAGTCCTACCATCCATGAACATGGTATAAATGTCTTTTTTTTTAAAGATCTTTCGTGTCCTGCAGAAGTATTTTACCATTTTTGTAAGGATTTTTCACATTGTGACATGAATGGGCTACTGAAAACAATTCAAACCCCTCTCCTTTCTTGCTTTCCTGTGTCTTGGAGGAAACCAAAAATGCTTGACTACCCAGACTCTCTTATCTAAGAGATGAGAAACATTTAGAAGTGTTGAAAACAGGGATGGCAGATCTGACTTAGATTTTTAAAGGGTTATTCTAGATGCTGTGTTGAGAATAGACTGTATGTAGGGGACAAGGCATAGAACAGGCAGAATAATACTTCAGAGGCTTTAGCAATAATCCAGAGCAGAGCTAATGCTGTGGACCAGGGTAGTAGTAATATAGGTGGTGAGAAGTAGTCAGATATATCTCAATATATTTTGAAGATAGACCTGATAGGATTGGCTTATTGGCTTGTTGGATGAGGAGTGTGAGCATATTAAAGGAGACAGTGACAGATGCCAAGGTTTATGTCTTGAGTAAATGGAAGGATGGAGTCATAATTTACTAGGATGGGGAAAACTCTAAGGAGAGCCAGTTGGGGGTGTGTGTGGAATTTAGTAGTTTTGTTTTGGACATGTTGTTTGAGGTGTGTCTTAGACATCTAAGTAGAGAAGTAGAAAATTGGGTTTATAAGGTCTAAAACTGAGAGAACAGATCTATGATGGAGATGCAAATTTGAGATTCATAAACGTATGACTGGTATTTATAGCCATCATGATGGAATAATCAGTCAGGGCCTGAGTGTAGACAGAGAAGAAAGAAGTTCCAGGATTAAGTGCTGGTACACCCTACCTTATTAAGAGATTGAGGAGATATGGAAGAACCAGCAAGGAAACTTAGAATTGGCCAGTGAGGTGGGAGGAAAGGCAAGGGAGTAGTGTGTCCTAGAGGTAAAGTGAAGAAAGTATCTCCAGGAAGAGAGACTGATTGTGTCAAAAGCTGTTACTGGGACAAGTACAATGAGAATGGAGAATAGACCATTGGATTTGGCAATGAGGAAGTTACTAGTGGGGTTGACCTGAGCAGTTTTGGTGGAGTGGTGTTGGCAAAAGTCTGATTTAAGTGAATTCAAGAAAAAACAAGAGGTGAGAAATTGGAGAGAGTGAGTAGAGACAACTCTTTTAAGGTGTTTTGTTGAAAAGGTTAGCAGATAAATGTCCTGATAGTGGAAAAGGCATGTGAGTTCAAGAGAGAATTCTTTTTGATGTGGCAGAACTCAGAGCACATTTATATGCCAATGAAGGTGACCCAGGAGAGAGTCCAGAGAGTGGGAGGTGATGATAAAGATACTACAGAGGGGAGTGGGGATGATTACTGGAGCAGAGATAGAGGGATGGAATCTAGGCTTCAAACAGAGTGGTTAGCTTTAGTTGGAAGCATGAGCAGAAGAAGCAGCATGAGAGGTAGGTAATACAGGCACTGATGGAGATAGGTGAGGAGGTATGAGAGAGGTGAAATTTCTCTTTTAATCGTTTCTATTTTCTCTGTGGAATAGGAAGAAGGTCAGCAATTAAGAACATGAAGGATGATGATAGGTTAGAGTTTTGAGGAATGAGCACACCTACTGGCTTCAATAATTGACCTAAAATGAATTACCCACCCTCTTCTTTTAATCTGATAAGCCTTTGGAAATGGAAGGCCAAAGTGAACCAAGAAGAATGTTCTTATTTTCTGACATGACCTGTGGTTTAGGATGTTGCAAAGGTTAAACCAACTTCTACATTAATTGAGAAGGATTGTTTTATTCTCATAGGCTATTCCCCATAACCCATCATTCATCCTCTTTCCAAAGGTTTCACTCTCACGCCTCTGTAACCCATCTCTTACCCTGAAGTCATTTTTTTTTTAAACACATATAATCATTTTATTCCCCATATTTGTTGGATGTTGAACATCTCTTCACCTCCTATACTATTCAAATGTTACCTTTTAGACACATTTTCTAGTAGGAGCTTTATCCCCTCCAACTATTGTCTCTTGCCTATACTGCCATCAAATTAGTCATCTAAGTATACTGTAATTAACTGTTTGCATATCTATCTCACTCACTAAATGTTGAAATCTTAGAACAGGGGTCATCAAACTTTTTCTGTAAAGGGCAAGATAGTAAATATTCTAGGCTTTGTGGGCCATAAAGTCTCTGCCGTAACTACTCAGCTCTGCTGTTGCAGTGGAAAAGCAGCCATAGACAGTACCTTGAAAATGGGCACGGCTGTGTTCCAATAAAACTTTATTTATCAACACTGAAACTTGAATTTCATATATTCTTCTTTTGATTTTTTTCCCAACTCTTTAAACATGTGAAAACAATCCTTAGCTCACAGGCTGTACAAAAACAGTGAGCTCGATTTGGTCCACAGGTCATAATTTGCCAACTCCCGTACTGGAAGCCTGTGATTATATCTTTTCAGCTTTGCATCTCTATTTCCCATCCTAGTGCCTGACGCAGTATATGCTCATTAAACTTTATCAAATAAATGAATAAAGAGAAGAAAGAGAAAGGGCAATAGGAGAAAGTAAGCATGTCTGTTCTCTCCATGCACATGGTTTAGGGCCCAGGGCTTTTAGCTGTGGGGTTATCGGAATATGAACAGAGCATATTCAGAGCCTAGCCAGCATCTTCTAGGGTTCTCTTCTCAGCAGGGCCAATAGAATCACTGAAGACAGTTCAGAATCAGGTTAGCATTCTCAAAGGAGTCAAAACAAAAAGGCAATGGCAGCTTGCGGACGTGAGCTGGATGGGGAGAGAGGGGAGCCAGGGGAGCTGAACACGAGCGGGCTCAGAGCAGCCCAATGAAAGGTGAAGTCTGGGAGGTTAATCTGCAGCAGCAGCAGCTGCTACAGCCTTGACTTCTTTCCTACAGCTGCAGGCAAGGGTGTCCTGAGTCCTTGAGAGAACAACTTGGGAGATGAGACTTATGTGAGATGACAGGAAGACTCATTGTAACAGAGGGATGGGATAGAGTAGGAAAAAAAAAGTGAGATGGCTGACATAGCGCCAGATTGACAGGAGTTTTATAAACCAGGCAGAGGGTGTTAGACATGAAATATGATCAGAGAGTTAGAGCCACGAAAGTTTTTTTGTCGGGGGAAGATAAGATTTAAGAAAGTTTGTTGCCATTTATAGGCTTGGGAGAGAGAGAAGTAGAAGAAAGTTAGGAGTTTCTTGAATGAATTCAGGTGTGACATGATGAAGGTTGGCAAGGGAAATGAGGAAAAATGGCGGTTTTAAGAGAAACTTCAAAGGAACAACCATTAAGACTCTGCATACCCTTAGTGTGTGGAGATAGATAAAACAAAGATAATACAAAGATTTTATGCATAGCTGACTGAAAAATATGTAGTTCCTTTCTCAAAAGAAACAAGGGATAGAGAAGGGGAGGGGAACATAGTTGAGACTCAAGTTTTACTTTTTGCCAGTAGAGTTTGAGATGGCCATAATAAATTCAAATTTCAGCCTGACACCCATCAGGCTGAAAGTTAGACTTGAGCTTGAGAGATGTGTAGTGGTGTACTGATAAATGTTTAACAACTGGCTCTCTATCTGTCAGGCTAAAAGTTAGAATTCAGCTTGAGAGATATGTAGTGGTATATAATAATATACCACTGATAAATGTTTAACAATTGGCTCTCCAGGAATAAAACACTCTGATATTGTATTTGCCAATTTCTGAGGTGTAAATGCTCCTGCCATGATGATTTTAAGCTATCAACCTGATGTTACTGAATGCAGAGTTGGAAAGAGCTGCCACTGTGGACCAGTGGGAGCTGACCCCAGCATGCCACTGGAAGACAGCAAGGATGGAGACTTAAAAATCAAAGAAAAAAACAGAACTGGGTGAACCTTAGAAATCTTGGGGGGTTCCCTGGTGGCGCAGTGGTTAAGAATCCGCCTGTCAACGCAGAGGACATGGGTTCGAGCCCTGGTCTGGGAAGATCCCACATGCCACAGAGCAACTAAGCTCATGTGCCACAACTATTGAGCCTGTGCTCTAAAGCCTGTGAGCCACAACTACTGAGCCCACGAGCCACAACTACTGAAGCCTGCGCGCCTAGAGCCTGTGCTCCTCAACAAGAGAAGCCACCACACTGAGAAGCCTGTGCACCGCAAGAAAGAGTAGCCCCCGCTCACCGCGACTAGAGAAAGCCCACGCACAGCAACAAAGACCCAATGCAGCCAAAAATAAATGATAATAAATAAAATAAATATTAAAAAAAAAAAAAGAAATCTTGGGCTGAGTCCCTCATTTTACAGAGATGAAATTGAAACTAGAAATAGGACACAGAGCAAAGCTGAACTCTTTTTTTTTTAGATTTTTATTTATTTTTGGCTCCATTGGGTCTTCATTGCTGCGTGCGGGCTTTTCCGTAGTTGCAGCGAGCGGGGGCTACTCTTCGTTGCAGTGCGCGGGTTTCTCCTTGTGGTGGCTTCTCTTGTTGCAGAGCACGGGCTCTAGGCACGCAGGTTTCAGTAGTTGTGGCGCACAGGCTCAGTAGTTGTGGCTCACGGGCTCTAGAGCACAAGCTCAGTAGTTGTGGCGCACGGGCTTAGTTGCTCTGCGGCATGTGGGATCTTCCCGGATCAGGGCTCGAACCCATGTCCCCTGCATTGGCAGGCAGATTCTTATCCAGTGCACGACCAGGGAAGTCCAAGCTGAACTCTTGAAAGTAGTAGTAGGATGGTTTAGAGATAGAAAAGCAAAGTATAATGGGTGTAGTCTTTATCTACATAGACACAGCATGGTGCTATAAAAACACCCAATTTGAAGATTAAGAAAATTATGGCATCTACAGTAAGAGAAATATAATTCCCCATGATTTTCATAGAGAAAAGAGTAATTCTCATAGAGTTGGCCGCAATTTTCTATTCTAGATCCTGATTTGCCTATTGTCTGTTTTCTTTAGCTACCGGAACAAATTACTTCAGATGCTAAGGCTCTAAGTTTGCATGCACATTCAATTTCACTTATTCCTATAATATAGCAAAAGAAGAAAATGATCCCTGTGGGTGTTTACCTGGGCATCCTAAAGAGAAGGCTACAAACCCGCTATCTCTCACATTCCATTGAGATCATTGGAACATCCAGGAGCATGGTGGGAATTCATCTGTTGTCTTTGGAGTGGTGAGGGTGTGTCATCTTCTTGGTTCCTCACCATGACTCATAAAACCTTACTTACAAGGAGACTGCCCTACGAATGCAGTTATCACACCTGCCACTCTATTGTATAGCTTATCTGCTGAGAGAAGTAAGGGGCCCCTTAGAATGCAGGGGTTACAGGTCTTATCAAATCCTCAAGTTCAAGGGAAGTTCAATAAGTATTTTTCTTTTGATACCTTGAACTTCGATGATGTGACAGTTCTTAATAGTTTCACCACATTGAGTATACCCAGCTGTGGTCTTAGGAAAACATAGGCTCGTTCAACTTTATGGTGTGTTGTGGAATTTTCCCCCAAAAGTCTCATTCAAATGTTGCTTCAGCCTCCCTTCTTATCTTAAGGTTTCTTAATCAATTGAGGTCCTGTGAGAACTTAATTTTATGGAGGGGGTAGGATCCTCCTATGTGGAAATATTCTACAGACTTCTTTCAATTTTATGGAAGTGAAGAAAATCATGTTTCTCTTTAAGACTCTGAACTAGGTGAGATCAGACCCTATAGACTGCTGATAGATCTCAGAAGCCAATACTGACATTGACTTCAGAAAGTTACAAGGCTATTTGAAAATTTTAAACCTACAATGAACACATGGTTCACCAAGCTCACTTTGATCTTGCTGAGAAAATGTTCATAGGGAAACATTTGCTGGCTTGCATGCAAATACTTATGAGTGTAAACCAGATCTCTAAACCACTTGTAACTCACTCATTTTCCTACTGGGTGACCCCCCTCAATTGCTCAATCAGCTAAGAGTCAACTTATTAGTTACTTATTAGTTACAGTTTACTTCTGTAATCCAAATTAAACTGGCCCTGTGGCCTTCAGGCTCATTTCATCACACACAAAATATACACACTCACACAAACACACATACACCATTTTGACAAAAGCTTTAAAGGGTAATATAACTCTTTTCTAGAGGTTTTCTCAGAATTGGGTAGTATGCCAAGGGAGGAATTATATTATATTTGATATATCCAAATTTTATAAAAAAGCTTCTTAACTGCATGGTAGGTTTCCCAGCCTCCTTTCTTTCTTAAACTCCCACTGTCAACTCTTTCTCCTCTCCTTTCTCCCATGTTGGTCCTCTGGCCTCCTTTCTGTTCATTTTCTTCTCTGTCTGCTATGGTCTGAATGTTTGTTCCCCCCACAATTCACATGTTAGAATCCTATTGCCTAACATAACGGTGTTAGGAGGTGGGTTCTTTGGGCAGTGATTAGGTCATGAGTGTGGAGCCCTCATGAGTGGGATTAGTACCCTTATAAAAGAGACTCCACAGAGCTCCCTTGCCCCTTCCACCAGTGAAGACACAGCAGGAAGTCTGGGACCTTGAAGAGAGCCCTCACCCAACCATGCTGGCACTCTGATCTTGGACTTCCAGCCTCCAGAACTGTGAAAAACAAATTTCTGTTGTTTATAAGCCATCCAGTCTGTGATATTTTGTTATAGCAGCCCAAATGGACGAAGACAGTGACCATCTTTTTTGTTAAGGAAAGCAATCTGGTCCTTCCTTAAATCCTCTCAAAATCTTCTTCATATAAAGCCCATGTGAAAGAAAATGTGGTAAATATTTTTACTTTAATTTTCTGTCCTGTTATAAAAATACTTTGTCATGATTGTTATGCAAATAAATAGTTTGCTTTTACACCAAATCACTGATGTAATCTGTAAGTTGTGACTGTTGCCACTGTTCCTTCTCCTCATTTCTTTTTTCCCACAGAATGAATCTTCCATGTTTCTTAGGAGAGAGGAGAGTAGAATCACTCTGCTATCTGTGGGCTCTTGTCTACAGGCCATTCGCGTGTCTACACTGAGGATAGATAATCCTGATCTCACTGAAAACCAGAGCTTCCCTTTCTCAATTTGTTCCTAATACCACCCACTCCCTTTCTTCCGAGTGAAAACATAGTCTGTTTTCAGAAGTACACTAGTGTATTTCCCACTGTGGGCCATGACTCACTGTAGATCATGAAATCATGTTAGTAGGTCACACTGGCTTTTTTTTTTTTTTTTAATGAAATAACGGTAGAAAAAAATAAAACATCTGAATGAGATCAATAGGAAGGGTGAGTATAGTTTTATGAAATATTCAGTTATAACTAAAGCAAAACATATTTCTTACTGTGAATAAGTCAAAAATGTTTGAAAGTTTGAAAGCCACTACTTTAAGTAATGTTTTATTTGAGAGTTCAAAGATTGTTAGAAACTCTGCAGAGTAGACTGGGGTGGGGGAATTAGGCATGATCCTGCTCTGGCTCTTGTCTGCCCTGTACCAAAACTGCCCCCAGTGTCTTTGGGGCAGGGGGTTCTCAAATATCCTCTCTCCAGGCTATCCATTAGGCTCTGGGCTTGCCCTGGCTCCAGTAGGAGGGTGGCAGAGCCTTTGGGAGGTTTGTATAAGGATGACTGACTCTGGTCTTTGAGTACACTCTGACGGGGTAGAAGGTAGCAGCGTTCAGCTGAATTCAGAGCAACTCTGCCCGGCCACTCAACACCTGGGGGTGGTGTACACACAGCACAGTCCCCAGAGTCATCTGGACTGCGCCCCCTTGAGGATCACACTATAGCATCACTGGGGACCAGAGACAAAGCCATGCGTGCCTGCCCACTGCCTCTGGCTGGCCTTCCCTGCGTCCTGGACATCTGGGGACAGTGAGGACCTATGATGAGAGGGGGCCACTGCAGTCTTGCCCACTGTCTCACCAGTAGTGCTGTTCTCTTGACTTCTGTACAAGGCAGTGGCAGCCACACCAGGGCTTTTTGCCCTCCTTGCTGACCTCCAGGGTCAACAGTAGCATTCCCCATAGTCACTTTCAGTTTGGTAAAGGAAAGTGGCCAGCCCTGTGAGCCAAGAGGTGACACCAGGAAAAGTCCCAGGTAATAAGGACTCCTGACAAAATGGAACGAGGATGCTCGATCCAAGTTCAGGAAAAGGTACCAGGGATGCCCAAGTGCAAAGGGGTCCCAAGGTAGGTATGTGACCAGTAGTGACTTGACCTCTTCCAGTCAGCCTAGTTTCTCTGAAGTGGGCTGGGGAGTCCCGTGAGTCTCTTGAAGAGGCACCAGGAGTTGCTGGCAAAAACAGGAAACAACCCACTGCCTGACCTCTCCTCCCACCTCTGCTTGTGAGGCGAACCGCAAGTGATTCTTTATCGACCGAGGTTCCACAGGTTCTCCTCCAGGTATCAGCACAGAATACCAGCTGCCCCAGCGATATGGTGGGTACCCCATGAGAATCCCGCGTGCTTTTAGCTCTCACCCAGTCCAAAGTCCAAAAACTCCTCCTTAATGGCCAAAAGGAGGCAAGAGAAGATCCCTGCCTCAGCCAGCTGTGCCACCCCCTAATGGACCAAGTCTGTCAGGAACTAGCGTGTCTAGGCTGCTCTGGTCCAGAGGCAGTCCCATCTAACACCCTGTGGGACATTCTGACTGAGGCTGCAGAGGGAGCAACTATCTCAAGCACAGGCCGTTACAAATTCAAAGGGGACCCCCAGTTATAAGTTACATCAGACTCCATGCCACTTCACCGACTCCTATTCTGACCTTTTGAGGAATCCATTAACAGTTTGTTTCTGATTCCAAATTTCCTAAACCAGAAATCTTACTTGGGTCAGATCTTGTGGCATTTGCGTGCCAACAAATCACTCCAATTGCCCCTCCCTCCCACCCCCAGTAGTTGGGAACAAATCCAAAACAGAACAACTAAGGTATGGGGAACCCAAACATTCACCATACTGAAGGACACCCATTAAGGTGCATCCTGCAGAACTAGAAGTTTTTTGAAAATCACCCCTTGACCCCAAAACGTTTAATCTTCCTATGTAATAAAGCCTGGCCCCAATACCAGCTGGCAGATGGGGAATGTTGGCCCCTTCAATGGGTCTCTAAATTGCAACATCATCTTACAACTGGACCTGCTATGGCAGAGACAAAAAAAATGAGACAAAGTTCCCTAGATCCAGTTTTTTTTATGGCCTTATATCAGAACAAAGGCCTTCAAAAGGGATGTGAGCTCTCCTCCACTGAGGTAGTACCAGTCCCTGAACCTCCCCCCAGGACCTTCTTGATCTCCTTCCTAACCCTCCTCCTATTGCTCCCTCCCTACCCCTTTCCTTCATATGTCCCAGTTTGTGCCACAGGCCCAAGGGGCCCCCTCCATACCAGCCAGAACCTAACCTACAGAACCCAGTCCACCATTTTAATCCTGCCACTCTGCTACCTACAGAAATGGGGCCCCTGGAAATAGAAACTTATTCCAGTTGCCCCGACCCAGGAGAGAGTGAAAAGGCTGGTGGGATATGCAGTAACCTCCCAGACCCAAGTCATAGAAGCAAGAAGCCTACCCCCAGGGACTTCCGCCCTAAAGGCAGAGCTGACAGCCCTCACCCAAGCCTTAGCTTGGGACAGGGAAGATCTTAAATGTTTACAAAGATTCCTGATATGCATATGCTATCCTATACACATTGGGCTATTTGGTAGGGAAGGGGTACACTTACTGCAAAGAATAAACAGGTGAAACGTGGCTTGAGCATATTGAAGTTCTTAGAAGCAGTACAGTTTCAAAAAAAATGTGGCAGTGATTCATCGTAGGGGTCACCAAAAGGGGGATGCAGAGGTAATAAAGGGAAACAACAAAGTGGATGCAACTGCCAAAAGGGTGGCCCTGGAACCAGTAACTTGGTCACTCCCCCTCAAACCTCAAAAGCTAAATCCATCCAATTATTCCCTCATCTACACAAAGGAAAAATTAGACAAAGCTGGAAAATGGGGCTTCAGTAGAGATCTAGAAGATCATGCATGGCTGGTTAATGAACACGGGCAATACTTCTTTCCCCAAACTGCAGCTTATCAAGCTATCAGGAAGGCTCATCAAGGAATTCACTATAGAGGGGGGAGCCCTATATATTGGTGAGTTGAGGTCATGGTAACTCCTGGAATGAAAGTATAATCAGTTGAAGAGTTGAGATATGTTCCATCTGCACAATGAACAACCCCAAAACCAGACCCCCCAAGGGGCTCCCAGATAAGGCCCATTCAGACCAGAGGAACATATCATGGAGAAGATTGGCAGATTGATTTCACCGTCAGGTCGAGAGTACCGGGCAATTTCAGGTATTTCTTAGTGCTAGTGGACACATTTTCTGGGTGTATAGGAGCCTTCCTTGCTAGAACTGAAATGGCAGCTGAAGCGGCTAAGGCATTACTAAAAGAAATAATCCCCAGGTTTGGGCTCCCAGGATCCTACAAAGCGATAATGGTCCAGCATTTGTGCCCCAAGTGACAAAGGGGATAATGAGTGCCTTGGGCATAAAATGGACCTTGCACTCTGTCTGGAGACCTCAATTGCTGGGGAAAGTAGAGAGATCCAATCGGACCTTGAAACGGGCCTTAGCCAAGCTGGGTCAGGAAACTGAAGAAAACTGGATTAAGTTGCTTCTGATTGCCCTGCTCCACATGCAGTCAGTCCCAAGAGATAAGTTAAAGTTGTGTGCATTTGAACTCACATATGTAGACCCATTCTCCAAGCCTGAGAGAAGAGACGCCTTAACCCCCTGAAACAGAACAACTCGAGAATGCCCTCCAGGTAGGAGAGTCCATGAAAGCTCTCATGGAATATGATAACCAGGTGCTGTCCACACCCACCGACCTGGCCCTACACCTCTTCTGGCCAGGATACTGGGTGCACCTAAAAACCTGTAAAACCAGCAGCCCAAAAGATCAGCTCACTTCTAAGTGGAATGGACCCCACTTGGTGATCCTAGCCACTCATCCTGTCCTGAAGTTGCAGGCGATCACTCCGTGGACACAACACACGCGAGAGAAGAGGGCCCCCAAGCCCCAAACTCTGGAGAGACAACCTGAGGCAACGGCCCCCTTGACTAATCATATGAACGTCTGTCTGACTTGAAGCTTCTCTTCTGAAAAACCAGCGTGCGATCAGGGATATTCAGGCCACGGCACTGAGCCTCAGCCTCAGGGCACACTTTTGCCTACAGGCAAAAGACCTAGATACCTTCATTTTTAGGAAAATCTGACATGTGCCCATTGTTCTCTTGCTGATATTTGGGCCATGTACCTTAAATTGTCTGGTGTCCTTTGTCTCCTAAAGGTTAGACAAATGGTGGTCACTCGGGGATATGAACAGTGAGGGCTGAGACCTGGGTAAAACCACACACATCCAAAGGCAGCTGGGGAGAATCTCCGCTCCTCTGCTGGCGTTATGACGACACCCAAACTCAGCAGAAAGTATCAATAGTTGCAGAAGATGGACCATCACCCCTCAGCGCCCCTCATGAATGAGGAGCAGGACAAAAGAAAGCGATTTGTGAGCAGCAAAGCCCATTAACAATTCCCAGGAAATAAAAACAGAATCTGCGTAATAAAATAAAGTCTGACCTTTTTTTTCTTTTCCTTTGTGCTTAGTCTAGTTCCACTTGCTCAAAGGGTGCCATGTGCAGAGGCCTTGCGACAAACACGTAGGACTAGAGTTCCCAGCGCAGATTCACCGCACCGACACTTCAGCTCGGCGACCGTGTAGAAAAGCGCCGCGCGCCACGCTCAACTCAAGATGGCGGCTGCGAGCCGCGTGCGGAAGTGCTGCTCCCAGAACTGCGATCCGAGCCTGAGCAGCACAGCTGCGCCTGCTCCGCTAGACGACTGACCCCGCCCCGCTGACAGAACGCTTTAAAGCAGCCCCGTCCACAGCCTCTCGGGGAGGGCGTGTGCTCCAGAGCCTGTGCTCGTACCTCTCCAGTCTCTGGTCAAAGAACGAAGCTTTCCTTTGCTTCTGAACTGAACTCGGTCTTGTTCTGTTGGCTTGAATGACACCAGACAGGAGGACCCCGGTTGGGGCTTGACTCGAGGGGGCAGGGAACAAAAACATTTGATGAAGGACTTCGAGTTCTAGTTACTGCCTGAAAACCACCAATTAACACATTCTGGTAAGAGCAAGAAACTTCCAGTGTCAAAAACTGCAGAATGGGGGCTTCCCTGGTGACACAGTGGTTGAGAATCCGCCTGCCAATGCAGGGGACACGGGTTCGAGCCCTGGTCCAGGAAGATCCCACATGCTGCGGAGCGGCTAAGCCAGTGCGCCACAACTAATGAGCCTGCGCTCTGGAGCCCGCGTGCCACAACTACTGAAGCCTGTGCGCCTAGAGCCCGTGCTCCGCAACAAGAGAAGCCACAGCAATGAGAAGCCCGCGCACCGCAATGAAGAGTAGCCCCCGCTCCCTGCAGCCCGCGTGTAGCAACAAAGACCCAACGCAGCCAAAAATACATAAATTTATAAAAAGTTGCAGAATGGATGTCAGTAACTTAGAAAGAAAAAGATCAGAACCAAAAGTGGCATGCTTTTTCAAAGAAATGCACATAACCAGCATTCTTGATGATACAGAAAATGACGCTGATGGAAAAGCACAGACATCAACAACACTGAGCAGAAAACTGACTCAGAAGACTCCAACTCTGAAATTTCATTTAATTTTGCTTGAATTTTCCTGTGGTGTATACCAAAAAGAAAGATATATGATTTTAGAAATAAGTCAGTAAGTCTAAAAGAGCTACTTCAGTATATAAAATAAAAATTCCAACTGGATAAGAGTATTTTATCATAGTTTATTAAGCAGTTTTTCTTTTTTCTTAGTGGTACAGAAAAAAAGGTTCATCTTACCTCCAATGGCATCTTAAATTGATGAAACATGGAATTACATTTTGAACCCCACTTCCTCACGTGTGACATGTCCAAGGTCACCAAGTATGATTAACCCAGAACCATAATCCACCCTTCCTAATTCTTGGCTTACTTCATCCCCTTCTATATATGAGTGCTTGTGCTAAGTCACCAGGCCCTTAGAGGCAGACTCTGTTTTTTGTTAGAATCCAGCAAAGTGTCTGACATGTAATACCATTCAATTAGTATTTGTTTTTTGAATAAAGGAGTGGATGAATAACACTATGGACATTTAAGCATTCAAAGTGATATGTTTTTTTTGCTTTCTGAGAAACGATGACCGGTAAGTACCAAACGCAATTTCAGAAGTAAGCTATCTCCCTTCTTCCACAACAATGGAATGATTTCAAAATGCAGGTTAAGAGGCAGAGCAACTCACCTTTCGTGAAGACATCATGGTTTCATGCCATTTGAATAGTAAGAATGAAGAAGAAAAAATATCCATTCTTCACCAAATCCATCTAAATTTAATTAGCAAAGCTAAAAGAGAGGAACTTTATTTGTGAAGGATTATTATTCCTTTCCACATGGAGGAATGCATTTTTTCCTTTAATTTGTGCATGGAATCTCTAAAGATAACAGGATGTACAACCCCAGATCTAGATAAATTCAAGCCAGTACCCAAGACACTCTCTGAGACTTTCAGGAGGCTCATCAGTGATGGAAATATGTCACTTTTGCCTAAGGCGATGTCATTGCTCAAGGGAAAGCAAAGCACAAGTGTGAGGTCAAGGGAGTTGTATACACAGAACACCCACAGGCATTTAAGAGATTTCTTCAAAGAAAATGTAGGGAGAACTATGAGTGAAAGTATGCAAATTGCCTCGAAAATGAGATGAGAAAGTCTTTGAGAACTATGTGAAGCCCTTGATAAACCCAACGCTCCAATGCCTCATTTACATGCCAATTAATTAGAGAACCCTTCTAAGGAAGACAGAAAACTTGGATTAAAAACAAAATTGCAGCAGCACTTGGGCCCTAACCTGTAAATTATCAGTACGATGTCTGATGGACCAACATTATGCAGAAGGGATTTTGGCTTTAGATTTGGGGAAAATCTCTTTTATGGAAGTAGAGAAAAATTGATGAAACATGGAATTACATTTTGAACCCCATTTCTGCAAGTCATCAATTGAGGAAAATAGAACACCCAACTCAAGAGGAAAATAGAACCAAGAGGAAGATAGAAAACTCAGGAAAAGACAGTTGGTCAAGGCCTAGCTTCCTACCAAAAGTAGTCAGCTTACCATTCACTTAACCAAATTTGATAACTGTTTTGTTCTTGAGTCCTGATGTGGGAGTGGGGAACAATTTTTACCCCTCTATTATACCTTGTTTCCCAAATGGCTGAATCATCACTAAGGTGAAAGTAAGAGACTGATAAGGGAGGGAGAGGGGAGGGAGAAGAACAATAGTTTACTGATCTACAATAATGAAATGACCTAAGAAAGACTCCACAACTCAGCAGCAATATCTAGTCAACACTATTGGAGCTCATATTTCAAGTCCCAAACTGCTACCTCACTGACTTCTGATAGAATAGAGCCCTGGGCAGAGTTCAAGGAGAGACAGCCTGCAGCAATTCATCCACTTCCATTGGTATGAACCAACAGAAAAAGTAATCAGAAAATCCAAGCCCAGTCCTGGCTCTGCCTCCAACTAAACATAAGACGCTGGAGTACCAGTTCACATTGCTGGGTCTCAGTTTCTTCATATTTAAAGTGGAGATGCATGAGTAGATTACAAGACCTTACAGATCCATCATGCTATAGGTCACTCCTGCTCTCAAGAAATTCAATTTTAGGCAGTAAAAAGAAATTATAAATACAAATCTAAATGGCAAATTAGAAATTAATGAGTTCTAAAGGGGAGGAATAAATAAGTGCTATAAGTGTGCAATGGAAGAAGAAATGCTTCAGGGAGGAGGTTCAAGTGAAATTTCACATCCTGAGCATCATTTAGAATGAGCAGAACTTGAACTTTTACAGAATTAAGGAAAAGCATTTCAGGCAGAAGATAATAGCAAGAGCAATTCTGGAGAAGGGAGAGATTCCTGTGGAAAATAGGAAGGAGAAGCGGGAAAAGGGAGTAAGAAGGAAGGAGAAAACTATGATTTATTAATTTCCTCCTGTGTAATAAATTCTATGTTAGGAATGTTAAACGTGTTAATCACTTAATCCATAGAACCATAACAAGTGTCTATTATTAGGCTTCCATTATAAATGAAGAAATTAATGCTCAGAAAGTTTAATAATATGCCTGGAGTCATATAACAAGTAAATATGAAAGTAATGATATGAACTCATGTCTGCCCAGCTTCAAGGATGAGTTGGAAGCTGAGCAGAGTCTTTAAGAGCACCCAGGAATTGGATGGGTTGAGAGGGGATAGGAATTAGCCTCACGACTAAGATCTTGATGTTGGTAATATACTGATTCTGAGATGGTGAGTCACGGAGTTGGGGCTCACTGGAGAAGGATCATGTCTGCCTTGCCATGACATCCACCCATGACAGCATCACAAGTCCCCAGTGGGTCCCATCACATGAGGGCATGTGGGATGTGAGGTGGGGGAGAATGTCCCAATGTAGAAACAATACATTTCTGCATACACACTGTGCTTTTTCACATGTCAGTGGTGCTTGTATTTTTCACCTCACTTCTTCCTGACTACCCTGGGAGACAGTACAGGAACCTGTTACAATTCCTTTGATGAAGGAGAGTCTTTGTGTCTGGCCTAGACCACTGGTGTAGTTAGTGACAGAGTTGGGAATGCTCAGGTCACCTCTCTTCTCCCTCTTTTTCCATTCTCTCTGATATCCTCTCATGTGCATCTACTCTTTCAAATTTGTATGGTATTTAGATTATAAAAGTCATTTATATACAGCATTCCACTAAATGCAGTCCTCCCAACAATTTATTCCCATTTTGCAGGTGAGAAAGCTGAAGTTTAGAAAGGCTAATCTCAGAACAAGTGATAAATGATGCAGAAGACTCTCTATGAGGAGCTATGAAAGTGGTACAGATGATTTCTTTCCTTGGGAGTTTGAAAGGCAGAGGAACATGGGATCATAGGTAAAGCTAAAACTCTTGGCTGGCAGCTCTCTTCAAATATTTGAAGGCTGTCATAGATAAAAGAAGTTAGATTTGCTCACTTTTTCATCTCTAAAAGGAACAATAAGAACCAGTTGATCTGATAAGAGTGAGACAGATTTCAACTCAATTTAAGGAAGAATTTTTTTCAATGTTTTCTGCTTGTAGAGGAAATACATGATGATGGGGGAAAATTTTTAAAAAAACAAAGAAAAATATAATAACTGTTCATAATAGTATAATCTAAAGGTTATATTAACATTTTAGCATATTTCTTTCCAGCATTTTTCAGCATTTTCCAGCATGAGTATGTATGATTAAATAAGAGATCATACTGTACATAAAATTTTGTATGCTATTTTTTCACTCAACATTATATCATCTCATAAGCATTTTCTTCAGCTCATTAAAAGCTCTTCATAAACATAATTTAATGGATGCATAAGATTCAATTGTATGGCTATATCACAATTTATTTAACTAATGTCTTATTTTTGGACATTTATGTTTTACATAATTTTTGGTTATTATGAAAGAATGCTTCAATGAAAATATCTTGTGCATAAATCTTGTTCCATAGTTTTTAGAGTTTTATAGGCTAGAGTTTTAGAAGTTGAATTACTTAATAAAAAGTGTGATTATCTTTAAGACACTGATACATATTGCCATTTTCCCTCTGTGAAATTTATACTAATTAACCTTTGCATACTCACTTTTTTCTCTTGATAGTCAAGACTCTACATGCTTCTGTTTGTATTTTCCTCCTTCACTGACTATTCCTTCTCAATCCATTTGGCTGACTTTTCTCTTCTGATTGGCCCCTAAATGCTGGAGGGTCACAGGGCTCTCTCTGACCCTCCCTTCTCTTCACTACTAATATATATTTCCCTACATGAATTAAAACAGTCCCTTGGTTTTGAAAACCATATAAAACTCCCAAATTTATATCTCCACCATGACCTTTCCCTGCAAATTGAACCTAGTATATTTAATTACTCATATGACAACTGCACTTGGACGTATAATAAATATCTCAAACACATGCCCAAACTCTTGATTTTCCTCCCAACCCATCCCAGCCTGCTTCTCCACAAGCCTTTCCCATTTCAGTAAATGGAAATCCCATCCACTCAGCTGTTCACGATGAGCATTGCCCTGGACTCTTCTCTCTCCTTTACCCACCAAATCCAACCCACCAGTAAGTCCTATCAACCCTCTCTCCAAAACCTATCCTGATATGATTCTCTCTGATCCCATTTCTCCAACCTGTGAGAGTGACCTTCTTAGTAGGACAAGAAACACTGCTTGGAGTAAGACAGCTGGGATTTGAAGTGCCTGGTGCTTATGGAAGTTATTTGGGCATCTTGGATTCCATGAGAAATTTTATCCCTTCTTGCCAGGGGAAGGAAGCCATCAGTCCCATGTGAAGCATGTTTTGGGACAGCCTCTTCTGTCCAGGGTGGTTCCAATTAATTCATTGCCCAGGTAACCCCAAGTGAGCAGCCAGACTCATTTTTTAGCACTCCTGCTTATCAAACTATGTCAAAGAATGGTAAGGAGGCCAATGGTTTTGGAGCAGGAACAATAAGGGGGAGAGTAGTAGGAGATGAAGACAAAATGGTAGGAGGGATGGAGGAGATCCTGTCGAGCTTGTAAGCCATTGTAAAGATTCTGTGCCCACATATGCTGCCTTTCCTCTTGTCACTATGCATAACAGATCCATGATCTTCTCGAAGTCTTCTCACAAATGTCTTCAATCTCTCCTACATAGTCATCTTTCTCTCTCTCTCTGCTAGATCATGCAAACGTGTGATTATTTTCTGATTTTCAAAATCCCTCCTTAACTCCAGATCCCCTGTCTCTACCTGACTCCATGCCCTGAAATGTTTTATGGACTGAAACTCTCACTACCCCTGCTTTCTGTCCTCCAGTGAAGTTTGCATGAGATAGGGCTGCTGGATTTAACAAAATCAACAAAATACAGCACACCCAATTAGAATTTCAGATAAACAAGGAATAATAATAGAAGTATGTCCTCATATTGTACTTACACTAAGAAGAAATTCATTGTTTATCTGTAATTCACATTTAACTGAGTGTCCTTTATTTTTTCTGGAAACCCTACATGGGAGTCACTGAGGAGACTGAAGGGTAGAGAAGAAAAAGGGGGGACTGTATCCCCTACCACCCATCCCTGCAGGCCCCAGTGTAGCCATTTCTGGGGTCCACTACCTGAGCCTGTAGCTCCTGTCAAGTTGCCCTTCTCCCAGGTCTAGAGCTCCCACTGTTTCTGTGACAGCTCCCTGCCCTGCCCCTTTAGGCCCAGAGGGGTAAGAGCTTCCTGCTCTTGCTAATCCCTGGGTGCCTCACGTCCCTGTGGTTCCATGATCCCTGCCCACACCTGTCTTCTTCTTTCTTCGGTTTCCCACGTTGAGTACACTGACAGTTTTCTACTTTTTTTCTCCCTCACTTGAATGTTTCTTCCTGAGGGCCATGATGGTGTCTGATTTGTGTACTGCACCTGGCGCTAGCACACACTCTAAGTATTCGTTGACTAATTGATTGAATTCAATTCCTTTCTTCACATATATTTACTGGGTGAGTGGTTCTCCTAGTGTGATGCTTGGACCTTGGCTAATGTAAGAAACATCATCTGGAAACTTGTTAGAACTACAGATTCTCTGGTCCACCCTGGGCCTATTGGATCAGAGACTCTGGAGGTGGCCTGGACATTCTGATGTCTGCTAAATTTGAGAACCACTGGGCTAACAAATGGGGATATAGTAGTGAACAAAAATGACAAGGTCCCCAGACTCATGGTAATTATCAATACAGCAGACACAGCTGCACACATTCAGCTTAACAAGTGACATAACTAGCTAACAGACAGCGTCTGAATACATTCTACCTATTTACGCCTGTGAATGGTTGCCCATATGATTCACAGCCTGGGCTTGTCCTCTGTTTGAAATCCCTGGAAACTTCCAACAGGCCCTTTGTGAACCTGATCTGAACATAAACTGAACTTTGCCAGTTTAGAGAAGCTGAATTCTCTACTTCAAACTACATTTAGGGCTAGCCTACATGGGAGGCAGGAGATTTGACAGAAAATAAAGGAAAGACTGCAGAATTGTCTCATGATCTCGCACTACTTTCAAATATCCTACCTGATATTAAAAAGCAAAAGCAAAAACCTGAATCTAGTACAAAACCTGTTTATAATTATACAAACCTAAAAACTCCATTTTACATGTAAACGTAAGGTATTTTTACATCCTTTATTATGCTCTGTGTTTTGCAGGAATGGCAACTATTATGCAAATTGAGGGCATACTTTGTTTTGTTCTTGTCTCAAGTATTGCTCCTCATTTCTAAAAATCCTAACACCAATGGATGTCTAAGTTGTCAATACAGCATATCTATATCAGTCACGTTTGTGGCTGTCATATTTACTGTGATTCTACAAACGCGGGAAACAGTGGACTACATTATGTCTTGTAGCACAGTGCGTCTAAAACTCAACAGTCACCTGGGGACTCTGCCTTGCTAATGAGCTCCCAGTTGGTATTGATGCTGCTGGCCCATGGACCACACTTTGGGGAGTGAGGTTCGAAGGTAACTGTGCCCCACCACTTGCATATTGGAATGTATATGATTTTATTATTAACTCTTTTCATACCTCTTTTATATTATAATTAGGACATCGTATCAATTAAGTATATAGTTAAATTTAATTCTCTATGGATTTTATTTCACAACAATACAGGGAGCTATACAAAATGGGGTGCAAAGTCTGATAGAGTTGAGAATATTGGTCTAAGTACTTCAAGGTCATCCCATATGCTTGCCACATGAGTAATTTAGGGATAAAAAGGCTAAGCCAATCTCTCCATGGGAACTGTCCTGGAAGGATAGGTTCAGGAATAGGCATATCCCAATTTAAAACAAGAAAACTCATAAAAAGCTTTTCTGGGGATTTTTGGGAGAGAAGTTTCCTCATTCTTATGAGTGGATCCAGGAAGCATCCTTCTCTCTTCCTCTGGACATTGCAAAGCGAGGACCCAAGGTCTGATGTTGCAGGAGCCGTCTCACTGCCCGCTGGAAGACAAAGCTAGCATGGCAGGAGAGGGGAGAGACAAGAGAAGCGCAGACAAAATCCATAGCCTCTGGGTTAATCCGACTATGGGGCCCACCTACTTTTGTTTCAGTGTGACAGGTGAGCCAATAAATGTTCTTTTGTTTAAGTCATTTGGAGGTGAGTTTTCTGTGTCATTGAGACACCAAAGGGTAGTGTCAATGAGATGGAAACCAAGGGAGTTATCTGGCTTGGAGATGTGAATTTGAGACACAGCCACACAAAGATGGTTTTTAAATCCACATGATAGAATGAACTCATTTGAGGAACGACAATCGCTAGAGAGCAGAAGAGGCTCAGGACTCAAATCCAAGGAACCACAAACTTGAGACTCTGGATAGAGGGTGATAGGAGCCAGCAAGGGCCAGGAGGGTCAGTGGACTGATTGCTACTGACAGCAAGGAAGACTGGCACAAGTGCACTTGCTTCCCTAAGCTCTTGCCAACATAGTGCAATGTTTGGTTTCATTTTTCCCCACTACTGTTTATAACATCTTCCCCAGACTCAAAACTTGCCAAAGCTCTCATGCAAATGGGAATTGTTTTCATGTAAAAAGCGATTAATATGCATGAAATGGATTATTTTAGTGTTTGAATTGTATCCCCCCGAAATACATTTTAAAACTCTACAAAGCAGTGTGAATACAAATTCCTTTTTCTTTCTCTCACATGGGGAAAGTCCTTGCTTAAAAAAAGAATGCATGCAGTACTATGAATTTACTATGTGTGCAGAGTGTTTGCTGCTTTTCAGTCTACCAGTATGGAAAGGTGATTGGCCAAAATGAGATTCGTGGGCCAGGACCCAGAATGGTGAGGCCATGGTGAGCTTAAGGAGTCTTCTCTATACTTCTTCAGGAGCATGGAAAAGTGGGGTCATGAACAACAGCGAAGGTGAGAACCACAATTGCTAGGGAGATGATGCAAGGCAAAAGCCTTGGGAAATGTTGATTTTTTTTTTTTAAGTCAACCTTTATATGGACTATCCTAAACAGAACTGCCCTGTTTAACATTTGTTGGTATTAGAAAAATCACCTTTAAAAGGAGTATATCTTTAACAGGTCACTGTCTCATGGAGACTTGGTACACTTCACCTGGACTATATCATCCCGTCTTGTGCCCTGACATTTCATCTGGGGGCCCCATTCAGTCCTTAGTGATGGAACCATGATGCCCTTTGCCATCTGGTGTGGTGTCTTCCATGCTGCTTCCTTCCCCACTTGCTCCAAACACATGCCTTCAACCCCCAACATTCCATCACAAAAATGTTATGTACCTTCTATCATGTCTCATTCAACCAAATCGATTTCCAATAGTACACACAGAGCAGCTCACATTTCCTTTGAATGATAACAATTCATTCCAGAAAAGAGCTAGTCTTCATATCAGACACCTCACTGAAACTGCTTCCCCTTAACTTTCTGCGTTATTTTTTTTCCAAGCAGCAATTGCAAACTTGTGATCTTCCTGAATTTGGTTGGCATTCATGTTTTATTTGTTCTATAAGTTATTTTTTAAAAGATCTATTTTAAATCATAGGACATTTCAACATAAAAATCCAGGCTACTGGTTTCTCTTGCAAATTCACAAGACCTGGGAACCTTGGGCTCAATTCCCACATGGTGACAATTGGACCTCACCATAGTCCTCACCATTCCCTACTGCCTCCATGACCTAAGGTCACACAATATATGCCATTTATCATTATACTTATGCTATTTCTCTTCTTTTAGTAGAGAAATATTTCTCTGTACCTGGGTCTCCATCAAAAATGATGGACCACATATGTAATGAAAAATTCTCTTTCTCTGTAAAAGTAAAAATTATTCCAATGTGTTTTAAAGAAAATGCAACTCCACTTCACTTGTTTTTTAATTACCTCAGTGTCCATTTGAATTGGAAACCCCAGTGTATAAGACACTGACTTTCAGCACTGTCTCTGATTATTACAAAAGAAGCCATAATATTCCTCAAAAGAAAACATTTCATTAGCTTAAATAATAAATATATTATTCAACACCTTTTCAAAGGATGGGTAGAAACAAGGTTAGGGAGTCATGAAATCAAACAATATTATTCAGGACTATCCCTGGTATAGCTCAGAACCAAGGCTTTCTGAGAACAGGTGATCTTTCATTGCTCTACAGCTGCATATCCAAATTTACTTGTAATATGAATTCTGAAGATATAAGAAATGTGACTACTTACTCTTATGCAGAAAAGAAATTTTACTCCTACAAAATATTCTAATGCAATGGGAATGGATTTCTTTTTAAAATAATGACTCTAAACCTTTACCTATATTTAAAGTGATATTTTCTAAATTGAGAAAAGCCTGAACTTTTTAAAGGTGATAAACATATTTGGTTTTAATTTGTTTGCCATTCACAGACTTCAGTTTCAAAGAAAAAAACTGGGAAAAGAAAAAAATAAAAAGCAATTGCTGTGTTTCATTGCGAATTTTAATAGCAATTCTTCTATTCAAAACTTATTTGAATTGAGATTATGAAGAACACATTACTTAGTAATGGTGGCATGTGACAGTTATCTCTCTAAAAGAATGATTTCATTCAGGCACATGCTTTCCATTAAATATTTGTTTGTATATAGTTCCTTTCAGTCTCCTCAAACCTCTTTTAGGAGAAGGAGGTTGAATCAATTCTAGGAAATGATATATTGTAACTTCTTTCTCAGTGGCGATCAAAGGAAGGAAAGAAGGAAGGAAACTAAGATTTGAGTTTCCATGAAATGGAAGGAATTCTGTTACATAGTCTCATTTAACTAATTTAACCCTTTCAACTCAATGAACAACCATGTGAAGTAAATATTATCCTGGCTTTTTTATATGAAGAAAAACCTTACCCTCTAACACACAGCTAATAATCAGAGACAAGATTCAATTCCAAGGTCATGTGGATTTCAAACTCTCTACTTTCCATTTCATAGACATAAGAGGCTTAAAGAGAAAAGTTGAAACCAGCCTTCCAATACAATGAACTTGGACATGAAAAATAATGACAGAAAGAAATGGAGATGCAGATTGAGGCATATAAGGAAGAAAAGGCAATAAATTCCGTCCATGATTTATCTTTTTTTACGTAAAAAAAAATTCTGTGTTGTTTAAAATATTTACTCTCTAATTTTTATTTGGATCTTAAAGTAGAAAGTTTCTAAAAGAACCTGGTCTGATAAAAGATCCCAACAGGGGGAATTTCAGGGGATTGGTAGTAGAAATGAAATGAGGCAGGACCCTATGGCCCTCGCCCCCGCCCCATGTCCTCCGCCTGCCTTTTGCCTGTGGAAAAACTTTAGCCAAAGAATAAGTTTAATCAGAGAAGTGAGAAAATGCAAAAACAAAGGAAAACCGTCCAGCAAGACCAAATAATAATAGTTCAGTCATTAAGCATAGTCAAGGACCTTTAGTTCCTTCTCGAGGGCTGTAGATAATATTCTGAGCCATCTCCTGTGAGCTGTCTTATAGATACTGAAACCTCCACCGGGTGGAAGAAGTTAACTACATGATGACCAGGCTGTAGCCACGACATAAGCTGCCACAATTCCAAGAATTGGCCTCAGGGAAACGGGAACAAACCGACCCTGGAACCGAAGACTAACTGTACCTAAAACAGTCAAGATGACGCCGGTCAGACCACCGATGACCAATTTCAAGATGCCTGTCAGAGCTGACTGCACAGTTTCTGCATGTAGCCCCCTCCCTCCGTCTATAAAAGCTCTTGCCCCCTGATTGTCACGGGGGGAGTCGGCCTTTGGACAGGCGTCCACCCTCTCCCCCGGTTGCCGGCATCCAAAACAAAGCAAACTTTCCTTTCCACCAACCTGGCCTCCTTATTGGCTTTTGAGCGGTGAGCAACCAGACCCCCCTTTTGGTTACAGAAACAGTTTTGAAAAAATAACCTCAAGAGCGCTGGCTGGATGTTGGCCTGGCCTGGGGCCTCCCCTACCTCAGAAGAGTCAAGGTAAGACTGGGAGGGCAAAATTCTCCATAAAACTGGTCAAAGGGACCATTTCTCTCTCTTCTTGTAAAGCAGTGGTTCTCAACCTTGCCTGCGTTTTGGAACCACCTGGGAAACTTTAGAAAATTTTTGCAGCCCTGCCCCAAGAAATTTTGATTTAATTGAGCTGGGATGTGGCTTGAACTAGGGGTTTTTAAAAGCCCCCCAGGAGATTGTAATGTTCCTCCAGGTTTGAACCCTCTATCAGAAAGGAAGAATATCCTCACTGCCTGTCTGGTTCTCCTTAGCCAGAAAAGCCCGTGTCCTGGCCGTGGAAGGTGGCTGAAAGTAAATCACACCCAAGAATACCTTTGTTTCCCAGCTGTACCTGAAGCTACAGAAAACTTGTGAACCGTCATCGGTGAGTCGGCCTACTGTGGGCATCTATCTCCCCTCTGGGGAGCCCTGGAGATTGATTGTACCGTCTTCTCATCTGGGATGAAGAGCTGGGCGTCTCAGAGTGTGGTCCTGGACCCAGCAGCATCAACCTTGCCTGGGAACTGGTTAGAGAAGCAGTGTCTCAGGCCCTGCCCAGACCTATTGAATGAAAACCTGCATTTAACAAGACCCCAGGTGATTCCGATGCACATTAAAGTTTGAAAAGCATTGTTGGAATAGAAATAAGATGTATTTGTTTATTTTTTTATTTGTAAATTATTTAAGGTTAGCTATAAAACCTATATTCATTAATGCAACACATTAGGAGTAAACATTTAAAAATCAAGACAGGAAAAACTGTAAATTGGAAGAGGATATTAAGAAAAGGAACAAAAAATAGTAATAGATAATTAAATCATAAGGAACTTGTCAGTTAAATTGTTAAGCACAAATTTGAATCTAAGTTTCCTAGACTCCAAAGAGAAACATATAGAGTTCATATTGCCCAAGGAAGGAAGCAACTATTTTTCATGGGACTTCATGAGAGGCACTAAGTGATCTGGTGTTAAATATCTTTAATAAGCACCACACTTGAAGTCAAAGAGATTCTGCACATGTCACTGTCTAATGTCTTAACATGGACAAGTTACCTATCACCAACTATTATCTTAGTTTCATTATCGCTAACATAGGAATAACACTTTCAATCTTACAAGATTGTTTTGAGGACTAATTACAGATAGTACACGATATGTCCTTGGGGTCAGAGTAAATTCATACATTGTTTTTGATCCAGATAAAGTGACTATCCATTTATCGTTGATGAATATTTAGGTTGCTTCCATACATTTGTGGTAAATATATGCAATAGACTATTACTTAGCCATAAAAAAGAATGAAATTTTCCCATTTGCAACAATACTGATAGACCTGGAGGCTATTATGCTCAATGAATTAAGTCAGACAGAGAAAGACAAATACTGTATATTATCATTTATATGTGGAATCTAAAAAATAAACAAACAAATGAATATAACTAAACATAAAAAGACTCATAAATACAGAGAACAAACAGTGATTACCTGTGGGGAGAGAGAAGGGAGGAGGGGCAAGATAGGGTTACAGGGATTAAGAGGTACAAACAACTGTGTATAAAATAAATAAGCTACAAGGGTATATTGTACAACATAGGGAATATAGCCAATATTTTATAACTTTAAACGGAGTATAATCTATAAAAATATTGAATCACTATGTTGTATACCTGAAACTAATATTGTAAATCAACTATACTTCAATTTAAAAAAGGAAATATAAAAAAATAAAGTGACTATCTCACTATCTAATCACACCTTTCTAATTCTGAAAAATAAAGGTGTGAATCTTATCCTATCAGATATCAAGCTTTGTTTAAATCTATAATGATTAAAAGAAGATTGTATTGGTTCAGAGATGAAGGTATAAATTAATGGACTTCTAGAGTGGTCAAAAATAGACCCATAAGTATATCAACACTTGAAATATAAAGCAGGGTGCATCACAAGTCAGGATAAAATGTTCTATTTCATAAGTGACAGTGTGACATGTGAAAATCCTATCTCACACATTATATAAAAATAAATTTCAATTTAATTTAAAAATTAAATATGACAATGTGAGAAATTAGAAAAAAACTCCCTTTAATAGAAAAATGGCTAAATTAAAATATATGAATATAATGTAAAATTATATATGTATACATATATATACACACAGCGGGAGAGAGAGAGAGAAATTAAAACAAATGAACTAGATCTAGTTCTGCATTAAACGGATAACTTTAAAAAGTTAATTTTGGGTTAAACTGAAGGACACATAGAGTATGATAATATTTATTTAAGTTGTAAACACATCTATACTTTATATCATTTATGGGCTCATAGTTTCATTCATGTAACCATGAATGAGAAGGTTCACACCACCTATGGAAGAGTAGGAAGGAGGAAAGAGAGAGGAAGGGAAGGTAACAAAAATGGAATCAAAATAGACTTTAGCTGTATAAGTAATTTTTTTGTTTTTAATCTACAGGTTACATGGTAAGTTGGAAGCCAAAGTATTTTTTCATAAATCGATTTATCTGGAAGCTGTTATGTTTCTCTGAAGTAATTTAAAGGTTTGGTTCCTTATATCATTTATAATGCTATTGTGACATCACAGCATTGTATCATGACTAAGCTTACCGACTTCGGGTATCCTTCTGGCTTTGCCACTTTCTAGCAATATGACCTTAGGTAAGTCACTTAACCATTCTCTACCTCATTTCCTCATCTGGAAAGTGGAGAAAACAATAGACCTACCTCCTAGGGTGTTGTGAGGGCAGTTAGTAAACATAAAAGCACTTAGAATCGTACTGGCAAATACCACTAAATAAATCACTATAGTCATCACCATCACTGAGATTTTCATTTAAAAGGAAGTTACTGAAGCAGGCAAGATGGGAATAAAGACACAGACCTACTAAAGAATGGACTTGAGGATATGGGGAGGGGGAGGGGTGAGATGTGACAGGGTGAGAGAGTGTCATGGACATATATACACTACCAAATGTAAAATAGATAGCTAGTGGGAAGCAGCTGCATAGCACAGGGAGATCAGCTCAGTGCTTTGTGACCGCCTGGGGGGGTGGGATGGGGAGGGTGGGAGGGAGGGAGATGCAGGAGGGAGGAGATATGGGAACGTGTGTATATGTGTAGCTGATTCACTTTGTTATAAAGCAGAAACTAACACACCACTGTGAAGCAATTATACTTCAATAAAGATGTTTTAAAAATAAAAAAAATAAAAAAAAAAAAAGGAAGTTACTGAAGCATCTTAGTACCTAGCCTCACTGTGCACTCCACAGTCCAAGGATCAGGAATTCCACCCCTAGAGGAAGGGGACTGATAAGAGCAGAGAGGAACCTCTTCAGCCCCAGATGTTGGCTGACATTTGGGCAAAAGCCCCAAGCCTAGTGGGGACCTGGCAGGCTGGGCCAGGAAAGGAGGTGGAACTCCCCCCGGATGAGGAGCTGTGGGGGAAGGATTATTGCTCAGGGAAGATTGCCACCTGGAAGGGACACAGGCCCCCAAGTGTCATCCCTGACATGATAGGTATCAGCTCTACTGGTAACAAGATCAATTTCAAGCCTCCCTGGATGGTGGCTCTGGGGTTTTGCTCTATTTTCTGCCTTTTCTATGGAGCTGGGCTATGCTTTGTTCCAGAGATGGGGGCCCAGTTTTAGACAAAGCTCTGAAAGTGACAGAATAACACTGTGGATGAAAATCATATACCATGGTGCCAGACAGGCACAAGTGTGAATCTAAGCCCTGCCATTTTCTAATGAATGGTTTATTAAATTGTTGCTATGAAGACTAAATGAGATAATCTACGGAAAGGCCTTGGCCTTGTATTTGGCCTGTGGAAGTGATCATAGCTAGTGGGCTAGCTGTTATCACTATTACTATTAAGACAATCTGACAATGATGATGATGATGAGATGAGATGAGATGATGAACGTGATGTTGGAGAAGACCAAGGGAGGGAAACAAGGATGAGACTATCCCCTGTGATGGAAAAAGAGGTAAAGATTTGACCAATATTTTAATCAAATAAAATGAACCCCCAAAAGAAAAAATTATACTTAAATTGAAATGGGACACTGCTAGTTCATCTTGCACAAGCCATCTCTTTCAGACACAGGAGTCTCATGTTTCTAAATTGGTTTACAGGGCACATTTCTTCCCACAGTCATTTAAAACCCTGGTTAGCCATAATAGGATAAAAGCCCACATTAGGCTGCACTCAGAAAACGGAACTTAAAACTCAAGGAACAAAGATTTAAATAACAGAGCTGACAGCAGAGAGTTATACATTCCCACACCTTTGGCAGCGTGTGCAGATCTTTGACATTTCACCAAAGCTAAATGTTCTGTCTCTAGAACCTGACTTGTTCTTCACTATTTTTATTGTGTTGCAGCTTTAAAAAAAATGCCAATTAAGTTAAACTAAACTGTTGCACAATCAGCTTCTATAATTACCAGCAATGGTTTATGATAGGTTCAAGCAAACAGAGGGTTTGAATTTTTTTTTTTTTTTTTGCCTGAGTTGAAGTTTCTTTTTGTAGAAACAATTATCATGGCAGTGCTTCCCAGCAAAGGGAAAAGGTAGCCTGAAGCCATTGCATATTTCACTTTCAGTCCAGCAGTTTTAGAGTTCTTGCTTTTCCCAGTGACTATTCAGTGGGAGGAAAAGACAACCAATGGCCCTGGGTAAAGCACGGTCTCTCACAAAGCAGGCAGCGAGGCCACCAGACACTGGGCAAAAGGAACGCTGCCCTCGTCCAGGGCAGCTCCCAGCTTCCCATGCACATTCATCCACAGGATGGAGTAATGACAGGATTGGGATCACATATCACAACCAAATTAATGCAGTCGCTCTCCAGCAACAGATGTCATGATGCACAAGGATACAGATCTAAAGTTAGATTTAGTAACAATCAATAAATGGCAAAGACAAGAAACAGCTAGTTGGTAGGTGGCACAAGGAATGCGTCTGGGGTTAAACCACTGTTCCATCACCTACTGGTTGAGCAAGTAACGTAATCTTATTAATTCTCAGTTTTCTCATGAGTAAAATAGGGTTGCTGGTAACATTTAGCTCAGAGAGCTGCTTTGAAGATTAGATAAGCTAATAATGGGTTCGATCATTTACTCAACAAATATTTATCAAGCAGTTACTATGTCTCCAACAGTGTCCTAAGTGTTGGGGATACGAGAATGAACAAAACAAACAAAACCGTCCAAAGGAGCTTAGAGGAAAATTGTCTAGCACATACCAGGCACATGTAAGATGTGAGCCATGATTTTTATGTTTGTGTTATTTTATTGTTACATGTGGGATTTGTTTTTGTCATTGTCAGCTATTATATTTTATATTCATAATGATATGATATTATTCCTGCATCACCCATGGGAAAACTGAAGTTCAGAGAACCTAAGTAATTTATACAAGGTCATAGGACTAGTATGTTAGAATAAAGTTTCAAACCTAAGTTTATGGGACCTATGGCCATCTTCTGCCTAAACGCAGAGCACAGTTTGAGGCCTCTCGTGTGGGATCAGGCCATGGATTCAGCACTGCGCTTGCCTCTCAATCACAGCATGATCTTAAAGCTTCATTACACCCGGTGATCAGTAGCTGAATGTTGCGGGCATTGTCCTTTTCCCGGAGAGGAAATAAGGATGGTGAGTAGAAATGAAGAAAAGGTAAGATTCAGTTAATCATGAGGAAGAACTTTTCGACAATTAAAGTGATTTAGACTTTGGTATGGGTTATGATACAGGGTACCATAAGAGGTGAATTCCTTGTCTTCAAATAGAAGTGAAAAAACATTGAACGTCCATGTGGCCTGGGGGATTTAAATATCCATTAGGGAGTTGGTCCCTAGTTCCTACTTCCCCAATCTGAGAATCTCTCAAAGAGCTTGATAAAAATACAGATTCTGTGGACTCCCTCCCAGATTTTTAGAGTATTTAGGATATTTGGTATGTAGCTCAGATAGCTGTCTTAAAAATTAGATAAACTAATAATGTATTCACTTACTTATTTAACAAGTATTTATTGAACAGTTACTGTGTGCCAGGACCTGTCCTGAAAGCTGGGGATACAACAATGAACAAAGTAAGCAAAGTGCTCAACTAAAAGAGCCTAGAGGAAAATCATCTAGCACCATGTTCAGCACATAATAAGCATGTGATAAATGTTAGCTATCATTTTTATAATTGTGTTATTTTACTATGCAGACTCATGAGACATCCCTGGTCTTCCAGGGTAGCCTGTCCTTAGATAGGCTGAACTGAAGGATTGGCTCTGAGATGTGACCATTTCAGGTCTCAGGAATGGTATCTTGCACAAACACTGCACAACCATTTCCTAACTGATTATTGAATTTGCCACGAGTGTTGATTCATCTGCAGCAATGAATTGTTGATGAGCAGAAGACGAAAGGATGAACTGGCAGCTTTCTGCAAGTACCACAAGCTCCTTCTAGACTGTAGACTCCTGGAGGGCAGAGTCCACATTTATTTCTGCTCTACCCCCATAGTTACCTTGTACAAAACTGGTTATCAACTGGAGTTTATTAACAGAATGGATAAATAAATAAATAAGGGCAGCAATTTCTAACTAACTTGCCTGATCATAAGGGTCACTCAGAACACTTCTCTTCTTTTTTTTTAAATTAATTAATTAATTTATTTTTGGCTGCGTTGGATCTTTGTTGCTGTTTGGGCTTTCTCTAGTTGCGGTGAGTGGGGGCCACTCTTCGTTGCAGTGCATGGGCTTCTCATTGCGGTGGCTTCTCTTGCTGCGGAGCACGGGCTCTAGGCGCATGGGCTTCAGTAGCTGTGGTGCGTGGGCTCAGTAGTTGTGGCTCACGGGCTCTAGAGCACAGGCTCAGTGGTTGTGGCGCACGGGCTTAGTTGCTCCACAGCATGTGGGATCTTCCCAGACCAGGGCTCGAACCCGTGTCCCCTGCATTGGCAGGTGGATTCTTAACCACTGCGCCACCAGGGAAGTCCCGCAGAACACTTCTTAACGTATGGATTCTCTTTACCCACCCCAGGCTGACCAAGTCAGAATTTCTAGTGACTGGTTTCTGGGAATCGATATCTTTAACAACCCACCTCCCCCAGTGGCTGTGATGTCAAGAAGGTGAGGGGTACACTGATATAGCCTAGTCTTCTAGTCTTCCCTGGTTGAGACTTTCTGCTGGCTCAGGGGACTCTCAGTTGGTTGAACATCAGGGATACTGGTCTGGAGATGAATTCCCATGCTTGGTTTTCCCCAGTTCATTTCTGAAACACGTGGAGGCTGTGGGTGGCAGTGGCTTATGCTGGAAGGCACTTGAGGTTAATTCACCTCACTCTTCTGCCTCCTTCTCCCCTGTGCTCAGCACCTATTTTGGAAGAATTTCCAAAGAGGTTTCCTAAGTGCTCATTTTAAGGAGGGAAGAAAAGCTACAAGAAATGCACTTTTTTTGCTTGCTGAAATCAAAACCTGTGTTTTCTTCTTCTCACACTGATTAGAATCTCAGCATTCCACTAAGACAATCTCCAAAAAAGGAAAAGCAAATTAACAGGGCTGTTTCTGAGGATATGAAATACTTTACAATTAAATAAGGTACGGTCGGGCTCGGGGCTGATCGCTGGTGATGGGTAGGTTTCTGCGAGGCTGCAAATGAATTCAGCACGGGACAGCGTTCCAAATGGCTCCTACAAGCTTTCCCTTTATTATTTTTATTTGGTTATGTGCTGACTCTCATCCAGAATTGCACTTAATGCCCTAGTCTGAAGTTGTTGAAATGGCCCCCCATGGCATAGTGTGACAGTGAAAGGATATTGCCTTTGGAAGCTGCTAATGGTCCATGAAAAGGAAACAGCAGCAAGAAGGAAAGCAATGCTCCAAAATAATGTCAGATAAAAATATTCACATCTTCACTTTCATGCCCATTTATTGGGAGAGAGGTGTGATCACAGGGAAGGCAACGATTTCCAAAACAGGCAAAGGTAGAAAGAATGCAGCCATCCAAGGTTAAAAATATGCCCACATTCATACGTATATTTTTCTCCAGTTCATAATTAAAAGATGGAATCTACATTTGGAAACCTAATTGAGCTCCAGACTCTAAACACAGAAGGGAAAGCGCTCTGGAGCTATAATGGTACAAATGGCGGGCAGATATGGGCAGGGTTGTTAACTCATCTATCTAACCAGTCTGCATGGGCACTATGTGCCAGGCCATGTGTTAGGAGCTGGGATACGGAAGTGAGTAAGACAGGTCCCTGGCCAGAAGGAGCCCACTGTTGGCAGGGAAGAGAGACATAACACACCTCTTATGGTAACATGACAAGTCAAAACGAGGTGCTGGAGGAGCCCAGAACATTCAGGGTTCAGGGAGGAGCTGGCATTGGAGTCCATACACTGCCAAGAGTAGGTGAAGAGAGCTGTTGGGTGGGCGGAGGGGGGAGTGGAAAGAATGTTCCAGGCAGAGGGAAAGTTAAGTGCAAAGGCACAGCATGGATAAGGGGTTGATGAGTTGGAAGAATGTTGAGAGGCTGAGTGTGGAGGAAAGAAGGGGTGCTCGTGGAAAGAAGGTCCAGGTAAAGCTAAGGAGAGATGTGGGTGTTGGGCATCAGGGAGGTTCAGAGAGGCCTGGCCAGACACCATAAAGGACTGACGGGCTCCTAGTGACCGACTTACCCCTCACTATTGACAAGGGGCCTCACATACTCTCCTTGTATACTTAGGGAGTGTTTGGCTCTCAATGTCTTGAGTGAGAGTAGGAGAAAAAGCATTACTACATATTTATATTAATTAATGAAATTCATTCAGATCCCTTCCCTCCTGTTTCCACTTCACCTGTGCATGATTTGTATGATTTATGTACGTTATGTAGTACGGCTATTTTGGTAAAGGTTACAAAGGCCTTCTGGCATCAATTCAGGAATGCCATGGTTTAGTAAAGATCAACGGATAGAGAGCTGGAAGAGCTGGGCCTTAGTCTTAGTTCTACTACTAATTACCTGTGTAACTTGGTCACACTGATTGCCTTCCTTTTCTGGATTCAGCCTCCTCACCTGTGAAATGGGTTGGGGTGTGTGACTGTTGAGATGCTGTCCAGCTTGGACACTGAGGAATTCTATGACCATCCTTGGCTGCCTTGCAAGCAAGAGCGACTCTGAACTCAGCAGTGCTACTTGGAGGTTTTCTGGGAAGGGTAGTCAAGGAGGCAGATGTTAGTAAAGACAGAGGCCCGGGACCCAAAGCCACAAACCAGGCAGGGGTCTCGTGTCTACTCTTTGCCTTCCCCATCCCAGAAGCCAGAATTTCTGCAAACCAATCTTTATTCCAAATTCCATACTCACAGACATGGACCCTATGACCTCATGAAGGCACAACAGGAGAATAATAATAGCTAACACTTATTAAGTTCTTACCATGTGCCAGACATTGTGCTAAAATATGCCCACTACACAAATGAGAAGACTTCAGTTCGGGGAGTTGTAACTTGCCCAGGGTATCACAGCTGCAAACTGACAGAATCAGCATTTGGACCCAGGGTGCCTGGTGCATTGGTGCACTTGACTCCATGCAGTGTAGCAAGATTTGCCCAGCTCACTCAGAACTACCATAACCATCAGGTATCAGAGTCTATTAAGAAGCTGAGAATCAGTTAATTAACAATTTATTAAAACTATTATGATGCATTTGGTACAGGGCTGAGGGCCAAGAGAGTACTAGAAGTATGAAATGTGGTATCTGATTCCCAGGAACTATCTATAATAAAAAGAGCAAACACATAGAGTGCTTACGAGATGAAAGACATTATTCTAAATACTTTACATGTATTAATTTATGAAATCCTCACAGTAACTCTATGAGAGAAATGCTATTATTTCCCAATTTTTGCAGATGAGGAAACTAAGAGGTTAATAACTTGCTCAAAGTCACATAGCTAATAAGTGGCAAAGTTGGGAGTCACACCCAGGCCAGTTGGCTCCAGAGGCCATACTTTTAACTATGCTGTACTGCCTATACGTTCGCAGTTCAGCTCAAATTGGCAAACATTTTGAGCCACGTGACCAGGGACCTATGCTGACAATCCGCAGGCAGTATCCCGGGCACTGTGGGTGGAGAAAAGCCATGGAATAGCTGTGAGCACTGCTGGGCAGCATACAATGGAAAGGGAGAATGCGTGAAGGTCATAAGAGGAGGGAGAGTAAACTTTTTTCCAGTTCTGAAGAGATAACAATATACATTAAATGAATCAATAAACAGAAGTAATCAAGGAAAAGTACACACAGGTATTTATGTGCACACAGTTCAGACGGTTGAAAGCACAAAAGCCTTTATGGTCTTTAGTGGGTGAGCATCAGTAAATATAAAAATGCCTTTCAAATTAAATTTAAATGTAAGCTCTACTCAGTGTCGGAGTCTATCCAGGTTGCCATAATAAAGCACCATAGACTGGGCAGCTTAAAAAACAGAAATTTATTTCTCACATTTTTGAAGGCTAGACGTGCAAGATCCAGGTGCTGGCCAATTCCACCGCTGGCAAGGGCTCTGTTCCTGGCTTGCAGTTGGCCACCTTCTTGCTATGTCTTTACATGGCCTCTCCTCTATACTCACAGAGGGAGAGAAAGTGATATGCCTCTTCCTCTTCTTGTAAGGACACAAGTCCTATTGGATTAAGGCCCTATCTTTTTGTCCTCATTTAACCTTAATTATTGAATACCTCCCAAGGACCCATTCTCCAAGTACAATCACATTGCAGGTTAGAGCTTCAATATAGACTTTTTTTTAAAGTCTTTATTGAATTTGTTACAATATTGCTTCTGATTTATGTTTTTTAGTTTTTTGGCAGTGAGGCATGTAGGATCTTAGCTCCCCGACCAGGGATCGAACCCACAACCCCTGCACTGGAAGGTGAAGTCTTAACCACTGGACCGCCAGGGAAGTCCCCCAGCATAGACTTTTGAGGGGAACACAATTTGGCCTACAACGCTCAGTTTGGCTATCGTTTGTTGAAAAGTGTGGGAAAAATTACTTTGTAACTGTCTACGTTACACGTTGCCTAGAAATAAAAGATTTGATTTTCCATTGTAACTATAACGTGGCAGTTTTCAACCTTGAGTATTTTTTCATCTTCTTTCTTCCCCATATAACAACAATAATAATAAAATAATAATAATAACATTTCGGAGAAAAACATATTACCCTAAGAGACAGCCATGTTTACTGTGCAGTGATTTCCCAACAGAAATTAATTCCAAGCAAATTTACATTCTACATTTAAAGAAGATGTAAATAATTCATATTTTCATATCATCAGCACTGTGCGTTTCCTACACCAGGGTACCTGTAATTTTTTCAGTTTATCTGCTCTAAATTTTGGTTCCATAGCTCATTATCACATTGTTTGTGCTTCTGTTCCAAGGTGGTAATTTAATAGTCTTCCATAGAATTATGTTCAATTAAAATGTATTCAGTTTCACCATTCAAAACCTTTTTAGTTTTTAATTTAATTGCTGTAGGCTTCATGTTTATGTACCATTGACATGCTTTATTTGCTCACTGCACTCACACAAATACCAAACCTGCTAAGTAAATGAAATCCTTGACAGCTACGGATGTGCCTAAGTGTCTTCCTCCTCCATACCACGTGACTCATTCATGCCAGCCTCTTAGAAGGAACTGACTCAGCAAAATTTTCTTTCTAGCATCTTCAACATTTTGATTCCACAGTCTCTTTAATAGTCTGCACAGTGTAGAAAACTGAGTAGAATTCTTTTTTACCAACTCCTGTTGCTTTTTTGAAAAGCCCATGTAGCCTATTTATATTTTGCACTGCTACATTCAGCATGGGTCTGCATATTACATATTCATGGCATATATCTAGATAGATTTACAAGCAAGAACCCAGGGAATTCCAAGCTGTAAACTGCAGAAACCTCACTGGTTTTTTCACAAAAGTTTGCAAATTATAGATCGTGGTTTTTGTCAGGGAAGCTGTCTAAACGTTGCAAAACCATTCTATCTACCACCTACAATACTTACACTGGAAAGAGGATATGACATGCCTCAAGCAATAAGAATGTCAAGCAGGGGGTATAAAAGGTAAGATGGAGAATTTTAAGTCAAATCTCACCTACTGCACCTAAGAAATGATGAAAATTTTAGTACTATCCACCAGTAGTCCATGTTTCAAATAATTCCAGCAAAAATAATACACTGGTATTTTGGGGAGGCAAGCAAGTCACTTACCTTGTTCTTTGCCAGCTGGTAAAGCCACTAACATTACCGCAAGGCCTCTAAGAGAACAACACAAGAGACACCTCGGAGAAGACTGCTGACTGAGGATTTTTCCTATTATAGTAGAAATGCTCTAATCACCTCTGAGCTCCTTGGATTCTGTCCACCCCTGTTGATAGGTAAAGATGGGTGAGGAAAATGGAGGTCAGATGTGTAGTAGGACAATTCTAGGGAAACAGCTGAAAGTCGAAGGAAGAATGTGATGGTGGCTGTGACCCCATGACTTGGGAACAAGAGATGCACCTACCTGTTTACTGAAGGCAGCAAAACCCACAGCCCTGGCCTCCTTGACACTCCCACATACCTCATTATTAATGCAGAGATATCCTGGCTCTTTGCTTCAATTGCTTGAGCAAGGGTGAGTCCCTCTCCATGGAATGCTTGGATCAAGTTGCTCTCAAGTACTAAAGAAGTCCTCTGGTTCTTGCTAAGTTGCCATTTTATTTGAAATGATCAAGAGCCCACAATTTACATGGATATAAATACAGACCTTTGAAACTAAGGGCATGGGTAGGCTTAAGGCACTGTAATAATTCCATTTTCTTAATCCAAAAAGGAAAATGACTGTAATTAGGCTGAGATGTCTGCCAAGTTTCAGCCCAGAGGGACTATTTTGGCCGAGATATAAACCCCTGAGAATACAGACTCATAATGGACGTATCAAATCACACTTAACTATGGCAGAACAAGTAGCTGCTTTGTAATGCTATCACTCAGTGATCATGCCTTATGTTAGCATTTTAATTAAAATAAAGAATACTTCTTCCTTTTTACTGTCTATCACCCTCTTCTCAGATATTGTTACCAGATAAGATATTTAGATTAGCAAAAAAAATCTGTAAAATACAAAAGTGGAAATGAAACATCAACTTCATCATGCCCCCACTCACAAGATACCTTCATCAAGACAGACTGGGAGGCAACAAACATAAGTGAGCCTTAAGAAAGACTCAAGTTTTGGTGTATTCATGCCTGGGTCTATTTAGTGTGAACCTCACATTCACTATGGATATAGGACATTTAATTTTTAGGGGAGTTGAGTATAGTTTAATTAGTTATAGTTGCAGACCACTAACTGGAACCTTAATGACTTGAGAGAATGAATTCACCTCCCAAAGAGCCTAACCTCCTCTCAGGGAAAATTTATCCAGAGGGAAGATCAAAATGATTATTAAATGAAGTTACACAGTTGCAGTCAAAAACTGCAGCTATGCCACAAATTTCATATCCTATCCAACGGAGACATCGAAAGCAAAGTGGCACCTGGCTTACAGCTCCACATCCAACTTAGATGAAAGCTCATGACACCAGCCAAGCTTAACCTGAAAAGTAATCACATCTTGGTATCTAGGGGTAATTGACATGGGTGATAAGCAGAGTGTTATTAAAAATATTTATCATCCAGACATGACAGATGCTGGCCACGAACAAATTCAATGGTCATAGTGGAGGGTTCTGGCTGAACATCAGCCTCTGTTATACAGAAGGTGGAATGAGGTAAGAGGAATCTACCCAGGCTTTGGTAAATGAGACTTTACAAAACCATAGGAGACCATGATTAAAAAAAAAAAAAGAAGGAAAAAAATGTTCGTGTCTCTCCCCACCAATCTGCTCCCTGACTTGGAGATGTGGGACCTACATCTGTGAAAGGATGAGACATCCATTCATCATCTATACTTCTTGAAGTACTCTGGAAGGTGGCTGGAGGATGGACCCTGATCTCTTCCCTGTCTCAATCTCCCCACATCCATATGGGTGCTGAAAATTGCAAGGGAGAAAAAGAACCTGAGGGAGGGCTGATGGTGGTACATTTCATTCTGGGAAATGTCCCTCGGAAAAAAGCACTTAAGTCAGAGACATAAGCAAGAAGAAATCTAGGAATAGCAATTTTGAAAAAAGAGGAAGTTGAAGGACTCATATTTACTGATTTCAGAATCTATTATAAAACCCTAGAAATTGAGATAATATGATAATGGTAACAATAGACATATAGACATATTCCATAACAATGAAATAGAACTGAGAATCCAGGAATGAACCCTCCCACTTATGGTCAATTGATTTTCAACAAATGTGCCGGACAATGCAATTGGGAAAGATTAGTTTTTTCAACAAATGATGGATGCTAGTACAGCTGAATATCCACATGCAAAAGAATGAATTTGGACCCCTCCCTAATACCATACACAAAAATTAACTCAGAATGGATTATAGGCCTCAATGTAAGAGCTAAAACTATAAAACTAAAAGGAGAACAAGGAATCAAATCTTCATCGCCTTGGGTTAGGCAATGGTTTCCTAGTTACAATACCACATGCTTAAGTGACAGAACAAAAAAGACAAAGTGAACTTCATCAAAATTATAAACTTTTGTGCATCGAATGACATCATCAAGAAATTGAAAAGACAACAGAATAGGATAAAATATCTGCAAATTATACATCTGACAAGAGACTTGTATCCAAAATATATACAGCTCTCTTACAACTCAACAACAAAAAGACAATCCAATCAAAAATGGGCAAAGGCTCTGAATAGACATTGCTCCAAAGAAGAGATACAAATGTCCAATAAACACTTAAAAAGACACTCAACATTATTAGTCATTAAGGAAATACAACAGAAAACTACAATGATATTCTACTTCATACCTGTTTAGATGGCTATAATAAAAACAACAGGCAAGAGAAAGCGTTGACAAGGATGTGAAGGAATTGAAACTCTCATATTCTGCTGATAGGAATGTGCAATGGTACAGGCACTTTGCAAAGCAGTTTGACAGTTTCTCAAAAATTTAAACATAGAGTCACCCTAATAGCCAATAATTCCACTCCTAGGTATATACCCAAGAGAAATGAAAATATATGCCCAAACGAAGCTTGCACATGAAGGTTCATAGAAGCATTATTCATAATAGCCCCAAAGCAGACACAACTCAAATATTCATCAACAGTACGGTAATTGTATGGAATAAACAAGATGTGGTATATCCAAACAACGGAATATTACTCAGCAACTAAAGGAATGAAGTACTTATACAAACTACAACATGGATAAACCTTGAAAGCATTTCGCTAGATGAAAGAAACCAGTGACAAAAGGCCATGTATTGTAAGATTCCATTTTTGTGAAATGTCTAGAATAGGAAAATCCATAGGGGTAGAGAGTAGGTTCGTGGTTGCCAGGGGCCAGGAGGAGAGCGGAATGAGGCATGACTGCTAATGTGAATGGAGTTTCCCTTGGATCATGAACATATTTTAAAATAGATTGTAGTGTTGGATGCACAAATCCATGAATATGCTAAAAATCACTATACTATTCACCTTAAATGGGTGAATTTTATGGTGTGTAAAATATATCTCAATAAAGCTTTAATAAATAAATACAGGATTTTGAGTGCGAAAGTTTATGATCCAAGGCAAAGCTGGGTTTTCACAAGTGAAAGCATTGAAATATAGTTTCGATTAAATGTATTATTTAAAAAATATTATTTGGTGATATATTTCAACTAACCGAGGAAGAGATCTAAAAAAGGGGAACTTGGCAAGACTATAGCTACCTATCCAATATCAATTTTCCCTCTGTAATTTACTAATAGAATCCCAATTGTGTTAGAGTTGGCATTGTGTCCACCTAGAAGCCTGGCAGCTGGGCAGACACAGGTACATGACCAAATGACATGTAGGCAGAGTGTGCTGGTTGTTTCTGTGAAAGTATTGCTCTCCTGATATATGCACAGTCTTCTTTCTTCTTAGAACACTTCTTCCTATTTCTTGCCCCTAATGCAGTCATCTTGTTAGCAACAGGAAAAAGACCACAGTCTAGGGATGGCACAAGTGGGTAGCCAGTGATATTATGAAGTTGCTGTTCCATCCCTGATTGCCCTACCTTTAGACTTCTTGCTACATGAAAGAAATGAAATAGCTATCTTGTTTAAGCAACTGTTACATGTTGCTGAATTCAATCTCTAGCCAACAAAGGCTATGAAGTACTGGGTTTAAACATTGCAAACAGTTAAGTTAGAAATAAGTCTAAAGAACATTTAAAAATCTGGCTAAAAAACAATGAAAATATCAAACATTATTCTTCAAAGAGAAAAAAATATAAAGAAAGAGCTAATAATGTAATGCATTATTACATATTTCCTTCTAGAGTCATGAACATGTTCTAAAATAGATTGTGGTGATGGGTGTACAACTTGTGAATATACTAAAACCCAATACACTGCGTAATAAAGTATATTATATTCTAGATCTAAATATCAAATATTAATATAGGTCAGGTAACGGGTGTGATTAAGTATAAGAAAAGGGAAAGTTGGGAATTAATAACTACTTCTCTTAAATAATGGAATATTAAAGATATCATTCCATCTTGAATCTTATCATAAGAGAAACATAGGTTAAAATTTCTTTTCAACAAACATTAAGTTAACTACTAGTAGAAATTTAAAAAGAAGGGAAAAGAAAAAAGTAAAGAAATTATCTTCTGTAAAATACTAAAATATTTTTTTAAAGGGAGAAGCATAATGAGAGGATTAAAATCAATTACAAGAATAAATTTAAAAGTCATTTCAGATTGGGTAAAAAAATCATGATATTTTATTTCCAATAGTTATATTGTAGCAGACAATAGCTTGTTGGTTAATCAATCAGATACTTCCAACTTATTCCTCCTCTGCATCCTCTACTACAGACTCTAGACCAGATGAATACTCACTTTCAGCCTCCCTTGCAGCTAAGGGTGGTCATGTGATCAGTTTTAGTTAATGATATGGAAGTATAGGGTATCTGGGAAAGTTTTTGCTTTTCAGATTAAAGGAACTGACATAGCTGGTGCCACCCTTACCCTTCCTTCCTGAATTGGGAAAGTTATGATGTCTAGAGCTGCAGTATCCATCCAGCAACCAGGAGGCAACAAAGTAACATGCTAAAGATGCATAGCATTATGAAAGCTATTTCCCTATTTGAAAATGCAAAACAAAACAAAATCGAAAAGCAAAAGGGATTATACCTACTTGTTTAAGCTATGGTTAGTTCTGATTTCTGACCTACAGCTAAAAGCTCTCCTAGCTGATATTTACAATATACATAAAATAAAATGACAGAAAAAGTTCTAAGTAATACATTGTGTGAAAACAAGCAATAGTATTAACACAAAAGAACATGTTCTGGGCCTTCCCTGGTGGCGCAGTGGTTGAGAATCTGCCTGCCAATGCAGGGGACATGGGTTCGAGCCCTGGTCTGGGAAGATCCCACATGCCGTGGAGCAACTAGGCCCGTGAGCCACAACTACTGAGCCTGCGCGTCTGGAGCCTGTGCTCTGCAACAGGAGAGGCCACAATAGTGAGAGGCCCGTGCACCGCGATGAAGAGTGGGCCCCGCTTGCCACAACTAGAGAAAGCCCTCGCACAGAAACGAAGACCCAACACAGCCAAAAATAAAAATAAATTAATTAATTAATTAAAAAAAAAAAAGAACATGTTCCTATGTTAATACAAGACAATATGAATGAAGGAAAAAAGTTTGAATAAAGAGGGTCTTATTACACGGATAAAGGATAAATGTTACAGTGGTGATACAATAAATAAAAGCAACAAATAAAAGTTTATTGAAATATGGAAAAAATTGAAATCAGTAGAAAAACGTTTTATAGAAACATAGTAGTGGTAAGATTTTTTAAAACCTCTATCTGAATAGAATAAAAAATAAGATTCATAGAATTAATAAATGAATACAACAACTGTTTCTTTGCAAAGACCAATGAAATAGGCAATTCTAAAGTGGATAAAAATGACAAGAAAGAAAAAACACAAATATGCAACATCTAGAATTAGAATATAGAATATAGACGAGAATGTGACAACTATAAGTGAATACTGGCTGTAACTCCTTAAAACTAAATTTGAAGATACAGATAAAATGAATAATTTTCTAGGGAAGTGTAAATTACCAAAATCTAACTGAAGAAGAGGAAGAAAATTTGAATATATTAATAATCATGGACAAAATTGAAAATATATTTCAAAACTTTCTTAGCCCAGATTGTTTTATATGCAGGACTGTAGACCCTGTGAAAAAACAGATAAATTTTATGTAATTCCAGGGCATAGCAAGAGATGGAAATTTCTCAAATGATGTTAGTAAGTTAGCAAAACCTTGATACTTAAAACATGGTTTTAAAATAGAGTTCCACAAAACTGAAGGTAAATATCACTTGCTAATGTAGATACCAAAAAAACTAAATAACATGTTAAAAAATATGAGCATCTACACCATGGCCAAGAAATAGTTCAGCCAGAAACTTAGGAACGATTTCACATTTTGAAATTAATGTAATTTGTGGTATTAATAGACAAACAAGAAAAAGCATATAATCATCTTGGAAATGCTGAAAATATGCAATCTTGTTTTAAAAAGAAAAAATAAAATCAAATACATTCATAAGTAAATGAGATAAAGGAGAACACTTTCCACACATGGCAAAATTCTAGAGTATGAATGGTAAATGGTCTTCTCTGTCTGCTCATTCCTACCAGATGATGGTAGCTATGGGGGTAGCTATGGGGGTACAAGTGTAGTGTATCAACAGAGTCCAAATTCTGTGGAAAGAGTTCTGAGATTGACTCCCATTTTATATTATTAGTGCAGGGCTGGGGAGAGGCAGCACATTTTTCATGAGTGCCATGAAATCAAGAATAAGACCAAAATGTTCACTTTCATATTAATATTCAACATTTTCTGAAAGTTTTAGCAAGAACAAAATAACAGTTCTTAGAAAGGAGGGGCAGGAGGAAATGTTACCATAATTTCTAACGCTGCTGCTTAGCTTGAGTTGAATCAGGACCATGCTAAGTGAAGATCACCATTATGGCAGTTCATATAGCAGGGGGATGTGGTGACAATGACAGCTTGAACCTGAGCCTGAGAGGTGAGGCAGCCACATAGCACAGGGAGAAGACCACTGGTAACGGGCAGAAGGGGGAACCCCACTCTGTCCTTTCTCCATGCTTGCCTCCACTTTGAGAATGGAGCACCTCCAGCACCAATCTGGCCCCAAAGTGTCTCTATTGGAGTGTATTTCTAAGGAATTACAGATTTAGGAGACATGAGACATCTCCAAAAAATAATGAGGCAATTTATTGTTACAGGAAGAACAAGAGCCAGGAAAGCAGGAGTCCTGGATTCTGGCCCTGCCTTTGCTGTGTAATCTTGCGAGTATCAGTTGACTTTTGTGGTCATCACCTGCAACATAAGGCATCTTAAAAAAAAAAATCTTTAACCCATCTTCTTTTCTACTATAGAATTACATTCTTTACTGGCAGAAATAAACGCACTTTCTAGTGAACTGAACCTAGACATTGTTCATACCAAAGATCATCAAATTATTATTATAATCACATTGTCTTTGAGAAAATAAAAGTAGGACAACGATCTTGATCTCAGCTTTTGCTAAATAAAGACTTTTCATGTAATCTGGCCTAAAATGTGTTGAACATTAAGTTATTACCTGAATGGAGTTCTATTTGGCAACTGGTTTAATCAACTGTTTTACAATTTGTCAAACATTTATGCCAGTTAATTTGGTTGTCTGACAGTGGGAAATTTGCTTGTAAAGACTGTGATTATTACATGAATGGCATCACCCTTCCCACTCCTAAATTAAATATCACAAATTTAAACAATAATGCTCATTCTGCCTATAAATGAACAAACAAATAGATAAATAAATATCCTTAATTTTCAGGAAGAAAGGAAAAAAATGTAGGATAAAAAGCAAGTGTCCTTAACTTTCAGGAGGAAAGGGAAAAAAATGTGTTTCCCGGGCTTCCCTGGTGGCCCAGTGGCTGAGAGTCTGCCTGCCGATGCAGGGGACATGGGTTCGAGCCGTGGTCTGGGAGGATCCCACATGCTGCGGAGCAACTGAGCCCGTGTGCCACAACTGCTGAGCCTGTGCGTCTGGAGCATGTGCTCCGCAACAAGAGAGGCCACGATGGTGAGAGGCCTGCGCACCGCGATGAAGAGTGGCCCCCGCTTGCCACAACTAGAGAAAGCCCTCGCACAGAGACAAAGACCCAACACAGCCATAAATAGATAAATAAATAAATAAAAATTTTAAAAAAATGTGTTTCCCTCGTCAGCCCCTCTCTATTACTATATCATAATCAGGAGGTAGTGTTTTCACAATCATTTTTGGATGGGTGAACTTTGTAATTATTTATATGACCTATTTTTAAATACACTCCTAAAAGCACTGCATGCACAAACTGATTTTTGACATCACTCATTCTAGTTTTGTAAGAATTTCAAAAGATACCTTGAGAAGGCAGAAAACCTTGGAATGAAAGAAAGCTAAGGGATAATAATATTTCTAGTTCACCTTAAGTAGGACTTGTGTTCAAGTTGATGCTCTAAATAAAGAGTGGTTAAGAATGCAGACTTGGGGGAGCCAGTAGCTGGTCAGAATTGCCTGGCAGGGTTTTCTGTAGTTTCTTACTTGGTGTTGGTGAACCATTTCTAGGGTGGCCCTCATCTTTGTTTGGTTAGACGGCACCTCATCTGGGACCGGCTAGCATTCATATCTGCAATATTTGTCTTCTCCTGTGCCTGACCCACGAACCTGTGAGCCTCTGGAGGTCAGGGATTGAATCTGGTTCCGTTGGATCCTAGGGGGGGCTAGCACAATTCCTACCACTCATCTGATTCTTAATAAAAGTTTGTGGGGGAGAAAAAAAAAGAATGCAGACTTGGGAAACAAAATTCAGCCCTGACACTTACTAGCCTTCCTATGCCTCCATTTCCTCATTTGCCAAGTGACAAAAATAGCATTACCTTATGGGGCTGTATTAGTAAGGTAATATATCAAGCACTTAGAGCAGTGCCTAGCCCACAAACGTGAGCCGCTATTTTTATGTGTACTATCTCATTTCATCCTCACAACAGCTCTAAAATGTAGCCATGAGGTTCTTCCACAGTTGAGGAAAGCTTGAAGGTTCAGTGATCACCAGAGGCCACACTGCTGGGGAGAGCTGAGATTCCAACCTAGGCAGTTCTTTCTAGAACCTGTGCTCTTAGGCACTGCACTTGGCTGTCTCCTGTGATGTCCTCCAAGGACAGTCATCAGACTTAGGGGTTCCAGGTAGAGACTGTAGAAAAGAGGTCTTAATACTAAGACCATAGAAAAAGACAGTTGTGGAAATTTCCCAAACGTGTCTGCCTGGGAAATGAGGTCACAAACCTTCCTTTATAACTAACCAGCCATCTTCCCGGGCATGCACAGTTCAACCAGAATTTATTAAGCAAAGTCTTTGTGCCAGAACCTGGATGGATGTTGACATTAATAAAAAGAGAAAAAGATAGAGAACCTGCCCTGAGAGAGCTCAATCGGAATAGAAGAGATAGATATGAAAAGAAAATCAAAACCACAATGAGGTGTCACTTCACAACGGTCAGAATGGCCATCATCAAAAAATCTACAAACAATAAATGCTGGAGAGGGTGTGAAGAAAAGGGAACCCTCTTGCACTGTTGGGGGGAATGTAAATTAATACAGCCACTATGGAGAACAGTATGGAGGTTCCTTAAAAAACTAAAAATAAAACTACCATATGACCCAGCAACCCCACTACTGGGCATATATCCTGAGAAAACCGTAATTCAAAAAGAGACATGTACCACAATGTTCATTGCAGCACTATTTACAATAGCCAGGACATGGAAGCAACCTAAGTGTCCATTGACAGATGAATGGATAAAGAAGATGTGGCACATATACACAATGGAATATTACTCAGCCATAAAAAGAAACAAAATTGAGTTATTTGTAGTGAGGTGGATGGACCTAGAGTCTGTCATACAGAGTGAAGTAAGTCAGAAAGAGAAAAACAAGTACAGTATGCTAACACATATATATGGAATCTAAAAAAAAAAAAAAAAAAGGTTCTGAAGAACCTAGGGGCAGGAAAGGAATAAAGACGCAGACGTAGAGAATGGACTTGAGGACGTGGGGAGGAGGAAGGGTAAGCTGGGACGAAGTGAGAGAGTGGCATGGACATATATACACTACCAAATGTAAAATAGATAGCTAGTGGGAAGCAGCCACATAGCACAGGGAGATCAGCTTGGTGCTTTGTGACCACCTAGAGGGGTGGGATAGGGAGGGTGGGAGGGAGACGCAAGAGAGAGGAGATATGGGGATATATGTATACGTATAGCTGATTCACTTTGTTATAAAGCAGAAACTAACACACCATTGTAAAGCAATTATACTCCAATAAAGATGTTAAAAAAAAAGAAAAACAAAAACGATAACACCACATAATAAGCTCTATAGTAAAAATATGTATGATGAGCAATTGTTGCGTAGACTGGAATTTGGGGAAGATCTTGGAGAGGAATGGCATTTGGACTGAGTTTGAACAACGTGGCTCTGAGGCGTGAAGATGTCCACGTGCTTATATCCATGTGGCAGTGATGCTGCAGAGGGTGGTGAATGGATTAGCTGAAAAATGAGGCTAAAGGAGGAGACAGGGACCAGGATTGAGGGGTTATAAATGCAAGAGTCAGAACTTTATTTCTGACGCAGTGAAGAGGTATTTGAAGTTGCTATTGTTTAAGACAGGGAAATAAAATGGAAGAGACTTGTATTTTAAAATAAAAATAAAACAAACAGAAAGCTGTGGCTGCAGTGAGGACTGAAAGGAAGAGACTGGAGGCGAGGAGAAGGGTTTGGGAAACAATCTCACCCAGCAGTGAGGAAAACCTCTGTTCTCCCTTCTAGAATCTTTCCTGAGGACTCTGCTGAGATGAAGGACAGCAGATGACCAACTGCCTCCATGAGGTCCGGCGACGACTTGCCTCCCTCCCTGAGGGCATGGGTGGAGTCAGGATGAAGAAACGAGCCTTTCCCCGTGCCATTCCACGTTTCTTTGAGGCCTCACTTCTGTTTACAGCCATCGTGGGAGGGAGCAAGGGTCAGAGCAGAAGTGTTAGTACTTTGTTTAACCTCAGATATATATGAGAAGCCATTTTCAGATTTCATTCAATTTTAAATTCCTTAGATTAAACTTTCCACATTTCTTTAACTTTTCCTCAGAAGTCTGGATTTGAAGTTTTTAATTTTATAATTCGCCTCTAAACTGCTAACAAGTTTTCCAATTCTTCTATATTTAGAAGTTGGAGAGCAGAGAGAATCGCTTAGGGTAAGATGATAAAGACAATCATCCTAGGTACAGCTTATAAGCAACAAATGGCATAGAAACCAAAAAACAATTATATTTATAAGGTGACTTATGAATACATTTATTTTACTACTGTATTCCATTACTTAAAGTTGGCAGGACAATGCAGCTTTTAGAACAGGAGTAAGGCATTTCGGACAAAGAGAAAGTAGTAAATATCTCATTAATTATTTATCACTTTGATCTGGAGAAATTTTTAAAAAGTCAAGTAACTGAGCTAGCATGTTTGTGTTCTATGAGAATTTTAGGTATTTGTGAAGAGAAAATGAAAATCCTATATTATGAAGATGATGAGTCTATATAGTTTTTCAATATGAAATCAATATGTCCCTCAAAGTGAAGGTCAGCATTAATGGGAAAATGTGGCTAGGAGCTAAGCATACTAGTGAAGAGTTAGGAAGAGTATGAATGATTTGGAAGGAGGAGATTTATAGTGAGGAAGAGTAGGAGGAAGAAAAAGTTTTGTCTTGTCTGCTCCTTGTATCTACCACTACTCCTCCTCAAAGGACTGTTTGTCTTACATCCTCCTTTAGGTCCACTGAAGGGGTTGATGAGAGCAGAGAGCTCTGTGCCACAGCTTATGAGTTTCCTGCCAAAATGGCTGTCTCTGCAGTGACAGTACCTTGGCATCATATAAAGCAAGATGCCCGGTTCTGTCAAAATGGAGATTCCTTCTCTTGGCCTTTATTTCAGAATCACCATTGTGAGGGACCTCTAGCTACCTCTCTGGATCTCCCATATCTCAATATCTGTTTCTTTTTTCTTTCTTTTATTTTTAATGCTCAGTATCTGTTTCCTGCCAATATCCTCTTTTCCTCATCCCAGTTCTACTCCAAGGAAGATGAATCCCAGATCACTAAAGATACTCGCATCTTCCGCACTTTGCATGTATATCTCCTTGCCCCACAATTTATCACATTATCGCATGATAGATCAGAGAGAGCTGATCCAAAAGGATTGACACATGCTGAAATCATCCATGAAAGTTCTCATGAATTTTTACAACATAAGAAAATGAATGAGGTTATGAGCTCAAACTATTATTTTGTATTGTTCTGCTCTATTTTATTGTTTCCATTCTGTTTCATGGCCAACAACCACACCTCAACCCTATAACAAACCATCTTGCCCAAACCATCTCCTCTGGCCACAAAACCAGGACTAAGAGTAAATCATCACAGAACCTCCCCTCATCTAGAAAAATAACTCGGCACAAACCCTTGAGGCAGAAGCATCTATTATCTTGTTTGAAAAGACATTCCTTTCTTATGAGTGCCCAACATAAACGTTGTTTAAGAGTTATATTTGAAAACACTGAAATGGAGGTCAAGCTTTTCATTTTCTAGAGCCAAACACAGTGCCCTGGCATATGATACCTATTCAAAGAATGGTTACCGAATGCCTAAGGCATAGTCATGGAGCTGCTACATGACTTTTAGAATATTTCCATTGGTACAACTTGTGCCTGTCAATTCCTTTGAGAAAGACCATGAAATTGATGTGATTTCAAATGTTCAAATAAAAGGGTTTACTTATATATGACAGTCCCTCCTGCCCTACCTCTGTCCCTTTCTTCCTTCCTCTTGTTACCTTCTTGCTCTCATTCTTTATTCATGTGTTACTTTATAAATTTTTAATAAATAAAAAGCTACTAATTTAGAAATATAATGTGTACCTAATCTCATACTAGATTTGAAAACAAGAGTTCCCAGTTTTCTAAAAATGTTCCTTTTGGTTGTTATTATAGATACACCAAATTTCACCTTCCTGGTAAAGACACTGCTGAAGTCATCTGCACGGCTGTTAGCATAACTAACACCGTGTTGGGCCCTTAAAGTTTTTCCTGTCCTTCTGCTGACCCTATCCAGGTCTATACTGTACAGCAAATTACTTCTCTGTCATCCAGGGCTTTGTAGTTAATAGATATTGTTTAATAATCATTAGGATCAGGCAGCCTCTGTGCTCCAAAACAATGATCATCCACAAGACTAGTTACCCATTCCTAAATCTTGACTTAGGAATGCATGTCTTGTTTCCAAGTACCTACTCCCAGGCCCTAGGTTAACTATAAAATTGTCCCCATGGCCCCTCGGTGGTGTGGAGTGCAGCTGCAAATGCTCTAGATTGTTGTCTGCCTGATCCAGATCCCACCCTATGAGTAAGTTACCCTATAATCAACTGATCCATTGATTATATAGAGCTGCCTGTCTTATTTTTGGTCTCAAAGTGCCTGCTCAGTTTGGTGGGTGCTTTTCATTCCCTCGTTCTCCAACATCATTTAGTATTAAAAATACCAAGGATCGTTTTTTTAAAATATGTTCAACATTTTAACTTACAAAAATTTCATTAAAAGTGAAAAATTTGAAAGGCATTTTGGGAAACACAATGAAAAAATAAATAAGAGTTAGGATGATTTTCAAATCTTCCTCAGCAGGAGACAGAAGTGAACAGTTGATATACAAATCTGTTTATATTGACGCCATTAGACTTGCAAAGACATCATTGTAAGAGCAAATAGTGGGAGATAAAATAAACAGAAGTGAAAGCTGGAGGTAAAAGAAAGTATTAAGGGAGAACCAAGAACATCTGGATGGAGAGGTTCAAGGAGCAAGTCTGAGGAGTAGGAGAGAAAAGGGTGTCAAGTGTGAAAGCCATATTCCACATTCTATACACTACAAAGGTTGGGCAAAATCCAAGTAATAATAAATCCAAAGAAATGACATGTGGTTAATCATACTCCAAGAATGGCATAAATGATACATAGACAAATATAGGAAGGAAGAAAGTAGATGGCAAGCCAACTAGAGAGGAACTAGAGCTTGATGTCTGGAATGAAGAGCTCTGTGGGGTATCACCGAGGATGCAAAGATAACCTGGGTGGCATAGCCAGATCAGCCTGGAAAGAGCACATTTTTTTTGGCTCCGCCCTCCCCCATTTCTTGGTGGATACTTGAGCATTGCCTCAGATACCTCCACACTGGTTCTGAGGATGGGTCCTTCTGGCGAGTCCATGTACCTATTTCCTCCTGCTCAAGCAGCAGTGGGATGTCTGCTGTGACTGGGCCTCAAAGCTCCTCAAGCGAGGTGTCCCTCAGAGCCTCCCCCAGCTCATCATCAAGCCCGTGATTCGTGCCATCACTCAGACCAAGTGTGAACAGTGCCCTACAGCTCCTTGTGCCACATGTGATACACGGGCTGCAACACAATGCTGACTTCTGCTTGCAGCATCTTAATGCCCCTGGTTCCACTTTTGACTTGTTCTTATTGCACTGCTCTTCTTGAGACTTAGGCAGAAGTCACGAGGCTTGGGCTACAGTACGTCCCGTGTGATGGACGCCACACTGCAGCCAGAGTCACCCCTTGGACAATAATCTCAAACCTCCCCCCAACATCTCTCCTCCGCTGGTGTAAACTCCTCCTGGGAGCACCTCTGCACAGACCCTCCTGGTAAGTCTCTGAATAGTAATGACTTCTGGATTTCGACTTCTCTGTGCCAGCACCGGATTTTACATGAGTTTTCTTAGTCAATCAATGATTCTTTGGGATGGAAATCATCCCCCACATTACACTTGAGGAAAACTGAGGCTCAGAGAATTAAATGCCTCACCCAACATTTGTCAGCCAGTTTATTAGACTCAAGATTTATGCTCGAGTGTTCTGCTCTCCAAGAATAAAACTCTTCACAGGTAGACAAAATTCGTTCAGGGGTAATGCAGCTCAGACAGGGGTTCCCATGTACTTGGGGCAAGATTCAGGGCTGTCTCTTGCCTAGGTTTAAAGCCACTACATTCCTTTAAACTGAATATCCAAGGAAGAGGACATGATAAAATAATTTATTCTGCCTCAAAGCTTACGGAATCCCTTAACAACTATTGATTCCTACAAACTAGTCTCAATCACGTTAGGTAGGAGAGGTAAAATGGCTTCAGGCTAACAAAAATTTTGTATGAAGTAAAAAGAAATGGTGTTTTTCAAGCCTGAAAAATCCCAAAGATCTGCATTAACACAGTGCAAGCGTACCTGCAATATGTACTTTAACAGAGTAATAGTGTACAATCATAACAGAAATGTTTCTTTAAATATTTCAGTTTTACAAGACAATTAGTGACAAAGAACACAGCCATAGGAAATTAGGTGTCATCGTTTGATGCTGCCATATGGAGTGGAAACGTTGTAAATTTTAATTCCAAGACCCAAATGATTCTAAGTAAGACAGCAGAGAACAGTCATTCTACCTGATGTTTGGAAGCAACTAGACAACTGTAGGAGTGTATCTGAGTTTGTAAGAAACTGAAAATGACAATTAAAGCATGTGCAAATGTTTGTCTTATATGTATAGGGGAAAAAAAGCTGGCTGTGCAGATTCTAGGTATAAACTGGCAGGGCCGGACATAGGGAAATAATAAAATTAATCTATCGTGTTCCCTTCCCTGGGCTCTCTTTCCTTCCCAGCCCCCATGCCCATGATATTCTCACTCAGGAAGTTCTGTTCTTAGCTGTTCACAAAGCCCTGACTAAAATGTCTTTCAGGAACATACCTCAATATGTGGAATTCTAGGTACTGTTAGAGGCAATGTGGGAACCAGTTCACACACATCAATTTTTGTTCTTCCTTTTACTAGTTCATTTATTCTATTTCTTTGGATTTACATTTAGTTCATTTGTTTACAACATTTCTTAACTTCTAATGTAAATATTCAATTCTGTATCAAAATGAGTCATGACAGAAAACAATACATTCAAATGAGTCAGCCGACAAGAGCTTAATAAAGGAATTATATGCAAGTTGTGGACAGTTAAGGAGTCTATTTCACATAGTGAAGTCTGAAGTTCATCTATATGTGTTTATCCTATAGCAGCATGCCCTTGGGAAGCTTTAAATCCAACTTCCCATTCTCAGTCTTCCATGTTATTCTGATCTCATAGCTTTGTTCCAACTTATTTTTACCTATCCTACACCCCACTTAGTGATTATTGTTATGGTTTTGCTTTTACAGTCATTTTTTCTTTAGGTTTACCTCTTTTGTTTCTCATGATTTCATTCTTCTTCTGGATCTCTCTGGGCGCAATTTCCTTCTTTTTAAAGTTCAGCCTTTAGTATTCCTTTCCTTGAGTGGCAAACTGAGCCGTTTACTAAAATTATTATTATTTTGTCCTCACTCTGGAATGATAGCTTTTATGTTGATTTCTCAGCACTGAGTTTCCTCACCATGTTTTTGGTACACTTGGGATTCCTCACTGCAGTGGTGCAGGCATAGGATCTCAAGTTTTTGTGGCTGTTTTCCTTCTCTCTCAGAGCGAACTTTTTTGCTGCTTCACCAGACTAGCACATGGAGATTTTCCAGATGATGAAGACTTTGATGCTGGAAGCTTTATATGTGGAACTCTGGTCTTTCTTCCCTGCCCTGGATGTGCTGTAGCCCTATGTAGACATTCAAGCTACAGTCTCCCACCTCAAGATCCTCTATTATGAAAAAATCCATGGGTTGCTCCAGTTCAGCTTTCTTTTATACTCATGCTTTGTTTCTCTTTTCATTTCTACTACTTCCCTTTTTCATTCAGTAACTTGCATGTTCATTAATGTTCACTGCCATATAGTATTTCATTATATGAATATGCCACATTTTATTTATCTAGTCTCCTCTTAATGGACATTTTGGCTCAAAATTATGTCCTTTTGGACATGTGCACAAATATAAAAGTTTCTCTAGACTATACACCGAGAATTGAAACTACTGGATCATAAAGTATGCACATCCTCATCCTTACTAGATTTTGCTGTTTTGTCTTTCAAAATAGTTGTGCAGTTTGACAATCCTATGAGCAGTATGTGAGAGTTTCTTTAATCCTACATCCTTGCCAATAGTTTGTATCCTGTTTTTTTTTGACATTTTGCCAATTGGACAGGTATGAAATCTATGTTCTTATTTGCATTTATCCTGATAACGCAAGACGTTGAGCATCTTTTCCCTTGTTTGTCTACTCTTGCATTTCTTTACTCATTGTTCTACTTTTAAATTTTCTTCTTATCGATTTGTAAATGTCATATATTCTGGATGCTAATGCCGTATTGGTTGTACAAGTTGGAAATATCTCTCCAGTCTGTGAGTTGTCTTCCCAGAATTTTTTTTTTTTTTTTTTTTTGCCTTTTGATGAAAAGAAAATTTCAATTTTAACGTTGTTAAAATTGTCTCTTTTCCTTCTGGTCTTGCATTTTTTTGAGGACTGATTAAGAATTTTTTTCCTACTCCAACTTCATAAAACGTCATCCTATATTTTCTTCTGAATGTTTAACATTTTGCTTCTTGCATTTAATTTTTAAAACCATCTTTATGTTTGATATGAGGAAGGAATCCAATTTTATCTTTTACTCTATGGGTAATCATCAGACTCTTCTTGGTAAGAATTAGGATTGATTTTTGTGAATGGCCCATTGAGGAAAAATGGGCTTACATTGGGTAACACTCAGCAATTTGTTACAAGCAGCAAGATTTGGAGCAAAAGCTTTTTAAAGATTACTTTAAAACTACTCAAGTTTTGCTCTACTATTGAGCCTTTGTCTGAACTTCTTTCCTTAAGACAAAGAGATAAGTAGTCTTTCACTCTGCAACCCAACACTGAATTTTTCTACTTTAGCAATTATTTCTTTTTCCTGGGAATATCTGTGTCCACATCTATTTCCTCCACTAACCTGTGGGGCCTGGAGGTTTGGTCCAGTGCCTTCTGATCTTTGCATCCCTGGTGCCTGATATGTAATAGACACTAAACGTTTGGCAGATTAATGAATTAATGAGCATTTTTGGATCACTCAGAGGGGAGTTTGGACGAGCCCCAGCCAGCTTGCTTAATGTTGGATGGAATCCTGTTTGCTCTTCTCATTCCTATGTCTAAAAATTGGGGAAGAGAAAGATATTCTAAGCTATGCAATAATTAGTTCTAGAAGTGTCTTGTCCTAGGCTTTTGTGAATTAATTTGGGAAGCAGCACAATGCCCCATTTACTTTCATTTTACTTTTAAAGAGAGGCAGAGAAACATCATGCATACAAAAAGCTGCATTAGGCTGAACCCAGCTCCAAGTGGTTAAAGAGTTACAATCCAATCCCGTGCACATGATTCTGATCTTTTTCATTTGTTTTATCTCAATAATTATTTGTTTCATACCTCAGTTTTTTTACCTGCCTCAACACATTTGAACTCTGTAAAATTCTCCTTTGCACATGAATTAGTGTGAAATTTATTACCATACTCTTTCCACTTATTAAAAGGGATGTACTTTACAAATATGACTCTAGTGCAAATTTATTATTTACATCCCGAGCCTTAGCCTTCATAACTGCTTAATATGGATAAGGTGTTTCGTTTTCCGATGGAGTCCAGCTGCATCACTGGCATCAGACTTGTAATTGCCTCTTTGAGATTTAAAACCATTATAGTTGTGCTTTTATGTTCTCTTTTGTTTTGCTTGAATCACTTTTTCAGGTCTATGAAGTACAGCTGGCACAATAAAAGTTTGATCAATGCATAACCAATGCAGTGTATATTTCTTCCAGAAATATAAAACCCAGGTGAAAAATGTTAATCTATGAAAATTATCTCTGTCAGCTACTTATTCTTGGAATTTAAATGGGTTTCAATCTTGAGGTAAGATCTGAGCTTGGATTTCTGTGTTAAAGTTTTCTGAGTTTGCCAATGTTGTACACTGATGTGTATGTTAGGGGCTGCAGGATATAGAGTTTCTATTATTGAAAAACAGATCATTTTATTGTCTCTAAAATACTCTATATTTATTTATTGATTTTAACATCTTTATTGGAATATAATTGCTTTACAATGGTGTGTTAATTTCTGCTGTATAACAAAGTGAGTCAGCTATACATAAACATATATCCCCATATCCCCTCCCTCTTGCGTCTCCCTCCCACCCTCCCTATCCCACCCCTCTAGGTGGTCACAAAGCACCGAGCTGATCTCCCTGTGCTATGTGGCTGCTTCCCACTAGCTATCTGTTTTACATTTGGTAGTGTATATATGTCCATGCCACTCTCTCACTTCGTCCCAGCCTACCCTTCCCCCTCCCCATGTCCTCAAGTCCATTCGCTATGTCTGCGTCTTTATTCCTGTCCTGCCCCTAGGTTCTTCAGAACCTTTTTTTGTTTGTTTTTAGATTCCATATATATGTGTTAGCATACGGTATTTGTTTTTCTCTTTCTGACTTAACTTCACTCTGTATGACAGTCTCTAGGTCCATCCACCTCACTACAAGTAACTCAATTTCGTTTCTTTTTATGGCTGAGTAATATTCCATTGTATATATGTGCCACATCTTCTTTATCCATTCATCTGTCGATGGACTCTTAGGTTGTTTCCATGTCCTGGCTATTGTAAATAGAACTGCAATGAACGTTGTGGTACATGACTCTTTTTGAATTACGGTTTTCTCAGGGTATATGCCCAGTAGTGGGATTGCTGGGTCGTATGGTAGTTCTATTTTTAGTTTTTTAAGGAACCTCCATACTGTTCTCCATAGTGGCTGTATCAATATACATTCCCCCCAACAGTGCAAGAGGGTTCCCTTTTCTTCACACCCTCTCCAGCATTTATTGTTTGTAGATTTTTTGATGATGGCCATTCCGACTGGTGTGAGGTGATATGTCATTGTAGTTTTGATTTGCATTTCTCTAATTATTAGTGATGTTGAGCATCCTTTCATATGTTTGTTGGCAATCTGCAAAATACTCTAGACTGGTTAAATAATGTACACTTGGATTGTCTTAAATATTCTCTTGATTAGAAAATGGGGACAATGAAATGAAATATTTTGTTTTTAATTTTTTTAGGGGGACAAATTATCACAAACCCAAACTTTAAAAACTATAAACATTATGGTTATAAAGAAATATATTTCAAAAACCCTGGCAATTTAAAACTGACTACTAGCATTTCTTTTCTTGTTTGGAGACAAAGTTCCGAGAATGACCAGTTTCACTTGAAGGTGATATTATGATTTCAAAACGGTGTGATTGTCTCTAATTTCTAAGTGCAAGCAGGGTTAATCATGGACAGATGTTCATCATCAACTCTAAATTTCTTTGTTCTTGTCCATTAAAATTAGCTATATTTTGAAGGAAACACAAAGCTGTGTCCATGGCTCCTCCTTGAAAAAAATACCCTTTATACTTTATATAGAAAATACGGCAGTGATAGCCACTGCCTCAAAAGCTCTGGATCCACCATTTCTACCACTTGGGATCAACCTGGACTGTAACACAGATGTCTCTGTCTTATTTGTCCCCAGACTTTCCTGCCTACGCATTTTCTCCCCCCGCAGGGCACGAGTGTTTACCTGGATTCTTTGCTCCTCCTCTTTATCCTAAATCTGATCCTTGTAAAGAATTGATATTAGTCAACTCCTCAGAAGTATAAATTAAAATCACCCTTCTATTTTTTTCCCTGACATCTTAAGTCTAGAATTTGTTACTGTGGAATGAAGTGCTTTATCCCTAGATAAGTACACTTAAGCAGGAGCCCCGGAGAGCAGGGAGAGTGAGGCCATTCCAGTTTCCACAACATTTAGGCAGCCATGAGGTCTGCCTGGTGGCCGGATTGGGACCCAGGGAAGGACAATGGGGCACTAAACTTGGGTGTAAAATTTAAGGTGGCACACACACACACAAAAACCTCTCAGTAATCAGTAATCAAGGTAAATATTTTAGTACAAAATTTCAGAAATAAATTTTTGGTATTTTGTTCATCCCAGATGATGATGTACCTCTTAAAATTGAGCCTGAGGTGAATGATTCAGCCTAGAACTGGTCTTTCTTGGTCATTCTATTCCAAACTTCATCTACAGAAACTATTTCTGCCTAGTATCTGCCTGATACCTTGGGCATCAGGGATAGTCTGAACTAAGCTCTCCCCGTGGAAGGTAGATAATCAGCTCATTACATGGACTCTGAGAAGAGAGTTCACTGTCACAGCGTGCCTGGCACAAAAAACAACAAATGTTCAATAAATATTTTGAAATAGGATTGAATGAGTGAGTCAGCACATATTTGGTATTATTAGTGCACCAATGAAGAGGAGACTATTTAAATGTGCTCATTAAATGAAGGCTACTTCCGCGTGTGTCGGCTACCCCTCTGGAAAGCAACTTAAGTAACAATAAACCTTAATACAAAATGCTCTGTTTTAAGTCACCACAATATAAATTAGACATGCAGCTTGTAGCATAAATATAATACATTTTTTTTTAAAAAAAAAGGTCTTCAATTTCTTATACAAGGCAAATATAATAAGCAAGTTATTTTAGTAACCATATTCCTATTTAATCTTGGGATGAACTAGGATAATTTTACTTTTTTGGTGAGAAAAGGCACTTTTTTGATGGCAAATTAAATTGTAGGCCTATTGATTTTTAAACCTATGGAATTATAAGAACTTAGCTTTGGGATAACTTATTCAACCAAAATCAGGTCCATTTTCCTCTGTGCCTTGAAAAATATGTCAAATCTTATTGTACTGAATATTAAGGAGGTAATGTCTGTGTCAGTTAATTAGTTCATTGGAGCACAGACATATTTGTTATAGATAGCCAATCAAGTCCCATTCTCTATAATAAAGAGTATCAGATCATTTAAAACAGTGAAAAACCCAAGAATCACTTACATAGCATTTGCTTAAACTTCCAAGTTTTTACATATTTAAATATGCACAGGTCTGGTGCTCTTGGAATTCAGTTTAAATAAAACAGCTAAAACACATGGTGAAGACCCAGTTAGGAAGAGTTGGGAATTATATCACTTCCTTTTCTTACCTGTGCCTAGAACTTTCACCCACCTCTCTGTGCCATGCTAGAGTTTGACCAAATCACCTTTTAGAAAGAGGCAGGCTTCTTTGATTTTATTTGTGGTTCAGTCGAGAACATTCAAAATCATTGAGCAGAGATGAATATGAAGGGAGGACCAGGCGGAGGTGCTGAGAAAAGTAAAGGCAGCGGGAGCGTTTCCAGCTGAGACACAGACCTGGGGTGCAGTGTCGCAGCCTTTGGAGTCTGGTCAGAATCACAGAAATCTGTGGGGACTGAAGTGGGCTGAAAAGGCGGGGGAAGCACGATCACGTAAGGTCTAAGTTTTCATCTTGTTCTGAAAACTATGGAGCCACCGAAAGATTTTAAACAGAGGGGTGACATATACGACGAGATTTGCATTTTGTAAGGATCCGTTTAGGGGCAGGAGGAGTTTGGATTGGAGCAGGGACAGGACTGGAAACCAGCGGAGAGGCAGACACTGGTACAGTGAAGGTTATGATAATTTGACAGCTGAGAGTGGTTTGAACTAAGATAGAGGCTCTGAGGATGGAAAAGAGAGCACAGAGCTCATTTTGGCTTAGAGTCTGTAAATACTTTCACTAAAAATACCTTTTGCAAGCTCCAAAGGAAGTAAGCTAAACAAGAGATGGCAAATGATCAGATTTTGGTAAACTCTCTGGAAAATTTCACTAAGAATTTGAAGCAGTTCACCTCAGATAAATTGGGGTATAGATAATCCTAAGTAGGAATATAAACGTGTGCAGTCTAGGTATAGTCAGGCCCTAATGAATAAGCACATTGGTCATTATTCACTACAGTGAGGCTACGTCTGTGCTCTGGCCACCAACTTAAAACTTTGCTCTGCTGGTGGATCCACAACATATTCCACTGGATAAAAAAAAATTTTTTTAATCTTTTTTGACTATTTCAAGTAACTATTTATTTAACACAGATTTATGTATTTAGGTTTGGAAAAGTGTTACTTTGTGGAATGTAGTAATAATTACATTAAAAAGCTTTTACACACATGCACACGAATGTAGTGCCAGGCACATTCTGTGCGTGTTTTACATGATGGTGAAGGTTTTCAGCCTATTGGTGTTTCAATTGATTATCTCAAAAATATCCAGGATCTTGCTGATCCTGCCATGGGGTCAGCAAAGAGAAACCCCATGGCTACATTCATTCATTTAACAAGCGCCAGTTGAGGAGAGTCTTAGCAGCTAGAGGCTCTAGCTTAGCAGCTAGAGCTGAATGGCTCCCAAAGGATTCATCGGTGGGTGGCCCCTTTCTTTCTCACACTCCCTCCTCCCCCAAAACACAGTGGGCCCCAGGGGAGGTAGCTCTTCTTTGTTAGTGGGCATACACTCTCCCTGTGCCAACAGGCAGCCGAGCTCTGTTTCCAAAACTCTGCCTTGCATCAGGCACAATCATAATAATGATAATACATATAACATATATTATAATAATGATATATGTGTATTATATGTAATATACATGTGCATCATTGAGCACCATAGATATTAGGTCCTTGCATATGTATCAAATGATTGGCACGCCATATATATGTTTATATCATTGAAACCATAGCCCAGGCACCTGTATCACATCCTTTGGCTCGTGTTCGATATCAGTGACAGCTCACCTGATTTTGGACTCACTCACCTTAAGTGGCGCCATGTGTCTCCATCTTCTGTCCCAGAGCCTTCTCCACTCTGTGAGACAGTGCATCACCCTCAGAGGCAACCCTCAATCTATGTGGGATGGGAGCCAGTGGGTAAAGGAGGCAGCCTTTCCAGATACTTGTGGACACTTCTGGGAGTGCACTCTGTACCCTTCTGAGGAGGTCTCACTGGAACCAGGACCCTGTAGTCCTCAGCAACCCCTCCATAACGTCCCCTTGTATTGGCTTTTCCTTGTTGCTGTCACACTCTCCTGACCCTCACTCCTGCTTCCCGTGATCCACGCTCCCCAGATAAACAGCTGTACCCAAGTCCTTACCTTGGACTTTGTTTTTGGAGTAATTCCAACTAAAGCAAAAGCAATGGCCGGCACACAGTAGGTCCTCAACAAATGTAATCTCTTGACCCCTTCTTCCCATGGTAAAGATGAGAATTCAGAGGCTCAGGGGCACTGAGTAACTTGCTGGAGACGACACAGCCTGAAACCAGCAGAGAATTCAAGTCAAAGCTTCTTCCTAGTGGTTTCTGTCTTAGAAGCTGGCTTTTGCTCTGTCCAGAGCAAACCAATGAGGGCCCCTAGTGGCATGAACAGCATGGACATACAGCAACCAAAGGCCATGCCTTTAAACAGCCTGACACCATTCAGAAAAGGGGTGTGAAGTCGGAATCCGCACCGGGATTCCTGGGAGAAGTTCAGCCTAGCAGGTTACACACAGGCTTCAAACCATCAAGGGTGGTTCCACAACCATGGGAGCTGCCCCAAAGATGACATGTCTCTTTCCTGTAGAGGAAAAATGAGCATCTTATTCCCAGGTTTCCAAAGGAGGTTTCTCTCTCTGGATGTTAAACCTCATTTTATTGGGTTGGATAATTTCTAACCTTCCCTGTATTTGCTAATTACTTTATTCATCTATTTCTGAAGTAAGGGAGACTCCTATCCTCCAGATGGAGCATCAGTGAGAGAGGGAGAGCAGGGGACAGGGTCTACATCAAAACTGGGGCAGATTATTGGGCTTTAGTGGAGGATGCACCCCTCCTCGTGTTGGAGCGTTTTCTCACCAGGCTGGGCACAGATGCCCACCAGCCTCCTACACTGCAGCAAATTCGAGGAGCAGGAGTCTTATTCCTGCTCCTTTCTGAAGCCCTTGCAGCCTACAAGCATTCATTCCAGAGACGTCTGGTAGGTGTCTGTCTTCGACATGTGCACGCACTTCAGCCCCCATGAAGCCAGCCGGACTGTTCCACGTCCTATTCTAACAAGGTTTCTTTATTGGGCATGCCCTGTGCCAACTGTGTCACCCTCTACTCTGGGAAGCTTGGGTATATGGAGTCACTGTTCTAGGTGGACTCAATCAAGAGCTATGGGAGGTTGCTCGGTGGTGAGGAAGCAGATAGAGCAGATGGAGACCCAGTGGCAGAGCACAAACCCGAGAATAGACGTAATGGGTGCCAAACCAGCCTGGGACACGAGGGGGAGTAAGAAGGAGGCGGAATTTGGCTTTACTGGTCTTTTTAGCCCAGTTGGTGAAGCCACCCCCTCTCCTTTACCTGCTCCTTTCGTAGGGTACAGCGCAAGTATCAGGAGTCCAGGATCCCCCTAAATGCAGGGCAATCTCCCCAAGTCTTCCTCCCCAGGGACTGCCTGCTTGTAAGCAAGACTGATTACAGACAGATAACATGGGGGAAGTGTAAAACAAAATAAGCTAAGTGCAAAGGGCAGATATGAAACAGATTTTTTCCAGGGCTCCAACTGTGGTAGATATTATAAGCAGAACAGATTTCATATGGAAGACATTGACAAGGAATAAACATAGCACCCAAAGCTAGCGTTTTCAAGGATTTGCTTCTTTGAATGTAAGTGTTTAAAGAAAAAAAATCACATACATATCAAACAATAGGCAGCAAAATCTCTCCCCCCAAATGGCAAAGGCAGATCAAACCTAGGTATGGGTTACCTGTATTTGCAAGACCTGCTTCAAAAATCCCATTTCAATTTGCTATGAAAGCATGTGCTGCCCTAGCTTTCTAATCTATGTTGAACGCTCAAAGGTTAAAGAGACTTGGCTGAATTTGTCTTAAGATATACCCTTTGTTCTGAGTCAATCATTTATTTGAATTTAATATTTTAAAGGACACTTCAAACAGACTTCACAAAGCCCCGTTACCATCAGGACCATATTTATTATTTAATATTTAACTGGGGAGATTTGTCAAAACCCTTAAGAATTAATGGTTACAAACTTGTGGAGTTAAAAGGTTTGTAGAGGAAACCATTCTCAAACAACAGGGGGACAATCCCCTTGTAGGCTGAGCCCCCGCAGACCGGGCCACCACCATAATGTGAATAAAATTTGTGATCTAGTGACATGTTGAACCCATCTCTCCAGAAAAAGCAGGAAGTGTAATTGCCTTTAAATATTCTAATGTGCTTAACTTCTGAATTGTAAAGCTCAGCTTGTGCCTTAAGAAAGGAGATGAGAGTGAGAGTAAAGCAACTTGAAAGGAAATTGTAAACAAACTGTTATTTCAGGTCTTCTACAAAGACACAGAGAGAGTCCCAGAAGTCAGGATCAATCCAACCACATTAAAATGTACCTTTGCCTAAAAGATCTTCAGATTTGGGGGAAAATGTTTTTTGATCTTCAGAATCCATAGATGGTATCTATAGCTTTATGATGCCAAATATCAAGAAGAAAATTCAAAGCCTGAATATCTTTATACAGGTGAGTGGGTCATATTTTAGAGATGACAGATCATAGTGACTATTGAATTGTTCATTCAGATATTCCTGTGTTCTATAGACCAACAAGGCTGTCGGGTGGAATTTGTCATAGTTTTCGATGTCTTTACAGGGGTTCAATAATCTTGATTAACTGCCCCAACTATGCAAACTTCCTAAAAATAAAAATAGGTGAGGCTCTGTCAGCTACAGGCCAAGAATGTCACAGAATACATGTCAGGCATAATGCTGACCAGGTCCAGATTGAGGAACGGAATACCCAAGCTGCAATTTCTGGCTATAAAAGGATGCACTTAAGAAGGTTAATCATCAGAGCCTCGCAAACACCCCCAGACTGACAAGAGTAGGGCTGTGGTAAAGGGTGGCCCATGGGAGCAAATCTCAATTTTATGAATAATGCCACAAAGTAGTGCAGTTTACAGGCCACATGCCTCTGTCTTAGCTTATACTTGGCCAGTTGAAGGGCTAAGCCAATCTGGAGTAGCTGTAAATGACACGTATAGAAACCATGATGGCCTAGGGGGCTGTCTCCCACCTCCAGTATGGAGTAGCCAGAATCTCTAGGCAAGAGTGAGTGAAACAGCGGCCTCAAAACAGTGAAAAGACAGCCCCTGCCAGTGGCTTCAGAAAATGTGAATGGGACTGACAATGGGTGTCATTCTGCAGCCTGGACCACACACGGTAGGCCAGGTACTAAGTGACACAGAGAAAAAAGCCACATTCTGGGCTCCAGAATGCAGAATAGCTTCTGGCTGTATTTCCTACTCTGTCTTCTCAAGCATCTGGAACCTTTATCTGCCAAAATAAAACTGCAGAAAATATAAACTGTTTTTATTTCTTTTTGTCTAGAACTAAAATACATGTGAACAGGGATCTATAAAATTGCCAGTGAAGCCATCATAATACTTAAAATAAACAAACATCTATATCTGCTCCTACTCCCAAAGATGAAGATTCACCAGACATATGAAAAGATTCACTTGACCAAAAGAAGCAACAGAACCAAATTCCCAAAATGATATAGGTTTATGACAAGAAATTTAAAAAACTGTGTATTTGAAGCTGTGTATTAAGTATATATGACAATACATACTGTTGTAAATTCAGTATCTTTCAGAGTTGCATCTCTGCAAAGAAAAAAAAATCTGCTTCCAAAAGAGAATGCTGTCAGACAAAAAACAGGTTTTTCAAATGTAAAAGTACTAGTGAAGTGGTGAATAGCAGAAAATGGAATCTGTGAATTGGAACACTAGAGCTTCACCCAGAGAGCTCAGTGTAAGACAATAAATACACAGCAAGCAACAAGTGGAAAGATAAGTGACACAGATGATCGATCCACAAGATGTAGTATGAGTATGATGAGAGAATAAAGAAAATAGAAATATGCAGGAGACATAATTATTTGCGATTGAAATAACAACAGAAAGATTTCTGTGATGAAAAAAATGCTAAATGAACCTGGAGGTCATGGGTCCAGTACAAAAGGTAATGAAGAAAGGCACACACACATACACACACACACAAACTCTAGTTATGGTTTTCTATTTGAAAGACAAAGAAATAATATATATATATTTAGGCATGAGTAATTTTTTTAAAAAAAGGTAATCAGATTAGAACTCAAAGCCAGAAAATAATTGGGGTGAATATGTAAAGAAATTTTAAGAATAACAAAAACAGATTGCATGCCATTTATGTTTGAAGGCAAGAGAAACATTTTTTTCCTGATAAGCAAGGGCTATATATGTTTATCACCCATATGCTTTTTCTGAAAAATGTCCTCAAAAAAGTATTTCAGTTCATTGAGAAAGTAACAAAATAAAGCATTTAAATATTATATATGTAAAATGTTGTTTAAAAGAAATGGCAGTGAGCGATGAAGGCAGTAAAGTTCAGTTAACAGCTAAACAATTGCTAATATGATTATAAACAATGCAAATATCAAACATAATTCTTGAAAGAAGAGATACAAATTGTATTTCAAGAAATGAATATAAAAGCCCCAAATTATTTAAAGTCAACTGAGCATAGGAGATGGGAGGAGACAATAAAAGCAGAAATATCTACTCTGGGAGGAAAACGAAGGTGGGGAAATTAGCAGAAACTGTTTAAACCCTAACGCTGATAAAGATGGATTCAAATATTTTCAATAAAAAGATAATGACTATTTGAGAACAATAAGTTTAGAAATCTCAAACCACTACTTGAAAGAAATGTAAGCAACAAAGATAACAAAGGAAAAGGGAAGATCGACAACAAAATAGGATGACATATAAATATAAAAAAGATTGAACTGCAAACAATTCAAAATATTCCATAACATGGGACTAGTTGAATAAATTATGGAATATCCATGCCCACAACTGAATACTCTGCAGTCATAAAAATGATGTGCATTTTGAAAAACTGACACCAGTAAGTACAGATATGCACACGCATGTACGCACACACACACACACCAATATAGAGAGACTGACTCCACTTTTGTTAAACAGATACAAGGTGACACTCAAAGTATTTATCAATCTATACAGTACCAATTCTTTTTTTTTTTTCCACTGAAGTAAAATTGCTTTACAATGTTGTGTTAGTTTCTGCTATACAATGAAGTGAATCAGCTATATATACACCTATATCCCCTCTCTCTTGGACCTCCCTCTCACCCCCACCCCATCCCACCCATCTAGGTCGTCACAGAGCACCGATATACAGCACTGATTCTGACCAATCAGAATAAGCCTTAAACAAGTGATCCAGCTGCAGCATCAGTGCAAACCCCAGGAATGTTAGAGATATATCCGTAGAGAAGTATGAATGTATATAGACACTAACAGTTCTAGATGTAGCTATACATAAAAATCAGGAAGGGTAGAACCCTAAATATTTACAGTGGTCATCTTTGGATTGTAAGATTAAGGGTGATTTTTATTTTTCTTTATGCTAAACCATGAATATAAAATAATAGTTTTAAAAGGGCAAGGATTTTAAATTGCTTTTTCTAGAAAGCTAATGCATTCCTTCTCATATGCTGTGGCACATATTTTCAGAAGAGGTGGCTACAGTGTGGGTGTACAGAACACAAAGTTCCTTACCATAAGCCAGTTGGTCATTCTGGGACATGAAGTGTTCAACCTCAGTTCACTGGCATCATCCTTTAACTACAGCTGATTGCTAAAACACGTGAGGCCAAAAACAAAACTCAATAACTTCTTATCTAAAACATGGGTTAGGAAAAATAATCCATTGAAAAAATATCTTTTTTCCTAAAAACTATGACTCAAATATAAAACACATCTAGTATGTGGCATAGGGTTTTTAATTTAATTATCTGAAGAAACATATTTTTTTCCATTTCACCTTCATAAAGCATTTATTAATAGCATTTATTTTTTTCTTTCAGATGGAATTTTGAAGGTTCAGTTCTCCAGATTTGGGCCATCCCCTTTCATTCTTAAAATCTGCATCATGATTCACTTTTATGGGACTAATTAGGTTCTAAGATACTGCGCTCAGGCTCTCACATTAAATAAATAATTAGCCCAGCTCTCCCCTTTGGGCCCTGTAGAGCACAGCTATATGCCCTGCAGAGTGGAAGGGTTTGAATTCTCCCATGCACATAAACTCACTCGGTAAGGTGGCTCACTGGCTTTTCTGAAGGCTGTTCTGAGATCAGCAGGTTGAAGGCTTCTGCTGAAGAATTGTTAATCATCCAGCGCAAGCCACGAAACAATCGAAAGTCTGTCTCATCTTTGAGAAAGTAATCTCCAAATTGTGTTCATATCAAAATAGAAAGTAAGAGAAGTGAGCTGTGCTGGGGAAGATGAGGCTTTTACAAGCATGGGAAACACTTTGGCTCCACCAGTCAACCAACAAGCAGTTGTTGTGTACAGACTATCGGGCAACATTGTCCTTGCTGACGGTATATACAAAGCAATAAGTTATTTACAGTTTATTAACATACATGGAAATACAATAAGAAGGAAAAGGCATTTCAGAGAGAGGATGAGATTGGTTTCAAGTAAGTTGTGCTGGAAATGAACACAGATCATTTAAGAGTGACTTTTAAGTACTCTGTCAGTGATTTAAAACATGGCACTAGGCACCCAGCCAGACAGCCACCTACTAGTGGCAGTTGAAACTTTGAGAAGAGATTGAACTCAGGGAGGAAAGTTTAAAGAGAGAAGAGGAGGGGATAAAGTAGGAGCCCTGGAATCATGCATGGAAAGAAGAGACAGGAAGGAGGCCCACTGCTCAGCAAACAATGGAAGTATGATGCAGAAAGGCAGCGAGGATTTGTGCATTCTCTAGGCTAATCAAATGCTTGCATCATCTGTCCAACCACCTCCTCTGCTGGCAGCTCTCTAGGTCCTGGACCTTGGTTACACCTTCCCCTTTGGTGCCCTGCAATCTAATTGGTCATCTACCTTGGCTCCTTCCTGTTCCCTTTTCTCCATCCCTGCTTCTCTTCGCCAGTTCCTACCTCCCTCATTTAGTCCCTTGGTTTGTATTCTCATTTGCTATCACTCACACATCTTACTTTCTCCTGTTCTGTACCTTGGGCACGTGACTAATTTGGGAGAATGAAGTTAATATTAGCCTTGTTTTTGTTAAATGCTTTACATATACAGACATTTCTGAAGCCTTAGAAAACCTTCCAGAGCGCTTGCAAAATATTTCTATGAACTGAAACAATGTGAAGGCTTAGCACGAGAGGCCACCATGGCACAAAAACCAGAGAAAACAGGGTAGGAAAAGCAAAATGGGTTCTTATTGATGACTAACATTGGCACAGCCCTATACACATTGCTTTTACAATTGTGGTCTCCTTTTACCCTCAACATAAAGCTATGAGGTGGTGAAAAGAAAAATAATAATGTCGATGCTGAGAATAAGAATAACAAACAACAATACTAAGGACTTTTCATTAATTATCTCAGTTACTCCTCACAGCCACGTATGAGAAAGGGAGCACTGTTACCTCCACTTTGTCGATGAGAAAACTGAGGAATTGAGATTTCGAGTAGTATGTATCCTTTGATCCAGCAGTTCTATTTTCAGGTATCATCCTGCAGATCTACCTCCATATGGGCAAAGTGTTGTATGTACAAGAATATTAATTGCAGCCTTATTTGTAGTAGTTGAAAATTGGAAACAACCGAAAGGTCCATCAGTTGGTGGCTAATACAAGTAAATCACTGTACTCTCATACAATGTGAAACATTCACGCTTAAAAAGTACAAGGTAGGGCTTCCCTGGTGGCGCAGTGGTTGGGAATCCGCCTGCCAATGCAGGGGACACGGGTTCAAGCCCTGGTCTAGGAGGATCCCACATGGCGCGGAGCAGCTAAGCCCGTGCGCCACAACTACTGAGCCTGCGCTCTAGAGCCCGCGAGCCCAACCACTGAAGCCCATGCTCCTGGAGCCCGTGCTCTACAACGAGAGAAGCCACCGCAATGAGAAGCCCGCGCACCGCAACAAGGAGTGGCCCCCGCTCGCCACAGCTGGAGAAAGCCCGCGCACAGCAATGAAGACCAAAAATAAATAAATAAAATAAATAAATTTATATATAAAAAAAAGTACAAGGTAGTTTAAGAGTAAGATGCAGAAGAGGGTCGTGGTATGCTATCATTCGTGTGTGGGGAAATACACACACACACAAGTACAGCGACTATCACTGAAGCACACACAGGAATTAGTTGTTGCCACCGGGGAAGGGACAGAGAGGCTAGGGGTCGGGGAAGGAGACTAACTTTTTATTGAATATCTTGTACACTTTTTGAATTTTGTACCATGTACATGTACCCGCCATTCCAACTCTTTAAAAACATTTCAAAAGTAAATAATTTTTATAAATAATAAAAAGTACAGTCACATAGAGAGCAACCGAGGGGGTGGGGACTGGGTGCTGAGCTGCAAAGCCCCGGGTGCTGACAGCAAAGGCCCGGCGTCCACCACGGCGCTGATGAGGAATCCACCACCCCTGTTTTCACAGATGAAGAAACTGACACCATGAGCTTAAACGGCTTGCCCAAGATTACAAAACCACTAATGGGTGAGCCAGGGCTTGAATGCCAGTTGCCCAGCTGTAATGATGGCAGTTTCCTTTTTATTGCTCAGTCATCAAATCCCACATGGAGAAGGCACAATAGAGAGGAAAGAGCATGGGGAATTAAAATAGAAATTTCTTTCTGAGAAGAAGGAAATGAAGGGACGTTTAACACATGAGGATTTAAATCTTAACCACCATGGCTCCCTCCTCGCATCTCCTAATCAGTGAGTATCACTTGGCACCCACCCAATAATAAAGGCAAGACTGTACATGAATAGGTTATTGTCACCTTAAATAGACTTGAGGTTCTTGAAGGCTGCAGCCATTCATTCATTCATTCATTCATTTACTCATTCAGCAAATACTTATTGAATGTTCTATCTGGGCAAAGAGCAGACACAGCCTCTTATCCTCAGAGAATTCAAAGGCTAATTGGGAGAGACTGTTTCTCATATGTCACTCTATCCCCCAAGATGGGTCGTTAGAAACATAGTAGGTCACCAAAAAGAATTTACTAAATAAATAAGTCTGGATGAGCACAATATCCCTCCTAAACACTGTGAAAGATAGTTTCCTCTCCTAAGAGCTCCTCCTCACCTTGTCCTGAACCCCCTTCCCCATGATACAGTCCTTCACTGAGTCTCTAAACCGGAATGATAAAACTTTTCATTCAAGGGCATGGAAATCAAGATGGTAACTTTGGCTTAAAACAACAATAACAACAAAAACCCTGAAAATACTGGATCCCAAGCTATAGTGTTTCAGCAAAGAAATGTGATTCCCTTTCTTTATTCTCATTTTATTTTTAAGTGTTTTGCTGCAAAGTGGGTGAACTGTCGAGCTCCATGTCACAGCCTGCAGCACAGCAAACTGGCGTTTTCTGAAGCCCGTAATGTGATAATTAAATTGCTAACAGGCACCTTAGTGATGGCATTTGCTGAAGATGTGAAAGCCCTCTCACAATCGCACCTTTCTGGAGGGGACTAGTCAGTGGGAGCATAGTGATCAACTCAGGGTGTCTTTTTTTTTTAATATTTTCTTCCATGAGTACATTAAATTTTTATGTGGAGTGAAATGGGACAGGACTTGTTTCCCTTCCACTGCACAATGATTTATTACCCAAAAAAGACCGCAGAACTAATTAGCAGAGTAATTAATTAATATAAATTTGCATATTTGCATTTGCAATTAGTGCAGCCGACTGATTAGTCTGAAAATGAGAAGTTTGACTCATTAGATGTTAGTGTCTGCTGGACCAGAAAGCGGCTGCCAGATGAGGCGGAAAAGGGTGGAATAAGCATGTGTGTTTCTTTTGTTAGAAGAACGGAGAATATGCTCAAATATCTGGGGCCAGACATCAGGGTTCGCAATTTTTCAAAAAAAGTAGTAAATTATTTGCTTCCATTTCTGCTACTCAATGTTCCTTGCCCTTTTGCCTACAGCAAGTTATTCCAACCAACCCTGGAAGTCAATGTGCCCCTCAGACCGGGCTCCTCCTATTCCCCAAAGGCAAAGGGGTCTCTGTTGTTTGTGGGTGAGTGGGAAATCTGTCCTGGTTTGATGTCCCAGGAATTTGACTCCTGCACTCAATTCAGTGGTTCTGTCAAAACAGTTCTCTAGTGCTGATGAGGACCCTCAGGGGACTGCGAGCGTTCACTACCTTCCCTTCAGGGGGTTCTGACTGCCTTCTCTTTGTTCCTCCAGCTGATAGCTGAGCTCAAGGCTCTCCTATCTAGTTGACTGAGTGAATCCATTTTTGCAGAATGACACGGGGCAAATAAACTATTAAACGTACGCACAGACACGTAGACACACAGACTTCAAATAACAGACATTAAGCACCCATAGTAAAATGAGGGACCTGCTCAAAAATTTCCAGGGAGGTTGGGGAATCAGGGTGAATAAGAAATAGTGTCTTGATTTGACTTCACTAAACATATTTTCAGGGTAAGGATGCACATCGCAATAGGAGAGAGCCTGACTTGGTATGAATGCTTTTTTTTAGTAAGAAGGGATACATTTAGTCTCAAATCAAACCAAAAGGGAAATAAAAAATTATTTCATTTGTTTTCTTAACATTCTTTCTAAAACTGAAATGAATTGTATATACTCTCCTTGGTGTTCATATACCTTTTACAGATGCCAAAAGAAATTTCTGAAAATATGTCGCTTTAGCTCAATCCTACAGATTCTTTGTAGATGAAAATTACCATTGAGCTTTGTTAATTTATTAGATAACTTTCTAAACCACACAACTAGTGACGTTGTGGGTCAAATCCTGTCCTCAGGAGCTAGAGCGATTCTAGAGAGGAAATATACATGCATATTACATCAGAGTTGTACTTTTATTCGTCCCATCTCTTTCTTTTGCATTATATTTTCCAGGTTCAAATAACATCCGATGCCTCCCCCACCCCAAACCCTAAGCCAGGGCCTCTGCCTTGCACATTCCAGGGGACAGCCATCCCATAGTGGCCCTACTTGTCCTTCAAAGCTCCCTCAGACCTCACCTCCCCAACTCTGCCCACACAGCAATTTCCTTGCTACATCTTTTGTCCTCCAAAGCACCTGGGCCTTGCCCCTGACACACTGCTTGCCAGACAGTATTCCAACCATTTCTTTATACCTTCGCCTCACTTCTTAGACTGATCAATTTTTTGACATAGCTGTCTTATACTTGCATCTTTGTATCCCAGAGCCTGGCATACTACCTGGTACATAGTAAAAAATAAATAAATGCTTGTTAAATCACTGCATGGATGAATTAATGAAGGCATTTATGGTTTGATTATAGAATACATTCATCAAGGGATTTGCCTACAATGTAAAAAAGCAGCTCCAAAAGATATGCAAGGACACAAGTAACTTGAAATGCAGTCAAGTAAAACAAAAGAAAATAAAAATGACCGGTGGATCAGTACAGTTCCCAGTTCAAACTTTTACTTGGGGTCTGTACTTCATTTGTCTTGGTTTTTCCCTCTCTCAGAGCTTAAAGGAAAACCTCTGGTGCTTAACTGTTGGGCATTTTACCAAAAAAATTACTGATTTTTCACATATAAGTTCAAAATAAAGACTTAAACAAGTAGCTTGAATATTATTTTCAACCATAACCTAAAGGTAACATATGACCAGTAATCCTAAAGAATTGGAGCTGGTGAGTAGGACTAAAAACAAATGTAAAAAATTTAGTGGTGAGGCAAAGGCTTAATGTGGTATTTGAATCTACAATGAAAGGAAACAAGTTTATTTTGATCAGTTATCAAATATATTTTTTTTGTTTGTGTGTATGCTTTGCTGTCAGTTATACAGTGTTTCCTGGTAGACCCTAGTCAGGTCTTTTTCAACAATGTACTCTCCTGTCCCCAGGGCAGGCATCTAGCACAATGGCTGTAATATGCCGGCACTTGATCCAGGCAAAATAGACCTTAAAAAGATCACGTGGAACTTAACTAGATAGTACTTCATAACATCTATACAGATGTCACCATAGATCCTAAGATACACTGAGAGCAAATTCTTGGTTATAAGCTTTTTCTTTGCCTACAAATTTTATACACAAATACTATACTGGTAGTCACTCAGTCACTTATGTATTTGTTGGTCTGAGTGTTTTAAATTTATTCTCCACTTACCTCCAATATTTGAGGTAGCAATTGAGCTGAACATTTTTATATCCTTTGTAGAGCAATTCGCCATTTAGAAAGATTCCTTGTTTCCTAACAGTGCCATAATACATATGATGAAATATATCTTTATATTTGTTTCTATAAACTGCATGGTTTATTTTCCGGAAATGTACCACAGATATATTGAGAGGATACCAGCAACGATAATGGATGGCAATACCTTCTGTCTTTATCACTGGAATAGAGGGAAAATCAAGTCATATCTCAGAAAATGTACGGTAGGAATTGCTATAATTGTCGGTTCCATATTTGCTCGCTGAGAAAACGAGTAGTGATTTTTATACTTGTTGGAAAACATAAATTAAGATTTGCTTATCCATTTAGCCATCTCCAAATGAGACATGAAAATACAGACTCATGTACGACTACAGTCCAAACATGGCATTTCTTCTGTACTAAGACTTTGGTTTTTTGTTTTTGTGATTTAATTTCCTATTCAGACAGTGACCAGAAACAAAAGAGGTTTCATTGTGAGGGTTGGTCTTTATATGAGAAAGTTACAACCCAAAGGGACAAACAGCTCTGGTAATGGCAGAAACTTTTTTGTGTCCTGCTAACTTAAACTGATTTTTGTAAAGAATCATTCTAGATCACTAGTCCATTAGGTGAATTAAACACTTTGGCTATTTTAGTAAAACACATTGCAGGCTTTTAACATTGTTTTTTTGAAAAGGGAGACACTTATGCCCCATGCAGGGCCCAAGTCTTCAGCAACTGCACTTCTCTGTGGGTTTTGCCTCCCTGGAATACTCACTGACAGGCAGGCTCCTTCTGACCACCGACCTCTAACATTTCAAATAGTATTTTGTGAATTCATCCTCTCTCTTTCACAAACTATAAGGTTTAATAGCGATTAACACTAGACCACAACACTTTCAAATTAACGATAGCCCTGCCAGTTCTAATTGGTATTCTAATTAGCCCAACCAATTCAACTAATTAAGAACATTAAACTTTTTAACAAAGGCTAGCTTGCTTTGTGTGTTGTAAAATGGAATCTAAGAGGGGTGGAGATGGTGGGGGCCAAGGGGGGTAAGAACAAGCTTGGATTTCCATTACAGACCCGGAGCAGGGGGGATGGGCTGATGCCCCCTTTGATGGGGGGAAGGGTCACAGCAGCCTTGGTATTCAAGAAGGGTGAGAACAGGTTCATGCAGCGATGGTACCCTGAGACTTCTCATCAGTGGTATTAAGGGCAAACCAGCTCTGTGGTGGTTCACAATGAAATGGAACCATAAACCATCCAGCTTTATACACAGTGTGACCTTTGTTACAATGAAGAAGACTGGGGCTGCGCAACTGAATCTCTGCAATTTCAAAATGTGTTTAATTGAAATCTCCTATTTTCAAAAGCACTCTGTGCTCTGGTAAACTTGGCAATGGAGCAGGAAGAGCAGTGCAGGCTATCCTGGGGGCTGGCCGGATTTACAGTGAAAATCAAAATCGTAGTGTCAGACTTGACTCCCCTATTTTGCTCACATTCCATATCCAATTTGTTAGTAGATTCTGTGAGCTCTTCCTTTAAAATAGATCCAAATTCTGGTGACCTCTCTCACTTCCTATACAGAACTCCTTTTATCCCAGCCACCAGGGCCAAAATGTAAGGGGATGCTTACTCCTAGGGTGGTACACCAGCGCTCACGTGACCCTAAGGGTGAGTGCCTCCTTCAACTTAGAATCCCAGGTGCCCCACTCACTTCCCCTCCATCACAGCCCTGCACCCACCATGTCCATCACCTGACACCTGCCATACTTTCGCCCTCTTAAAGCCTCTTCGCCAGCAGCAGCTCAAGGCCCTCCAATGACTGACTGCCTATCACACTTAAGAGAAAGTCTGAAATCCTCACCAAGGCTTACCAGGCCCTACGTGGTCCACAACTAGATGCCTCTTTGGCAATCTCTCATATTTTTCTTTTCCTTGGTCACTACATTCCTGGCATGAGGGCTTCCGGGGGTGAACCAAGTTTGGGGTGGTGGTCCACCCCAGGTGCAGGCCAGAGGGGTACACTGTCTGCAGAGAATTTTAAAGGTTTAAAATACTGACATAGTTTATCTGCTTTCTATAATCTCCATTTTACTAGCAATTCTAAGCCATGCCAGTGAAAATACTCTCTGCAAGAAACAATCTCTTGTTCTTCTAAGTCTGTGCTGTCCAATATAGTAGCTATTGAGCCCTTAAAATGTGACTGGAGTAATTGGGAAACTAAATTGTTCATGTTTAAATTTTAATTTAAAGTTAATTAACTTAAAGTTTAAAACTTCAACTACCAGAAAACTTTTAAGAATGTTTTCTAACAACTTGTGAATCTATTTTTCAACTGTAAATTTTATGAAATCTAAATACATATCAAATATTTCTGATGAAAATTTAGCATACAAATGGAGATATGCTGTAATGTAAAATATACACCAGATTTCTAACAGCCCAAAAATAAAGAATGTAAAACACCTCATTAATGAATTTTTATATTGAATACCAGTTGAAATGATAATAGTTTGGTTATACTGGAAGAATTCAAATATCTTATTAAAATTAATTTCATCTGTTTCTTTTTGCCTTTTTTTTTTTAATATGGATACCAGAAAATTTTAAATGACTTGTGTGGTTCACATTATCTTTCTATTGGAAAGTGCTCGTCTAAGTTCTAAACCAGGATATACAAACTTCTGCCTATAGGCAAAATTCAGTCCACCACCTATTTTTGCACAGGCCAAGAGCTAAGAATGGTTTTGCCTTTTAAAACAGTTGAAAAATATCAAAAGAAGAACCAATATTTCACAACATGTAAAAACTGTATGAAATTCAAATTTCATAAATGGAGTTTTATTGGAACACAGCCACACCCATTTGTTTATATATTGCATAAGGCTGCTTTCACATTACGATAGTAAAAGAGACCCTATGACCTGCAAAAAAAGCCTTTACATTTTTACTGCTTGGCCTTTGAGAGAAAAGTTTCTCCACGTCTGTTCTAAAGAATTGGTTCAGTTGTTCTTGAGTTTTAATACATGTTCGAAAGGGATGTAAATTCAGAAAACTCCTAGTTACATAGTTGGCCCCTGACATACACACACACAGAGCTACAAGCCAGTCATGAAGATACTAAGAAAAAGAGGCACAGATACTTTACAGGATTATTGTGACAATTAGATAACGGAATAAAGTACCCAATAGAGCCTAACACTTAGTAAGCACCAAATGAATGCCCTTGAACCCAAAAACAGTCTCCAAAGGGGCTTATCACAGACTTCCCTGGCAGTCCAGTGGTTAAGACTTCACGCGCTTGCACTGCAGGGGGCACAGGTTCGATCTTTGGTCAGGGAACTAAGAACCCTCAAGCCGCGTGGTCAAAAAAAAAAAAAAAAACAACACAAACTCACACACACACACACACACACACACACAAAGGGGCTTATCACAGTCCAAGAGAAGAGACCAACAGGTAAGAAGGCAGTTACAATTCTTTGGGCAAGTGTACCAGTCCAGGTACTTATAAGGAGGCATCTAACATAGTCTGGGGAAAGATATCAATTAATGAGCCCTCAGACTGACTCCAGTATTACTAAGGGACCACTTTTGCAATATAATCATCACTCATCTCCAGTTCTGAAATTTCTGTGCATTGAAGTTTGTCAGTACTCTTAGTGGTAAGTGACAGAAACTTAAACCAGAATTTTTTAAGTGAACTTATTGTTTCCATAACTAAAAGTCTGGGGTAGTCTTGCTTCAGACATGGCTTGATCCAGGTGTTCAAAAAATGCCATTAGGGATCTGCTCCTCACCATGTCTTGGCCTCTCTCCCTCTGTGAGTGCATCTTTCTCCATCAGCCTCTCCTCAGGAGTGGCCAAGATGGCACTAGCAGCTCCAGGCTGACATTCTTCCAGCTCAGCAGCCTCAGTGGAAAAAAAAGTTCCTTTTTCCAATAGTTCCATCAAAAGCCTGGGGCTGACTCTCATTGGGCTTACTTGGGTCCCATGCTGATCCCCAAGCAAGCACTCCATCCAGGGAACGGAATTGTTGACTGGCCCCTGGGTCTAACCTATCTTCAGAGGTGGAGTTAGGACCACAAAAAGCATACGGACTGAAGAGGGCTCATCTGCCAAAGAAAAGAAGAGTACTTTGCCAAAATATAAAGCAATGACTCTTGGCACTCAGAAACAGATGGCCACTACAAGTAAGCAAAAATTCAAAAAAATAAATCAACAGTGGTCCAGAAACTTAAGAAAATAACTAAAGCTGTGATTTGTTAAATAAGAACAGCCTCTTTTGCATTATTCAGAAGTTATGATTAACCAAGTAACTGTTTTCATATGGAGAAAGAAAAAATATATAGCAGATAAATTACCAGATAAAATATGTTTGGCCACAATTATTTTTTAGAATTTGCCTTTCTTAAAACAAACACTCATCTGAAATAAGTATAATTCTAATGACAAATAGATTATCTTACATTTTTCACTTCCATTTGAAGTATTCTTAAAGACTGATTCTAGATTTTGTGCCAGCTATTTCCAAGAAATCATATTTATTCATTGGGGTGTATGTATGTATCTATGTAATATGTATGTAGCTCTGTGTTTGAGTTGTAAAACAGAAATAAATGAAGAAAATGTTTCCCTTTTTAAACTATGTTTTAAAGTAAATAATGATAGAGCATAATTTTTCATCACCATTTGCCAGGCCAGGGTTAGGGGCGTGTGAGTGAGCACTCACCCCAGAACAAAATTTAAGGGGGTGCCTGTTATGGAGTAAGTGTCTACACCCCCCAAAGATTGTAGCTGAAGCCCTAACTCCCAATGTGATGGTTTTTGGAGATGGGGCCTTTGGGATGTAAATAGGGTTAGATTAAGTCATGAGGTTGTGTCCCTCAGGATAGGATTAGTGACCTTATGACACGAGGAAGAGATCTCCCTCTCTCTCCCTCTCTCCCTGTCTCCTTCACTCTTCCAGTATGTGCAACAAAGAAAGGTCATGTGAGGACACAGTGAGAAGGTGGCTGTCTGCAGGCCAGGAAGAGAGCCCTTCTTCACTAGAAACTGAATTTACTGGCACATTGATCTTGGACTTCCAGCTTCCAGAACTGTGAGAAGTAAATTTCTGTTGTTTAAGCTACCCAGTCTTGGTTTCTTTGTTATAGCAGCCTGAGCAGACTAAGATAGTATCAAAATCAATATAAATAACACAAGGTTTTTAAAATTCAAAATTAATGCAAAAATCCACAATAAATAAAATATCAAAATTCTACGTCTTCTGGGGCCCAATCTAGTTACCTTGCTTCTGCTTATGACTTCTTGGTAACTATGAAGATAGTTTTGATTATTAGCCTTTGAAAATTCTTTCTGGGGTTTCCTGGGTGAAGACTCTCAGTGTCTTGACACTGAGGATGGTGCTCCCACAGGGCTGACTTTCATGGGTGTGCCACCTGAGCGGGCACTCACTCAGAAAGACCCTGCACTCAGAAGGGCCCCATGCTTGGTTTAATGATCTATTGTTGCCATCTTGAAATTCTTAATAATTTCCGAACTAGGGTCCCTGCATCCTCAATGGATTCTCAGCCCCACTAATTATGTGGCTGGCCCTGTACACCTGCTTTAGGTGCCCTTCATCCAACAATAAGATAAAATTCATGATAAAGAAGATGTGGTACATATATACAACGGAATACTCAGCTATAAAAAGGAATGAAATAATGCCATTTGCAGCAACATGGATGAACTTAAAGATTATCATATTAAATGAAGTAAGTCAGAAAGAGAAAGACAAATACCATATGATATCACTTAAATGTGGAATTTCAAATACGACAGAAAAGAACATGTCTGTGAAACAGAAACAGATTCACAGACATAGAGAATAGACTTGTGGTTGCCAAGTCTGAGGGGATGTAGGGAGGGAAGGATTGGGAGTTTGAGATTAGCAGATGTGCACTATTATATATAGAATGGACAAACAACAAGGTCCTACTGTATAGCACAGGGAACTACATTTGATATTCCATAATAGACCATAAAGGAAAAGAATATATATATATATATATATATATATATATATATATATATATATATATATATATATATCTGAATCACTTTGCTGTACAGCAGAAATTAACACAACATTGTAAATCAACTATACTCTAGCTCTAACTAAACCTACCCCAGTCACAAAGGGAGACTGTAAAACACTTGAGATAAAAGAGAAAGCTGGATTTCACCCTGCAATGTACAACTCATCACAGAAGCCAGTAAGAGCAAAAAAGGAAAGGAAAGTAAATCAGTGAGGCAGGTTCACAATACCCATCACACTCATCATAAATAAAAGCATATTGGCCCTTGCCAGGATACTATGTGTAGCCCATCAGAAATTTCAGTTCTGCAAGATACTCCAGGAAGAAAGGAAGTCACTCATAGTGGTCTAACAAATTTGGGACATGCTCCCCTGCTCTTGGAAAGTCATAATGTGATTGGGCATATGGAAGAAATCAAGAGAGCCCACTTGAAAGAAAATACCTTAGACCATGCAACTCTTTTCATTGCGATTCCCATTAACAGTCTACAGAGCATTCTTTGGAAAACACTTTATTAGTGCATAGCATGTTAATCAGAAAGTGTATTTTACGAGGAAAAAGCAACTTGGGGTTCCAAGAATAAAGGAAGCATATAGAGTTGCCAGGTAAAATATAGGACGCCCAGTTAAATCTGAATTTCAGAAAGACAATGAATACTTTTTAGTATGTTTGTCCCATACATAAATATGTCTGAAATTCAAATTCAACTAGGTGTCCTGCATTTTTATTTGCTAAATCTGGCAGTCTTAGTAGTATACCCATTGTGCTATGTCCTCCAACCAGGTGTATTTCATATGGAGAGTGGGTGGCTTATGAAAACTGGAAGTTGAAGGAAATAAAAGAGGCAGACACTTCTAAAAGGTATTCCTAAGGTCCTTGTAGGTTAGTGGGTAACTCCCAAAGCACAGAGATTCTCAACCATGTGGAGGTTTAAAAAGTGCTGTTGGCAAGGCCCTATCTCCAATGACAGGTGGATAGGTCGATTTATCCATTAAGCACAGTACACAAGAATAAAAAATATAAACATATATATGTTTATATATATTATTGTATATATAAACATATATATAATTATTCATATAATAATACAACCCATCTTGGATTATACTTCTTATATAGCAACACAATCACCAAGTATAATCACCAAAGTCTCCTGAGGAATAGTTAAAAACCAAGTTCTCAAAGACCTCACAAGTTACATTTCAAAATTTCCTTTTCAATCTACTCTTTCCTATTGTAGAAAAATTATCATTCTTCCAGGTAAGAATGTTAATTTCATCCACATTTCCAATGGGCTATTATGTTTTTATTGCCATCACTACCAAAAATGTCTAGGATCATTTCAAACCTGAAAGAGACAGACTTCTTCTATGGAGTCGTATAAATCAGGGGTCCCCAACCCCCGGGCCATGGACTGGTATCAGTCCGAGGCCTGTTAGGAACCGGGCCGCACAGCAGGAGGTGAGCCGTGGGCGAGCAAGCAAAGTTTCACCTGCCGCTCCCCATCGCTCCCCATCACTCGCATTGCCGCCTGAACCATCCCCCCCCCGCCCCGACTCCGTCCATGGAAAAATTGTCTTCCACGAAACCGGTCCCTGGTGCCAAAAAGGTTGGGGACCACTGTTATAAATGACTCTTACCCCCCACTACTTTAGGGATGTGTCTACATGAGTCTAAATGCCCCTAAAGACCAGGAGTCTTTTAAGGACAGGCACCGTGTTCTATTGGTTTATCATGCTAGACATTCAATAATCGCAGCTGTTAAGTACATGCCATCTTTAGGTGTCCTGTCTGGTCTTTAATTCCAAATATGTAATATATTCACTTACTTCTGTTTCATTTTCTCCACTGATTCTCTCTCAGCCCCCTCCCAACATGGATTGTTTGTAGGAGACATGCTAATCTGGAAGGATTTTTGCTTTGGAGAAGAGGATCGTTATTAATATCGTGGATTTCCCATTCCTTATCAGTCCACCAAACGTATGCGCTGCCTCAGCAGCCAAGTAACCAGCAGGGCCAGATGGAGCATGACGGAGGACGGTCCCTTCCATTCTTTTTTATATCAATATCTCCCAAAAAAAGTAACGGGGAAAAGTAGAGCTGGCGTACTGCAAGTTATCATCGCCACTAACAAGCCAAACTTACATCCTGTGAATGGTAGAAAATCCAGCCTGGGGAATGCTTAATCTTTGAATCAAAGGGATAATGATATATTTCCTGCAGAAAATGACACTGGCCAATAAGAGAATTCAAAGCCATGTGCCACAGTCTTAGACTGGATCTTGTACCAGTATTGGTGGCCAAAATGAACTGCAAACTGCTTAGTGAAATAGTTACTCTAGCTTTTGAAAGAAATAATTAGCACTGCAGCAGCCTTTTTGGATTAAAAAAAAAATAGGAAGGAGATATCTGGGTTCAATCTTCACACGTAGGCTGAATAAAATTACTGATCATTTTTGCCACCTTAGAGCCTCATGCTTTCCAAAGGAGTTTTTCCTGCTTAAGGAATTATATAATCTACCATTTAACTTATAGTATGTGAGGCATGAAGCTCTCTGTCACTGACTTATTACCTCATTGCTTAGCCATGGCGTTAATGAAGAAAAGATTACAGCTTTGATTGACAGATGGGCCTCATTGCTCTAAGGTGAGCAGCCAAATGTGCTATGACTACAATTGATCGATTCAATTCTACTATCAATATTGATTGAGTCCCTACTAAGTACAAATCAGCGTGTTGTGTGACGTAGGGACCGCAAAACAGAATGAAACAAACAGAAATCCGAGACAGTTTTTGTCCTCACGATCTAGCTGGGGAGACAGATGCATTCACAAATAGCTCCACTACAAAGTAAATTATGCTACACACAATAATAGAACCACAAAGTGTAGTGGGAAATCAGAGGAGAAAGATTAATTCCAACCCATGAGGATGTGAATGGATCGCTATGAATTTATTACCACCCCAGGAACAACAACTTACCACATATGTTATAATAACAGTGGGTTCGGATTGCTATTTTAAAACACAAATGAAAAATATACTGTAATTAGATGAGATTTGCCAGCCAAACAGAGCAAACCAACCAGAAGTCTAAAATACAAAAAGACAAATAATGATTTGGGCTTTTTCATTTTGCGTAGGATTAGTTTGCTGCTTATTCTATTGATATAGGTGTAAACAATGATTTTTTTTTAGTGTGATCTAGGGGTTATAAGTTCTACCTGCATATGGCAGATCTCGGGACAAATACACGTGGTATCTGGGGGGTGATTGGATTGTGCCTGTGTGTGTTTGAATCCGTGGCATTAGCAAAGTTAGCCTTTTAATCTAATGCTTTAGTTTCCAAAGTCATCTCATGGCCTTATATCTGCAAGCATGTAAACATTAGGACTAAAAACGCTTTCAGTCTGTTTATCGTCTGGGTTTGTAGTGTATTCCTTCCATCAAAGCCACTAAGAAATTCTAAAGTAGGTGGAGACAAAGTGCAAAGTCTTCAATGTTTCTATAGGAAAGAAATGGAGTATTCATAGCAGAGAAGCTCAAGTCCCTTAAACATTTGCAGCCTGGCTCAACCTTCCCTCAGATGGTATTTGTCTTTAACATTTTGCTATATTTCCTGGCCCAAGGAGCTAAATTTGTAAGCAAAAGGATATAACATTTTCAAAATAATTGATTTCATTGACAACATAATATGTGCTCTCCACCTATAACCCGAATGCTTGGAAAACCAGAGGACATTGCCATAGACGTGAGCCTTTCCTTCACAAAGAGCTGAGGAATTATTTCACATAAATGCCTTATTTTTAACCTCCCCCTATTTTTATTTTAAAATAATCCAGCAAATAATAATGCAAGGCTTACTATGTGCCAGCTAATATTATAGCCATGTACATCCAACAACCTGTGAGATAAGAATATATTTATCCCCATTTGACGGATGGAAAACCTGAAGCATAGGACCTTACTCAGAGTCAACCAGCAAGAAAGTGTTAGAACCAGGGGTTCTGGTTCCCGATACCACATACCGATCTGCTTATGTACTTATGCTTTAGCTACTATACTGGTCTGCTTATGTATATAATCCTCTCAGCTGTTGTAAGAATTATATAGCATATGCAGAAAAGCTGGTACAAAGAAAGTATTAAAATATTAGTCAATATTAACATGATTAAATGTTAGTCAATAATTTAGCCTTCATGTTTTAAAACTTAAAATCAACTAAAGTACTCTTTAAGTGCAAGTATTCTGAAATATGTCCTTGGTAAACCTTCTGCATAATCTTAAATTTGCACTATCTTCCTAAAGGATATTACATAAACAAAGCAAATATTCATTTGTTTGATACTCTATGCCATAGTCTGCCCCTCATGCATCTCAATGTTTTAAGTTTGTTAGTTTCATTTCCTAAACAGGATTCTTGAGTCATTGAAGGAGAGGATTGTATCTTCTACTGTCTTTCTCCAGTATCACAGTGGCTTGTCGCATAGGAATCACTCAATAAATACTTGTAGATTGGTAACAGACTCCATAGCTTTGGGATAATGTTATTGATCTTGTGTAATGATCTTAGAAAATGTATGACTATCATGTAGGTAATTACTAAAGATTAACTCTTTCTAAATGTCCTATTCCGAATTCCTCTTAAAATTACACATGCAGAATACATGTATGCATTTCTGTTGGATATATACCTAGGAATGGACTACACCTAACGTATATATGTTTACTAAATTATCTGTATTAGGATAACACTACTTATAATAGCCCCAAACTGGAAATTATCCAAACACCTGTCAACAACAGAATGGAGAAACAAATTATGATATAGTCATACAATTGAATATTATACAGCAATGAGAATGAACATTCTACAGTTACGTGCAACAACATGGATAAACTGCACAAACAAAATGCTGAGATAAAGAAATCAGATCCCCCAAAAGTATATACTGAATGATTCCATTTATATAATATACAAAATGAACAAAACCAAGCAATGCTGTTAGAATTCAGGATAGTGCTCTCTCTTGGGGAAAAGTGTTGGGTATCTGGAAGGGGCAGGAAGGAGGCTTCTGGTAATGTTCTGTTTCTTGATCACAATCTTATTACACAGATGTGTTCAATTTGTCAAAATTAATTGAGCTGTGTACTTATTGTCATGTGTGCTTTTCAGTCTTTATTATATTTCAAATGAAAATAATTCTCCAAATACTTGCAAACTCAAATGTTTTCTTCATTCCCTACCAACAAACTCTCTTATCATAGTAAGCTCACTCTGCTTTTAATTAGAATATTGTGGACATATTTTGTGTGTTAATTCAACTCTAACTTCCTTGAGAGGTGGGGCTCTTTGTTGTTTATCTTTATTTCTCCTAATAATATCTAGAGTGGTAACACACAAATGTAAGTGTTTTGTTGAAGGAATGAAAAAGAATGAAAGAATAAATGAACAACTCAACCCTCAACTACTCCAGACAAACAGAAGCTCAGTCATGATGACTGTAATCATTGTTATAGGATTATGTCATACATGGCAGTCTACTGATCTACCTGTCTATGCACATGGCTCTAAAAGACAAATGTATAGTAAAAACCCTTAAGTCACCAGATATATTAATAGGATAATTCTTCATTTTGTGAATAGATTCATGGTTCAGTTTTTCTACTTCATCTAATATTTATTATTTATTCAGGATTTATTTTGTACTAGAAACAGTTCTAGGCAGTTCATTGACATTTGATCATTTAATACTTAAATCAGTAAAGTGTGAGTTATTAAGAAACTAGGATTTGGATTCAGACAGACTTATGTCCAAATCGTGATTCTCCCACTTAAAAACTGAGCAGTTGTGGGTACGTTAATTCTCTGAGCCGTGTAGTTTCATGGAGTCTACAACGGAGATAGTCACGTCTACCTTATTGCAAGGTTCCCATGAGACAATGTACAGTTGACCCTTGAACAACACAGTTGGAATTGCATGGGTACACTTACAAAGTTTTTCAATAGTAAATATCATAGTACTACACCATCCACCGTTGATTGAACCCAAGGATGCGGAACCATGGATATGAAGGAATTGTGTGTGTGGAAGGCCAACTATAAGTTATACATGGACTTTCGACTGTGAAGAGGGTTGGTACCCCTATCACCCACCCCCAAATTATTCAAGGGTCAACTGTAAATGAGGCATTTAGCCTGGTGCTTGGCGGATTACACGTGAAAGAGTACTGTTCATTATCATCAGGACCAGAGGTTAAGGAACTTTCCCACATCTAATTCACGCCCATCCATCAGTAAGTTCTGCTGACTGTATCTCCAAAATATATTTCCAGGCCTCCTCTCTCCATTTCCATTACCACCACTCTAATCCAGGCCACAGCCAGGCCCCTCTTGTTCTGTCCACTCTCACAGGCTTTGTAAATCTCTCCCTGTTTCTTCTTTTCTTCTCTCCAAAGCATCCAGAATGATCCTTTCAAACCTTAAATTGCCTTAAACCCTCAATGTCTTTCTTTGAAATAAATTCCAAATACTTCACCAATTCACAATCTCATATGGTCTGGTCCTTACTCTCACTGTGCTCTGACCCTTCTGGTCCTCCCAGAACGTTAGACATTCCACATGTACTCTTGCTTCTGTTGCTCTTCCTTCACAACTCAGCATAAAAGATGACTCAGAAAAAGGTTCCCATGTAATCCAGTAGATCTTCCCATGATTCTCTGTAGCCAGCAACATGTAAATTTCACATTTCTATGTTTACCTGTTCATTGCCTGCCCACCGTTTAGACTGTAAACTTCCCAACAATTTTGCCATGGCTGTTCTACACGCCATTGAATAGCCACCACTAACTCAGTGCCTGGAACAAATATCTTCATTCAACAAGTATGTACTTATGGCCTTTCATGAGCAGGCACTAGAACTGCAGATTAATACACACATTAAATAAGTACATGTATTGTGTTAGCAAGTGATAATCCCTACTGAGAAAAGCAAAACTGGTGGAAGGTGGATAGAGAGGGATAGATGGGGGTAGGGGTACAGTGTAAACTAGGGTGGTCAAAGGGGACCTCCCTGACAGGAGCATTTGAGCAGAGACGAAGAATGTGAGAATAAACCATGGAAGGGGATTCCAAGTAGGACTAAGTGCAACTATCCTGAGGTAGGAGCGTGCCTGAGAGTGTGAGGAAGAGCCGAGGGCCAGTGCGGCTGGAGCTGAGTGAGTGAAGGGGAGAGTGGTAGAAGGTGAGATCAGAAAGGCCAGAGGAAGCCTCTGGGCCTCTGTTAAGTTTAGGTTTTGACTGAGGGAGAGGGGAAGCCATTGAAGGTTTCCGAGCATAGAGGAACACAATCTGATTCATGTTTTAACCAGATGCTCAGGATGCTGAATTGAGGACTGTGTACGGAATGTAAGGAGCCAAGAGTGAAAGCCCAGGTGCCATTTAGGCCAGGTGAAAGATGAAGGCAGATTGGACCAGGGTAGGAGTAGTGGAATTGCCAGAAAGTGGTCAGATCCTGGATATAGTTTTAAGATAGTACTGAGAGAATTTGCAGACATTTGGTTCTAGTGTGTGAAAAAGCGGAGTCAAGAATTACTCCAAAAGAGATATTCAGTAAACCTTTGTTGAATGGATGAATAAATGAATGAATGAATGAATGAATGAATGACACATAGCTATTAAACAGCAGGATGAGACTTAAAGCAAGGTTAGTTGGTCATCAAAATTCTTGTTGTGATTCTCAACTTTTTAAGAATCTGAGAGAAAGCCTTTCTTTAGAAAAATGTACGTATGTACATATATGCCAAATTTGTACATAATCTTAGGAAGCTCCAGAACCTCTTAAAATCCATCCAGGAATCCCCTGTGTGAAGAGAGCCTGCATGTCATCATACAAGCAACTAATATAAAACTTGATTTTCAAGATGCGGTTTGCATAAACTTTTGCCAAAAAAAATCTCCTTATAAAGTACCCACTCCAATCTTACAAAATGGATTCATGTAACCGGAAAAAGACAAACTGCACTTCTGTTTTCTATGTTTATAAGTAACGATTACAACACTGGAATATAGTAATAATTTTGAATTCAGCAGCATAAAAAATAGTAATCAGTGACAATAAATCATTCTTAATATTTGTAAAAGCCTAAAGGAAACTACATTTTCTTACAGTAAGATCACAAAAGTTAATAAAACACCATTTCTTTACTAATGGCTGGAAGTATAATAACTCAGTCCAATAATACTGGTTTTCTCATACTGGTAGAAGTTTTCACTGGCAGATTCAGGTGACCTTATTTGATAACAAATTAGAAAATGAATCTAATAAATGTGGTTTGGTGAGTAAAATAAAAAGTATGCTTCACGGAAGAAAAATGAGAAAGGTATTTCTGGAAAGGACTGCAGTGCTGTTTTGTCCAAAGACTAAAGTCAAAGACTGAATGTTGCAGCGTTTTGTGAGTGGCATAAACAACCATATATTTTAAAATTGCATAATAATAGTACAATTCACTCTAGTCTTCACTCTGAAAGAAATCTAAAAAACAATCCAAATGTTGCTTTATTTCCAGATTATCTATTTAGTCTAAGTAAGCCTCGTGTAATACACATAAACAAAATATTAAGACATCTAGTTTAAATTATATTTTTAAGCCCTCTAAAGTTTCAAGGGGAATAAGGTTGTTTTGTGTTTTGTCTTACAAGTTAAATACCTTTATTTAAACCCCAAGGGCTGTTTTCCAAAGTGGGATGCTCTGCCACAGCCATAAAACTCTTTCAAGGCAATGCGGATCACAGAGTGAAAACTCTAGGGATTAACACTGGGCTGGTTCACAGGCTTCCAGGCTGCCCTGAAGCATTTGTCTAAAAGCTTTAAAAAAAAAAAAAAAAAAAAAGGCAATAGAGAAAATTGTCCAAAATCTATCTCAGGAAGTACCCTACTTCTGGGGAAAAAAACTCTGGTCCTGAGATTTTGCTGCCTGATCCTGCCCAGGTCTATATTCTACTGCCTTATACCCTTGGAGAGCTGAGAAAAATGCCTGTCATGTTCCAAACTGATCTCTTAAGTAATGAGGGGATTGTGAAAAAGAGAGTCAACAGAATTCCCATTTGCTAAGACACAGGTACCAACTGGATGACCTAAAAATAACAACACTTGAGTCTTAATTTAGACTTTACGCCTCTGTTGCCTTGCAACTGAGTCGAATTGTACCTAAATTTTCTCTGGGTCATTTTTATAAGTGAAATATGAACATTCACCCAGTGAAAGCAAGACAGAGACAGGCAGATAGACATTGGGCAATTTTAAAAAATCTATTAAAAAATGTCATGGCCTCAGAAGCAAAGAACATATCAGTTCAATTAATATTAAATTGAGTTATAGATGTAAACTTTGGTGTGCAGTGGATTGCCGTAAAATGAGAAATGGTGATGATACACTCCCTATACTCCGAGTATTTGTCTATAACTCACAATGTATTTCTGTTTGGAGTACTGGTGTTAACATGCTTTCTTAGCAGAGAGTAGAACAGCCGTTATGGTGTATGTTATGAATGCATATTAACAGCACAGACATTTGCATATCTGGAACTACAGTAGAAAATGCATAACGAAATTTCTTTTGAAAGACTATTGTACAAACACACTGAATCCTTGCTAAATCTTGACATAACAACTTTTTGTTTCCTCCCTTTAAAAAAAAAAAACTAAGACATTCAAACAATAGATTAATACTCAGAAAACCTCAGCACAGATTCTATACCCCCCCCTCGCCACATCACTACCACCACCAAAGGGTTTTATTTCATGTTCAAAGGCAGAAATAGAACAGCCCCAAATGTTTTCATGGAAAAGCTGTTTCTCATTTGTCTGCACATCGCAAAGATAAAATATAAAATCTATCCTTGGGATGAGCTACATCGGTGATAATTTTCTACTAATGTGTCACTTTATCTGTTCCTTGGATTTTGATTTTCATGTCTGTGATGCCTCTAATACAATGCAGCTCCTGGAGACTTTGCAAGTTTAGAATATGGTGCAATATGCAACATTCATGACAGGGCTGGCTGCTTTGAGGCTTGTGACTCTGATACTCATGCTCCTTTACATTTAAAAAGTAAACCATTCGTGAGAACAAACAAAATTCTGCACCTGGTCTTCCTATAGATATTCTCTGTGCTGATATAAAAAGTGTGTGTAGTTTTTGAACCAAAAGCTATATGAAATACACTTAATGCACCCATTACCAGGACTATCCCCTTAAACAACAAATTTGAAATGCCTTTGGTGTGTCTGATTTTTTAAAAAACATGAGCTAGGCCAACCTACCCCCCTATTTTAAGTTATGAGTTTATAGCCTTATTTTTATTTTAAATTTGCATTTTTTTACCAGACCATTGAGAGAAAAAAAATGACCCTCCTTTACTTAGCATGATTCTTCTTTTTGCCAACTTCCCCATCTTTTCTCGAACAGTCCAGGCAAAGTCAGGTAACTTTGTGGGGAGACGGAAATGAGTGGGGTATGACAGGAGAAAAATTGCATTTAGCTTGAGTCCCCCGATGCCAATTTGGAACCAAAGTGCATTAAAGCAGCAGAATTTTAAACCTTTCAAAACTGGGATTTATAAGGGGAATGCTAACACAGATTCAACAGTTACAACTCTGCCAGGGATTACTTTAATACCAAAAGCATACTGTCTCACTTTATAGAAGGAGATTACTCAGTTGTCAAACAACAAAGGTTGTGTTTGTCTATTTTTAAACTTTTATTTTTTTTAAAGCGCCCTTTTAACTTTAGTGACAGGCAATCCTGAAATAAAATGTCCTTTTATTTCATGGGTAGGGGGCTGGTGGTGGCAGGGGAGCAGAGAAAAGGAGAAGAAGGCGAGGTTTGCCTTTGGCTTCACAGTTCGTTTTATCTGTAAGGCTTTGCCAGCTTTGCTTAACTGTTTGTACCCTGCTTTTGTTAAGAAACCAAAAGGGAAAAGTGGAAGAAAAAGATAAATATGAAATAAATCTGACAGAGAAAAACAACTGGACACTGATACAGGGATGAGAAGATATTTAAAATAATTTTGATCTAGAGGGGGAAAAATGTGAGGGGATGATTTTTAGGAGAAAGAAAAAAATCTGAAAGCTCCAAAAAATAGGAAAGCTAACCTTTGACTAAAATACTCAGCAAAATGCTAGGGAAAGACAAAAACCTAAGTGATAATTTTTATGTTCATTGTATATGATATGAAATGAAATGAGAAGGAACAGGCCAGTGAAGGCTGTAAAGAGAGGGCAATAAGAGAGTGAAGTTGTGACTTTGGGTAGAGGACATAAGAATGTAGTTTGAAATCTTTCACAGTGGACTTGCAGTTGTCTCTGCATTTTACACAGATATACAAAGAATCTCTCTGAAAAGTTGTTGAAAGATACCAGCAAGTGTAGAAAGGGGAGCATCTGAGGATGTCTTTCACAGACCCCAGATGGAGAAACTGTTCTTTTATTCCAAATTCTTAAGAAGCACAGAAGTCTTACATGTCAATAAGAGAACACACAGACACACACCCATAAGTTACATGCCATGAAAGGAAATAAGGAGACCTTTGTTGATCCCTGTTCGCTTACACAAATCTTGGTTTGGTTAAGCATCTCAAGACCATTTTCCTGATTTCAGCTCCTTTTCACGGCTTTCTTTCCCTGGGTACCCAGGTGCACAAATGGGATGGTGATCTTTACAAAACATCAACAACAACAACAACAAAAAACCTCTCGCTCACACAAAAGCCCACCTTGTAAATGAAGGGAATATTAACGACTACCTAATAGTTGCACCGTTGGCAGGGCGAAACTGAACACTAACACAGCTCTTTCTACAGACTGCCAGTGAAGCCGAAGCAGCTCGAGGAGAAACGCACCTACTGTATGTGAAAGGCTGGTGCAGATTTTTTTCCTATCAGTCTAACCTTCTGTGTTGATGCATGAATGCTGGTACCCACTTACAGGGATGCCAGATGATCAGTGCAGAATGAAGGTCCCAAGAGAGAGGATCACATGGTTCTCTCTGCCCTGTGACGTCACTAGCAGATGGCATGGGTACCAGCTCTGGCAGTTGGCATCAATGTCACTTTTTAGAGATCAATGAGATAGTGCAGATACACACAGATCTAGAGACTCCAGGAGACGATGCGACACTCAGCCTGAAAAGATGTGGAAGATCCAAAATGAAAACTGATTATTGAATGAAATTAAAACCTAAGGTAATATAAATAAAGATATACTTCAATTGATGCTGGCTTTGCATGCAAGTATTTAAAGATACAGTGTCACTGTCTTATAGTATTTATATGGTCTTTTGTCATCTATAACTTCTTATCATATTTCATTCTTATGATGTAATTATCACATACTTTCACGGCTATTATGTAACTGCAAGTATGTGGACATTATTAAGAGTTTGTGTGTGTGTGTGTGTGTTTGTGTGTGTGTGTGTGTTGAGGGAGCTGGAGATTGTTAAATTAAAAAGTCTCTGTTTTAACATGCCTAGTTGTTTGAAGACTTTAGATGAAAATACTTGCTGCTTCGCCAAACGAAAGCCAAAATTGCATTTGAAACACAAATTATTTTCCCCTTTCATTCGGGATTCTGAATACACGTGCACAATTGCAGTCAGAATCCTTGGACCGTTCCTGTCAGATATTAGCTAGAGGGAGACTTCTGTGGCTCGTAGAACAAAAACACTACGAGAGTGTTTTTTGTCAGGATGATTTGAACAGCAGTAAACAGACAATTACACTGAGAAAAATTTAAAACAGAAAAGCAGTCTCAATATTTTTCTTGACTTAAAATAATGCCAGTGATTTTTAAAATTTATTTATAGAGTTTATCCCAAATTAGCCTAATCCTCCCCCTCGCTTCTTTTGGTGAAGGTTGGGAAAAGAGTGCTCTTTTACATGTTTCTTTACGGATCAGAAAGAAAGCAGTTTTTAAATTGGCTCTGATTAATCTTTTCTTCAAATTGGTGTATTTCAACAGCCACTTATCTAAATTCGCAGTTATATAATACAGCAAATAAAGTTAAGGCTTATTTTCTTTCTAAAAAATAAATCTCCACAAATTTTTCAGCTAATGGAGAGGTAGCATTTCTTATTTTAAAAACTGGTGCCTCTTCTCATTTTGCACTCAGGGGAATTGGAATTAATGAAATTCTGCATTGCTATGTCATGTTTTGCATTTGTTTGAATTTCACTGCCCTTTTCGTGTATTAAAAATCAGTTTAAAATCAAAGAGAAATGGAGGTGGTGGTGGTATTACAATAAATACTTCCTGTTTTATTTTCTTTTGATAATTTGGTATAAATTAATCCTATTGCATGTGTCATTGTTTTCTTTAATAATTACTAGGCTGCACAAACTCAAAAATTTTATTTAATATAAAAATCAGTCTTTTTCTCATGTTTTTGTATTCTTATGATTAAGTCATTGAATATGCTTTAAGTGTATAAACTTTAAAAATGAAAACACTTTAAATATTGTGCTGGCATTTTTTCAGGTAATTTAAGATTAGAGAACCATGTTAACACTACCGTTTGATGAGTCAGTTGTAATGCCAGAATCCCAGATGTGCAGAAAGTTTTCTAGAGAATGCGAGGACCAGAAGCAAATTAAGAAACCAGAAAGCTTTTCCAAACAGATTGTCCTTCGAGGAAAGAGCATCAAAAGGGCCCCTGGAGAAGAGACTGAGAAAGAAGAAGAGGAGGAAGACAGGGAAGAGGAAGATGAAAATGGGTTGCCCAGAAGGAGGGGTCTTAGGAAAAAAAAGACGACCAAGCTCCGACTGGAGAGGGTCAAGTTCAGGAGACAGGAAGCTAACGCGCGCGAGAGGAACAGGATGCACGGCCTCAACGACGCCCTGGACAATTTAAGAAAAGTGGTCCCCTGTTATTCTAAAACCCAAAAACTGTCCAAAATAGAAACTTTACGACTGGCCAAAAACTACATCTGGGCACTTTCTGAAATTCTGAGAATCGGCAAGAGACCTGATCTGCTCACGTTCGTCCAAAACTTATGCAAAGGTCTTTCCCAGCCAACCACAAACTTGGTGGCAGGCTGCTTGCAGCTCAATGCCAGGAGTTTCCTGATGGGTCAGGGTGGGGAGGCGGCACACCACACAAGGTCACCCTACTCTACCTTCTACCCGCCCTACCACAGCCCTGAGCTCACCCCTCCCCCAGGGCATGGAACTCTTGATAATTCCAAGTCCATGAAACCCTACAATTATTGCAGTGCGTATGAATCCTTCTATGAAAGCACTTCCCCTGAGTGTGCCAGCCCTCAGTTTGAGGGTCCCTTAAGTCCTCCCCCAATTAACTATAATGGGATATTTTCCCTGAAGCAAGAAGAAACCTTGGACTATGGCAAAAATTACAATTACGGCATGCATTACTGTGCAGTGCCACCCAGGGGTCCCCTTGGGCAGGGTGCCATGTTCAGGTTGCCCACCGACAGCCACTTCCCTTACGACTTACATCTGCGCAGCCAATCTCTCACCATGCAAGATGAATTAAATGCAGTTTTTCATAATTAATGAGGAAAATGAAAATAAACAGTGGTCATTCACCTCCCCCTTCTAATTAAGACAAAGCAGATGCTTGTGGGCTGAGTAATAGGCACAACTCTAGCTAAGGTGTTTACTAGTTTCTGGAGTGTGTTTCAACTATTGTGAGAATTTTCTATGTAATAATAAATCTCTTTTCCTATGAGAACTTCTTTTCCTTTCCTTTTGTCTGTAAAGCACTGTGATTCTGTTTCTACTGGAAGGATATTTTTTTCATGTTTTATTTTCTTTTAAATTCACTTAATTTGTTTGAACAAGGTGTCTAAGAATATACTGTTGAATAAAGACATGCACACAGCATAATTCAGTGTCTACTTCAGTTGTACAGTAATTATAAAAATGCATGTTATTAAAAATCAAATGAATAAAATGATGTGTTTATAATTATTAGGAATTTATATACAATGTATCTCTGAAAAATTGAACATTTTAAATATCGAGAATAACACTAAGCTGACAATGATATTGGAAGATGCATTTGAGGGTGTACAACAGTATAAAAAGCTATGCAATTTTCTTTTTATTAAGGACGAGTCTAAATGCATTCGATCGGTAACCATTCCTCTTCAAGGATTTGCAGATGGGGCAACATGATATTTGGGTAGGTGGTGTCATAATTTTGGAATAATTATATCAATCCTAAAGAAAAAATTTTCAGCACTTGTTTTGTATTGTTCAGAAATTATCTGTACAGGTTTGTTATCACAATGTATAATTGTGGTTTTCCACCCACATTTTTAAAGCAATTAAACATAGATATTTCCACTCGTAAAGGACATCTATTAGCTGTGATATTTTTGCATGATACTTATTATTTCCTGGTACACAGCTGGTTTCTGTCTCCAACACTCCCTTCTCCCCATTTCAGACATAGTTCTGGATTTCAAAACCGGGCGAGATAAAACAAATTTCTTAAACAAAATGGCCAAAGTGCTTACAAGAATTTTTTTTTTTTTTTTTTTTTAAGTATCTTAAATGAAAGAAGAGGCGCCCATGGGGGTTAAACATCCTGGGGAAACAATGATAAATCCTGGTAACCTTCAGCTCGCGCCGAAATTCGGTGGCAAATTTCCAGCAAACACCAGAGTGGATGTTAAAACTGGAAGGTTTTACTCTGTGCCGTTTAAATAAGTCTGGCCGATTAGAGGCTAAATTCTGTGTGAGTATAAGTTTAAACCCTACTTGAATAGCGCAAAGGAGCTCACCCTCTTAAGCAGAACTGAGACCCTTCTAAAATAAAAATCAAGGTGGCAGTGACCTCACTCCAGATGCCCTCGTGCGCAGGTTGCCTCCAGGGGGAAGATGGGGACAGCTGCGAAGGCTGGTGAGGCCAGGAGAAATGGGTCCACCGATGGCGGGACCGCGCGGTGCTGGGTGGGCCGAGGCAGGGGGTCCGCGCTCCACGGCTGCGCCCACGCTGCCCACTTGCGCGCCCCGCGGGCATCGACTGAGCGGGCGCAGGCCCGACGGCGCCTCGCGGAGGGCGCGGGGAGGAGGTGGAGGCGGCTTCCCGTCGCCTGCAGTCAGCCGGGCTCAGGGACACGGGCTGCACTGCCCGGGTCCCGCCCGCAGTGGGCGCCCTGGGGCCCGGGGGCCGCGGTTCTTGCTCCGGCCTTGCAGGCCGGGGAAGACACTTCACCGCGCGGGGAGCGGGCGCGCCCGGCAGACCCTGCCCCGAACTGGGGAGGAGGCGACCTCTTGGTGGCCAGGCCCCGAGGGGCGGGAAAGGGGTCGCCCCATCACCCGTGCTGCCTGCCACGATGGGGTACGCGCGGCGGCGCCAGCTTCAGTTTGCCCAAGTTCGGCTAAGAGCTGCGCCGTCCTGCCCCTCCGCGCCTGGCGGGGCTTCTTGAGCCGAGGCCGAGAGACTCAGCGTCCCCCGTCCCTCAGCTCCCTCTGCCTTAAGCGCCCGGCCCTGTGGCGCGCGCGGCCGCCGCGCTCCGAGGTGCAAGGGTGCCAGCAGCTCATGGCGCGGGACTCGGTGGGTGACGGACGCGCCCTTCTAAGCGGGTGTGTTAACACCTGCCCGTTCACACCCCGCGAGGGCCGGGGCGAAGGAGTCGGGAAGGAGGAGGCAGTGTGCCCTCCAGGGATAGAGAGAAGTCTGCCTTAGGTAGAGAGCCGCCTGTCCCCTGTCTGTCGCCGACGAGGGAGTGACTCGTGGTTGCTTCGTCGAATCCGCGCACAACACCTGCCCTCCCTGGGATTGTGTCCAGGATTGCCCAGCCTCGTTAAGGCCCTCACCCTGTCTGAGCAAAGAGCTCACCCTGTCTGAGCAAAGAGCATGAAAGTGAGGAAGCATCTGGAACTAGAAGAATCTGTTGTGTTTGGTTTTAAAAAAAAAGAAAAGAAAATTAAGGCAGTTCTGTTTGGTCATTAGCAGAATGGGTGCGGTGTTCCCACACCCTTGCTCCAAGGTGATCCACACTGCGCCTGCTCAGTGTCTTGCTGGTCCAGACAATCTTTGAACACCGCATAGTCTTTCGAGGGTCACAAACTCATATTGGAACTAGAGATTGCAACAGGAGCTGCATTCTCCTGTCTCCCTTCTGGCAATATGGGAGAGCTGCGAAGAAAAGCAGCTGGCTGAATGTCTGGGGAAGAAGCAAACGTTCAGAAGAAGCATCTCATCTCAGAGCTTTGTTTGTAAGGAATTCAAGCAAGAGTGGGATTTTTAGGCATAGACCCTAGAGATAATGAAATTTCTTCCATAATTTGGATGCACAAATCTGATGTGTGCTCTCTCCTTCAGTGGACTGATAGAATCAGGGTGTGTGGGACTGATCCCTGTGGCTTAATTATCCTTCAGATCCCACTGATGACCTCTGGCATGGGAATCACCCAGCTGCCACCTTTACACTCACTAAGGACAGAGTGTCAGTTCTCTTCCCCAACAGGGCCCTCCCTGTTCCTGGTTGACTGCAGCCCTGAGAAATCATATGAACTGTTCATTCATATACCAACATCACAGATGCAATGCATTACAGAATCCTACCTCTTAAGGTATCACTCCAATGGAAGAGGAAATAGTATAGAATAGAGAGTGCAATTGAGGATCAGGAAGGCTTGGAGTCGGACAGATTTGGGTCAAAATCTGCCTCACTGCTAACCTCTTATTGCAGCCTCAGTGAGATAGTACACAGCACCCAGAAGGCTTGAGGTCAGGACACCTTAACTCCTTGCTCTCTTCCTGACCCCATGCTTCCTTTACCTCCCAGCATGAGAGGATGAGAGGTATTTCTATTTTCTGAACCCTTTTAATAATTAATGTCTTTCAAATTGATTAAGCATCTCTTCTTTTGAGCTGAGTTATGTGAATCTCATATTTAATCTCAGGATTAGTGTGTGTGTGTGTGTGTACATATATATATTATGTAAGTGGCCTCAACAAAATAAAGATGTATTTCACGCTCATTTAAAAGAAGTGGTAGATAAAGTAGGACTTGTATGTTTGTCCAAAGGCACCAGAGGCCTAGGTTCCTTCTACCTTTCTATTCCTCTAACCTTAATATGGGGCTTCCATTCTCAAGTTCACCTCATGGCCCAAGATGGCTGCTGGAGTTCTAGCCATTGTGTCCTCATTCCAATGAAGAAGAAGGAAAGGGAATGGCAAAAGAATGTCCCACCCACCTGATCAGACCCCTTTAGAGAATATTTATGAAAGCCCCACCCCATGACTTATACTTACATCTCACTGACCACTTCTAGATTTCAGAGAAGCTGTAAAATATATCCTTTTTATCAGAGTATATTGCCACCTGGAATAAATTCAGGTCCTGAATAAGAAAGAGGGAGAAAATGGATGTTGGTTAGGCACCTAGCAATCTCTGCCGTGCCTCTCCTTCTAAACTCTGAAGCCTCAAGAGCTTTGGCCTCACCTTATACACTGTGAGGACCACTTCAGCAGTCTGCCTTGCACATCATAGGTGTTCAATATAGTTTTAAATTATTTTAAAATTCCTCATAACAGTTCTGGAGGGAAACGTTCTAGGGCATGTCTTCCATCTGTGTGCTCATGAGATACACTGCATATCAAACTTCAACCGGACCATTTCTGCAGTACAACCATCCTTCACTGACGCCCCTCAAGGGGTTGTCTTGATCACACTGATCTTTGTCTCCTCACACTGCAATGCTTCTGGCCTCCAAGATGACACTTTTGTGCCGCCCATGGCATCACCTGCCTTAGAGAGTTCAGTCTGCCAGATAAGAGACTGTCTTAGCTTATTTTCTTTTTAGTAGTGATCCCCATCCCTTCCCAGCTGTATGTGGCCAGGTTTGCTTACCTCTTTCCAAGACCAATGCCTTTAACTCTGCTATCCACCAATTCCTTCTTCTCTCTGAGATCTTATACTTTTCCCAAGTATTCTTTTTTCTGTTTCTACTATCTTTTTCCTCTTTGACTACATACATGCATGCTACCAAATGGTCTCTTTGGCTCCCCCAGCTTATAGATTCTACGTAGGTTTGTTCTTAAGTCCAGTCCTCCTTCTTCCCATGCAAAATGCAAGACCTCAAGCCTCTCACTTTCTGTATTTTGAAGGCATGGAAGGAAAGGATTTCATCTACCAATCCTGGTGCCACCTGTGCCTTTTCTCAGTCATGTCCCCATGCCCAGGTTGCCCATGCCAATGCCACCTCCAATGAAGCATCGTGTGGCTATGTTCTACTCTGTGGCCCACCTGGTGGCACTGGCCCACCTTTGACCTCCACCAAATGTCTTCTGGGCATGTGTGCTCCCCCTTGAAACTGCTTTCTCCCTCTCATCACCTCTCTGTGGGTCTCTGGCTTATAAGGAAAAACATGTTCATATTTTGAACAGGGCAGAGTGCTTGAGCTCCTGATAAGGGTCTCTTGCTTTAATCACCCAGCCCTCTTGGTCCCAGGGCACTCAGCCACCCAGGGAGCTGGGTCAGGGTAGGTTCAAGCATGGCCTCCTGTTTTCTCAAAGCTACTGCAGCTTGTCTCCCCTTGGACCTGTTACTGAGTTGTCTTCGATACATCTGAGACGTTCTGTATGTGTGGGGTATCCTCCCTTTCCAACAGGGACCCTATCTATTAATCAGGCTTCCAGTGGAAACCCAAAGTAGGACAAGGTTCAGGTTCTTCCTTTGAGTAACGCTATACTAGGAGCATAGGAAGGGGAGGGTCTATACCCTGCCCTCTCATACTAAAGTATATAACATGATGCTCTAACCTAGGCAGAGACCCAGCCATGTATATAAGACTTTCTTCCCAAATTGGAGACCCAAACCAAAACAACAACAAAACACCCTTCTTCACTCTAAGGCCCCACCTAGACTTTTGCTCCCTTCCCTTCCTAAGCAAAGTTCTTCGATAGGTACTCGACAAGGAATGTCTCACCTTCTTTAGCACCTGCTTTCTTTAATCTGCTGTAGTCCTTCCTCCACCTCTACCATCTGAGACTGCATATGTTTTAATATTTACTCCCGAGATACCGTTTTAACAAAGCACACTGATGTTTCAAAAGAAAGACCTCTGCCCCAGCTGACAGGAAGCAGCCGGTGTCTCAGCAGTCCGAGCACTGGCCCCAGTGCGCAGGCGCATGCCCCTGGGGCACCTCCAGGAGGGGAAGGGGCAGCGGGAGGAAAAGGTGTGGCTCCACCTGCTGGTTGGGGGTGTGGGTTACGTGGCAAGGAAGGAGGCAGACGTCCCGGGCTGGTGGCAGGGAGGGGAGGGAGGGAGGGAGATAAATAAATAAATAGATAGATAGATAGGTAGATAAATAGGAAAAAGAAAAAAAAAAGTGTGTAAAAACCACTGATAAAAAGAATTGGGATATCAGGTTGGAAAAGTTGACTAGAGATCTCATCTCATACAAGGCCCTGGGTACCAGGTAGGGGGATACAGAAGATCATCCAAGGGTGTTAGGTCTGAGGGCCCAACTTTGTCCAGTTATGTCCATCAGCTTTATGCCCCTAGGCAAGTAACACGACCTTGCAGGTTCTTAGTTTCTGGTAAAATAAGGATCATACAAAGTATCATGGTTTCTTGATGTCGAATGACTGTTATTCAATCCCTATTCTCTTTGCTGTCTCTCGGGCTGCCCCTGCCCTCCCAAGCTATCGTGGATTTCCTCACACTTTTTAAACTATTCTTCTGTCTGCTTTACAAGCCCTCCCTTCTCTTACCTTTCCTCAGCCCTTTGCACCTCTTCCTTGTCTTGCAGAGCCCATTTCTCCTCCTCCTGTCCCCTCTGTATGAAAACTACCAGATCTGCACTTCAGTCCACCAAACATCTTCACCTGGATATCCCATTGTCCTCTAAAACTCAACGTGTCTATAATAAAACACTTTCCAAAACACTACCCCCTCCTTCCAGCCTTATCTAGAACATTTCTGAAACTTCTCGTGAATAAACTCTCTGAGCCTTCTCTGGTTAAATGAGCATGAATGTGAAAAGCATTTTGTAAAAAAATAAAAAAAAAAAAAGTATTAAATGTTTCTCATATTTCCTTCTTTTTCTGGCCATTGCCCTTGAAGTTAGTCTCCAGGTTCTGTTGATTTCCCCTTATCCCTTCACATCTTGACTAATTTACTGTCCTCCAAGCTAATCACCCCTGTTCCACCCTCCCTCCTTCCAGCTAATTTCCCAAGGCCGGATTAATCTTCCCAAACTACTCCAACATACCAATCCCTTGGAGTAACACCTTTCACAGTTCTCATTTACTATCTGATAAATGATAAAATTTTTCATTTGTGTAAATTCTCCATATTAAAAGTAAAAAAAACTGCCGACATCATATAGGACTTTAGAATTTACAAAACACTTTTCACATATTCACCATATTTACTCCTAGGAACTTATCATGGAAAAGTTGGAAAAGTTGACTAGAGGTCTCATACAAGGCCCTGGGTGCCAGGTAAGGGGTAATAATTCCCATGATTCTTATTTTACTGGAAACAGAATCAGCAAAGTCATGTCACTTGCCCCTGGGCACAGAGCTAATGGACATAGGTGGACAAAGCCAGTTCTCAGACTTTTGCCCCTTGGTTGGGCACCCAAGGCCTTATGTATGGGATGTCTAGTCCACTTTTCCAACCTGATATCCTGTTTCATTATATAAATGGTCCTCACCCACTTTTTAAAAAAAGCATCAGTACACTTTGTTCAAATGATTTCTTGGGAGCTAGTGTGCACATGAAAATGTTTCTGGCCTTGGTAAAGACAGGTGTGGTGAGCCAAGACCAAGACACCCCCATCCCTGCCCTAGCTCCTGAGATATCTGTGAGGAGCAAGGGTAGACAACTTCCACTCTACAGAAATACATCCTTGCTTAAGCCTGTTTACTGCATGTCCATCCTCCTTTGTGTCTTGCATTGCTCCACCTGTTTGAGATGTCCTCATTTCTATTCTTTACCATTTCAAATTCATGTGTCCTTCAAGGCCACCTCCTACATGAAGCCTCCCAGGTCCCTCTAGGCTAAAGTGACGTCATGCTGCTCTGAAGTCACAGCCCTATTGTTTCAATCACATAATTGTCAACTAAATTTTCACTGTCTAGATATTATGTTATATTCAAAATCTTATTTAGGCCATACATTGCTATTTAAGGTAGAGATTTGACTAGCTTGTACACCCTATGTGAGCAGGGGCAATGTTTAATCCTCTTTGTGTGCCTACGGGGCACGCGCTCATTAAGTTCTTGATTCATTGATTGTAATTAGGGCTAGAAGCTCTAGTTTGATTACAGGATAACCTCAATTCAAAGGCAAAGCAGCACAGACCTTTCATATCCAAGAACTGACACTGAGCAACCGCATAAGATTCAGATTTTCACCTTTAACGTGAGAATAATAACACATATTTCATAGGGTTGTGAAGATAAAATGCGATCATTTATGAAAAGTGATTAGCCCACTTCCTGATTCAAACTAAGCAAGCAGCTGATGAAACCAGACATTATTTCTATTACTAATATGGTATAAATGTATTAACTCCTGCTAAATCTGAACAGTATGAATATTTTTCTAAGTGCAGGTTTGATCGAGGTTACACACTGTGATACAAATTTAGTCTAGTGAACTTAATATATTTTTAATAGAATGAAAAATAGAGTCCCTCACACATAGTAAAAGGAAGTACTAGTTCATCTGAAACTTTGCTTCAGCTACACACACACACACACACACACACACACACACATACACACACACGGTACTATATATTTTACGACATCAAATGTCAAAAATGTTGGAAAGCCCCTGATCTGGAAGATATCTATGGTGGAATAAATGTATGAAAGAGCCAGAGAACCCAAGCTCTGTATACACCTGCACCCAGTCTTGTGAACTGTATTACATCTTATGTCAGACCCCATCACACCAGAAAGGTGAGAATTCCCTGTATTGTCACCTGCCAATTTCCAGGGATGACTTTTATAATGTGACAGGAATTGCCAGGGTGCCACATCAGGGACCTTATTTCTCTCCAGAGTTTGAAAAAGGCAGTACTGCAATGAGAACTCTGAGGCAAAGATGGTAAAGAACCAGAATCCTTTTAACGTCAGGAAAGGGAGGAGGACCCCAGTAAGTTCAGAGACTTTATATTGGAGTATAGCGTAAGAACCAAAAAAGCCTTAAAGGACCCATCATAATTGCCTGCAAGAATCCAGTCACGTCCTAGATTTGGAGGTCAGGATTCCCATGTTTTGCTCAGCAACAGAATCACCCACGGATTGTTTTTTGGAATACCAGTTCTCAGTTTCCATCTCCACCTACTGATCCTTTGCTACTTCATTACCTGGTCCACATACTTTCCTGGAATGCCAACGCCAGAGGTATTTCACATCACTAAACAATGAACACAATCTTTGGGGTGACAGATAAAGGCAAAGGAAGGAAAAACTGAAATACCTTTTCAGCTCTCCGCAAGATAGTTGGATACAGACAATGGAAAAGAGGAGGAATTCCTGGTGCCATTAGTGTTTTTGTTAAAGAAGAAAGTAAAGTCACAACATGAGTCACGCTGGCCTTTGTGCAGCAGCCTTGGTCAGGAATATCACAGGTGTGTGATCTGCTGAGACACAAGGGCTGTTTTTCTTTCCAGCCTTTGAGCAGTCAGCACTCCCGACAAAAAGTTGGATAAACATGTAGAAGACCTGAGATATGTCATTAGAGAGCAATGATTCCCAACTATTTTGGCATTCTTCCTGGTACACTTTTGAAATACATCCACTCTCAAATCCCCCTTGCTGAACATGCCATATCTATTTCTTCTCAAAATATAATGGAAGTAAAATTAGTCATGAAGGATTTTTGTGTGTGTGTGTTAAAAGACATGACTCGAGATAACAGGGGACATCCTGGTGGATCCTGACCTGGGACTGTCACTCTTCTTTTGTGGTGGAAGAATCCAGACTTGCTGTAACCCTGGGAACATTAAATAAGATTTCCTCATGATAGTGTCTTAAAAGCAGTGCCATGGAGTCGCAATTAGGATGGTGGTCTTGTCATAATGGAAAAATTGGTCTTTGTGCATGTTCTCCAAGACCCTCTCCCAGACTTGGAAAATAAAAGAGATATCCCCCAACGACTTTTTAAAATTTTATCCTCTACTGCATCTGGAGACTTGCAAATTCCCATTGGGTGACTATGCAAGGGGGTCCCATGTCACATCACAGAGGATCTAGACAGGAATGTAGACTGGCCAGCACCCCTGGAGAACTGGAATTGTGGGCAAAAAGGAATATGTACCAGATCCTCACTTTCCTAGTTGGATATTTCAGGGCTCTATAGACATATATTTCAATTAGTTGGTGACACAATGGCCAATGGAAAGTGGAACGGAAATATTACCAACCTTCCTTACAAAACACTAGGGCAAAAATTTGGCAATTGCTCTGTGCCTTCAAAAACACCTCAAAATAATGGGTCTTGGTCTTCACCTTTCCTGTCCCAACAGGAGGGAAAAGTGGAGGATTCAATGAGAAGAGTTGTTCACCCAACAATTATTTATTGCGTCCCTACTCTGATGAGTCCTTCACTGTGCTGGGCAGTGAGGATAGAGTGACATAGGAGGAGACAAGCTCCCCGATCTCCTGGAGTTTCTGGTGTGGTGAGGATGCCCATGTGTCCTTCACCCAGGTAAGAGGCTGTTCAGTAGAGCCACCCTGCGCCACATGCTGCGAAGAGGGTGCCGGGAAGAGGGTGGACACAGTGGTGAGCAGGCTAGGCGTGGTTCCTGCTCTCTTGGATCGTGAATAATCAAGGCCAAAAGAGCACCTATGCATTCAACAAATATCTATTACTAAACTGCTATTCTTCAGAAACTCCGTTAGGTGTGAAGACATAAAAATGAAAAAGACACTACTCTCCAAGTACAGGGAGTCCAAGACAGAAGAAAGGCATTTAGATAAATATAAATTAATAAATCAAAAACTTTAGTGGAGAGGACACAAATGGGTCAGTTATGTTTGAAAGGTTCAATGGCAGCTCTCTAAGTCTGGAGTTGGGGAGACATGTCTGAGCTGCAGTTGTAGACTTGTAGGTATGAATGGACTCAAACCCAGAGTGTGGGGTGTGAATAGAAAAGAAGAGTAAGACCAGAGGGCTGATAGTTAATATTACTCCAAGTACAGCCCCTTCCGGTGTTAAATATTCTACAGGATAAGTTCTCTGTATTTGCAGTTATTACCCCATATTCCTCTCAAAATTACTGCAGGACATGTAGCATAACTGTACCAAACCAGGCCTTTGATTTCTGGATAGGATTATTAAGGACCATGCAGACAAATTAAAACATGGTTCCTAATTACAAGATATTGGAACAATATTGCTCTAAAGTTTTTTAAAGTTCTTTGTTGTAAAGTTCTGTGTCACGAAATCAGATGGTAACAAGAAAAGGCCAAAACTGACCACTCTACACCCTTCTATCATTTAAGCTGAACAATCAATTTAGGAAGTGACTGGAGTGATTTTTTTTAACCTCTCTCATCATCTTTATTGGCAATTGTGAGAGCCATAACAATTACTTGATAGCATTTAGGGGAAGATTTAATTAGATATTGTATATAAATTACTCAGCATGTCTGGCACATAGTGAGTACTCAATAAGTATTATTATTTTTTTTGAATTTTATTTTGTTTATTTTTTATACAACAGATTCTTATTAGTTATCTATTTTATACATATTAGTGTATATATGTCAATCCAAATCTCCCAATTCATCCCAGCACCACCAACACCCCCCCCCCAGTAATATTATTATTATTTGTGAAGTGGTTGAACATTTTTGATGGTAAAATTCCAATTACTCACAGGCAGATTACCCAATAGCAATATTTTTCAAGTACCGGCTAGTTTTCTCTTTTCTGTCTCCTCCACTCATTGCCAGTCTGTGTTACTCAGGGAAGGCCAACTAATTTTAATATCTGATATCAAATATAATTAGGAAGAAAAATCTGTAGCCAAAACAATACATTTTTAAACTCACATATAAACATTTGTTATATGATTTGCGAGTGTAGATTTTTCATACCACTATTCGCTATTGTCAGAAGTCTCCTTTGACATGAAGCCTAAGAACACAGGGGAGAAATAGGCCATCTGACTTAGCTGTGACCCCGCTCCACACCCACAATAATAGAGCTGAGAATACTTCCCACGGAAGAGAAAGGAAATGAATATTAATGAATTTATTGAAACTATTACATGACCATGACCATGTTATACTTCTTTACGTTGTTTCATCTTATATATTCCTCCCAAAAGTGCAGGGAGATGAGTCTGGTATGAGAATTTCATTTTCCAGACAAAGATTGAGGTTCAGAGCAGTGAAGCAACTTGTCCAAGTGATAAATGGTGGACCTGGAATTCAGCCAGATCTGCCTGACCCGCAGCCTCACAATCTTCGCATGAACCTCGTTCTCTCCCAGAGAATTACAGCAGCTCAATTTAATGAGGCTTCTTCGAGGCAGGTCTCAACCTACACACTTCACGTGTACTTTCTCATTTAATCCTCCCAACGACCTGGGGGGCATATCCTATTATTAACCCCCTCAGGAAACTGAGGCACAAAAACTAACCCCGGGTCACACAGTTAAGAAGATCTGGGATGAAAATTCAATCCAAGGGAACCCACACTCTCCGCCACCAAACTAAGACATTTAAGACAACCAACCATAACCTTCAAAGCTGTGCACTGACATGAAAGCATGATTAGTTTCAATCCAGCAGGGGAGAGGAAAATGATAAGCTATATGATAAAGACAAATCACCTATAAAATAGGGGAAAAAAATACTTGCAACAATTCAGTTCCCACCTGGCTGTACCAGGAAGGTAACTGTTACTGAGTAGTAATACAGCCATTGCTTATCAACCCAGGTGTCCAGCTGGACCAAAATCGTTTTCTCTCTAAAAATTTGGTGTTAGGGGAAATAGAAAACTAACTCTTAAACTTTCAAAATGATAATCTAGCATTACTTAAAAGTCTACAAATTTGTTCCTAAATGTATTTAAATCTTACCAGCGAACATGATGCTTGGTTATTAAAAAGTAATTCCAGAGAAATTAGCTTGCAGCAACAAAATTAATATAATTCATTTATTACTTGCAGCCACAAATCAAGATGTTGTTAACACTGCTACACACAATTTAATGTGCACAGTAAGTTTCCATATGGCTTCAATTTTAGGTTTCTGGTCACTCCATTGAATCATTTACGGAAGAGCCCAGCATGTCGAGTCGGAGGGCACTTGACCTAACCAGTGTGAAGCTTTGACTTTCAAACTATGTAATTAGAGGTTTGGTTTATTTCTTATTTTTATCGTATTAAACAAATATGTTTTAAAATATATAGGCTTATTATTACATAGACATTTAGTGATGGAAAAAACCAAAAGCACCCAGTCTCCAATGCTAGCCGACGCTCATCTATTTTTCCTGGTTTCCCACTTCCTTTTTCTTTTTACTGTTTTTCCTTCGAAGATGAAGGACAAGGAATACACACACACACACACACACACACACACACACACACACACACACACCCCTAGCTGATTTAAGAATGCTGAGATAAAAGAGTTGTTCAGAGTTTAAACTTTCTTCTTCATGATCCTGCCAGAATGATATGTCATCTGGGTTTCACAGCTAGATTTCATGCCTCCATTAAAAGGAGTTCAAGTTCCCTAATGAATGAGATACACAACTTGCATCATGCTCGATGAGAAACAAATATTTTAATTGAATTTCATGTCTCAGGCCTAAAAGAAGAACAATCAGCCTAAAGAGTAGGGAATATGTCTCTCACCTGTATTTTCCTTTAGTGTTTCGTTTTCTTGGGAACTTGTGTCTCCACAGAGCCCCTCAGGGTATTTTGTGTGGGCAACTGCTTTTCTTCCTTAGTCATTCCCACCATGAAGCCTGGTTGTCAGATCAGACAGATCAACCACTTTTCTTCCAGAATTTGTCCTGGAAAGGATCTCTTCATCCATCGTGATGAAGTCTCTGCTTTAGTCACTCCATTTCATTCTGTAAGTCTTGCCAAATTCTTTTTACTGCCACTTTCAAAAGTTAAACTGACAAGAGAAACCTATGATTCAGAAAAAAAAAAATTAGTGACAGAGATTTCTCAACTTTATATTTGGCAATTGCACATTTTTGCTTCTGTTATTTACAGGAGGGGTGGGTGATAGAGGGAGGGAGGAAGACAGGAGCTGAGAATACAAAAAGGCAATATGCTTTGGCTCTGATTCATACCAAACAACGATGCTCTCACCAGAAAGGGGAGCAAGGTTACATGAGGGAAACGACCCCAAAGGGTTTCTGTTCTCAAACTGATGCAAAGGTGCGCATCTTTGTAAAAGACTTACGGGTTTTGTTCCTAAGCTAGAAAAAGTGGAGAAATTAGAAAAGAAACATTCTATAAAGATCAGTGAAGAAAATTAGAAACACAACATTGATAACTGTTAACAACTAGTGAAACAGGAACCAAACTATACCCAAGAGTTTATTTCAATGCTTGTTCTAACAGTGATGCTTTCCTTCTGAATGATACCTTTAAGCATTACTTTACATGGATTATCACAACAAACTTTTTGACATATTGCAGTAAATAAATGTAATTACTAGTCTTGGATATGGAAAAGCAGAGAAGTAGGTGACTCACCAAAACTCACACTGTTAGCAAGGAGCAGAGTTTAAATTAGACCCAAGTCTTTCAAAAACCAGTTCAACAGTCCTTCCATAGTATTGCTCAGAAAGTCCTGGTAATGTCTCAGTTTCATTGTTTTAGTAAAGTAATGGCAAAATCTTGCTTTAAGGATGAGACAAGTATGACTTGTGTATTTCCAGCAAAGAGTGTACTGTAATATTATTTGTGTTTTGTGACTTTTAAGAATTGACTATATTTCCTTGGACGTTTCACTGCAAGCCTAAATATTTAAGATGTTTGCAAACATTATAAATCTGTCTATCAATTTGAATACAGACTCCAGCCCATGGAAAATGCTGTACCCTTGTAGGAGACCTGAGGAGCCACTGACAGGTTTGGGAGACTTATTATTGGAGCTGGGAAAAGACACCGGTTAAGAAAACCTTAGAAGAAAGAAAATATGAGAAAGAAAATCTGAATCATGGTTTCCCTTTGTCTTCCCCAATCTTAACATGTGTTACCCAACTCTCTCTTGACTTTCTGAGATGTTTACTCCATCACCTGGTCATATTGTATTTATTCACTTTGTGAACTTTAAGAATTCTATGTTCAAGTGGCCCTCCAAATCCAAGGGTTTGGCATCTGTGGGTTCAACCAACTGTGGATCAAAAATATTTGGAAAAAAATTCCAGAATATTCCAAAATGCGAAACTTGAATTTGCAGTGCACATTTACATAGCATTTACATTGTATTAGGCATTAGACATAATCTAGAAATGATATAAAATATACAGGAGGATGTGCATAAGTTGTATGCAAATACTACACCATTTTATGTAAGGGTCTTGAGCATCCATGGGTTTTGGTATCTGCAGGGGTCTTAGAACCAATCACCTGCAGTTGCCGAGGGACCACTGTATATCCACGTAAAGGCATATGCTCTATCAAATCGTAAATCCTGGTCATAGTGTTGACCTACACAGCACTCATTACAGCACTCAACACAGTGTCCTGCATACAGCAGGTGCTCAGTAAATGTTTGTTTAACTGAATCCATTTATATTGTATGCATAAAGTACTCTATGTGTTTACCAAGTGCTAATCCTGTCCTAAAAGATGAGAATAGTATCAGTTTTTTAAAAATGTTTAATTCCCTTTGTTTATTTTTTATACATCTTTATTGGAGTAAAATTGCTTTACAATGTTGTATTCGTTTCTGCTGTACAACAAAGTGAATCAGCTGTATGCATACATATAACCCCACATCCCCTCCCTCTTGAGCCTTCCTCCCACCCTCCCTATCCCACCCCTCTAGGTGATCACAAAGCACCGAGCTGATCTCCCTGTGCTATGCAGCAGCTTCCCACTAGCTATCTATTTTACATTTGGTAGTTTATATATGTCAGTGCTACTCTCTCACTACATCCCAGCCTTCCCCTCCCCGCCGTGTCCTCAAGTCCATTCTCAACATCTGCATCTTTATTCCTGCCCTACCGCTAGGTTCATCAGTACCATTTTGCTAGATTCCATACATATGTGTTAGCATACGGTATTTGTTTTTCTCTTCCTGACTTATTTCACTCTGTATGACAGACTCTAGGTCCATCCACCTCACTACAAATAACTCATTTTCGTTCCTTTTTATGGCTGAGTAATATTCCATTGTATATATGTGCCACATCTTCTTTATCCATTCATATATCGATGGACATTTAGGTTGCTTCCATGTCCTGGCTATTGTAAATAGAACTGCAATGAACATTGTGGTACATGACTCTTTTTGAATTATGGTTTTCTCTGGGTATATGCCCAGTAGTGGGATTGCTGGGTCGTATGGTAGTTCTATTTTTAGTTTTTTAAGGAATCTCCATACTGTTCTCCATAGCGGCTGTATCAATTTACATTCCCACCAACAGTGCAAGAGGGTTCCCTTTCCTCCACACCCTCTCCAGCATTTATTGTTTCTAGATTTTTTGATAATGGCCACTCTGACTGGTGTGAGGTGATACCTCATTGTAGTTTTGATTTGCATTTCTCTAATGATTAGTGATGTTGAGCATCTTTTCATCTGTTTTTTGGCCATCTGTATGTCTTCTTTGGAGAAATGTCTATTTAGGTCTTCCACCCATTTTTGGATTGGGTTTGTTTTTTTGAGAGAATAATATCAGTTTGAAATGCTAATTTCTTGCCTGGTTTCTGAATACTGAGCATCCAGGCCACCATGTGGAACCTGACATAGAGACAGGCAAAAAGGCACCCCACCACCTAAATAAAAGACAACAGTATTTTGTGTGTATGATTTTCTCCAGGGGACCCCCCCCCAAAAAAAGTAGAATACCTTTTAATGTCTTTTACTAAGTTTAGAAAAAGAAGGCAGTGCCACTTTAAGAAACCACTTATGTCAAAAGATTGGTCAGAGGTCAGGCTATAAAACTACAAGATTAGTACGAAGTACTAGTGAGTACACTTTCCTGGTTGGTTGTTAATGGAAGGAAAGACTCAGCTTCAAAGGGTGGAAAGCTAGGCAGGAAAATAATGAGGTGGAGGGAAATTACTCCCCTCTGATTGGAAAAGGATCATTAGGAGGGAATCACACTGAGCAGCCCTAGTGGGGCGCTGATCTCTCCCTTCCAGCTTTTCCTAAGCAATGTGGGGCAGAACACCATGTGGACCTGAGAGCTGAACACAACGCCAGGGCCACTTCCTCTTTTCGCAGGGAGTGCTGGCCTGATCGTCCTGAAGCCTGGATGTTCAGGACAGCCTCTTAGAATTTAAAACTTCTGTCCGAGTCTGGACACAGAGGGACTCAGAATCGGGGTTAGGTTAGGAGGGGACCCACGGCAGGTACTTGACAATAGTTGATGAGTAAGGAGAAGGTATCTGATTGTTTATATTCCTAATAATGTGTCCTGATTCTATCATTCTCTAAGTGTTATACAACACAAATAACAGTGCTTAGAATTTTAAAGAGCTGTGTAATGAAAACTCACCATCCTGCTTAGTGTTACTGTTTCTCTCTTCCCAGAGAGAATAATTTTCTTTCATCCAAGAATGACGTCTTTTTACTAATACTACAGATCCTGGCTATGTGATCATGAGCATACTGAGTGCCTGACCCCACCAATCCAAAATGGTCTTAGGCTGTGAGATCTATGCTTTGCTCCATCCCTCAGGAGTGGTATGAGCGTCATGTTGCTTATTAGTCTCAGCCATGGTGACAAGGCACCTATCATATGAGCAGCAAGATGTGCTTCTACTTGCTCAAGCCCCGAAGTATGTGTCCTGCTTTGTCAGGGCATTTTTCCAGGAGCTGGAACAGCATTTGTTGTGCCTTCTCTGTCCCACAGGCCTGGGTAATGACAGGCAGGTGGGAACCTTGGACCCTTTGCTGCAGGTGCTTGCACCTGGACAAACATCTCCTTTAGCAACAAAATACAAAGACACTATAAAGGACTAAAAATAATTGTGAGCATGTGCAGTTGGGGCAAATTATGAACAAGATACAGAAAGACCAAACACCCAGCAAAAGTAGGGTGTCTGGAGCAAAAGCAGGGTACTGCACATGCACCCTGCACACAGCACCACCAAGGGGGTGGGCAGACAACCTAAGCCACCCCTCCTGCCCGACCCCTGGACCCACCCCTACCCTCACCCCATATAAGGGACCAGCTCGCACCGCCCCCCTCGGGGAGCAAGCAAGGGCACCTGCTACTTGTTTTCGCTCCCCTGTGCTGCAGCACAAATCCCTTAAAGCCTTGCCTGAACTTCTTGTCTGGCCTCTTACCAGTTTCTATTGATTAAGGAGGCCAGGAACTCTGGTGGGTAACATTGGGATCTTGGGGATGCTGAATGTTACTGCCTAAGTCCCTTCAACTCTTCCCAGATTCCAAAGATACAGCAGACTGATGGCCTAGTGCACTTTCTTGACACACCAAAAAGAGTTCCCAAATGGAATGTCCAGATTAGGTTTTTAAAGTTTTGTTTGCATGTTTTGACATTTGACAAGTTTTTCATTATTAGTTTTGATAATACAAGGATTGCACATTCATTGTAAAACATTTAAGTTATAAATCTAGCTAACAAACTATTAAATAAAATATGTCCTATCCTCCTCTTTTGACAAATGTGCCTGTATAATGAATGGGAAGGCCTAGTTCAAATGGAGAATAATCTGACTTCTTGGAATTTCTCCTTGGACCCTGGCAGTGTGGGGAAAGACAGCCTTTAGGTGCTAGCCTGCCCTCGTTTTCTTCCCACCCATGACTCCCCTTGGCCATCACTTGAGGCTGAGAAAGCATGGTTCACTATGCAAGGACTGGCCCAGCAGGTCAGCAGCTGAGGAAACCAGCCCAGAATACATTTGGGAAAGGAATTCTGGGCCCTGGGTACCTGGATCTTGGTCCAGAGTGTGTGCAAAGACTCAGGATGAACATCTGCCTTTGCCCCTCTGCCCCTCTGCCTCTCTCTCTCTCACATGACCTCTCCTTATAGATGAAACTTTGGGGATCTGGCTAAGGAAAGCTGAGTTGGGGATAAATTTAGTCTGGGGTTGTGGTCCTCAGTCATTCAATACTATTGCTGGCTCTTTAGGTGCAGGAATGGCTTTCTGGAATAGTCCTACTACCCAAGTAGGCTGAGTTAACCCTCAAGGTCCTGTACCATAGAGTGTGTCTTATAGTACATTGTGCTAATGGGGGGAAAATACGAAGCCAGAAGCTAGTAGTGGGAAATTCTTCCAATTATCAGATATGTGTAATCGTAAGTGGAACATTCAGTCTCATCCAGGACTGGCCAAATGGAGTTCTCTCCTGTCAGGAATGCATCTGATAAGGCAGCATATCCAAGTATAAATGGACCATACATTTCCCCCTTTTTTTGATGCAATAACACATTTGATAGAGCTAAAAAAGTACCATTTTAACTGGCATTTGTAAAGCCATTTTGGAAAGTTCAATAAAACAAGTGTGAAATTACAAAATCTTGATTTGAACATATGTGAAGTATATCGTCTTTGTTAATAATTAAATTGATTTGTAAACACCACACACACACACACACACACACACACACTTTGGATAAAAATGATGGGCCATTAAACAAAAGTGATATTGTGATCAACTGTGGTAGATGAAAGACTGGCTTAGCTTTCTACTCTTTTAAAAATTGTATTACCAAATTTTTGCTATATGAAGGGTAGATCAACCATTATGCAGAAAAAAAATAATGTAGGGGGGAAAAGGTATTTGTAAGTTGTCAGCCAGTTAACTATTAAAAATATTTTGTGTGTGTGTCTATATTTTTGGATTTCTTAATGTTTGTAGTATTTTCCAGCTTTTAAAAAATCTCTAATGTGTTGTGATTCCTTTGCTCACCTTAATTAAATACTCATTTTGGACCTAATTTTGTGTTTTTGCACTTTGCATTATTTGTGTTAAAAGTCTTCTGCCCCACCTCCACCCCAATCATATAAACTCCAGGTTCCCCAAACCTAGGTCTGCCTCTGGGTTCAGGGATGGAACAGATGAGCAAAGATGGGCAGTCTCAAGCCATTCAGGAGGGATTTAGGTCCAGAAAGGCAGTGACAAGCAGAGAGTTTAAACGGATAGGAAAGGTATTCTTTAAATCAGATTAGAAGGTATGAACACTGAGTAAAAGCCAATATATTCAGACTAATAGAAGGGAAAAGTCAATATAAACTAAGAAAATATTTGACTGACAGGTAGTTTAATGGAAATGTGCTTTATTTTTTTTCAAGTCCATAAATGAGCTGAATTAATTCAAATAAAATATTTGGGTATACATATCCTTCAGTTAATCAGATACAATTCATTTAATATTTAGGGCCACTTATTGTATTTACATATAAATATTTAATATACAGTCCGACAATTCTAAACAAAAATTGTCTTGTTCTTTTAAAGCAAGGGGTTATACGAACATGGACTGTGGATTTACCCCATGCAGATGCAAATCCTGGATCCCTTGCTTACCATCTGTGTGACCTTGGGCAGGTGACTTTCTCTGGCCCTCACTTTTTTCCCTTGTATATTTCACCTAACAGTAGCACTTGCCTCATAGTATTGATGTGAGGATTAAATGAGATAATACATGCAAAATGCTAAAAACAGTGCCTGATCCAGAATAAGTGCTGAATTCATGTTACCTCTAGCTTGTTAATCAAATACCTTCCTTATAGACCATGATAAAAATTAATTTCAAACAAGCCAGGATGAGTTATTACAAAACCCGAATCAGATGGTAGCCAAATAGGTTTGGCTGAACAATTTGTTTCATCTCTGGCCCAGTCACACTGTGGCAGAGACTTTGACAGATCATGCAGTGTTAGGCTGATGGGAGAACATGGTAAGAAGGAGATTAAATTAGTCATGAGTGTAGCAAGTGATTGATATCATCTGTAACCCTCTAGGATTTCTCTGCATTGCCATGCTGACCAATTTAAAGCACAGCATTTATTCTCTCAGTCAGATGTTTGAATTCTAGATTTATACCGAGTGACTTCATCCATCTGACAAAATATAGAGAAGAATTACGAAAACAGAATAAATCTTTAAGTGGTTAATTGCCATGGCAATAAAACTGAAATAGATTCATCATGTGATTATAGTAAAAGATTCCAGGTACTATAACTGATATTCACAAATATATATTTAAGAATTTTCTGCTCAAATGTAACTCTATTGCAAATTAGCAAGTTGTAATGGGAAAATATTAGCATTTCTCCTCTTTATCTTTAAAACACATTCCTTCCCTTGAAAAATTAGCTTTGGGCCTACAATAATGATGTTTTAGAAAAAGAAACAATAAATCCTGGCATTAAGCAAAAGGCTCAGTATTTTTCAACCATAGACTCAGTGACGGTCTAGAGAATAACATGTGATGTTCATTGCACAAAGATTTCTTAAAAAGACTATTAGCACCATAAGCTTTCGTGGGTTTTTAAATAACATTTTCCTACTAAAATACAAAAGAAATTAATAGATATAATTTAAACCATATTCAAAAATAAAGAGAGAAGAATTGGGTAGTTCTTAATGTGCCTCATACCTCATAATGGGCTTAGATTAAAAAGTAGCATTTTCTTCAATGATGAGTCAGGAAATGTGGAACAGACAGGCAGCTCCACAGTTACATATCCTAGTTAAAATACAGACCCCTAGTATTTTATGTGATTAACGCTATTTCATTAAACATGGGTTTGCAAGCCACAAGTGTGGACAGTGCTACAGTTAAATTCTGTTTTGTTAAGTTACAGGTATAGTTATAATTGAGCCAGAAATAAGTACTGTTAAAAAAAAGAAAGGGAGACTTCCAGTTCTAGAAAGCTGAGGACACATGACCACTCTCTCCCCAAATTCCCTTAAACTGCAGGAAGAAGATAAAAAATTAAATACACAGCAGCATTCAAAAGCTGGACAGCATAGTACCAAAAGATCAGAGCAAGGAGAATTTTCTCTAATATGTAACAGAAAAAGGGAAAATGCAACTGAAAAACCTACAACCACTTCAAATGAAAGAGAATTCTCTGTGTCCAGGTGAGTTTCCCCAACAGAAACTCTAATAATTCCAAACCCAGAAGCAGCAGAGGCTAGAAGGAAGACAAGAGAGACTGGCTAGTTAATGAATTAAGTGGCAATAAAAAGTTGGGGCAATTCCATAATCTCATGCTTCTGGATTTGGCATTTGGCTATGGATGGAATTCTGGAGTCCTCTGTGACTTCAGAATTCTGACAAGAGAGACTTAACAATTGGTATGGGGCTCTAGAAGCACACAGCATTCTAACAAATGTATGGTCACTAAGAAATTGGTCTTCATAACCCAGAAGAAAAACCACCCATAGACCCGAAAAGAAAGCCTGACCTGCCCTATATGTCTTCTTCCTCCCTCCAGCCAGCAGAAGTAGGGCTTTCCAAATCAGAACACAAATTCATGGGCAGATAGGAAGTTTCAACTGAGCAGAGGAAATAACGCTTCCTAATAACATTGTTTAAATTAGATCCTCATCTATAATATGAACAGACCACAGAGAATCACCAAACATCCAAGAAAAACTCCAGCATGCAAGAGACACAGTATTTAGCAAACAAAAGAACTATATCCAGAGAACACAGAATTAATGCTGAAAACAAAAGAAAATTTTAAGTACATTATCCTCCAAGAGATTTGTAAAGCTATCACATTTATAAATTTAAAAAGAAATAGCAGGCTGCTATATAAAAAAAAAAAAAGCAGTGAGAGCTCTTATCAGTTAAAGCAGATTGCTAAGAAAAAATCAGTAGATGATCTGAAGTGTAGAATGTACACACTGAACGTGAAAACAGAACTCTAGAACAATGTTCAAGGGGCGTTAGTCACCTCTTCTATTAGGAAAAAAAATAACGTAGAAGAGCATGGGACATGTTCGGGGCAGGGAGTCATTTAGTTTGGCTACCAGGTAGTTATGAGCAACAGGAGTGGTGGGAGATCCTGCAGAAAGTGGGGATTAGGAGATCGCCAGGGAGAAACTAAGGTTGTCCCAGGGCTGGCGAAGAGTCAGGCAACAGAGGGAGTAGGTCCAAGGCAGCTGACTGGTTAAGCCTCAGCTGCCTTTATCTTCCTCTCACTGTGATAAGAGCTAATCCCAGGAGAGCCTACAGATACAACATCTGGCTGGATATTCTGAGTGTAGGAGCAAGAACAAACCCTTCTCTAGCAGCCGCAGTTCTCTGCAGGCAAGGGGCTAAGGATCCGGGGAGGCTGCCTGACCCACGTTGGAAGGAACGTCCCGATCTTAAGCTCAGTAACGGCTAGCGTAAGAAGCTAGCTAGGCACAGGCGAGGGCATCTACCTGTCTTCCAAAGGAATCCCACTGTATGGCATTCCTGCTTCCGGGAACAAACATCCTACCCAAGCCAGACTTTAAAATAAACAAATTTTTGTTAAAGTTAGATTGAAACAGTGTTTTGGTGAGGGACATTTATCCCAGGATAGAGCTGTGTAGACAATAGAGATGTCATTTACACTTGTGTCATTGGTGAACACGGTAACAGTGCTGTGCTGGTAAGTGTTTAACAACAGGCTCTGCAGGAACAAGCCTAGATGGTAGCATTTGCCAATTTTGTATCGTAAATACTCCTACCGTGGCCGATTTCAGGCTATCTGAGCAATGCCCTTGCATATGGTATTGGGAAGAGATGCCCAGCCAAACCCAGTGAACCATTGCATGCAGATCACTCCCATGTTGACACTGGACCTTCCAACACAAGCCCCGTGACTTGCAGTGATTTTTCTGACTCTTCGTGAACCATCAAAAAAAAAAAAAAAATCAGACACTTAAAAATTATTTATCTTTCACTCTTTTGAAAATCAGCCAGCTCCTTGTCCTCATACTTTGAAATTTACTTGCTTAGTACCTTTTACCAGTGGAATGGAACTCGTTTAAACAGATATTTAGGTGAGAATATACAATAGATGTCTAAGAGAATGATCCATAGAAAGCCAGTTCAGAAACCTATTAAAATGACACAAAACCGGGGGAAGAAATCTCCCTCTGCCTCTAAAAAGCCGGAGACAAATTTGGACTCTCTTCCACTATTTTCCCAGGGCTAGAAAGAAAGTAACTAGTTCATAAATTCCATCAGGAGCTTGGGGATTTTTGATGTAATGAGTTTTACAGTTTCAGAGGAGAATGCTTTGCTAATAATTATGTAACAGTAATTAAATCTGAAAAAGGCTGTACTCTAACGATGTTGATTTATTGCAGCTCCTACAAAGTACTCCTCAAGAGTACATTGGAGTGTGCACTGCCTCCCTCCAGTTTTCTTTAAATTCTCACAGAGCACTGGGTCACAGATGGTCTGAGCTGCTATATTTTCCCTATTAAATTCCTAATAATCTTTTTCTGAGGCTGAGTCATGGAAGCCTGGGGATTTCTCATTTTAATTAGAAGGTTTAAGGAGCTAACTCTGTTTGAAATTTTCTCCCAGGAGAGATGGGTGCAGGTGATCCCATTCAGAAGAATGACACAGTACCATGGCCAGGACACATTTCCATATTAGATTGCAGCTTGCTTGGCTCAGCTCCTGTTTCTGAGGTTGATGATGTATTGTCTGAAACTGAAGAATAAGCTTTGGAGAATAGGGTTATTTGGGAATTTTTCTTTTGGGGGACATATTTTGGCATTTGGTTCCCATCCCTACTTTGCATATAGAGCAATGATTCAGGGACATGAAGTATTTGTTATTCCAAAAGAAGTTTATAAATCATATCAACCTGAGCCAAAGTCACCAGGGAACAGATTTGGAGACCATTTGTCCATCTTCATTCCTGTAGTTTTCTCCCTTTGGCCCCCTCAGACCTAATTTCTAAATCTTCCAAGTTTGGGGACAAGCTCATATTAAATACCATCTTTCCTGTTTAATTTTACTAGCAAAAGACTATAAAAATGTGCATGAACAGGCAGGAAAAGCTATTTAAAATAACATGTATAATGGACTGAGCATTCAGAGAGTAGCATTCAGGATGAGGCATATAGCTGAAATCAGATGATCTTTTGGAATTTACCAATGAGTTTGATTGTTTGTAGAAAGCCTATTGTGTAAGACAAAGTGTGTGGAGCTAGGCACAGTTCCCTTGATATTATAAATGTACAAAAAAGAAAATGTTTCTTCTAAGACAGTTATTCAAGTTTTGCCTGCCCCGATCGCAAAGCTGGTTTCTCTGCTTTTGTAAAATAATGAGCACCTCATGCCTTGCATGTGGCACCATCCAGAGAAGAAGTCAAACTAAAGTGTCGCTACCTTTGTAGCCCCCCTGTAGTTTTCATATGTGCATATGTTCCAGAGCTGGCAGCAAATGCATTTTATAAAGCTAAAACGTATCAGCAGAACAAGTGCATCATTGAAAAAATAGATTTTTGTAAATGTAGAATGCTGGCCTTTTAGTTAATTGAGACCACGAAAAAGATTTTTTCTCCCTTTTACATCAAAATGATATTCTCCTTTCGGTCTGTATTATTGAATTCTCTGGCCCCTTCAGATTCAGCTAATTGAATTATTTCAAGGTTTGAGAAGTATCCTGACTCAGTTATTAGTAATCCCCAGCAATTACTTTTGTGGCTTCATTTTTTCATAGCAATTCATCTGGTTTCTCAGGACAGGTCCTAGTCTTTATAGCCATAATTTTAAATGTAAGCATATTTATATTCTGTACCTATGGAAAATAAAATACAAAAAATATACATATATATATATACATATATATTTTCCACTGTTAGGATATGTCATTTGCCATGTGTTATAATCAAAAGTAAATCAAGAAAGGAAACAATAGTTTCCACACTAAATTCTGGGTTACATCAGAAGGTTTAAAAAACAAAGACATGGGCAGCTTGAGAATATTATACTGAAAAAAAAATTCTGAAGGCATATAAGGATTTTTAATCTGTAAGAATAAATTTTCTCTCAGATACCTCTGGGCCAAGCTGATGTTTCTAGAATGTGCTGGCGACAGCCATATGCTTAGTGAGTCCGTTCTTGAAATGTGTGGACGAGGTGGCTGAGAGCTGCCAGACTGCCCTGTGTGAGCAGGTTGGCCTGCATGATGGGTGTGGGTAACACTGTAATAATAAGGCAAACGACACCCAGCACCGTCATTGTGTGAGAGACACAACCACGTTCACTTCAAAGTCAGGGTTTAGGAGAGGAGACAATCTTTTCATACCTCATTCGTAACATGGCTGGATAGGAAAGGAAACTCTGTATGAAATAGACAAATAAAAATGTATGTGGATACATGGCACTGGAGAGAATTTCAAGTTATATATGTTTATTCAAGCTCCTAATGACCAAAATCTTTCATTGGAAATTCCAGATCTCCATGCACCAGACCTAACCTAATGTAGGAAGCATGCTATCTGAGCATTTGGTCAGGGAAAGAGTTAAGGGCATGATGTCTGCAGCCAGGTTCTTAAAGGAGTTAAACAAGAACATGTTTCGGACTTCTGATTAATGGCCAGGGACATTCCAAGCTGCTCTGCCTACCTCAGCAGTACATGACTCGTACAGCAGGGTAATATCTAATAACTAATCTTTGACACAAGAATTAAGTCATTTTGCAAGAAAGCAGATCATTAGAAGCCAAATTGAATTATAAGTAATACTATCTCTGTAGAGGATTGTAAATTAATTGGTTTTTAACAATAACATTTCTATATTTTATTAAAGCAGCATAAGAATTCGGCGAAGAAACGAATGTAGCAGATAAACAGGCCAGGTGCTGGTGATGCAAATGAAATAGATGACAGATGGTGAGTGGCACGCTCACTCACTGTGTGTGTATAATGGATAGAGGTAATCAAAGTCCTTTGTGAATTGGCGACTTTCTGTACATGAAGAACTTTAACACGGACTTGCTTACACATCTCTCTACCCCCTGCTCTCAGCACGCACATGTGTCCGTACACACACACACACACACACCCTCTCAAACACACACACAGCATCATTACACATACATCCTAATTATAGCCTAAGTTACTATCAGAAGGATGGGCTATAACTCTATTTACATAACACCACACAGAGATACCATTCCACCAAATCAACCTGTATACACTAAACAACAGATTTCTCTGATGAGAACATCACACTAAGGAAACAAAGCATCCTGTTTCCATGAAAGAAGTTCTATTCAGTAAGGAAGTGATACTTAGACCAAGAGGCTGGCTTTCAGTGGGAAAGAAGTACTTCTGGCTCTTATGTTGAGTTTTCCACTAGAATCTTTAAAATGTTGATGAACATTCTGATGGGTTTCCTTTTTGCCTTCAAATCATGGTTAAGGAGTCTCAACACTCAAAGAAAATGCTGACCCAAGTCGACTGTTAGATCTCTAGATTGTATGTAGACTTCTCTCCTCTCCATTCTGGTACCAAGAAGATTGCTTTATGTTACTACTTCTTCTAATAAAGGGAAAATTGTACTCAGTTAATTCCAGGACATAAATTCATATCCCATATGGAATACAGAAAATAGTTCATAATAGATCATAATAAATGAACATACAGCTCACTGAGAATTACCTTGCGTATGATCAAATTGTATTTCCTGTCCTATGTTATTATCTTAGCTTTATTTCCATCTTTCTACCTGCTTACTGGACATTTCCATTTGGATGTTTAGATGTGATTTTAACATCAGTATGCTTGATATTACATGCATAGTCATTTTTCCACAACCAAGTTCACATGGAAAGTTTCCTTTCTCCAACCTTACTTTCACTCAGATGTGAAATTCTGAACTTTTCCTCTTCCCTTCTTTAAACTTCATATACTGTCAAAATACAAACCCTGTTGATTTTCCTTCTAAAATGTCCTGACATTTATCATTTCCTCCCCTGTCCTATTTCTGGGTTCTAAACTAGGCACTGTGGCTGGACCACTTCATCAGCTGGCTGCCATGTGGTTTCCTCAGACTCTGTCTCTTCTTTCTCCCACTTTTCCCTATTCTCCTCCTGACTAGTCTTCTCTTCACATTGCCTTCAGGGCTCTCTCTTTCCTACTTCATCCAAACCTTTACTGGCCCTCAAGCTTCTCCAGCCCGACCCAGTTTCCACTGGCTCTCACAGTGCACCATTTGCTCCACTGGGGCCAGATTCCTGTGGTCTGTGCAGTGCCATGTTTGTTATGGGTTAATCTCCCATGATCTATGCAGCTGCCATGTTCCTTCAACCTCAGAGCCTTTGTACATGCTGTACCTCTGCCTGGGATGTCCCCAATCCCTCTCCCTTCCCCTAAGCTTATTGAAGCCTGCTTGATCTCCCCTCTCTGTGAGGATTTCTCTGACTATTCTCTCTGAATCTCACACAGTCAGTCCGCAACCCACTATTTAGTCCTTCATCATTTGCTATTTTGAATTGTTCTCTGGTTGCTTCACATGTGATCGAGTCAGCCCAGCTACACTGGGAGTCCTTTGAGAAGAAGAACTGCATGTTGCATGTATCTGTACCCATCCCCATTGGCACGCACTCGTGGTGCCTTGAAGCCATTGTACCTGCTTTCTTACTGAACAGCAGATACCAGGCAAGGGGGCCACAAGTACTCTGATTCTTCACCAACACTTTATCATCCAATTCAAATCATTGTCCCTTCTTTCTGTGCCCTTGAGGTTTGATTCTAACCACAGACTTCTCTGACGAATGCTTGACCTCTTGGACCTTAATTCTGACCAGGTGCCCTACCTTAGGTAAGCCCCTTTCTGGCTCACCTTGATCCTGGGACCCTGTCAGGGTCCAGGAGCCCCCTCTCTTTCTCCTTTGAAGAATCTGCTCAGATAATCTACCCTTATGAGTGCTGAGCAATAGTAAGTACCCAATTAGTGTGTGTTCATTAATGTGTCGTTTATGGGAAAAATATATTTCTTTTTTTAAGCTACAGCACAAATCTGCCAGATCATTCTAAAGTACAATTTACTTGCCCTTCCTTTATATATATATATATATATATATATATATATATATATATATATATATATATATATATAGTGTGTGTGTGTGTGTGTGTGTGTGTGTGTGTGTGTGTGTGTGCCTACCAGAACACCTCTATACACCAGGCCTTAAATTTGATTCCAAGAAGCTGAAATGACATTTGCATTGCAGGATTCTGTGCTTAAGGCCACAGAAGGCGCTGGAGTTGGCCTGGTGGTACTAATTTTGTGTTGACTCTTCCTCAGGGAATAGTATGCTTTTGGACTGTTTCTGATTTCCTATTAGATGGCATTAAAGGAAGTATATTATATCCTGAACCTAAAAGGATCAGCTCTTTAATAAACCAAATTGACCTTTCTGCTTTTTTCCCAAAGGGATTAGGGTCCTCCTCCATGCCTTGAAGCCCCCTTTCTTCCCTGGAAACAAATTGATTTTGTGACTGTTTTGTTTGGCTTTTTTACATGACAACCACATATATGGTGAATAATAATGACCAAAAGTCATACTCCTGGGCAACTGGGTATAGCCAGATGAGACGATAAATATAATTTGTTGAATTACAGAGGTAGCTCCTGTTCTGTTGGGTGTGTGTTCAGCTTTGACATCTTGGCAAAGAGATGATGTCATCAGAGTCACAAGGCAAGTGGCAGACCACCTGTTAAGCATCTAGTCACAAGTCAAAACCAAGAGCCCCAGGTTTATAAATGTTCCCCTTTAAGTCTCATCATTCCAATTTGAAGCTATACCATTTTCAACAGAAATCTTTTTATTATCAAAGCTCTATGTTACGGATAATCAAATATCAGAAGACTTGATGTTTTAGCACCTACCTATAATCATTGAATTTATCATGGTGGAAATGGACAGCCTTGCAATTCATGGATAATTGGAACACTAACAGTTCTTTAACATGTAGGAACTATATTAATACCCTAAATGAAAGATGCATTGGTACACACTGCTTTTGTGGGCCTATGTAAGAGTAATGGATATACTGGGAAATAAAGACATGACTGGACTGTTCTGAACTTAGATCACCTTTCTTGTGACCACTCAAAACCAAGAATTTGATTCACTGCAATTGTAATGCTCAGTATTAGCACCTCGAGCTCTTGCTGAAAATTAAATTTACTTATATCCCTTAGATATCCCCCTTCTCCGACAATTTTGGCCTTTCTTTTGCACAGGAGAAATTCTGCAACTGAGTTCCAAAATCTCTTCTTCCTAATGCATCGGTAAACAGCTGCAGCTCTCTGTTCAATATTGGCTGCAGCTGCCATAATGCCCCAGAAGGACAACAAAATGGAGAGAGCTCCCCTTAATTGCCTTGCCACCCCCGATTGAATTTATGTTTTGTTTTTAAGTAACATTTTGTTGCATTTGCATTACTGAAATCACCAGGTTACAGTAAACTATATTCCCAGATCAATGTCCCCCCAAAGAAAGTTGACGTGAACTTCAGGTTACAGTAAACTATATTCCCAGATCAATGTCCCCCCAAAGAAAGCAGACGTGAACTTTATCACCAACAACAAATTCAATTTTCACATTACCTGCTGACAAAGAAGCTTGTTTCAACAACACTTGCGGATTCCTGAAAAGTCCGCCAAACAAGAAGAAATCCACAAATCTCAGGTTTTAATGTCACATAGGTTTGCTATTTAACTATTGCTTTTCACCTCTAGGTGAATTAATCTCGGCATGTTTTGTTTTTGTTTCAAAATCAGATAGGGTGACACATAAAGATGTTCCCAATTGGAACCTTAGTGCATTGCTGATGGGAATGTGCAGGCTTTATGGAAAACAGTTCGGCAGTTCCTCAAAAAGTTAAACATAAAATTATCATATGACCCACCAATTCCACTCCTAGGTATATACACCAAAGAACTGTAAACAGGGATTCAGGTACTTGTACACCAAAGCTCATAGCAGCATTATTTGTAATAGCCAAAAGGTGGAAACAGCCCAAATGTCCATCAACAGATGAATGAATAAGTGTAATGTAGTATATACATACAATGGAATATTACTCAGCCATAAAAAGGAATGAAATTCTGACACATGCTACAACATGGATGAACCTTGAATATATTATACCAGGTAAAACAAACCAGGCACAAAAGGACAAATGTATGATACCACTAATATGAGATATCTAGAATAGGCAAATTCATAGAGAGAGAATATAGAATAGGGGTTATCAGGGGCTGGAGAGAGTGGGAATGGGGAACTATTGCTTAATGGGCACAGAGTTTCTGTTTGGGATGATGAAAAATTCTAGAAATAGATAGTGGTAATGACTACCATACTCAGTGGCACTGAATTATACACTTTAAGATGGTAAATGATATGTTATGTATATTTTACAACAATAAAAAAAGTTATTTTCAAACCATCTAGAGCTTAAATTTGTGTTACAAATTTTAATGTGAATTCTAATAATTAGTTTATTAGAGATGGGTCAAAGTATAAGGTTTGAAGCAATAGGAATTTTATCTATTAATTTCTAAAATCTTTGTCAAAGATAAAACTAAAATAAATGTTTTTTACGTCTTTTGTTCCATTTTTTTCTCTGTGATTTGTAGAAATACATGCACACATATATAACATTACTTTGCTAATTAAATGTTACATATCTTTGAATTTGTGACTTGTCTTTCATTTTCTTTATAGCGTTAATTAGCTAATTTTACATTTTAATATCGACACTATTTTTGTGCTTCATCTAAAAAAGTCAGAAAGACTTTTTCCCTAACCTGAGGTCAAAAAGATAATATTAGGTATTTTCTTCTAAAACTTTTATTGTTGTGTCTTTCATATATAAATTCAGTAATTGGGTTTTGTACATGGTGTAAGGTAGGGTTAAACTTCATTATTTTTTTTTTGTATTAAAAACCACTAGTTCTACCTATTTTTGGAATTCTCTATTCTTTCCCCCATCAATCTAAAACACTCCTCTGTCATGTATAAACATTCCATATATATGTAGGTCTATTTCCGGGCTCCCTCTTCTGTTCTGTTGGTCAGTTTCTCTATTCCTGCATCAATACTATACTGACTTAATCACATAGTTTTATAACAAGCCTTGACACCAAGTACAGCAAGTTCTTCCATCCGTCTCTTCCTCTGTATACTTTGACTTTTCTTGACTCCATGGTCTTACATACAAATTTTAGAACCAACTTCTCAGGTTCCATGGAAAACACTCTTAAGAGTTTGATTGGAAATTCATTGAATTTATTTGGAGAGAATTAACATCTTTACAATATTGGGCTATCCTATCTATGAACATGCACTACCTCACCACTTATTAGGCTGCTTTAGTGCATTTTAACAAAGTTTTCTAATTTTCTCCATACAAGTCTGCACATTTTGTTAGATTTATTCTTATGTTCTTTACAGTTTGTTGTTGTTATTGTAAATAAAAAGGTTTTTTTTCTTTATTTGCATTTTCTAACTGTGGTTGGCATTTATTATTTTTGTATATTGACCTTAAATACAAACACTTTAATAGATTTTCTTATTATTTCTAATAATTTGTAGCTTATTTTGGGTTTTCTAGAAATAGTTCTATTGTCCACAAATGGTGATAGTTCTGTTTCTTCTTTTCTTATTTTTATAACTTTAATTTTTTTTCCTTATGTTATTCCACCAACTAGAATTTCCAAACCAATGTAGAATAAAAACCGTGAGAATGGATATTTTTGTCTTTTCTTGCTATAGAGAGACCTCTTTCAAAATTTTTCTATAAAAAACAATGTTGACTGAGGTTTGGGATAGATAGTCTTCATAGGTTTCTAAAGACTTTCCTGGTTTGTTTGGGCTTTTAATAATAAAAATGTATTTATCAACGTCATTGCTTTTCCTCCTTTTATTGAGATGATCAAATATTTTTCAACTTTAATATACTAATGTGAATTTGATAATAATTTAGAATGTCTAAGATTTTAAAAATTAAAATAATAATAATAATAATTCATGTGACTAATACAAAGAAAGAACTAAAACAACAGCATGTAATTTGGGAAATAAAAAAGCAGTCCCCTGCTACTCTGAAAGTGGTTGAGATCAGAAATATTTAAATCTCATAATATGTATGAGTTAGAAGGGTTTGATTAAAATCTATAATTTAAATGGCATACTTAGGAATTGTTGAATTATCTTCCATTTGAATTCTTTCAAACTGTGTTTCTTGTTGAGGAACAAATGTGTAACAATAATTTAGCAAAGAAAAACAAGTTAATACAGAACTATGGGCCAAGGATCTTCTCAGTTCAAAGAGAATTAAGGGTCACAAAAACTTGATTTGGACACCCCAGCTGTAAAAGACATTTGGGGAACAATTTGGAAAATTTTAAAATGGGCTGATTATTGCACAATATTAGGGAATTATTGATAATTTTGTCAAATGTGATCATGGTTTTGTGATTATGTAGGAACACGGACTCCTTTTCCATGGATGTCTGTTGAAGTTTTTCTAGGTGGAGTGTCATGATGTCCATAACTAACATAAAAGCACTTAAATGGAAATAAGAAAATTAATGAAGCAAATATGGCAAAATGTTAACAATTGTTAAAGTTAGTTGCTGGATATATGATTGCTTATTATATGGTTGCAATTTCCCACAAGATAATAAGAAAGATTTCTGGTATTAAGTAATAAGAGAAAATTCTGTGCTAGGCAACTCCTGAGAAAGCCCCAAAGATCCTCGCCTCCTGGTATCTGCGCCCTTGTGTTCCCTTCCCCTTGAGTGTGGGCTGGACCTAGTGACTAATGAACAGAATAGGGCAAAAGTGGTAGCATACCACTTCTGAGATTAGATAACATAAAGACTGTGGCTTTTGACTTGCCCTCTCTTGTTTCTCTCTCTTGGTCTCTCTCTCATTCTCTCTCTCCTCCCTCCCACTGGGAAAAGCCAGCTGCCATATTGTGAGCTGCCCTATGAGGGGGCAGGGGTGGGGAGAGGAGCGGGGGTGCCAATGGCAAGGAAGTGATGCCTCTAGCCAACAGCCAAGGAGGATCTGAGGTCTGCCAATAGCCATGAGTGAACTTGGAAGAGGATCTTCCCTAAGTCAAGTCTCAGAAGACTCTGAGCCAGAGGGACTAGCTGAGCTGTTCTGGATTCCTGACCTACAGAAACTGTGATATGGTACGTTTGTTGTTTTAAGCTGCTAAATTTGGTGGCAATTCGGTATGCAGCAATAGATAACTAACACAAATATTATGAGAATAAAAGAAGCTAAACACATAACATTGCTAGAGACATTTTGAAACATCATGATTTCAATTATTGTTTTCAACAAGGAGTTAGCTCTTACTATTTCAGGAGTTAATCAGTTTAGTAGGAAAGGGAGGTCCATTTGGCAGTAGGAAATGATCACTAAAAATTAAGAAATGTTAAGCTATCATTCTGCAAGAAAACAGGTCTGTTGACTTATGATTAAATCAATAAGCATGTATAAGACACCTACAATTTGTGCAGCACTGTTTTAGATGACAGAATGAAAACAACATAATTAAAAGGTAGCCCCTGCCATTTATTGAACTAGAGTCTGTTGATGCATAAACTACTCACTGAGATTATACTAGGCAGATTTTGATGCCATTTTCATTCTTCCAGGCCATCCGAACACCACACAAGGAAACTCCAAATGGACAACACACCTTCTAAGATTTAGTTAGCTTACTTCTAGAAATTGGTTTATATAATAGGAGGAGCTGCAATTAAAGCCTCACATCTGCCAACGTCTGTGTAAGAGGGTGGCATAAGCATAGATGCAGGGGAATCCATTTTCAAACTTCTCTTTTAAACGGCCATGAAAACACACCAATGAGAAAACATCTGCAACCATCATTCATTAACAATTATTTATTGAGCACCTCCTGGGTGCTAGAGACCCTGTTACATGCAGCCTAACAGAGGTGAATAAATTAGACGTGGACCCTGCCCTCACTAAGTTTATACTATACTGGAAGATGTACAAATAAGTTATATCTATGTATTATGATGGATACCATGAGGGAGAAGTACAGCATGGCAGGACTGCTTCACTGAGGATGTTTGATTTAGGCTGTGACCTGAAGAATAACGGAAAGGAGAATATTTCTAGTGAGGGCAGCAGCATCCCCAAAGGCCTTGAGATGAGAAAGAACTAGGTCCAAAAAGAACAGAAAGAAGATCAGTGTAACTGGAGTGTTGGGAGCATGAAGATAGAAGATGGCTAGAGAGGACAGTGGACAATTCTGTAGCCAGTCAAGAATGTTGTATTTCAACTGAAATGCAATGGAAAGCCTCTGAGGGGATTTAAGAGGGCGGTGAACTGGTCTGATTTATACTATGAATAGATCGCTCTAGCTACTGTGTAGAAAATTGTGGAAGACAAGCACTGAAATTGAGACTACGATTAAAAATCTTCCAACAAACAAAAGCCCAGGACCAGATGGCTTCACAGGTGAATTCTATCAAACATTTAGAGAAGAGCTAACACCTATCCTTCTCAAACTCTTCCACAATATAGCAGAGGGAAGAACACTCGCGAACTCATTCTACGAAGCCACCATCACCCTGATACCAAAACCAGACAAAGATGTCAAAAAGAAAGAAAACTACAGGCCAATATCACTGATGAACATAGATGCAAAAATTCTCAACAAAATACTAGCAAACAGAATTCAACAGTACATTAAAAGGACCACACACCATGATCAAGTGGGGTTTATCCCAGGAATGCAAGGATTCTTCAATATATGAAAATCAATCAATGTGATACACCATATTAACAAATTGAAGGAGAAAAACCATATGATCAATACAATAGATGTAGAAAAAGCTTTCGACAAAATTCAACACCCATTTATGATAAAAACCCTCCAGAAAGTAGGCATGGTGGGAACTTAGTTCAACATAATAAAGGCCATATATGACAAACCCACAGCCAACATCATTCTCAATTCTCTCCCTGTATTACAGTTTAGAATTTTGCAATTGTGATTTTCATCTTCATATAGACTTTTCTAGTCTTAAAATTGCATTTTCTTCGTGTCTGTTTTATCTAGCTCCATGTGTACAAGATATCTTTTACCTTTTGAAAACAATTTTATTGTGTTTTTTCCCCTTATTTACAAAAGGCAAGACATCTTCACATTAGGAAAAACTAAAAGAACAGATAGGCAAAATGAAGAAAATAAAAATAGAGTCTTAATTGCGCACTTCAAAGATAATCAATGTATGCCAGTGGGATCCTAAGTTTTGTGCCCTTTTATTGCCTGTCTTCTTTCACTTAAAATACATCACAAAAATCTTTCCATATGAATGTTTATCTCCAATGTCTTTTAAAGCTGGGTAATATTTGCATGTGTATGCTGTCAGTTCAAGCAGTTTCTTATTTTCCTATTTACCCCTGAAGTGCTGCGGTTTCCTATGGGTCTTTTTTTTTTTTTTTCTGTATGCAATGTCCTTGAAGGGGTTCATCTCTTCTTATGACTTTAAAGATCACTTAAAATATACATATATGGGACTTCCCTGGTGGTCCAGTGGTTAAGACTCCGCGCTCACAACGCAGGGGGCCTGGGTTCGATCCCTGGTCAGGGAACTAGATCCCGCATGCTGCAACTAGAAGATCCCGCAGGCCACAACGAAGATCCGCATGTGGCAACGAAGATCCCACGTGCCACAACCAAGACCCGGCGCAACGTACATATATATGTACAACTGAATCACTCTGCTGTATACCTGAAACTAACACAACATTGTTAATCAGCTATACTCCAATATAAAATAAAAATTAAAAAATAAATAAATGATGCAATCGCAAAACTGTGTCTTTAGCCCAAACCTTTTTCTACTTAACTTCAGACTCAGGTTTAGCTATATGCCTAACAGATCCATCCAGATATCCTTTCTCAAGTGTTAGTGTACGTTAGCATCACCTGGAAGCTTGTTCAAACACAGATTTCTGGGCCCTGCCACCAGGAGGTCTGACTCCTAGACATCTGATATCGAGCCCAAAGATTTGCTCTCCTAGCAAGTTCCTGAGTAATGCTGCTGTTGCCCTGGGAACCACGCTTTGAGAACCACTGCTCTACAAACACCTCAAATTCAGAATATTTCAAACAGTAATCATCCTCTTTACCCCCAATGCTCCTCACCCTTGCTTTTACCATTTTTGTTGCAGTATGAAATTCATATAGAAACATGGCCATATCATACATTTTTCATAAAATGAACACTCATGTGTAACCAGCACCTACGTCAAGAAACAGAACATCGCCAGTGGCCCCCAAAGTGGCTTCACGGCCCATCTTGCCAAAGTGGTTTCAGACACCCTTCTACCAAAATGGTTTCAGACACCATAGACCGGTTTTGCCTAGCTCTGTGCTTGTATAACCTGAATCATACAGTATGTGCTTCTTTGTATCTGGCTTCCTTCTCTCGACTTCATTATTGCATATGATGTCAACTTCATCCTTGTGTCTGTCGAGCACACAACAAGAAAGGTTAGCACATGCTAGCCTCCCCTTTCTCACCACTCTCACATCTAATCTATGAACAGGTCTATCGACTATAACTCCTAGTTATATTTTCAACTCATCCCTAAAATTAAAGACTCAAAAAAAGGTTCTAATCACCTCTCATGGAAACTATTAACATATTTTCTCAATTGGTTTCCTTGCCTCCTTTCTCTTGGTCCCTCCACTTTGGTGCCAATTTGGTCATTTAAAATGAATGGCACGCTTCCTGACTTAAAAGTGAAACATCAGGAACCAAGTTTCCAAATACCACCATCTGTTTTCCTTTCTTCCTGCAATTTCCCTCTTTCTCACTGCAACTGAGGATGTTCCTGATGGCAGAAAATAGTCAGTTACAAGCCTAAAACTTTACAGTTCTCTTCTGTTACTACTCAGAAGAACTAACCCATTCCCCTTAGTTCCAGTTGAAAAGGAAATTCCTGGAGAAGGATGTTGATTGGTCCAGTCGGGGTCAGGTGCCCAACCCTGGAGAGCCAGGGTGGATCCAGGCCAGAAAGCACAGGCATGGCCACGGGAGACCCGCATAATGAGTGGCATCTCCAAGGCCTTTAACCACACACGGGGTCCTATACAATCCATGTAAGCGGAGTTCTAGAAAGCTGAATTTGAGTGGAGAGAGGGAAAACAAAGTTCAAAAATAGAGAGATGAAAAAAAGACTTGAGTCAGATCTAAAAGGTCCTGGACAGGAATATTGAAACCACACATTAGTCATATCATATTGACATTTCCAAATACCAAGAATAAATGACAAGTGAACCAGAAGAGCACTGGACTAAATACTAGAAGATGAAGAAATGTTCACAGAGTTATAAGGAAACAGAAATTTTCTCTTAGAATTCTGTACTCAGACAGACTGGTGTGCAAACAAGAGGGGGAAAGTATAACATTTGTGGACATTTAAAGATTTTAAAAAATGTACCACCTATGCCCATTTTCTGGAAAAAACATCTTTTTTAAGTCCTAGGGAAAATCATTTAGTCAATCACTCCAACGACAGCAACAACAAAAAAGACTCTGAATGCAGGGCTCAAGAGAGGAAAAATTAACATACAAAAATGAGCAATATAACTGCTAAAATACATAACTAAACCTAAACAACTGTGGTTAATGGACTTGTGAAGTTTAATGCTGTTATTTAGAAAGGAACCTTAAAGTCAAAGATATTACGTCAAAGTAAACTGAAACTAGAACTCTAGGTTATTAAAATAATTGGGAGAAGGGCAGGTAGAAGGTAAATAAAAACATATTCATGTCCTTTTATTTTGTAAGGAATGGACAGTGTTACAAATGCTGTTAAATTCTGGGTGTTCAAAGACAAAGCTAAATTCCCATACATGTGCTACAAAGCTAAAATCAAATCAGCAAACTATAGCCCAAGAGCTAGCTGGCTGTCTTTGTAAGTCCAGTTTTATTAGATCCTGGGCTGGGGTTAGGATGAGGCAAAGTGTGCAGTGCAGATTTCTGTGTTTATTTAAATTTTTGATGTTATTCATCATGGACTTTTTGCATTAATTTTGATTTTTTTAATATATTGCATGAAAATATCCTTCATCTTGATTACTGGGTTTTTTGGTGCCCTCTGAAATTTTACATTCAAGGCCTCTCACTCAGCTCACTCTAATCCTAGCTCTGCATCAAAACTATTTGAAGAAATAAATAAAAAAGAGAAACTTGGTCAATCCCTTAAAAACCACTAAAGAGAAAAAAGGAAACAACGACAGCACACACTATGAGGGAGAATTGATAAGCAAAATATACCATATAAAAGCTGATGACAAGAAAGCGGAGGACGTAGTGAGCTCAGAAAAAGAAAAAAAATCAAAGAAAAGGGATATTTTTCACTGATAATATAGATACTAGTACTTTTCTACTTGATAACCAGTATTTATTGATATTCCTATTCAAATGTTGTCCTGTATCAAAGAGATACTGAGATATCATTTACCAATCAATATTGCACTGAAATGTATACATCCACATCAGTTGAAAGACAAGGAAATTTATATAAAACCTTCAAGGGTTTTCCATTGTTCTTAAGGTAAAATTAGTTCTCTCAGCCTCTCCTAGGATCTGCATGATCTGCTCTTAAACTCATTTTCTGAGGCCCTCTTACACACCAGTCACAAGCTTTCCCTATGTTTAAACATGCCAGACTGCTCCCACATGGGGTGCTTCCCCCCTGAGCCATGTCCTCTTGACACGGCCCCTCTTAACCTGGCTAACTGTGGTGATCCTTCAAGACTCAGCCGGAACCTCAGCCTCAGGGATGCTTCTCCTTGGTCCCACACTAGGATCCATCACTCTGTTTTATGTTTCATAGCACCTTTCATTCTCCCTGACATTTCTCATACTTTGGAAATATTCAGTCTATAACGAGGGCAATGACTGTATATTGTTCACAGCTTTTCACCAATGACTAGCATAGCCTCTGGCACATAGTACACGCCCAGTAAATTACTTGTTGTTGAATGATTGCAGTTAGGTCTTTACTATTATGTTTTCACAATTTACTATTTCTATTCCAGTACCACAGGATTTTTATTGCAGTATTTTTAGTGTCTATTTATGGCTGATAGAGTAAATGCCTCTCACTAGCTCTTTTTAAAAATTCTCTTGACAACTATCATATATTTAGAGACAGCTTGTCCAGGTCCAGAGACAACCAAACAGAAAAGGCAGTTGGGATTCTGATTGTAATTGCATTGTATGTCTATATTCATCTGGGAAAGATCAACATTTGCATTATATTGTTTCAGGTCATAGCCACTGCATCTTCCCCTGCTATGGTCCCCCAAGGCTATATATGTAACATTCAGCTGGTTGACAGATTTTAGAGGTTTTGGTTATGCTCATGGGAGAGGTTAGACCGAGGGAGTCAGGTAACACCCCTCTCCCAGTACAATACACAAACATCCCACAAAATGAAGCAGAACAGTGGAGGAGTGTCTCAGGAGAATTTGACTTCCTTCACACTTCATTTTAGGAGTTCTCTAATTTTATCCTGTCTTCGTGAGCTCTTACACCTTCCTGATCTTTCCCATCACCCATACCCGAAGCATCTAAGTATTAGCAGCATCATGGAACCCAGACCTAGCCTCTGCTATTCTTTTTTTTTTTAAAATAAATTTATTTATATATTTTATATTTTATTTTTGGCTGCGTTGGGTCTTCGTTGCTGCGCGCGGGCTTTCTCTAGTTGCGGCGAGCGGGGGCTACTCTTCGTCGCTGCGGTGCACGGGCTTCTCATTGTGGTGGCTTCTCTTGTTGCGCAGCGCGGGCTCTAGGCTCGCGGGCTTCTGTAGTTGTGGCTCGTGGGTTTAGTTGCTCCGCGGCATGTGGGATCTTTCCGGCTCGAGCCCATGTCCCCTGCATTGGCTGGCGGATTCTCAACCACTGCGCCACCAGGGAAGTCCAGCCTCTGCTATTGTAAATGGACATACTAGTTCGAGGAAATCAAGCACGCTTCACTTTTACTACCTGAAATCTTATTTACAGAGGTAAGTAATGGTTTGAAAGTCTGCATGCAGCCGCGTTTCCTTAATAATGGGGATTCTCTAACTCAGCCAGGGAAGAAAAGCATCAAGGGGAAGGCAGATGTCTGACAGTTCTAAGCATTTGGCCTTAAGATGCCTCCCGGAATGGGTTGGAGGAGAGAGCATCGTTTGACAGTTTTCTGCTTCTTCTGGCCTTTCTGTACGTTTTATTTTGATATTAGACAACCAAATGTTTAATACTATTATAACCTCATACTCCATTTATTCTGGTCTTACCTTACGTCCTTCAGAAGACTTGTATATACCACAGTGAGCGGGGGCTCATCTTACACAAGGGTTGGTTTCCAAAACCAGCACTCAAGGTGACAATGGCTTATAGTCAAAATTATCCTTGAAAAGCCTTTAAATGGCCCCTGATAAACAGTATACAGATGTAATATCTTACAATAAATTCAACACAGTCAGCTTTTCCTCCAATATTGAAACAGATTGCTGTTTCTTAAGTTGAACACCCAGTATAGGACTTGGCCTATAGCTGGGGGCTCAATTGCATGAAATATACATATCTTAAAGAAAAAAAAGAAGCATGTGCAGCATGGAATAAGTTTAATTTGTATATGATAAATGGGCATATGTTATGACTCCACTATATTTCTCTTTATGTAGATTTTTTTCTTATTAAATGTATTCCCAAGTAACTTATAGTTTCTACAGACATTCTGAATGAGATCTTATTTTTTCATTTCAACTTTTTGTCACTTATAGCTAGGAAATGGGAAAGCTATTGATTTTGTGTGTGTTTTTGTACTCCAGCAATTTAATAAATTCTTTTAGCTTTATTAATAGCTTTATAACTGATGCTCTTGTATTTTGTAGGTATACAATCATATACTCATATAACTGTTAATAATAGTTTCTCTTATATTCCAATATTTATACTGATTATTTTCGTGCATTGCGATATTTGCTTGAACCTTCAGAATGTTTAAAAAATAATGACGACAGTAGATATATTATTGTTTCTTAATCTAATGTGGAATACCTTTATCATTTTCCCTCTACTATAATTATCACTCTTGGTTCCTGATAAAATTATCTTCATGATTTTTAAGAAGTTTCCCTATATACCTTGTAATAAATATAAATTCAATATTTATGATAAATCATGAGTGACTACCTCTTATTTAAGAAAACTACACAAAGATTGCTAAACAGGGTTTACCAAGAGGCAAATAGGTATATTGATTAAGTTAGGTTTATTTGCCATGCTGTTAGGTTTTGGAAAATATACTCAGACTATCTATAATAATAAGGAATTATTTAAGTATATTCAAGAATACGAAGTAGCATGGAACAGGGCCTCTGCAATTATGTCCACATACTTTCTAGGCTGAGATGGAAAACACATATCAGAAGGACCTAGAAACATATGTCAGAGTTTCTCAAAGCACACACTAGTTTTAATTTCTTTCAAATTGCTGAGTGCTTATGCTTTTTAAAGGAAGATGTGATATTTATAACATTTATATTATAACACTTATATTAACATATAATGATATAATTATATAACATATAACACTTATATAGCTAGATAACAAAAATGCTATAAAATTATTTCTACTCATCCTTCTGTGTATCCTTAGAGAAATTCTGAGTGACATTCAAATATTAACACTGTGATTTCTGGGTAGTTGGTTTTGAGGTGTGTCTTTGAACATTTCATGTTGATTAAATGCTTTTTACCAAGCACATGTGTAACACTTTTCAGTTAAAATGGATATGTTTTTTAAAAAAATAAAGAAGAAGAAGAAGATCTGATGGGATGGGTTTATACTATCCAGTGCTTAGCAGAATTTTACCACAAGCCAATTCAGAGTGTATAAGCCTCTCTGACGCTTAAGTAAGCTTCCTTGTGGCTAATACTTCAATCACGGATCCAATCAGTTGTAAGTATATCCAACCTATGCTCTATTAGATGTACTGATGCATAAAAAGTAACAAGATTGGGGCGCTTTTTAAAAAGATAAATATGCATGGCAGACTTGAGGCTTCACGAACGTCGTAAGCACTCTGCCCACTGCATTAGGTTGAATCCCAGATGCTGTGTAGATGTTTTAAATAAAATGGAAATTAACAAACTGGATTTTTGAAAGTAATATTATTGTTTCATTTTAGCATTTTATTGAGAGCATGGAACAAGTAATAGTTCATATAATGACTTAACCACATAATGTTAAGTGAAGTCTTTTTATTTTACCAGATCTTAATGCATTAAAATAATATGAGCATTTATCACGTGGATTTGATTCCTATATATTAAGAAATCATTTTCTTGATATTTGGTTTACAAAACTAGCACCTGCTGATTTAACTGAAATATGTAATGATCTTTCTGTTTTCTATTACATTTAAACAGATGTATACAGAACTAACACTAACCGAGGTATTTGACTTAAGGCCACGTGTCTCGGTTCTGTGTCTGTTCTATTTTTTCTACTAGAGTTATATATTTATTGTCTTCGAATATTTCTTGTTACATGCTACCTAAAGCAGCAGAAATGTCAGTGTTATCCAGTATGTTAATCAAACAGTAAAATATTTAGTATCTATACTAAAAGTAATCAATGGTCATGCTTGTCACCACATGAATACTATTTGAGTATTTTAAATTGCATTCTATATATAGAACTTTTATTAGCTTCTTTCTTGCCCTCCAAGACTTTTGGGGGTTTAACCCTCCTTGGTAGCAGTAGAAGGTGACGCCAACCTTCAAGACAGCAAGCTGCCACAATTTCTAGACTACAAATCTAATCCTTACATCTAATATCCAGTCCTGGTATTAGACAGTATTAATCAGTAATGGCCACCAAAAAAACTGTGGTGTGACCTGAATTCATGAAAACACTGACTGTAATTCCATCATTGGGAGAAACAAAATACTGTACAACCCATGGGTTCACGTGCTTGCCTGTCCAGTAACATCTCTCTTATTTGCAATCCTTGACCATCCTTCCTGCTCTTGCCTTTGTCTTTTCTCCTTTGCATTTCACCACACTGCCAACTACTCCCCAGAACTTCTCCCCAAGATAGAGCAGTAAGACTATGTGTTTTTCTATCATTAATTACTATTTATTTGTACATGGCTTTTCATTTTAATATCATGGTCATGATTCAAGATTTTAGAATTGAGGTGATGGGGAGTGGTGTCTACAAAGTTCAGTATTAGCTGCATCTGCTCCACTGGTCTGAACTTCATCTGTGTTATGGACTCACATGAATCTCATAGTTTGAAGAGTGTAAGCACTCAGCAGGCTCCCTAGCTAACCATTCTTCTCAATATCTTTACCGAATTCATGACCCAGCATACCCTATTTTTGTCAACTAAACCTAACACATTTCCCTCTTCCAATAAAATGGATATTTCATTGAACAAAAACTACCCAATAATATTCATTAAAATATTTAGATTTGCTAATATTAACTTTTAGTTGAATTCTATGTATGTGTGTAAACCTGGCATTAGTGCCTTTATCTTATCGTTAGTAGTAGTATTAGCATGTTCACAATCTTATTCATCCATCATTCCTCCCACTATTACTTATTGCACACCTACTGGGTACCAGATACTATGCTAGGCAAAAAGTATGAAATTTATGCTCTTTCCTCCCAAGTAGATGATTTGGGTATATCTCTTAAGAGGATAAAGTTAAAAGGACAAACTTAGAATGAAACTATAACACATGCTATAGCATATAACAGACTTTTATTTCTAAATCTAGCTTTGCTAGTCAGAATAAACTTGTCATTAGTAGATTCTAGATAGATCTAATTTCTTAGCCAAATAAACTAGAGCTTATACTTAGAATTCTTGATGAGTAATTTGTCTCTAAAGATAATATATAATTCCTAGAAATCAATTCTGAAAGGATTTCCTTTTCCATCCAAGATGGAATAAAAGGAACCAGATTTACACACACACGCCACACACAAACGCCTAAAACAACTAAATATCTGGTCAAGAGATACTAAGCTATGATTCTAGACATTGGACAATAGGGAGGACAGTGATTCCTAAGAGAAGGAAACAAATTATGTGAGCCATATGATTATGCCAGCTAACGGTCCAAAGAAAGTTTCCAAGCCATGGCGCAGTCACAGGGAACCTAGGCAGAGGCCAACAGTCTCAATTTGTTGAGGAGCCATTGCTGGGAGTCTGGGGAGGCTTACTGTGGCTAGAGTTCTTAGGGCCAAGTAGTGGGGGGAGGAGAGCTGCATAGAGAGAGTGCTCTGGGGAACTGCAGAGGGATCCCCTCAAGTCTTCAGCTGCATGCTGATCTGGGCATTTGTCTGAAGAAATCGCCCAAGGTTGGGGGAAGAACCATCTGAAAGCATTAGAGCGAACACTCCTCAAAACTAACCAGGGATTTCAATCCTACTACTGTTATTTCCTGTGTATGGTCTTTGGCAAATTGCTTATGCTCACTGAATCTCCGTTTCTTCATCAGCAAAATGGATACATAATACCACTGACACCAAAGAGCTTTTGCAAGAATCAGAAGTAATGTATATTAAACACACAACATAGGACCTGGCACATAATAGGTACTCAATTTTTTAAAAAAAGTGTTCCTGCACAAAAATAAGTAAATAAATAAAACTGGCACAGGGCTTGGACTAATTCATGTTCCCACCAGCCAGAGTGGAAAACCATGTAATTCATGAGGCATTGCATAAAGTACTCAAAAGGATATTGCCTCAGTAGTGGTAGAAAAAATAGCCCTAGATTAAATGCTGCTCCAGTCCCATCTAACAAATCTTAAAAATCAAGCCTTGAAAGGATAAAATGGTTTTCAAGTAACTTAACTGCATTCCAGAACAAAGCTCAAGAATATTTATGGAAACACAACAATATCCAACACACACCAAGGTAAAATACACAATCCAAAATCCAATAGAAAATTACTAGGCATGCAAAAAGGCAGGAAAATATGGCCCATAAGGAGGAGAAAATTGATCAACAGAAACACATTCTGAAATGACGCAGATGATTAAATTAGAAAATAACATTAAAGTAATTATTATAACTATATTCCACATGTAGAAGAAAGATTGAGTGTTTTAAGTAGAAACATGCAAGATATAAAGACCTAAATAGAATTTCCAGAGATGAAAACTACAATGTCTAAGATGAAAAGTCCATTGGATAAAATTAACAGCAGTTTGGGCTTCCCTGGTGGCGCAGTGGTTGAGAATCTGCCTGCCAATGCAGGGGACACGGGTTCGAGCCCTGGTCTGGGAAGACCCCACATGCTGCGGAGCAACTAGGCCCGTGAGCCACAACTACTGAGCCTGCGCGTCTGGAGCTTGTGCTCCGCACCAAGAGAGGCCGCAACAATGAGAGGCCCGTGCACCGCGATGAAGAGTGGCCCCCGCTCGCCGCAACTGGAGAAAGCCCTCGCACAGAAATGAAGACCCAACACAGCCAAAAATAAATAAATAAATAAATAAGCTTTCATTAAAAAAAAAAAAAAATTAACAGCAGTTCAGATAATATAGAAAAAGAGATTAGCAAACATGAAGACACAGCAATAGAAATCATCCAAGTGAAACATAGACAAAGACTAAAAGAAATGAATAGAGAATCAGTGAGTGTGGAACAACTTCAAACATCCTGCTGTACAGGTAATTGGTGTCTCAGGAGGATAGGATAAGGGGTCAGAAAAAATACTTGAAAACAAAGGGCTGAAAATTTTCTAAATTTGATGAAAACTGCAAACCTCCAGATCCAAGCTCAACAAATCCCAGGCCCCAGAAACCTGAAGAAAACTACATCAAGTAACATCATATTCAAATTGCTTAAAACCCATGAAAAAGAGAAACCTAAAGAGTTGCCAGAGAAAAAAAGCTCACAGTATGTAGAGTAACAAAGATAAGAATGACAAGAAACTTCTTGTCAGAAACAATGCAAGCTGGAAGTGAGTAGAACAACATTTCTAATGTATTAATACTACAAGAAAAAAATTATCAATCTGGAATTCTATACCCCGCACACAAAAAAAATCTTTCAAAAGCAATGGCAAAATACAGATTTTTGCAGACACACAAAAGTTGAAAGAAATCATCTCCAGCAGATCTGCACTACCAGAAAAGTGAAATGAAGCCTTTCAGGTAGAAGGAAAATGATCAATGATACCAGGTGGAAATCTGGAGATATACAGAGGAATAAAGAGCATCAGAAATGGTAAATATGTGACTAAATATAAAAGAATATTTTGTCACTTATAAAATATCTTTAAAAAAGACTTGATTGTTTAAAACAAAAAATAAAAACAGTGTATTGTGGAATTTATAACATATGTACAAGAAAAGTAAATGACAAAAGTAGCACACAGGGCAGGAGGGAGGGATGAATATAATCAATTGTGAAGTTCTTATTCTATACATAAAGTGGTATAATGTTACTTCAAGGTACACTGTGCTGAGTTCAATATGTATGCTATCAGTACTAAAGCAACCACTGAAACAGAGTTATAGTGAATGAGCCAATAAAGGAGATAAAATGGAATCACAAAAGAACTTTAATCAAATGAAGACAGAAAAGGTGGAAACATGGAACAAAGAACAGATGGGATAAATATTCTGAAGGAATAATCTGAAATACAAAAGTTAGAAGCAAAGGCGTTTATCATGGCACTATCCACAATACAAGACATTGGAAACAACTTATCCAGTGATAGGAAAATGGTTAGTAAACAACATGATGGAATACTATGCAGACACTAAAACTGATGTTTATGAAGAGCTCGTAACGAGATGAGAAAATGTTGGTGTTATAAAGTACATTGAATTAAGGCAGAATCTAAAATTTTATAGTGAGCATTACCTCAACTACAAAAACCATGATAGGAAAAAGTCCAGCAAAAAAACTGGATGGTGTGGCAATGGTGATTTTTTCTACTTTTTTTTTTTTTCAATTTTCTATAATACGCTTATATTCCTTTCATAATCAACAACAACACGCCCACACATACACACACAGTAATTAAACTCCTAAATTTTGTCAGGTCCTGTGCCAAATCTATTCACATATTTTCTCCTGGCTCCTCACAACAGCCTTGCAAAAAAAGGCATAATTTCTTATGTTTTTAGTTAAGGAAATTGAAGCCAGAGAGTATATGCCTTGGTTCAAACAGTGAATAAGTGTCAGATTGTTGGTAGTGACTGATGTCTTCTGCACAGGTTTAATTCTTTTACCAGAGTATTAGAAACCATGCCTGTCTGATTTCAAAGACTGTGGTTTGTATTTGTCATAGAACTAATGATAAGTCGCATATAATTCTCTTTATTTTTGTACATTTAGTTTTCAATTTGGGAGATAAAAGATACAGAAGATTAGCTGATGTAATTCAGTTGATTTTTTTTAAGCTGCTCTTTGTAAACTGCACTTGTTAAAATAGAAAAATAACACATCTTACTTATAATAAATACAAAAAGCAAAATGGCAGCTACAAAAATTCTTCAAGTTCTTATAGGCATGATCATTTCAAAGAAGGACAGATATCTATTGATTAGGACCACAAATCCTTTGCCTGATGGAGTTTAAGACATATTAGAAGACATTATTCACAGAACAATAGAAATAAATATCAACTTGCTGTTTGCCAAGTCCCCATGCTCTGTAGTATTAGCGTATTGTGGATATTTTGTACACACTGGCACTCATGTTTACTAAATACATGTATTGTCAATTGATATCCTTAATCACAGAGTAATTTACTTATACCAACATAATTGAAACTGCTAAGAACTTTTACTATTTATAAAGGCGGAGAAATCTAGTTTTAAAATACCTCAGGTATCAAACTTGAAAGAAGGATCTATTCCAAGATCAAATAACCTAAAGAAATCTGCATGTTATTGAGATGTTTATGGCTGGCAAGCACAAGGTAGTTATATCATTTACACTTGAATGTCCTTAATATGTTGAATCCTCTAGCTAAAGAAGTCTAATCAGATGCAAAGAGAAAGCAAAATACTGTGATTTTGTTTTTGTTTGTGAATGCTGGTTGCCTGGAGAGCAGACAAAATGCTTCTACTCCTCTGAAAAATCGGAAGCTACAAAAGTGATTTTCGAAATTAATGGCAACTCACAGCTGAAAATTATACCTTTGGGCAAAGGGCCAATTCGGGATGCGTTTCGCTCTGATTTGGAGCCCTGCCAGAGTCCCTCAGTCCCATTTGCTCGGTTATATAGCTAACAAACAAAAAGGAAACACTGAGAGTGTAGCTGAAATGCGGCTGCCTGAAAGTCAGTATTTAAGGTCTTGCTAAGATGCATGTTAACATGTAGAGCTGCATGGTGAGAACAAGAATCATTGGACATTCTCAAACAACCAAGCAGAACATGACTGTGGAAGGAATGCTGCTTATTAGTGGAGCGTTCCAGCGTCCCTTGGTATACCAGTCAGCGGGCATTGCAAAGGGGAAACGGGAGGGGCACGGAAACCCAGGGACAAGAGTACCACATTCTGACGTTAGCACGAAAAACAGGATTTGTTATAACAGCCTCGGAAGTTGACGAGACCCATTTCTAAAATAAACACACGGTATAATTTCACCTGATTACCATACTAAAATCGTTATTTATTTTCACCTTACACTTAGGTAACGGCTAAAGATCAAGCTAATTGGACTTGATAGTTTTCCCAAATAAAATGCCTAGAATAACTTTATTAATACTACTAATATTTTTCAGGCTGCAGATAAAAAATACTGATAATTGCTCATTATGAACCTAGATTAGGGAACAAATTTAGCTCCCTGCATTCTTCGACTTAAAAAGAGCTGGGGTTTGGGGGGCTTTTCTGTTTTTTGTTTTGTTTATTGGAATGTTACAACTTTTAAAAGAACTGACTGTAGAAAATACAGACAGAAAGAAGAAAGATTATTCTGAGCTAGCCATTGTTAACATTTTGGGGTAATAATATCCTGCCATTTATATAAAACGAATATATATATTTGCCATATATTATATATATACATACATATATTTGCCATACATATATATTTTTGCCATATATATATATATATTTGCCATATATATTGATGGGCATTAATATCCTGCCATATATACATATATATAAACATAAAAGGATATTTTTGTGCAAAAGTGTATCATTCTGCTCTGCAATGTGTTTTGGGGTTTGGCTTTTTCTTTTTCACTTAACCATGTATCATGAACAGCTTTCCATAAGACTACTATTTTAAGTGTAGGTAAAGAAAGATTTTGAATATCCCTTTTTGAATAGTCTGTAAAGGGAATGTGAGTAACACTATTTAGTGCAAACTGCTTCTTCTTCAAATAGGCTAGACAAAATTCATAATACGAAAAATGTAAAGGGCTGTTGCTCTTGCAGTATATAATATGGTTATTAAAAAATCTCAGTTTCTGGAATAAGGCCATCAGACCTGTGTTGGAGTCCCCATTCCACCCAGCTGTGTAACCCTTGGAAAATTATTTAAACTTTCCGAGCCTAAGCTTAGACTTAAAATTTCATGAGGATCAAGTGAGACAATGCATAAAAAGTGCTTAACCCAGAAATGCCATTGACAGCTAGCACTTATTTATTCCCCTACACTATCTTAAAAATCATTTTATTGGTCTTACCCAGCTCTCGCACCCCAAAATCTCATAGTGATTTTCATTTGGTGTTGCAGTAAGCTTATACCTTGATTTGAGAGATCTTCCATCTTATAACATTCAGGTTTCCCTGAGTGTTTCAAGAAGTCCTTCTTATACCTCAGAGAAGTAGGCTCAGTTCAGGTGTTTTTTTCCCCATAAAAATACTAAACATTTTTTGATAGTATTTTCCCTAGATAATTTGTATTTCCACTATTTCAAACATGGCCATTTTTCCCATATATTTTCTACTGACAACTGAAGGCACAGAGAAAAGTTATTATATTTATTTTTTTCACTTGTTATATTATTTAAATATATTGGTTCAGAATGATCTCTTTAATTCTCATGGTAGAAGTTCACATTATCTATAAATAATGATTATTCTGTATCCTTCCTTATAATAATTATATTTGTTTCATATCTATTACAGTGGTTAGACTTCCCAAAAAGTACTCGATAATAATAGAAATAAGAATTTTTGTCTTACTCTTAATTTTAAATATTCTTTATGTGGTAAAAGAAGTTTGCCACTATTTTTAATTTTCTAAGAATTTTTTAATCAGTGATAGATGTTAAATATTTTTAAATGCTTATATAAAGCATCTATGGTGATGATTTTATGTTGTTCTCTTTCTGATCTGTTAATTAAACGAATTAATAGATATTCTAACACTAAACTACTCCTTCTGGAATAAAGCCTAACTATGGTGTATTATTACTTTGATAGACTGCTCTGTTTGGAAATATTTTATTTATAATTGCTGGCATTGACATTAATAAGTGCACTCATTCTCTAGTTTTCATATCTTTATCAGATTTTGATATAAATGTTGTGTTAGTTTCTGAAAACAACTTAGGAAGTTTTTCATTCTTTCATTTGACCTAGAATAGATAAATGATTTTGGAACAATATGTTCTTCAACGTCCACACTATCTGGGTTATGACACTTTTAATGGTAGATATTCATCTAATTAACTTCCTAATCAATTTTATGATTATTTGGTCATCTCCTCCTTCTCCTCTTTCTAATTGATATATTATCTTTAGTTCCTCAAATGTAAATTCTCCTCTTTAATTATATCCACTAACTTTCTAGCATGGATCACTTATGGCATCAAAAATTAAGAAATCTCTTTGAACACTCTAAGAAAAGAGAAGTATTAAATTTGTCATAGGTATATTTAGTTCTTTCCATGTCAAGCCCGTTAAAGAATAGCCTGAACTCCTGGTACTATGGTTCTCAACTCACAGACCCTATAATCTACAGTCTATAAATCTGTAGCCATTGAGCATTGTTGTAGACTGAATAAATAGGTTTATTTCCATATGTATTTATTTAATTTCTGCCTCTCCTGAGTGACAATAACCTCCATGGGTGACAGGAACATTGTTTATCATGTTATTTATTATCTTGTTTGTACTCAATACATATTATTAAATGAATAAGTCAAGGTACAAATGGATTAAGTGCATTTTAAAATAATATCAATTAACTATAATAGTGTTAATTAACAAAAATGTCAGCTAGGAATTCAAGAGGTACACAAAATTGGCCAGACCACCTAGAGCCCTCTCTAAGACTTCTGCAAATTTCTGAGCAGCTTACATTCTCTAATCCTCTTCTGCATCCTTACTGTCTAAAATGTTTAAGGCTTCAATCCAGCATGAAACATCTCTTTCTTTAGTGTTCACAACCAAAGTTCACTCACATCATGCATTTCTGAGTTTATTAAACTGTTGACATTTGTGGATGAGTGGGTGAAGGTCAAAGGCAGAGAGTCATCATTCCAGGGAACAAATCCTTCTCCCCATTTGCTAGCCTGTCTCTCTCCCCTCTCCTCCCCGCCCCACCTCCTTTCCCATACCCCTCCTTCTTTTCATCCTCTTGTACTGCCTCCCAAAACTCCAAACTTCTCACACCAGCCTATTCTCCTGTCCTCCACATTCCCACCATTGCCCGTACATAATCATCAGGCTCTTTTACCAAAGAGAATTCTCTCCCTAGAAAAATCCTGGTACTAACTCTATTTTTTCCTAGCCTAACTCTTAAGATAAAAATGTCTCAGTCTTGCTACATTTACTTAGATATTAACATGATTAATATAATACAAATTAATTTTAAAGTGTTACTCAAATGCATAGCAACTTTTTATCATTATGTATTTGCACAAGCAACAGATATTAAAAATTGATAACCTTGTTGTACAGGCACATCTGTGGTAGTTATTAGTGCCATTTACCCAGTATATCCAAGTTCACTCATCCTTCTGAGCCCACACTAGGGTTGCAAATCTTGTGGTGCCATATGACTAGTTCTAGTGAATGAAAGGAAGTGGTGATTGTCATTTCTGAGCCAGGCTTTAAGGGCCAGTGGGAGACCCTCCAAAGCTCGGCTCTTCCCTCTGCTTCTGTAATCAGAGATTATGGCGCCTCTGTCAGCCTGTCTGCCAGAGTGACTATGATGGTCAGAGGCCTTCATTGATTCAGGGTGGTCTTTCTGGATGAGCTGATCCAGAAAGAAATTTTGTGGCTTAAAGCTTCTAACATTCCGAAGTTGTTTGTTATTACCACTTTCCCTAGCCTATCCTGACTGGTACAGAGTCTACGGCATCTTTTGACATGAAAAGTAACTTCTCATATTTGAAAAGGTTTAAACTACTCATTTTCAGAGTAGCTGACAGCTATCATGGCCTCTGGAATCCTAGGATAGGGAATGATCCAGAGCATATCCATGCTCCTTGGGTCCACATTTGTCCCATTCAACAAATATTACTGTAAACTCTTCAAGAGCATCAAAGGTCTTATATTTTACTTGGATCCTCCTCCTCTCCCCTTGTGGCTGTTATAGCAACCAGCCCATACACGTACTCTAAAATTTTACTTGGCTTATTTATAACTTGTGTCTTTCCCTAAAAGCTTTGAATTAGTATATAACCAAAATCACTGACAAAAAAGTAAATAAAAAAGGAATATAAAATTAATATTATAGAGAAAAAGGAAATTGCAAATATATTGATATGCATAAACTCACTAACTCTAAACTCAACATAGGAATTCTAATTTGGCAGCCATGGCAAAAAGAGAAATGGGACATTGCTACATAGCTTTTCTTACTGAAAAGTAGGCAGTATTCCAGGGTTTTGGAGGGAAGTGCAGGGGCTTATGGAGGAGTAGAAAAGGAAATAAGGTTAAGGTAAAGGGAGCTCCACTTCTAATCTTTGGCCTGTAGAGGGAACAATGTGCACGACGGGCAGATTGTACTAGGCTACCGAAACCTGAATGCTGGGATCTCTGGTAAAGCCACAACTAGCCACTGACTAAAAGAAAAAAAATTTCAATTTGATTTAAATGTCTAATTTTTATGTAAATCAAAATTGGATCCCATTCTTCTTTTTCCTTATCTAACACTAAACTGACAAAGCAAATCAGGAAACCCTTATGTTAATGACAGCTGAGCATTAAAAAAATATAAAGCTCTGATCACAGGGGATTGTTATTTTCCTGGCACAAACTACGATGCGAATTGTTATAAAACTGCAGTGCATTGCTTGTTGTTGTGTGTGTGTGTGTGTGTGTGTGTGTGTGTGTGTGTGTGTGTGTGTCTGTGTCTGTGTGTGTTTTAATGAAGCTGGTTTAGCTACAAACAATATCAGATGCTAAACACATTTTTAGGTAATAGCTCTTTTCTTTTGAACAACAGAGAAGCTAAAAACACTATAAGAAATGAGTATGAAAGCCAAAAAATTAAAATCTTGTGAAGAAATGAGCAAAATATACCAGATAGAATAATATTAAGTTATTGAATATAGAGAAGTATTAAATAAAAAGCACAGAGGTTCAACTCATCCCCATTCATTTATTCAGTAAATATTTACCAAGTGTTTACTCTATGCCAGGCACAGTTCTAGGCTCTAGGGATACAATAGTGGACAAAAGGGACAAAAATCTCTGCCCTAATGGAATTTACATTCTGGGAAGTGAGGAGGGATGCAGACAATAAATAAATCATAAAATATATTAGGAAGTGAGAAGTGCTTTGGAGAAAACCAAAGCAGAGAAGGGGGACAGGGAGTGAGGGGTGCAGTTTGTTCCCAGCATCCTAAGTAGTTCCTGGCACACAGAAGGGTTCCACATGTGTTTGAGGGCAGTAGTCAAGAGTTCAGTGCCTTCCTCACAGGCATATGTCCAGCATTTGAAATTTTAGAGGCTTACTACGTCCTGATCGTTTCAATTAGCACCTTAGGGGTGCTAACAAAGCATAAAGACATGACTCCCAACTTGGAATAAAGTTTTGATATACTTGTACCAGTTTCCTGTCAGAGAGGACTTCTGAAAGTTAAGAGGTGATTGAGCAGCAAGGATTTGGTTTTGTTTGTGTTTCTTTCTTTATTCAATCATAGGGAACACAGTGTACTCGGTTGCTTTTGACTTCCTGTAATCCTTTTATCCATCTTCTAGTACCAGCACCCTGATTTTTCTTTTAAGAACTGTCCTTCCTCATTCTTGGTCCATGTGGCTTGAGTGGGCATACACCACCCAAACTCCAGGATGGGACAAGTGCCCAAAGTCTGGCCAATTACCAGTGTTATAGTACCAATTTTACTGTAATATTACCAATATTATGGTAATGTTTCAATTCCTTGGCCAAAATGTTCGGTTCAGGGGTGTTGCTCAGTTGAGCTCAGGAGAGCCCTGAAATCCTGCTGACACTACTGGGAAAGAGGCATGTCCTCATCTCTGGATATTTTAACCTGGTTTCCTGTAAGCCTTAGGTTGCCAGGGTTCATGATGAGGAAAGAGTCTGCTAGAGAATGAAGCCAACAGGGAGGAAAGCCGAGCTGAGGGGCAGAGAGAGAGCCAATGACCTTGTATGAGGGTATCATCTACCACCTATATATGACAAGATTTCTTTTATTTCAGTGAGCCAATGAATTATCTTTTGTTTCTTAAATAACTTTTCTATCAGTTTATTAGTTCATTTATTCAGAAAATACTTTCTAAGTACCTAACCAACGGGCAAGGCATTGTTTTAAGTGTTGGCAGTATAGCAGCGAACAAGACAAAGTTGTGCCCTCATAGAAGTGATATTGGTGAACAGATAAATATATCAATAAACATTTAACATAATGCCAAGAATCAAGAACCATAAAGAAGAATAGGCAGGGTAGTGGGATAGTAGGTTTTGGGAGATAGTTATAAAGGGGCATTAGGGAAGACGTCTCTAAACAGAGACTTAACTAAATCAGGGGTAAACACCCTGTAAGTATTTGGGGAAGGTTGTTTTAGGCAGAGAGACAAAAAGTTCAAACTAAGATGAGAAAGTGCTTTGTATATCTGAGGAAGAACAAAGAGGCCAATGCGGAGTGGCTGACACAGAAATGACAATCTTTCTCCCAGTGACTCTCTGACCTACCATTTATTTAACTCCCATCATATGCAAAGCCAGTTAGTGCTATTCAAAATGGAGATAGGACTCATGCAAAGACATGACAAAACCAAGCCATCCATGAAACACATAGAACTTTCTTTGACTTTAGTCTTATGACTAAATCTTGCAAGAAGTGCCATTCATCTGGTTTTGTCCACAAGGCCAGAAAGTTCTAAGGAAGCCAGTTTAAGCCCAGCCATTTTGACCCTACTGTTTGATTATTTAACCACCACCAGTGTTTTGCTGCTTGCTTATCTTACTGCTGCCACTTTTACAACAACTCTGATTTTTCAGCCAATTTGTTTATTCATCATTTTATTTCCTGGCCTTTGTCAGTTATCTGTAAACTCTAAGAAGGGTAATGTATTCAGATGAGGGAAGTTTGGCAGAGTCTTGGTCGGGATTTTTTGAGAGAAAGCATGCATGTGGAGATGGGGTGCTTGGTGAAAATTAATGAGTAGTGATCAGAGTGAAGAAGATACAATCAAGAAATTTTGTCAAGGAGAGAAAATACCCAGTGTTTTCATTTCACCCTCACACCTTTCTCCCTAAAAGGCAAATTATAAAACTTTCGGCTGTTAACTGTTTCTGCTGAATTCTCTCAACCACCAACAATACAATACTACAGAGCACAAAGCCATGTGTGTGAGGGTCCTCCCTCTATTAACAATGCCACATACAACTCACTCTTTGCATTTTAATTAGTAGACACATCTTGCTTCATTGCTTGAGAAAAGTACATTTTTTGTTTGCTTTGTGAATTGATCTGAAGTATACAGAGGAATTGATTAAGCAAATAAAATGGCTTCCTCAAAATGGCAGAGTCAAATGTTGGAATCAAAAGTGGAAACCTAAATGCCATGTGTTTCTCTGAGCACCAGAATTTTTATTCTAGTTGTCAGATATTGCAGACTCATTCCAGGTATTATCTATCGGTAAAAGTGTTTCCCAATATGAATAGCTTATTCCTCAGTCAAATAAGTTTGGAGTACCTCGGGTCAAAACAAAGTTAAATAGACCATGTTCAATTGTGAAAGGTTGAAAGCTCTTCCCCTAAGATCTGGGACTAGACAAGAATGTCTTCTTTATGGAGACAAATTATTAGAATTCATAAGTGAACTCAGATAGGTCACTGGTTATGAGTCAATAACAAAATCAATCATTCATATATATAAAATCTAATGAACAACAAATCTAATGAAAACTACATAAATTTATTAAGAATCAGTTTTTAAAACCTGAATAAATGAAATAACAGAACATAATTATGAATTTGAAGACTCAGTATTGTTAAAGTGTCAGTTCTTCCCAAATAATCAAAAGAGTCAACACAATCCTAGCCAACACCCAAACAGGATTTTTACTTGTGTGTAAGTAAAGCTCATATGGAAATGCAATGGCCAAGAATAGCAGAGACAGCTTTGAATATGAAGAAGAAAACTGGAGTACTTAATCTCCTGGGTATCTTGATTTTTTAGAAAGTTGTAGTAATTAAGGTAGCATGGTATTTGGTACAAGGATTAACAGAATAATGGAACTGAAGAGAGGATCCAGAGACCTACGAACCTTACGCAAACACTCAATTTATGACAAAGGTAAAACTGCAGTGGGAGGCTGAAAAGATGGTCTTTGCAACAAACAGTGCTGAGTGAACTGGTTATCCATACAGAAAAAGAAAACTTTTATTCCTACCCCAGCCCATACCCAAAAAAATCAGTTGAAGGAGGATTGTTGATCTAAATATGAAAGGCAAAACAATAAAACTTCTAGAAAAAACACATAAAAATATCTTCCTGACATTAGGGTAGACAAAAATTTCTTAAGGTGGACCCAGGAAGCACTCTCCATCCTGCAGAAGACTGGTAAATTGGATTACTTAAAATATTACAACTTCTGACTATAAAAAGATACTTCTAAGACAGTGAAAAGGCAAGATTGGGAGAAGATACTTGTAATACATATAGCTGTCGAAGGACTCATCAAATATCTATAAATAACTCAAAAATCAATTTTTTAAAACACAGATAACTGAATAGAAAAATAAGCAAAGGTCTTGAATAGACACTTCACAAAACAGGATATCCAACTAGCCAATAAACACATGAAAAGAAACTCTACATCATTATTCACCAAGGAAATGCAAATTCAACAATGAGCTATCAGTACACACCTTTGGGAATGGTTCAATTTAGAATCACTGGTAACAAGTGATAACCAAGTTTAGACAAGAATATGTATCAATTGGAATTCTCATAAACTGCTGGTGGGAGGGTAAATTGTTACAACAACATCGGGAAAACTATTTGGCGGTATTTGTTAAAGCTGAATATATACATGCACTGTTACCTAAAAATTTCATTTCTAGATTTTCATACCAAACAGATATGTGTATATGTGTTCACCAAAAGACATGGACAAAAATGTTATATTGGTACTATTCATAATAGTTAAAATAGGTAAATACATCAAATGTCCACCAATAGTAGAATAAACTATAGTATATTCTTAAAAAAATACTACACAGCAATAAATTGTTGTGTCTGTTATTCACAACAATAGACATAATGTTAAGTGAAAAAAACCCAAAAAAGTAGTACATAATGTATGATTTCATTTATATAAAAATCAAAAACAGGCGAAACCTATTAATGGTGATTTTGGTTGATTATAAAAACGGCCAAAATACTTTGAAGACCCTTGCATTAAGAAGTAGAGTCTCACCCCTTGAAACTAGGTTGGCCTTGTGATTTTCTTTGACAAAGAAAATGTGACAAAGTGATATATACCAGTTCTGAGCCTAGGCCATAAGAAGCCTTGTAACTTCTATTCCTGCTACTGTTGCAATTCTGCCACTAGGAGAACAAGCCTCAGTTGGCTTGTTGGAGGGATTATATGGAGGAGAAACTCGACACTCCAGCCAGAAGTCAACCAGCCCCCAGGCAATCTAGCGGTCACAAGCTGATGCAGGAGCAAGCACCCACCCTGAGATTAGCTGAGCCTCATCCAGATCAACAGAACTTCCCAGCTGAGCTGAGCCCAAATTGACAACCCATAGAATTGTATCAATAAATGACTGTTGTCTTAAGCCCCTCAGTTTTGGAGTGTATCTAACGGATACTGTGGTGGAAGAGGTGGTAGTAACTCAGAGACCTGCTAATAGGGCCTTACAGGGTTTTTATAATAACCTATTTCCTGATCCAAATTTTGATAACACATATGCATTCACAGTAAGATTCATTGAACTGTATAATTACGATATTTGTGTGTGTGTGTGTGTGTGTGTGTGTATATATATATAGTGAGTGTGTGTGTATATATATATATATATATATATCATATTTTTTTTACTTCGGTTTAAAAAGTAGAAATAAAATAAAATCTTTATGTACTGATATGGGATAATTTCCTAGATATATTGTTAAAGGAGAAAATAAGAGCTCAGAAGAAGGCATGTGGTATCTACCATTTGTGTAAAAAAGGGACAAAGAATATGTGTGTATACATATGTGTACGTGTGTGTGTGACTTCTTTACTTGTATATGCACCCTTTATATCTTTAAGTATACATAAGAAACTCAGTAATACTGTCTCATGCTGCTTCCAGGAGGGAAATGGGTAACTAGGGGATGGAATAGGAATAGGGAGACAATTTTCACTGCTGATTATTTTATACTTTTTGAATTTTGAACCACACAAGCTTACTACCTACGTTTTAAAATTTAATAATAAAATTATAACTCTAAAAGACCATTCTCGTAGGTACTCTACTGTACCTACATAAGGCCACATAAAAATTCAGAAGAAGCAAATATCAAGAGAAATGCTAGAGAAACACCCAGCTACATGAGCTCAGGAGTTAGGATTTGGTATGGGAAATAAAACACTGTATCACTTTCACAGCTGTAATTTGTCACTCAAGCCTGCAATCAAGAAAAGCCAGTCCTTGGATCTGAATTGTTTTACAAGACAGTTTTATGGGCTTGCCCTCAACTTAGTGGAATAAAAATGCAAGAATTCTGAGTCCAGAGAATTGATAAGACTATTGGAAAAGATGGTAAAGAAGAGACAAATTCCAGACTCCATATCACTTGAGGACACGGGGACGGGGAAGGGTAAGCTGGGACGAAGTGAGAGAGTAGCACTGATATATATACACTACCAAATGTAAAATAGCTAGTGGGAAGCAGCTGCATAGCACAGGGAGATCACCTCGGTGCTTTGTGACCACCTAGAGGGGTGGGATAGGGAGGGTGGGAGGGAGATGCAAGAGGGAGGGGATCTGGGGATATATGTATACATATAGCTGATTCACTTTGTTATACAGCAGAAACTAACACAACATTGTAAAGCAATTACACTCCAATGAAGATGTTTAAAACAAACAAACAAACAATTCTTGGAAGTCTATCAGTTAGAAGGAAAGACCATTTCCTGAATTGGCTTTCTCTCCTAATTACCTCTGTAATTGCCCTTTCCTATTATTTTGTACCCCTGTAATACAATACCCTCTTAACTGGTGTCTCTAACTTTTGTGTCTCCCTTCCCCAGTCTTTACTCCACATAACAAATACAAAATTATGTTTGTGAAACACACAGACACACACACACACACAAGACTCCAAATTAGGAGAAGTGGAGTACATTCAAAGGGGTATTCTAATTGGTGCTCATTCATAAAATTATGAATCAAGTGTAATTGAAATCCTTGAGAATTAGTGGAAAAGTCATCAATTTTTTTCAAGATAATTAAGAAAATGGAGTCTTTCTTAAGAAAAACAAAACCATTTACTTCAGTCAGTTAGGGAACAGTTGACTGAAACCACCAACCTTGGCCAGGCCTGCTTCCCTGAATTGTCTCACAACAGGAGGTCCTGATAAGGAAGGTGGTGCTGCCTCCAAAAACTAACCAGAAGAATCCAAAAGAGGGAGGAGACAACCAACCTCCCAGAGTCCTTCTTGCTGGAATCCATCTTGGCTGAGAGATGCACACGCCACCAGGAAGGACCCTGAGTCAGACTACAGGCCAAACAAGATGACTGGCCAGAGACAACCCGGAAACTTACCCCATGACCATAAAACCTGAGACTGTGAGCCACGTGGCAGAGCAATTCTCCTGGGTTCACTTACCCTGCTGCTCTCCACCTGGGCGCCCCTTCCCAATAAAGTCTCTCGCTTTGTCAGCACGTGTGTCTCCTCGGATAATTCATTTCCGAGTGTTAGACAAGAACCCGCTCTTAGGCCCTGGAAGGGAGTCCCCTTCCTGCAACACTTCCATGATTAATTCTGGAGGAGAATTTTGTTGGCTGGGGAGACCAAGAGACAGCATTCTTGTTGCCCTGAGTTTACCTTCTTTTACGGCCTGAATGTTTGTGCCCCATCCACAAATTCACATGTTGAGATCCTAAATCCCAATGTGATAGTATTAGGAGGTGGGGCCTTTGAGAGGTGATTTGGTCCTGAAATCTCATGAATGGGATTACAGTTGACCCTTGAACAACTTGGGGTTAAGGACATCGACCCTCCACGCAATTGAGTATCTTCATATAACTTTACAGTTATCTCTCTGTATCAACAGTTCCACATCTAAGGATTCAACCAATTGCAGATCCTATAGTACTATAGTATGTATTTATTGAAAAAAAAATCTGTGTATAAGTGATTTGAACCTACACAATTCAAACTCATATTGTTCAAGGGTCAACTACAGTTTGCTTCTAAAAGATACTCCAGAGAGCTTCCTCGACCCTTCCACCATGTGAGTGCACAGTGAGAAGGCACTGTCTATGAACCAGAAAACAGACTCTCACCAGACACCGAATCTGCCAGCACATTGATCTTGGACCTCCCAGTCTTCAGAACTGTGAGAAATAAATTTCTGTTGTTTATATGCCACCCAGTCTATCGTGTTCTGTAATAGCAGCCTGCCTGAATGAACTAAGACATCTTTCCTTTTATTATTTTTCTTTTTTTTTTTTAAACAATCACTTCTCCACTACCATGGTATTGGGCCATAGCCTTTGGTGGGGGTCTTTGTTTACTAGAAACTTGAACTCTTTTCAAGGGCAGAGATCACTCACATTGCAATCCCCAACTTTTTACTGCCTTTTAGATACCTTGACCTTTCCCTTACTAAGAACAAACTATCAAGAACAAGAGAATTTCACACCTTCAGGCTCCTCTTAGTCCCTATTTCCTGAAAGCAAAGCACATCTCTTTTCTAGATAATTGGCACCAGAAATTCTTCAGGTAAGTCTCCGTCTCTAATTACATAGATTGGCCTAATACCCACTAGAGATCAAAGAGAGTAACCTAATTTGATGCAAAAATCATAGAAGTCATATAATAAAAATTAAATATACTAATTTATTTCTTGAAGAATTTTATGACTTAATGTTTTAAGTTAATTATTGGGAAAACTTAAAATATGTCTAAAATAAAGTTTAAAGGGAGGAGAAAGGTATATTTAAGTTAAAATTAAGCTACTTATGACTTGTAATAGGGTAATGTTAGGCTATGTTATGGCAACAAACCTCATTGGCTTATTGTAATATAAGGTCTATTTCTCATTCATGCAAAATTTACTGCAGATGGGGCAGCTGTCCTGTGTGTCTCTCTTTTAAGTTATGACTCAGGACCCAGGTTTTTACCATGTCAAAGCTATAACCCAGGAACGTGTGGTCTCTGAAGTCACCATGGTGGGGGAAAGGAGGGACAGAGAAAGCACACTGATCCTTAACAACCTTGGCCTGGAAGTGACGCAGATCACAGATGCTCAGGGTGATTGGTCAGAACTAGCCACACAGCCCCAATCTAATGGCAAAGGAAGCTGGGATATATAGGGGTACATGGATATTTGGTGAACACTAACTCACTAACTATCTCTGTCATGTGACTTTAGCCCGGTAATTTGGGAAAGCAAACAATGCATCTATTGACTCATTTAATCCTGTAGGTCACCCCATGAGGCAGGAACTATTAATATTCCCATTTTGCTGTTGTGGAAAGTGAGGTATATGGAGTTTAAGTAGGTTTCCCAAAGTCACACAGCCACCAAGGAGAAGAAATAAGATTCAGATCCATGCAGTATGGCTCCAGTGCCTGCACATTTAATTCCTATAATGCTTGCTTTCCACATTGAAAGAAAAGTAGAGGGGCTGAGAAATTGTCAACACATTGGTCAATCCTCTTCTTTAAAGGGGTTAGATAAAGGCTTGGTAGATATAGGATTGTTTCAATCATAGAAGAGGGTCAATGCATATGTTTTGTTTATAATATTCATCTAGACTTCCTAAACTACCAGAAAAACAAACAAACAAACATGTAATTGTTGAATCTTGCTCTTTACTTCAGCTACATAATCTTGGCCTTGAGGTTCCCTGAGGATTTTGGAGCTGAAATCCAGCGTATTTTCTCACCATCATCCTCTACACAGGTTGCTACTGTGTAGAGCATTTGCAAAGTGCTGAATCAAAGAGATAATTGCTCTGAATTAATGAGGAGAGAAAGAAATTCACATTTTTAAAATTTCAAATATTATTCATTTCTGTACCCTCTAAGTATCTGTGAAAAAATTGATAATAATCACAATTAAAAATAACGTCTGACAAATATTTAAAACCAAAGGGATAATATCACTGAACAGCAAGTGGCCTCATATTCCATTCCAAGGACTCTATTTATATAGATCCAAACCAGATAAAAAGACACTATGCTCTTTTTTTATTGTTACCAAATAGAGTTGAATAGTGCTCTCAGAGTTTAAAATAAAAACCGTTCAAATTTTAGTTCCATGCAAGAAACTAGAATCCATCAGGTCAAAACTAAATTTACTTATTTTACTCGATCAACTGTAATATTTGAAGAAATGGTACCTCTGCAATCGTTTGTGAGTCAGTGCTCACTATGAGATTTTTCTGGAACTACAAAAATTCATGGCTTTTTCAACCTAAACGTTTTCTAAACTTTTGGAGAGGGGGAATTGAAGCTAGGAATATCATTTATTGATTAATTTTTTAAATGAAGAAGTTACTTTTGATGTACTCAGCCTAGCGAATCAACAACAACAAAAATATCGCCGTATCTAGAACAGGTGTTTCTGTAATTGTGATACATTAGCTGGAATTTTTGCAATGCATACCGGTTCTCAAATCCATGGTTCTTTCTGAAGCAAACAAAAACTTTTTGCAAATCTGCTGCAATCAATGATCTGTAAGGATTGCTCAACCAAAGTTCCTCGAAGACCTAAGGGATTTGCAAAGGCTGTGCTGAGAACCAGGGACGGGAACTCCATCTCAACATCCTCATTCCTGCTTTGCTCTGTCCCCCAAATAGAGCCATTCTGTCTGTCAAGTACCCTTTCACAGCCCTTCTTCACTCCCTGTGTCTCTTGTTGAACTGTCTTTCAAGACTTGGCTAAAGATTTTCCTGTGTAAAATTTTCTTTAATTCGGCAAGGAACATTTTTTCTTATGCTACCATACACTTATAGCAATTGCTTTAATGTATTATAATAGTCTCCCTGGTAGACTGTGAAGTTCACAGAGGTAGGAATCATGATTTTTACCTTTTTAAACCAGGGATCTTTAAACATTAGGTCCTGACACATGATAGATGTTTAATAAATATTGTTTAATGAATGAAACAATTCTAGGTTGAATAAGAAAATATATTCTAGTTTGAAATAAGAAAATATACTACATTTGGAAAACTGAATTCCATACTAAAATAGTTAAACTGTGCTTTCTTTACTGTTTGAGCATGAAAACCAATTTAAAATATAATATATGGTAAAAACAATTTCTATTATATAAGCCACACAGCATTTGAATGCAAGCAATTTGATCTCCCAGTGGTGGGCAGAAGACAAATAGTTTCCATCTCTAACTAGATTTCACATGCGGTATCAGGAGAAGTTGGTAGGATTAAGTGCAAGCATGAGTTGGCAAGAAAGCTAATACCATGCTGGACTGCTGAAAACTCAGCAAAACAATTCCCCAGTTAGAATCTAAAAGTATAGGAAGAGGGTTTCCCCTTTAGCTAATCATCACACCATCAGTGAGTTGTAGAGAAAATGAAAGATGTGGGACACGGATCAAGACCCAAGTCTCATTGGCAAGAGAGGTCTGATGGTCTGCCACAGAGGAAAGGTGGCTCCCTAGTCCTAGCCCCCCATGGACCGGAGCCGGATGGTAGCCTGGGGCCTGCCATGGTACCTACAGCCCAGTGCAGAACCCCATTATTGGGAAGCTGCAAACTTACTTTAAGAGGATGGCTGGGAGAAACCTAAGGCTTTCATCTGTTGCAGGCATCTAGGGTCTGATGTGGCACAATATCAGTGGCTGTTCAGTGCCGTTCCTTCCCCATTTCCACTCTTAATTCCCCTCCTTTCCTTGCCAACCACTCTAGTATTATTATTATTGAGCCTTTTTGTCTACGTTCAATATGTCTGTGTAGACATCATGTAGCACAAAAAATGCAGAGTAGTTGTTTTATGTGTGTTTAATTACTGTCATGGTGTTATGCTATTAATCATTTTCCATTTTTATGTCACCCCATATTATAAAATCTATCCTTGTTGCTACATGTACACTTAGTCCATTGTTGTTGATGGTATAAACACATTTCATTTACACGTTCCCTGGTGATCTTCAACTCCTTCAAAGCCATCCTGCTATGAACATGACCTTTGGTAACCTGCATGAACTGAGATGGCTCCCTAACTTTGAAGTCAGGCTTGGCACAGAATTGTATTCAGAGAAGCACTATTTTGATAAATTAAAATAATTAAAAAGCTACTTAAATACTTTAAATATATTCTTTTTCCTGTTTAACTCTCATTCAAACCAGCCTTTAGAAATGTTGGTCTTTTTTACTGCCACCCTCCCCCATTTCAGGGTCATTCTTTCTATTAGTTCTCTTCCATTTCCAACAGAAGACGGCCTTTCATTTCAACCTCTTTCATTGTACACTCGTATCCCTCCTAATACCATCTTTCCCGGGAGCCAGGTAGATGGAGGAACCAAAGAGGAAAGCTTGACATTAACTTTTTCCCCAGCTTTTTTTTTTTTTTTTACTTTGAGTCTCTCTTAGGTTTCTCTGTACGAAATGACAGTTCTGACTGGGGAATTTTGCTATTTACTACGATTGTGCTCTCTCTCGACCAATTGAAAGGATATTTAAGAATGATGTATGACCACTGGTCATATGCATTAATTTATTTATGGGGATTTTAAACGAACTGGATGCATGCCCACTTGACATATCACATAAGATGATGCAGGCTTCCACAAGGAGCCCTGAGCACTCCAATCAACACTTACCTCGCTAATGAAGGCCTGCACCCCAGCTCCCCTGGCGCCCCCAAGGCCCAGCCTCCGCTCTAAGAAGACAGCATAGCAATAGTTACTTTCTAACATACTCTATAGTTTATGTATTTATCAGGTTTAGTTCACTGTCTGCCACCCCTTTGCTACTCAAGAGCAAGTATCTGTGTCTGCTGTGTTCTCTGATGTATCCAAAGCACGGAGAACCCTGCGTACCCAGCATGTAGTACAAATCTTTGATAAGGAATGAATGAATGAGTGAATGAATGAATGACCTCTGCTGGTGCTCCCTGACCTTTAGATGTTTGCTGCTCTGGGACGTTTTCATAAATCCCGCAGAAAGTTCTTCCTCGAGGACATTAGCCTTGACCTCCCTCAGTTCTCCTCCGGGTGGCACCTTATGGCAACCTCCTCAGTGCCTGCAATTGGAAGGTCTCTTTCTGCCAAAGTCTCTTCATCTGGAAGGAGGCCCTCCTGAGTGGATCTCATTCTCAAATAACCTGCAGTTCCAGTCCCTGCCAGGGGACCCGTGTCCGATCCATGCAAAATAGGCCTCTCTGTCCTGTCCTCCAGGGAGGCGCAGCTTGCTTTTAACACACCCTCTCCCCCTTGCTCACTGCCAGGCAGATGATCCCTGCCAGTCTTTAATTTGAGTCTACCAGGCACATAACCCCAAAGCTCCTGCTCTCTCCAGGCTGCAGGTTCTTCAGGCCTTTCTCAGGAGGGGTTTATAGAAGGAAGCACACCCTCCTCTCTCCCATGAGGGTGGGGACAATGGGAATGACACCAAACTCTATCACCTGGACTCCTCAGCCTCTACACTTTGATAACAATATATTCAATGTTCTATCATCTGGACTCCTCAGCCTCTACACTTTGATAACAATATATTCAATGTTCTATCATCTGGACTCCTCAGCCTCTACACTTTGATAACAATATATTCAATGTGTCACTAAAAATGCTCAGACACCACCTTTTGCAAGTCCTGTAAATGTGGGGCATACTCATGCTAAAAAGAATTATTCCTTGTTTATCTGAAATTCAAATTTAACTGAGCAAGTTCTATTTGATTTGGCAAACTTATATACAGCTGGTGTATTTCTCATGTTGAAATAAGGGCTATTAACACCTATTGTTTTTCTTTGGCTTTCGGCCCCCAAACGAAAAGCAATGATACCAAATAAGTCCATACACAGAACAACATGTTAAACCATATAGCACTCCCCATGTGTTATGTATCTCATTTATATTATTCTTTGCTCCCTGCTACTCAGTATCCATACAACCAGACTTTATTCATTTTTGTATTTTCATCTACTAGAATGGATTCATCAAGATGCAATTTCTCTAAAGTTCATACCTTTAGGAGAAGCCATATCAAAACTTTTTATATGGTGGAAGTGGGCATTAGTAATATCAAATTTCAGAAATTCTCAGGCAAAGTTTTCTCTTTCATAGAGAATTGCTTGCGCAAATATCTGGAGCAGTTTCAAGCCTGTTATTCTTTGAGAAGTAGCCTGGCCTGGCCTGCGGCATCCCTTGAAGAACTTTCCGCACAGAGATCACTGCTCCTCCAGGGCGAGAAATGAAACTGTGGCATATTAAATAAATGGATCAGCTTTAAGTTATTCCTGGTCTTTCTCAATGCCTCGTTAAAATATCTCTGAAGACACACAAAGATGAAAATTCGTAACACCAGTGAAAACTAGAACAATGAGCTTGTTTCCAAATACTAGGAGAATCTGGCTTTAATGCCACTATAACCAGACTCATAAACACCATGCCACAACAAAGGACACTGTGAGCTTTGTTTCTAAAGGAAAAAAACAAAACAAAACAAAAAACTGTATACCTGAACGAAGGAAGAAAAATCCTTTTTTTCTCCTCCAGTGTACGATGCTTAGTTGAGAAACACATGAACTGTACCCACCAGAAAACTAGCCATCTAGCCCTTCACTGAGCTCATGCTATTTTTTAGGACAGCCAGATGGTAATTTCTCATTTCACTCACCCCCACCTCACCCCTATCTATATCCAGAGACTTCAGCTCTTCAGAAAACACCTGGGCAAGACTTAGGTTGTGGGCTACCAGCATAGTAGTCTCCATAAATAAAACAAAATAGGCCTGGGAGAAGATAGAAATAGAAGCAGTAAAACCAGGGCTATAGTTTTCCATGCAGTCCATCTGTTTCATGCGTTTGAGAGCTGGCGATGGACGTAGGAGGGGATCCCATTTCTGTCTTAGGGAGCAGAACTAGACAGGAAACATGTGAGGCACTGGACTCACCAACCTACCTTCCATCTGTGACTTCAGGAAGGAGATTCAGCCACTGCAGAAGTGGTCAGAGCACAGGGGTTTGGGTACCCTCCCACCAGCTCCCCAGGTAAGGATAGAGCAACCTAAAAAGTAGGGGGGATGAAGAGAAAGGTAATACCTTCTGAAAGACTCAGAAAAAGGATACTGCTAGACATTTTGGCTCAAAGAAGCAAAAAAAAAAAAAAAAAAAAAAAGAGTTGTTTATATCTCAATAAATGATGAGACGAAATGGAAAAAGAAGGTTAATGATCAAATAGACCTATAAGCAATAAGATGAGAAGAAAGTAGTGTTTACTGAAGTAAGACATGGCTATAAGGAAAATAAAATTTCAAAAGGCAGAATTAAGCCCTTACTTAAGGCAGAAATAGCAGAATTGGCATTGACATACGAATAAGTAATATAGAGGACAAACTTGAGAATTCATTATAGAATAAAGACAGAAAAGACAAAAATGGAAATGGGGAGAGAAAAAATGATGGACACAGAAATTCAAAGATCTAACTGATGATCTAAGTGATGTTCTACATGGAAATATTGGTGAGTCAATTAAAGATTGATGGATCAAAATTCAAGAATTTCTTCTAAAGAGGACAGCATAGCAAAGTTCACAGGAAGGGCATAAGTTGAGAGAAAATATTTGAATTGCTTAAACTTACAAGAGATTGCCATCCAGAACAGCAAGGAATGCCTCCAAGTCAGCAAGGATGAAGGAAGGAAGGAAGGAAAGAAGGGAGGGAGGGAGGGGCAAACGAATGAACAACCCCCACATCCCCCACCCCCAGAAAATGGGCAAAGGACCTATAAACTGAATTCACAGGAAGGGAAACCCAAAAAACTAGTAAGAACATGAAAAGGAGTTCAGTCTCACTGGAAATCACAGAAATGCAATTCAAAACAAGACATGACTCTTCATCTGTCCAAATAGCAAAAACAGGAATGTTAAATTATATATATAAAGTGCTGGTGAGGATGAGGAGAAAGGGTGAAATTATAGATGACTTTCTGGAGTGTAATCTGGCAGTGAATAAAATATGTGAATACCCTTTGCCTCATGAACATCAGAAGAAGCAGCAGAAGGTGGAGGAGGAGGTAGAAGCAGGAAGAGAGGGACAAAGGAAGGAGCAAAGAAAAAAGACAAGTAATAATTGATCCAGAAGAAGAAAGTAAAACAACAAATAGAATTAGGAGAAATAAGCCAAAACTATTTTTATTTTCTTTCTACTTTTCTGAAATTTTCATTTTTAACCATGTATTTTATACCATATATGTATTATGCATGAATTTTGTAATGTATTATACGTAAATATCAAAAAGAAGTTATTTTTAAGCATCCACAATCCCACCACCCAAGGTTTATAACTACTGCTAACATTTGGTATATTTCTTTTGGAACATTTTCTATGCATAAGCACTTTCCCAAATCATTAAATATTCTTCAAAAATGATTTCATCATTTTTAAAGATGGCATAGCATTATATTAATTGAATGTACCATAATAATTTCTAATTTTATCCTCATTATAGAAATTGTAGCTATTTCCAAATTTTAAAATTACAATTAAATAATTTTTACACCAGTTCTGTTAGCATCCCTGATTACTTTTTAACTATTCATTTATAGATGTAGAATGACTGTGTTTAAACATTGTTAAGACTCCATATTCCATATTACACCATTTCCTTCAATAATGATTATAGAAGTTACTATTTTTTCCTACTGTGTGAAAACTCCACATAACATAACTGACCCTGTATTTTTAAAAGCTTTTGCCAATTTAATAAGTGAAATATTATAACATTGTTTGAATTTGCCTTTTATATTAGTAGTATGTTTAAAATTTTTACATTTACAGGCCATCTGTTTGTACTGATCTCCACCAACTCTGGGCATAAGTATCATCTTTGTATGGGGCTCTGACACCTTATTCACAATTGCCACCTGCTGCCTTATCTCACCAGCCCCAACACTCCCAATTCCCGTACTTTGCTCTCTTTTATACTTTGCCATAGCAATTACCACTTTCAGTATACGTTAAAATTTATCTATTTATTGTTTCTCTTCTTTATTTTCTGTGTGTCTGTCTCCTCCCACGTTCATATAGCTTCCCAAGAGCAAAGATCATTGCATATTTTGCTCATTGATACATCCCAACACTCGAGGAGAGAGCTTGGCCCATGGTAGGCTCTCAATAAATGTTTTGTTTTTCCTTGGTGTGAGCCTTCCCAGAGTCTGCCATTAGCCCCACCAAAGAGAGGGGTAGGCTCCAGTGCTGGGTCGCCTCAGGCAAAACAACCAACAGGGAGGGAACCCAGCCCCACCAATCAGCAGACAAACGGATTAAAGTTTTACTGAGCTATGCCCACCAGAACAACACCCAGCTCTACCCACAACCAGTCCCTCCCATCAGGAAGCTTACACAAGCCTCTGAGATAGCCTCATCCACCAGAGGGCAGACAGCAGAAGCAAGAAGAACTACAATTCTGCAGCCTGTGGAAGGAAAACCACATTCACAGAAAGATAGACAAAATGAAAAGGCAGAGGACTATGTATCAGATGAAGGAACAAGATAAAACCCCAGAAAAACAACTAAATGAAGTGGAGATAGGCAAGCTTCCAGAAAAAGAATTCAGAATAGTGATAGTGAAGATGATCCAGGACCTCGGAAAAAGAATGGAGGCAAAGATCGAGAACATGCCAGAAATGTTTAACAAAGATCTAGAAGAATTAAAGAACAAACACCTAGAAGAATTAAAGAACAAACAGAGATGAACAATACAATAACTGAAATGAAAAATACACTAGAAGGAATCGATAGCAGAATAACTGAGGCAGAAGAATGGATAAGTGACCTGGAAGACAGAATGGTGGAAATCACTGCCATGGAACAGAGTAAAGAAAAAAGAATGAAAAGAAATGAAGACAGCCTAAGAGACCTCTGGGACAACACTAAATGCAACAACATTCGCATTATAGGGGTCCCAGAAGGAGAAGAGAGAGAGAAAGGACCAGAGAAAATATTTGAAGAGATTATAGTCAAAAACTTCCCTAACATGGGAAAGGAAATAGCCACCCAAATCCAGGAAGCGCAGAGAGTCCCAGACAGGATAAATCCAGGGAAAAACATGCAAAGACACATAGTAATCAAATTGAAAAAAATTAACACAAAGAAAAATTATTAAAAGCAACAAGGGAAAAATGACAAATAACATACAAGTGAACTCCCATAAGGTTAACAGCTGATCTCTCAGCAGAAACTCTACAAGCCAGAAGGGAGTGGCACGAAATATTTACAGTGATGAAAGGGAAGAATCTACAACCAAGATTACTCTACCCGGCAAGGATATCATTCAGATTCGACGAAGAAATCAAAAGCTTTACACACAAGAAAAAACTAAGATAATTCAGCACCACCAAACCAGCTCTACAACAAATGCTAAAGGAACTTCTCTAAGTGGGAAACACAAGAGAAGAAAAGGACCTACAAAAACAAACCCATAACAATTGAGAAAATGGTAATAGGAGCATACATATCAATAATTACCTTAAATGTAAATGGATTAAATGCTCCAACCAAAAGACACAGGCTCACTGAATCGATACAAATACAAGACCCATATATATGCTGTCTACAAGAGACCCACTTCAGACCTAGGGACACATACAAACTGAAAGGGAGGGGATGGAAAAAGATGTTCCATACAAATGGAAATCAAAAGAAAGCTGGAGTAGCAATATTCATATCAGATAAAATAGACTTTAAAATAAAGGATGTTACAAGAGACAAGGAAGAACACTACATAATGATCAAGGGATCAATCCAAGAAGAAGATAAAAAAATTATAAATATATATGCACTCAACACAGGAGCACCTCAATACATAAGGTAACTGCTAACAGCTATAAAAGAGGAAATCGACAGTAACACAGTAATAGTGGGGGACTTTAACACCTCACTTACACCAATAGACAGATCATCCAGACAGAAAATTAAAAAGGAAACACAGTTTTAAATGACACAATAGATCAGATAGATTTAATTGATATTTATAGGACATTCCATCCAAAAAACAGCAGACTACACTTTCTTCTCAAGTGCACATGGAACATTCTCCAGGATAGATCACATCTTGGGTCACAAATCAAACCTCAGTAAATTTAAGAAAATTGAAATCATATCAAGCATCCTTTGCAATGACAATATTATGAGGTTAGAAATCAATCACAGGGGAAAAAAACGTAAAAAACACAAACACTTGGAGGCTAAGCAATACATTACTAAATAACCAAGAGATCACTGAAGAAATCAAAGAGGAAATCAAAAAATACCTAGAGACAAATGACAACAAAAACACGATGATCCAAAACCTATGGGATGCAGCAAAAGCAGTTCTAAGAAGGAAGTTTATAGCAATACAAGCCTACCTCAAGAAACAAGAAAAATCTCAAATAAACAATCTAACCTTACACCTAAAGGAACTAGAGAAAGAAGAACAAACAAAACCCAAAGTTAGTAGAAGGAAAGAAATCATAAAGATCAGAGCAGAAATAAATGAAATAGAAACAAAGAAAACAATAGCAAAGAGCAATAAAACTAAAAGCTGGTTCTTTGAGAAGATAAACAAAATTGATAAACCATTGGCCAGACTCATCAAGAAAAGGAGGGAGAGGACTCAAATCAATAACATTAGAAATGAAAAAGGAGAAGTTACAACAGACACCACAGAAATACAAAGCATCCTAAGAGACTACTACAAGCAACTCTATGCCAATAAAATGGACAACCTGGAAGAAATGGACAAATTCTTAGAAAGGTGTAACCTTCCAAGACTGAACCAGGAAGAAATAGAAAATATGAACAAACTAATCACAAGTAATGAAATTGAAACTGTGATTAAAAATCTTCCAACAAACAGAAGTCCTGGACCAGATGGCTTCACAGGTGAATTCTATCAAACATTTAGAGAAGAGCTAACACCCATCCTTCTCAAACTCTTCCAAAAAATTGCACAGGAAGGAAAACTCCCAAACTCATTCTATGAGGTCACCATCACCCTGATACCAAAATCAGACAAAGATACTACAAAAAAAGAAAATTACAGACCAATATCACTGATGAATATAGATGCAAAAATCCTCAACAAAATACTAGAAAATAGAATCCAGCAGCACATTAAAAGGATCATACACCATGATCAAGTGGGATTTATCCCAGGGATGCAAGGATTCTGCAATACACACAAATCAATCAATGTGATACACCATATTAACAAACTGAAGAATAAAAACCATATGATCATCTCAATAGATGCAGAAAAAACTGTTGACAAAATTCAACACCCATTTATGATAAAAACTCTCCAGAAAGTGGGCATAGAGGAAACCTACCTCAACATAATAAAAGCCATGTACAACAAACCCACAGCAAACATCATTGTCAATGGTGAAAAACTGAAAGCACTTTCTCTAAGATAAGGAACAAGACAAGGATGTCTACTCTCACCACTATTATTCAACATAGTTTTGGAAGTCCTAGCCACAGCAATCAGAGAAGAAAAAGAAATAAAAGGAATACAAATTGGAAAAGAAGAATTAAAACTGTCACTGTTTGCAGATGACATGGTACGATACATAGAGAATCCTAAAGATGCCACCAGAAAACTCCTAGAGCTAATCAATGAATTTGGTAAAGTTGCAGGATACAAAATTAATGCACAGAAATCTCTTGCATTCCTGTACACTAACAACAAAAGATCAGAAGAGAAATTAAGTAAAGAATCCCATTCACCATTGCAACAAAAAGAATAATGCAATCCCTATCAAATTACCAGTGGTATTTTTTACCGAACTAGAACCAAAAATCTTAAAATTTGTATGGAGACACAAAAGACCCCGAATAGAAAAAGCAGTCTTGAGGGGAAAAAACGGAGCTGGAGAATCAGACTCCCAGACTTTAGACTATACTACAAAGCTACAGTAATCAAGACAATATGGTACTGGCACAAAAACAGAAATACAGATCAATGGAACAGGATAGAAAGCCCAGAGATAAACCCATGCACCTATGGTCTACTAATCCATGACAAAGGAGGCAAAGATATACAATGGAGAAAAGACAGTGTCTTCAATAAGTGGTGCTGGGAAAACTGGACAGCTACATGCAAAAGAATGAAATTAGAACACTCCCTAACACCATACACAAAAATAAACTCAAAATGGATTCGAGACCTAAATGTAAGACCACACACAATAAAACTCTGAGAGGAATACATAGGAAGAACACTCTTTGACATAAATCACAGCAAGATCTTTTTTGATCCACCTCCTAGAGTAATGGAAATAAAAACAAAAATAAACAAATGGGACCCAATGAAACGTAAAAGCTTTTGCAAAACAAAGGAAACAAGACGAAAAGACAACCCTCAGAATGCAAGAAAATATTTGCAAATGAATCAAGAGACAAAGGATTAATCTCCAAAATATACAAACAGTTCATGCAGCTCAATATTAAAAAAACAAACAACCCAATCAAAAAATGTCCAGAAGACCTTAATGTACAGAAGACATTTCTCCAAAGAAGACATACAGATGGCCAAGAAGTGCATGAAAAGCTGCTCAACATCACTAATTATTAGAGAAATGCAAATCAAAACTACAATGAGATATCATCTCACACCGGTCAGAATGGGCATCATCAGAAAATCTACAAACAACAAATGCTGGAGAGGGTGTGGAGAAAAGGGAACCTTCTTGCACTGTTGGTGGGAATGTAAATTGATACAGCCACTATGGAGAACAGTATGGAGGTTCCTTAAAATACTAAAAATAGAACTACCATACGACCCAGCAATCCCACTACTCGGCATATACCCTGAGAAAACCATAATTCAAAAAGAGTCATGTACCAAAATGTTCATTACAGCTCTATTTACAATAGCCAGGACATGGAATCAACCTAAGTGTCCATCATCGGATGAATGTATAAAGAAGATGTGGCACATATATACAATGGAATATTACTCAGCCATAAAAAGAAATGAAACTGGGTCATTTGTAGAGACGTGGATGGATCTAGAGACTGTCATACAGAGTGAAGTAAGTAAGAAAGAGAAAAACAAATATCGTATATTAACGCATATATGTGGGACCTAAAAAATGGTACACATGAACCGGTTTGCAGGCAGAAATAGAGACACAGATGTAGAGAACAAACGTATGGACACAAAGGGGGGAAAGTGGAGGGGTGGGTGGTTGTGGTGGGATGAACTGGGAGATTGGGATTGACATATATACACTAATATGTATAAAATGGATAACTAATAAGAATCTGCTGTATAAAAAATAAGTAAAATAAAATTCAAAAATTCAAAAAAAGTAAAATAAATGTTTTGTTTTATTTTGTTTTAATGAATATTACAAAATTTCCTTTAAAAATATCTAGTGCATCCATATGTAAATGGAGAAATAAACTATGGTACATCTATGCAATGGAATATTATTCAGTGGTAAGAAGAAATAAGTTATTAAATCATGAAAAAACAGGGAGAAACCTTAAATTCATATTGTTAAATGAAAGAAGTCGGTCTAAAAGGCCTACATACTGTGTGATTCCAACTAAGTGACACTCTGGAAAAATGCAATACTATATAGGTAGTAAAAAAAAATATTCAGTGGTTTCCAGGTGCTCAACGGGGATGAATGGGTGGAGCTTAGGAGATTTTTTGTGAGACTACCTGTGTAATACTGTAATGGTGGATACATGACATAATGCATTTGTCAAAATCCTAATAACTATATAACACAAAGTGAGCCCTAATGTAAGCTACGACTTAGTTAATAATAATGTATCAATATGGGTTCATCAATGAAGACAAATGTACCAATGCAAGATGTTACTAATTAGAGCAACTGTGAGGGGAAGAGGGGGAAGGGGCATATGGGAACCCTGTACTTTCTCTGCAATTTTCCTGTAAACCTAAAATTCTAAAAACTCTAAAAAATAACTATTAATTTAAAAGCAAACAATGTATCTTTATTTTCTCCTAGTTCTCCTGTGTTTTTTTTTCTTTACATTTAAATTCCCTACTCCATCTGGAAATTGTATATAGCATGAAATGAGGAACTAAATTTAATTTATAAACTGTTATCCAATATCTGCAGCAACATTACCCAATCTTACATTTATGTATGATTCTACCTTTATTTTACATTGTCTTTAGGTATAAAAATGCCTTTTAATATTCTAATATCTCTTGGATTATTCTTGCATGGTACAGTGTGGTTTTGAGACTTAACAGCTTTTAATGTATTTAAGTAACTAGCATTGCTGGTTTCCCCTAATTGCTCTTTATTATTATTTTTTGGCTACTTCTACCCATTTATCTTCTAGCTGAACTTTAGAAACACTTTACCAAGTTCTAAACTGGGATTTTAAATAGCATTGTGTTTAATTAATATTTTGGTATGTCCTACAATATTGAATGATTTCATCCAGAGATATGGTAGATCTGTTAATTTATGGATCATTTATATATTAATTTTTAAAATTTGGGTTATTTAAATCATATATATTTATGTGAGGTTTATTCCTAAGTTGTTATATTTTGTTAGTCATTATGTTTTGTTATACTTGTTAGCAAATGAGGGCTCTTTTTTTTCCCATAATATTTCCTAAGATGATCATTATGTACTATATATAGTCATTTTCAATATTTCTTTTTTAACCTCACATATATTTCTTGTTAGTTGAATAGGTTTTCCCAGCTGATTTCCTTGTGTTTTCAAAGTTGATTGATATTATCTGCAAAACAGTCATTTTGTCTTTCTGTACTGCTGCTGTTTCTTTTTTTCCTTCTTTTTCCTTTTTGGTCTTACTGCATTGGCTCAACCTTTACAGAATGATGTAAGTAATCATGAAGACAAATGCATCTTTGTTTCATTTCTTAATTTAAAGTAAAATCCTGTAGTGCAACTAGTACTGTTGCATGCCATTAGTTCCAACAGGTACTGTGTGCATGCATGCACACACACACACACCAAAAAAGTATGGGAAACATAAATAATAAATTTATTAATTGAAAAATATACCAGAACCTTTAATATTTTAATTAAAATAGTGAATTTTTGAGAGATAAAATATACAGCATTCTCTACTTCCTTAACTGTAGAAGTCTTTAGTCCGGGACTCCTATTGATATTTCTCAGAAGCAGTGTTTCATGAAACCCAGTATGGGAAAATGTCCATTGGCTATTACCTTGACATCGACTGTTGGTTTGAAAGCTTCTATCAAGTCACACATTTACGTATTTATCAAATATGTATGAAGCCCCTACTATGTGCCAGGGCTCTGCTAACACTAAAGGCTCACTGAAGTTCTGACGATGACATCCCTGACTTACATACCTTCAGTCTAATGGGAGGTCTAGATAAGTCAATACAGAGTAACAATAGTATGTAGTAGAGTGCTCAAGGAACACAGAGAAGGGGGAACTAATTCAGGAAAGGGAGGTTGAGGATGTCAAGGTAGAAGTAATGATGTCTGAGCTGACTTCTAACGGATGAGTATTGGCGATTTGAGGGGTGGGGAGGAATGGAGTTTGATAACAGAGATGGCTATTCCGGACAAAGAAGGATGTACGAAGGGCATATACATGGCGTATTTGAGAAACTGAAAGAATTTAGGAATAAACTATGGAAAGAACTTAAAGCCAGGGAGTGACACAATGAGAGCTATGTTTCAGAAATACTACACAGGGCTTCCCTGGTGGCACAGTGGTTGGGAATCTGCTTGCCAGTGCAGGGGACACGGGTTCGAGCCCTGGTCCAGGAAGATCCCACATGACACGAAGCAATTAAGCCCGTGCACCACAATTGCTGAGCCTGTACTCCAGAGCCCACAAGCCATATCTACTGAGCCCACGTGCCACAGCTACTGAAGCCCGCACACCTAGAGCCAGTGCTCCGCAACAGGAGAAGCCACTGCAATGAGAAGCCTGCGCACCACAACGAAGAGAAGCCCTCGCTCACCACAACTAGAGAAAGCCTGCGTGCAGCAACAAAGACCCAATGCAGCCAAAAATAAATTAATAAAATAAATTAATTAATTAAAAAAAGAAAAAAGAAATACTACACAGGCTGCAGTGTAAAGAAAGAGTGTCAAGGTGGGAAAGATTGGAGCCAAGGAGACCAGTTAGGAAGCTTATGTAACATCGAAGTAAACCATGACAACTCACATTGGAAAATGATTACAGAAAGGACATAAACCAAATGATTTCTCTAGTTTCTTTAGGTTGTATTGCTGCATTTATTCATTTTATTAGAAAACAGATGTCTGGGCTATCTTCTCTCAGTTCTCTATAGAATACCTTTAGGAACCTTCAACACAACCCTACATTCATAGCTTTTAATTTGCAGTCAGTAGAAGAAATAGGACACAGAGGCCCTTCTCTGTCTACTGTAAAATTTCTACTGTGTATTTCACTGTCTCTGATAGAATCATGTAATAATTCATATTATAATTAAAACAAAATAATATTTCTTACCTTATAAGATTTCATTTTATATTTTATCTTACTGGAATAGGATATGGCTATGGTATTTTGCTTTTGTTTCCAAGAAGCTCACTACTAAGGTTTTAGCTCAATTATAATAGGCTTTCTTAGCTTATCTCTTCTCCCTCTAGCAGGTTTTTGGTTCTTATTCTGTTCTTTTTATTATTAGAGTTTTTTTTTTTTTTAATATGACCAAACTTAATCTTTTATAGACTGTATTTGGGGACAGGGATAGGTGGGGAGAAAGAATTTCACACATCTTATTTCTTGTGGGGTAATAATAATAATAATGATAAAATTACTGTTCATAGTAAATATTATCCTTATTCAAGATTCAGAGACATTGAGTAACTTACCCATGAGCACATCTATAGTAAATTTCAGGGCCAAGATTTATATCTGTATCTTTCTTTCCCCAAATCTTAGACTCTTCTCCCCCTTTACCCAATGCCTATTAGGCAGGAGGACTTGAAAAGAATGAATTAAATCTATCAGTCTTTAAATTAAGTTTTGAATAAAACTATTGTTAAAATTATAAAAATACACAATGTATACTTATATAAAATTATCATGTCATACACTTTAAATACCTTACAATTTTATTTGACGATTATACCTCAACAAGGGTGAAAAAATTAAATAAACAAATAAACCAATTCTAAAGGCAAAATGACAGAATGAGAAAGAACATAGCAAATGAAACCTATCCAAAAAAATTTTTGTAAGAATAAAAAATATGAATGGAATTTAAATTATTTAGTCTAAATCAGAAAGGTGAGAAGCAATTTCAAATATGTAAAATATAATTAGTCAGGTAGATGGGGACACCCAGATTTCTTCAATTAACTGGGTTGCTTATAAGGCTGCATGTAAGAACTGAAGAAGACAGAAAACTCTCCCAGCAGCCTCTTAGCCACACTCATAGACACTGGAATGACTTTTAAGACACAAGCCAAGTTGAGCCACCTATTTCCTTTTCCTCTGCATGGCAGGCCAATGTTGCTTCTCATTCCAATGATCCACCATTGTGGCCATGCAGCTCCACACAGCTGCTCTGTGTTTGCTAATACTTCTCCACTACCGACAGACTCTTAGGGGAATCCAAACCAAGGCACCCAACATTATCTACACCCCTTGTATTTTACTCAGTGATGGAGATGTTCATTTGTTGCTTTTCGATTATACAGATAGTTCCCTGCACTTGGGGTAACCAATCCTGGTCCTGTTTGCCTAGGACTGAGGTGGTTACCATGATTTGGGACTTTTAGCACTAAAACCAAGAAAGTCATGGGCAAGATGGGATGAGATGGTCATCCCACCAGCACATTGCCTGCCTGCAGTGGTGAACGTCTGCAGCTACTTCCTTCTTATAGACAGGAGGCAGACAGCTGGAGGTTGCTCTGAATTAACCAAGGATGGAACAGTATCACTGGCATGTGGGTTAATTAACTGGAAAAGAAGCAGAATTCTTCACCCACTGTGCACAATAGGTATGCTGAGGAAGGATAATAAAGGGCCTGAGAGCCTGAGTGGACCATATGACTAGCAATCATCTCCTTGAGACACTGACAAGTGGTTATCACTTAACAATTATTAATATTTCCTAGCAGTGCCTCGCACAAGGATCTCACTATTTGCCAAAAGTCCTGCCATACTTCATGGGATGTGAAGAAAATTAAGATGTTCATTAAACCAAGTGTCACTCAGTATAACTTTCAAGTCTCAAACATATGAAAGTATGTTAAGGTCTCTTGTGGAATTAACTAGCAGATTTTCTTACTAAGTTCTGAAATAGGCTCTCAAGCATATCCTTTCTAATGGAAAAATATATGCACAAACAATACTTTCATAATATAACCAGGAACATCTGTCTAAATCTGAATGTTAAGTTATACCTGGAACGTTCCAGTAAGGATACTTGGGTTATAACGATGTATGAAAACATTTTGTAAACCATAAAGCATCATGTAAGTTGAGTAACCCATAATTCATCCATCACACATCATTGGAACAATTAAAACTATAAAATTTTATATTAATGTTCTAGAATCTTTTTCATTTGGACTGTGAGCAGGGATTTTTTTTTTCTTTTTATCACTCAATTCCAGCCCTACAAGCATGAATGGCACAAATCAGGTAATCAACAAATGTTTGCTTCATGAATACATAACCAAATAGATTAATAAGTGCTGCATTCTGAACCCAGATCTGTGCATCAGGGCATAGTGGTTCTCTGACTTTCCACTAATAGTGCCTTGGTTGGAATGCTTCCTCCAGTCTAGGTTTAAGGGAAAGGGAAAGGTTGTATTTCATTACAGTTCTTGAATTGTACTGTGAGCCACTCCATTACAAACACCTTAAATTGTACCTTCCTTCTTTCAAAGGTGAAGTCTACGTTACCTTCAGAATTTGTGTCTTAGCAAATACTTTTTCTCCGTGAGAATGTATGTACTTCCTTCTTTTTGATAATAAAAAATTATGCAGTTTTCCATGTTTCCCTTTTTGCTTTGGCTTCTAGGAAGCTCAGATGCAATATACATATTCCTATTCAAATGAACTTCCTCTTTATATTCCTTTGAATCTTAATTTTTAAAAATTACTTTTCCTTTAAGATATTCCATATGCTTCTGGGAGACAGAATATCAGTATATATGTATTTGGAGCCACACCTTTTATAAATTTAAAAGCGGGTGTCTAATTTATCAAGGCATTGTTCTAGACCTTTGGTAGTAAGTATCATCCTTACTTTACTCTGCAAGCTTTTAAAAGCACCACATGGTGCTTTTTTAACAGGCAAGCAAGACTTTATTCAAGGCATAAATGTGCATGTTTCAACCAAATTGAAAACCAGTGGTGTGGACTTACTTAAACAATAGGAAAGTTGTTTGGACTATGTTATTCAGGGTATAAACAACATCTGTATTGTGCAGCTAAGAGACCTAGCTCCCTCTACTACCCAATAGTTTGGATTGGGTTTTCTCTACTGGTTGAGAAGCTGAAGCTCCAAACTCCACGTGGCCAATTGAGCAGCCAAATCTACCATCTGGTCCCCAGTGTGTTGTGACCAGCATTTGGGCCTCTTAAATAATAATTTCAATATTGACAATGGAGCAAAGTGATGAAGAACATAGAGTCTGGTTTTGCAAAAATCAGACTCTTCCTCCTATAGAGTGTCCTTGGGCAAGTCACTTAAGTGTTGACCACAGGGTAAGCCCTCAATGGACGGTTGTTGTTGGTCCCCTCCCCGTCTTTTCTGGGCTAAAACCTTTAACGTTAGGCTTGTTTTCTTCAGAAAAGTTTCCTGGTCCCTCTATACTTGGTTAGCTGTTCCTACCAGGGGCTCCCCTGATCTTTTATACTCACGTGGAGTTAGTCATCTCTGCTTGCTTACTCACCTCTCTCCACAGCCAGACTAGAAGCCTTGGAAAGGCGGGGACTGTGTCTGTCTATCTCGTTCACCATCGTATCGTCAACAGGTGGCACAATACCAGGGGCATAGTAGGTGTTGGATAAATCTGATGAATAAATGAATGAATGGATGGATAAATGAGTGAGTGAATGAAAGACCTTAGAATTCTTCTGATGCAGTCTCTTTATTTTCCAGAAGTACCTTAAATTTGGGCTATAGGAAGGTAATTTCCAGCAAACTCCTAATCCATGACAATTTCAACATTTTTATTTTTTTTTATTTTTTATTTTTTTAAACATCTTTATTGGAGTATAATTGCTTTACAATGGTGTGTTAGTTTCTGCTTTATAACAAAGTCAATCAGTAATACATATACATATGTTCCCATATCTCTTTCCTCGTGCATCTCCCTCCCTCCCACCCTCCCTATCCCACCCCTCTAGGTGATCACAAAGCACCGGGCTGATCTCCCTGTGCTATGCGGCTGCTTCCCACTAGCTATCTATTTTACATTTGGTAGTGTATATATATCCATGCCACTCTCTCACCCTGTCACATCTTACCCCTCCCCCTCCCCATATCCTCAAGTCCATTCTCTAGTAGGTCTGTGTCTTTATTCCCGTCTTGCCACTAGGTTCTTCATGAACTTTTTTTTTTTTTCCTTAGATTCCATATATATGTGTTAGCATACTGTATTTGTTTTTCTCTTTCTGACTTACTTCACTCTGTATGACAGACTCTAACTCCATCCACCTCACTACAAATACCTCCTTTTAATTTCTTTTTATGGCTGAGTAATATTCCATTGTATATATGTGCCACATCTTCTTTATACATTCATCCGATGATGGACACTTAGGTTGCTTCCATGTCCTGGCTATTGTAAATAGAGCTGTAATGAACATTTTGGTACATGACTCTTTTTGAATTATGGTTTTCTCAGGGTATATGCCGAGTAGTGGGATTGCTGGGTCGTATGGTAGTTCTATTTTTAGTATTTTAAGGAACCTCCATACTGTTCTCCATAGTGGCTGTATCAATTTACATTCCCACCAACAGTGTAAGAGGGTTCCCTTTTCTCCACACCCTCTCCAGCACTTATTGTTTCTAGATTTTTTGATGATGGCCATTCTGACCGGTGTGAGATGATATCTCATTGTAGTTTTGATTTGCATTTCTCTAATGATTAATGATGTTGCGCATTCTTTCATGTGTCTGTTGGCAATCTGTATATCTTCTTTGGAGAAATGTCTATTTAGGTCTTCTGACCATTTTTGGATTGGGTTGTTTGCTTTTTTGTTATTGAGCTGCATGAGCTGCTTGTAAATCTTGGAGACTAATCCTTTGTCAGTTGCTTCATTTGCAAATATTTTCTCCCATTCTGAGGGTTGTCTTTTCATCTTGTTTATGGTTTCCTTTGCTGTGCAAAAGCTTTTAAGTTTCATTAGGTCCCATTTGTTTATTTTTGTTTTTATTTCCATTTCTCTAGGAGCTGGGTCAAAAAGGATCTTGCTGTGATTTATGTCATAGAGTGTTCTGCCTATGTTTTCCTCTAAGAGTTTGATAGTGTCTGGCCTTACACTTAGGTCTTTAATCCATTTTGAGTTTATTTTTGTGTATGGTGTCAGGGAGTGTTCTAATTTCATACTTTTACATGTACCTGTCCAGTTTTCCCAGCATCACTTATTGAAGAGGCTGTCTTTTCTCCACCGTATATGCTTGCCTCCTTTATCAAAGATAAGGTGACCATATGTGCTTGGGTTTCTCTCTGGGCTTTCTATCCTGTTCCATTGATCTATGTTTCTGTTTTTATGCCAGTACCATATTGTCTTGATTACTGTAGCTTTGTAATATAGTCTGAAGTCAGGGAGCCTGGATCCTCCAGCTCCATTTTTCGTTCTCAAGATTGCTTTGGCTATTCGGGGTCTTTTGTGTTTCCATACAAATTGTGAAATTTTTTTGTTCTAGTTCTGTGAAAAATGCCAGTGGTAGTTTGATAGGGATTGCATTGAATCTGTAGATTGCTTTGGGTAGTAGAGTCATTTTCACAATGTTGATTCTTCCAATCCAGGAACATGGTATATCTCTCCATCTATTTGTATCATCTTTGATTTCTTTCATCAGTGTCTTATAATTTTCTTCATACAGGTCTTTTGTCTCCTTAGGTAGGTTTATTCCTAGATATTTTATTCTTTTTGTTGCAATGGTAAACAGGAGTGTTTTCTTAATTTCACTTTCAGATTTTTCATCATTAGTGTATAGGAATGCAAGAGATTTCTGTGCATTAATTTTGTATCCTGCTACTTTACCAGATTCATTGATTAGCTCTAGTAGTTTTCTGGTAGCATCTTTAGGATTCTCTATGTATAGTATCATCTCATCTGCAAGCAGTGACAGCTTTACTTCTTCTTTTCCAATTTGGATTCCTTTTATTTCTTTGTCTTCTCTGATTGCTGTGGCTAACACTTCCAAAACTATGTTGAATAATAGTGGTGAGAGTGGGCAACCGTGTCTTGTTCCTGATCTTAGTGGAAATGGTTTCAGTTTTTCACCACTGAGGACAATGTTGGCTGTGGGTTTGTCATATATGGCCTTTATTATGTTGAGGAAAGTTCCCTCTATGCCTACTTTCTGCAGGGCTTTTATCATAAATGGGTGTTGAATTTTGTCGAAAGCTTTCTCTGCATCTATTGAGATGATCATATGGTTTTTCTCCTTCAATTTGTTAATATGATGTATCACGTTGATTGATTTGCGTATATTGAAGAATCCTTGCATTCCTGGGCTAGACCCCACTTGATCATGGTGTATGATCCGTTTAATGTGCTGCTGGATTCTGTTTGCTAGTATTTTGTTGAGGATTTTTGCATCTATGTTCATCAGTGATATTGGCCTGTAGTTTTCTTTCTTTGTGACATCTTTGTCTGGTTTTGGTATCAGGGTGATGGTGGCCTCGTAGAATGAGTTGGGGAGTGTTCCTCCCTCTGCAATATTTTGGAAGAGTTTGAGAAGGATAGGTGTTAGCTCTTCTCTAAATGTTTGATAGAATTCGCCTGTGAAGCCATCTGGTCCTGGGCTTTTGTTTGTTGGAAGATTTTTAATCACAGTTTCAATTTCAGTGCTTGTGATTGGTCTGTTCATATTTTCTATTTCTTCCTGGTTCAGTCTCGGCAGGTTGTGCATTTCTAAGAATCTGTCCATTTCTTCCAGGTTGTCCATTTTATTGGCATGGAGTTGCTTGTAGTAATCTCTCATGATCGTTTGTATTTCTGTAGTGTCAGTGGTTACTTCTCCTTTTTCATTTCTAATTCTATTGATTTGAGTCTTCTCCCTTTTTCTCTCGATGAGTTGGCTAATGGTTTATCAATTTTGTTTATCTTCTCAAAGAACCAGCTTTTAGTTTCATTGATTTTTGCTATTGTTTCCTTCATTTCTTTTTCATTTATTTCTGACCTGATCTTTATGATTTCTTTCCTTCTGCTGGCTTTGGGGGTTTTTTGTTCTTCTTTCTCTAATTGCTTTAGGTGCAAGGTTAGGTTGTTTATTCGAGATGTTTCCTGTTTCTTGAGGTAGGCTTGTATTGCTATAAACTTCCCTCTTAGCACTGCTTTTGCTGCGTCCCATAGGTTTTGGGTCGTTGTATCTCCATTGTCATTTGTTTCTAGGTATTTTTTGATTTCCCCTTTGATTTCTTCAGTGATCACTTCGTTATTAAGTAGTGTATTGTGTAGCCTCCATGTGTTTGTATTTTTTACAGATCTTTTCCTGTAATTGATATCTAGTCTCATAGCGTTGTGGTCAGAAAAGATACTTGATACGATTTCAATTTTCTTAAATTTACCAAGGCTTGATTTGTGACCCAAGATATGATCTATCCTGGAGAATGTTCCATGAGCACTTGAGAAAAATGTGTATTCTGTTGTTTTTGGGTGGAATGTCCTATAAATATCAATTAAGTCCATCTTGTTTAATGTATCATTTAAAGCTTGTGTTTCCTTATTTACTTTCATTTTGGATGATCTGTCCATTGGTGAAAGTGGGGTGTTAAAGTCCTCTACTATGATTGTGTTGCTGTCGATTTCCCCTTTTATGGCTGTTAGTATTTGCCTTACGTATTGAGGTGCTCCTATGTTGGGTGCATAAATATTTACAATTGTTATACCTTCCTCTTGGATCGATCCCTTGATCATTATATAGTGTCCTTCTTTGTCTCTTGTAATATTCTTTATTTTAAAGTCTATTTTGTCTGATATGAGAATTGCTACTCCAGCTTTCTTTTGATTTCCATTTGCATGGAATATCTTTTTCCATCCCCTCACTTTCAGTCCGTATGTGTCTCTAGGTCTGAAGTGGGTCTCTTGTAGACAGCATATATATGGGTCTTGTTTTTGTATCCATTCAGCCAGCCTGTGTCTTTTGGTGGGAGCATTTAATCCATTTACATTCAAGGTAATTATCGATATGTATGTTCCTATTCCCATTTTCTTAACTGTTTTGTGTTTGTTATTGTAGGTGTTTTCCTTCTCTTGTGTTTCTTGCCTAGAGAAGTTCCCTTAGCATTTGTTGTAAAGCTGGTTTGGTGGTGCTGAACTCTCTCAGCTTTTGCTTGTCTGTAAAGGTTTTAATTTCTCCATCACATCTGAATGAGATCTTTGCTGGGTAGAGTAATCTTGGTTGCAGGTTTTTCTCCTTCATCACTTTAAGTATATCCTGCCACTCCCTTCTGGCTTGCAGAGTTTCTGCTGAAAGATCAGATGTTAGCCTCATGGGGATTCCCTTGTGTGTTATTTGTCGTTTTTCCCTTGCTGCTTTTAATATGTTTTCCTTATATTTAATTTTTGACAGTTTGATTAATATGTGTCTTGGCGTGTTTCTCCTTGGGTTTATCCTGTATGGGACTCTCTGTGCTTCCAGGACTTATTAACTATTTCCTTTCCCATATTAGGGAAGTTTTCAACTATAATCTCTTCAAATATTTTCTCAGTCCCTTTCTTTTTCTCTTCTTCTTCTGGGACCCCTATAATTCGAATGTTGGTGCGTTTAATGTTGTCCCAGAGGTCTCTGAGACTGTCCTCAGTTCTTTTCATTCTTTTTTCTTTATCCTGCTCTGCAGTAGTTATTTCCACCATTTTATCTTCCAGGTCACTTATCCTTTCTTCTGCCTCAGTTATTCTGCTATTGATCCCATCTAGAGTATTTTTAATTTCATTTATTGTGTTTTTCATCATTGCTTGGTTCCTCTTTAGTTCTTCTACGTCCTTGTTAAATGTTTCTTGCATTTTGTCTATTCTATTTCCAAGATTTTGGATCATCCTTATTATCATTATTCTGAATTCTTTTTCAGGTAGACTACCTATTTCCTCTTCATTTGTTAAGTCTGGTGTGTTTTGATCCTGCTCCGTCATCTGCTGTGTGTTTTTCTGTCGTCTCATTTTGCTTATCTTACTGTGTTTGGGGTCTCCTTTTCACAGGCTGCAGGTTCATAGTTCCCGTTGTTTTTGGTATCTGTCCCCAGTGGCTAAGGTTGGTTCAGTGGGTTGTGTAGGCTTCCTGGTGGAGGGAACTAGTGCCTGAGTTCTGGTGGATGAGGCTTGATCTTGTCTTTCTGGTGAGCACGTCCATGTCTGGTGGTATATTTTGGGGTGTCTGTGGCCTTATTATGATTTTAGGCAGCCTCTCTGCTAATGGATGGGGCTGTGTTCCTGTCTTGCTAGTTGTTTGGCATAGGGTGTCCAGCACTGTAGCTTGCTGGTCATTGAGTGAAGCTGGGTCTTGATGTTGAGATGGAGATATCTGAGAGATTTTCGCCGTTTGGTATTACGTGGAGCTGGGAGGTCTCTTGTGGACCAGTGTCCTGAAGTTGGCTCTCCCACCTCAGAGGCACAGCCCTGATGCCTGGCTGGAGCACCAAGAGCCTTTCATCCACACGGCTCAGAGTAAAAGGGAGAAAAAATAGAAAGAAAGAAAGAAAGAAAGAAAGAGGCTATAATATAGTGAAATAAAATAAAGCTATTATAAAGCAAAGCTATACAGACAAAATCTCACCCAGAAGCATATACATATACACTCACAAAAAAAGGAAAAGGGGAAAAATTAATATATCCTGCTCCCAAAGTCCACCTCCTGAATTTGGGATGATTCGTTGTCTATTCAGGTATTCAACAGATGCAGGCACATCAAGTTGTTTGTGGAGCTTTAATCCGCTGCTTCTGAGGCTGCTGGGAGAGATTTCCCTTTCTCTTCTTTGTTCGCACAGCTCCTGGGGTTCAGCTTTGGATTTGGACCCGCCTCTGCGTGTAGGTCGCCTGAGGGCATCTGTTCCCCGCCCAGACAGGACGGGGTTAAAGGAGCAGCTGCTTCGGGGGCTCTGGCTCACTCACGCCGGGGGAGGGAGGGGTACAGAGGAGGCGGGGCGAGCCTGCGGCGGCAGAGGCCGGCGTGACATTGCAGCAGCCTGAGGCGCGCCGTGCGTTCTCCTGGGGAAGTTGTCCCCGGATCACGGGACGCTGGCAGTGGCGGGCTGCACAGGCTACTGGGAGGGGCGGTGTGGAGAGTGACCTGTGCTCGCACACAGGCTTTTTGGAGGCGGCAGCAGCAACCCCAGCGTCTCACGCCCATCTCTGGGGTCCACGCTTATAGCCGCGGCTCGCGCCAGTCTCTGGAGTTCGTTTAGGCGGCGCTCTGAATCCCCTCTCCTTGCGCGCCGTGAAACAAAGAGGCAAGAAAAAGTCTCTTGCCTCTTCGGCAGCTGCAGACCTTTTCCCGGTCTCCCTCCCAGCCAGCTGTGGCGCGCTAACCCCTTCAGGCTGTGTTCACGCCGACAACCCCAGTCCTCTCCCTGAGATCCGACTGAAGCCCGAGCCTCAGCTCCCAGCCCCGCCCGCCCCGGCGGGTGAGCAGACAAGTCTCTCGGGCTGCTGAGTGCTGCTCGGCGCCGAGCCTCCGTGCGGGAACCTCTCCGCTTTGCCCTCTGCACCCCTGTGGCTGCGCTCTCCTCCGTGGCTCCGAAGCTTCCCCCCTCTGCCACCCGCAGTCTCTGCCAGCGAAGGGGCTTCCTAGTGCGTGGAAATCTTTCCTCCTTCACAGCTCCCTCCCACTGGTGCAGGTCCCGTCCCTATTCTTTTGTCTCTGTTATTTCTTGTTTCTCTTTTGCCCTACCCAAGTACAGGGGGAGTTTCTTGCCTTTTGGGAGGTCTGACGTTTTCTGCCAGCGTTCAGTGGGTGTTCTGTAGGAGCAGTTCCACGTGTAGATGTATTTCTACTGTATCTGTGGGAAGGAAGGAGATCTCCGCGTCTTACTCTTCCGCCATCTTCTAAGTTTTTAAAATATAAAATATGAAAAAACTTATTACAAAAATTTTTTTTAATTTTTAAAAATAGAAAATAAGGAAAAAATTATTAAGAAAACATTTATTAAGAAAAAAAATTTTTTAAGTATAAAAAAAAAAAAAAAAAAGGACGGACCAAACCCTAGGACAAATGGTGAAAGCAAAGCTATACGGATAAAATCTCACCCAGAAGCATACACATATACACTCACAAAAAAAGGAAAAGGGGAAAAATTAATATATCCTGCTCCCAAAGTCCACCTCCTCTATTTGGGATGATTCGTTGTCTATTCAGGTATTCCACCGATGCAGGTACATCAAGTTGTTTGTGGAGCTTTAATCCGCTGCTTCTGAGGCTGCTGGGAGAAATTTCCCTTTCTCTTCTTTGTTCACACAGCTCCCGGGGCTCAGCTTTGGATTTGGCCCCGCCTCTGCGTGTAGGTCGCCTGAGGGCGTCTGTTCCCCGCCCAGACAGGACGGGGTTAAAGGAGCAGCTGCTTCGGGGGCTCTGGCTCACTCAGGCCGGGGGAGGGAGGGGTACGGATGCGGGGCGAGCCTGCGTGGCAGAGGCCGGCGTGACGTTGCATCAGCCTGAGGCGCGCCGTGCGTTCTCCCGGGGAAGTTGTCCCTGGATCACGGGAGCCTGGCCGTGGCGGGCTGCACAGGCTACCGGGAGGGGCGGTGTGGACAGTGACCTGTGCTCGCACACAGGCTTTTTGGTGGCGGCAGCAGCAGCCTTAGCGTCTCATGCTCGTCTCTGGGGTCCACGCTGATAGCTGTGTCTCGCGCCCACCTCTGGAGCTCATTTAGGCGGCGCTCTGAATCCCCTTTCCTCGCGCACCCCAAAACAAAGAGGGAAGAAAAAGTCTCTTGCCTCTTCGGCAGCTGCAGACTTTTTCCCGGACTCCCTCCCGGCTAGCTGTGGCGCACTAGCCCCTTCAGGCTGTGTTCACGCCGCCAACCCCAGTCCTCTCCCTGCGATCCGACCGAAGCCCGAGCCTCAGCTCCCAGCCCCGCCCGCCCCGGCGGGTGAGCAGACAAGCCTCTCAGGCTGGTGAGTGCTGCTCGGCGCCGAGCCTCTGTGCGAGAATCTCTCCACTTTGCCCTCCGCACCCCTGTGGCTGCGCTCTCCTCCGTGGCTCCGAAGCTTCCCCCCTCTGCCACCCGCAGTCTCCGCCCGCAAAGGGGCTTCCTAGTGTGTGGAAACCTTTCCTCCTTCACAGCTCCCTCCCACTGGTGCAGGTCCCGTCCCTATTCTTTTGTCTCTGTTATTTCTTTTTTCTTTTGCCCTACCCAGGTACGTGGGGAGTTTCTTGCCTTTTGGGAGGTCTGACGTCTTCTGCCAGCGTTCAGTGGGTGTTCTGTAGGAGCAGTTCCACGTGTAGATGTATTTCTAATGTATCTGTGGGAAGGAAGGTGATCTCCGCGTCTTACTCTTCCGCCATCTTGCCCAGACCCCTCAACGTTTTTAATTCCTACCCAAGCACACCTGAGTCACTAATTACTCAGCACAACTCATGTGCTCAAATGGGGTCCATCTGAGCCTTGCAATAACCTTGGCCTCTTTCTTAGGTGTTGGCCTCTCCAGGGTCAAGACCCAAATAAACCAAACTTGTTCCAGTAAAGGTGGGACTAGCTTCTGGTGGTTATCACAACTATACCATCCCTAGGGTTGCAACCCTCTCTATATCTATCCTTCCAATTGATATATATATACTATTGATACTATGTATAAAATACATAACTAATGAGAACCTACTCTATAGCACAGGGAACTCTACTCAATGCTCTGTGGTGACCTAAATGGGAAGGAAATCCAAAAAAGAGGGGATATACGTATACGTATAGCTGATTCACCTTGCTGTACAGTAGAAACTAACACAACACTGTAAAGCAACTATACGCCAATAAAAATTTAAAAACAAAAACCCTTCGGAGGCCAGCAACAACAAGGAAGAGAACTGCCCACATGATTTGCAGAAATGTCAACCTGAGAGGCATACCTGCCAGATATCATTAATCAGGGTTGGGAAACTCATGGCCTGGCCACTAATTTGGTGGATCAGGTCTATCTGCCTTGGTCCTTGGGATTCCTCTTCCAAACTAGAGTCCATGGCTACTAACTTGATCATACAGCCAAGTCTCACAACCCTACCTCAATGCTGGGGCCGCTGCCTCTCCTACTGCTGAAGGTCTCCCTCCCCAGCTCTCCTCAGAGGGCTCAGAGGAAGCAGAATCAACAGGATCAGCGGATTCCATGAGACCTCTTATCCACACTCTTGCTCAGACCAAAAGTCCCTTTTCATTAACTCTTCCAGGAGTTAATGAACTCTTCCCTGGCCTTCCTGGGTGACTGACTCCCAGGCTGAAGTAAGAGTCAATTCTCTCTGGCGCCTGGATCAATATACCTACCTAATAACACGCACATATTTTAGTATGTGTACTATAATTATACTATGTTTAAATTTTATTTATTTTTGGCTGCGTTTTGGGTCTTCGTTGCTGCACACGGGCTTTTCTCTGGTTGCGGCGAGCGGGGGCTACTCTTTGTTGCGGTGCGCGGGCTTCTCTTGTTGCAGAGCACGGGCTCTAGGTGCAGGGGCTTCAGTAGTTGTGGCACGTGGGCTCAGTAGTTGTGGCTCACAGGCTCTAGAGCGCAGGCTCAGTAGTTGTGGCGCACGGGCTTAGTTGCTCCGCGGCATGTGGGATCTTCCCAGACCAAGGATCAAACCGGTGTCCCCTGCATTGGCAGGCGGATTCTTAACCACTGTGCCACCAGGGAAGTTCCTATACTTAAACTTTTAATTTTTGTTATACTCTTAATATCTTTAATAATTTAATAGTGTAATTATACATATGTGTACTTGTCTTCCATCTTAGACTATGAGCTTCTTGAATGCAGGGAGTAGATCTGGTTCATCCCACTGGCTAGCATAGTGCCTGCTTCCTAGCAGACAGTCAGTGGGGGCTGAACTGTTCTGATTTCATAAGAAAGAACAAAACTATAAATTTTCAAATGTGGTTTGTTCATTGATAAGGCCCAAACGAATGTGTAACATCAGAAGTATAGTTTTAACAGAACAGTAAGATTGTCTAATTGTTGTATTTCAGGTAGGCCCCCCCCACCAGGCCCCCCAAAATACCTTCATAAAATTATTTTGTAATTAAAATAATTAAAAGAAAACTTTTATATTTTCTTATGTAATGTCACACTATTCAGGAAGGCGTGTCAAAACCCGCATCACCTTTGGTAGGATTCCAGCAGATAACCCTTCGCAATTCTAATCAACGTCCCTTTAATCTTCATCTAAAAAACAAAACAAAACAAAACAAACAACAAAAACGAGGTGAAAAATTAAAGTAGAATAATATTGCTGTGTACACAGTTTTTTTTTCTCCCTTCCCACTGTTTTTCTCCTCAATGTACGCAATTGGTAATTAAATATATTTCTGCTGGTCTTGTGGCCATATGCCTACAATATGTAAAAATACATTTGCGCTTTTTTTCCCCGCCATTCCTTTTGTTCCCAGTGCTGACTGCTGTCAGAGTGAACGGTCCAGATTCCCGTGTGCTGGTATCCATGGGCTCCGTCTTGCCAAGCTGCCAGTCTGGAGCGTCACACCTTACTGCCTTTAAAGATTGCCCTGCAGAGATAGAGGGAAATGGCAATTTTTACATGATGCAGTCTGCCGACCCAGGAGATTTGAAGTCAGAACTGGTGCCAAGATTTACCCAGGAGAGCAAGCAGAGGCAAAAACAGAGAACCTGGGCCAAAAGGAAAAAAAAAAAAAAGAAGAAAAAAGAAGAGGAAGGCTGGGGGCTGGGGAAACCACAGTCAGCTCTCCTGGGGGGGGCTTCTCTCAAAAGGCCAGAACTTAAGGCCACTGCCTGGGTGATGGCCCTGTTATTAGGGGTGTGTGGGTTCTAAAGAAAGTCAAAGGGAAGAGGTCGGCTTTTTTTGCATGCCCTAAATTGTAGTAGATTGCAGAATGTAAATGAGACAATTATTACACCAACGCTCATCAAGCTGGGCTGGAAAGACTTCAATAGCCTGATGAATATGCATGCAAATTTGTTAATTAAGTTAATTATTCTGCTGAAAATTCATTTGTCTTCCAAGGACATTTTCCCAATGATTTTAACATGCTAGCGCCATTAGTCATGCTCCATGCTATTTAACATTACTTTTTGTCCACTTTCTTTACCCCACCTTTTTTTAAAAAATATTTTAAAGTTTTAAGAACAGTTGATTCGTTCTTTTAATTGACCCCTGCAACACTGGAAGATGCCTAGAGCCAGCTCGGTAGGCATTCTCAGAAGCACGTTTCAATTAAATATTTCCTTGATATATAAAATGTCTGCAAAATGTCACATTGGTGGGGAGGAGAAGGGCTCTATCTGGGATCATTAAAGCTAGAATTTGAATCGTTCTCCATAGTGACTGTAAGAGGTAATCTGTCCCTGCTGTGGGCGATTTTCCCAGCTCTGAGTGTGATGTGATACATGGGTTTACCTTGCTGTGGGAAGTGAGGTGATTCCAACCTCCTCTGTCCTCGCACTGCAAGGCAAGACCCAGTGAACATGTGTGTTCAAACAGGAACCAGTCCTGTGATACTTTTCTGTCACCCATGAGGGCCCAAACCTGTTACCATGGCAACAAAGGAGAATAGTGTGTTTAACATCACATTGAAATGGCACCTTGAGATATTTGAAAGAAACAGTCAAGTTTAATTTTGTTAAAAATTAGCCCAAAAAAGGTAGTATAGTGTTTTTTTTAAAACGGCATGTTATTTTGCTGGGTAAACCAGGTCTATTTAATCAAGGCCTTCATTGTGGGCCTTAAAATTAGAATCTTTGAGGGTTGGGGTGAGCTTTATTCAACCAGATTCTTGATCTTCAGGCACACAGACACACATGAAACAGCCTATACAAATCTTCTAAAAATCTACATACAGAGATTATAGCTCCCCATCTCAACTCAAACATCTGAACATGAGGTCTGATAGATGCAAGTGTTCTTAGTGGGATGGTAAAACAGAATATTTGAAATCAAGGGTATTCCAGAAAATCAGAGGAATATGGTTGCTCACATACATTAGGCAATCATATTTTAAAAAGAAAGATGAATCTATGCAACACGCCAGGGGGCTGCCACACGCAGGCTTAAAGGCTTAAAGTCATTTATTTTCTTTAGAAAGAAGGTAAATTCAGATTCTCTCCTCCCTTCAGTCATCCTAAAAGAAACTCTCCAATATGGTTCAGGTTACAACCTGTATCTTCACAGTTAGGGTTGACCAGACTTGCTTGGAGCCAGGCTAAAGGAAAGGGGATTAAATAACAAAGATAACAAGATTTAATTGAAAGAGTTAAAGAAAAATTAATTGGCGTGCTATCTCTATCAAGCCATTCGTATATATTTTATACAGTATGAATGGCACTGTGTGTCACACAGATCGTAAACCAATTAAAATGATACCTCTAATTTCTATAATTCCATCTGTTTTAGAAGGTTTAATTAGCGAAGTTACAAAAGCCAAATATATTTGAATATTTTGAAAGCAGCCTGAACAGCAAAAACTGAGAAGTTTCCATAAACATTTAACCACACAGCCATGTACATTTCACAAGAATATACTTCAGATTAAAATATGAATTTTTCTTAATTTTACCAACAATAAACACATGCGAAGAAAATTATGATCATATGTTAGGCTGTGTAAATTAATTCAGGTTTTTTTTTTTCTGTTTTTCATCTAACTTCCAGAATGATTTCTTCTGATGAAAATCCCATTCCTGTCATTTAATCTCAATTGTGGGCCCAAAGAAGCAACAGTTAGATAAAACTAACATTATTGAACACTCTCCCTTAAATATTCTTTCCATAGGCTTATAAGAGAGGTTTGCCATTTTACAAGTGGAAGGGAATCTTTTTCAGAGATATTCAAAAACATTTTTCAGCCTGCCAGTAACCTATCTTTGAGAAATAAAAGTATAGGGAAGTTACGTCATCTTTAAATATTGAACACAAAATCCAAAGCGACAGTAAAGTACTCAACCCATTTTTCCACTATTAATGGAAAATATGATTTTGAAGTTTTTAAAATAATGGGTCAACATATAAGACCTTGCTGTATTCTTTGGTTTGGATGGTGTGCTGAGCAGCTGTGCGCTGTTTCGGGCCTCATATGGCCGCGTCACCAATGACTGACAGAGTGACGGGGACAATGTGACGTACAATATTCTCTCTTATCAAAATGTTCGCCTCACCATGATTGTGACTCAGTGGGTGTCCAGCTCTGTCTTTCCTTTCTACTGGATTTCTGACATATAACAAGGTGTAATTAACTTTTTTATATGCTTGTCGTTTTCATTACCAGAAATCTGGTGAGCATAGTTTATTATTAATTCTGCTCCTAATCCATACCACCTGAACAAACTACTTTTGCTTCCATGTGTATTGTATACTGTCAACTGGGAAAAAATGGCTAATAAAGGGAAAGGGAAATCAAACTTGACTGTGTTAAGAGTATACATCATGCTGGGAAACTACCCTTTATTGAGGATCTACTACATGACACGTGTTTTATGTGCATCGTCTCTTTAACCCTTGCATCAACCATCCGAGAAAAGTATAGCCTCATCTGACAAGTGAATGAAGCAAAATCCAAAGAAATTCAGTCCCTGGCTCAAGGAATAAAAAAGAAAGAAAGGAAAAATTCCAATAAGCAAGCAGCAGGAGCAAGATTTGGAACCAAAAAACATATTCAGATTGTTTGTTTTACCCCAAAGCTTTTAAGTATTCTAATGTACCTAGCTACCATTACCACTCTTTAAAAGCTCACCTTGGAAGGCCAGAGTACATCTGACACCTAACATTTTTATTATGCAGCAGCATTTACATTAATCACAAAATACTATCTGGACTTCCTATCTTTATTTCATTTAACTGTATTGCATTAAGTTTTACTCTCTTATGGACTTCCTATCCTTAGAAGGATTATCTTTGCCACTTTGATGTACTTTGAGTTAAAAAAAAGATGGGAATTTTCCCAAGAAAGAAGTTAAATAGATTTTGTTTGTAAATAGTTCAGCAGCTGTGGGAGGCTTCTGTTATTTTTTGCCTCACCTGCACTTCTCTTTCTTTGGATCTGTACTTCCTCCCCACCTGCCACTGTCTTCAGGAGACCCAACTCCCCACCCTGCCCTTTTCAGCGTTCTGAAGAGGGGGCTGATATGTATGTCAGAGGAAAGAGGTTCTTTCTCCTTCTAAAATGATGATTAATAAGGGTCTATGGAGCTACAGGGGCCACCTTTGTTTCTGTGATGAGTGCGCTTTTTCCTGATAAAATCCTACATACTGAGAAGCAGGGGAGAAAGCCAGAGATGGAGAGAGAGAGGGCGAGAGTCAGAAAGCTAATGTTAAAATTAATGCTCAGCTTGTCTGAAACTTCTCAGTGACGGGAGCCTAAAAGTTCTCTCTCTCTCTCTCTCTCTCAAGCTACTTTGAGTTGGCTAATTATCCTAATATAGGCATTTGTAAAAGTCAGAAGCAATATTATGCACCAACTGCACCAATTTATATTTCTTAATTCTGCAGGCTTTTATATGCAAATTTTCCAAGGGCAAACACGGATCAATATCTCAAAAGATCCATATATGCTGATTTTAAAAGGAAGGGTACTCCACTAGCCCATCTTTAATTACCTATGTCATTTTTGGTCATTGATCTGTATCTACCAAATATGTCAGTAGTCCTGAGGAATCTTCCATCCACCACAGCAATGTATCAATTTGTAATTATATGCCAGAATTGAGTTTCTATATTAGAGAGATTGGCCATGAGACAAAACTAAGTTTTTTTATAGTCCATGCCCGTTCTGTAACGTTTTGAATATGACATTTGGCAATATTCACTGTGAAATGCTAGTCAGATAATTCAGACCAAAGAATACACTCTGTGGCAGAATACACATCAGCTAGTTAGCTAGTTGGTTAGTGTAACTAATGCTAATGATGTGCAAAATCCTGGCTAAAAGTCTTCATGTTTCTCAGTAGCTGTATTTGCAAGAATTATCCAAATAATTGACACCTGCCCAAACCTGCCCAAACTGATTTGTCTTAACATAGTCTTTATTATTTACATACCAGATGTACCTTAAAGAAAGTTCAATTTATTTTCTTTTCATCTTAAAAAAAGTATTACATATCTCTTATGTGCAAGGTACTGTGTTGAGTGTTTATGGGGTGTGCATAGTCACGTCATGGAGGAAATGTGGACCCTGCCCTCTATTCGGAAAGTTATGATATGTACACAAAAAAGTGAGACATGCTGCAAAGATAGGTGTTAGGGACTGAATTGTGTCTGTTGAAGCCCCAATTCCTAGTACCTCAGAATTTAACTGTATTTGGAGACAGTTTCTTTAAAGGGGTAATTAAGTTAAAATGAGGTGATTTGGGTGGACCTTAATCCAATATGACTGCTGTCCTTTTAAGAGGAGGAGATTAGGACACTGACACACACAGAGGGGAGACCACGTGAAGACACAGGGAGAAGACCGCCATCTCTAGGCCAAGGAAAAAGGCCTCAATCCTGCCAACACCTTAATCTCAGACTTCTAGGCCTCCAGATTTGGGAGAAAATAAATTCTGTTGTTTAAGTCACCCAGTCTTTGTACTTTGTTTTGGCAGCTCTGGTAAACTAATGAGATAGATAAAAGAAAAACAAAAACTACGTGGATTCAGGGAACTGGAAGCATCCTTCCAGCTGGGAGCCTTGGAGAAAGCTTTATCTAGGTGGCTTCTGTAATGGCGTTTGGAGTAGAGAATGGCCATACGTAGTTGGAGAAGCTAGGTGTTTTTCACAGCGGGAAGAGCATGTCAAGCACATGGCTGCAGAAAGCAGGAGAGAAGACCAAAAGCGTACGTTAAGGCCAAATAGCGAGCTTGGATTTTAGGCTGAATGCAGAGGAAAGCCACTGAAATACCTTGGCGGCACTGTAACAAAATCAGAACTGTGCTTGAAAAAGATTAATCTGGAAGTCAGGTAATAATCAGTTGGAAGAGGAAAGCATTTTGAGTTGGGGCAGAACAGCTGGCAACCCAATGCAGTAGAGTAGAGTAAGGGGGTAAAGTAGAAGGTTCAGAAAAGACAGACACTGAAGAAGAGGTAAAGTCACTGGGACTCAGCAGATGGCTTTGCTATGGGAGGCAAGGGGTAGAAAAAGAACTGAAGAGCTGAAAGACAGCCAGGCGGTTCTGCTTGGGGTCTGGGAAGATGAGACGATGGAATTGACTACAGAAATAGGAAGAGAGTAGAGAAACGGGTCTAGGGCTTCCCTGGTGGCGCAGTGGTTAAGAATCCGCCTGCCAGTGCAGGGGATACGGGTTCGAACCCTGGTCCGGGAAGATCCCACATGCCGCAGGGCAACTAAGCCCGTGTGTCACAACTACTGAGCCTGCGTGCCACAACTACTGAGCCCGCGTGCCACAACTACTGAAGCCCGCGCTCCTAGAGCCTGTGCTCCTCAACAAGAGAAGCCACCGCAATGAGAAGCCCATGCACTGCAATGAAGAGTAGCCCCCGCTCACTGCAACTAGAGAAAGCCCACGCACAGCAACGAAGACCCAACACAGCCAAAAATAAATAAAATAAAAATAAATAAATAAACAAAAAGGAAAAACAGGTCTAGGAAGGATGATGACCAGTACAGTTTTAGAGCTCCTGGGGACTGACAATTTTAAATGTGGTTGGAGATACAGAACTGTAGACATGTAAATCGGGATATATATACACACACATATATATATACATACATATTATATACACACAATCTTTGTTTGGAAATGTATAATATATTGGCTTTTGGGAAAGTCTGCTTATATATGCTTGGGACATTTACAGACTTAGAACTAAGGGTGAAGATACAAATTTTGGATCATCACTGAAGCCGTAAGAGGGGATTAAATTGCCAAGAGAAATAACAGAAAAACAGAAGAGAGGTTTGGGCGAAGGACACAGGGAGCATTTAAGGAACAAGGGTCAAAAGAGAAGTAAATGGTGCATTCTTTGGAGAGGCAAGAGAAGAGCTTTTACTTGTTGGAAAATCTCTATTCAGCCACTGTAGTCGTTCCAGAAACTTGAAAAAAATTCCTTCCATTTAAATAATTAAAATTTTCAAGGGAACAGATGAAAGGATTCCCCCTGTTTTAGACAATAAAGTAGATCCATTTTTACTTGCATTATCAGAAGACGACACAGGAATCTTAATTTCTTCTTAGCTACAGTAAATCTAAATAAAAGTTTCAAAAATCAAAGAACTTAGTGGCTACTAGCTATTGCTAGCCTCAAAATTTCCTTTAAGGAAAATAAATGTATTTTCATAAAATATGAAGAAAAAAATCAAATACAGCTACATAAAGTATTGGTCCTAGAAGTGATCCAATCTAACCTCTTTTTCCCAGGAAGCAGTAGAATTTCAGTCAAAGAACTCAAGAGAGTTTACATTACTAAACACTGGTTTTTCATATTTCCATTGCATCAGTGATAGAACATTGATACAAACATCAAAGCTATAAAACTATTCTTGCTGGTACATTGCATGGCCTCTTCTTTCTGTTTCTCTCTGCACAAGGCTGACCTGCAACACTTGTGTTTAAATATCCCTGGTTACAGCCCCATGCAAGGACCACCCAGTGCCCACCTGATATGCTGAGGGCAGAAGGGCAGAATCTGTCCCAACATACAAATGTGGTTGCCAGGGCTCACAGTTGTGACCCCACAGGAGGTGATGCTTATTGAAAGGATGGGCTGAGAAGGGTCCCCAAAAGATGACTTCCTCCTTGATAAGAGAACTACCTTTAAACTCTTCCTTTTCATTCCCCAAGCCCCTGAGGTTGAAAGAGATAATGATACTTTATATAAGTGGATTTATGAGCAGTTGTAAGCTTTATAGAGTATTGAACCTTCTGTGCATTTTTGGCTACTGTAGAATAGAGGCTCCCTAACATACTTCCTGAGTGTCTGTTTATATGATATCCAGAAATAACTAACCAATAAGATATCAATTTAATAAATTGAGTTTATTATTCCTATTGCAACATCTTTGCTGTTAATATCTATCAATCATTTGCCAACAACTACTTAATTGGCATTTTGAATAAACTTTTAAAGAATTTATAAAATATGGATTTATAGGAAACAGAGCATATAATGCAGTTGAAGAAAATTTATCATTATTTCTCTTTTGTAAATGGAAAATCAATGGTTAGGAAACATCAAAGGTTTTATTTGCTTGGTCAAATCGATTCACAATCATTGATCTGAGAGTGTCTGTATATCTCCTTCCAAATAGGATTTGAGAGCTACTATCAACAGGTAGTGTACATTCAATATGTTTATTATAGAAATAGAAAATCAGAGTCATGACTAGTGAAACAAGGAAAACAAGAAATAGTAATAAACTTCCACAGCAAAAACAGAAAGCTAGCCTTTCTTCTATATTGCAGTAAATGCAAACACACTACCCCAAAATATGGCACTTAGCATATTGAATATTTAAAGCTGAAGAAGCTTGAGAAAACAGCAGAAGCAGGAAAGTCCCTTTGACTTTCCTCCCACCCTGCTTCCCTGAAACAGGTCATAAACCTTCATGTGAGACGTCCCTTCCCTACACCTGGAAGAAAGGAGAGCATCCTTATCTTTGAAGACAAGGGGACACTGTCCTAACAAACGGGTCTTGCTAAGTTTCCCCCAGTTTGCTACGCTTACTTCATACTCCATAACCTATCATATCTCTGCATGACTGCCCACTCTGCATCAAACCCAGCATAAAAATTCTCAAGTCAAACTGTTTCTTCGGGTCTTCATTTCCTTATGAAGGTTTCCATGTCACATAAAACTTAAACTTAGTGAATTTTCGTACTTTTCTCTGTTAATCTGTCTTTGTTAATTTAATGTTCAGACTCAGCCAGAGACCCTAAGAGGGTCGAGGAAAACTTTTTCCTCCCCTATAAAACCATCAAGCAAGGAGAAGTAAGCCTCAAAATATATTTGCTAGTGTTCAATTATACAACTATGCTGACCATCTCAGGGATCTGGTTAAAGGAGTTTGAAAGGATTTTCTTTCCACCTGCTTCATAGGGCATAACACTAGTGCTTTCAGCAGCCTCCTTCTATACAGAAACGTTGATTATTAGACTGGACATCATAATCATCATAACATATTTCATTGCAACATTTCTTCCCATATAAAGCCTTTCTGCGTGCTTTATGTCAAGAAAGGATTGTTATTTTTGGCAATAATGTATCTTAAACGGAATTTGTATGAAACCATACTGTCTTTTTAAGCTATGTACAGACCATGTGGTGTTCCCAATATTAAATTTCCCTTTAAAGAAATTGTCAACTTTGAACTTGAGGATGTGTCTACAAGCATTGGTGACTCAAAGACAGAGCTGTTTAATTATAGTGGTACAAGGTATTAATATGCATCTGTTCTACAAAGACTAATTTTAGTTAAATTTTTTTATCACAAGTGCATTGATGTTGCAAGAATAAAATGGTGAAAAGGCTGCTGCAGATGCTATTTGCATTGGGGCTGGAGGTGGGTAATTGGGTCAGTTGAGTTCATATATTAAAGAATTGTCTGCCGGCTATTGCGTTGGCTGTCACAGTCTGTCTCAATCAAGCATAACTGCAGATCTCCAGAAAGCTGTATTGATCAAAATAAAAATCTACATTTTATTTAGGTTCAAAGGGCTGGTGCTAATATCAACTACATTTGATCACCAAGTGTGTGATAGTTGAGTATTCAGGTTTACTGTACTGCAGCTTGCTAAAATAAAAAAGTCTTGGTCTCTTTGGAAATACAGACAGGTCTGATTATTTGTCTCAGTTTGAGAACAAAAAGTGATGTTGAAGGAATGAATGTTTATTTGATGATGTCCCATCTCTGAATAAAAAGAAGAAAACAAAAACAAGCAACAACCAATATATAAAAATAGTTGAACCCCATCACAAAAATTTCTGACTTCCATAATCAATCCACATTTCCTAAAGACACGCATGTTTTTCCTCATTGTCTATTTAAATGGCTCAAAAAACGGCAATGCAATGGACAGACTCCCTTGTTAGAGGAAACAATTACTTGGTAGTATAGGTTATTTTAATGGACATATCACTTTAAACGAAGCCATCACATCTGTTCCACCTTCTAATTACAAATGCAAAAGAAATACAATTCACCAATGCATCATAAAAAAGTAAAACATAAGTGATTTAATGCATATGTATGTTCCTAAGTCAATGCAGCATGCAATCTGCTATGTTTTTTACATGTTCTGAGCACAAATCAGATGGAAAACCTGTTCTCTGATGAAATATGATTTCTTCTCCCTGGATAAGTTTGGTGCTGTATGGAAGCAATGGTTTGCACAAACGATTTGCAGACTACACTGCTGCTCTAGCAAGTGTTCTTAGCTAAACTCTTCCTGGGGACTAATATTTTATGATCAACATAATCGGTTGCACCACTCTGATGCAGGTTGAGTACGAAAATATCTTAACCTAACGTATAGGGGAAATTTTCACTGACACATTAAGAAATAACTTCTTTTTCCCTCTTTTTTCCTAAAGGGAGGGGGAACATCAGAAGTATTAATAGTGTTACCCAACTGTCCTTGCTCAAGGGGGCGACTAAATGGCATTTACTGCTCCTCAATGACTGCTTAAAGAATTGTGTGTAGTTCTCATATTAGTGGTAGAATAGACATTGGTAAATGAGGATATTATTTTCTTGTTTCTAGTAAAAAATAGTCCCATTTAAAGAAAATATTTGGATGGGGTTAGCTTTCTGTACCTCTGAGTCAAGCAGGAAGGCAAGAATTTGGTTAGAGTTAGAGGTTAGGAAGGGCAATACTCCCGACTTAGGACAAAGCAGCATAATCACAATTCCATGATAGCAACCAAAATTGAATTAACAATTCAATCTTAAATGTTAAGAAACTGTTAGTTATCGTATCTCTTCCTCAATCAGGGTTGGGTCCATCCAGTTTCTCTTACCCACTTTTCACCAGGGCAGGAAGTGTTGGTGGCATGTAGATGGACCTCAGTTCTCCCTCCGTGAAGATGTAGGCATCTCAAAAGCAGGGGCTATGTTTTATCCAACAGCATGGTCCATTACTGAAAATAGACCCATTACTGAGAATAGAACTGAATAAATATTAGCTGGCAGCATTTTCTGAGTGAATGAGTAAACCTGAAAGTATGGATGGGTAATTGACTAGTCCTGACAAAATTCTGTTTCCAAAGGGTCATTTTATGTGGAAATATTAAAACAAGTGTTAATACAGCCTTTTAGTCTGAGGGCAATTTTTCCACCTTGTTAATTATTGCTAAATTTCAGAAAAGCCCCGTTGGTATTTCTCTCCCAGAACTGTCGTGAGGATAAAATGAGATAATATATGTAAAGGACTTAAACACTGCCTGACCCAAAGTAAGTGCTTGGTGTAAACATTAGCTATAATTCTTCTGTTCATTCTTATCTATGCCCAAATAACTCAGCCAAAGCCTGATCAATTTCTCATCCAATAGAAAATTAATCATATTAACTATTAGTATGTTTAAAAACCTGACTTTGATGGCAGCACTGGATAAAGCCAAAGATTCAAATGCACTGAGTACACACACACACACATTAGCATACATAATTAACAGGCGATAGACAATCATCAGCATAAATTTTATTGAGATACAATAGAGAAGAAAAGTTAAGAATATGGCCTTTAGAGCTGCCCAGTTCTGCCTTAGAGAACTAACTTTGTCTCTTCTTCTCTGTGTGAACTTAGACTTAACTTGTCTATGTCTCTGCTTCCTTATCTGTAACATGGGAATAATAAAGAATACCTGTCACCTCATAGGTTTGTTGCCAGTGATTAATAAGACATAGTGCAAAGCACACTGCCTGGATCATTGTAAGTACTCAATAAATATTAGCTAATATTATTTTTACGGTTACCACCTCTGGTAGCAATAAAAGTTTCATCACATGCTGTCAAAGCATTTAAAGTGAATTCTGTCACTTTCATGAGCAAGAAGAAGGAAATCCTGATAGAGTTTGACAAATAAGGACCCCAACGTAAATTATTTTCTCCTTTCCATACACAGCTGACTTCCTTTGATATGAATATGAAATCTCCATGTGCATAGAAATGAGGAGAGACCAAATGCTCTTCACATCTATTTGGCTTTCTAACTTCAAAGCAGAACTCTGAGGCAATCTGCTGCAGCATGCAGTCTTCACAGCCTCCTGACTGCGTTCACTAATACAGCATCAGATAGAAGCTCTAGTCTTCAAACAGCAACTGTCTATCACCTGATTGGCATAAAAGACATGTATACACCGAATATTTTTCTTCCGAGCTTCTTCTCCATCCTCTCCATTCCCATTGCAACACCTTCATGTCATGGACATTCAGACTGTTGGTCTCCTGGTAGATATCCCTTCTGTAAATCACCCAAACTTTAATGCCACCTTTATCCTAAAACATAGTCCAATAATATTATGTCTTTACTCAAAAAAAGTTGTCATGACTTCCCAATGACTCCAGAATGCAGAAACACATCCTTAGTGCTGGGTCTTCTCCATTTGCCCTTCCAGATCCACTCTCCACCCTTCTCCACTGTGCTCTGTCCAGTAGGCTCACCTCCAGAGGTGAACACTAGGAGCTCTTGTTCTTTGGCTTCCAATTGCGTTTAACCAAAGAGAAAACCTAAAACGTCTTAATGAGGACATTGTTTGAAGTGTGGAAGAAGAGGGAGCCACGTTATTCTTCCCTGACAGGATATGGTTTGGGGAGTGGCTGCATTTCTCTACTTAAGGCCACAGTTCCTGCCAGGCATCCAGTTCCCATGTAGCACTTTCCACATTCTGGTAACAGTTTCCTCCTCTTGCCCATTCAGGTCTAAAGGTGAGAATTGCTTCCCTTATTAAACTCTTCTACTTTATCCCATTTAAGTATGTCATCTATTTCTTGATAGGACCTTGACTAATACAGGTTAGTTCTAGAAAACAGACCCTCAAAGTGGGATTCTGGGAATGAGTTGCCCACATATTTCATGAAAGCACAAATAAACTTCCTGCCAGGGAAAAATAAGACACTGGCAATCCATGGCATGTGCTACCATCATGAACACTCAAATTATCATCATCTCCTAACCATTCCCCTGAGAGGACCTGGACAATGCTTTATCAAGGCATTTAGAAAACCACTGACAACAGAAGAACCAGCATCTTTGAAAGTCCCTGAGGTGGTGATGCAGAAGACAAAGGTGGAAGCTGGCATTGAACTTCCTGATTTCAAAGGAAATAATGGGACCTCAGGGTAATAGAAACCAGATGGCAGTGCTTAATCATCACATGTAATTACCCCCAATAAACCAGGGAAGGGATAAGAAAATATACATAGAAATAGGTTGTCTTCAAGTGGAAGGGACAACTGTATACTTTGCAAGGGTTCTGTCTACTCTCTTGTTTTCTGTCATAAGACAGTCCAGAGGTATCTTGATTGCCTTGGTGTCCCGCAGAATATCTCTGGTCCATTTCATCCCTGATATCATGCTAGTTGGATCTGGAGAACAGAGAGTAGCAAGAACTTCATGTGTCTTAGAAAGACATGTGCATCCCAGACTATGGAAGAAAATCTCCACAAAATTTCAGGGGCCTGCCATATCAGTGAAGGTTCCAAGGGTCCAGCAGTTGGGGAGCATAGCAGGGTATCTCTTTAAAGTATGAGACAAATATTTTACCTTGACCCATTTCTCCCAAAGAGCATTAGGTTTGTTGGGCCTCTTTGGATTCTAGAAAAAACATAGGTGTACTGCTCTGACCCAAGTTCTGGATCACCTGTGAGGCTGGCAGTTTTGATTAAACATGGGGCAGCCATTCAAACTGCTTAGACACTTGGACCTTCTGACCAATCATATCCAACTGGACTGGGGGGGTCTATGGCAGACAGGGATGCTCATGGATTCTCTGGCAAGTCCTAGTAGGAGAAACGCACAACACCTCCCTTGGGGTTTGGAGTATGGCCATGCCAACTCCTACCAATGGCAATTCTGTTAGAAAGTCAGATCCAGACTTGCTACCAAGCCTAGTAGAGTCTGAACACCTGACCATGGAACATCAAGTGGTTACCTGTCATGAACTGGATGTGATTTGATTGACTGGATCAGAAAATTGGGTGTGCATGGCAGTATTCCATTATCAAATGGAAATGGGCTGCTTAAGGCTTGGCCCAAGCAAGTCTGCAATGGACTGTGAAGAGCACAGACGGTGACTCAGACCCCCACGGTACTTGCTCCTCATACTGAGCTATCTCTTTCCCAGCTGGAACCGATGATATCTTGGAGAGTTCTCTCCATTACCGGTTAACAGAGGAAGGGAATGCATGGGCAGCTTTACTGATGTGTTTTCCAGCCTACTGGCACCAGCCAGAGGTGAAAGGTGGTTATGCTCCAGCCCTGAAGGCAGTAGAGGAGAAAAATCCTCCCAGGGAACCAAACTGTGGGCAGTACATCAAATTGTCCACTTTATATGCAAGGAGAGAAGCCTTCATATGTGAATCTACAAATATTCATGAGCAATGCTCAAAGGGTTTGCCAGAAGGTCAAGTTTTAGGAAAAAATAATATTGGAAAAATGGTGGCAAGGAGGTCTAAAGGAGGAGGTGGGGAGGTAACTCCTAGGAATGGGCACAGCATATGAAGATATTTGTGCTCCACATAAATTTCTACCATTGGACATCCACTGAGGAGGAGGATCTCAGGAATCTGGTGGACAACGTGACCTGTCTGATGGGTGTCAATCAGTTTCTTTTTCCAGCCACCTCAATACTTGTCCAATGGTCCCATGTACAAAGTGGTCATGGTGGCAGAGAGGGAGGTTTGCACGGGCACAGAGATGGGGACTTTCCCTCACCAGCACTCACTGCCCACCTTCATTGCTGGCTGCCCAAACAGCCATCAGCAAAGACAACTCAGCCTCTACTATGAAATCCTCCTGGACAGCAAAATGAGGAAAAGATTTTTCATAGAGCTAAACAGATCCATTTCAAAAGACAATTCTCTATTTTGAGATTAGGTCCTTCTGCTTTTTGGTATAAAAATATATTTTTATTTGATTGCATAATGGTGGTAGGGTTTTTTGCTTTTATTATTTGTTTGTTACTCAATGTTTATACTAGACAAAATAAAATATGACTACCTTATGTTGGTTTCTCGAAATTTTATTAGTTTGTAAAATCTAGAGGTCTAGAAACCACTAGTGTACTGGTTAAGAGCACTGAAGCCCTTGGCAATAGACCACCAACCCCAACTCCACTACTAACCTCTGGAGGAAATTTACTTACCCTTGGTAGATCTCTGTTTCCTTATTGATGTCATATGATTTGAGGGCAAATTAAATGAGGCATTGCCTATTTTGGATATTTCATATACATGCAGTCATATAATATGCAACCCTTTGTGCCTGGTTTCTTTTACTTAGCATGTTTTTGAGGTTCATCTACATTGTAGAAAGTATCAGTACTTCATTTCTTTTCATGGCTGATACCCTATTAGTATGTACATACTACAATTTACTCATCATTTCATCCATTGATGGACATTTGGGTTATCGTAGCCATTTTCTAATCACCTTTTATCATTAATGATTTCCAGTGTGGTTATTCCTTTTTATTTTTAACTTGCTTCTATTATTTTGCAGTAAAAGACATTCAGGATCATTTGACACTTTAGTTAATGTTGAAGGACCCATATTCCAAAAATGCCTTATTTCTACAGATGTTTGTTTCTGCAAGAGCATCCTCCAAGACACAAATCATCAGACCTGAGTGGCTCAGTGAAAACTTTGGAGGGCAGACAATCATATAAAGAGAGAACTTTGGTTCAGTCAGTTAGATGGCTAATGGTACATCTTCACGGCACCAGCCCCAACATTGGCATGAGCTATCATGAAAGAGGTCTTCCCTGGGTGTGGAAGGGCTCTGTCATCTCTTCTACTTCTGTCTAGTCACTCAGTCCCCTCATTACAGACCAACATCATGAGGACCTTTTCCCTAATTGGATACCAACTCCCAGGAAGAATAAGTAGTATGGCCCCATACAGAGATTATGGGGCCTGCTGAATTGATTATGTGATTAGGAAGTAAACTAAGTCCATGACCTCTCATATGGATTATCCAAATGTAAGGATGACATCATCACTTGCTTTGTGGTGCTTTTCCCCTCCCCTTAGACTCTGCTGCTTCACATGATGAATTCTGTCTCTGAGACTGCCTCACCCAAAAAGTTGTATCTACACCTCACTGAAGGAAATGGAGATCTGGCAATGATCCAGTTCATTTGATCAACATAGCTGGCGGAACCAGATAATTTAAGCTCCAAATTTCCCCATTAATCAAAATTGTCTGACGACGGCTACATCTGCTTTTACTTTGGGTTGTGTAGACACAGTCTAATTGTGCATTTCCTAAAAACTGAATTTTATCATCTGTAACATTCATAGAGTTCTTCTTGCCCATGTTTCTTTCCCAGCCTGTTTGACTGAACAGATAACTCAGTAATTAAAATTCATAATCAACACATGTTGAGTATTTTTCCTCTTTCTTATGCTTTTACAATCCTTTCCCCTGACGTCTGAGTGGCTTGGCAACTGTCCCACTTTTCAGGAGTAAATACTAGAGGTTATCTTCCCAAGGGGCCACCATATTGGCCGCCTTTCTTAACCCTTTCCTCTTGTCTCAACCTCCCACCCCACCACCTCTGGAGGAAGGAACTTCAGAAACATTGACAGTTCTGACTATACCTCAAAGGCTAGTTGCAGAATAAAGTAGTAAATAGAGACATAAAAAATGGAGACAACAGAGAGTCTGGTTTGAAGCAAATATACCACTGGCTTTACGGCTATGATCTCCCTTTTCAGAAGGTCTGTGAGTCCTAGACAAGCCCATTAGGTATGTGCCACTGGAATGGAGCCTGGCCAAGCTAAGCTTGTGTCAAACAAGGGGGAGGAAGGGTCAGTGGGCTGGTAGGCAGCTAAGGTTGCAGTTAACAGGAGGCAAGAAAGCCCTTTGTAAAATGTTTGCCTGGGGGCGCAAAACAGATGCCTTCTGAAGAGGAAGACCAAGCTCAAGAACCTGACTTAGTTTCTTTTGGAGTTGACCATGCGGGGGAGAAAACAAAACTCACATGGCTTCTAAAGTAAACCTGAACCAAGATTATCACCAACATCCTTAACTGGAAACGGACCCTCAGCATCAGGTCTTTTTCTGGAGTCCTTGCATCCTTCCCTTCAACACGTGCATAGTTTCTTTTCTCCTCAGTGCTTAGGGAAGCCTTCCTCATGAACAGATCTCCTTCATCCCACACAATAGTCCTGTTGCTCCAAAAGTCACACCTTGACGGAGCTGCCTGCCTCTGTCCCATTCTATCCCAAGAAGCTTTGCTTCTTGGGCCCCAAGAAGTTGCTGGTTCTTTAAAATCTTAAGCACTGAGATTCAAAGCTGCTGTTGCATAACCCAATTAGACAAATACTTTTAACTGGCTTGTGCATTTCTCCCAGAATTACCTTCACCCGAGTACATAAATGAGGATGCCTCCTCACTGTTCCATAAACTTGTGAAGCTGAGATGGTATTTTTAACGCACTCATTTTAAACAATGTCTGTGCCGTACCCCTTTTGCTTTTGCTGTTGGCGCAGGTGAGGAGCTGCCTAACAGCTGAGCTCCGGATCCGACATGTGTGGCCCGGGGCGGGCCTTGGATTTTTCAAAGGGTAACGTTTTCACACGTGGCAAAACCCTCAAGTGTTTTCAGTATTCGTGGCTCAGTATAGCTCCTTCATGCGTATTTCACAGACAAGCGAGAGGCATCTAACAATGGAAATTCTATCACCTTATCTGTTTTACCTTCCTTCCATCTGGAAAGCATACACACACACACACACACACACCCCTAGGAAGTTCACTTTCTTCTTGAACTCCAAAAAACTTTTATGATTGTACACAGAATCTTCTTAGAGTAGTTAGAAGTGCTATGCATATTCCCAAAGCCCTGAAGAAAACATGGTCTGGAATTCTTTACTCTAGCAGAACCTGCCTAGAAGCAATAAGATTTCCTAAAGTTCCCAGATAGATAGGACGTTGACTTCCTAGCAAGAGAAGGCTGTGGGCCATACCCTGCGGGCTGCGTGGAAATGAGGGTGCAGTGTTCTTAGTCATGCTGCAGAGAAACCTCAGATAGGGCAGGACTGCACTTCCTCGAAGCAGGGCCACCTACTCAGCTCTCTATGTGGAGGAAAATAGGAAATTTTGGTCTCCCTACGGTCCCCCACAGACCATGCTACCTTTGGTGGTAAAGGGTTCCCGAACACACCACTGTGGCATTAAAAACCATTTTGAGCAGAGGCATTTGAGTTCCTGAAATCTCTTTTCTGACTAAAAGCAGAGTCTCCCAAGAGGACTCAAAAGAACTCAATCGTCATTCGTCCCAGAGCTTGCAACTGGGAAGACTGGCTCATCGTGGGAGAGGAGACACTGTCATAAAACTATCATGTCTCCCACCTTTTCTTCTAAGCATCCATCTATCTTTGCAAAAAGTCATTTATTTTCCTGTAAGTGCCCTCCTCCCTTTTCCTTTCCCCTATTAAGATGGTGTATAAGCCCCAAATTCTAACCACTTCCTTGAGTTACATCTTTCTGTGAATTCCCTTAAGTACATTTTCAATCTCTCTTTTCTCTTGCTAATCTGTCTTTTGTCAGTTTAATTTGCAGGTCCTCAAGTTCTGAACCTAAGAGGGTAGAAGAAAGGCTTTTCCTCCTCTACAGTGGGATCAGCGTGTGCTGGGTATCCTCCCTTTGCCCCTCCAGACCCACCCTCTCCTCTCTGCTCTCTGCTCTGCCCTAGGAGACTCGCCTGTATGGACTACTTCAACAGGCTCCCTTGGTCCTCTAGTTTCCAGCTGGGTTTGGCTAATGGGAAGCACCAGGAAGAGCTCAGAGAAAGAAGAATGAGGTCAAGGTATTTATTCCCTCCGTTCCCTCCAGTGCTGTGAGGTCACCACGGGCTGTGTCCCTCAGCTGAAAGCCCAGCTCCTGCAAGGGAGCCCACTCCACATAACTTCTCTGCCTCTTCTTACCCTTTCTGGTCTAAGGGTGAGAGAGTCCTGTCTAGCCCCTGGGTACTACTGTACCCCTTGAAGCTTTCTGTAACCCCCTCTGCCTTTGTTCATGGTTTCATATGAACTCCTCCAAATTACCCAATTTGGATGTGCTTTTTTTTTTTTTTTTTTTACCAGAACCCTTGCTCATATATCAGGAAGATGGAAGACAATCATGAATTTGGAGGCAATCTCATTACCTTTGAACGTAATCCCCATCTCTGGGGAGTCATTGAACGCCTGCTACTCCAAGCCCTCTCTCCTGATTTGGCAGCAGGGTCCCAGCCCACCTTTTCATGCTCCTTTGGAGCCGTGAAAGCTCAACCACTGCTCTTGCCACTTCGGCCACCGTCCTTGTGCTTATGATCAACGAGAGGGGAGAAAGTAACCAAGTAACACCACCAGCATGCCAGCACTTGTGAGTAAAGGACAAACTGATCTTCTCTGTCTCTCTTTCATCAGAGAGTTGATTAAGTCTCTGCAGGATACGGTGAGAAGACAGCTGAGCCAGCACCCACCATGTGCCCAGAAGAATCCTCTGCAGTTACTTTGCCTCAGGTCTCAGTACAAAGCTGCACCCCCTTCACACCCTCCCCACAGAAGCCAAAGTGGCATTTAACAGAGCACTCTCCTTAGAGGTGGGAGGAAGTCTTCCTCTTCTCTCTTAGAAGAAAACTCTCATCCATCTATCTTAGCCAGAGTCCCCCCTGCATCCTCTCTCCAGTAGATCTCCCAGAAAAGGGGGTGTCCCACCTAGGACACTACATGTTAGCTGCCAATGCAGGAAGGTGACCCCTTGCTTCTTGTCAGGGTTTATAAACAAAAGAGGAGTCACCTGGCCTCCCCATATGATAAGGGACACCTCTGGCCATGACACACTCACCTGCACTGTTTTCCCATTACTTAAAGGATTCCATCGAAACTCCTCCATCTGGCATTCAAGGTCCATCAGGATCTGCCCTCAATCTGTCTTTCCAAGTATAACTGAAACTCCTCATCAGGTGATAGGTTTGATGATCAGAGACCTTACAGGCCAAGTCAGGAGTCTTCATCTTCCTTGTAGGTGATGGGCCCTGGGCAGTAGGGGAGATAAGATGATTGCAATGAAAGATCACCCAGACCCCATGCGGTGGAAGACCAGAGTGGAGGTAGCCTGCGCAGAGGTGGGATAGGGAGGTTGGGAGGAGGGAGAACCACGGCTTCCTTGGAATGTGACCCTCCCCAAGGTCAGGAGAGGTTGTGAGTGAGCCTGCACTCTCTTGAGAGGAGCACGTGGTATGGAACCAGCTGCTGGCAGCTCCCAGGGGGAATCCAGGGGTCAGAGTCTCAGCTGCTGCAGCCCTGCCGCCCACCTGACCCCCTGTACAAGGGAAACTGGAAAAGGGAGGGAGAGAGAGGTTCAAAAAAGGAAAGGAAGAGAAAAGAGAGGCCAGTTCTTAAAAGTCAAAGTCTCTGGGTTCTCCCAATGTCCTGAGCTGAGATTTATTCTCACACCCTCCCTAACCTTCCTTGGCATTCCAGAAAGCTGATCAGACCCTGGAACTCAGGGAGTCAAAAGGAAAGGGACACTCAGAAGTTAGGGTTAGGAGGCAGGGATTCCTACACTGATAGCATCTCCCCGCCCTTCTGCCAGCCTGTGTGCTGAGATGCTGGCAGGATTGCCTGGGAGCAGTCATGAATCCCCAAGGTGAGCAGAGGGGCTGAGAATCCTTGTGTCCTGACTTCAAGAGAGACATCCACCTCCTTAAAGATATCCCTGTCAAAGACCCGAAGAGACAATTCACAAAAGAAGAAATAAAGGTTCAATAGCACACGTAATGCTGGACAACCTCACTACTGATGAAAAAATGCAAATTAAGACATCATTTTTTATCTATTAAACTACCAAGCACTGAGAAAAAGATAATACCCATTATCGGGGAGAGTTTAAAGAAACAGAGCCTGTTATAAATCACTGGTACTCATGTAAAGTGGAACTGTCTTCCTGGTACTTTTTAGTAAATATCAAAACCCTGAAAAGTGGCATACCTGTCACCCAGCCATCTCTCTTAGTGGATTTATCCCAAATGACTAATTGAGAATGTGACCAAGGTACTAACTTTCATCGGATGATTGCCTTATGTTCAGTCCTCAATCCTCCATATCAAAGGACTGAAGATGGTATTTACCCCTCTTAACAAACAACTCCTCATTATGTTACCAGCTGAGTGAAAAGAATATTGATTTTTAATAAGCACATGTAGGACAAAAACATTACCTTAGTGGCCATAGAAACAAAAGTCCCACATTTCTTAACTTTCTATACTAGGCCTTAGTTTTGGGCTTTGTTTCTACTGTTCCTTCCTAGAAATAGTTCAACTCTACACACCCTTTTTTTTTTTTTTAATTGAAAAGCCTTATATAATACATATGGCAAATAATTCAATATGGATTTGGTCCATGCTGGGTCACTCAAGAGAGATTAAGATGCAGTAACAAAAACTCTACAAATGTGTGTCATTTGTCACCACAAAGCTGTGTTTCTTGCTCATGTTACACATCCCATATGGGTAAATGGAGGGTCTGCTTCTCGTCTCCTCACTCAGGGACCCAATGTCCTGGAGCCTCTGTATCTGGAGCATTACTGGTTATCCAGGCAGGGGAAGGGAACCTGAGTGGGTACTGCAACAGCAATTCAATGCTCCGGCCTAGGACAGACACCCATCACTTGTTTTCTAGGAAGAAAAGAAGTCACGTGGTTGCACAAATAATTTCAAGGGTGTGGGAATTGCCATTCTCCTACAATTGTAAGGAAGAAAAGCAGAAGCAAGTGAATCATCCTTGTGTCTACCACACAGGCCAGGGCCAGGGAGTTTGTCTCTAAGACGTGAGGCTTAGTATCAGACTGCATACTTCACCCCTGAAATTTTCTGAGGGCATTAGGAAAGAAGAAGAAACAGGATCAGTCCCATTTACTGATGATTCATTCAGTGATTATTGAGTATTCGTTCAGCATTGTGCTAGGAAATTAGGAAAATACAAAGGATTATAATCACAATGTTTCCAGGTGCTTAAATCTAGTAGAAGAGGTAATACTCTAATATTGCATATAAATTTAATTTATATAACATTGCACATAATATAGCACATAAAACGTAGGGGTTCCATAATAAACACTGACAACAATACAAGACTATGGTTTCTTAGCCTGTTTCAGGCTTCAGAATCACTCAGAGAGCTATTTCAATGATACATAATCACGTTCCAGCGCCAGAAATATTGAATATTTGAATGAGCAAATATTCAGTGAGATAAAGGCCAGTCACATGAATTTTGATTAAAACTCCCTGGATGACTCTGGGCTCACCCCATTTTAAGAACCCTTGAAATATGAAAATCCAACAGTCATGCTCTTAGGGACAAGTGGGTATTAGAGACACTAAATAGAGATTCAGAGGAGGAAGAGGAACCTGTAGCCTGTAGCCTTGTGGTCAGGAAAGTTTTCAAGGGGAAGGTGGCCCTGGGTCTATGAAGGAGGCGTAGGGTTTGGCTAAGTGGATACAAGAAGTGAGGAATGGCCAGGGTTCAGGAGTAGGTGTACGTATATATAAATTAAACTAGAGGGATAAAAAACATGTCAATCAAGTGAGAACTTTAGTTTCAATGATGATTAAAAAGTGAGTACTTAGTTTAGACCAATATCCAACTCTATAGAAAGCCTTTGAATCAGCGTAGTTCCTCAGCTATTTAGACAATGACAGGCAAGTGATAAGTGCTTCATTAATATTTGTTGAATTAATTAAATTATTAATTAATCAATTCTGAATTGAGTAACTGAAGATCGAACCTCAAAAGTCTACGAAGGTAATCAATGGCTGTTTATGAATAACTGATATCCAACTTCTTTGGTTTTACTTGTCCCAGAGATCAAAACCAGATGTTATATGGCCCTTTTGTTCTTTTTAATAATCTATAAGCTACTCCTACTTCCATAAAGCATTCTCAAAGCTCACTGAATGAGCTGAAGAGGTCATTGAGATCTCCTAAAAGGCAGAAGCATGTCATGGAGAGGCTAGTATAGCAAAATGGTTAAAATCGTGACTGTTGGGGTCAAACAGACCTTGCTTTGTCACTTACTAGCTGTGTGGCCTTGGACAAATCAGTCAACCTCTTTGGAAAGTTTAGATAATAGTATCTAACTCATACCTAACTCACTTGAGGATTAAATAATATCAGGACCATAAAGACAATTTAGAAAAATCTAGAACAATGACATGGTCAGGACCAATACATCTTAACAATTACCTGAAACTATCCCGTGACAGATGAGGATATCAAAACCTGCACTCAACTAAAGCAACAGAAAGACCCACATGGTAAAACTCAAATATCAAACCACTCAGTGACCATACCTTGGTTGACATTGGATTTTAGACTTTATTAATTTATACAATTGCATTAAAAATGCTGGACGTTTTGCCATATGCTTAAACTACCTTGCCGATAGATGGAGAAAACTCCCTGCATTTTGTTTTCACAAATCACTGAGACACAAATGATTTAGCCAACAAACTTTCTTTGCATTGGCCTGACCTGTATTTACAAGGTTCTCTGTTGGCCATTCTACCTCGTTTTCTTCCCAGCCCTGTGCCACCAGCTTAAACAAACACGTGCATCTGCTCATAAGAAACACACTCAGGTCTTTGTCTCTTCCAGGCAAAGAAACAAAACAAACAAGTAAACAAAAAAGGTTGATATGATAAAAATTGAGCCAACCATGGTTTTTGGATATAGAACACCAAACTAGCTAAACTAATTTTAAAAATCAAAACAGACTTGACTGCATGAATGCACAATTTATTGGATACTAATCCAATAGAGTGGGTTCATAGCTGGCCAAATAAAAGCAATAATAAGAGTAGTTCGCACTTTTAAGCATGACACTGTGTGCCAGGAATGGTGCTAAATGCTTTGTGTGGATTACTGTGCTACCCACACAACAACCCAATAACGTAGTACTATTTTATCCACATTTTTCATAGGAGGCAGTAATAACACTGAGAGGGTAAGCAATTTGCCTAAAGAAACAGCAAATCACTAAAACTCAAGTTATGTTACATGGACCTCAATTCCAGTGCTTGGTTATTACCAATAATACCAATATCAGGATTGCTATGGATAAAACACATCTTGATTTTAACACGGTCTTCAGCAAAACTTCCTGAAATCCTTGTGCTCAGTATCTGAACATTTTAGCTGGGTATTAGCAAAATGAAATAAATATATGGTACATTGATTAGCCCTGGCCAAGAAGTGTGGATTACTATCATTACAATTCTTATTCAACTTTATGAAGGATGGTGTCTAGTTAGGTCCTATATAGCTCTGTCTCAATCAAAATATTACTGACTTGGGATGAAAACACAGAAGAACACTTAATATATTTACATATAACATATTTACGTGCTACAAATAATGTTGTAAAAGTTATGAATAAGAAACTGAAGATTCAAAGACTCTCAACGGGCTCATTCTTTCAGTCCACAAGCATTTGTTAAGCACCTATGAAATGCCAGGCACTGTGTTGGGCACACACAGAGTTAAGAGACACAGTCTCTGACCTCAATGAATTCATAATCTAGCCAAAGTAACTAACAGTTTGCAAAATGAACAAGTTGGTATTGATGAGACAAATACAGAATCCGGTTTCTGGACTCAATCAGTCAAACAAGTACAGGATGGGGAGCGGGGAGTAATGTGGTTCAATAGCTCTTGATGTGAAAATCTCTGGAGTTTGTTTTGCTCCATGTTCCACGATTCAAGAGCAAAATGTTGCTCTGAGAGACACTAATGTACTCCTGGAATGTGTTAATGACAGTGCAGTGTTTAGAATAAAGCAGGTGATAAACTAGCACTCTGGGAAAATCCGATCTAATCCACAGTTCCGGGTTCAATGTGGGTACCAAAATCTAAGAGGTGATGAGAGACATTTACAAACTGGAGAAGATCTAGAAGCTAATGGCAACCAAGATAATGATGATTCTGAATTATGCTCCTTGAAGAATGGCTGGAGACCTGTGAATGAGAATTCAGGAGCCTTGGTAGCTGTCTTTGAATATCCCCAGAACTGACAGGTGAAAAGAAGGATTAGATGCCAGCCCCTCTCCAGAAGGCAGACTAAGTACTAACAGGAGGAAAATGTACATGGCAGGATCTTCAAACACCACAAATGTAGCAAAATCAATGGAAAAAGAAGACAGAAAAGCCTAAAGGCAGTGGTCTATTGTTGGATTAACTTTCTTACTACTTATCTTGTATAGGGTGTTTGCAGAGAAAGAATGGTACCCAAGATAGTTCATAAGGGGAAGATCGCAGTGAGCATCTTGTCCAGCAATTCACACCATAGCAAGCATTTTCATAAGCACCCGCTGCACATGAAGCCAAAGCGGGAGGGGGGGATTGGTGGTGGTGGGGGGGGAATCTCTGTCCTCTAGGAAGCTGTGATTGGATGACCTGAGCGTGAACAACACACAGCCAGCTGAACCACAGAGCAAGAAATAAAATACCCAAAGTCCCCAGGAAAGTCCTGTTCCTTTGGAATTTGAACTTGACAGGGTTACTAAATACTGAGAATTGTCCCTTGAAAATGTGTCTGGGGGCAGACTCTTCCTTTCCAACACCTGTCACCCTGATTGTTATCACCCTACTCCTGACTCCTTCACCAGATTCCCAAGGGACATTCCTTCTGCTTTAGTTGGACATTGTGTTTCCGTATTGGGATGGGGGAAGGGACTCACGAAATATATTTAAAGAAGATTACTCTGGTAGTCATGTAGGGTACAAACTGGAAGCAGTAAAATTGTGCTTCCCAAGATGAATCAGGGCATTCCCACACCTTCCTGAAAATTCAAGGACTGCCTTTGTAATGCTTCCAATGGTAATAATTAACGTCAGCCAACGTTCACTGAATGTTTACCGAATTATCTTGTAAGAACTTTTTAAAAAATGAATTCTCTCGATTCACCACCATTTTACAGATAAGTAAACTGAGGGACAGAGAGGTTAAGGACTTAGGACCTCCCAGATTGTTAGTGATAATCCTTTTCCTCCCAGCCCACTCCCATCTGAACACAGGTAACCCGCCTCTGAAGTCCTCCAGTTAATTACTATGCTAGTTTGCCATCTAATAACTACTTTTTATATCATTTTAGGGCCTTTAAATTAGTAATCATTCATAAGGTTTTTAAAAAAAATAACGAAAAAGATTACATATAGTGGAAATAACCTTCAGCTGAGACTTCTCATGTGATAACCAAGGCTGTTTTTGTTTTCTCCTCTGGGCCTCAGTTTCTTTGTGGATGAAGGGTTGACATAAAAGGTATATGAGGTTTCTCACAGCTCTAACATTTTATGGCTGTTGGATGCAAGAGGTTGAATGCAGCACAAGCAAAAATTAGAGATTATTAGAAAATATTACTAAGCCATCTAGAGCCATCTTTCTTTTTTGTTTTTTACCATTAAGAAGTGAGGCTAACCCCATGAAATTGAAGACAAATGTGACCTTTTCTGCCTTCGGAAAAACGCGTCTTCAGGAGGAGAACCGCGGGAGGGGCGAAGGCGGGGCGGCGGCGCGCGGCGGCGGGGACGAGCGGGATGCTCTCTGGGGCCTTCACGGAGGCCGCGTGGCCCTGGCGCCCAGCTCCTCCCGTGCCCAGAGAGGCACGTATCCGGACAATCCCTGGATCAGACTGACCCCTAGGGGCAGCGCGGCAATCCGCAGCCAGGGCTCCCGCGCACACAAAAGGAGTCGCCGGAGCTTCCAGCTGGAGCCGGCCAACAAATCCGCAGCGAGTGCTCTCAGATGCAGACACCACAAAGCCAAAACATTAACATTTTGCTTGCTATTTATTCAGCTTCTCCGTCCTGAATTCCCCCTCGCCAAGTGGCCTCCAAATGTGTCTCTTTGAGTATCAAAGTGATCACTTTGGATTAAAGTATTCCTTCTCAAAAGATACCTTAATTAAAATGTGTGTGGTGGAGGGAGGAGGGTGGAGAGAGACCTCTGTACTTCTAATTCCTCTATGAAAAAGAAATGACTAGTTAAAGGAAAAGGGGGATGGCCTCTTCACAACAGGAACTAGTTATTTTCAAGCTTTTTGTTTCTTTCTGGTAATTGTTCAAAAGCTTTGGATAATGATGACAATAATAACAGTATCAGGTAACATTTACTAAGTGCTTACTATATGCTGTTAGGCGCTGTTCTCATTACTTTCACTTAGCATACATATTGTATTATAAGGCACAGAGAGGTTAAGTGACTTACCCAAGGTCACACAGCTAGCGAGTTGCAGAGTTAGGATTCCACTCCATAGCTTCCTTCTCTAACTGGTATACTGCACTCCCTTCTAAGCTGTAGCACTCAAAGCATTTTTCAAACCTGAATTTACGCACTCAACGACTTCAGCAAATAGCAAAATTTTATTAACACTTAGATAACCTAGCACTCCAGGTTCAAAAGGAAAAGCCAAGAGTTTCTCAAATAGGATGAAAAGAAGTAGGATTATCTACAGGGCTGGATCACTGCCATAGTAAGGACTCAACACTGGAGACTGATCCCAGTTATTCTGGGCATCACTTAAAAGTTTCTTTGGAGGAGATTCTTAAACTGTCCCTCAGTTTCCTCACCTCTAGAATGAGAATACTAAAACAGCTTCATCATAAGGTTCTTGTGAAGTTATATGAGATGATTCATGTTAAGGGCGTACCACAGTGCCTGGTATTGAGAAAAGGTACCTGATTTTTTATTGCTTCTTATTGAAACCTGACTATGCACGTTCAGGGTAGGGGAGAAAAAGATGGTTATGAAGTTGATTTCCACATACTTCCCTTGGGAAGCCCACTACAGAGAAGGAAAAAGGAAGATTCATGCCTAAAAAGCTCTAATATCAGGGGAAAAATTATTGACCAGAAAATATCAGTGAGGTGGATCCTGGAGGAGTATGCACCCTAATGTGGGAAACGTGCCCCAACCCCCTGTACACCCAGAACCGCACCCAAGGCTCAGTGCCCAAGAAATGGTCCGTGACATTGCCTCTAAAGCATTCTTACCCCAAATTTCAAACCTGAGTCTGATCAAGTCTGTAGCCCTAACTACCAATTTATGGGTAATACAGAAGACAGAAGAACATATTAAGCCATGCTACAGGAATGCAATCAGCAAAAAACAGAATGTGGGAAATTCTATAGGACAAATGATCCAGTTTCTTTAACAAATAAATTATAAGGAAAAAAAGGGAATGTATAGATTAAAAGAGATTTAAGTGACATATCAACCAAATACAATGGATGGACTTTCTTGGAATCCTGATTTGAATAACCAACTATAAAACTAAGTATGTAAACATTTATGAGACAGTCAAAGAAATTTAAACATTGACTATAAACTTATTAAAGAATGACTTTTTATTTTTTTAGATGTGATCATGGTATTGTGTTTATGTTTTTTAAAAGAGTCCTTGTCTTTTAGAGATACTTACTGAAGTACTTATGAATGAAACGGTATGGTGTCTGGGATCTGCTTTAAAATAGTCTATTAAAACGCCACTTACAGCAACATGGATGGACCTAGAGATTATTATACTAAGTGAAGTAAGTCAGACAGAGAAAGACAAATATCATGTGATATCACTTACATGTGGAATCTAAAAAAATGACACAAATGAACTTATTTACAAAACAGAAACAGATTCACAGACATAAGAGAACAGACTTGTGGTTGCTGGGCGGGGGCGAGGGGAGGGATGGTTGGGAGTTTGGGATTAGCAGAGGCAAACTATTATCTATAGAATGGATAAACAACAAGGTCCTACTGTATAGCACAGGGAACTATATTCAATATCCTGTGATAAATCATAATGGAAAAAAATATGAAAAAGAAAGTATATATATGTATAACTGAATCACTTTGCTGTGTAGCAAAAATTAACACAATATTGTAAATCAACTATACTTCAATAAAATAAATTTTTTAAAATAAAAAATAAAAATAATCTATTAAGGGTAAAGTTGAAACAAGCCTGGCCATGTATTGGTTATTGTTGAAGCTGGGTGACAGGTACATGAAGGGTCATTTTACTATTCTATTTAGTGTATACAGTTGGCCCTTGAGTAACAGGGGAACTACCTAGGTCCACTTATACATGGATTTTTTTCAATAAATGCATTCTACAGTACTACACAATCCGTGGTTGGTTGAATCCATGGGTGCAGGACTGAAAATACAGAGGAACCTCAGATATGGACGGACGGCTGTAAAGTTAGACTTGGATTTTCCACTGCATGGGGGTCAAGTGCTCCAAACCCCTGAATTGTTCAAGGGTTAACTATATACCTGAAAATTTACATAATATTTTTTTATGAATGACTGATCTAACCATGGATAAATAAGGAACCAGGTGAAAAGACATACATGGGTGCAAGTGCAGAGGTGGGAACATCCAGCCTGCTGTAAGGAACAGTGAGCAACGTAGACTAACACAGATTATGTAAAGAGGGGTGGTGACATATGGGTTTGGGCAGAAATGATGAGAACTGATTAGGAAGAGCCACGAATACCTATCATAAAAAGAGCAGCTAACGTTCTTTGACAATTTCTATGTGCCATATAGTTTCCCTAACACTGTTTTGTGTTAGACCAATAATTAATTCCATCTTCCAGAAGAAAGTGAAGCTTACAGAAGGGATGTGACTTTTGCAAGCACACAGAGTCAGCAAGCTGAGGAGCCAAGATCCAAACCGAAGAGTCTGACTAAATAGTCCACTGTCTTAACCACTGCTGGCGAGCAGTGTGGGATCAACTCAGAGTCGGGGCCGGGCTTACTCAGTGCTGTGCTCCAGGAAGAGTCATCTGGCAGCAGCACATGAGATGTCTTGGAAAGAAAAGAGACTGGAGGTGGGGAAACCAAAAGATACTGTAGTTGTCAAAATGAGAGGTGGAGAAGGCTTGAACAAAGAAATGAGAGAGAAAATAAAGAGACTGAGAGCAGAAATGAAGAACGTAAGAACACATAAGGGTCAAACAGCAGATTGGATTCAAATGACTAGAGAAAGGGAACCATCAAAGAGAGCTCTGAACTTGGAAGGATATTTAGGGAGAATAATTCCTTTCAACTGCTGCTATTGGGGGAAGGAGGACATATACGCTGTTACATTTGATGTACTTATGTTTGGGCGCACATTCTTTGCTGTGGAGTATATTCAGATGTCTTTTTACAAAATGATGCTTTGCCTCGTGATTTATACACCATTATCTATATAATTTCAGCTATGAAATTGAAATTTGACATGTCTTTTAAAGGAAAAAAAAGCAGATTTTGATGCATTTTTGTGCCTCACAATTCCAGAGGCACCCTTGGATTCTAGTCTGGAAAATGGTGTTCCTTGGAGCCTTCTTGACAGATCTGGACAGAAGAGCCAAACCACCTGGAGCTTATGGTGGGAGAGATTAAAATGGCCTCGAGTGAGAGGAAGAACCTTCTTATGTAGGCAGAAAATTGAATCCCTGATGCTCCAATAATGTCACCATGCTTGATTTATTAGACATGTAAGGAACTCTCATCCCCTATGAGTGTGAAGCCCAGAAGGGTGAGGTGACAAGTCCGAAGTCACACAGCTAGATGTTGGCAGAGGCAGGCCTAGAAGTCAGGGTTCCTGCTGCCCTGTTTCATGCAATGTGTGTGCCACTGGGCCTTGAGGTTTCTAAAACACAGCACCTTAGGAGCAAAAGAAACATACTTAATAACTCCTCCAGTGAACTAATAATTTCTCATATTTTTTCAGATTAAGAAACCAAAAACCAAAACGCAGCTTAACTGTCAAGGTACCAATCTGCTCACTTGGCTGGTAAATAATTGGACTTTACAAGGGTCTCCTCACCAATTTTAACAGGGATGAACATGATTAATTGGCACTCTGGGGAGAGCATCTTAGCCCCTTCATCCCAGGCACAACACCAGTTCATCATAGATATATTCTATGCCTACTTGGTGAACACATGATGTGGGGTTCAAGTTCAAGAATGAACTTGACCTAGTTATGTCTCCACTCTATGACAAGATGATCTTAGGGAGGTTTTGTTAGCTTACTTTAAAGGCCCATTGAAAAATTAACAAATACAGATTTACAAGGCCCAAGACAGACATCTAAGGACTCGGACAGTTTTAGAAGAGTCCCTATACTCAGGGCAGGCGGGAGAGCCTGCTCTGGCCACTTGGCCTGGCATCCTGATGGAGGTACACTGGGAGAGGTGGCAGTGTCTTCGGATGCCAAGCCTGCCAGAGGCACTCAGAGACATCTGGTCACTCTTTTAAGAAGGCAGAGACTCCAAACGGCAGGGAAAGTTAACTCAACGGAGCAGGATGAGCAGTGCCATGCTGTTTATGGTCCATCTCAGCAGGATTCGAGTGCCATCCAAGACGGGCAAAGAGCACCGAGAAACGGATCCAGGCTTCCTGTCAAACCACGATTCTGCATCTGAGGCAGAATGGTAAGCCTTTGGGGTTGAACAGTAAGCCTTTGGGGCCTGCTGGGAAGTCACCAAAATGGGAAGGAAACACACAGCAGTGTACTAGTAGCAATGTTCAATCGTACCAGTAGGAGTCAGTGCAAATTGGCTGCTCCGTGCAATTTCACCCCCAAGACTTGCAGAGAGAGACCTTCCGCTGCAATGACCCCATCCCTGTGCAGACGGACAGCATCAGAAATTAACACATTGTACCACGGGAGAATTTGGTCATAAAATTGGAGTGGTGGTTGGTCAATATACATAATAGATGAATAACCTCACTCATTTATTCACTTTCTGGGCCAGCCACTGTGCTAATACCAGAGACACAAGAATGAAGGAAACTTAGGCCACTTCCCTTGATGACTTAATGATCTAGCGAAACAAGATAAACACTTGTTTACAATATGGGGTAGGGTCCACAACAGAGGCATGAAAAAAAGTGTTGTGGGAACTTAGAGGAGAAAGCAAAGAACTCCATCTGGGGGGAAAACGATGGTCAGGAAGGCTGCACAACGGAAGTGACATCTGAGTAGAATCCACACGAGATTAGCTCACCAGGTTGGGCGAAACATCATTCCCAGGATGCAAGGATGCAGCAAGCTTGGAAACAGAAGGAACAGCATCTTCAGCCTGTTGCTATGGCTTCACAACCTTCCTTATCAGAGGACTTGTAGCTCTGATTATTGTCTCTCCCAAATGTATGCTTTAGGTCACTCACAAGAATTGTTTGGTTAGTGCCAACTCTTATAATTGCTTGTTTATGGGTCAGTGATGGAACGAGCAAAATATTATAAAGCCTCCCTTTAATTTACAAAAGTACAAGAAAATAAACTTTTAAAAAGGTATAGAGCTAAAACAGTCACTATTAAAATCCCTTCCACTCAGCCCTCAGACACATCAGAAAGAAGAAGCATTTGTAGTCAAGCACATGCCCTGCTGACCATCTCGCTCAGTATTATTGCAAGAGGAAGGAGGTTATCAGTAGCCAGAGTTTTCTCATTTCCCACACAAATTTCCAGTTATCTTGGGCAACCACCTTGGATTGTTCTGTCATGCCACTTTTCAGAAAAGGCTCATTGCTTGCTTATCCCCTCTTGCAATGAAAGATGTTATGCTCCCTGAAAAATTCTATTTTTATTTTAAATGCTCAGTTGGGAACTTTAAACTTTGTTTTGCTAACTCATTTGCAACTGAAGCTGAAAAACAGCATATGATCCAAATTCTATAAATTTTCCTCCTAGCTTCAAAGACTTCCACTCCCAAGAGCTTGAACTCTGGCACTTTACACAGCCACGTGGTTGGAATGTGTCAGAGGACTAAGGGTAAAACTTTCCATCAGAATAGCATTTGGGGCTGAAATAGTCCCACAGTCACAATTGGGGCATCCCCACCCTTCTGTCTGGATTTTTGCTGCCCTCACCCAGCCATCCTGGTTCCCACAGTGACCCCAGTAGGAAAAGAGCTAAAAACAGAAGCAGAATATAGAAAGGTCATGGATGTTCCCTCGTGATATCCACGCATAGAGGCTGCCAAATAATAGCATTTATTCACCATTCTTGGTGTGCCAAGTGCTAGGAATACCATGACAAAAAAAAAACAAAGTCCAGGCATCATGGTGCATGCATTCCTGTGGGGAGACAGAAAATATATACCATCATGTTAGTTATGTAATGAAATGTAAAGCTGGCTAAGTGGGCAGAGAGTGACGGTGTAGGTGGAGCCTATTTTTGTTCAGCTGATCAGGGACTGCTTCTTTGAGAAGCCAATATTTGAGCGGAGATTTGTCTAAAGGGAGGAAGAATCCAGACGAGTATCCAAGGGAAGTTGCTGCACCATCTTCTGGGAAAGACATGTCTGAGTGCCTAGACCTAGAGTAGGGGGGCAAAGGTGGACTCTGGTTCCCATTTGGAACCTGCCCAGGCATAAGCAGACTGGTGATCCTGGTGGTCTGTTTTCTGTAAGAACTCTCAGTCTGCACCGCAAAAGTGCTTTGGCTGTGTCAGTGGTTAAAATGAGTAGGTTTCACGAGCGCTCAAGACACCGAAGGGAAAGGAGTGATTCTGAGTTCCTAAAACCAGTAATCTACCCAGAGGAGAGAAGAATCCATTCAAATTCAAAACAAGATGAACAAGATGGTTATCAGCATGTGTTGCCAGGTCCCTCCCTTATAACCATCCCTGAACCTGTCATGGGAAAGTCAGGCTGATATTCAAATGGAAACACTGAGTCAGCAGTTAGCTGTGAGTATAGAGTTTGGAGTTAAGTTCAGGGCTGTGCATATATATTTGAAGGCATTAACATGGATACGGTATTAACAGCCAGGAGAATGCATGAGCGCACCCGCTGTCCTGCATATAAACAGTGAAGAGAAGGGGTTCTCTTCTTCTAGAGCAGATCTCTGGAGTTGCCCCCATCTAAAGGTCAGCAAAAGGCAAAGAAGAATGGGAACATGTGGCCAGTGAAGAAAGGGGAAAATCATCTAGTTCAGTGGAACCAAAATGAAAAAGAATTCAAAAGGGGGGCAACCATAATTCTGACAAATGTTATTGAGAGGTTACTTAGAACTGACATTTGAATTCAGCAACATGATCGTTGGTGATCCTGACGGCAATTTGGTTGTACTTAATGAAAGTAGGTATACATATATCAACACAGTAGGTCAAGTAGTTCCACTTACAGTGTGTAACCCAGAGAAGCTCTCTAATCGTCACATGGGGACATTTATTAGGATTTTCATTGTAGTAACATTTATGAGAACAAGGAATTGGATATAACAACAGGAAAATGGGCTTCCCTGGTGGCGCAGTGGTTGAGAATCTGCCTGCCAATGCAGGGGACACGGGTTCGAGCCCTGGTCTGGGAAGACCCCACATGCCGCGGAGCAACTAAGCCTGTGAGCCACAACTACTGAGCCTCCACATCTGGAGCCTGTGCTCCTCAACAAGAGAGGCCACGATAGTGAGAGGCACTCACACCACGATGAAGAGTGGCCCCTGCTTGCCACAACTAGAGAAAGCCCTCGCACAGAAATGAAGACCCAACACAGCATAAATAAATAAATAAATAAATAAATAAATAAATAAATAAATAAAATTTATTAAAAATAATAATAATAATAATAATAACAACAGGAAAATGGATAAATAAAATAGGAGTTTAAGCAGGATGGAATATAATTTAGCAGTCAGAAATAACGGACTAAATTATGTATGGCATTTTAGATAGATTTTTAAAAATAATATTCGGTGACAATAAAGAAAAACGTTCCTTAAATTAAGAAATAGTAAGATTTAGAGCATGATACTACTATCATATAAATTTTAAAATTACAAACTCAAAACAACACTACCTATTTTTTAAGAATATTAGGAAAGTAGACTGAAGGGACCTAGCTTGAACATACCAGAGTGGGTGCATATGGAGTAATGAGAATGGGGCTGGAGAGAATGAGGAATGGGTGGAAAATATAAAACCAAACCAAAGAGATGTCTCACATGGACCAATGATGTTCATTGCCATGAACTGAGGAGTCTGACTGACTCAATTCTGTTCACCTGAGGTCCTTACCTCATATCCTTGCCACAAGAGGTAACAAAGCTAAGAAACAAAGGGCAGAGTGAGAGGGTGAGCGATTTGTCACAAACTCGTTCCCTTTATAGGCTTCACCATCCCTATCATCTCCCTCCCATCCTCCTCCTCTTCCTGATCTTTCTAAAAGCACCTCTGGTCAACCACCACTGCTGGATGTGTCTTTCCACATTTGCCCACTTAGGGCCTCTCTTCTTAGGACCCCTAGTGCACACTCTGTATACTGTCCTTGTATTGTCAGTACTCACCATAGTGTATGGGATTATCTGTTTCTACCTCTACCTGCCTATTCTGGGCTGCCCCAGAGGTTTCAGAGCCCATTTAGGAATTTTCCCAGCGATTCATCTAACATTTCTGCACTAATTGAGAACTGCATATACTGTTTATCCTTTAGCTTTTTTTGCACAATGCCTGGCACATCTGTAGCCATAATTGTATTTTAGGTTTATGGAGTAAATGATTCAAAATATATGTCTCAGATGGACAGATTAGTAACATTGTGGAGAAATTATACCATATCTTCCTTCTAAAAGCTTTTATACTGTTGCCTTTAATAACTTTTGAAAAGTGATTTCTGTGACAGAAGAGACAAATTTCCCATACAGAAGAATTCCAAATCATCGCTGTAGAGACTCTGCCCTCAGGAACAGGGAACATAACTCCCCACTCCTTAGGTGTGGGCTGCACATAGTGGGTGTGGGAAAATCATAACTCTGCAGTGCTGAAGTATGACACACACTACCTCATCCAGGTTATCAAGGTCAATATTAACGATCGTAAATCACATTGATAGGGTGTACCTTTGCAATGCCGTAATGCAAATGGCACTTTACCTCTGTGATCTGCCCCCCAAAACACATAACCCCAGTCTAATCACAAGGAAAGCATCAGACAAATCCCCAAACACCTGACAACTGTTTCTCAAAACAGTCAAGGTCATCAAAAACAAGGAAAGTCTGAGAAATGGTCCCAGCAAAGAGGAGCCTAGAGAGACAGGATACCTAAATGTAATACAGTATCCTGGATGGGATCCTGGAACAGAAAAAAAGACATTTGGTAAAAACTAAGGAAATCTGAGTAAACTATGGATTTTAGTTAATAATAACAGACTAATATTTGTTGACTAATTAATATGCCAAACATATTTATATATAACACATATACCATACTCCTGTGTTACTAATAGGGGAAACTGGGTGTGTGGTGTATGGGAACTCTCTGTACTATGCTGTCAATTTTTCCATAAATCTAACACTGTTCCAAAAAATAAAGTCTATTAAAAAATAAATTGGGGCTTCCCTGGTGGCGCAGTGGTTGAGAATCTGCCTGCCAATGCAGGGGACACGGGTTCGAGCCCTGGTCTGGGAAGATCCCACATGCCGCGGAGCAACTAAGCCCGTGAGCCACAACTACTGAGCCTGCGCGTCTGGAGCCTGTGCTCCGCAACAAGAGAGGCTGCGATAGTGAGAGGCCTGCACACCGCGATGAAGAGTGGCCCCCGCTTGCCGCAACTAGAGAAAGCCCTTGCACAGAAACGAAGACCCAACACAGCCATAAATAAATAAATAAATAAATAAAATTTAAAATACCTCTCTGCTACTCTTCTAAGAAAATAAAAAATAAAAAATAAATAAATTGGATTTTTAAAAGTGATTGCCAATACCGTAAGAGCAACGGCTATGTGCTTTCCATTATTGTTAGCGTTGTTAGCTCATAACCATAGGTTACCCTCTCTTCTCCCCTCGCCCAACTAGTTCAGCCCACAGGTAATGAACATAGTCACTCATCTATAAGGCTGACACAACCAAAAAAAAAGAGTCAAGAAATAAGTGCCGAGGAGACAAGTCAGCCCTCTGGCTCTTAGATAGTAGAGCAGGATCAGGACTAGGAAGTCCCCCAACCAGTGAGTGTATGAGATGAGTCTCCTCTCAATGGAAAAGAGGTCCCAGCTACTTTATTGCACTAGTAGCAAGGAGATGCAACCCCAGAGAGGAGCGATGAGAGACAGATACCAGAAGATAGAGAGATAGAGATAGAGATAGAGATAATAGAGATAATGTATTAGTCAGGGTTCTTCAGAGAAAAAGAACCAATGGAATATATATGGTCACTTTTTGCACATTTTTGCAAAGACAATAACCTAATGCAATATTTTGCTGAGAAAATACGATTTTCTTTTCTGAGCAAACACATGTTTCATTAGGATTAGGGGAGATCTGAATATGAAAACAGTTTATAAACTGTGATAAACTATTCACATATCAGTTATATTATTCAACCTTATTAGCATCTTAAGGTAATCAACAGAACCAACATACACTGATCTACAGGCTCATAGCTAACAAATCAAGAACCACTGCTGATAACAAATAAGAAACCTCAATTTGCGAAAGCCATAATGGAAAGCCCAAGCAGGTTACATACGGAGATTTCAGTAAGTTAATGTGGAATGGTGATGGACACTTAGGCAAAGAGACCGTCCTTCCAAAACGGATGTGAGAATTAAGCAAGAGGAAAAAAAGCTGAGTCAGAATAGAAGTGATCTTTTTCATTAGTTGAAAGTGTTTGATTTTCTTTCTTTTTTTCTGGGTCGTTACCTGCAAGAGAATGGACTGTTAATTTAAAAAAAAAAAGCAAGATGGTATTGGTATTTTATGTAGTGCTAACAGAAATATGCAAATGCAATCATTAAATGCTTAATGTAAGACTAGTTAATAAAACCAAACTCTCCCTTCTCCCAATAGCTTTTCAAAAGTTTTCTGCCAAAAACCAATCACAACAGATAGCACAAAGGAGAATGCAATTATTATGCAAGGATCACTCCTGCAGTTAACTGACATCAGAAGCATTCAGCAAGAATGGGAGAGTGTCTTTGGATGCTCAGAAACAGAGATGAATTTTTCTGATTGGAAATCTGACTGTTTTTGATCTCTGTGGTTTCCATTTTGTTGCCTGTTTCTGCTGCTATGCAATGCTTGATGGTGTTAGGCCAGGATTGAAGGTGGGAGAAATGAAGCACTGTGAAAACAAAATGATCATTCAGAGACTTCCCTGTTGAATATTGCAAAACCCTAGGGGAGGGGTGCTTAAGAAAAGCCAGTGAGGAATCTTCATTCCTCCATCCTAGTCCGTTCCTGTGTTCTTCCTCTGTTCCCAGGTTCCTTTAGGGAAAAAGAAACATCCACTAAGTGCCTCTTCATAGTGTCTGAAACACCTAGTAAAGCGAATCCCAAAAGGTTAAGTCTAGATGGTTCCTACAATCAGAAAGAATTGTTTTAATAACTTCAATTGCTGAGAGTTTTTTGTTTTGATTTGGTTTTCTTTCTTAAACTAGCTGATTCCTGTTGGTGAATGAAAGTTTCTATCTGGTTAGGCTTTCTTCTCTGCACAGAAGCTGGAGAAGGTCTTAAAACAGTAGTTCTTAAACTTTTGTGAGGTAATGCATCACCATTCTGAGGATTTCTTCACAGAGTGACGTGCGCGTGCACACACACACACACACACACACACACACACACACGGATGCCACGTAAAAAACCCTTGCGGTAAATAATTTTCCACAGTTCCTCATATTTCCATAGTTTTATACATTTGGTGTGCATTCCTATAAGCTTATACAAGTTGCAGCAAAATTAAACATGTTCCTAGAATCCTTGCAGGTATCGTTTCTGAAGGCACGCAAGTGCAGGTTTGAGGGAGGAAATGACACTGGGTGTGAGAAAGCGAGGCGGTGCCGTCTGGAGGCTAAAGCATGCATTTCGGTGCCCAGGCTAGTTGACCTGCTGTGGCACCTTGGGCAAGTGACTTTAGCTGTTTCCTCAGCTGTGAAAAGAAAATAGCACTACTTCACAGGACAGGTACTGCCCAACCCTGCCAAGCACTTGGTAAGCTCTCAATAAAAGTTAGCAATTATTATTTATGCTTTAATTACTTAAACTATGTTCCCTTTACTACTTGGCTACTCTATCCTCATTCTTCTTCCAAATCTTAAGATTCAGAAACACAGATTCACGGGAAGTGGAAGGGGATGGAGAATCCATTCCAAGGACAGCCCAACCAGGGGGTCATCCTGTCTCTACCTGATGCTTCCTCTAGGACGGCTAAGACCCCTCGTCACGCTAACCTACCATGAAGCCCTGCAACAGGAAGGCTTGCTGTGTCTTAAGCAGCCCTTTCTAACTTGGGACAGGTGCGTTTATAAACGTCCTTTTCCTTTTATTAAACTGAAACCTTCCTGTCTTAGAGCCGCTACTGTCATCCCAGTTTGCTCTTTAGAAGCACACAGAGTCAATCTCATTTTCCTTCCTGCATCCAGAAGGCAGGATGTATCCATATTCATCTACTCATCCCAGGCTCCATGAACTGGGCTGGCTCTGAGCTGGTGCTCAGATTTTTATTTAATTCACTAAGGCTTTAAATACTTGGAAGCAGCTACGAGGTACCTCCACGGCCTTAAGTGTCCCCTCTTGAAATCTAACTTTCCTGTTTCTTCAAAATTCCTCATAAACGCGATTCCCAGACCGTCACCATCTCAGTGGTCCTTTGGTTTGAGCACAGTATTTCAGGCGCAATCTGGCCAGGTCAGAAGGAACATCATCAACCTTGTTCTGTTCAGTTCATTCACTCACTGGCACCTTCTATTCTTGTTCCTAGGAAATTTTTGGAGTTCTCAAAATGGGAATTGTACCTAATACACAGCTCAACACACTTGACTATTGATGTATTACTACATTTCCCTTTAGGGAAGGGCCCTCCTAGTTCTTTCTAAATCTGTTGCGGCACTAATTTCAGCTCACATGGACCGTCAGATTATTTGCTGCTCCTCGCTTTGGACACTGAGCTTCTTTCACTTTCCTAATCGACCTAACCTTTCTCCAAAATTAATTTTAAGAAAATAGAGTTCGATTTTTTTCTTCCTTTCACAGTTGTAAGTTTCTTATTCCTTCTTTTTTCTAATCCCTTCTGATTGTCAATCTTCCTGTTTTTCCCTTCACTCAGTGGCCAACGTATATCTCTTCTTCCCTTTTGATCTATGCAGTGGCAGAAGATGTCAGCCATTCCCAGAGGAACTTGGCCTTCAGATACTAATCACCACCATAGGGGCAGGAGAGACAAAAGGAGAAATATTTTGCTAACTCTAGATTTAAAAAAACAAAACACTGCTTCCATACTTCTGCAGGCAAGTCAGCTACACAAATGTCTGAAACTTTGTGATTCTCCCAAGGAACAGCCGACAGGTTTAATTTTAGCACAATTCTTGAAAGAGCTTAGGGAGCTCAGGATAACTGGTGTGCTATAAACCCATGATACAACAGGACAGGAGGGGTGGGCACCCCCTAATAAATATGGATACTGGCCCTCAGATTTTCATATGATGACTGTTTTCAAAGGGAGAGTCTTTTATCTGAAGGATCAGATTGACAGGTAATGTTTTAGAAGCTCTTTCATCAACAAAATGGGTGGAGAGACACTAGCATAATTAACTATTTTAGCTGCTGCTTATTTTTTTTAAGAGCTGTGATTCCACAACTCTTAGTTCACTATTCTCTTTCTGAAGTAAGTTCCATTTCCCACATGGTCAAAGACGGTCTACCAACTTCTTCAAGGTCAAACTACAAACCAGTGGGATATTTGAAGTCAGGCTGCTTCGGTATGATTGTAGCTGAGTCAGACAATAGCATGGGGTGTGGCGCATGTGACCCTCTGTGGGGCAGGTGAAGGTCTAAGGGAGGGACAAGAAGGGGCTCGTGGGACTTCCCTGGCAGTCCAGTGGTTAAGACTCCGCCCTTCACGCAGATGTAGGGAATGGACATGTGGACACAGTGGGGAAAGGGGAGGGTGGGATGAACTGGGCGATTAGGTTTGACATAAATACACTACCATATGTAAAAATAGCTAGTGGGAACCAGCGGTGCAGCACAGGAGCTCAACTTGGTGCTCTGTAATGACCTAGATGGGCAGGAAGCCGGGGGATGGGAGGGAGGTCCAAGAGGGAGGGGATATATGTGTACATATAGCTGATTCACTTCGTTGTACAGCAGAAACTAACACAACATTGTAAAGCAATTATACTCCAATTAAAAGAAAAAAAAAAAAAGACTCCGCGTTTCCAGTGTACGGGGTGCTGGTTCCATCCCTTGTCAGGGAACTAAGATCCCACATGCCATGTGGTGCAGCCAAAAAATAAAAAAAAGAAGGGGCCCGTGTGAAGACCCTGGAGAAGTGAAAATGGCTGTCCTCCAGTGTGCATGTGCATAAATACTTGTGAGGAAAATCTACCAAAGTACCTCAAACCGGGGCTTCTCTGGTGGCACAGTGGTTAAGAATCCGCCTGCCAATGCAGGGGACACGGGTTCAAGCCCTGGTCCGGGAAGATCCCACATGCCGCAGAGCAACTAGGCCCGTGTGCCACAACTGCTGAGCCTGCGCTCTAGAGCCCACAAGCCACCACTACTGAAGCCCATGTGCCTAGAGCCCATGCTCTGCAACAAGAGAAGCCACAGCAATGAGAGGCTCACGCACCACAACGAAGAGTAGTCCCCACTCGCCACAACTAGAGAAAGCCTGTGCTCAGCAACAAAGCCCCAATGCAGCCAAAAATAAATAAATTAATTAAATAAATTAAAAAAAAAAAAAAAAGTACCTCAAGCCCACGACTCTTCTCACTTACACAGTTTCACAGAGAATAATCACAGAGCTGGGAGAAACGTGGAGTGCAACACCAGGGAATCTGAGTTGAAAACAGAAGGTAATTCAGGTGGTGTTTTCATCTCCTCTTCCCTAGAAAGTTTTTTTTTTTTAACTTTTATTTATTTTTGGCTGCACTGGGTCTTCGTTGCTGCGCGCGGGCTTTCTCTAGTTGCGGCAAGCGGGGGCTACTCTTCGTTGCAGTGTGCGGGCTTCTCATTGCAGTGGCTTCTTTTGTTGTGGAGCACGGGCTCTAGGCAGGCGGGTTTCAGTAGCTGTGGCTCGTGGGCTCTAGAGCGCAGGCTCAGTAGTTGTGGCGCACAGGCTTTGTTGCTCCACAGCATGTGGGATCTTCCTGGACGAGGGCTCAACCCCGTGTCCCCTGCATTGGCAGGTGGATTCTTAACCACTGCACCACCCGGGAAGTCCCCCTAGAAAGTTTTGATTCTGGAAGAGAAAGGAGGCTGAGGTAAGTAACCAGCTGGACTGGATTTTAAGGTGCCTCTTACAACGCCAACATGATGACTACTGGTGTGAGTGCATCCAGTGGGAACCGGGAAGACATTGCTGGCAAGAAAATTCTGAATAAAGAGGGCTTTAAATCAGGCAAGAGAGAAGAGCGCCCACACGACATGGTAAAAACAGAGTATGATGGAAGACAAATCCACATTCATATATAAAAAAGAAGAGCGTTTGGCTTCTTCAGAGAACATAAAAACCCTAAACTCTTAATATTATTATTCTTATTAAATTTTTGTATAAACAGTTGATAGGATGACTTGAATTCAGCAGTGGAACACTGTATACATTGTCCCTTTCAAATGAATTTTATTTTATTTTAACAGAACCAAATGAGATAACGCATACAAAGGGCCCGTCAGTTAAAACTCTATTCATTCACTTATTCATTTATTGATTCTATGAAGATTTACTGCTCAGCAACTCCATGTCAGATCCTGCACTACAGACACTGCAGCTACTTAAGAAAGTAAACATAACTACTTCTTGCTCTCATAAAGCTTACTAGCTAGTGAGGTCCCCATAGTACATGTCATGTCAAAAAGAGATATAATTGAAGTCAAAGAGGGGGAAAAAAGATTCTAATAAAGATCACGTGGAGAAAAGACCATAACGGGCAGAGCCAAAGTGAGAAAGCTAGGTCAGCCCTGCAAGAATTAAATGCAGTCCAGTGCGATGATTAAGAGAATGGGTTTTGTTACCTGGTGGACCTTCTGGAAAAATTATTTAATCTGCGTGCCTCATTTTTGTTATCTGCAAAATAGGAATAATAATGCCCATTTACAGAGTTGTTGCAAGACATGAATGAGGCTATGTATATAAAGCATATGGGACATGGTTAAGTACCCAACAAATAATAATTTTTTTAAAAAAAATTAAAGAAGCTTTCACTTTCTGTCATATATTTCTGTACTCTTTGCATTTTTACAATAAGTATGTATTATGATAATAGAAAAAAGGACAGACAAGAGCCCTACCAAAAATACAAGGAAATATGCAAATTAATCCTCAAAAACGCTGATTTAAAAAAAATACGAGGTAGTATATAGGTGAAATGCTGATCTCAAAAACAAGGACAGAATTAGCCAAAGCCAACTTCTTTTTCCCAGAGGTCATGCTACGGATTTAGGTAGCCACCCAATCAGCACCATACTTGAAGAGGAGCTCCCTATGTGCTGGGACCCAGCACTCCAGCACTGGTGCCTGCCACACACTGAGCCTGCCAATGTCAGATACTGAGAAGGGAAATCCCAGGCCGGCCTCAGAAGGGGCAAAGTGTGGCTTCTCTGGAAGGTCAAGCTACATGGAGATTTTTCACACAGGGATCACCTTGGGTAAAGAATGTTCTTTCTGATACACACAGAACTGGATATCAAGAGGATACTCTGCCACATAAAAAGGAATGGCGCTTCAGAAAACAGCCCCTCAACTCAACCAGTACAGATTGACCCATGTGAATCATTCAGACCTTTAGACATTTAATACATGCTGTGCATTTGAGCTCTCCAAATACTCTGTGTTCTTCAGTGGAAAGAGTAGGGCTTGAATTCAGACAGACCTGACTTCAAATCTGCTTTCAATCATTTACTACTATGGGGTCATCTCTAGTTTACTTGACTATCTCCTTCTATGTACTGGACTGTAAAAATAGGGATAATACTACCTGTCTTGTAATAAATGATCTTTCAGTCTGTGAAATCTCCTAACCTAACGTCATTTAAATAGTAAATGCTGTAAATGCTGTAAATAGTAAATAGTGGCTGTTAATACCTGGCTTTCCAGATTATGATGACTCGATTAGTCAAGTATATTGAAAATTTGCCCAATCTTTACTTAAATTTGATTGTGTGAATTGAATCAGAGATAGTAGAATGGACAAAATATTGGATTGGGGTATTTTATGGCCCCAGAATAATAACCACTGACTATTAAGACCTGCTGGTCTGCTTGTTTAGACTCTTTGTATGGAACTTATTCATATTTCTTTTTTCACAGATTCAAATGGCTAAACAAGTAGTAGTTCCCAAATAATAATAATAATAATCTACGATTAGAACATGAAGCATGTTCAGGGTAACTAAGACGGAAGCCTGGGGAGCTGTGCCCGGCAATCTTGGGCCTCTTTGATGTTTCTCTGTGCTTTCTTTCTCCTGCTGTACTATATTCTCTACTTGACTAAAGGCTTCCAGGAGTACACCCTCTGGAGTTTTGTGAATCCTTTCAATGATTCAAACTTGTGTAATTGATGCAGGAATTGTTCTAGATTAGAAGATTTAAGAAATGCAACAACTAAGTGTAATGTGTAATCCTTTATTGGAACTCAGATTGAAAAAAAAAGCTATTAAGAACATTATTGAACAACTGAGGAAATTTGAATATGACTATATTAGATAACTGTATTTATCAATGTTTAGCATAATCATTATTTTGTGCTAATATATGAGAATGTTCTAATTCTTAGGAGATACATGATGAAATATTCAAAGATAAAGTATTATTATATCAACAATTTACTTTAAAAATATTTGGCAAATAAAAGTAAATAATGCACACATGTATAGACAGAGATACAGAGCAAATTAGTAAAATGTTAACAATTGGTAAATATAGATGAAACATATATGGATGTTGGCTTTAATATCTTTTCAATTTTTCTGGACAGTTGAAATTTATTTAAATAAAAAGTTGGGAAAAAACTTCACTTAAACAATAAATTTAAAAATGTAAAATTCTGTTTTGAAAGGACACACTAAATGTTGGAAAATTTTATCCAGAATGGCCAACACCAAGACAGAGTCTAGTAATTTTATCAAAACTTTAACAAAAATATGGGCTTCCCTGGTGGTGCAGTGGTTGAGAGTCTGCCTGCTAATGCAGGGCACACGGGTTCGAGCCCTGGTCTGGGAAGATCCCACGTGCCGCGGAGCAACTAGGCCCGTGAGCCACAACTACTGAACCTGCGCGTCTGGAGCCTGTGCTTCGCAACAAGAGAGGCCACGATAGTGAGAGGCCCGCGCACCGCGATGAGGAGTGGCTGCCGCTTGCCGCAACTAGAGAAAGCCCTCGCACAGAAACGAAGACCCAACACAGCCAAAAATAAATAAATAAATAAATAAATAAATAAAGGGAAAAAAGCCCCTGTGGCACCCCGTGCTTTGTGTATCCTGCACAATGCTGTGCAAATCTGACCACTAGTCATTTCAAGACTAACACTCCGAAAGTAAATAAATAAATGAGTGAATGAATGAATGAATGAATGAAAGAAAACATATATTGGCTATCCAGACAAAAAGACTAAGTCACTGTTAGGGGAAAGAAAATCAGACTGTCATTTTGTTTTTGACGGTAATGTGATATGCCAGATGATAATAAGAGTAACAGTTTATATACTTAAAAAAATAAAATGTGGGCCTTTTATATCAGGCTAAACTGACCTCAAGAACAGAGGACATCAACATTTTAACTTTCTATTTTGAAATAATTTTATAGTTACAGAACAGTTATGAACAAAATAGTACAGAGAGTTCCTGTGTACTCTTCACCCAAGTTTCCCTAATGTTCTCATTTTCCATACCACAGTGCAATTATCAAAACGGGAAGTTAGCATTGACACAAGACTATGAACAAAACTATAGCCCTTATTTATTCAAACTTCACCAGTTTTTCTAAATTGTCTTTTCTCTATTCTGAGATCTAATCCAGGATCCCACATTGCATTTATGTCCCTTTAGTGTCCACCAATTTGTGATAATTCCTCAATCTTCTTTGTCTTTCATGATTTTGGCATTTTGAAAAGTACTGGTCAATTATTTCATATGAAGTCTCCCACTTTAGGTTTGTCTGATAATTTCTCATGATTATATTGAAGTTATGCATTTTTGCAAGAATATTTAGAAGTGATGTTGTTCTCTTTCCAGTGCATCATACAAAGGGTTACATGGTATCAATATATCTTACTACCTGTGGTGTTAACTGATCACCTAGTTAAGATGGTGTCTACTGGGTTTCTCCACTACAAAGTCACTATTTTTCCCTTTGTAATTAATAAATTTCTTGGTGAAAATACTCTGAGACTAAACAAATATCCTGTTTCTCTTCAAAGTTTCATCCACTGATTTTAGCTTCCTTTGGCGATCTTGGATCTTAAATCCAAGTTGTTGCATTTCTTAAATATTATGGTGTTTGCCTAACAGTGACTTTCTATTGCCTTATATCTTCTACATTTTAAAATTATTATTCTTCTATAAGGAAGAGCTATCCCTCTTCCCGCTTTTTTATTTATTCAATGATTTATTTGTACCAGTATGAGTTAATAGCTATTTATTTTATTCTGTGGGTTATAACCTAATATTATCATTATTTATTTTGTTGCTCAAGCTGTTTTAGTTTTGGATATTGGGAGCACCATCTGACTGGCTCTTGTATCCTAGAAAAAGACTTCTTAAAAAAGAGATGTAAACATCACTATTAAAGGAAAGATTTAACGCTTACCATTAAAATAAGAAAAAAAAATTATGTTCATCAAAAGAGGTCACTAAGAGAATGAAAGGTAAGCCACAGAACAGCAGAAGATTTCTGCAATACTTATTACATTCAGAATAAGTAAAGGACTCCTAAGTCAGCAAGAAAATGTCAGCTGACCAAGACCAACAGACTTGAAATGGCACTTCAGGAAGAAGGAAATTCAAGCGGCTAATAAACATGAAAAGGAGCTCAACCTTATGAGTAATCAGGGCAGGGCAAATTAAAACCACAATAAGATGTCACTACACACCCACTAGACTGGTTTAAAATGAAGTACAACCGCTTTGGGAAGCAGGCTGTATTTTCCCACTATAGTTAAGATACCTGTAAACTATTACATGTTAATTCTATTCCTAGGTATATACTTATAGAAATGCATGCTTAGGTGTACCATATACATATATGATGACATTCATAGAAGCACTATTTATAATAGCCACAATAATTGGAAATAACGAAATGTCTATCCATGTAGAATGGATAAGTTATAGTATCTTTACTTAATGGAATACCATATAGTAATGAAAATGAATAAACTATTACTATACATAACAATATTGATGAATCTTAAGAAGAAAGCATAAGCAAAAATTATATATATGTGTGTATATATACATATATATGTATATATATATACACACACACACACAAGTGGTGTTAAGTGCTATGGTGAAAAAAATGAAATAAATAAAAACTTTTAAAAATAATAAAGATGTAGAAAAGGTAGATTAGCCATGAGCCCTGAAATCAGTTAAAATTTTGGTGAATTATAAATTATAAATATGGTAGAAAATGGAATACAAATTTAAATGAATTTTTAAGAGAAGAGATATAGTAAAAATATAATAATCATAAATCAATTTAATAGAGTATTAAAAATTAATAATTATATATGATTAATAGTCATAAACATTATAATCACATAAAATTAATAATCTTACAATAAGAACAAATCAAAAATTCCTGTATGAGTACACTTTAATTATTACCATTTTATATATTATAATAATGAATAGAGAAAATCATTCCCCCCTCTCTCTCTTTACCAAAACTTTCTTAGTAATTTCCTTCCATTTATTATTATATATGACTTTCAGGATCATGTTGTCACATCCCAAAAAAGGCATATATTTCATAAAGCTTTTCAAACATATGAGTATAAATCAGCTCCCCTTGAATTTGGTGGCCAATATGCTTTTTCTAATTTCTGATTCTGTGTCTGTGTTTTCTTTTTTCTTGACAAAATCAGCCAAAGACTTAATTATTTTACTTTCTCTTTGAATGAATGGTTAGGCTTATTTATTGGCTTTACTTATTTTCAATAAAATATGTTAATTTTTATTTTCATGTTTATTATCATCTTCTTGTTTGCCTTAATCAAATAGCCACAAATTGGGACATCTTCATGACTCCCAATAGTGGCCATATCTGTGCAACTCCAGACCCTTCTGGTAACAGACCCAACCCTGGTCAGAGGAGTGTGTACATAATTCAGCCCATCCTATTATCTTATCCTCCTGTCTACATTGCAAATTTGAATTCATCAGAATCCTTCAGGATTTTGCTCTAGCTCTTGGGGAATGTATCCTAGTCACTATAGTATCTGACTCATTTAGATGAGGTGAGGTTATGCTATGATAGCAAAGCTCAAAATTTATTTCTCACTCACATGAAGTCTTCAGCACGTCCATAAGCACTCAAGAGCAACCCCTCACAACTTGTAACTCAAAGATCCCTGTATCTTTGCTTCTCAACATAGCACTTCTAGGGTCACTGTGCAGGGGAGGAGAGAACAAAGAGAATTCTTAAGTACCTCCAACTAGATGTGGTTCGTGTCTCTTCCACATAAAGCTCACTGACAACTTGGCCCCAAACTAACTGCAAAGGAGGCTGGGAAATGTCATAGTCCTTTGTGCAAGGAAGAGGCCACAGAGTAGTAAGCACATAGTGGCTTTCTCTGCTACAGCCACTGAGATGGTCCAAGCCACGTCCCCAACTCTGGGAGAAACCCTCTGTGCAGAAGCTATGAGAGGAGTGGAAATTAAAAATAATGAGGGAAAGTCTGACAGCTTTTGGTCTGAACCCATTTATCTTCAATGCCAGGCCCACCTCACCTTTCCACAGTCTGGGTAAGTGTCCATATATCCCTCTTCTAGGCTTGAGTGAATTGGTATTGGGTTTCTGTCTTTTGCAACCAAAGAATCCTAACTAACATATCTGAGATTTTTTATAGGTGTTTTTCTAACACTAATAGAACACTTAATTCACTGATATTTGTGTTTTTTTGTTTATGCATTTAAAAAAAATTAATGTAGTGAGGAAATTTTTGAGACCCTACATATTATACACTAAATAAAATTTTGGAAAAAGTGAATTTTTTATTGTGTATGCAGATTTTTATGTATTTACTACCAATCACATTAATTTTGAATGATCAGATACCGTATAATCTTATTCTGGTTTGTGGATCTATCGGAGGCTAAGGACTGCTTATTAAAGTGTCCAAATACAATTGTGTGTCTGTCAACTTGTCCTTGTATTCTTAACATTTTATTTAATCAATATATTACTAAGTTATTCTGTACACAAATATTTAAGCATTGAGGATTATAAATTTCCCTTCACCATTGTGCCACATCCTAAAAAGTTTAATGGATTATACAAGTTTTAATGTATAGTATTTTCATTGTCATTTAGTTCTAAGTATTTCTGAAATTTCTATTAAGTTTTCTAATGTACCTGAAGTCAGAAAACAAAATCATCTTGTTGAAATTGCTGTAAATTCTTATACATGTTTCATTGTGTTTAAGACAAACGCATACTCTATTTGACAGGTGCAGAATTTTTTGCAAGCTCCGTTAGCTCAAACTTATTAGATTATATATTTAAATTTTCGCTGGCTTTACTAATATTTATCTGCCTTTCTATAATTGTTGAAATCTCCCATCATGATGGTAACTTTGTCAATTTCTCTTTATAATTTTTATCAATCTGATGTATGTATTACTTATATATTTATATTTCTCTAGATTATTTTCTTAGATGCCTAGAAATTTATAATGGTTATGTCTTCCTGGTGAATTAAAATTTTTATATTATGTAGAGACCCTCCTTGTCCTAAATTATTCTATTTGACTTAAAATTCTATTTTGACTAAATTTAATGATGCTGCTCTAGCTTTGTTTTGGTTAGTGTTGCCGGGTATATATTTTTCTATCCTTTCACTTCCAATCTTTCCAGATTCTTCTTTTTTTTTATAAATTGCATAAATAGGTGTATAACACTCCTCTCTTTAAAACTCTCCAAAGGCTTAAAATGGCCTGAAAGGGCCAGTGTTGTTGAATCTGGTTCAACGCTGCTTCTCCAACATTTTCTCGTACTACCCTTCACCTTTGTGTATTGCACTCCAGCCACGTTGATCTTCTTAGTATATCTCTGACACCAAGCATACTCCCATGTCAGGGCCTTTGCAATGGCTATTCTCTGTCCCTGGGATGCTTTGCCTTAGAGAGCCTCACTGCTGCAAGGTCCCTGTTTAAAGAGCTCCTTGCCAAAGAAGTCTTTTCTGACCATCACATAGAAAATAGAATTCACTGTCACTTTCTTTTCCTTCTTACACAGCTTTATTATCTTTTTTCATAACACTTAAGTCTTGTGATATATATTTGTTTGCTTATTACCAATGTGTTCCTAGTAGATTTAGGCAGTGACTTATATGAGCTAAGGGGCTTCTGTTTCTGTTACTGTTACAGCAGCTAGAAATAGAAGACAGGACTTATAAAAGAAAGACAATTCAATTGACAGGAGATGTTAGTGGCAATAATAGAAGATAGAGGATAATGGAATAATGTTTTCAATTGGTTGATTTAAAATAATTATCAACTGAGAAAATTATCCTGCAAGGCGTTTTCAGGTAAATGAAAACAAAAGTAATTTACCTTTAAGAGACATTCATTAAAGGAACATTGGTTCATGTAGGAGGAAAATGATCCTAAAATGTCTTTGATCTAAGATGCAAGAAGGAAAGGTAAGAAATACATACATACTTAAGTTTATAAACCTAAGCAAATATTATTTATCAATAAATAAATATTAATGTCCAACTTACGGAATTTAGGAAAACAGAATCAAAATGTAAATAGGAATGTAAAATTCCAAACCAGTAGAGGAGCAAAAATGGAAGAAGAAAAGAATGAATACAAGTTTATTAAATATAAAAAGGGGAAAATAGAGAAGAAAAATCAGCATAGAAAAAGTGAGACAAAGATGAATCAGTTATTAAGGTTGTAGACACCAATCAGAATATATCAAGAATCACATTAAAAGTAAACTAAATCCATCAGTTACAAGATGAAGTCTGTAAGTTTAGATTAAAAGAAAAAAATACACTTATTTTTTTAAAAATAGGCCAGATTTTTATGTTTCCCCAAAATTCATATGTTGAAGCATTAAATGTGACTGTATTTGGATATAGGGTCCTTTAAAGAGGTAACTAATATTAAATGAGATCATAAGGGTGGGGTCCTAGTCCAATATGACTAGTGTCCTTATAAGAAGAGGAAGAGACACCTGAGATGCACATATACAGAGAAAAGGCCAGGTAAGCACAGAGGCAGAGGCAGCTATCTGCAAGCCAATGAGAGTTCTCAAGAAAAATCAGCCCTGCCAGTACCTTAATCTTGGACTTTCAGCCTCCAGAACTTTGAGAAAATAAATTTCTGTTGTTTGAGCCACCCAGTCTGTGGTATTTTGTTATGATAGCCCAAGCAAACTAACACAAGGAGTGACATGACCTGACTTCCATGTTTTCTGCAGGCAGCCCTTTCTTCCCAGCCTCTCCCCTCCAATTTAGGATATCATACTGTAACTCTGCCAGAACCTTCATCTCTTACCTCCAAGGATCTTTGGTTTCTTGGAATGGTCTAACATGGACTGATTCTTTGTAGTCTTCTTTCAATCTGCCATATAAAATCTTGCATAAAATTCCTTCATGTTTCTGGCATGGGGAGGCATTTTCTCTAGTTTCCAAGACTGTCATATTTTAGCCCTATTTTATATTCAAATAGCCGTTTCACTGAGAATCTGCAAATATGGTATTATATGCACATACTTACTTCTTCAGCTCTCCAGGAAGTCTGATGAACAGCCTATTTAAATGAATATTGGCTATAGTAACAGATTTGTTAAAAATTTCTTGATGCAGCATGGTTATGAATTTAATAGTCTTTCTAGTTTATGAAAATCTTCTAACCTACCTGGTAATGAAGCAGCAGACAAACAACATCTGGGCAGATATTTATCTTGTTAAGTTAAACATGCACCTGGCCCCTTAATTATCAACTGTAATTGACAACTTCATCATCGCAGAGCACTTTTCTGTCCATGCCACAGTGGTGCAAGTAATTAGGTAATAATTAATGATTCTTTAAGTGCATTATTTCCTATGAGTTCAATTTTCACTGTAGGTATATTTAAAGAGCAACAACTCTTGTTTGTTTTACCCTTATAGACAAGGGTTAAAATGAATGAGAATCACTGTGCTTATCCTGGGTATCTAGAGGATCATCTATAATCATTTCTGACCTTTTTTCTACTCAATGTAGTGCTTATTTTATTTTCATTCAGCCTTACCAAATAACCATAAAGTATCAGAGCTAATCATAGAGACCAAATGAATATACATTCATAAAGACACTCATCACTATGTTACACATAATAAGGAAACATGTAAATGACCAACATTAGAGAAAGGATAAGTAAATTATGGTACATGAGCTAAACAAAATATTATGCAAAAGTTTAAAATAACTTTGAAGACTATAAAAATATGAAAAAGTTATCTTAATAAAATAACAAATTCTCTGATTATAATTATGTAAAATATGTATGATAATAGGCAAATAATGAAAGGAAATAGGCAGTTCAGTAATGCCCACAAATGAAAATTATTTCACTAGAGAATATTAAAATGCATGTTGTATTTTTAAAAATATTTCACGTACATTTTTGAATAGGTAACACATGCCCAGTATAACATCCAAAACAAAGAGAAGGATATGCATTGAAAACTTAATGTCCACCTTGAACCTGTCCCTCAGTGACCTTGTCCCATTCCCCAGCAGTAACTTTTGGAGAAAGTAGTAACTTTTACTAGTTTTTGTATATATTTCAGACTGTTTATGCATTTATAAAAAAAAAAAAGTATACTTTTTTTTCACACAAATTATAGCAGTAATATCATACACATTCTTCCACGCTTTGATATTCTCACTCAATACCTCTTGGAATAGTTACATGTCATTACATAGAAAGTTACCTCATTATTTTTAATGGCTATGATGTTTTATTATATGAATTTATCATAATTTATTTAACCATTCTGTATTCATGTACACTTAGGTTTATTCTAATCTTTTGCTATTTTAAATAACGTTCCAGACAAAAGCCAGAGGGATTCATTTAAAATTAAAATGAGATCAGACTTCTGATTTGAAGATAGCATTAAAGAGTTAGAATTTTTCCCTTCATCTCCCCAGAAGTCTTTGTAAACTAAAAAGAACAGGAAATATAAACACAGAAACCACAAACATTTTCTTTGTAGCAGTGGGTAAAGAGAAAAATCCTACAGATATCTATCCAGTTCATAGGGAAAAAGATAAAAGTGAAATGAATATGAATTTATGCACCAAATCCTGGATCATAAGAAAAAATTTACCTTGATACAGAGCCCTTACTATTCTTCCACAGAAATCTCCTGTAAAAACTCATCCAGGAAAATTATATATACTTCAAATATTAGTAATCAGAGATTTATGCTTCTAATAATTACAGAGTAGCTGGTTTCAAATCAACTTTCCCACTAAAATCAACTAGAAATACTTGGAAATATGTTTTTAAAATATGTATTTGGAAGTTATTGGAGAGCTACAAAACAGTGAGAACTTGAGGAAACAAGTCCTAGAGAGAATGAGTTTACAATGAGGTGAGCTTGGCATTAATTTCATACTGCTTTTCTGATCAAGGAATTTGATGATTCACAAGTGGTGGCTAACAGACAGAGAGTCTGAGCAAGGATCTCCTACACTTTTATAAGACTTGGGGAAAGTAAGTGGAGGGGGGGCCCTAGTAAACAACCTAGGATTTTGGTTGAGAGCCCTAAAGGACCTATATTGTAGGAATAGAGATGAACCAGAAATACACCATCCCTAACAAAGACTGAAGCCCAGCTTCAAATTAACTCATTATCTGATTGTGTTAAAATTATTGTATCCTACCCTAACTGCCTATCAGGGGCAAAATAAACCCTCTTTAGGCATAGATAACACCATCCAGAGCATCTCTAAAATGTTTTTATATTCAATGTAGGGATTTAGTCAAAATTTGTTGCTACATCAGGAAATAAAACCAAATGGCTTAAATCATGAGGAAAAAACCAGATAACAGACACAGAGCCACAATATTTATTCAATATTGATGATTCAATATTGGTTTTATAAGACACTGTCTTTAAAATAAGTGATTGCTGCTGTTCAAGAAATTAGGCAACAAGTTGGTAGGTTTGATTAGAGAACTGTAAACAGTACAATAGAAAAAAATAGAATCTTAATTTCAAACCAAAATTAAAAGCTCAAAAGATGTGTTAACAGCAACATATATATATATATTATATACACATATATAATGTATATATGTATCAATATAGAGAGAGCTCTGTATATCTATCAATCTACTGAGAGAGAGAGAAAATTAGGTAGCTGGGAATAGATCAGAAGAAAATATCAAAAGTAAAGGACAAAAAAGGAGGAGGATAGAGTAAGAGACATAAAAGACACAACAAAAAGGTCTAATATGTATAATTGTAGTCCAGGAGAGAATATAGAGAATCAGTGGGACTGAAGCAATATTTGAAGTGATACTTGATAGAAATTCTCTAAAACTGATGAAAGACATCAAGCCACAAGTTTGAGAAACACTATGAACCCCAAATAGGAAAATGTAAAGAAAAAACACACCTACATTTATCACAGTAAAATTGCTAATACACACACACACAGACACACACACACACACACACACACGAAAAATCTATTGAAAGTAACTAGAGGGAAAAGGAGGCATTTCCTTGAAAGAATCAAAATAAGAATTACAGCTTACTTCTCAATGAAAATAATGGAATCTAGAAGACAATGGAATAGCATCTTCTAAGTACTTAAAACAACTGCTAAACTTGAATTCTTTCCCAGAAAAAAATATCCATCCAAAAATTTAAAAAGACATTTCAGAAAATGAAAAACTGGGAAAATTTGTTAACAGCAGATCTACAATAAATGAAATTTCAAAGGCATAAGGGAAATGATCCTAGAGTAATCATGGAAATGCAGAAAAGAATAAAGAGCAAAAGAAAGTTCAATATGAGGGTGAATCTAAAAATAAATATTGATTGTATAAAAATAATAATTGTTTAAAGGGATTAATAGGTATGTAAAACTAAAATACATCATAACAATTCTAGGGTCTTTGCATTAACAGAGAGTGGTTAAAATACTAATTTATGTTCCATTTTAATAAGTCAGCATTTGCAGATGACATGATTGCATGTAGAATATTTAAAATTTACAGATAACTTATAATGCTTGATAAGTAAGGTAACAAGTTTGTTTATGTAAAAATTAACTGTATTTCTTTAGGCAAGTAACAAAAATTAGAAAATAAATTTTTAAAATATTATGCCATTTTCAAAAGTATCAAAAAGTTAAACACCAGAAATAAATCTAAGGTGTCATCTCTTCACAGAAAACTATAACATTTTACTGAAAAATATTTTTTTAAAGAAATGGCTTAATATTACCATGTTTACGCTTTGGAAGACTTAATATTGTTGAAGGTGTCTGTTACTCCCAAATGGACCTACAGATGCAAAGGAATTTCAGTCAATATCCTAGCCTATGTTTTTAAGGAAACTGACAAACTGATTCTAGAATTTATAAAGAAATGTAAAAGGGGAAAATAAGCCAAGACAATCCTGGGGTTGGGGGGTGCAGGGAGAACATTATTGGAAGACTTACAGTACTAGATATCAAGATATATAATAAAATCACAACAATGTAATAATGGCACAAAGAGAGACAAATAGATCAATGGAATGAAATTGAAAGCCCAGACAGACACATACATGAACACCTGATTTATGATAGCTGGTGATTGTGGTAGGCTGATAAAAATGGCTCCAGAAAGATACCAAGTCATAATCCTTAGAACCTGTGAATATTACCTTATATGATAAAGTTTTTTGCAGAGGTGATTAAAAACACTGAGATGACTATCTTGGATTATCCTGGCAGGCCCTAAATGCCATCACGAGTGTCCTTATAAGAAAGAGGCAAAGGGAGATTACACACACCCAGGAGACGGTGATTTCAAGATGGAGGCAGAGATTGGAGTGATGTGGCTATAAACAGGAACGCCTGCAGCCACCAGAAGCTGGAAGAGGCAAAGAATGGATTCTCTCTTAGAACTTCTGGAGGGAGTACAGCCTTGCCAACACCTTGATTTCAGCCCAGTGATACTGATTTTGTATTTCTGGCTTCCAGAACTGTGAGAGAATAAATTTCTCTCATTGTCTTAAGTCACCAAGTTTGTGGAAATGTATTATAGTAGCCACAGGAAACTAATACACTGACACTGTGGAACACTGGGGAAAGGAAGGATGGCCTTGTCAGTAAATGGTGCTGGGTCAACTGAATAGCCATATGGAAAAAACAATGAACATTGGCTTTGGCTTCACATTATACACAAGCATAAACTTGAGATGAATCAGAAACTTAAATGTAAATGATTTTTAAAGGAACATCAAAAAGATAACATAGGGAACACATTCATGAAAATGAGATAGACTACGATTTCTTAAATAGAACCCCAAGAGTAACTAAGAGAATGTACACAGAGAAAAAGATTGGTAAGTTGGCCTACATTGACATTAAGGTTTATTCATCAAAATATTACATTAAGAGAGTAAAACTGGAAGTCATACAGTGGGAGAAGATATGATCAACTACATATAACTCTCAAGAGATTTGTATCCAGAAAATATTTTGAAAACACCTCCAAATAAAAACAGAAAGACTGTCAACTCAATAGAAAAATAGACAGGAGATTTGAGCAGTCACTTGAAAAAATATAATATCCAATTGTACAACTAAACACATAAAAATATGCTTAATGTCATTATTTAACAGAGGAATGAATATTAAAACTATAGTGAAATACACTGTTACCTACCCATGAGAATAACTAAAATTTAAAAGATCGACATGCTAAGTGCTGGTGAGCAGTTTTTAACTCCATATACTGCTGGTGGGACTGTTATGTTGTACAGCCAGCCACTTTGGAAAAGTATTTGTCAGTATCTCCTAAAATTTAACATATACATACCTTACTATGTCCCTGCTGTCTGATATTTGGGGGATGACTCTTTCCATTTCTGTGTCCTCATCTGAAAAAAACAAGGATATAAAACAAAAACAAAAAGATTCCTATTACATAGGGGTTGTTGGGTAGATGAAAGGTAAAAATCTTTATGAAAAGCTTAGAACAGTGCTTTGGTATGTAAGTTTAGTTTATCTGTTTATTTATTTAACGAAATGAATGAATATGATTACTTCTAGTTTATTTCCGAAGGATCATAGCATACCAATATTTTTTCTACATGAGACCGGGACAAGAAGGCCTGGTTCAAACCAGTGACTGAAATCGTGCCTATTCATTCACTAAATACTTCCGAGGCTCCAAAGCTCCCATCAGCGGCTCTCAGAGACCCTGAGAATAAAGTCTGCAGTGGCGCCAATGGCTGCAAGGACTCTCCATTGGCCTTGAGGAGAGTCTAAACTCCTGAGTGCAACTTTGCAAACTCGGGTCTCTGGCTACATCTCCCCACCACTCCTTCTCACCATAATAAAACCCTTCAAGTGCCTCAGAAAAGCCATGTTCTCTCACCCGTCTGCTGCTTCCTCTGTCACAGGGTTTCTCAACCTCAGCACTATTGACATTTTGCGGGGGGGGGGGGGGGGAGGCCGGTGGATGATTCTCTGTTAATGGGGACTGTCCTCTTCATTGTAGGATGTTTAGAAGCATCCTTAGCCTCTACCCACTAGATGCCAGTACCACCTCCTCCTCCTTCCAGGATGTAACAACCAAAAATGTCTACAGACATTACCAAAAGTCTCCTATGGGGCAAAATCACCCCTAGTTTCCAGCTGGGAACCACTGTTCTATTGTGAATGCTTTTACCCCCACTTGCCTGGCTAACTTCAACTCATCTTTAAGATTTCAGGGTAGATGTTACCGTTGAATCCCCAGTGTCAACACCACTGCTATATGCAAACACACAGGTGATCAGACAAACAGCAGCGTCACTCAGTGCAAATGCAGAGGAATGGGGGGACCGAGGAAGCAGAGGTGAAGGGAAGCATCACTGACTGGTAGCAGGTTGCACAGGAGGGTGAGAGTTCCGTAAGGAAACAGGATGGCTCTGAGGTTCCTGAAATGATAGGGTTATGAGAGTGTAATGTATCAGGAGGGAACTAGAAAGAGAGGATTGGGTGGGAGAGGATAAAAAGAAGGAAATAATGAGTTTGGTTTTTGAAACGATAGAGGTGCCTGTGGAAGAGCTCAGCGGGGATGCTCGAGAGAGGGGAGGGCTCAAGTATGAGAGCAGTGAGCAGTTGCAGTACCTTCTTTCTTGCCCAGAGTTAAATCTGTGCCCTTAGAGGGACCATCCAAAATTGCGTAGGACTCACAAATTCCCTCTCCCTCCCTACCACCCCATGCCATCACACACACACACACACACACACACACACACACACACACACACACACACTTGTCTCCTCTGCCTTCAAAATCACACAAAAACTGCTTCTGGAAAAAAACCTAATTTTTAAATGGGGTTGGGATGGGGTGAGAAGATGGAGAGAAAAGTGGGAGAATGAGAATGACAGTGGCAGAGAGGGGAAGCTATCTTCAGACCCTGCCTTCGCTCTGGGAGGAAGGACCTACGGAGCTGGCTCAATAAAGCACTTTAGTCTGAACAGCTGGTGCTATCTAGTGGCTGATTCTTATAACTACTGTAGTGGAAGTGGAACTGACACCTGCTTTGAGGACCGTCAAAGGCAGCCAGAGGGGAGGAATGGGGCAGTTAGGGAATCAGGAAAGGAGAGCGGTAGCGATTGGAAAGGCAGACATGAGATGTTCTTCTGGGACCCAGGATTCATACATCCAGCTTGGAACAGGGTTCCTGAACTACATTCAGGCTGCCCATTGGCGGTTTTCCATCTGCAGTCTTCCGTCAACTCCTGGGAGGCTGGCTTGTCAGAGCCACATCATTGCCCTATAATCCTCCCCAGACCCCTGGTCCCTTTTCTTTGCCTGATCAGCAGATTTCTCATGTCTGGTTGATGTTGTCCCTTTCTGATGTTTTCTTCCTGATTATTAGCAGTCTTTATTACTAGTGCTTGGATATAGTATTTCTTGTTTGGATATCCAACAAGCTTTTAATTAGAGAAGCAACAGGAAGAGATATTAAGCTGTATTCATGCAACTGAAAACCCAGCACAGCTAAAAGAAAGATAATCTCATAGATAAGAGTATTGTTGAAAATTACAGGAACAGCTTCCAGTAAATAACTAAATGGAAAATCCCAGAGAGGGTCAATTGTTGTTAGTTAATATTTGTAGCAAAGTACAGCACTTAATAATGCGGCTGTTTCTTATCCTTGTGGGAGGCAAATAACAAGAGTTGGGATTTCCACATTAGATCGTAACTCTGGTTCATTTTTAAGGGCCCCAGGTCCTGCAATAATGAGCATAATAAAAGTTTATCTTAAAAACAATTCTTTCACCATCAACTCCCAGAAAAAAAAAGATCTCTAAGATGCTTTTCATCCCAAGGAATGTCACAAAAATGACCTTATATCAGGTCATCAGATAGACACTGAAATAGATTGTTTGCAAAAATTGTCACAATTATTCCCCTCCCTATATTTATTCCTTGAGTCTGGGCTGGCTTTGATTTGTTTTTTACCCCCCAAAACACAGTGGAAGACACTTGCCAATTCTGAGTCTGGGCCTCACGAGGCTTTGTGTGCTTCAGCTCAATCTCTTGGAACCCTACCAGCTGCCAAGCAAACAAATCCAGGCAGCCTGGTGGAGCTTGCAAGAACACACAGAGTAGAGACAACCATCCCAGCAAGACATGGTGACACATGGCAGGGCCCAGCCAAGATGAGCAAAGCCATTCACAGATACCTGGGAGGGCCCAGTAGAAACCAGAAAATCACCCAGATGATAACAGCCCCAATCACCAGTCTTCAGAATCATGGGCGAAATAAATGGTGATTGTTTTAAAACTCCTTTGGGGTGATTTGTGATATAGTAACAGCTAACTCTTATAAGCATTATGGCTAAATTACATCTTAGAAAATTTATATTTCCTGACTGAATAAGAAATCATGATGCCAAAAAGAAGACATTTGAGGAATAGGTCAGATGGTATGAAGGAACTTGGGCCTTCTCATGTTGCCTGTCTGAGGACTCCTGATTTCCCTCTGGAGTAATCCAACACTGGCTGTAAGTAACCCTATGTAATCATTAGTACATTCTGGTTAAGCAGAGAGAGGGAAATTTTTAATAAACTATAATTCCTGTTGTTCCCACACGTACCTAAATTGTTATTTATTTTATACCTAATTTAATGTAATAGTTGATTTTCCTTACTGTAGATTTATTTCTACTTCAATTTATATCATTGTCTACAATCAGACCAATTTCTGTTTTCATGTCTCTTTCAAGATATTGTTCCCCTGCTCAAAATTCTTCAAAATCTGCCTACTTCCTACTGCATAAAAAATGCCTCTGAAAACAAAATTAGTGAAATAAATTTAAAAATTGATAAACTGGACTTTATAAAAATTTAAAGTGATTGTTCTTCTAAAGATACTATTAAGACCCAAAGCAATCTACAGATTCAATTTACCAATGGCATTTTTTTTACAGAACTAGAATAAAAAATCTTAAAATTTGTATGGAGACACAAAAGAACCCGAGAAGCCAAACCAATCTTGAGAAAAAAGAACAGAGCTGGAGGAATCAGACTCCCTGACTTCAGACTATACTACACAGCTACAGTAATCAAGACAATTTGGTACTGGCACAAAAACAGAAATACAGATCAATGGAACAGGATAGAAAGCCCAGACATAAACCCACACACCTATGGTTCACTAATCTATGACAAAGGAGGCAAGGATATACAATGGAGAAAAGACAGTCTCTTCAATAAGTGGTGCTGGGAAAACTGGACAGCTACATGCAAAAGAATGAAATTAGAACACTCCCTTACACCACACACAAAAATAAACTCAAAATGGATTAAAGGCCTAAATGTAAGACCGGACACTATAAAACTCTTAGAGGAAAACACAGGAAGAACACTCTTTGACATAAATCACAGCAAGATCTTTTGGACCCACCTTCTAGAGTAATGGAAATAAAAACAAAAATAAACAAATGGACCTAATGAAACTTAAAAGCTTTTGCACAGCAAAGGAAACTATAAACAAGACAAAAAGACAACCCTCAGAATGGGAGAAAATATTTGCAAACGAATCAACAGACAAAGGATTAATCTCCAAAATATATAAACAGCTCATGCAGCTAAATATCAAAAAAACAAACAACCCAATCAAAAGATGGGCAAAAAACCTAAATAGACATTTCTCCAAAGAAGACATACTGATGGCAAAGAGGCACATGAAAAGCTGCTCAACATCACTAATTATTAGAGAAATGCAAATCAAAACTACAATGAGGTATCACCTCACACCAGTTAGAATGGGCATCATCAGAAAATCTACAAACAACAAATGCTGGAGAGGGTGTGGAGAAAAGGGAACCCTCTTGCACTGTTGGTGGGAATGTAAATTGATACAGCCACTATGGAGAACGGTATGGAGGTTCCTTAGAAAACTAAAAATAGAATTACCAGATGACCCAGCAATCCCACTACTGGGCATATACCCAGAGAAAACCATAATTCAAAAAGACACATGCACCCCAATGTTCATTGCAGCACTATTTACAATAGCCAGGTCATGGAAGCAACCTAAATGTCTATCAACAGAGGAATGGATAAAGAAGATGTGGTACATGTATACAATGGAATATTACTCAGCCATAAAAAGGAATGAAATTGGGTCATTTGTAGAGATGTGGATGGACCCAGAGACTGTCATACAGAGTGAAGTAAGTCAGAAAGAGAAAAACAAATATCATATATTAACGCATATATGTGGAAGCTAGAAAAATGGTACAGATGAACCGGTTTGCAAGGCAGAAGTAGAGACACAGATGTAGAGAACAAACGTATGGACACCAACGGGGGAAAGCAGGGGTGTGGTTGGGATGAATTGGGAGATTGAGATTGACATATATATACTAATATGTATAAAACAGATAACCAATGAGAACCTGCTGTATAGCACAGGGAACTCTACTTCGTTGTACAGTAGAAACTAACACAACATTGTAAAACAACTATACCCCAATAGAAAAATTTTAAATTTAAAATTTTAAAAATTAAAAAAATTGATACTATTAAGAAAATAAGGACAAGCTACAGACTGGTGAAAATATTCGTAAATCACTTATCTGATGAAGGACTTGTATAAAGAATATATATATATATTTTCAAACTCTCACAAATCAAGAGTAAGAAAACAAATAACGCAATTTCTAGAAAAAAGGATATAAACAGACATTTAACCAAAGGAAAGATATGAGTAGCAAATAAATACTGGAAAAGCTGTTCATCAGAATAGTTCATTAGGGAAATGCAGATTAAAACTAAAGTGGATATCACTACACACACTAGAATGACAAAAATAAAACTAATACATGAAAAGATACATGCACCCCAATGTCCATAGTAGCACTATTTACAATTGCCAAGATATGGAAGCAACCTAAGAGTCCATCAACAGATGAATGGATAAAGAAGATGTGATACACACACACACACACACACACACACACACACACACACACACAATGGAGTACTACTCAGCCATAAAAAAAATAAAATTTTGTCATTTGCAACAACGTGGATGGATGGACTTGGAGGATATTATGCTTGGTGAAATAAATCAGACAGAGAAAGACAAATACTGTATGATATCACTTATATGTGGCATCTAAAAAATACAACAGACAAGTGAATATAACCAAAAAAGAAACAGACACAGATATAGAGAACAAATCAGTGGTTACCAGGGGGAAAGGGGAGGGGTAGGGGATTAAGAGGTACAAACTATCATATATAAAATAAGTTACAAGGATATATTGTACAACACAGAGAATATAGTCAATATCTTATAATAACTCTAAATGGAGCATAACTTTTTAAATTTGTGAATCACTGTGTTGTATACCTATAACATATAATATTGTACATCAACTATACTTCAGTTAAAGAACAAAAACAAAAAAACAAAAAAATTTTAATCAAATCAAATAAAAATAAAGTGGGGTATTGTAGTCTCCAACTATTATTATTGAATTGTCTATTACTCCCTGCATTCTATCAATTTTGTTTCATGTACTTTGATATTCTGTTATTAGGTACACATGTTTATCGTTATTATATATTCCTGATTGACTGACTCTTTTATAATTATAAAATGTCCCTCCTTATGTCTGTTTTGTCAAATATCAGTATAGCCACTCCAGAATCCTTGTGGTTGCTGTTTGTATGATATTTTTTTTCAGCCTTTTACTTTCAATCTATTTGTTTCTTAGGATCTAAAGTGTGTTTCCCCGTAAGTAGAATATAGCTGGATCACGTTTTTTAATCCAGCCTGACAATCTCTGCATTTTAATTGGATTGTTTAATAGAACTTTTATTGTAAGATAAATATAGATACAGAAACTATACCCCAAAAATGCATAGCTTTAATAAATTATGATAAGGTAAATACCCTGTAGCCAGGACCCAAATCAATGGAGTTTTCCTAAACCATTTCAGAAGCCCATCCATGTGGTATAACAATCCCAGTCCTGTCCCAGCCCCCCAAATTAATGACTATCTTGACTTTTATAGTAATCCCTTCCTGGGTTTCTTTAAAGTTTTATTACACCAACGTACATCCCTAGATACTATAGGTTAACCTCTCTTATTTCTTTTTACTCTAGTAAGTTTCTTTATGAAAGTGATATGGTTTGGTTTCTGCTGGCCTGTCTGAAACGAGAATAGAAACAGGATTCAGCCTTGTTAAGAAGGTCTAGAACAAATACGGTATGCTATCACTCATATGTGGAATATTCTAATAATAGATAAATAACCGAACAAACAAAAGAAAACAAAAACAAACATATAGGTACAGAAAACAGATTGGTGGTTACCTGAGGGGAAGTGGCGGGGGGAGTGTGAAATGGGTCGACTTTAAAGTGATGGATGGAAACTAGACTTTTGGTGGTGACCATGCTGTATTGTATTCAGAAGCCAAATTATAATGTTCTACACATGAAACTTGATGTTACATGTTACCTTAATAAAAAATTAAATTACTAAAAATTTTAATTAAAAGACGAAGGTCTAGGAATTCAAGAATCAGAAAATCAAACATCTTGCAGAACTGCAAAAACCAAATGTGTGTGGTGTACTAAAGCCTGTATGAACAGAGTCACAAAGAGAAAACATGGCAGGAAGTAAGATTTGGGCCAGAGAGGGATCAAAGAAATGGGGGGAGATGATATCTTCAGTCCGTTCCCACCCCTGCTGTCTGCCAGAGATAATGCCTGTCGCCATTGTGGAGTGCCAGCTGGAATTGGTGTCTGGAGAGACACCATCAGGAAACAGATGAGTTCTACCCTCCACCCACCAAACACAAGTCTAACCTTCAGAAGCAGAGGTCAAGAAAGTCACCACCTAGCCGACGCCTAGGATAGAGCAAGAGCCTGTTGCTGAGAGACAGGAACTGTAACGTTAGGATGCTGATGTAAAGGCCACAATACAGCATGATTTGTGAAGCTGGAGAGCAGAACACAGATTTTCCAAGAATCAGGTTTTCAATCAACCTTTTAGAGAATCCCCAAACTAGCAAATGGGGGTCAGGGAATATCTATCCCCAAGAGCATCCCCTGGTTCTCAAAACAATGCCAAAACAGGAAATGAGCTGCTGAAGCATAGCAGTACCTTGTAGAGGGAAATCCTCCTGAATCTTGCTTTCAAGTGTAGCCGTGGAAAACAAGGTATAAAGGAAATCCCTCCAGTGTGAAGCTTGAACTCGGCCAGGTATGGTGAATGATGGGTTGGGGGAGAAAGAGGGCAGAGAGGGCCACAAGGATCTGGGAGCACCATCCTTTCCAGAAGCAGCTAAGAACATGAGCTGCCTGCAATGTGCTCCTGTTCCCCACGGACAGCTAGTCTCAGCTGAGCCAGCCCAGCCCAAAGACCACCATCTCCTGAACCAAGTCTGGCCATCTGCAACCGGGACTAATGGGAAGGCTGAGATGGGGTGGAAACCCCAGAGATCATCATGGGAAAGAACTTGTGTGATAAGCTCTAACAGCCAAATGAGGAAAAGTTAGGGATGCTCAGAAAACATCCATGGCATTTGAAGGTGCTGGCCTGGAGGTTACCTGCATATCCAGCCCTTTGGGCGCCACTGTGCTGCTCTAAATCACAGGTCCTAGTGCCAACATCAGAGATAGAATCCTGGAGAGTCAGGCCATAGGAGCAACCATCCAACATGTGCTAATAAGAACAAATCAGCTTAACAGAATCAACTTTAAAAAATCAGCTCAACAGATTTTTAAAAGAAAGCTACTTTTAACCAAGTCAGTGTTGGGTGGTGTTAGGGGTTCTGAAGAAGTATGAAGAAGCATCCTTCTTCAGAAACACTTTGGTGCTTCTTAAGGAGGGTAAAACCAGCCTCTGTGGGCCACTTTGGAAATTTTAGCTGGCGGGGAGGGGGTTTGCTCATCACAGCAATTGGAGTTGGGGTGCAACTGGCATTTACTGGGCAGGGGCCAGGGACAGTAGACATCCTGCAATACACAGGGCAGGTGCACACTATAAAGAATTGTCCCACATTCTGCACGACTTTCCAACATCCTAACAGACCTTTTGCCTTCTGTTATGTAGGCAAAAAAAATGTAGGTTTTTACTTAAAACCTGGGTCAATTGTAGGTTACATTTAAACCTGGACCAGGAACACAACTCCTGTTTATACTTAAACACAAAGTATTTGGAGCGTAGTTTCAAAATACATTGCATTTTCCCAGGAAGCCAACTGCTTTGTTAATCAAGGGAGGTTTAAATTTTCATGAAAAACTTTACTGAGATTTGTTCATATTTTTAGATATTCATGTCAGTGACAACAGCACTGCCAGTTATGTTTGAGTCACTGGCATAGCTCTAAGAGTCTGCATTTGCAGCTGCTGTATTCCTAGTGCTAAGATGTATAGGGACAAGCATCTCCCTCTTTAGGTCTGCTAGTGTTGTCAGCTGAGAGCATTTACTACTGAATATATATCATTACAATTTAATGCCCCTTTCTTTCTCCTTCATATTGCAGTTAGACCATCATATCACTTTTTAAAATTAAGTAAATATATATGCATATTATATATATGTATATGTATATAGGTATATACATATAGACACAAACACACACACGTATACTATGAATTTCATTTTAGGAGACTAAAATGGGTGCTTCAGTCATAATGAGCTATATTCCGTGGCAGAAATTAACAACCTGGGTTAATCCCTGTGACTTCAAACAGCCAAAGTTTATTTCCAATGTAATTTGCAGATCCACACTGTTCTTCACTCCAGCAGAGGGAACAAGAACGTGACAAATCTTACACGGCTCTTTAATGCTTCAATGGCAAAGTGGTCCAGCTCACTTCTGCCACAGTTCGTTGGCCAGTGCATGTCACATGCCTATGCCTGACTTCAAGAACCTTGGGTGAATGCCATCCCAAGAAAGAGAAGGATCAGAATATTCAGCAAAGCCCTAACGACAATCCAAAGTGTTATGTAAAAGGAAGGTAGAATTTCATAGGATTGTTTGCTGCTGCGTTAGGAAGATCCTATCCCATACAAACTGGAGAACAATCATTGGTTCTAAGGTCAGTCTGCATCACAGTGATCATGGGAGCCTTTGCGGAGGAGGTGAGATTTGAAAGGTAGATGCTGTTTGGTTATGAAAATAGAGGACATTTCAAAAGCAGACCGGGAAGATGGGAGAACTGGAGAATGACATACATTGAGTGCCTACTATGTACAGGCAGGAGTGGACACTGTGTACAAAGTTTCTATGCAGAAGCCATTTGCCCTAAGTCACACACTTTGGGATTCCAGTGCAGGCTTGGCTGCCCCAAAAGCCCAGGGGTTTCTTTCAATGACCCAGGCAGCCACCGAGCAGGAGAGCAGGCTGAGCAAAGGCACAGTGGCTGGAAACGGCATCAGGCTTGTCGAATGGAGAGAGGACTATGGCCTGATCATTGGGGACCATGAGTAAGGCAGGGAAGTAGGGATTAAAAAAGGACCTGGAATTCACTTATTAACACAAATGTCACTGGTTAATTCTCATGCAACACGATTTGTTTGTGCCCTTGTGGCACAGGAAGATGAATAAAACACTCTCTGCCTGGGAGACCTCACAGACCAGAAAGAAGAGGGGTTACCTTGGGAAGGCACATTGGATCAAAGGACAGTGTGGTTCCGGGATACTGGTATGGAGAACGGGACTGATAGCGGTGCAGGACAAGTCAAGCCTGAACTCCCAGGGGAGCCAACTTCTCCTTGTCCCCAGAACCATCTGTCAGGCAGCCACAAGTACTCACTGCCAGCAATGGCAGCGACTTGCCTTCTACCAGTTTACAGCATTCCCAGTCCTCTAGAGGGCTCTGCTCTGAATCCAGACTAAATGAAGCTCTTCAATGCTTGAACTGTGGGAAGCCTAAAGAATGTTCCAAGATCCCAAACTCAGGCTTCGGAAGTGTCTGAAACATGTTTGGGGTCAATGCTCTGGTTTAAAATAACCATCCACAACAGGAACTCAGTGGGAATCGACACTGACTGAAATCTGAACCATTGGATGTAAAGAATTATAACCATTGGGAGAAAGGTTGGACTGAACTACCTGTTCCCATGGGTAAGTGTTTGTAGAATGGTAGGAAAGAGAACTGGTGACATTAACCAGTTACCATGCTTTATTTTCACTATAGAACTTATCTGAATTCATCTAATCGTCCATTATTTGTTTTCTTATTTCTTTCCTTCTCCACCAGAATGTAAGTGCCCGTGAAAACAAGACTGTCATATTTGCCGCTGTGTCCCTGAGGCCTGGAAGAGTGCCAGGATCATAGAAGGCATTTGTCAATAGGTGTCTGTAGAATGAATGAATATTTTCTAATGTGCTCAAATCTAAACTAACCTTTAAGGCACATTTTCCCTGATCCTGAAACTAGACATCATCTTCCCTGGGCCTCTTTGATAGCACATGTTTTTGTCTGGATTCCCAAGAAGTAGAGCCTGAAATGGAGATTCTTGAGCAAGGAACTTATGGAGGGGCTGCCCTTGGGAGAAACTGTAGAGGCGTGAGGAAAGCAGGGAGGGGCAGGGGAAGGAGTAGGCAAAAATGTCGTTTCAGCAGAATCAGCCTCTTCCCGACCCTGCAGGGGGCTCTGGAATGTACAGGGCACCACAGAGGCGGTCCCACCCGGAGGGCAGGGGGCGGGGCCCACATCAGTCAGTCTCCGGCCACAGGCCACCCTGGACGGGAAGGGTGGAGAGGGGGTAGTGTTACCCCTCAGGCATCCCTCAGCAAGCGTCTGGGGAAGGGCAGGTGGATGCCGTTAGCAGCCCACACCTGCAGCAACTGGACTGGCGAGGGAGCCCTGGGCGGCCACCAACAGCATCTGGGCACATCTCTCTGTTTGCCTTCTTTCAGCCTATTTATCAACTTCCCTACAAACAAGCTCCTTGAGACCAGCATCCTTATCTCTTTCACCTTCGTGTCCCCCAAAAGCATGGGAGAGACGACATGGCAAACATCTCATTGAAAAACTGAGGAAGGAATGAACGGATAAATGCGAACACTCATGTTTACAATTAAGTGTGAATATTCTTAGACACATATTCACTTCCTAAATGACACCAAACATATGTTTCTTGTATTTATGTGACCTTCAGAAATAAATTTTCTGTATGATCAGGAAAACAATGTAAGCGCATGCTTCGTCAACAGGAAATGCGGAGGATTAAACCCACGGCAAAATCTTCTCCAGGCCACATTCTTTCCACAGGCGATTTAAGATATGTTTTTCCACCCGATGTTAATTATATTAAATATTTTAACTTGCTCTTATCCCTCATTATCTCATTTATGAGTCACCGGATGGAAACAAGCCCGGTTAGCAGAACACTCCATTCTGGGGAGAGCTCCTGCGATTTCCAGGTTAGTGCCGGGCTGCCGGTGTTGATAACCAAGTGACCGACAGAGGGCAGTGCAGACGCATGCACCGATTTTTTGCCAAGACAAATCAAGATGGGAGACCTTGCCCGTAGGCATTTTGGTTGGAGGGAAGAATTGGCTCTTGGTTCCCAGGCTTTTTATATTTGCTGCTGCCTCACCTGCTTCAGGTTAAGCGACTGGTTGTGTCGGACCTGTTTTCAGTTTTTCTCTGCTGGTGATGCAAATGAATGACGAGGCAGGACCCCTCGGCAGGCCGTCTGCAGAGCCCACGAGGCCTGTCTTCTGCCCTCTGTGTGCTTCCCTGTTGTCTGTCTGCAGGCCAGGGCCCAGCCTCAGGCCTCGGGTCACTGGGAGCCTTGGTGCAGCCTGGACATCATGCAGGTCCACAGACCAGTTAGACCTTTCCTCAAACCTCAGTGTGTGGTTCCATTCAGGGATGCGGCTTTGGCCAGTCCTGGGGTTCCAGTCAAAGCAATGGATGCAGACGTTCTGGGGCCAGGGCTGGGTCTGACATTTTGATTGCTTGAGTGGGCCAAATAAGGCAGCACTCCCTTAAACGTGCCTAAAGATAAAACCCATTCCATCTTCAACTCATCCCTTCCTCTGCATCCCTTTCACTCCAGCGAAAGGCCTGCTTTCCGGCAAAGTTCCTTCCTGGGGGCAAATAAGGACTGAAAAAGGATGGGTTTCTTTTCCAGCAGGGCCTTTCCACCACCATCCCCACTGTTTCCAGGGCCTGGTTCGCACACCTGGCAGTGCCCTCTCCTTCCTTCAAGAGGCAGGGATGCAGACTGGACTCTCATGAGAGAACTCTCCATGGTTTCTGCCAACACTGGGCCTGACCCAACCCATCCTGGAGGGAGAAGAGACTCCCAACTGAGCCCCTTCCCTGAGCCAGCTGCCAGTTCTTCCCGCCCAGCCCTTTTTGCGGCCTGTACTCAGCTCTGGAACCCTGGGGCAGGCTGGGACGAGGCCTGGAGTTTGCTGAGAGAGGCTCGTGGTTCCTAAAGGTGCTAGGACCCGCCCCTAATAACCAGGGTTAGTAAGGACTGCAAAGTGACAAACCCCCTTTCGCGCCAGCTGCCCATCCTGCCACCACCAGGTGACTTTTAGGTCTCAAACCCCTGGGAGGTCTGGATGAGCCCTGGGCTCTCCTGTGGGGAGGCCACTGTGGTCCCTTCAAGCACTGCTGCCTGCCCTGCGGAGCCTGGGGTGAGGGGTGTTCCTTAACAGGAACCACTCCTCCCAGCCGGCCGCTGGTTTCTGCCCTAAACTGCGTAAGTCAGGAACAGTTTAGGGACATATGTGTTTGCCTATGTACTTTCTGCTTTCTTGATTAGAATGTATTCCCTGTAAGAAAAAAAAAAAATTTCTTATCCTTAACTCATAGTTTTACTGCCAGGTATCTGAAGAAAGTAAAACCTAACAGAGGTGCCATTAATATTTCTTGTATAAATGCTTAAAACTCAGTGTGCCTTCAGTACAGCATTTTATGAGAAAACATCTAAGAGGCATTTAATCAGATTTGGGCTCTTGGAAAGCTTTTCAGAAGAAAGTGAAAAAGTCTTCACTATAATTTCTCTGCTTCTAATGGTTTTTTTTTTCTTGTCTCTCGTTTTTTTTTTCCCTCATTCATACTCAAGCTTAAGAGCAAATTCTCATGGAAAAGTTTACTTGCCAAACCTCTCCCCCAGCTAGAGCAGACAGCTCTAACAGTCAAGACACAATATGCTACAAGAGACTGAAAACTGAACACCATCTCACATGCATGGTACTGTTGAACAGACCATGAGCATTTTGGAGATCCAGCTAAGAGGAATTTATGCTGGAGATACATTTAGTTTGGGTTATGATTAAGTAGTGTACTATTGCTTCAGTATATAGTTAGATTATCACTACCCTATATTCTACTCAGTATGACATACAAACGCAGAGGGCCAGAGATCATATCATAACATGAAATGTCCTACAGTGTCCGGCACTGTGAGTAATGGTGGAGAAACAAAGCTTGGCATGTGTGGAACCAGGCAGTAAGCTGTGAAAAAAATCTTCCAGGCATCAAATATGTAAAATTTTAAGTGGAGGATTCTGTTCTCATTGGTGCTGAGTCCAAACTATCAATAATAAAACACGTATTTTGATCATGTGACTGAATTCCATTTCCATTATCTGTCTAGAAAATGATATAAAAATTGTTGCCCAATAAAGACAGAATCAAAAAATATTCCACCAAAAAGTAGGTTAAAACTATCATAATTAATACAAATGTTATTTTTCTGGATTTTGTAATATTTGATAGTTATCAACTTTGTTCATTCTAAAAAAATTCATTTTTACACCTAATTTTGAATTTTAAAGTTTTCATTTTTTATTAAAGAGGACCTCCCCCAAAATTATGTTTCAGGCCCCATAAAACCTAGATCTGCCTTTGTTCCCATCAGATAAATTGGCCACAATCTGCTCTCAAATAGGTACAGTGCCTTGGAACTGTCTGTGGTGCTGGAGCCAAGTTCACTCAGCTCTCTTTATGGTACTTACGGCACCAGCCCCTGCCTGTGCCACTAGATTGTCCCTGGAGATGAAGAGTCAGGATTACCGAGATCATGTTTAATGCATAGGAATAGATGCTTCTGCTCATGGAAGGAGTGTCTAAAGAAAAGGGGGTTGAGGAGAAAACCACAGACAATTCCCAAGTATCAGGGAAATTCAAAAGATGTGAGCTCCAAAAGAATATCAACTCAAGGAAAACACTGACTGCCAAGCCATGCCCAAGTCTAGATCAAGGGCAGAGAGGAGGGACTTGGGGTGAGGGAGGAAAGGCAGTGAAAATATAATTGACTGGGGTAGGGGCTATCTGGAAGGCAAAGAGAGAGGAGAGTGACTGAGCGGGGTGGCCTGGGAGAAAGCCCTGAGCGCCAGAACAAAGATGCTTCCCGTTGAGCTGGCTGGGGATAAGCCAACTAAAGCTGAGGCTTCGCTCCCAGACCCCACGAGAGTCTATGTGAATTGGAATACATGTAAATGATGGTTTTATACAAGTCTTCTGGCATTCATGAGTGTAGATGGCTATCGGAAGATGGTTTTGGTTTGCTTTTGTTTCTGCTTTGAAATGGGCACTCAGTTTCTTTGAAAGTTGGGGTTGTTTGCAGAGTGAAAGGAGGTCAGTGTTCAGCCTGCTTGAATGAATTTCATCCGGCTTCACCGGCTAACACTGAGCCCGCTAAGGATTTGGATTCTGCTGTGCAGCTTATGATCTAGCAGGCAATGGAATATTAGGAGCCAGTTAATTTCTGTGAGAAATGCTCAAAAAAGGACCAAACCAGGGCCAGGGTGAGTTTTTGTTTGCTTTTTTACCAAAACACATTGGTGGTGCCAGGAGGTGACTGTGGGTAAGAGGAAGCTGTCACCCTCTCTTGCCCCACATATCCATCACTGACCCCCACCTCTTCCAAATTATCCAAGTCAAAGCAGTGTGCCAGCTCAGCCAGTGAAGCTTCAGACTTTCTCTCCCTTTGTTGTGCATTGAATTGTGTCCCCACCCCCAAAAAGACACACTGAAGTCCTAACTCTAGGTACCTATCAATGTGACCTTATTTGGAAATAGGGGTTTTGAAGATGTAATAAGCTAACATGAGGTCATACTGGATTCGGGTGGGTCCTAACTGCTTTATTTTCTTCATAACATTTTCCTCTATCTGAAACCAGCTCATTTCTTTTCTTCTGTACTTGAAATGTAAGCTCCTGAGAGCAGGGTCCTTATCACCAGTGCTCACCAGTGACAGAACAGTTTCTGGCACATAGTAGGCACTCAGGAGATAATTGTTAAATGAAGAGTCAGATGCTCAACAAGTATCTGTTGAATAAATAAATGAAAGGTACAAACCCTACTGCCACCATCCTCCTTCTAAAAGGATTTACACCCCAAGCCTGTCCTTTATAGAAATCGAGGAAATGACAATTTCAAGAGGCCAAGAAAAACTATCTCCATATGAACATATACAGTACCACATCTTAAAAGTTAGAAGAGCTCTTGGTGGCTGAGTTTCACACGTGGAATCCTTAATCTTGCATCCAGGACAGGGAAAAAAAGCCATCTCTATGATCAGATCAGAAGAATGGCTGTGACAGGCATCCACCAGGGGGCAGTCTAAGATAGTTGGGAGGCTCAGAAGCACCTAAGTTGGGTTCACTTGAGGACAAGTGACAAAAATTAAAAGACCAAAAAAAACAAAAAAGTGAAATACGTCACCGCTCTGATGATCCCCCAAATTAAAAAGAGATTAAATAATGTAGCAGCTGCGAGGGAGCAGAATCCACTCAGGAAATGCAGTCATGAGAGAGCAAGAAAGATGTAGGAAACCAGAAGTGAGGCAAACACGCCCTCACACCTCACACCTCACACCAGAGTAGGTTCCTGTGGGTGGACATAAGCAGCTCCCTCAATTCTGACTGGGGACCATCTCGAGTTATTCTTTGGTCCAGGTTGGAGACTGCATCCCCCAGTTTGTTTCCAGGTGTAGAGTGGGACATCAGTAGGATCAGTTAGGCTCTGGGTTTTCACAGGTGTGGATGAGCTCAGTGACCATCACCTAAACCCTGAAAGATTTGAGGTTTTGAGACTATGGCACAAACTACTGTTTGCCAGCCAGTATCCATTCTCTCTTCTATTTTTACTAGAGGTGCATAACATCACCTGCCTTGAAGTATAGCCTTGTGATTAACTGTTGGCCAATGAGATGTAAGCAGATCTAAGGCTTCTTCTAAAAAGAAAATTTTAAAACTAGGAGGAGGTACCTTTTGCCTTCTCTCACTTTCCCCTGAGTCTGGTGACATCCAGACCTCTGGGAGCCATTCTTGGACCATGAGGTGACCCTGAGAGGGGAAGTCACACGCTAAGGATGGAGGAGCAGAAACGGAGAAGCTTGAGTCCTTAGAGAGACCATACAGCCACCCTACCAATTCTGGAGTGCCTACCTCTGGACTTCTTTAATGTGAGAAAAATTAACTTCGATCTTCTTTAAGTCACTTTTCACTGGGCTTGCTCTTTTATAGCCCACTGAACTTGATCCTAGTTGATTCAGAGATGGTCTAATACTTACTTTGATTGAAAATAAATGACATCCATGTGCTGATTTTCTCTTGGAACTTTCTGCTTCCTGCCCCTACACAGTGGCCTGGGAAGAAAAGTCAATGAAAGTTCATGTTGTTGATGTCCCTGCTTGTCCTCCCTATGCTGGGAAGTTAATCACTGTCAAGCCCCAAGGTTCCCAAAAAGGGACTGTGATACCCAGCCAGTGCCCTTGGGTAGAACGTCTAGAACAATGGTTCCTAAAGCACTGTCTGCAGGTCAAGAGCAGCAGCACCTAGAAACTTCTTAGAACTGCAAATTATCATGCCCTACCTCAGACCTGGATCAGAAATTCTGGGGGTGGGCCCAGCAATCTGTATTTTACCAAGCCCTCAGATGATTCTGATGCATGCTAAAGCCTGAGGACCACTGGGTACCCAAGAGGAACTGCTCACACTACAAGGAGGAAAAAGCATCATCAGAAATAACCAGGGTTGAAGGCATTCTTTTATGGGGTTTGGGACAAAAGAGAGCTGGAATAGTTGATGAATTGGGAGGAATGGATAGAGGAAACAGGATTTAATAAGTGCTCATCTGGACTAAGTCTTTGGTTGATCTTCACAGTTGCCAAGAAATTCAAGACTGGGATGGAATTCAAGGCTTTCCATTTACCTTTGGTTCTTTATCTTTGCTTGTTGAGTGTGACCTCTCTCTGCGAATGAAACATATAGAACCTCAATTTATCATGGTCACACCAGTTAAGAATATTTTTCTAAGCACTAGGGAAGTCATCTTTGTGAGCGGTCAGCATAGTCTGACACACAAGGAGCCTAATTTTCACCCTTTGAGGGTAGGTTCCATTTTGGAAGCAGCTCAAGGTATCTGCCAGGTTAAGTCATATGACATAGCCTGATAATTTCCCTTAGGAGTGGAAGAAGAGGTGGACCTGGAGAGGAGAGAGCAGGGGTGACCTCAGGCAGCCTCCCAGCTGGGGAACACCCGCACCGGATACCTAGGAGCTTTCGGCGAGTGGTCTAGCTGCTTGTAGGGATCACGTGCAGTTGGGCTGGGATTCATCTTTCCATTGACTTGACTTCCTCAGAGTGGCCACCTGAACACTGAAGGGAGCTGGCTCTGCAACTGCTGTGGACCTCAGGCCTGAGGTGGTAGGCATTTATTTCAGGACTGTTTAACAACACCAATGTTAAATCTAGAAATTCTCCAGATGTATGAGCCTAACCTCCCCAAGGTAGAATCCAGAAAAGTCAAATTTCCAGCCTCATTGCAGCTAGAACACAGTCAATCTGATGGACTCATGTGAGACTTTGATTCAGAAGTGAGCAAGTGGAAGAAAGGGGCTGCATGTGGAATTGGGCTTGCTGGTGACAAAGACAGCAAAGCTATTTGCTTTCAAAAATGGTAATTGTGAGGTTGGGTCCCTGGCACAGAGGAGACATCCCTGGGCTGGCAGCAGCAGCAGGCAGCAGCTTTGCGTCAGTTCCATGACATCATAAGGCTTGAGACACCTTTTCTGGTTCCTCCAGCCTCAAAAGAATTCTATGAGCTGCCCAATCTCTTCTTTTCTAAACTTATTTTCTGATTCATCAGCCAAAATGATCTTCTGTAGCTAGCAACTAAAAATTCTAATATAAATATGGGCATTGGAAGTCGTGAAAAATCAATAGAACCTCAAGGAAATGGGGGTTACCTGGAATTGGTTATCTGGTCTGGCAGGGGCTGATGACTCGGAATGTCCAGAAGAATTAGGGGATGGGACTCTGGCAGCCTGTGGTTACCTGTGGAATGAAATGCTCACTGCAGGCAAGCTTTGGGGATAGCCGGTGGCCACTCTCAGAAAACAATATAAAGGCCATGAAGCAACAAAGACTATGAGGTGAGCTGCTTCCATTTCTAGGAACCCAAAACATCCAAGTGACCTCGATTCCACTCAGGTTGCATGATCCTTGCAGGTCCTTTTGAGGTCAGGACTTTACTCTTCCAAGTCCATTCTAAGGTCACTCAGGCCCATTCTCATACCCTTCCCTTGGACTCGAAAAGGCCACAGGACCTTGTAGACTGGATTACACTGGGGGATCAGATTTCCTCCCCTTCCACCTCCTCTCCTCCCTGCCCTCCACTTCTGCCAAGTTACAGCCACCAGGAAAAAATGATAAGACATTTATTGAATCATCTATAGCAGTTTGACATTCTTAAAATCCCGGACAAGGTTGTGAGCACAGCGGTAGCAGTGAGGTCTGTGGGGCTTATCTTTATTGTGGAAGATGAGACCCAGGTGGGCCCGGCTCCCACAGCGAGCCTGGACCACGTCTGGGATGCCAGGGGACGTCCCCACTCCAGCCCTCACGGGGGCAAAGCTACAGAAGACACACATAAGACAAGACACACATGGCCAAGCACAGACACATCCCAGGACACTGAGTTCAGGAAAAGGAGAAAGATGGGCACACAGCCCACTTGAGGGGTGTCCCAGATTCTTGAAGGATTCCCATGGGGGTGGCATGGAAACACTAACATTACCCACATGGAAGTCTCCTCATTCTATCCCAAGAACAAAAGCCCAACTAATGGGAATAAACCTGGAATTCTGTGTCCATCAAAGCCCACAGGCCTCCCCCTCCACCCCCCAGTGCTGGTGGTTTTACAAATGGGGCAAAGATTAACCCAGGAGGGCTCAAAGCAGTTGACAAACAGCATGGGGTCCCCCTTTCGAAGGTCTTCACCCCAGTAACCAGCTCACACCTGTGCAGTTTCCAAAGCCCTTTCACATACAAGGGCATCTCACCTCAACCTTACCCCTGACCTGTGGGGCAGACTGAAAATCACGTCCACCCATTTCTCAGATTAGGAAGCAGAGGCCCAGAGAGGTTCTGTGCCTTGGAGCACAGAGCAGGTGGTAAAGTCAGGCTAGAACGGAGGTCTCCCCTCACCACACCGACTCCACTGTTCCTCCTGCAGTCCGGAGTCCTGACAACCTCCGTAACCAGAGCCCTTCTCCTGCGCAAGGCTGAATGTTTTCTGGTCGGAAGCTTTATTGGGTGTCTTGTTCTGGCTCACGTGCAGGGGGGCACATATTGGCAGGCCCATTTCCCCATTCAGGTTTGTAAAGCATACTGGGTCCCCAGATGGTGCAGGCACTGTGCTAAGGCCACCTGTCTGTGTTTTCTCATCAGCCCGATGGGGAGGTTTGACCTGCAGATCTCCAAGTTTCCTCCCAGCTCTAGTACTTTGTGAGTTTCCCTAAAGATACATGAAGGAGTCCAGGCCAAACAACAGATCAGTGGCAAAGCTGGAAGATGCCCAGGTCCCCTGCTCCCAGCTCAGGGCTCTTCCAGAGGCATCCATGGTCACTGGGCCCAAGTAGGAACTTACGATGACGAAGCACTCCTTGCTTTGACTCTGAAGTGGCCTTGAGTGGATCAAGGGTACTCACAGAATTACAAAGAAGCCTCTTGTAGCTTTCCTTCTGGGAAGGGAGAGGGTCAGATGAAGGAGGTGGGTGATAATGGACTTCAGGGTACTTCAAGGCTTGGGCCCCGGCTCCAGCTCTCTGGCCCTATGCCCTAGAGAAGCCGGTTCAGGGAGGGGTGTGGGTTAGAGAAGGAATCACTGCAGGCCCCTGGATATGTCAAGGAGGGTCACGGAGCTGCCCACTGAGACAGAGAACGTGGCCTGGCCTCAGGCACGGTGGGAAGTCATGAAGTCTGTCGTGCTGGGGACCGCCAGAGAGCCCCTGAACCCCGATTCCCACACTCTGACCCCCTCACAGTTTCCCTGACAGGCTCAGCATCTTTGACTTGGAGTCCCATTTCCCCCAGGGCTAGAGTCTCTCTCTTGACACTGCGTGACAGGACAGTCATGACAGAGGATGAGAGATCTCCTCATCCCAAGGAACACTCGGCCTCCCCTGGGTGGGTTCTGTCCCTTAGGATTGCACAGAACAAAAACAACCCCTTTCTAGAGACACTGAGTCAGATAACTCTGCTCCTCTCCAGCCCAACCGTTCCCAAGGCCCTTCGGCCCCTCCTTACTCAGCATGATTTCCTACCTGTTCCTGGTCCAGGTGAATACTGCAATCCTTGCCTGGGGCCCATTCCCAGTAGATGGCTGATGTTTAGACGAGAATCTCAGAGATACAGTGGGCTCTAAAAGCTAGCTAGTCTTATTGCCCATTTTACAGATTTGAAAAAACAGGTCAGAGAGGGAAGGGTGGTACCCAAACCTTATACTGTCCCCCCACTGCCTGTGACCCTGAAGGACAGCTGCCTAACCTCCTGGAGCATTCAAAATACATCGGGTGCATCTGCTCACAAGGCTGGCAATAATTTGTTCAGAGACAAAGGGCAACCAACAGGAACCTGGAACCTCTACGAGGATGCAGGCCCACAGCTCAGGGGGCAGCATGGCATGGGGATTCGGGGTAGATTTTGCTTTTGCTATTTTGTGATGATATATGTATAAAATCAAACCCTCTTCTTCCACAGTGAAGCACACCTGCTGGTGGGGCGAGGATGAAGAAACAGGGTCCAAACTCAGGGTACCGCTCCTAGGATCTGGGGGTAGCCATTGCCCACCCAGACGGGGCACCCTGCCCCAGCCGGGACACAGCTGGGTCTGCACATCATGCCCTGTCCAACTGTCCCTGGCCTGAGCCTTCTCTCTCACTGTGGTGTCCAAATGGAAGAGACAGATGTCCCATTTCTAAGAAAGGGAAAATACACAGCATCCAACCTCCCTCCACTCACACACACAGATGTTTCAGAACTGTAGATGATACACATAACAATGATGCATGCCCTTTTACCCGCCTTGGCTTTGAACTGGAGAATTACTGAAGCACAGAGCCTGGAGAAGCACTAGAAGTCGCCTCATGTCACGAATGGGGAAACTGAGGCCCAGAACAGAGAGCACTGTGTCCACTATCTCAGCAGTCTGAGCCCAACTGGGGCAGACTGTGTGTCTCTCAATCCAAGCCTGTGAGTCCTTCCAAGCAACTCAGGTCTCCCAACAGGACCTCAAATGCAAGGACCTCAAATGCAAGCCACGCGTGCAAGGTAGTGTGACCTCAAATGCAACACACGTGGCTCCCAGACAGAGGGAAGGAGATCATGAGGCAGGTAGGTGTAGGGTGGGAAGGCCGCCACACACTCCATGGCCAGCCTGAGTCGCCGTGTGTGCCTGGAGCAGGGAAAGCAGGCCCTGTCCTTCTCTGGCTTAGCCAAGACCCAGGGTCCACAGTGCTTCACTGGACATGGGGCTTATCTCTAAACCAAGCACTAGGCCCTTCTCCAGCCACTTCGAAGGCCTCTCCAGGAACACGTCCCTAAGTCCCCTGGGCCTCTTCCTCTTTATAAAACCAAGCAAAGCAACATTCCCCATCCTCCCAAACTCTCCAAGTGTTCCAGAACGTGCCTGTGAAACAAGCCCACAAATACACTTGGAAACACCACAAGCTGAGACAAATGAGGTGGGCCCCGCACATGGGCCATGGCATTCTAGCACTTTCCTCCACCTGCCCTGAACCTGGTTCTGCCCCGTTTTAAATTCTTAGGGTGTGGTCTGGTAACTTGCGGCTGGGCAGCCAGGACAGGAGTTGGGGTGCAGCTGCTCCTCCCATCAGCAGCCCCTGCTAACAAGCACGGCAGGTGTGGCTTCCCCTCCCAAACCCTAGGACACCCTGGCATCCATGCTGACTCAATGTCTAAAGCACACAGAGGGAAGTCTTTGCAGAGGTCTCCGATTTCAGTAGCTGAGCCCAAGCCAGAGAAAGCTGGTGACTGGGGTTCCTCGTGGTCCATGGGGGCGGGGGATGAAGGGGAGCCCTGGGCCCTGGGCACATGGAGGTGTAAGGTGCTTCGCGATTCACTGATATCACAGAAAGGTGGCTGGTTCATCCCAGTCGTGGCTTTGACTTCAAGGGGAACTGGGAAGGGGGAGGGCTTAGGGTATAGAGTATAGGGCATACTCTATATGGTGAGTGTAGTTGGGGAAGAGTTCCTCTGAGGCATCCACCTCTCAACGTTCTGCAACTGATGCCTGGGGACAGGAGGGACAGAAGGGAGGCCACCAGATGAACCCCCGCCTACCTTGAGTCAGGGGTAAAATAATGGAGGTGGTGAAGGTCTTCTTCCATGGGTCCCTCCAAACTCTTTCCATCTCCATTCCAATCACATCCACTTTTCTGGCTCCTGGCAATATTTCTTGGGCCAAGTGAAAAGCACCAGAACTTTCTCTGGCCTTAGCCCCACATCCAAACTGAAGTCTCTGACTGGAAGAGCCCTGGAGCTTTCCCACTGTCTGATACCCAGGAACTGGGCACCTGGACACCAAGATGGTGGGTGAGCATGGGTCTCGCCTGTACCGAAAAGCACTCCAAGCTGGACCTCTGGCAGCCTCAGGGACTGGGCCGGGCCTAAAAAGGGCCGCGGGGTGGCGAGTAGACTCAAAGAGTCCACACCGAGAGTCAGACACTGCAGGGGGGCTGTCGGGCAGGGCCCACCCCACATCCGCCAAAGCAAGGTCACCAGCCTCAGCTCAGAAGGCCTCCCACACAGGGTCAGGCGATCACTGAGGCTGGTGGGGATGGGGTGGGGTGGAGCTGGGGACCTGCCTGAGGTGAGCAGGGACACAAGGTAGAGGGGTAGGGATGGGATGACTTTCCCGAAATTAAGGAGTATTTACATGTCTGGGGTCAACGCCCAGGGGCCCACGGTGGGCGGGGCCAATGCCAAAACGGGGAGGGGAAATACCCATCTGTGCCCTGCATCCTTCTCCCACCTCGGGGAGCTGGGCTCCCAGCCCAGGGCCGGCCCGAAGGGAGAGAAGAGGCACAACACGCGTGGGCCGGCGCCCACCCACCCGCAGCCCCAGCCGCTGTTCCGAGGACAGGAGGGGGCGGGGTGGGCTCAGGTGGCCAGGTTGTCGGCTGGGAGGCCAGACATGCGGATCTGGGAGCTGCTCTTGCTCAGGATGGAGAGCTGGGTGCCCCCGTTCACCCCGCTGCTGGCCAGGGACGGGTGCCGGTGCTTGAAGTCCATGGTGAAGTAGCGGTTCACCTTCCAGCTCCGCCACTTCCGCTTGATCTCCGCCTGCACCTGCGGGGGGCAACTTGGGCGGTCACTTCTGGGCGGACACCCTCTCACACCTCACCTGCCCGCCTGCCTGCCCTGGGGCCCCTCCCAGGCGGGCGCTCCCATTAACAGTGGCTACAGATGAGGATCGCCTGGAGAGCTTTTAACAACCCAGATGCCCAGGCCATACCCCAGAACAATGACATCCAAATCTCTGGGGTAGGGCACCCATATGTTTTAAAGCTTCCCAGGGGATTCCAATACGCCGTTAGGGTTGAGGATCACTAAATAAAGCACCCTTCTGGGCGAAGACCGCCCCGTGTTGCTCTTAGCATGGTGCGCGCAGGGCATGCCCAGTTTTAGTGTCCACGTACCCACCCCCTTCGCCAGCACCTTCGTGCGGTGCAGGCACCCTCCACCTCCAGTTCCAGCTCCCACTTCCACCGTCGGTCCTGACAAGCTACTTGTACTCCCAGCCACTCCCTGCAGGGCCCGGTCTGCCTCTTCATATCTACCCTTATCTGACCCCTTTGTAGGTGGTCTGAGCTAATCTTCTTATTTCTCAGACGCAAAAAGAGGAGGAAGCCTGCCATGGTGACCCAGCCAAGGCCCAAGCACTTGGTGCAATGACTTCTGCCCGCTCTCCAAAGCCATCCACCCATTCAGCCCCCATCCCCATCTCAGCATCTGTTCTGCACTCTGCTCAAAAGCCTCACCCTAACAGGCCTGGAAATGGAGCGTTACTAGAAGGTTCCAAGCCGCTCCCCAGGGTCCCTCAAGTCCCACTCTTACAGGGGATGGGTTTGGACAGGCAGGCTGGCCTGCTGGGGGCAGTGCTGAACTTTGGATAGTTCCCCACTCAGCACCCCTGCCCATCAACAGCCTCAGAAACTGTATGTACCATTTCCTGTGCCTTGTCCTTCCTCACTTTCAGTTCGCCCTGACTAAGGTGTGTCTTATCGTGAGAGCCCCCCCAGGTGGGTCTGCACTCAACAGTTGGTGCCTTTATGGAGGGAGCTCGGCTCCGGAGGCTGGGCCTCAGCTGCACAGCAGGCAAAGCGGGAGAGAATCTGGCACAGGGCGGAGGCCGTCAGGAGACGCCAGCACGGCTGCCGCCCCCCTCCTGTAGGTGCTGGGAGTCTGGCAGAGTCCAGGTCGGGAGGATCAGCCCTGTGCGCCCAGCAGGCCACAGCCCTGTCTGCTCCCCAGCAAGCTGTACCTCCACTGCTAAGAAGGCCAGGATCTTACCTCCCCATTCAGAAAACAGTAGAGAACAGCCACCACAAAGCCCTAGGGAGAGAAGACAAACAAAACCTGAGAATGCCAGCAAGGAGCCCTCCACCCGGGGTGTGTGGGAGGCCGCAGCAGCAGGGAGTGACACCAGGAAGCAGAAAAATAAGATGATCTGAATGCAGGCACCTGCCTGGGAATCTGCGGTAAGATGGGAAAAGTTCTGTTCCACCAAGATGGCCACACCCATGAAGCCAAGTGGCTGGTGGGGGCATTCCCTCCCACCGACAACCCTGGCTTTGGATCTCACGTTCCCTTGGTCAAATCCTTCCCATTCCCAAGGGCCAGCTCTAACCCACTTCCTAGAGGAGGCCTTCCCTGCATGCTCCAGAGTGTCCCCTGGGCTCCCCAGCCAGCCCGCAGGCCCCCTGAGGGCAGCACTCCTACAGGACAGAGCAGACCTGTCTGTATCCACCACCACCTCCCCACTCCACCCTCCCTCGGCCAGACACCCTTGTACGCAGAACACACAGAACACCACGGAAGTGCCTGGGGCAGAGTAGGTGTTCGGCTCTTCTACACATATTCTTGACTTATATTCTGTGCATTTAGAATTCTTGTGCTGAGACAGGAACCCCAGGCTCTGACTCCCAGGCTGGGGCTTTGTCAACAAACCTCCCAGCCTTCCCAGGCTAAGAACCCGAACAGGTAAAATGGCTTTGAATTAAAATGGGGGAAGGGAGAGAGTCCAGTCAGATACACAGAATAACTTTGTGACCATCAAGGTCAAATACTCCTCTAAACAGCTGGGCTAGGGAGAGGCGCTCTATCCTGGGGACTTTCAAGAGAGCCACCCACCGCCTTCACTGCCCCACTCATGCGCCCACCTGTTCATTTACTCACTATGCATCCTCGCACTGACTCACTCACGCCTTCACTCACTCATTTACAGCCCCGTTTACTGATTCCTTCATGCATGGACTTACTAGTCTCTGGCTCTCTCATTCCCTGGATCACTTATTTACATATCTGTTCGCTCATCCCCTCTGTTCAGCTCATTCAGCTCCCTGTGACCAGATCCTGTGCTGGGGATCTGTCTTACTTGGGTAAGACAAAGCTCCAGCACTCATGGGGTGCATGTTCTACAGGCTGAAGTCAGAAGTGGACAGAGAGGTCTCTTGAGGCCACTCCGCCCACCCCCGGGGCCGATGGTGAGGGGCGGGGAGCTGCCGCCTTTGATTGCCCAAGGGAGGCCTGGCTCAGGACACCCAGACGCAGCAGCAACATGAAAATATCAGCATGTCTTCTCGTGGGAGCCTAGAGGGTGGACAGTACAAAGGGCTCTCCCAGCTCCCTTCTAATCTAGTACTATTGTTCCAGAGGTGGAACCTAGAATACGTTAAAGACGTAGAACCACCAACAAGGTAGAGGCCAGGGCCCTGGCTCCCCGTGAGTTCTGCCCTCCACACACACCACGCCTACCTGGAAGGAGCCCAGCCCCAGCTCAAACACAAGTCTCTCCCTCTTGCTGACGTCTTCTGGGGAGAAAGCAAAGACCGTGTAGTGGATTCCAAATAGTGGGATGAGCAGCAGGGTGGACCGGGCGAGCCGTCTGTGGGGAAAGAGCAAGACATCTGCTCCGGGGGCTGCCAGGGCTTGAGGCCAGAGCCATGGAGGGCAGAGAAGCCCAGTCCCAGCCCCTACTCTCCCCCAGAGCTGGGGCCCCTATCCATGGGCTCCCTCAGGATTCCCTCCCGGTGCGTGGGGCCAGGGGGAGATGGTAGCCAACAGAGCCCAGGCTTCCAGAACTCCCTGGGAAGTGCTGGGGAGACATCCCCCTGTCTGCAGGGCACCCATCCCTCTAGGCCATGCCGGTATCCTGTAGAACCACTAAACATGCACATGTGAGTATGTGATTTACACAGACCCTTTTTGGGAGGTGCGAAACCTTTGGGAAAAGTGAAGTCAGGGCAAAACACTGGGATGGGATTTGGAAGGACAACATGATGTGTCCTCAAGCAAAACAAGCATTCTCCTGCTCTGAAAAGAAGCTCCCTGTGCCTGGAAAGAGCAGCCCCTAGGGGACCACAGAGACAGTCGGCTTTCCTGAGTCTGCTGAGTCTGGGGCTAGCCAGGCACGCTCGTGGAGAGTGAAGGAGAGGCGCTGATGACAGGGAGGCGGGTGGGGAACACTGGGTAGACCACAGAAGGAGAGACTTGGGAGGGGTCCTAGGAAGGATTTACTGACTCCGAGCATAAACAATCACCATCTAGCAGGAGGAAACTGCCACCTGGGAAACTGAGTCAGGGGAGGGAAGGCTGTCTGCTCAGGTGGGAGTAGAACGGGCAAGGGAGAAGCGGCCCAAGGGACCTCAGTACTCCCTGAGGCCACCTCTTCTGAGGTTCCTCTGACAGCAACTGGCTCCTAGGCCCAGTGGGGTGGGGCTCTGGTCTGAGAGGGTGGGGCACAGAAGCCTCGGGAAAACATCAGGAGTAGGCATGGCGACATGTGCTCTTGTGGGTCCTGCTCTGGGGGGAGGGCGGCTCCCAGAGGGTCTCCAAGAGGGGGACCCCGTCTCTGCCCACCCCAGCAGACTGGCTCCCTTTGGATCTCCTGGAAGAGCCAGCCCCGCCCTACAGGTGCAGTCCGCCCCCTGGGCCCTCCTAGCAGAGGTCGGCCCACCAGGGTGGGCAGTGGGGTATGGAGGTGGCCGTTTGACTTGGGGCAGTCACACCGTGTGCCCCTCCCTCCCTCCTCCCCATCCCAGCCTTTCTGGGAGAGAATGTTCTACTGAATGTGGGGCCTCCGGATTTCAGGAGAAGTAGAATCCATGGAGTCTGAGTGATGCCCTTGGCTTACTGGCATCTACTGAAAAGGAAAGGATGGGGAAGGGAAAGAAAGAAAAGCAGGGGAGGGGACAGCGGAAGGGGAAGGAATAGCCTGGGGAGACCTTCAGGTGGACCAAGGCTCAGTCCCGGAAGGAAAAAGCCCCTCGAGTGCCCAGTGCCCACCAATCCTCCCCGTGCTCACAGACTGCCCATTCTACAGGACCTGGGGGTGCCTGGACCAGAGCGGGCGCCAACAGGATCTGATCGGGTCCCACTCAGAGCCCAGCTGAGTTTGGGAGTGGTCTAGCCTATCTGTCTGTTCTCTCTCGGATGTGGCTCTTTGAAGGCAGGCATGGTACCTCACTTAACTGTCATCTGCCCTGGCCAGCGTATGCCATGCACAGGGCTCACACTCGCAAAGTGTGCGTCCATGAAGGGATAACCACACGGGCCCGGGATGAACACCTTGGAGCCCCTGACACTGAGCATGACCTGGGAGCCCGGGTCCTGCTCATGCTCATCTCCAGGCACCCAGAGGGCAACAGGAAGTGTTGGGTGGAGAATGAAAGTCCAAAAAGAAGAGGAAAATGGCCTGGAAACGCAGGCATGTGGACATCTTTGGGGTGCCTCTGTGACCCTGCCTAAAGGGGTTAGTTTAAAAGAGCAGCTTAACTGAAGAAGCTGAGGAGGGAAGGCAGCCCTGGGATGTGCCTGCGGTCCCTGCCTTCTTGCCTCCTCTCCCCAGAATGGATCTGTTTCCAGGGATCTGCCCCTGAAGTTTGAAAAGTGCCCTGGAAACCAAAAGGCCAAACTTCTCCAGCTTTCGTGGTGGTGGTGGATGGGACGGGTTTGGTACGTGAGAAGCACAACCTTTCAGGCCCTTCCCAGCCCCAGGCAGATGTGGCAAATGCAGCAGGGCATCCCACAGTATAGTCCAAGGGCAACGCCTTCCCTCCCCTGTGGCCCCAGTGCCGCCCAGGAATAATCAGGGACTTCTGCCAGGGACCCAGGGCATCCCCATGACTCCTTTTGGTAGATGGGACAGTGGAGGCAGGTGAGGAAGTCACTAGGTCTCAGAGTCCGAGGACCTCTGTCCTTCAGAGGCCTTGGAATGGGAACATATGGTGTGAACCTTGGAACCCCGCGTTGAGGAGTCACAGACTCACGCTACGATCTGATTAACCCAGAGAGACCGCGGCACAGGGCCTTAGCCTCTGTCTTCCTGCCCCAAGCAGGCATCACTGGGCAGAAGAGGCCTAAAGAATACAAAGAAGAGCTCCAACGGTCAGAGCCCCCCAAATTCCAGTGGGCTCCCCGACTTAAAGGGATGTCCAAGTTGGAGCTGAGGTTCCAGCAAGAGATGCCCCAGGGACTAGTGCTTAGGACTCCCTGGGTCCAAATCCTCACCCTGCCAACTGTGTGGCCTTGAGCGAGTCATTTCACCTCTCTGTGCTTCAGTCTCCTCACCCGTAAAATGAGGATAATACAAGTACCCACCTAATAGGCTCGTGTGGGGAGTCAGTCACTCAGCACGTTCGGTGGGAGTGAGGTGCATGGGGTGAGGGTCCCGCCCCCTGCAGGAGGACGGTCTAAATGAACTCAAGCTCAAGGCCCTTAGAAATAATTTGGCAGTTGCAAAGATGGAAACCCAGAGAAGTGGGGATCTGCGGAGGACCACACATCACGACAGCAGCAGCGGCGGAGGCTTCAAAGCTGCTTCCCGCTCAGCACCGGCCGCGCCCCAGCTGCCCCACAGTGGCCACAGCCCCATGCCCGCAACCTCCCCTCCTGCCCCAGGCCACGAGGTTGCAGAGAACTCACAAGACACACAGATGTCAGCATGCAACAGCTGGGAAAGGGCTTGGGGCCGGAGGCACAGGCTCGCTCCCTGCTCTCCTCCAGCCTGGGCGGACGCAAGCTCCGGGCGGTGGCAGCAGCAGCATGCGTCCCCCTCCCGTCCAGAACAGCCACGCCACAGCCACGCCACGCACACTTACAGAGTAATGGTGGACAGTTCTGACATCTTGCAAGAGTGCTGCTGAGCCCGCTGTGGCCTGCAGTAGCATTTCTGCACGCAGCTGCTGGGTGTGACAAGATGGGCATTTCTGTCAGCTGCGGGCACTGGGCAACGAGAAACTGAGGTGGGACTTAGGGTGACACGGCTCACAGGGCGGGCGGAGAGGCCCAGGGTGTAGAGACAGGGCCGGGGCATCACGTGAAGGAGAAGGGGGAAGCCAAGGGCCGAGACGTGGTCAGCTCTGGACATAGAAATACACACCTCTACACATATACGTGTGTGCACGGACACACAGGCACATGTGAGCCCTCACAATGGGAAACCGACAGGTGGTGGGGTTCGGGAGGGGGGGAACACGTGTGTTTGGAAGGTGGGGCCTGACTGGGGCTCACGCAGGGGACCAGGAACTGTCTCCAGAGTCAGCTCCAGGCACAGAGCATGGCCTTGACGGAGATCCCTCAGCAAGATGGGCAGCTGGAGACTCACGCCATGGACCTCACGCTGGCCCAGCCCTGGAATCAGGCCATTTCTGCGCTTGCTTGTGAAAACCAACTGGAGCGTCCACTGGTCTTCCCCCCCTCCCTCCCCTCCCGCACCTTCCTCTGACTGAGCCCCCGGGTACCTCAGTGTGGGCCTAAGGGGAGCAGAGGTAGGATGGATGGAGCAGACCCATGAAACACTACACATCCACCATGTAAGTTAAAATTAAGTGAAAAATCCACTTCCTGGGTTGCCTGAGCCACACTACAAGGGCTCAACAGCCACAGGTAGCTAGTGGTTCCTGTGCTGGACAGCACAGATCTGGGGCATTTCCAACACTGCCGAGAGTTCTACTGCACAGCGCTGGCTAGACTTCTCGATAAACGTTCAGAGGGCAGGGGCTGAAGGCTGAGAGAGCACCTTTCGGGCTCTGCCCCGCCGCCTGCAGAAACGAGTCACCTTAAGGAGCCACCCACAGGTGGGCCCAGGATGCTCGTCAGCTCTACCTGGCACTGGGCGAGGCACAGAGCTCTGCCTCCTCAGAGAGCTATCAGGCTCAATCTCCACCTCTTCTAGCCCCTCACGGTCCTGCTTATGCTTCGGTTGGCCCAACTCATTTGTTTCCATCTCTGACAAACATGGAAGAAATGGAGTGAGAGCTGTGTCATCTCGTCAGACTGCAGGAGAGGTGCCCATTTCACACACCCTCCTCAGGCACCGTGTGGCCGAGCTCCTAGTAGCTGCCGGTGAACTGATCAACCTGAGGGGGTCGGATGCAAATGAGAACAGATACGCACAAAGAGGCCAGACCTTTGGCATTCATGGATTTGTAATTTGTGATTCCCACTCTTTAAGAGTAAGTCTGAAGGTCCTTGACATGTAGTGACACGTCATTTTGCTGAGGCGAACATGTGAATCACACACTTCAAAGATGGGGCAAGCCGAGGTCCACCCAGCATCCTTGCCTCAGTTATGTCTGTGGTTCTCTCATTTAATTAAAAACATGTTTCAATTCACACCAGACTGTGAGATGGGCACTAGTGAACCATTATACAGATGAGGGATGTTATGATGCTCTGCTACCCAGACCAGCAATATCAGTACCACCTGAGAGCTTCTTAGAAGTGAGAATTTCAGTGGCTGGCTCAGACCTGCTGCCTCAGAATCTGCATTTTAACAAAATCCCTAGGTGCTCCACCTGCAAATCAAAATTCCAGGAACACTGTTGTGAGGAAGTCATGTATTTGAGAAGTTTTTCATGTGCCTCAATGAATGTCAAAGGTCTGTTTTGTACACGTACAAACAGACAGATGGACACATATAAGTATGTTTTCCTCAATAATTAAAAGAGCTTAATTGGGTATTCAGGAATGGAAGCCATTCTAGTCTTCAAATTTATTCTCTACCTTGCCCAGATTGAAAGGTTGACTACTCTCTCCTACAGCCAGTGGCCTGACCCCTCAACCTTGGCCTGGGTGAGCCACAGAAATCAGGGTCCAGGAGCCCGAGAGCCCAAACCTCAGATGTCACTTCCTATACACCCAAACTCTAAAGCTTCAGCTGTTCTCCTCTGAGACCCCCTTTCCCCAGACCTCCAATGACTGTTCAAAAGGATCCAGTGAAAAGAAATATAAAGGAAAATGGGTGGCAGAAAAGCCAGAGACAGGCATGAGAAAGAAAGACGTCAGAATCTCTGAAAAGTCACTTGTTAGTGAAAAATAGAAAAGAAATTCAATCAAGAGGAAGAGATAAACCTAGGCTGGCTGATCAGCTCAGTTCTTATCTGGATCCAAGGGAGGATAAGAAACTCAGACAAGGGTAGCGGATGGGGGCTGCTTGGAGAGCAGCGTCAGCCTGAATGGGAAGGCAGGAGAACCCCACAGTAGGGGCACGGCTCACACCCACATCTGGAAGTCAGGGAGCCCTGGCTCCCAGGCCTGACTCTGCCAAAGCTTTGCTGTGTGTCTGCAGGAAGGTCAAAGCCATTTCCAGGTCTCGACACTGCCATCTATAACCCAGGGATGCAGCACCTGGTTTCTTCTGACCCTGCTTTGGTCTCAAGCTAAACTCCACGAATGCTGCGGTGCCTTTTGCGTTCAAGGCTGCCTGGGCTGTAGCCCCGTGATGCTAGACAGAGACCCCTGCAGGGGAACCCTTTGTGGGCAGCACCCCTGTCTATTTCACCCTGATCCTAGTGGTCAGCATAGCACTGGACACTCGGCAGGCCCACAGAATGTTGTGACCTGAGCTAAACATTCTCCATAGGGTCCCTCCTGGTGCTAAGATGCTGTGTACCCCCAGAGCCCCGGCCCAGTCCCCAGGGAGGCAATCCCCACCACACTGGTACTCCAGCCAGCAGCCCAGTTCAGCAGATCTTGGAGTTTCCCTGCCCACCCTCCTTCTCCCCCACCACTGAGGACCAGTCAGCCCTCAGTGCCCCTTGCCTAACCTGGGGGGTCGGGGCACCTGAGCTCAAAGCTCTGTTTGGCCAATGACTTGCTGATTTTAGGTGTTGCCACTTTCCTTCTCTGGACTTCAGTTTCTCCATCTGCAAAATGGGGGCAAACATTCCCTACTGCCAATCCCTAACAGGAGCTGTCAGGATAGGGTGCCCCCAGACAAGGGAGAGAGAGAGTGCCTTGGAAGGAGAAGATAGAGCCCCATGTGAACTGGGAGCCTTAGGCTGTGGGCTGAGTTCCTGGACTGAGAGCTTCCCGGCTGCACTTCTGCCTAGACATGGAAGAGTCTGTCTTCAGAGGCGAATGTCATCCCTCCGACGCTGGGTAGGTCACAGCCCTGCTGAGCTATATACTATTGGGTTGGCCAAAAATTTCGTTCGGGTAACATCTTACGGAAAAACCTGAGCAAACTTTTTGGCCAACCCAATACATCACGGTGTCTGTTCTCCTTCCTTTACCCCAAGGTGCCGTGGGGACCTGCTCTGTGGGGTGCCTGAGGGAAATACAGATGCGGCTTCCCTCCCCGACCCCAGACCCAAGAGGCAGCTCCCAATGCCCATCGTGCAGCAGGGAGAGCACTGGGAATAGAGCCAGCTCCCTACAGGGCCAGGCCTGAGATGCTCTCAGCACAATCAGTGTCTGCCCTGAAACCTCACCCTCCTTTTTCTCAACCAGTTGGCTTCTCACAGAGGTAAACTCTGGTCCCCAAGACAAGGCAGGCTAACCCTGACCCCAGAATGGGGCTGAGCCCAAACCCTCTGCCCCAAACCAAGTCGAGCCTAAGCGCAGGCTTAGCCCCGACCCAGGCCCACACTCCATGCCTGGCCACTGCCCAAGTCCTGAGCCCAGCCACTCCTTCTACCAGCCAGTGAGGGAATGGAGGTGGCTCAGGGCCACTGTCCCCCTGCAGGAGCCCCAGCCCCCAACAGGTCCCTCTGCGACTGGGTCGGGAGCGCCGTCTTGGTCTATGGAGGACAAACCCTTATCATCTGAGCAGCTGGAACCAACCTACAGGAAGGGGAGTGAATGCTGGTCTGAGGGCACAGGCAGGGGGTCCTCTCGGGCTTTCTTGGGGATGCCCAGGCTTAAATTTGTTCTGGAAACAGAGGGAAAAACCGGAAAACTGTTGTGGGCAGATGTGAAGGGATATCAGCCCAACACATAACTCTGTTGACCCAAGGGCACTCGGACGCAGCCCCGAAATCTCCCTCTCCTACCATGTCATGCCCCTTTTTTAATCCCCCCATTGTCTACCCACCTCCCCACCTGCAGCAGACACCTCCCAGCTCAAGGCACTCCAGGTGGGGCAGTTTTTTACAAGGCTGGAACCCACTGGGGCCTCTTCTTCCAGGAAGCCTTGTTTAACACTATCTTCTTGACTGTAAAGTCTTTGAGGGTAGAAATGATGGTGCAGTCAAGTTTGAAGTCAAGGGTCTGCCTGCATTGTGGCTATGGCTTCACTCTTTCCTGCTGGATTCATCTACCTTCACTGATAACTAGTTCCCTTGGCTGTAAAATGGGGATTATATTTAATCCAGATTTGCTGTGTGGGCATTAAACGTGCATGTACTGAATGGCAAGTGTTTTTAAATGCTCTGCAGTTCTTAGCGGCATGGCCACTTTGAATGTCCCTCACTTTCGCCAGTAGGGTCTCCTTGACCCTGGAAACACTCAAACATGTTGCTGCATTTAATGGATCAAGCTGATCCCTTGTCCTGTGTCAGCCCTCCCACCTGGCTTGCAGACCACATCCACCTGAGGTTTAATCTTTGGGGCTTGAGACGAGCACAAGTTTAGATTTCTCTAAAAAAAAAATCTGCTGAGATTTGAGGGGATTTTTTACATGATAAAAGTAAACCAACTACAGCCATACCCCTGAGATACTGTGGGTTCAGTTCCAGACCACAGCAATAAAGCGAATATCACAATAAAGCGAATATCGCAATAAAGCAACTCACATCAATTTTGCGGTTTCCCAGTGCATATAAGGGTTATGTTTACACTATCCTGTAGTCTGTTAAGTGTGCAATAGCATAATGTCTAAAAAAACAATGTACATACCTTAATTTGAAAACACTTCATTGCTAAAAAATGCTAATCATCTGAGCCTTCAGTGAGTTATAGTAGTAACAAAGATCACTGATCACAGATCACCACAACAACTGTAATAATGAAAAAGTTTGAAATATTGCGAGAATTACCAAAATGTGATGCAGAGACACGAAGTGAGCAAATGCTATTGGAAAAATGGGGCTGACAGACTTGTTCAACACAGGGTTGTCACAAACCTTTAATCTGTAATAAAAGCAATATCTGCGAAGCACAGTAAAGAGAAGCGTGATAAAACGAGGCATGCCTGCAGCTGGTTCTTTAAACGTTTGTACTTAAATGTATAAACCCTGTGCTAATTACACATGGTTCTTATCTATGCATTAGGAAGGCCTGACAAGACTCTACAGCTTCCAGTCTACAATTTACCTTGAAAACCCTGGCTCCACACTTCCCTCCCTCCAGACCCTGGGGTTCTTGCTGCCTGGGGCGGGATGTTCAAGCTGGTAAAGTATGTCTGGGGGTCGGTAGAGTGTCCTTACTGAAGCTGCAGCTGAGCCACCATGTGTGTCCCTGCACAGGCAGAGTGAGGGGAAGCTAGGAGAGGCCCCAGAGGAGAGTCCCAGGGACCTCAGAAGAAGAAACAGATCCTACCAGGAAGCAAGGTGGGGCAGGAGCTGGGGGAACCATGGTTGCTTAGAGCTCAAAGGAGAGACAAGGCCGACTTTGCTACCCACCAGCTTCAGAGGTCCGAGATGACTGCTGGCGGGGGAACCAAGCCACCCTCAAGCAGGATAAGCAGGCCAGACTTAAGGACATGGTTTCTGACACTGGACCAGAAAAGGTGAGGGGAGTGGCGGGGCCCTGTTTTGTGGCTCCTGGAGACGAAGGCAGAAATGATCTCTCCAGGGCAGAGAGCTGGCCCTACCAGCCCCTCAGGGCAGGACCTCCAAGAGTTTATGACTTACGTGGATGAACAATTTTCAGCTACATAACATACGCGTATAAGGAAAGGTTGGTAAACATTTGCCAAAACATGAAAAAATAAAGGACAATAAATGGAGAGCCAAAAGAAGGAGGAGAGGGGTGGTCAATGTAATCATCCTACACGCGGGGAGAAACAAGCCTGACGGAGCCAGGCCCTAGGCTAATCCCTGGCCCCAGCGGAAGGGCTGCCACAGGAGAGGTACCCAGGCTGAACAGAGACCAAGGGCAATCTCCACTGACCTGGGGAAGCCTCAAGGAGCCTGAGGGAAGGATCTGGCGCTGGTCCCTGAGCAGTTCCTGCCTCTCTCTCTCTCTGGGAGAATGGCAGGGTGGCGGAGCCCTCTGCTGGAGTCTCTCTGCTGTCCCACTTGTCCACTGGGCAGCCATCAAGGTTCTGAGCCCCAGGTTGCGGCCTCTGATGGAGGCCGGACCAGCCCCCTCTGGTGCCATGAGAGCACTTCAGCTCCTTCTAACCTGCTCTCCTCTTAAACTGAGGACGCAACACATACGGATTCCACGGCAGAGACTGTCCTCAGATTCCCTGTGCCTATCTGGCCCCTCCAGCCAATCACAGGGGACCAACCTGCCTCCCCGGGGCCAGAAGTGCCTCCACAGCACACACACCCAGCTGTCATGCTCCTGACCACGAAGCAAGAAGGGTGAGATGGAAGATGGCTGAAGGAGAGGTGGGCAACTATATTTTAAAGGTACTTTAACCCAAAAGAATTCTTGCCAATGCCCATGCTAGGGTACCCCGTCAGCGACACCCAGGCCTTCTCCTCCTGTGTCCTGTGTGCAGGGCCCATACAGCTGTTGGACATGACCATGGCATTCACCTAATGGTACTTACAAGTAGATGCTGGACTCATTGCCTCCCATGTCTGGAGACTGAAGTTTCTGCACGAGGATGACAATGATGCCGATGAAGAGCACAAAGTTAACCTGAAAAGCAAAGAAAAAACAGATGAAAATGATTCTGAGCAAAGACTTTCCATGTCCCTGCCTCTGCACTGTCTGTTATTCCCCCAACAGGGCCCTCCTCCCATCCAGTCAAGATCCCATCTAGGCTTATAATCTAAGATGGCAGCATGAGAACACTCATTCACCTCCCAGCCTCCCTCCATATCACTGAAATGACAGAAGAGAGAGATGAAGAATTCCGTAAGAGTACTGAGAAATAGCAAAGATTATCATGAGTGAGCCAGAAAAGGGAGCAATTTCTGGAAAAGAAAGAGCAAACAGTGTCAGGGTGATGCAAAAACTACAATGCCAACCAGAGAAGAGGCTATCGCAGAGGTGAGAGCCGTCCTCTGGAGAAACTCCAAGTCCAGAGTCATTGAATATGCAAAACCAGAATGGACAACCATAAGCATTATTAATTAAAGGACTGCCTGGGAATAGCAATAGCGTTTCACTTCAGACAAAAGCTCTCTAAACAAAGTGGGAAGCTGTGTGTATGGTGAGAAAGGAGGAGGGAGGGGAGCAAATAAAAAGAAACAAGGTGACTACACAGCAACATCTGGCTGTAGCAAAGCAGCACTCAAGGAGAAAATGTAGAGCCTAACACTAACTTAAGAAAAAATAATAAATATTGAAAATAAAATACTTAACCATTCAAATCAAAATCTAGGGAAAGAGTACCACAAATTTAAGTTATACAAGAAAGAAGTTAAAGATAAAAATTCATTAAAGAAATACAGGGCTTCCCTGGTGGCGCAGTGGTTGAGAATCTGCCTGCCAATGCAGGGGACACGGGTTCGAGCCCTGGTCTGGGACGATCCCACATGCTGCGGAGCAACTAAGCCCGTGAGCCACAACTACTGAGCCTGCGCGCCTGGAGCCTGTGCTCCACAACAAGAGAGGCCACGCGCGATAGGCCCGCGCACCGTGATGAAGAGTGGCCCCCACTTGCCGCAACTAGAGAAAGCCCTTGTACAGAAACAAAGACCCAACACAGCCAAAAATAAATAAATAAATAAACTCCAATCTCTTTGGAAAAAAAAAAAAAAAGTAGACTTGATAGATAAAAATAAAATTTTTTGGTTTTGCTCTGCTTGTTTTCACAGATCAAGTAGAATGGTAAAGCATCCTCCAGAGGGCAGGATGTCAGTCCTGCTTTCTACTGCATGCTCAGTGTCTAATCAGTACCCGGCATTTAGCACAGTAAATACTGTTAACTGCATATGTTAGTCCAAAAGGAGAAAATGCAATTAAACACATTTAGGGATGAGAAAGAGGACAACAGATGTATAGAATATTTTAAATCATCACGAGGAAAAAAATCAAACAAAATGGGAAAATATAAATTAATAAAATTAAATCAAGATGTAGAAAATCAGAATAGAGCAATGACCTCAGGAGAAATTTAAAAAGTACTCAAAGATGTATGCATTAAAAGGCACCAGCCCAGATAATTTTACTGGCCACTTTCATAATACCTTTAGGGAGAATGTAATTTACATACTACTTCATTATTTAAAAGCTTATAAAAAGAAAACCTCCCAAATTACCTATGAAGCTAACAAAACTCTAGTACAAAACCTAGACAAGGACAGAAAGTGTGTGCGCGCACACACACGCACGCACACACACACACCTAAAACCAGAGAACTTACAAAGAACAATGTAAAAACTATAAACAAAATATTAACAAATAGAATTTAGCAGTGCATTAAACGAACAAACAGATCACGGCCATAAAGGTTTTATGTCAGGAATGCAAAAAGAAATCTACTAATATTTGTTACATTAACAGATTAAAACAACAAACTACCTTTATCCCACATAAGATTGGTGAACAGTTCAGTAATGGAAACATCAACAAAAACATAAGAAATGAGCACTTTCGTACTCTGCCTGTGGAGGGCAATTTGATATCCATGAAAATGTTAAATGTATACATCCTTTGTCCCAGAAATTCCACTCCTGGGATTTACTCTAAAGCATATTCACACGTAACTCAAGGGTATGCACAAATATATCCACCACAACATTGTTGATCATGAAGATAAACTGGAATATTATAAATGTCCATCACTAAGGGAATGATCAATTAATGTCTCCAAAACACATTTGATAAAATTCAACACCTATTCCTGATTTTTAAAAAATAAACACTAAAACAAGCCAGGAATAGAAACTTTGCTAATTCAGTAAAGGCAACTGCCCAAAACTATAGCAAACACCATCCTCAAAGAAACCAAGGAATAAACAGTATAAATATTGGAAATGAAAAGTAAAGAGTATTTCCATTTATAGATCATGTAATTTTTCCATGAGAACCAACTGAAAATGGATAAGAACCAATAAAAGAGCTTCAAAAGGTAACCAAGAAAAGAAAAAAATACACAAAAACTAGTAGCTTCCCTAAGTCCCAGCACAAATACACGCACTAGAAAATGTAACGAAAGAATGATTCCTAGACACAAGACGAGCACAAACTGAAAGACACCATAAAGGGAAAGCTAACAAGACAACTAAAAAAAAACTGTCAAAAATGACTCTATGAGAAAGACTGAATAAATGGAGAATCATGCCATATTCTTGGAAAGGAAGACTCAATATTTTAAGAAAACCACTTCTCCAAATTTGTTTATAAATTCAATGGAGTTCCTATAAAAATCTCAACCAGCTTTTTTTGCAACTTGACAAATTTGCAACTCGACAATTTTGAAAGTCCATCTGAAAAAGTAAATGTGCGAGAAAGTTTGGAAGGGGAAAAAAATAAGGAAGGGGATATGAGCACACCAGATATCAAAACATGCTGCCAGTTTACAGTAACTTGCCACAGGAACAGCCAAATAGATTAGTAACATGGAGTAGGAAGTCTGGAACTAAATACAAGTAGAGCACATTGAGTGTTTACGATAAAGTGGCGTTTCTACATAATAGAGAAAGAAGGATCTATTCAATAAAAAGAACTGAGAGGGTGGATGTCCACCCATTGAAAAAAAATTAGGTTAGATATCATTTCAGATCAGACAGAGAAATAAAATTTCAGATGGATTAAAGGCATACGTGTAATAATGCAATCTACAAAATTGTTATAAAACAATTAAGAATACTTTTATATCTTAAGGTTGGGAAAGACTTCCATAAACGAGAAGTAAGGCTCAGAATTCATGATGAGAAAGCCTGACGGCTTGACTATATATATAAAATTATGCAATCTTGGAAGTATACTTACAACATGTATAACAGATGAAGCATTACTATCTATCCAACAGTAAGAAAGATAACAACTGGACTAGAAAAATGAGCAAAGAATAGATAATAACCAGAATAAAAACAAATTGTCAATAAATATTTGAAAAAAATGCTCTGCTGCACTAGCAATGTGGAGAAATGCACATTAAAACAATAAGGTACCATTATCTCCCACAAGGCTGTGCAAAAATTTAAATGATTGAAATTACAAATGCAGACAATGATATGGGAATACCCTTTGTGGCCCAGCAATTCTACTTCTAAGGATTAATTCTAAAGAAATATTCACACGTTTTCAAAACTACGCACAGAACCCTTCCTAGTAGCATCTTGCATAATGAGGGAAAACGGGATAAAGATAAATGTCCAACACTAGAGGAAGAGCTGAATAACCTGTGCGCCCTTTTTGAAGAATATAACACAGCCACGGGAGGTTGCTTTGTGTGGTGACCTCTTTACTTCTCCTCCTCCCCTGCCTTTCAGCCCAGGCCTCTGTTTCTTCCCTGCTTCTTGTCCCAAGGACACTCACCATTATGGAGCCAACCACAGGGGCTTTGATCACCCACCACAGAGCCGTGTTGTCATTCATATCCCAGCAGCTGCAAGACAGACAGAAAGAAGAGAGATGATGCTTGGGGGCATCATTCCTCCTGGCTGGCTGGAAGGGATGGAAGGGCACCATCGTCTCCTTCCAGCCAGCCCCTCCTGCAGCTCTGGAAGGAAGGAGAGCTCTCCTTCCTTCCAGCTCTCTGGCTGGAAGGAGAGCTCTCAGGCGGGCTGCACACCCAAGCCCAGCCCTGGTTCAAGTTGCCTTGGTCCTTCCCTCTGCTCCCCTGTCAAGGCAGGGATTGGAGCCCAGGAGTGAGGGCACCAATGGGCTCCTGGGCAAGGGCCATGTTCCCCCCTCAGACCTAGGGCTCTGGGGGATGCGACCTCACCCTTGATATTCCTCCTCCCCTCCCTAAAAGGAGAAGAGCCACTCAGAGTTGGGCCCAGAAGCAGAGCAGGACTCTGAAACCTTGCACATTCCCTCATTGAGTCCCGGCTGAGATGTGGCTGGGTGGGTCCACCTGCAGTGGGGTCAGGGCACAGTCACTGCCCAGGGCTGGGGGTGCAGCCATGCCCGGCATTGGATGGTTTGTCTGAGACAGTTAATGGGAAATCAGGAGAGCCGCTGACAACCATCCGTAAGAGCCTACGTGGGGCTCCGGCCCTGGCTCTCGGGCATGTACTCACCCTGTGTCATCGAAGTAGAGCCTCAGCACAGCCCACACGGACACACACACAGTTGGGGTCCCTGGAGAGCAAGAAAAGGAGCCCCGTGATAACTGGAAAACCAATAGGCCCGGTGTCCCCCTCAGACTTGGGTCTTCTGGGGGCCAATGAACCCCTCAGAGGTGGGGTCCCGACCCATGGGGCATGTCTCCCTCTCAAACCTGGAGTCCTGGGGACCCTAACTGTCCCTCACACCCAGGTCTCCTGGGAGTCCACGTCTCTCCCAAACCCTGGGCTACCTCGCCTCTCAGGAGGACTCTTGAGCCTATCCCCTCCATCAGACAGTGGGCTTTCTACAAGAAGAGCAAGAAAGGATCCAAGAACCGGGAGTGTGCCATCAGCTGCGAGGCAGGGCAGTGCCTCCCTCCTCTGACCTGACGTTCCCGGACGGCAGGACCAAGGACGTCCCTGGCCATGAGGCCTGAACCTGTCTGGGCGACAGCCAGTGACCTACCCCAGCCAATGATGATGTACCAGTAGAAGTATCTCCTCTCGGGGAAGAAGGTCTCCACCAGCAGGGTGAAGAGGTACAGGCCCTCAATGAACAGCCAGAAGTAGTTGGATACGACACAGTAGTGGAAGAAAACCATCACAGCCTTGCATTCCACCTGCAGGGAGAGTGAGGAGGGGGAGGGTGGCACGAGTCCCCACCGAACCCTGAAAATCCAGCTCAGCAGGACCAGACAGGATCCTGAGGGCCCTTCAGCTGAAGCATGCTCGGGCTTAAACACCCCGTGGGTCTGAAAGACTCAGCATTCCTGGGTTCAGAGTTTAAAACTGCAGCATCCTATGAGTCTGAGTCGAAGTTGCCATGGAGGCAGCTCTGCACAGGTCAGAAAACATGGAACCCCCTTTTCTTCCCAGGCTCATTCTCCCTGACTTTCCCATCCTGTCCCCAGTCCCCACAGGAGGGGCGAATAAGGAGGACCCTGCAGGAGCCTCCTTGGTAAAATAAAGGTTTCAGGCATCACATAGGTTAGGGGAATACCCCTGGCCCCCTGGAAATATCATAGATTCCCCCTCCAAGTGAGCCCTTTCAGGTCAAGGTCTTGTGCTCTGGGCTGTTCTTTCCCTCCTACCCCATCAAAGCCTATCTTTTCTGCTTACCTCCAAATGTATCAGAACTGGGGAGGTGGTCTGGAGGGAACCCCAGCCGATCAGCCCCTTGGCTCCATCTTGGGTTAAACGACCCGCGGCCAAGCCAGCCCTCTCTCTGAGCCTAGTCAAGTGGGACTTGACATTTCCACCCAACCCTCCTCAACTGCTCTGCCAAGGACACACAGAGGCCAAGGGACAGGAAGTAAAGCCACGCTGGGGTCTCACTGGCTGCTAGTAACCGCATGATCATTCCTGGGTTTCCGTGTTCACTGGGGTCGATGCCTTAATCTGCAGGAAAACACCTGGACGGCAGGGCGTCGCAGGCAGGGCCAGTCCTGGCAGGGCTCCGTGCACTCACAGTGGAGATGAAGCAGTGGTTGCTGTCCTGCTCAGCGTAGAGGATCCAGTCTTTGATGAAGACGGAGATGGCCCTCAGCATGAACGACACAAAGAGGTTCATATGGATGAAGTTTCGGGTGCAGTGCAGCTTCCTACACCAGCGGGCCAGGGAAGCAAAAGGCTTTGAAGTAAGGAACTCCACAGCCTTCCACCCTCCATCTCGGGGTCTGCTTTGGGCCGACTCCACGGCTCTGTCTCAAGGGGGTCCTCCACCTAGACCACCCCCTTCTTCCCACCTAGACTCTAAACCCTCGCTCACTCCCAGGCCCCTGCCACCTGGCCCCACGACTCCGTGACCTACTCCCTCCTGTGACCTCCCTTTATCTAGACCAGGAAGATAAAATGAGGAACGTAGGTCTCCTGCCCAGGGTCTTCCTTGCTGTGTGGCCCTGGACAAGTCAGTTGCCCTCTCTGGGATCAAGTTTCCCATCTCTTATCCTAGGGGTGGGGGAAAGGCCTTCCAAGGGACCTCCAGAGCTGACATCCAGGGAAGGAGTGGGAGGTGGGAGGGATGGAGCAAGGGCTCTGAGCTGGGGCGGGCCGCGCTCGCTCGAATGCTGCCCAGGGTCTCACCGGAAACGACACAGGATGACCATGGCAGTGGTGAGGGTGACGAGGGACGTGCTGTAGCCAACTGTGTACAGGGCCTTCACCGACAGGTAGTAATAATCCTGGAGCAGAGCACAGGACACGCAGGGCTCCACATGGGGCCTTCCCCCAGCCCCCAAGGAACTGCATCTGATCTCCCAGGCCAGGGCCTGCTGCCCAGCTCCTCCTTCCTCTCTTGTCTTGTTGATGGCCTCTCCTCCACTCCCCCATCAGTTCCTCCACCACCCCGACACCCCCAGCCCCCAGCACCCCCGAGCCACCTCCTCCCTCTGCAGGGTCCACACTGTTGAAAAGCTGAGTGCTGGCAGAGTGCAGGAGCACTGACCAGCCAGAACGGGGCCCAGCCTCATCCTGGAGGAGGAGCCAGGAGGCCCCCTGCTGGGCCCCACATTAACCCTTCAATGGCCGGGCCACAGAAAGGCTGTGTATCCTGAAAGAGTAGCTAGGGAGGTGGAGGACCCGGGCTGGGGGCCGGAGGAGCTCAAGCAGCAAACCAGTTGTTTCTCAGCCCAGAATGAGCGAAGGAAAGTCCTGCCCTCTCACGCAGCAGGCTACGCAGCAGGTGCTCATGAATGCTGCCTGGGGACCGGAGCTTCTGCATGTCCATCAGGAGGAGTCAAGGCCTCTGGGAGACACACCCTTCCACCCACCTTCTCAGCCTCATCCCTCCACCTCCAGGTGAGGAGCAGACACTCACCTGGTCCCCGGTCTCAGACTCGTACTCATCAAACCCACAAGCATCGAAATAATGAGGGAACGGCTCCGACCATCCATCCTCTGTGCAGTTCCGGCTCACCACCCTCACGCCTGCAGCAGAACAAAAACTCAGCGAGCCACTGCAATGATTGAAAAGGGCCCCAAAATTCTTAATCGAAAATTACTTCTTAAGTGGGAATTCCTGGAGATCCACATGCCCATCCGAGAAGCATGGCAGCTGAAGGTTCATGAGATCCTCCACTGTCCAAGGGAAAGTAGTAATTGCTTACCCTTTATACACAGGACCAGGAGGGTAGGAGGACAAGGTGCAAGCTGATCTCTAAACAAGGGGTGAGGGGACTGAGCCAGAACGAATCCAGCCTCCTTCTCCCTAGGGAAAGGCCTGAGCCCCTGCCCTAGGCCCTGGGTCAGCACTTGCCAAACTTCAGTGAGCAGAAGAATGACCTGGGATCACAAATGCAGATTCCAGGCCCAAAGATTCTGGCCCAGGAATCACCTCAGGTGGTGGTGCAGCAGGAGTTCTCGTCACACCTGGAGCTCTAGGTGATGCCTTTACCGGGAGCTCTGGGCCTTCCAGCAGCTGCAATATCCCATGTCAAGGGGACACGTGGCTGGCTTAATTAACAAGGACCAGACCTCCATTAACCTAGCATCAGATCTTATTAAGATACATATTTAGGCTTAAAAAAAAAAAAAAGACTTTGCCTTTTCAGGTTTAGAGGTCTGTTTCCTGTCACTAATACACTTTAATTTTCTTTTGCTCGACTTTAAAGGCCATTTTGCAGGACACCAGAGGGGGCAGGAGTCATCTGCTGGCTGCAGAGTGCAGTCCAGTCTGGTTTTCACCCCGCCTGGGTGCCTTTGGGCCTTTAATGATTGCTCGTTTCATCTTCCCCGCTCCTGATTGTCTAAAGGTGAATCACGGATGTCTGGGGAAAGGCAGAAGGCAGCAGCCACCTCTGCCTCCAGCCCAGCCCCTGAGTGTGGCCCCAGACTGACCCCTCTTCCCAGACTGGCTTCCTGGGAGTTTACCTGGTGTGTTAGGACACCTGGGGTTGGCTCTTCCTTTCAGGTTTCAGGGGCCAGAAAATCGTATACAAGAGACATCTGCATAAAAGAGGCTCCAACACCCATGTTGTTGGAAGAATCCCCCCCCCTCTGTGGCCAAGGCCACCTCTGGGGCACTCAGGAAGGGGGCAAGGGCAGAGGCCAAGAAAGGAGACCCCTACACTTTTCCAACCTCGTGTCCTGCTGGTTGAGTTGGAAGATCTAAGGCCAGTTCTTTTTAGGCAGGAGTCAGAAATGCACTTCCTGGGACTCTGGGAAGCAGCGGAGGGTGGGCTATCCTGCCATAAAGAGAGCTCTGCCCAGAGCGGGGAGACTGGTCTCCATCGCTGCTCAGATTCTGAGTCTTATGACCCAGGACAAAAAGGACATCTGGCAGGCCCAGGGAGAGAAGGGCTCACTTCTGTCCCACAGTTTGATGCCAAACGGTTCCTTCTTCCAGCAAATCTGTTTCAGGCTGCTACTGGCAACCTCTTTCCAAGTCCCTCTGAACGTTTCTTTCAGAAAGTCTGCACGTCCTAGGGGACCACGGCCTTGGCCAAGCCCTTCCCTTCCCTGGGTCTCCTCTCTGCTTTGCCCACATCGGGGTGGTGGGAAGATGAAAGGGAAGTCGCTTTGAAAAACATTTTTTTAAAAAAGTATCCTGGAGATACAAGCCATTTCCTTTCTTTTATTTTCCTTCTTTCTCTTTTTATAATACAGCGTGGGCTCAGAAAAGTATAAAGCTTTTTGTTCAGAACTATTCCATGAATCTGCCACTCTACTGTTCTGATAGAAATCTCCGGAAGATGTAGTACTCTCCAGATTGTCAACACCCTGCAGTGGCTGCACCTACTTCACTAGGCTGTTTTGCCCCAGCAACTTCGTAGGAGCACAGAATCTTAGGGCAGGGGTTCTCAAAGTGGGTGCCCTCCCCAGACCAGCCCATCAGCATCACCTGGGAGACTGGCTAGAAATGCACGTTCTCAGGCCCCACCCAGGCCTGCTAAATCAGACTCTGGGAGTGAGGTCCAGGAATCTGCTTTAACAAGCCCACTAGGTGACTTCTAAAGTATGAGAACCACTGTTCTACATATGGGAGTTCAACGCTATCAGAGACCACTTAACCAAGGAGCTCTTTCCCGAGATCTGTGCTTCCCTGAAATTGTATGCACAGTGTTCTGTCTGAGCACTTGCGTGCAAATTTCCATGGAGAAAATCCACAGCTTTATCAGAGAAGGAAAGCGAGCTGCCAAAGATCACACAGCCACAGAGAGGCATAGACCGGCCAGGAAGGAGGGGTTCCCCAAGTTCACGGGTTAGCAGATGCCCTCCCTCCAACCAGCCCATGGTAAACCCCAGCTCATCCCTTACCTGAGAGATCCAAGGAGTTACTGTCGGCAAAACCAAGCTCTCCTGCAAAACAGGTGTGAGCATGAGTCGGGACACCTGGCCATCAGCTTGCCAGGGCTATCCACTGCTTACTCTGCACCGTGGAAGGCCAAGGCTGCCCCTGGCCTGAAGGATGGGGGCTGGGGGGAGGTGGGATCTCGGCCAAGAGGCTGCATCACGCAGAGCGCCCACACACACCCGTCTGACACACTGCACCTTCCAATGCCATCTCATTTGCTTTGTATTTCTACGATGCTAATGGTGGCCCATGGCTCTGTTCTCCGCACTGGACCACAGGGAGTGGAAACGGGACATTGTCGGGAGGATGGGAGGGCCTCTGGAGTGGGAGAGGACTGCAAGAGGGTAACTGGGCCTTTCCTCTTTTTTTTGTAGGTCCCTGTCGTTTATCTATTTTATATAAAGGAGTGTGTATATGTTAATGCCAAACTCCTAATTTATCTCCACCCCCGCCTCCGCTATCCCCTGTGGTAACCATAAGTTTGTTTTCTATGTCTGTGAGTCTATTTCTGTTTTGTAAATAAATTAATTAACTGGGTCTTTTCAAGAAAAGGGCAAAGAATAGCAATATGGGTCCTGGGCTTGCATTTTTTCTTTGGTGCTCAACCCTCCATCTCAGCCCACAAACCACTCCCATCAAAGGCAACCCAGAACTCCGAAGACTTCCTCCTCAGACATTCTTTCTCTTTCTCTCCTGACTCTTTATTCCCACCTCCACCCTTTCTTTAGGCTGAATCTCCTGTTAGCAGTGAACCCCAATTTCCCCTCTACTTCTCAAAATTCTGTTTTCAAGGTTCAGCTGACATGCCACCTCCTCCAGGAAGCCTCCCCGACATCATCGTTATTCTGCCTGAATGCCACCTGGTTAGGTCTCTTCTACTCTGGAGCTTGCCATACATTCCAACTCCACATGTGGGCTCACTCACACAATCAGGCCTGTATGTGTACATATGCACGTGCCTATGCACGCGGGTGGGCTTGTTTGCTAACCCCTCCACAGGCGAGTGTCAACTTCCCAAACAAGCTCATGAGCACCCTGAGACCAAGAGCTCCATCTTCCATCCTCCTGTGTCTCCCCCACCTCCAGATGGCCAAGGAGGGAGGGGGTGGGGGGGAGGTGGGATGAACCCAGCCCCTGATGAGCGTCTCATTCCCCCCCCCACCCACTCCTAACAGTCAGAGCCAGGCTCCTGCCAGATGGACAGATGGACAGATGATCAGCAGTCTGTCCTCTCCAAGGTTCCTCTTACCGATGGTTTCCGTCTCCCAGACTGAAACAGAGAGAGACAGACAGACAGACAGAAAGACAGAGAGAGAGAGAACACAGAGGTGAGCAAGGGGGCTAAAGTCAGGTCTGCTCTCTCTGGGCCCTGCTGATGATTTCCTCCTCTTTCCCACTCCCAGACTCTGGAGAGAGGCTCTGCTGGGGGTGGCCAGAGGCATGAGAACTACAAGCTGGGGCTGGACCAGACACTGGAGACTTCTACGATTCCCTCGAGAACAGGACACAGTTAAAGAGAAATATCAGAGGCATGTGTAAGGAGGAGAGCGATCAACGCTCCTGTCTCTCCAATAGCCTGCAGAGCAACAACTATTACAATGAGCATGAGATTCAGCCCTGGGAACCAAGAAATAAAATGAAAAAACGCCACCTTCAGCTTTCTAAGTATTTAAGGCAAGTCTTCACTCATCCAGCTTTGTGAATGGAGATGCTAAAAAGCCCTGCCTTAATGAACCATTAAGAAGCAGGGGTAAATAACACATTCATTGTGCAATTGCCAGAGGGAGGCATAGAGTCTGAAGGAAAGTTTATCTTCAGAAAATTTTATTTTACTGCTGATTCATTTTACGTTTTTTTGTGGTTGAAAAGAAGTAGTCCTGCCATGGTACCTGACCCAGAGTAGCTGTTCCGTCAACTTTAAATAAACGACTGAACGAAAGGAGTACGTGAGTGGAGGAAGTGATTAAGTCGGTTTCTATAGGAATGAATTAGAACCTGGGCTGAATCAGCAGGCTGCCACCTCGCCTGACGTCCCACCATTCAAACTGTGCCTCTCGCTTCAGCACTTCCCATCCTGCCCTGGGTCACACCCAGTCCCCACGCTGTCAGGATGGAAGAGTTCAACTGCCACCCTCCTGCTGGGCTGGCTGGAGATTCTGGAGGTGGGAGGTGTGGCTAACAGGCCCCGCCCCGGAGGGGAAGTTGTGGGGAGGCGAGGCAGGGGTGCGGTGCAGCTAGACCCTGCCTCCTCTGGTCCTGGGCGGGGAGGCAGAGATGGGGCCCTGGCACCCCGATACAATGCCACTACCTCCCTCCGCCACCTCTTGCAAAAGCACCTTCCCCTCCAGGCACAGTCTAGGTTGCTGACTTAACAGGTGTGAAAGACTTTGCCGCTGCCTCTCACACACACATTAGGGACAGCGGCAGGCAGGATTCTGTAGTGAAGTGGAGCTTGGAGACTCTCCACTTCTGGAAGGACACTGGCTGAAGCCTTAGGCAGGTGAAGGACGAAGCTGAGACCTAGGTCTCAAGGGGCCCGAGCATGGCCGCACACACGTGTCTCAGACTCTCTAATCTCCTCAGGAGCCCCACCCTGTGTCCTCCTCAAACCAAGGCCCCAACCCAGGGCTCAGCGGTCCACGGGTGGTTCTCAGTACATCACCGGCCTGGAGCCCAGCCCCGCCATCTCTCCCCGCCCAGCCCAACTCAGCGCCCCTCAGCTTGCCACCCTGCTTCCCGTGACACCCCCAGGGTTGGGGTAGAGGGCCAGTCTGGCTCCAGGCCCCTCCCAGTGTCAATGTGGACTCATCAGCTTCCAACCTTCTTTAGGAGTCCACGAGGCCTCCACCAAAGACAGGAACAGGCCTGGAGAGACCACCAGACTCACATTCAAAGGAGAGACTCCCCAGAACCCCTTCCCCTCAGACACCTCCCCACGGAGAGGCGGTCACCCAGGCCTCTCTGAGTGAGTGATAATGGTGATAACATCAGCTAACACTTACCACTGACCATTAAGACATGCCCAGTCTCGCTAAGGGACTTCCATCTGCAGCTTCCACCTGGTTCCCCACAGTCACCATGCCACATTCCCATTTGACAGACTACAGACTAGGAAATGGGGGACAGAGGGGTGAATGCCCTGCTCAAGGTCCCCAGCTGGGTTAAGTGATGGAGTCCAAGTTCGAGAGCCCAGCCACAACGATGCACCTCCACGTGGACTTGCCACGTCTGAGGGGTGCTTCTGTGTCCCTGTGTGCACGAGGGTCCGTGATTTCATCTCCCCACCAGCGCATGAGCTCTGGAATGGGAAATATCTGCCTGCAGGGCGCCCTATGTCTCTGGTGCTTGTCTCTCAGAAAAGCCTGAGGTCCGAATATGGGGAGCAGGCTGGACCCAGAGTGGCCTGAAGAGGCCCCCGGGGGGAACCCACCTTGGTCTGGGTTGAAGATTCGGAAGAGCTCGGGGCAACTGACGAGGACCATCTCTCCCACGTGGGCAGGCTTCCAACATGTGATGTTGTCCCACATCCCAGGGCAGCCTGTGAGGAAGGGAACCATGGTGAGAGGGCATCCAGACGCCCACATACACACACACACGTAACACGCACACATCACCCTGCGTGAGCTCTTCCACGTCCCCAGGCTCCACATCACGGTGGGGTCCCACTTCACATCGACCTCCTCGGTGGGCCCTCCCTCTCCCTCGGGGGAGGGGCAGGAACCGTGTGGCCCGAGGATGCCGCTCCACGCCCTCCCCCCCCAGTCGCCCACCGCCTTTCAGGGCAGGCCTGGAGCAGGAAGATGACACGGAGCTGGGACCTGAAAAGGAGCATAAATTGGCCAGATGGGGGATGGGGAGGAGGGGAGAGGCCTGCAAAGCCCAGGCCCCGAACTGTGAAAGGGCTCGGAGCACAGAGAGCTAGGAGGCAGGGACCCCCTCAGAGGCCACTGTGGTGGCGAGGCACGCCCGGATCAGGCGGGCACCGAGGGACGGAGAAGAGCGAGGACAAACAGAGCTATTTAGGAATCGCCAAGACGGGTGACTCGCTGGACATGAGCCTGTGAGAAGGAGGAAGACGTTGAGCTTGGCGACCAGATTTTCAGACCTGGGGGGCTCAGTGGACCCTCCGACCCCTGTGCCTGCTCTCCTTCCAGCCCTTGCCAGCCTCTCTGTGGAGTTCTCTGTACTCCCATCACCACCTCCTCACCTCCCCTTCATACTTCCCCCCTCATCTGACTCCGGCCCTCCTCTCCACCGAGAGGCCTCTTGCCCTTACTGACCTCTCCGCCCTTACTGAGTGGGCCCCACCCTGCCCATCCCGACTGCATGCAGGGGCTTGTGTCTGCCCTGCCCTCGGCCCCTTGCCCCACTGCCCTTAAAGGAGACCACCAGGCCCAAGGACTTCAGGAGAGAATTACACAGACAACTCCCAACCCTGACTCCTGCACAACATGGGGGCTGCCTTCCATGGCTAGGGGCCTGCTGGATATCCCCACCTTGAAAGGCCCAAGACAATCCACACACAGCGTGTCCAAGACTCAACTCAGCATCTCCTACAAAACCCGATTTCCTGTCTCAGCCCCAGCTAGAACCCTGGCGTCACTCTTGCTTTGTCTCCTTCTCCTTCATGCTCCATAGCCGATTGGTCACCAAGTCCTGCTGGTTTGACCTCCGAATATTTGTGGAATCCACGCCCTACTCTCCATCCTTGCACTCCCACCTAGCTAAGGGCTGACCACCTTTCACTGGGACCATGGTTACAGCCTCCCCAGTGGTCTCCTCACTCAACCGCACAGAGCTGTGACCGTGAGCTCTTCCAAAGGAAGATGTGGCTGGGTCACACAGCCGCCACCCCCAGTGAGCACCATCCAGTGGTCCTATCACCTCAGCTCCTTAACGTGGTTCCTAAGGCCTGGCCCTTGCTTCTCACTCTGGCATGTGGGGCATGGGTGAGGCCCTGGGATGAGAGCTCACCCAGGGAAAGGACGTGATGTGAGAGGAGCATGGAACCCCACATTTTCCAGGCGGGCAGAGATGTAATCATGACAGGGGGGGCAAAGGCAGAGAAGGGAGGCAGCAGTGTGGTGTGTCTGACGGCAGAGTACAGACTTTCAGAAAAGGGACCACATGCTGCTGAGCGGTCTATAATAAGGGCTTGGGAGGGCTTCTCTGCCATGTATGGGACAGCCAGCGCTTGTCCCCACCCCACAGGACTGCTAGGAGGACTAATGAGTTCATACATGTAAAGCTCGCAGAAGAACGGCGGGCTCACTCAATGCATGCTCGCCGTTGTTATTACCATTAATTTCATTATTTCAATTAGGTGTCCCTGGGGATCATTCCCCCAAGAAAGAGAGATGAAACACAGCCCTACCAGGTGAGAAGAAAGGCCAGTGGAGGGCCACTGACAGACACAGAGGAAGCCCGGGCAGGTGCTGGGCAGGCACTGGGCAGGGATGGGGGCCCGGGGTGGTCCTCGTGAGCTCACAGCCTCTCTGTTGGGGTCCATGACTGACTTTCCGGTCCTGTTTGGACCAGAAGGCGCCCAAAGCTTCCAGGTGCAGAAAACCCTATCTCTCAGAACTCAGACCTGGCTACTTTAGAATTCACACCCAGTCACATTAGCCTATAGTATCCTGCTCCCAGAATGCCTGAGTTTGGGAGACAGAAGCATCATAGAAAGCTCTGAGGACAACCAACCAAGAAGATGAGGATGCTGGGGCCACATGAAGGGAGATGGGTCCCAGGTCTGTCACTGATGGCTCCTGTCCACCCATCACAGCAGGACTCCAACCTGCACGTGGCTGGTTATGACAACATATCCTTGAAAAAAGACCTAACAGTACATCTTTGGCCGCCATGGCCCGTGTTGACCGTGGAATGGTCATGGAGCGTGGCCGTGTCTGGCCCATGCCCTGGGAACCCCAGTCAACAGATGTTCCCTTAATGTGGAACATTAGGCCCTGGCACGGCCAGCTGCTTCTGCCAGCTGACGTTCCTAAGGCCTAGGACTCGTTATAGAGCGAGCGAACAGAGTCACAAGGGCCGAGGGGCAGGGAGGGACACAGGGCTCAGGTGGGGATGGCACAATGGGGAGGGGCTCCCAGGTTGGAGGGCAGAGGTGTGGAGGCAAGGCAGGGACCCATCCTCTTAACAGCTATTCACTGAGCACCTACAGTGTGCCAGGGCCCATCAGGCCCAGGGCTACGGAGGTCGAAAAAACAAATTTGAGAAGTTTGCATTTGAGGAGGGGGGGGGGGAGGGCAGGGTGTCCCCTCCACACCTGCAGGGCAGCCACAGACTTGTTTTCTTTTTTAAGTTTATTTATTTATTTATTTTTGGCCATACCGCGTGGCACGCATGGGGATCAAACCCGTGCCCTCTGCGTTGGAAGCGCAGAGTCCCAACTACCGGACCACCAGGGAAGTCCCAGACCTTCTGCCAAGGGCTCACTGCATAATTCTGGTAAGTCTCCATCCCCTCTGTCCTGATTCAGTTTCCCTCTGTGCACAGCAAGGGCTGGGTGTCTCTGAGGGGACTCCCAACTCTCAGTGATTAGAACTCAAATCGGGAAGAGATTGACTCAGGATATGCTGGGGCCCAGAAGGATGGCTGGGAGGCTGGGGCTGCCTTCCCTGGCCCCACTGCCAGGACAGACATCCTCAAAGGGGCATCTGCCAAGGTCCCCTCACCCTGCCCTGTGGCCTGCCACACTCTGGAAGTCCTCCTGGTTCTTAGCCTGAGTCCCCTCCATAGACTAAGGATCCTAGGGGCAAATTCCTGTAGCACCAGGGCAGGTATGAAGCCTGAAACTAGAACCCATAACTCCAGGGCCCAATCCCAGTGTCTGGGTTTAGGAGACTATGATATTGTGATATAATAAGAATTATGCATTTGGCCTTCATCCCGGATTCCTGGCACAGAGCTCCTAAAACCCTGGTAACATCCTGAGTGATGGTGTCAGAGGAGCATCTTTTGTTACTCATAAGCCCCTTTCAGCCATATCTGAGTGTATGCTAATGAAATGACTCTTGGAGGACTGGGGCTGATCCCCAGAGGAACCAACTATGTGATTAGTGAATTGGAATTTTCAGCCCCACCTCTCAACCTTGGGGGAGGGGAGAGGGGCGGGAAATCGAGTTAATCACCAATGGCCAATGATTTAATCAATCATGCCTACATAATGGAACATCCATATACCCCTAAACAATGGGATCTGGAGAGCCTCTGTGTGGGTGAACACATCCATGTGCCAGGAAGGTGGCACACTCCAAACTCCACAGAGACAGAAGCTCCCACACTTGGGATCCTTCTGGACCTCACCCTATGTACCTCTTCCTCTGGCTGGTCATTTATATCCTTTATAACATCTTTTATAGTAAACTGGTAAACGTGTTCCCGAGTTCTGTGAGCCATTATAGCAAATTATGGAGCCTGAGGAGGAGGCCATGGGAACTCCTGATTTGTAGCCAAGACACACTGAAGTGTGGGTAACCTGGGGACCCACGACTTGCAACTGGCATCTGAAATGGGGGAGCAGTCTCCTGAAGCTGACCCTTAACCTGCTGGGTCTGTGCTAACTCCAGGTAGTTAGTGTCAGATTTGAATTGAATTGTAGGGACATCCAGTGGGTATCCGGAGAAAACTGGAGAATTGCTTGGTATGGAAAAGCCACACATTTGGTGTCAGAAATGCTGTGAAACAGTTTTGCTTTATGGGACAATGTCCCCGACCCCATCGGGAGCTTTCAGCCATCCACACACCTCTCTGGCCTGCATCACTGGGGTCACAGGAGACGCAGGTCACCATCTCGGGGCTTCCCAGGATGCCCTGTGCACACTTCTCCTGTAATTATCACCTCCTGGTCTGACCCACACAGGAAGAGAGGTGGTGTCTGTCTCCTCTCCTGTTCTTGATGGGGTCTGCTCTGGCCTCAGGAGCCTTGGAGCTGAATCCTCCCAGGAACGTTTTCCAGGGAGATGAGGATGGGATTTGGGCTCCTGAGAGCGCCTTGGGTTTTTCTAACTAAGGACAGCAACTCATTTTCCTTCCACGCCCACAAAACACATCCAGTTTCTCTTTCCCCATCTGCTCCAGACTCCAGTCCCAACAAAGCTTAGTTCTGCTGAGGCTAGAAGATTTCAAGATGCCTTTTCTCCCCCGCCCCCCTTCTCCTTTTACCTTTTGTGTGTCTTCTCTTTCCCCTTCCCTTCCCTCTTCTTCACTCATTTATTCAAGAAATATTAAGTGCCTGTTACAAGTTAGACACCAAAGAGCAAAAGTGGGGTGAATAAACCCCCCCGGTCTGTGCCCGCACAGGGCTTATAGCCTGTGGTCATGGGAATGAGTTTGGATTTAATGCCAAATGCTGAGAAAACCTTGGATGGTGTATTACTTTCCTGTTGCTGCTATAACAAAGCAAACTTGGTGGCTTAAAATGACACAATTTCTTATCTTACAGTTCTGGAGGTCAGAAGTCTCACTGGGCCAAAGTCAAGTTGTCAGCATTCCTTCTGGAGGCTCTAGAGGAGAATCTGTTTCCTTGTCTTTTCCAGGTTCAGGAGGCCACCCACATCCCTTGACCTGCGGCCACTCTCTCCATCTTCCAAGCCAGTAGCATAGCATCCTCAAAGCTCTCTCCTCTTACCCTCCTGCTGCCTCCTGTCACCCATAAGGACGCTTGTGACTACACTGGATCCACCTGAATAATCCAGGCTACTTGCTCCATCTTAATTATACCTGCCAAGTCCCTTTTGTCATGTAAGGCAACACATTCACAGGCTTTGGGGATTAGGACGTGGGCATCTTTGGTGGGGGCATTATTCTGCCTCCCACAGATGGGTTTGAAGACGCAGTCACGTGATCTGATTCAGCTGTGTGGGAAGGTAATATATTTCAAGAGCAGGAAAGCAAACATGGAGACATGTCTGTCAGGATATGGCAGCAGTCCAGAGGAGGGTGGTGGGGCTCGATTAGGAGCCATGGCAGCCAAGGTAGAAAGGAGTTCTGCGTAGGAGAGTCTGTAGGCAGGACTGACAGGACTTGGTGACACACTGGCTGGACCCAGCCGGTGAGTGTGCCAGGGAGCGTTGTGAGTGAATGCTCACCCATGGGAAGTGGGGGGAAGTGACGAACAGGTCTCAAAAACATCCCTCACAGACTCCATACCCTTTCTCTCTCTCTCTCCCCTCTCTGCAGCATCCCTGGAGACCGCATATCCAGTGTGGCAGTGTTGCGAGATGAAAGGAGCCTGGATCTCTGAAGGACCAGGCAGAGTCGAACTCCACCTCCCACCTCTGCTGACCACGCTGGCTGGTGACGTGTGCAAGCAAGAAATGTTATGGTGCTAAGTCTCTGAGATGTTAAGGTTCATTTGTTACCGCAGCATGGTCTAGGCTACCGTGACTGATGCGCGGAACGGGAGAGAGGGGCCAAGGATGGCACCTGGGTTTGAGTGTCTAGATGGCTGGCTAGCTGAGCCACTCGCCACAGTGGGGAGGGCTGGATGAGAAGCAAGTGCTGGAGGGAATCGGCAAGCTGGAACTCAAGAGTGTCATCTGGGGTATGTTTAGTTTGAGATGATGCGAAGAGCCAAGTGAAGCTAGATTTCAAATAGGCAGTTAGACAAATTTCTGGCGTTCAGCGGGGAAGTTGGAACTGGAAGAAGAGAACGGGAAGTGGTCGGCACAGGGAGGCTCTGTAGGGCCGTGGACCCAGATGATATGTCCAGTGAGAGGGCGTAGATTTGAGAAGAAAAAAAGAGAAGAGACTAGGGCCTGGCCCCAACAGAAGAGATGCCACCACTCAGAAGAGGAGCCGGCAAAGAAGACTCAGGAGGGGTGGCCAGAAATACAAGGAAAACCAGCAGACGCTGGTGACACAGCAGCAGGAAAGCCTGCTTCAAGGAGGAGGTGGTCAAGTGCATCAGACACGGCTGCGGGGTCGAGAAAGTTCCTGTCCTCTTCTTCCCCGTGCAGAGGAAATAAGAACCGACCCTCTTCCCTGGGAGAACTCTCCACTCTGACACCCCAAGCACCCTTCCGATCTACCCCCCTTGTGCCCCAATTCTACACGAAGCCTGCCTGTGCCCTCCTGGCTCAGTCTGTCCCGCCGAAAGCCGCTATGGGACTTGATGGGAGGAATTCAGGCACCGGGGGATTCCCACTCGGGGGGAGAATGCTGGGCACACTCTCCGGGGCTGCTCCCACTAAGATGCTGACACACAAAGCAGCCAAGGAGAGGCAGTGCCTTGCGACAGCAGGAGGGGAAAAGACCGCTTGCGCAGGTTGAATGGAGAGAGAACGCAAGAGCCATTAGCCCCGACTGGAACAAAATAAGGAGCTAATCTCGGGTTGTCATGGTGATGATTCTGTCCAGTTCCACACAGTGTTCAAAACTCATGAGACCAGGGGCGCCAAGGGGACTCAAACAAAGGCGCAGTCCTCTCTTTGAGAAGCTGCCTGAGGATGCCTGGGTATTGTTAGAACAAGCCCCTCATTTCGGCATGCGATTCACGGGTAAAAAATGATTCGATTTACTGAAATCTACCTTACAGCCAATGTTTCTGATCCATAAAATGAGAACCAGCTGTGAATTCCGTGCTGGGGGAGTGGAGGAAGGACTAGAGATGCAGCCCTCCCCTCTGGAAGTCAGTGGTTCTCAAAGTGCGGACCCCAGAGCAGAAGCGCCACCGGGAGCTTGCCAGAGATACAGACACTCGGGCCCCATCAAACCCACTGAGTCAGAAACTGGGGCTGGGCCCAGTAATCTGGGTTTTAACAAGCCTTCCAGCAGGTTCTGATACAGGCTTAAGCCTGAGAACTACGGACCAAAGGAAAACAGGTTTGGACAGAAACAGAACCCTTTGTCAGATTTGGGGAGCGAGTTCCACAGAGGGAGGGTCCCTACAGACGCCGCCCCCTCCCCACGCTGGGGGTCTGTTCGTTCTCAGAGCAGCTGGGAGGCACAGACAAGAAGCTGATCGTGCTCCGAGGATGGGGAGCCTGGGCCCAGCCTTGCAGTGGTTCCCCCGCCCTCCTCCAGGCCTCTCTTCTGGTGAGGGTGGAGCTGGGGGCTAGGATACACACTCTGCAGCCTGGACAGGCCTCAGAGGCTGGGTCAGAATAGCAATGAGCAGGCTTTCTTGTCCCTCCTCCAAGCCACTTCCCTCCTGCCCCTGCCAAGGCTGCTTCAGGCCTCCCTCTTCCATCTTCTCCAGAGTATGGGGCGTGGGACCCCCAAGGAGGACCACACCTGACCAGCCCACTTAGATGCAGGGAAGGCCTCCAGACTGATGCAAGCCCGCAGTCCCACAAAGAGGACGTGCTGGCAGGACTCACCCTGGGCAGGCAGGCTGGCCGGGCTGAGCCGAGAGAACAAAGCGGCCAGCCCAGCAGGCAGTGCCTGTGCCCTGTGTGGGTCTGGGGACGCTCCAGAGAGGACGCGCTGGTTCCCACGCACAGGAGTCCTTTCTGCTTCTCTCTGGGCACAAGAGCACTGCAGCACAGAGGGCCCTCCCTGGCTGGGACAGCAGACCTGGGTCCTGTCCCAGAACTGGCTCTGGCCCTCGGTGTGACTTGGCCAGCGACACCCAACTCTGGCCTCAGCCTCTCCGTGTGTCACATGATACAGCCGGACCTGGTGCTGTCTCAAGTTCTGTTTAGCATTCAGGAGTTTGGAATGAGGGACAAAACCACTAAATATATCACCTCAACAACGGTCCCAATAAACATCTTTAAAACCCACCAGGGACGCTGTGGACAAAACCACCCAGTCAGAAAGCTTGCTTTCACCCTCCACTATCTTACCTATATTTTCTACCCCCTTCAGCTGCCTGCTGAGCTCCGGTGCCCCTCCCCAGCATACCTCTGTCCCTCGGCTTCCATCCTGAAGGCCCCTATATGCATTGCGGTCCCACGTTCTCTTTGCGGTGGAGGTCCCAGGATCAGTGAGGGATATGGATTTGAGGGGATGCAGGTGCCCTCCTGGGAACCCCTCACCATCCCCCCCAACCACACGTACATGCCACAGACACGCCTCCCCTCTAACAGATCAGTGTCTTCATTCCAATGCACTCACTTTATGGGATTTAAAAGATCATGGGGACATACAAGTAATATATATATATATATATATATATATATATATATAAATACATAAAAATATATATCCAAGCATTGTTGTGAATACACACTCACAGTCACTGGAACAAGCTGACAGATTTTCTTTTTCAAGTGTGTTTCCGGGACATCGGCTGACCCCTGGCCAGCGTTCTGTGCATGGTGCATGTGCTCGGGACAGAACGGGCAGGGGAGGCGCAGAGAAGGGGTACAGCAGGAGGGCTGGCCTCTCTCATTTCACCCCAAGCACAGATATTAATACCATAATGCTGATTCTTGCTTATAGTCAGATTGGACTCTTGGCTCCCAGCCGGGTTTGCCTGGACGCTGGGGGCTGCTCTCTGGCCCAAGTTGACATAAGCACCCTGGTGGAGGCTATTCTCTGGCCAACCCAGTGGCTCTCAAACTTGGATACACTTTAGAATCGTCGGGAGGCTTTTAACACGTGCTCTCAACAAGTCCCCCTGTCCAAATGCCAATCACGCTGGTGTGGGGAGGGCCTGGCCATCAGCATCTTTAAATTCTCCCAGAAGCTCTGCAGGCCCCGCCCCTGGCTTTGCCCTCACTCCGCCCGGGCTGGACACCTAAGATCCCAGCTCGTCATGTGAGTTGAATGAGTGCAGGAGAGCGTGAGGGGATAAGTGAGCGAATGAATGAGCAGGTGGATGGGTCACTGAAATTCTTCCACGGGCTTGGGGTCCTTTGACCAGGTTCAGGTTTGGGGGTGACCGGACTCACAGGGCCCCCGAGGCAGGGCTAGAAGAGGGAGGTCCAGGCCGGGTCCTGGGGAAAGCTGGAGGGATGGCAGCTCAGGGGAAGCTACCACTGCCGTCCCCTCCGACCTCCGACTCCAGTGGCGGCAGACGTGCAACACACAGATACCCGCTCCCGGACCCTCAGCCACGCGTCCCTCTAGCCCATCCCCACCGACTCCAATGCAGGGTTCCAGACCTAGGGGCGGACTCACTCCCCTCCCCCACCCGCCTCTTGCTGCTGTGGTTGCCTCAGCCCAGAACGTTCTCCCCAGTCATCCATCCCTCAGCTCTCACCTGCCATCAAGTGCCTCCTCCTCCCTAGGGCCTAACTCAGGGGTTCTTAGCCTAGTTTCTCGTCAGAATCACCTGGGGAGCCTCTAAAAACCACAGTGACTACAATGGAGTGAGGTTCTGGTTTAACTTGTTTGGATTGTGTCTTGGGTGCATTTTCCTCAAAGCTCCCTGGTGACTCTGACGTACAGCCAGGTCTGAAAGGACCTGATGTAAACGCCACCTTCTCCATGAATCCTTCCCCACAGAGAATTCCTTTCATCGTCCTCTCCTGAGCATGCCTGGGGGTGACAGCCCCTCCCGGCAGCACTGGTCTGCCCCTCCTGGGGTGGTTTCCATCCTTCCAGCTGCCTCACTCATGCTCACACCTCCGCCTGGATGCCCCTGTGGGGGAAGGCGGGGGGGCTTGTCCTCTCCCTGCCCAGGGCTCCACAGGTGCAATTCGCCTGCATGCCTGCTGGCCCAGTCCCAGCCCCGCATCCCACCTCGACCCATCCCTACAGACGCTTCCTACTACTCGATCCCAAGTATATCTGAGACCTGAGAAGCAGGAACAATGGCCCCGGGTTGGGAGGGAGGGCACCTGGGTTCCAGGCCCACCTGAGCCTGATACTCCCCCTTCCCATGGTTCTAAAGAGTCACTGCCCTCCAGGCTCCACATTCCCATCCCCTAGACAAGAGGCCTGGACAAGATATTCTTTGAGTCTCCTGCAACTGTGCACCCATCTAGGACCCCTGCCTCGGTTTCCCTGGCTGGTGAGGCCTCAAATCCACTTTTGGCCTCAGTTAGAGCTGAGCAAGAGCTCACCTGGAGGGAAAGGCCAGCATGGCTGGGAGTGATTCCATTACCAGTTAATGCCTGCTGAGCTGACTGGCTAGGGAGCCCAGCCCAGCGGGACGATTGCATTTAACTGGGCTGCAGACTAATCAAGCATTTAAACAGATGGTGCTCAGAAGAGCTCCCTGTAAATGGGGAGGATCGGGGGGAAAAGTGGACCCCTCTAGGGTGGGTGGAGAACCCCACCTCCAGTGACTGAGGCATGAGAGAATCTGGCGAGTCCTCCAGTGACGCCCCCTACCCCCAAATCCCCAACTTCCCACACAGACCCTCTCCCTGGCCCTGCTGGAGTCAGGAAGCTGAGGGTACCCTTGCTCTATGGGCCTCAGCGTCCCATCTGCACAGCAGGGGAGTTAGGAGGAAAGGGGTTACACAGGACAACTGGTTCTCAGCCGGGGCCATGCCACTCCCTTGGGACATCTAGAAAAGTGAGGCTTTTGGGACTGTCATTGAGATCAGGGGGTGTTAGGGGTATCTAACGGGAGAGCTAAGGCCACTAAATGTCCTGCAGTGCGTGGTACCATCCAGCACAAGGAAGCGGCATCAGGCCCCCCAGGCTGGTAGCAGCCCCAGGAGAATAGCAGCACCAGACACGCACAGGACTGGGGTTCTGCTGCCTTGTTCTCTGCCTTCTGATGGAGTGAGCCAAGGAGACGGGAATGATCCCACACCTCATGCTCTGGGGGGACCAGGTGCTCTCTAGCTCGGCCACCAGCAACAGCTGTGTCCCTTCCACCACCAGGCCCAGGCGGCCTGCTAACGAGCTCTCTGACAGCCACTGCTCAGCCCAGACACCAGCTCTATCCCAGCTCCCATGGGAGTGAAGGCGGCCACGTCCAGTCACCCGGAATAGCCCCTTCCAGAGGGAGGCATCCAGGGCAGGCCATCCCCAAGGAGGGCAACCCCAGTGTCACTGCCTAGAGCAGATCCAGGGCTCCATCACCCCAAAGGGCTTTCTGAAGGACCCAGGGACCTGTACCCTCCACTACTTTCTATAAGTTGGCCAGAGGCTGGGACATGACTTCTAAGGCTGGCCTGGATGTGCCAGGGGTGGTGGCCCTCCCCGCCACCCTCCTCACCTGGGGAGGAGTCATTCAAGCCCAGCAGCTCGTTGGCCCTCTGGATCTTCTCCAGGCACATGGCTTGCTCTTTCTTGAACATGCAGTCAGAGTGCATGGCGGTAGCCTGCAGGAGGCACAGGGGATAGACGGTGAGAAGGAGCAGGGAGGTTCACCTACAAGCCCTGCTACCTAAGCCTCAGGGGCAGCGGGGGAAGGGGAGCGACAGAAGCAGGAAGACGATAGTGACAGAGAGATTTCAGAGCCAGCGGGGACCCTGCCTCCACTTCGTCACAGATGCCATGGGGACTCTTCCCCTTCACCAACTCAGTGTGGGACCTGGGCAGATCCCACCCGCTTCCTGGGTCTCAGTTTCCATGTCTTATAATAACATTAGCAAGCACACACAGAGCACTGTACTAACTGAGTGCATTACTCTGTCATATGCACGCATATATATATCAAGAGTACTACAAAGCAGGCACTATTTTTACCATTTCCCATTCTACAGATGTGACACTTAAGCACAGAGATGTTACGAAACTTGCTCAGGGTCACACAGTTTAGTAGTCTGTACAGCCAGGATTCAAACCCAGGCACTCCAGCTCCAGAGACCACGAGGCTACAAGTGCACTTTAGGGGAGCAAGCAGGGGGTGAGAGAGAGGAGGGGCTGAGAGAGCTCATCCTCTCTCTCCTCTGGGGGCCCGGGAGCTGCAGGTGAAGGACAGTGGTAGTCTTCCGTGGGGCTTAGTAGCCACTCTCATCTACTCCTGCCCCATGTGACAAAGGAGGAAACTGAGGCTCAGAGAAGTTTAGAAACTCCTGCCCAAGGTCACACGGCTGGTTAGTGGCAGATACTGGATTTAAGTGTAGGACCAAGTAACTTCAAAGCCCACGGATGCTATCACGACAGCTGCATCCTAATGTCGTCACTTCAACTCAAAACTCCAGGGCAGGGATGGTTCCATAAGGGGATGCTGGCGAGTGTGGAGGCAGGCACAAGGCATCCCAAGCTGCCGAGAGCAGTGCTCAGGGATCCAGTCTAGCTCTGACTGTTCACAGATGTGCACGGAAAGGGATGAGCTTGTCTGTGGTCACACAGTAAGTCAGGGCAGAGGCAGGACCGGCACCCAGGGCTCTGAAGACAGCTGCATCCATGCTGGTCAGAATTCCCAGGTTGAGGGGCAGGGGCCAATGCCTGGGCACCCTGCACCACATCCCTCTTGCTCAGAGACATGAGCAGAGAGCAGCCTTCTGAGCTCTAACCTGCCAGAGACTAGTGAGCTGGGGACCAGGATCACAAGAGCCTTCCGCGGCCTTGACGAGGGCCCCTGCATACAGTTGAGCAGGTTGTGTACTGCACAACTCTAAAGGCTGCTGCATATGTTACTATCATAATAGATTTGTAAATTATGTAACAATTTCTGGTCAAATCGGTACAGGGTCTTGAGGAAGGGACACCCTTTTTAGTTCACACAGAAGTGCCAGATGGTCCAGGGGGGTGCTGGCAGAGATACCAGCCATGGGAACTGAGCTTGGCTGACAGCACACAAAAGACACAGGTTATCTGGGGTGGGAGCTCAGGTGAGCCTGGGGCTCCAGCTGGTCATGGAGGGGAGGTTCCTGGGCCCTTACCATAGGCAGCAGCAGGAGGGCAGCCAGGAAGGCCTGTACAACGCTGGTCATGATGTTTCTCAGCCCAGAAGGAGGCTCAGGCCACTGCTGCCCGCCTCTCACTCACAGCAGCTGCTGCTCAGCCCCAGGTATCTACAGGCTAGAAAGAAAGGAAAGGCATGAATCCTGCGGGTCCAGCGGCATAAGAGGGGCGGCGACAGCCCCCCACCCCTACCTGCATCAAAGCCTCCAAGGGTAACCCCCCTCCATGCCTTTGTGCTGTTCTTTATTCTTCTATCCCACAAGCATCTGCCGAGTGCCTACTCACTACCAGACACTGGTGATACAGCAGGGAACACGCTGGGTCGGGCGCCGTCGGACTACAAGAATGGTCTGAATGGCTTTCTCCTCTGCAGCAGGTGACCGTGTCCCCAAATCTCCCTCCACAGGAAGAGAGTTTTAGCTGGCACATGCGTGCCCACCTGGAGAGGACATTTCCAGGTCCCTCTTGCTCTCAGGTGCGGGCATATGATGAATTTCCCACCTATGGAACGTGGGTGACAGTGACACGTGCCACCTATGCACCACCTGTCCCTAAGGCATCACGTGCTCACCCCTGCTGCTCTTTCCCCCTCCCCGATGCCGGACCCAGGTTGGACAGAGCAGCCAGGACAACACCGAGAGGTGGGGAGCGACACACCAAAAGGAGCCAGGATGACTGAGTGCACCCGCGGCGCTGAGCCAGCCCGCCAGCCTGACAGCCTACCTAGCTTCAGGCTGCTACGTGCCCTTCTCTCTAACTCACTCACTCATACAGGGCCGCTTTGTTCCACCAGCCGAGCCTGGTCCCCAACAAACATAGCCTCCTTTCACCCTGCCTCAGCCCACTTGGCCTCCAGGATGAAGCCTTCACCAATGCAACAGACAAAAAGAGTGACTACCGAGGAGGATGTGCCCGGACCTCGAGGACCTTCCCCCCAGAGCTCCTGGGGCTCTGAGGCCCGAGTCACTACTGAGGACCAGAAAGGGCACGGGCAGTCGAGTGAGGAGCCTGAGGGAGCCCCAGCACATGCCCAGAGGAAGAGTCCGGTCTGCTTCTACAACTGATCGTTAACACATATTCCCTGCAAGCCAGCAATTCTGCATCTGGGTATCTATCCTAGAGAGATATTTGTGCTTATACAGAAAGAAGCATATGCAAGGATATTCACTGCAACATCATTTAAAATAGCATCAACAGCAAAAAATGCGGCAGCCAACCATCCATCATGCAGGCACTGTTAATAGGCCCCTGCGTAGCCATACAATGAAATACTATACAGTAATTAAAATTTTTTGTTACTATTAAATTATTATTAAAAAGATTGAGTAGGCCCATGTCAGGGCCACCACTAACCCACAGGTGCCTGGTTTAAGAGGCCCATGGGGGCTGCCTCCCAACCATGAGTCCTTACACACCCCCCATCAATGGGCAGAGCAGCCGGTACCCTGGGGCCCTTTGTGCCCCCAGTGGCTGCCTCCCACGCCTCCCTCCCTCTCTCCTTGCCTCAACAAGCTCCCCTTGGCCTCTCCAAGCTCAATCTGGCGACAAACGAGCACTCGAAAAGGAGAAAGAAAACCAGCTGCAGGAAGGTTCAAGGAAAAGGGGGTCCGTTTTATCTACCCACTGTTCTGCCTTTTTGGTGCCCACTTGGAAATACTGAGGGACGCTTTGGTATCCCCAAGAGATGCTCTGAGAAGCCCAGGGGGGCCATGGGGATGCTGGCCCAGCCTCTCCCCCAGGTGTCAGGAAGGACTGGGCAGGCTGGGGAAGCAGTGGCCTCAGCACCCCCGGGCACCCCAAGCACAGGCTTCAGCCTCTGTACCCACTCCCAGGACCTTCCATACACCTGGTGGCCACAGGCTGCCTCTGGCATGATGTGACACCAGTGGTCCGCAGGGGGGTTGGCCACCCCCACTATCCCTGGGGAGGCCAAGGCCCTGTCTGCAGAGAGCTGGTGCTCCCTACCCACCCGGCTGGAAGAGAGGAAGGCCGGGCCCACAGCTTCTCAGCAGATGCTACAGACTGAGGGCCTAGAGAAGCTACTAAGGCAGAAGGCCTCCGAGACCTGGATTGACTCTCCTGCACGTAGGACAATGTCAAGCCAAGGCCTGGTGGGGTCTGGGGCCAGGGAGGCTTCCACCCAGGACAATCCTGGGTGCCCCCAGCACCTCCCTCGACCCTCCTGGCAGGGGCGAAAGCAGCCACAGCCTGTGGCCTGGGCCTGGGTTCTGGCCTCAGCACTTGGCCACAGTCAAGACTTTTGCTTCTGCGGGTCTCAGCCTTCTTAGCCGAGAGGAAGGGGACTCACCATGTCAGCTCCCTCCTTGGCCTGCCTCACAGCCAGCCGAGCCCAGACAAAGCCAGAGGAGGGAGATGGGTGCATGGCCTGTGTCTCCAGGTGGACACACGGCGCTCCTTCCTGGAGGCCGTCGCCCTTGTACTCCCAGCAATGTGCCACCAGAAACACATCTCTTGGGAGAGACCTCTGCCCTGGGACACAAAGCAAGTTTCCTGGAGGAAGAGGCCTGGGAAGAGGGAAGAGTGCTCAGGGCCCCCTGAGATGGCAAGAGCACTACCCCCTTCCTTCAGGACTGGGTTCCCACAAGTGGAGACTCACGGCCTCCTCCCCTGAGCCCTGACCCGGGACGCAAGGTGAGCTCTGACCTCTTAACACAGTCCTCAACGTGGGCTGCTCAGCACAACCACTGAGGACTGTTTAAAAATACCCCTGCCAGGGCTTCCCTGGTGGCGCAGTGGTTGAGAATCTGCCTGCCAATGCAGGGGACACGGGTTCGAGCCCTGGTCCGGGAAGATCCCACATGCCGTGGAGCAACTAGGCCCGTGAGCCACAATTGCTGAGCCTGCGCGTCTGGAGCCTGTGCTCCGCAACAAGAGAGGCCGCGATAGTGAGAGGCCCGTGCACCGCGATGAAGAGGGGCCCCCGCTCGCCGCAACTAGAGAAAGCCCTCGCACAGAAACGAAGACCCAACACAGCCATAAATAAATAAATAAATAAATAAATAAATAATAAAAAAAAATACCCCTGCCCAACTAAGTCGGAAAGCCTTGGGCTGGGGCCCGGGTATCAGTGTTGTTTAAGCTCTTCAGGTGATTCTCATGTATAGATAGGATTATAAAGCCTCCATTTTAACCGTAACTTATTAGGACCAAGAGGGCTGGCCTGGAAGAGCTAGTGGCTTGCCCAGCTGGGGGTGCCCTGGAGGGCAAGCGGGTGGCAGCGGGCAAGCAGAGAAGGAGTTTGTGTTTTGAGGACTGGCGCGCTCCTCTCTTTCTCTCTCTCTCTCTCTCTCAGACACACACACACACACACACACACACACACACACACACACACACAGAAACAGGTCTACAGAGAAGAGCATAAAGACACGTCAACTCCACAGAGAGAGACATTTATCCCCAGGGCACGCACCTGAAGGCATCAATACAAACACCCATGTGTGGAATACACAAAGGTGGAGATTCCTTCAGGGACTGAGAGACAGCTCCACACACCTTCACAGAAATGCAGAGGCACACTCAGAGCACAGCACAAAGGTACGTGCAGATGCATCACACAGCGATTTAGATCTTCACATATGTTTATCAAATTATTGATGCATATAATCACACACACACTCATTCTGCAAAGGCATTCAGATACTCAGTGGCAGTTAGATTTATTTGGATTCAGATGTGGCTGCAGGTACACATACATATGAGCATGCGCGGACACACACACACACACACACACACACACACAACACACACACACAACACACACACACACACACACACACACACACACACACACACAAACACACGATGCCCAGACTTGCGGGATGCTTATCCCTGCAGTGGATTAAAAACAAGCTGGAGCAAGCAGAGGTCCCCGCCTAACCATCCCCTCGCTCTGTGCTTTGTCACCAGGCTGCTCAGACAACGCGGTGAACCAGGAGGGCGGTGTGCCCCCAGCCCAGTGCCCCAGGGTGGAGGGGTTGGGGTACTCTCAACACGAGGCCTCCTCTGGCACTAGACCCGGGTTCCTGATTCCCACTTTTGCCCCTTCTTGTTCACCTTCCCCAACTACAGTCCACCCTCTGCCCGACAGGACACAGACACTCACTAGCCAAGAGGTGGAAAGAGGGAAGCTGGGAGCTCCCAGGCCTTGACCTTCCCACTCCCGACCTCAGCTGGAAACCTCAGGGACGACCTCCTGCAGCCTCTCCAGGATGGTGATCTCAGCCCCCAGCTCTTCTCCCCTGACCCCCGCCCCGAGGCCACTGGGCACAGCCCCTGCGGGACAATGCTCAGAGCTTACGGTCTGAGGCCACCTGTCCCAAACCTCATGCTCCTCTGGACAACATGCCTGGCTCCTCTGTCCCAGGAAAGCACTTTGAGATGTGTCCCCTGGGTCAGCCACTCCCAGCCCTGTCCCCTGCGCCCTGTCCCAGCTGCCTCTCTCCTCTGGACTTCCCCAAGCTGCCAGTGACCCTCCCAAGGGCCAGGCCTGGCCACTGCAGCCTGGGGTTGGACTCTCCCCTCCCTGAGGATGGATGCTGGGCTCTTTCAGCCCAGCCACGCGTGTGGCTCTGGATGACCTGGGCACTGATATTCCCAGGTGCTCTCTCTTGGGTCCAGGCTCTGCTGGGATAAACTGGCTTGTGCAACTAATCTGAGGACAATTAAACTACCTCCTGGCATTTAGCGTGGTGGACTCGTGAACCATTTTGCTAGGGTTTTAAGCTTAAAGACCTCAGGGAAGCCACTTAACTTTTCTCTGCCTCAATTCAATTATATGTGAAAATGGAATAACAGTAATACCTACTTCATAGATGTTACTGGGAGGCATCAACCAATTGATATAAGTAAACTATGGAGAGAGGAGTATAGCCTGGCTCCCAGTAAGGGCTATACATGTGTTAACTATTATTATTATCTTACCACTTTGTGTTCAGGTTTTTCCACCTTCCTGCTGACACCTCCACCACCATAAGCCCTCTGTCATATTCAAAATAGGAACATCAGGCCTGCTGCACTTTTATTTGCTAATGGCTAACATTTATTAACCACTCGGTACATGCCAGGCACTCTTCCAAACAGTCAATATGCATTAACTCATTTCACCTGCCCCAAACCCAGGCAGTCGTTCCTAGCATTATCCTCATTCTATAGCTGAGGCGACTGAGGCACAGAAAGGCTAAGCAACTTCCCCAAGGACACACAGCAAGCATGCAGTAGAGCTGGGAAGTGAACCGAAGCAGCCTGGCTCCAAAGCTTGCGCACTCCATCCCTATGCTCCTGCCACTCTCTGTTACTGGTAAAAGGAAGACCAGCTCAGAGTCCATTGGTACCCTATTAGTACTCTCTCACATCCCTGGGGACTGGCCAGGCCCTCTGCTACCCCTCTGCCCACACCCTCTGCTACCCCTCTGCCCACACTTCTATATCTGAAGCACCCTCCTTAAGAACAGTGAATTATAGACACAGCATTTCAGACCTGAAATGGACTTTAAAGGTCACCTCCCCCACAGTACTGAGTTTCCTGTGGGGAAACTGAGGCCGGGGGGTTGGGGGAGACACTTCCCAAGGTCACACAGGAGACAGTCCTGGAGCCCTGCCTGGCGGGAACGCACGTGTCCCCCTTACAGACTTGGGAGGACCTGCCCTCCTCAGGCCCCATAAGCCCAGCGACTGGCCTGGGGCGGGAACAGAAAGAGCAGCTGTGTCCTCCGGCGAGCCACTGCGCCAGGCACGCAGGAAGACGGCGTCATCAGTCAGCACACCGGAGCCGGCGGTGACTCACCGGGCTCTGACTTTCCGCGTGGAGTGGGAGGGGACTCGGAGACCCTGCAGCCACCTCCCACACTGCCCCACACCCTGCACGACCCTTTCTGCAGCCCCCCAGCTGAGGGTGGTCCAGCTCCTGGGCTGGGGCGCTCACCCCTCTCCAGCAGCTAGTGCAGGGCCCTCAGGGGAAGCTTTGATGTCTCTCCGCTGCACCCTCCCGGGCCAGCCGTGAGCAGCACAGGCTCCTTTGCCTCCTGGGAGCCCCCCCACAGTGGGAGGGCAGCATCGCACTCCTCCTCTCCATGGGGCCACACAGCCCTGGGTCCCTCTTCTGCCCTCATGGAGCTGAGGCTTCTCCTATTGGACTCCCCTGGCCGCTCAGCATCCCTCTCCACCGTGGGGCAGTGCCAAGCCTGGACACCACACCGAAGATGACCCAGGCAAGGTGGATCGTTCACCTCCCTTGCTCTACACACGCTCCCTTTATTAACGAAACCTGAGCAGCACCCACCTCCCACTTCCTCCTCGCCCGCCTAGTACAGAGGACCAGAGAGGGAAGCCTGAAAGATGAAACACTGCCCCTCCAACAACTCACCCCTCAAAGGGAGGGAACTTGACTTCTTTCTGGGAAACAAGAACCTCTTTCCTCCTCAATAAGGTCAGAGCTGATAAAGGTCAGTGTCCAATGCCGGAGTGAGGGGTGTTCGGGCAATCAACGGATTAATCATTAACGCTGACGTTCCCCTTTCAAAGCCTGGTCCCCAGAGTCCTGTGCACAGCAGGTGACAGAAGCCAGGTCCCTGGAAGGCCTACGATGATTCCACTGAGGCCCTGCATTTTACACATAGGGAACCCGGGCTCAGGGTAGGAAAAGGCTGGGCACACATGCACACAGGTAGCAATATCCCATTTCACAGGTGAGGGTTTGAGGCCCATAGAGACCCAGAGCCTTTCCCAAGGTCACGGTGCAAAGCCCTTCCACACTGGCTAGTTCAGGCACATCTCCTGTCCTGGAGGGGTCCTGGGAGTCCTCTGCCAGGGACAGCTCCCCAGGGCCTGAAAGAGGATGAGGGGAGAAGAATGGGAAGGAGGAAACAGAAGATACCAGAAAGGGGAAAGGAGGGACGGGAAGTGACGGAAGGCAGTGGGAGGTGTGTGGGGAGAGGGTGGGAGGGAGGGCACAGGAAGCAGGCTCTGGTTTGTGGATAGTTTACTGAGCACCTCCCAGGCGGGGGGTGAGGCTGGGGCAAGGTGGGATGGAGAGCACTGCCACCTGCGCTGACCCCTGCTAGCCAGCAGTCCCTCCTGAGTAGCTGTGAGTCCCTGGAAGGGCGGGCCAGCTCTGACTGGCAGGTGCCCTGGCACCTGGCACAGGTAGAGCATGCGGTGGGGACCCTCAAACCCTGAGGAGTGCCGGGTGGACGGGTTTAGGAAGGTGAATGCGGGGTGTCGAGGGACCCAGCAAGATACCAGGAATTGGGGGTGGACGAGAGGGTGGAAGGCTGGTGCTAGTCTGCGGATGCCAGGGACACTGCAGCCTAGTTCCACGGGAGAGGGCTGGGGGCACTGAGGAGTGTTAAGCAGGGCAGTGAAGTGCTAAGCTTCCCATTTAGGGAGTATTCCTCAGAAAGGTGGTGAGCTGAGTGGAAGGAGAAAAGCGCAGGCAGAAAACCTATCCTGGATTCAGGGTAGAGGTGATGGGGGCCTGGGCAGGGAAGGGCAGCTGGAATGGAAAGTGGGGGACAGAATCCAGAGGCTTGGGCAAGTGGGAAAAGAAAGTCTCCCTGGCCCACCCCTCTGGGGAAATGGCAGGAAAGAAACGTCAGAAGGGGACAGACAGGAGGGATAGGAAGAAACCAAAGGCAGGACCCGATTCACCACACGACCTTAAATCAGAAACTGGGACATCGGAAGTGCCCGCAAAGGAACTGTATGTTTATTTTTTTGTCTCAGCCACCCTTCTCTGATGCCCATTTTTCACGAGGGAAAGGTGACAGCTAAGGCAATGCCTGGAGCTGGGATGAGAACGTCCAGATATTCTACAAGGCCAATCCAACCTCCTACCACCACCTCCAGGAAGCCCACCCTGGCTGCACCCACCTCCACTGGCCTCACCCTCCTCTAAGAACTACCAGCCCTAGATGAGGAGCCCCTTACTCCCGCCTGGGCTGTTTCAGGTCTCGTCCTTCTCTTCGTGAGTTTGAAGCCTGTCTGGGAACAAGGGGCATGTCCAGGTTTCCCTGAGGTTTTCCTACTGGTGGAGATGGGCATGCCCCTGGCCAAAGAGGGTGAATGGGAATGGGGGCTCAGGACCTGTTTGGTGAGCTTAGCGACGCGCTGTCCTTTCATTTTCAGGCATGAATGTTGTCTCAGGGTGTCCTTAATGCAGGAGGTTTATCACATGAACACAGCAGAGACCTGTCTAAGGTAGGATGCTGAGGCCAGGCATTAAATAGATGGGCACCCTGAGCTCCAGGCAGGGTGAAGGGAAGCATCCAAGGCCCCCCCCAGGGCGGCTTGAGCCCCCAGGACTAAGCCCCTCCCTTCTTCCACCTCTTAAACCACTTCTCTTCGCTAACCTACAGCCCAGGGGTTCACAAACCCTTCCAGCAGGTCAGATCCGGCCTGTCACCTATTTTTGTACAGCCAGTGAGCCAAAAATGTTTTTTAATTTTCAAATGGTCAGGAAAAAATTAAAAGGCTCATACTTCATGACACAGGAAAATTGTACAAAATTCAAATTTGTGTCCATAAATAAAGTTGATCAGAACATAGCCCTGCTCATTTGCATAAGTATCATCTATGGCTGCTTTTACGTTATGACAGCAGGATGAAGCAGTTGCAACCTAGTGTATGGTCAGCAAAGCCTAAAATATTTACTATCTGGCCCTTTACAGAAAAAGCCTACCCACCCTCACGCAACAACACACACACGCTTTCTCCACTCAATGCAACGTGCATCTGGACGCTCATTAAGGAAGACTTTGCGATCTTCGTTGGGCAGACGTCTGAGTCCCCAGGTGTGTCAAGATCTGTGTGAGAGGGTGTGTCCCATTGTCCGTATGTCTGTCGTGCTCTGCTGTTGTATGTTTGCCCCAGCTCTCTGGCAGGTGTCATGGGAAACCTTTATGCCACCCCGGCAGTGTGTCACTCCCTCTCTGTGTGTCACTGTGGAGGTGGCTGTCACCATGTGCCTCTGACGGCATCCAGGGCTCAGTACAAACACGCCGCAGCTGAAGAGTTTCCAGCCTGCATGTTGCCAGGCAGCTGGACCACTAGGCCCAGACCAGTCAGACCCTGGACTTGTAGATTCCTCCATTCAGAGGTGGCCGAGGCTTCCAGGGCCTCTAGTCCCACCTGTCTGGGGCATGGGACCTCTGCTCACATACCTCCCCAGACAGGAAACCCACTGTCACCCCAAGTGTCGGCTCCACACTGGGTAGCTCTTGGGGAAGCAAGGCCTTCCTGGCACTGAGCTGAGCCCGTGCTCTGTGCTTGGCACACCTTGGTTCTGCCCTCTGGCAGACAGCACAAGGTGTCCTCTGCTTAACAGTGCCAGCCCTGGGTCAATGAAATCTTCACCCCTAAGAGGCCAGAGACCTGGGACACTGAACCTGAGGCCACATCCCCAGGAAGAAAGCCACCTCATGGCCTTAGCTCTTGTCTTTCCTACCCTCTTAGTTGTAGATACTGATCTCTAAACACCCATTTTGTTTTGTTTTGTTCATTCAACACAAATTGAGCAAGTGTCCCAAAGTAGGAGCATGGCAAAGAGGGGTGGCCGCACGAAAAAGGATGTATTCCAAAGTGTTTCTCCAGTCCACGCCCTGCCAGCCTAAACCTTACACAAAACAGGACCTTAATGAATCTTTTAGCCTGATTAGTTCTTAGAATGTAGGAAAGAGTCCTTCAAGAGGCTCCCCAGAAATAACCCCTCTCACTGCACACAGGGGCGAACAGAATCATACGGTCTCGTCCCAGACGCAGAATCATGGACGAACTACCCACCACAGGGGAGGGAAGGCACCAGGTTCGCCTCCCTGGTCACCCCACACACACTTGTTGATGAATTGTTTGAAAGATCTGGACAGGGCCTGCCCCAGGGTGTTCTATCTCTAATTCATATACTCAAATTTTGACTTGTGTCCAGACTGGCACCTCTGCTTGCCCTCCCCAAAGTCAGTGGAGAGCAGGAGCCCCAGACTCATCGGGGGACTGGGGGTTCTGCCAACCCAACCTGCACCCAGCACCAACTCAGACTGGGCCCCTGAGAAAATCTGAGTGCTGCTGCCCCCCAACCAAGGCCCATACATAGTTTTGTATCCCCTTCAGAAGCCCACAGCCTCTCAAAAGCCTCTAGCCTGACCTTCACAATGCTTGTCTGCCTCTGCCCAAGAGGGTCCCAAGGCAGGGTGCCCTCCACAGACTGTGTAGCCCCCTCCCATCCCCCAGCCACCCCCCAAGCAGTGCTGCTCACTAGAAAAGCCAAATGCTGTGTATTTTCTTTTGGTGTGTGTGGGAAGGCGGGGGGAGCGGATAAAGGAGACATGCACCTGCACTAAAAGCATAGAAATCATCTGGAGAATTTAGCAGGGGTCCTCCATCCTTCCCCCAGCAGCTTTCAAAGGGGGTCTGAACACGGGCCAGGGTGAGCTTCCACTCCCAGCTCCACGTGAAATACAATCAGCTCCTGGCTGGGCTCTCCCCTGAGCGTCTAGCTCCATCCATTGGCACCCTGGCCCCTTCGGACCACCCCCCACCCAACCTGCAAAGGTCCTGCCTGCCCAGGATGTGGGCCCTAGCCTCCCACAGCTGCAGCACGAGCCTGTGCCTTTAAGGCAGCGGGCAGGGGTCTCATCTCAGGCGAGCCCACTTCAGCCAGCGGAGGCCAACGCTTTTCTCCCACACGCCCCCGTGGGGCGTTTCCTCGCGGGACCGCAGAAGCCCAGGCATCCGGACCCCCACCTCTCTGCGCCGCGGGAAACCGAGAGACGACGCTTTTGAACAATCCCGAAGGTGTCACTACAGGGGGACATTCTCCGCCGGCCCATACTCCACCCTCTACACAGCACATCGCTTGCCCACCCCTCAAATCCCGTGAGGACTGCGGTACCCAGCCCCCAGGGGACCCTCCAGCTTCGCCTAGCCGCGTCCGTCTGCCCTGGGAGTAGGGAGACAGGTCCCTGTGGGTCCCTCCGGCCGCAGTGCCTTCCCTGCCCCTGGTCCTCCCTTCTGGCACGGAGAGGGGCGCGAGGTAGCTAGCTGACCCCACCCCCTGCGAGCTGCAAAAATCGGTCGCCCCCGAGCATGATCCCAGATATTGGGAGGGCGGGGGGGGGGCGGCGAGAGGGAGGGTATCAGACAGTCGCGCAGGATGGGAGCAGCGGCGGGAGACGGCTTCATTTAGGTTTCGGGAGGTTGGCCCCGCTCTGGCCCTGGCCCGCTCTCCGTCGGTGAAGGACGCTGCTTGCGGAGACAGCCGAGCTGGAGGAGGGGCTCCGTGGTCCCCAAGGGGCGAAGGTTCTGGAGTCGGGGGAGGGCGGACAGGGCTTAGAGGGGCAGGGGCGGCGGGGCGGCCCTTACCTGCTCACAGCGGGGCCTCGCCGCGGGGCCGCGGGCTGCGGGTCGGCCCGGGGCAGACTCCGCGCGGAGGGCGCGCAGCGGCGAGTCCGCGCCCCGAGCCGCCCGAGGACGGAGAGCGTGTGCGCTCAGCAGCGCGCGCCGAGCCCGGGTCTCCGCGTCCGTGTGTCCGCCGGCTGCCGGTAGCCGTGGGTCCCTGCGCGGCAGAGCGAGCTTGTGCGCACGCGGGGACCGCGCTCGCCTGGAGCCGCCGCTGCCGCCGTCAGTCGCCGCCCGGGGCCCGAGCGCTGCGCCCCCCGCCTGCCCTCGCCCGCCCTGCGCGGCGCGCCCGCCCAGCTGGGTCTGCGCTGCGGGAAAGGCGCCGCCTCCGCCGCGAAGGCAGGCCGGGGGCAGGAGGGAGGCGGCCGACCACCGCCTTCCCCCGCGCACTTCTCAGGCTGGGGGTGGGGTACAGGCCAATGGGCGCCCGGGGGAGGGGTTAGGCCGGGGATGGAGGGGAGCGGGACCCCGCCCGCAGCACATGGGAGCAGGAGCTTCGGCGCAGAGACCTGGCGGGGAGGATGCGGAGGCAACAATTCCCCTCTGTAGTTCGGCTTCTGGGGCTCAGCGTCGGGCCTTCCCCGGGGCTTACCGCCCTCCTTTCAACCCTCCCAAGATACCCAGAGCGAGAAACCCTCTGCCTTCTGCCTCCCACGTCCTCCTGATTCCCTGTGTGAGCCAGCTCCTCCTCCTCCAGGAAGCCTTCCGTACAGGGCAAGACCCAGACTCCCCTTGGGATTTTCTTTGCCCACACAGCCCTGGCCTGGGAAAGTCAGCTAGCTCCAGGATGCCTGCCTGGATGTCTTCAAATGTGATCCCCTAGAAAACGCCTCTATTGCCAGAAAAGGGAGGTGGGGGCCTTACCGGGGCGGCCTACAGCAACTTAAGATGACAGTGCTCTGGAGTCAGACTGCCTGGCTTCAGTCCCTGCTGTGCCAGGGCTAGCTCTGTGAGCTGGGGCAGGGGACTGGGCATCTCTGAACCTCAACTTCTTCCCTGTACGTGGGAATCATAGTACCTACCCCCCACCTCTTAACAACAGCATTAATCAAGAATGGTACACACATCCCAAAGTAGGTTTTCACTGATTTTATTTCCTCACTAATGAATTAATACCTATTGCTACTGTTATTGTAGTACCACTCAGCCTCCTCCTAGTACAGATGGATAAGTTGAGGCTTAATGTGGGGAACTAAACAGGTCAAGGCAATGTAGCCAGTTGGTGGTGGAGCCAAAGCCCAACAGAGAACAGTTACCCACTCCCACCAGCCAACTCATTGCTCCCACCTGCCCCTGCTCACAGCTTCTGGTCACTACCCCAGGTGTCAGCATCCCAAGGCTCCCTCCATGCCCCCATCCACAGTTCTGCAACCAGGCTCTGTCTTTCCTTATTCAAGTCATTGTTCAGCCTCCCTGTGGGCCTGAGTTTTGGGTGTGGCCACCTTGTTGAGGAAGCTTCAAGGAGGAGGAGGGAAGAGAAAGAGACTTAAGCCTTTCCTTGGGAATTCTAGTCCAGCTGAGGAGGAGAGGACTGGAGCGTGGAGCAGGACCCCATAACGAAAACGAAGGAAGTATCTGGAAAGATGCGAGGAGTTCCCTGGGTCCGCTCAGTGAGTTGATGATTTTTCTTTACTGCACAATGAACCCTGCCCCCCTCTGTATACCACACTGTTGGTCTTCACGGATCACATTTCTTTCAGTCCAGAAAAGCTTCCTGGAGGAGGAGAATGTTAGTTCTTCTCTGTATCAGTATAGGGTGAGACCCCTCTGGAAAGAAGAGGGCCTGGTGCCTTGCTGGAGTCAGACAGACAAGATGGACAGGACTTCCCCCTGGTCCTGGGTACACCCCTTTCTAGATTGTTGCCATGACCCCTGGGAGCCTACTCTCATCTGTCTCCAACCTGGGTATCTGAAGATCAAATGAGATGCTGTGTGTGAAAGTGCTCTGTAGACTGTGAAACATCGTGAGGGGGAAGGAGGGGCTGCGGCAATCTCTGAGTCAGGAGGGGAGCATGGGGCACGGGTCGTTGGAGGCATGAAGTGAGAGGAAGGGTGGATATCAGAGTCACCTGCAGCAGGCCAGCTGTCCCTGGGAATGTCAATGGTCGGGCGGCCGGATGAGGACCCTTGGCTCTGAGTCAACCTTCATTTCCAGGTTTATTCCCTTTTCCATACTCCAGGTCCCTCTCTGGGCTCTGGATCCCCTGCCCTCTGTTCTGTGTCCCGGATGTATGTCTTGGTGTGGGCAGTGAGCAGGTTGGGCACCCCTTCCTCTCTGCCTGGGAAGCCCGTGGACAGGAATGAACCCGCGTTCCTCTGCTCACACCCCTTCCCTTCACCTGTTCTCCCTTTGCTGCAAGGTCCCTAGCCAGAGGGTGGGCTCTTAGCTGACCATAGCTAGGGGTCAGTCAGGGCTCCAGGTCCCACTGTGCAGTCCATTCCCTGCACGGGGCAGGTAGGGGTGGAAATCCAGCTCCTGCTCTGCCCACTTCCCACCAAGCCAGGAATGCAGAGTCCACCAAAAGGGGTGCTTTTTCTAGCTGGTCCAGGACAGGGCACCTCTCTAATTTTCTCCAAGGTGTTGTAGTCCTTTTAGACGGCTTCTAATCCCAGCCGTACCTAGTAGCATCAGCCTGGATGAGGCACAGGAATGAACATCATCAGAGCTGGGATCCAGGAAGGCTGGCTAGTCCCCTTCTCTATGAATGAAGTGCCCAAGCCCGGAGGGGCCACAGGACTAGCCCAAGGACACACTTTTCAGACTGGGGACTAAAGCTTGTGTCCATGTGCCCAATTTACTGTAGTTCTACCTAGTGGGTTACCCCTATCATGCTGAAGCAGGCTGGGCTTTCATGCCCCAGACCGTTCTCTGCCCATCCAGGCATATGGCTTTGGTCTCTCCAAACAATCTTGCTTCTCCTTGAGCAGGAGCTATGCCAGGTCTGGTCCCCCAGACTGAGCCTCCCCAAGGACAGGACCAGAGTTTCCTTCTTCTTCCAAGATAGCCAGCCCCTCCTCACCCTGCCTGCCTGGCTTGAGGGAGACGGGAGGCCGAGGGACCACCCCTGGGAATGGTCTCCTTCCAGAGGACCCCTTGAGTTGCCTTCTTTCCCCTAGGGTGGGAGGCTGGGGCATCTCCTCAACAGCTTTTTCCTGCCCTGAGGTGCTCACTGCCTCAGCTCGCTTCCACAAGCCAGCCAGCCAAGCAGGCAGCCGCCGAAAAAGATGGATTTTAATTCAATTTTCTGAGATGTGGCTGAGGGAGATGGATGCCAGGCTGCCCTACCCAGCATTCATCTCTCCTGAGCAGCACTTCCCTCCGTGACTCCTGGCCCCCACCCTGCTCCAGCCACACCAGCCCAGCTGCGCAGGCAGGGAGAACAGCACATTCGAGGACACCAAGGAGTTTTTATTGTAAATAGCTGACATTTGCTGAATGTTCACCTTGTCTTGAGCCAGGGCTTCTCAACCCTCCTGTGCTACAGAATCCCTGGGGAGCTGTAAAAATGTACCCATGGGGGCTTCCCTGGTAGCGCAGTGGTTAAGAATCCTCCTGCCAATTCAGGAGACACGGGTTTGAGCCCCGGTCCGGGAAGATCCCACGTGCCGCGGAGCAACTAAGCCCGTGCGCCCTAGAGCCCGTTCTCTGCAACAAGAGAAGCCACCGCAATGAGAAGCCTGCACACCGCAGCAAAGAGTAGCCCCTGCTCGCCACAACTAGAGAAAGCCCGCGCGCAGCAACGAAGACCCAACGCAGCCAAAAATAAATAAATAAATTCATTAAAAAAAAAAAATGTACCCATGCCTGGGCCTCACCACCAAGATCAGTAGACAGTTGGTCTGTGGTGAGGCCTGGCCAAAAGTATTTTTTTAAAAGCCCCCCAGTGGATTGTAGTGTGTAGCCAAGGCTCAGAACCATTGCCGTAGGCCCTCTGCTAAATGCTTTACCTTTGTACGTCCCAAGGTGGCATGCTCATATGTCCAGAAGCCATGAGAGGCGTGCCAAGGTGCTGTCCCTCAGAGCCCTTGGTAACCATAAGCAGCCTCTTCTACTTCCTCTGGGAGCTGTACACACGTTTTTGTTTTCTATGTGCTCCAGGACATGAAAAGGATGCGAAATAGCTGCCTTACGGGCATTTGCCCATTTAATTCATATTTGGGGAATGTCCTGGGCATTCATTGAATGGCAGTCTATGGAGTATGGGTTTCTTTCTATGGAGGAGCAAAATGCTGACCCTGGGTCACTTCTCACCCAAGCCAGTGGGAGCCAGAGTTCTAGATTGTGCAGCTCTGGGGAAAGTTTGATTCTGAAGGCCCTCTGGTCACCTCCTGCATCTGTGCTGGAGTCAGACAGCCAGGCAGGCTCTGAGAAGGCCCAGGTGCATCAGGGAGTGCCCACTGGAAGGCCCGGAAACACAGCAGGGTGAGCAGCAGGGAGGCTTTGGAAGACTCAGCCCCATGAAGGTACAAGGCCAGGCCCATTGCCTCATAAAAGTCCCCTCTCCCGCAGATACGCAGGCTGCAGGGGCATTACAGGTGGCAGGGCCTGGCCTCCCCTGGGCGAGCACCATTCCAGAAGTAGGCCCCGTGCCCACTCACCCGGAGGCAGCATCCTCATCAGATAAACCAATACCCTCCAGAGCCTTTTCAGCTACCCCACGGACCCTTGGAATTTTCTAAGAAACCAAGGCAATGAACATCAGGCTATTTAGATCCATGGTTTCCAAACTGTATTCCAGGAGCTCTAGAATACTTGAAGCTGCCTCACCAGAAACCTGGAGTACAGAAGGAAGGGAGACCTGTCTTCAGAGCTTCCTGGGAGCTCCTCAGAGCTGAGGAGTCCCAAGTCCTCTCTGTTCCGTACCCCACAGGGCACGGCAGTGGATAAGGCTGAGAAAGGGGAGGACTGTCAGAACAGGGGGAAGGGACCAGGGGGACAGGGATCTGGAATCCTAAATTCTAAGTGCAGACTTGACTCGTTAAGCACCCCATTTCACAGAGGAAGCAAAGGAGGCTCAGAGAACAGGAATGGTTGGCTCAAAGTTATAAGGCTAACTAGTAGCAGAGATGGGGCCACATACCAGGTCTCTGGACTTCAAGTCCTGACTGAGTTCTGTCCCCTGAACCATAACTCTTAAAAGGGAAGATACACTTCCCGGGAGCTGGAACGTGTGGATGTAATGGGAGTAGGTACCAAAAGAGGTAAAAGTGAGGGATACATATGAAGAGCCAAATGCCCTGTCTTCTTCCCCCATGTACATAAATACTCAAAGGCAGCCTCTGGCCCGGAGAAGCATACACCCAAATACACATACTGCTGCACGCGACTATACTCTGCACACACGCACATGTGCATTTCCATCCATTATGTATGCCCAAATGTACATTCACATAGGGTCCAAGCGTGTTCACGCACATACACAAGGGCACCTTCCAAAGACCTGCCGTGTGAAAGTACATCGTCTCTACCAAGAGAGGTGTTTTCTCTCTTGCAGAATTGAACCAGCCAGTGGGCCACTCTGCAGCAGCAGGGCTTCATTGCTGTCAGGCAGTTCTCCTCAGAGAGCGACGTTTCCCATCCACCTTCCGTAGTCCCCTCTCCAGGGGACTCAGCTGTTTACCCCTGGGAGCTGAATACCCTGCAGGGAACTCTGGTTGAAGGAGAATGTGCTATTTCCGTTCCATTTCCAATTCTCCTCTATCCACAGGGCTTTCTTTTCTTCCCCCACCTCCATCCTCTCCAACATCTTCAGCACACTCTGGAGTTGGTGTGTAGAATTCTGCTGCTGCAAGAAAGGCCCCCTCCTGGGCATCCTACAAACGGGCCACATTGTGTGTGTTCGAGAGCCGTATTGCTCACGCCTTGCCCTCTGATTGCTAGGTGCTAGCTCACTGCCCTCAGTCTAGCTCCAGCTCCTGTTGGGGTGGACACCCACACCCCCTCTGCCTTCCCTCCCCTCCCCCCTTGCTGGTCCCACAGTCATGGCCAGGTTCCACTTGCTCTTGTTTCAGTTTCCTCAGAGCCTGACTTGGCTGCCTTGAAAATCACAGTGCGCCCGGCCCAGCACAAGTCCTTGCTTTTACAAAGGACCTCGGCAAGCAAGCACGGAGGTGTGGAAATTACAGATAATTCATGTGGGAGGAGGCGGCAAGCGTGAGGCATGGATACAGCCGTTCCCAGAAAAGCAGCTCGGGATAATCGGGGGCCTGTGACAGGCTGAGCCCTGACTCGGTGTTGTGCAAATGATGCTGATAATTATATTAAAAGTAGGGCAAATAGAACATTCTTTGACGACCAACTTTGGGAGCAGGTTGGCAGCTGATGAAACAATTCTTTGCCATGGCTGATGGGAGCATTGTCTGCGGGGAATTCACTGGGGCACTGAGGGCTCTAGGCCCTGAGCAGGGGCTGGGAAGATAGTTGGAGCCAGCAGGATGGCACTGACCCAAGGCCTTGCATGCACTCAGGGGCAGGGTTTGTAGATCAGGCTTCTATTGCTGGGTGACAAGTTCCCACAAACTTAGCAGTTTAAAACAACGCACACTGATTATGTCACGGTTTCCCTAGGGCAGGAGTGCAGTGGGGGGATCCCCTGCTTAGGCTGTCATAAGACTGCAATCAAAGTGTCAGTCAGGCCTGGGGTCTTGTCTGAGGCTTGGGGTCTTTTTCCAAGGTTGTTGACAGAGTCTGTTCCTCATGGTTTTGGGGCTGAGGCCCTCAGCTTCTAGGGCCCCATCTGGCCCTCTCTACCACGTGGCAATTTGCTTCTTTAAGGCCAACAGGAGAGAGACTAATGCCTCTGTCTTTGAGTTCTAGACCCTCTCTTAAAGGGCTCATCTGATTATCTCAAGCCCTCTCAGGATAATCTCCCTTTTGACAAATTTAAAGTCAATGCATTTAGGGACTTTAACAACCTCTGCAAAATCCCTTTCCCCTTTGCCACATAACTAGCCTAACCAGGAAAGTAAAATCCCATTATATTTCTAGGTCCTGTCCACATCCAAGAGGAGGAGCTTGTGTGGGCTTGTACCCCAGGGGACCCTACAATCCTGTCTACCGTAGTCCATATCACCTGGAGACTGAATGTGAGGGATGGGGTGGGAACACCCTATTGACCAAAGCTCTCTGAGGTCAGAGCCTGTGTCAGTCTTATTCCATCCAAGTGCTTGGTATGAAGTCAGTCCTCAGAAAATATTTTTTGATTGAATAAATGCGTCACCAACTCCTACCTCCATTGTACAAGTGGGGAAGCCAAGGCTAGAGAAAGGAAAGTACTTTTTCAAGTCATCCAAGGCAACAGATGACAGAGTTGGAACAACAATAAACACTACCATTTATTGAGCACTTACTGTTTACCAGGCACCATGTTTGGTTATTTTACCAGCTCCTCGAATTGCCATAAAGCTGTGTGATTAGGGATGATGAATACCCCAGGTTTACACATGAAGAGACCAAGTCTCAGGGAGGTGAAGTAACTTGTCCAAAGATGCTGCTGGCACGATCACAAAGTCAGGACTCAAGCTCACTCAGCTTGATCCCAATGTCCCCAGTGCTCCCTTTTCCATGCTGACTTGCCTATGTATGCAGGCGGGACAGACTGAGAGCAGCATCAGGAGGCCAGGTGTGTGGGGATGCTTGGCGATGCTTGGTCACCTTCCCCCGTACCTCTGCCCACCGCTCCCCCTTCCTTCCCAGGAGGATTAAGTCATCACTCTGTTTCACACTGGGCCACCCAGGGCCTGACAAGGCAGGGAGGTGTTTCTAATTACTCATAATTAGCAGGCTGATTAGTCCTGTCACATGGGATTGTCTATTTTAGCTCTTTCCTTTGCATTCTGGGGACACTTCTTTGGAAAGGAGGGGACCCGTCTGCACGACCAGGGAGGAGAGGATGCAGGGGAATCTGATTGGGATGGGCAATCAGGTCGTTTATGACCACAGAGGCAAGCGTCTTTCTGAGTTTACCCCTCCCACCAGATCCCAATGGGAGCCTTTTTCCAGCCCCGGAGCACAGAGAACATGTGTCCTCCATGGAAACGGAGCCTGGCTTACTCCCCAGGGGAGTGTCCTTCCCCAGAGATGCACATGCATTGCCACCTTGCCGTCTGTAAGGCTCTGGTCAAATGTCACTGCCCTCCCTGTGTGATAGCATCCTCACTCCATCACTGTGCATACCCTTACTCTGCATGATAACACACTGGTTAAGCGCAGATTTTGGAGCCAGACTGCTGAGTTCCAATCCTGGCTCTGCCACTTGGACAGATAATTCACCTTCTGTGCCTCAGTTTCCTCATCTATAAAGTGGGACTAAACAGTAGCATCTACTTATTCACATTATTATGAATGTAAATAAGTTAATATATTTAAAGCATTAGACTTCCCTGGCAGTCCAGTGGTTAAGACTCTGTGCTTCCACTGCAGGGGGCCTGAGTTGGATCCCTGGTCGGGGAACTAAGATCCCGCATGCCTCATGGTGCAGCCAAAACTAAATAAATAAATAAAGCATTAGAACAGTATCTAGCACAGAATAAATACAATAAAGTATTAATAATTCCTTTGTTCCCTCTTTTTCTTTGTAGCTCTTATCACTATCTGATATCTGACATGTTGCATATTATTTGACTATTTGTTTAATATTAGTCTCCCCTAAGAGAATGGAAGCTGCTTGAGGGCAGGGTCTTTCTTTGCTCATTGCTCTATTTCCAGCACCTAAAGGGGTTGGACAATATTTGTTGAATAAGTGAGTGAATCCCACCTTCCCTCTTCCCAGGCAGAGGTTTCATTTCTCTCTGTGCTCTTCAGAAGTTCTCATTTAAAGAGAATAAAAATGCAACTTCCATGCCCTCATCATCTTCCAACCTCTGTCACCCTGATTCATGACCACAGTCTCCATTCCTGGAACCACAAGACCCCTTTGTCCCACAGTAACCAAATTCTAGCCTACGATGAATGGTCTGAGACCCATAAAATCCTGGAACTCTAGAACTCATGGATTCCTAGAATGGACTCCAGGCCTTGAAGAATTCCAGAATGGAACTCTGGAATCTCAGAAAGTAATCTGAGAATTGCTGAGACTAGGACTCAGGAATCTTGCAGAGGAGGCCCAGAATTTCAGAAGAGACTCTCAGAACCGGGTCATTGGGAGAATCTGGTGAGACCAGCTGGCTCCACGGTGTTGACTTCTTTGCAGAGATAAAAACACAAGTGATGCTGGTGCTCAGAGCTGGGGGGCAGGGGGAGAGGCCAGGATGGCAGTGGGAAAGGGCTCCCCTGTGAGGGTTCCTAGGCTCTGGCACTGGCCGAAGACAATGAGGCTGGCTGGGTAGGTAGAGCCAAGGGCTGCATCCTAATCAGGAGCAGAGGAGAAAGGGAGGGAGGGGCTTGGGGTTACAGGCAAAGGGTGGGCGTGGCTGGCCCTAATCCCATTACAGCTGGCCATCCAGCTGCCAGGCCTGGCTGGGCCCCAGGCCTGGCTCTGCCCTCCCCTCCAAAGGCAGGCTCAGGCCGCGCAGTGCTTGGGTTTCAGAAGATATTCCATCTTGTTCTGAAGTCCATACCCTAGAGCAGGAGTGTGGTTGGGTCTTGAGCCCCAGGAGACTCAGGGCTAAAAGGAGGATGTGGTGAGGGGTCAGAGGATGGAGGAATCCCTCAAGAAAATGAATTGACCCAGAGTAAAATGGTGGTACTTGGTGAGAATTCTGGATATAAGACAAAGGTTCAATTAATGGACACCTGACACTACTTCTACCCTGAAAATTGACTCAATCCCAGGCAGCCCTTTGACCTGGGCTGGACACTGAACCCTGAACTTGTCTCAAATTAGGTCCCAATTCCAGTCTCAGAGGACGCCCCTGTCCCAGCTACAAACTAACCTCTAGACTGAGCCCTGGTCCCGGCTACAGATTCTTCCGAACAGTGCCTCATGAGCCCACAGATCTCTGAAAATAGGATTCACCTCAAAGAATCCAAAGACCAGTAGGATTCCTTAAAATGGTAAAGTAGTCCCACACCTCTGAGGCATGCTGGCTTCTAGAAGCAGCTACAAAGACCCGGGCTGAATCTCTCTCAAAGCCCAGAGCAAGCGGACTCTCCCCTCCCTGCTGTGGGAAGGTCTTCTGTTCAGATGTAGCCCTGCGTCATCCTGAGCTCTTTCCAACATGAGAAAGAGAACCTGGAAGGAGGTCAGTGGACCAGGGGTTAATCTGACCCAGAGTCAAGACGCTGTTGGAGATAGAGATACAGACTGTGGCGAGAGAGTCGGGCGAGTGACCGTGGAGGTGGTATCTGAGGTGGAGATGGCCACGGGGATGCCTGCCTTGGTGATCTTGGCAAATGGAGTTGGTGACATAGATGAATATTTGTAAGCCCGGTGATAGCCACGTACCCCATGCGGGTCTCCCAACTTTTCTGCTCTTCCCTCAACTGCACTCCTTTCTGCGCTTCTGCCACCCACTGTCTTGGCCTCGACTTGGCTGGTTTTAGTGTCTTGGAATAAGTCACTGTTTTTCCTTACTGAGCCTAGAGCTTTTGGAGGAGGAACCCTGTAAAAATCCAAATAACAAATATGTTGGAGTCTTTGTGTGTTCCCTGTTTCTCCTTTCAGCATCTCCAAGGTGGAGGGACGGCTGCCTTCTTCCCATCAATATGGTGCCCAGCAGAGCTGGAGGCTTCCCCCAACAAGCACTTAAAAATGTCTGACACACGCACTGCTCACTCCCAGGAAGGTAAGGTGGTCCTGTCTGGAAAGGATGGATGGACCCACCGACCTCTCAGAGCTGTAATCACCTGGACGAAGAAGCGAGAAACCATCACCCATATTCCAGGGGCTGTGCCAGCTGCACTACCAAGGGGCAGCTTGTCCAGCCTCACTTGGCTCAGATGACCACAGGAAGTGAGGTCACAGGGAAAGGCCCTCTATCCTCTGGACGATCTTCTTGTTTAGTGCTGCACAAAAATCTCTCCCCTGGGATGCATTTTCTTTTGGAGGGAAGTGGAATTATACAGTGCAGGGAGCTCTCGTGTGATGGGGAGAGAACCTGCATTCTAATCTGGGTCACAATGTTGCTTCTAGCCGATACTGGTGCCACATAACCCCACACTGTGAGCATTCTGGTTAGGATACTTCTCCTTTATTGCCAGGCTGTCCATTGCTACTCAAACCATTAAGCATTAGTCCAGTCTCCAGGTCTAAATGCTAGTGGCATTGCCTCGTCATTGTGACATTAAAAACACTCCTGTGCATTCCCACCACTGCCCACTCCCTACCCCCTTGAGAAACTATTCAGAGAGATTGTCTTTGAAGGACTTGCCAAGGGAAGGGCCTCAAACCTGCTTAGCCAACATCTTCCCACCACTTCCAGGCTATATGAGAGGGGGTAAGGAAGAGATGTTCAAATTACTGAGGATGCATTTGTTGGGGGTTCCCAGGGGAAGGCAGGTAGAAAAGGGCACTTCCCTCACCTCAACCCACTGAAAGGAGCTTGAAAAGACTCACTTGGAGAGGTTGGCAGTTTTTGCTGAAATTGGGTGACGCAGAGACTGACAGCTGACTACCCAGAGACATGTCCCTGCACAAGGTGCAGGAAGAACTATATCAAGAGACTGGATTTATCTGTGGAGGTTGCAGAGCCAGGCAAGGGCTTAAATCAAGGGATGCTAAACAGAATCATTTGGGCAGCTGGACAGAGGATGTACGGGAGGCACTGAGTAGGTAGTTAGAAACCTACTTCTGCAGTCCTGAGGACAGATGATGAAGGGCTGAACTGAATCAAGGCAGTGGTCACAGAAGGAAAAGGGAGGGGCTGGATCTGAGGAAAAAAATAGGATAAATGTATAGTAACTCTTTTTGAAAACTCCAAGAGGCAGAACCCGTAAGAGGATCTTTTGTTATTGTTATTATTCAATGTTTTAAAATGTAAAACTCTCTGGAGAGGGAATATATTGAGTGTCATTATCAGTCATTAACACTTCAGCATGAATTAGCTGATTCATCCATGGAGCCATTGAAACTTAGCAGAAGCAGATTTTAAACAACCTGGTGGGGAAAGGCAAAAGGAAAATGAAAGACCTAAGTAGGAACAAATCTAGACACTTGGAGAAGGTGATGCAGGCGGAATTGATATGAAGTGACTTCAGACAGACTGCTTTGGACAGGGAGTCTGGAGAACAAAGTTTAAGTTTCTGTCCTATCCACAACCTACCAGCCCCAGGATCCTAGCAAGTCACTTAACCTCTCAGAGTCATATGTGACTCATGGAGGATACTATTTATCTCACAGGGTTAAGTTCTATAAAGGAACTTTTTAAACTACCAAGCTCTGTGAAGGGGTATTATTCCACCAGTGTGATGAAAGTTAACCTTGGCAATGGTTACCCATCACCTTTCACTGAAATGCAGCCAGCCCATCAGTTGCCTGTCTTCTTAAAACTAGTTTTGTCTCTTCCAAGGAAAACTGGATTAGTCCTAACAGGTACAAAAGGGAAAGGGCTAGAGAAAGGCAGAGAGAATTAGTGCAGCTAGGAAGTGTTATATTCACCAGATCGTTTTCCCCATCTATCTAATGGTAGTGATAATAGCTAGCCTCACTATTACAAAATAATCCCGCACCTCTAAGCGTTTTTAAGCAAAGGGGCTACAGTTTTCTTCTTTTTGCCACCAAGTAGCTGTGACCTTGTTTTGACGTTTTTGTTGCTTTGGTTTCCCCAGCTGTAAAATGTGAAAAATAATGACACACAGGGCTGTTGAAAGGATTAAATGTGTTTCAATATATAGTGCCTCGGTAGTGTCTGGTATGAGTACGCTATAAACAGTAGCTACACTACTCTGCTACTGCCACCACCATCATGATTGATCCCCAGGGCTCTGGCATTCAGTAGACAACACGTACGTGTTTGCTGAACTAGGCTGCTCGTGGGTGTGGAGCGGGGGTGGGGGGGGGAGAAGTGTGCCCTGTCACACAGGTGAGGGAGTGCAGATTCCAGCCCTCCCAAGCTCACTGTGCTTGCTGCTCAGAACCTCAGCTTCCCTGACAACCAAAGGGCTCAAACAGTCCCTTCCAAAAAGAGAACTCAGTAAAGAAAATTGCAGTAGAGAGTTTTTCTGGTACTTCCTTCCCAGTTCCTCTCCTCTGAAGTTGGACACAAGACCAGGACCCCTATCTTTACCCCCCAAATGGCTGCCTTTCTGGCCGCCTTGACCCACGATAACCTTGAGCCAGGTGAAGAATCCAATGTCAGTTGATTTGAGCAGGACATCTGCCCGGAAGTCCAGGGTCACTATCCAAGAGCTTAGGTGACATCCCTGGCCCAGCATTTCCAACACTGAACACAGGATCCTGCCCCAATCTACACCCACCTCCTAGGGCCCTGTCTGCACAAATGGCACCACATTCATCTCCGTGGTGAGCCAGAGACCTGGCAGTCATTCTTCACACTCTCCCATGCCTCACAGTTCACCCAGGCAACCAACATTTCATGAGGACCTGCTATGGGCCAGGCACCATGCCAGGCATGGGGGCTGCAACAGTCCCTGCCCTCCTGGAGCTTACAGTCAGATGGTGTGCACAGAAGTTAAGCAATGATCACACAAATAACATAATCCAATCTGTGATACTGGAATAGAAGAAAAGGTACCATAAGTCTATGTAACAAGTGGCCTGATCTTATCCACTAGGTCAGAGAGGCTTTCCAGAGAAAGAGTCCACTTACCTTAGATCTGAGGGACAAGATCTGATGGGGCTGGGAGTGGGGGGTTGTGGGGAGTCGGGTGGGGAGAGGATACTGCAGCGGAGAAAGCAACAAGAGCAAGGACCATGAATGGAGCGATGGAGCCACCTGCGCTCAACCCACTGGCCTCAGACCAGTGTGGCGGAGGACAGACAGCAAGGGAGAGAGGCTTGACTTGCGGCCAGAGGACCAGGTCAGATCATGAGGGACTTTATCCTGAGGCAGTGGGAAGCTGCTGAACAGGTGATCAGGTCTCATTTGCATTTAAACCAAATCACTCAGTATGCAAAGGAAAAACCAGGTTGGAGGATGTGGGGAGACCAACTGGGAGGCTATTGCAGTAGGTGAGGTAGGAGATTATGGTTTGGACTAAGGGAATGGTGCAAGAGGAAGTGGAGGAACCGGAGACCATCTGAGGAGATGAAATCCATAGGACTACATTTCCCAGTTTTCCCTGCAGCCAGGTGTGAGCCTGTGTCTAAGTTCAGGTCAATGTGATGTTCACTCAGTGTGATGTGAGCAGAAGTGATGTGAATGACATCCAATTTGTGTCCTAAAGGAAGGGCCATGACCTCCCCTTCCTCCTTGCCCCTTCCCACTGGCTGGAATGGGGGCGTGACGGTGGGAACTAGAGAAACCATCTTGGACAAAGAGAAGAAAGCTGCTTATGAAGGAGAGCAAAGACACGTGATTGAGAGGAAGCCTGGGCCCCCCGTGATTATGGAGTGGCCACACCAGCCCTGAATTTCCTACCCACACTTTTATGTAAAAAATAGGTAAGCTTCTATTTTGCCTGGGCACTGCTATTTGGATCTCTCTGTTACAGCTGCTGATCAGATCTTCACAGTGAAGGATTAGGCATGAAGAATACGGACAAGAGAGGCAGGGCTGCCCTCCGGTCTCTGGCTTGCACCACTGGATGGCGCGGGTCAAGTTCACTAAGACAGGGAGCCCTGGAGGAGAAACAGGCTTCAAGGTGGCATGACGTGTGGGTTGTCCATATTGTGCACTTGACTTAGGCAAGTTGAGTTGGAGGCATTCCAGGAGGAAACAAAAGGAGATGTCCAGGGAGCAGGTGGGGAGCTTGGGAGAGAGATCGAAGTTGGAAGAAAGTGTGATCGGAGGATGAATTGGTGGTTCTCAACCCTGACGGCACAAAAGCATTTAACAAATTCAGATACTTGGGCCCAACCCCAGAGATTCTGATTTGTTCCGTCTGGGGCAGGGCTTGGCATCAGCATTTTTTAAAAGCCCCTCAGGTGGTTCTAACATGCAGCCAGGGATGAGAGCCACTGGTGGGGGTGGTAACGAAACAACGGGAGTGGATGAGGTGGCCTAGGGATGGAGTAGAGAGTGAGAAAAGCATCTATCTCCTGGTCCCGTCAATTGCAGGCCTTCTCACCCCTCCCGGGCCCCACTGGGAGATGAGAAAGAGCAGATGACACAGAGCACCTGCCCAGCCATCTCCATCAGAGTTTTTACACAGAACATGGCAAGGAGAGGCAAAGAGGATGCACAAGAGTCCTCTCCGATGTGACCAGGCTTTGCAGTGACAAAATGGATTCTCCTCTGTCCCTCTCTCCCTCCCTCCTGGGGTTGCCTGGTCACCACTCAGGAAGCTGCTCTGGTCTTCACAGCTGACCTGGCCAGAGGTTTCGAGGGAGGAAACTCCACTTTCCCTGCTGGGATGGAGCCCCTGCCCCGGGCAACTGCACCAAGGCTGTCACCGCAGCTGGTCACCCTGTGTGCAGTGCCGGCCTGCCTGCGCTGTGAGCACACACACAGGGAACCCTCGGGGCCTCTACTGCTGCCTTTCTTTGCAGCCAATTTGTTTTTTCTGGGCCTCAGATTCTCTTCTATAAAATAGAATAGCCCTACTCATCCGTAACAAAATGGTAAGTTTTTTTGGTAAACATCAAAGTGGTCAGTAATAAAACTATAAGGATTTATGAAACACCTTGTATCTCTCTACCTCTGCTGTTCTCCAGGTCAGGTGGAAGACAGAGGGAGGAGGGAGACAGAGGGAGGAGGGAGGCAGAGAGAGGAAGGGGACCTCTGCCCCTGGGGCGCTTACGGAAGAATGTGCCTGACTTCAGTGAAAGCCTAGAAGGGGGAAAGCCTGTATCATTTGGGTCAGGAGGAGCCTGCAGTTCAGGAGGGCAGAGGTCAGTACAGGAAGTCCCCCAGAAGGATGCCCCAGCCCCAGCATTTCCTTGAAACCAAACATTCTCTTCCCTCAACTGGGTCCCCACGGCACATGGCCCATGTCTGTTCTGGGATGTCAGGTGGAAAGTGGCAGGGATCACCAGACCCGCTTGAACATCAGTGCTGCCACCCTCTGATTATGTGACACCAGGCAAGTTGTAAAGCACTTATCCCTTCTGAGCCTGTTTCTTCATCTGCAAATTACCTCGCACAAAGCCTAGACCATAGCAGTAGCCAATAATAAATATTAGCTACGTTTGCTGTTGACAGGATTATACCAACTTTGGGGGGCTGTAAGCTAATCAGGAAAAGGCCTGACCCAGAGTACGTGTTCCGTTCATGTTGGTTCCCTTTTTTCCTTTAAGTTTAATCAAATAACCCTTCAGTGTGGTACAAGTGTAATGTTTGAGGACTGTCAGTTCTCTGTAACCATGAGGTTTCTGGCAATGTTACGGGCTGGCAGGGAGAGAACTTGGTGAACCAGTACCTGAAATGACCGTCTACAAGGTGAGAAGTCAGTTACTCCACCTGGGGTGTCAGGAGCAGATGTGAAAGGTCAGACACGCGGCCAGGATGAACTGACTGATGCAAGGGATGGTCCACAGGGAATAATATCCACGGCCCATGGGTGGTGGAAGAGCCCCAGGCAAGAGTCAGTGGGAATGGGGGCTAGGGAGGCGGCAAAGGAAGGGCAACTAGAATATGTTCCTTGAATGAGTAGGCAGATGAATGATGGAATCCTGGAGCCCATGCGTCTGGCTGAGACTAGAAGACCTGACAGACTTGGATAAGTGATGCTGAACCCCTACACTGATGCTGACAAGTTGTCCAGCCGCCACCTTTGACTGTTGCTGCACCCCTGGCGCCAGGGTGGCCTGTTCTGCCCTGTGGGAGTTGCTCTCCCAGTGCCTGGACTGGGCCACCGCCCCAGAGCCCTGAGCTGGGAGGTTTCCGCAGGGCCTCAGCCCACAGCCCCCACACTCAAGCCTGTGGCAGGGCCCGAGCTCCTTGTAGGAGGGCTCGGGGCCTCCTGCTCCAAACTCTGCTCTTCTTGCCCTCTCCAGTCTTTCCTCCTCTGCCTGCTCCCCCAGATGGTAAGTTAGGGTCCCAAGTGCAGGCCAGGTCTCCTTGTCCTCTGCCACCTCCCTGCAGGGCGTTCCCTCCCTCCCATCGCCCAGCCCCTGGCCTGCCTTCTCCGTGGCCCAGTCTCCTCTGTGTGCGGAGCCCAGCCACAGTGAAGTGCTTTGGCAGAAGCTTGGGGTTCTCAGAGAAGATACCTGATACCCACCTGAGCCCAGGGTCCCTGAGGCCCCCTAGTGATGCAGGGGCTCCCAAAGATCTGGGCCAGTGAGCTTGTGAGCTGAGAGCAGCAGGCCGAGTCTGGTCTCCGCAGTGGCCAGACTCAGGAGGTAAGGGGAGGCAGCTACCGCCGGGTTGATCCGGAGCCCTGGGCACTATTAATTGAGGCTCCTGAAAGTTCCAGCATAAGAATGGAGCTCTACTAGCATCTGTTGCATAAATTATACCCGAAGGGACCTTAAACACCATCAGTCCAACCCCCCTCATTTTACAGGCTGAGCCGAGGAGTCACCGAGAGCAGCACTAACCTGCTGGGACAGGAAGGCAGGACTGTGGTTTCCCCACATCCCTGCAGAAGGCTGTCCCTTCTCACTCTACACTCAAAGCCACAGAACTCTCTGGCCCTGCCAGCTGCTCCTTTCTCAGGACACACTCTTTCCCAGCTGGCCAGGGACAGATCCGAGCGAGGTGTGAGCTCTGACGGTGCCCTGAAGACTCCCTGCTGCCAAGGACCCCCCTGCTGACCGGGTGGCCAGCCTCGCATGGTCACCCAGAGGCACGGACGATGTGGATGCTGGAATCTCAGACAGAGCCCTCCTCGCGACATCACCCCCACTGGCCAGCCCCCGTGGGTGTGAGCTCCGACCAGGAGATCCCAGCCACTCAGCAGAAGCCAAAGCAATCAGATTGCAGAAATCCATGAAAAAGAATGGATTTTCTTACTGCGCTTGGAGTCTTTAATTTCCTGTGTTTGCCCCCAAAGGGCTTTTTCATCGACAAAGCACTTGGTTCTGTGGGCAGTGCGGTTGAAAAGAAGCTGCTGATGAAGAGATTAGCGATCGGGGACATGCAGGGGCTGGTGCACTGGGGCGACCGCTCTGATGAAGCGGCAGGGGAGCCCAGAGCGGACGTGCGCTAGGGGCGGGGGGCACTCAGAATGCCAAGGTGGGCACACTGAGAACAGAAGCCGGGTTGGGCTATGGTCAGGAGCCAGGTGGCAGCGAGGAGGTTGCCAAAGCAGAAACAAGTGCTCTTGAGAACAGATTCCTGAACAGAGACCTTTCAAATCAGCTGAGAGAGACCATGGGAGTTAGGGCTAGGGGCCAGCCGGAAGCTTCTAGAACCAGAGGCAGGACACGGGAAGCTCAGATCAGAGTCTCTACCCATCTCTCCCACTCTGAGTCCTGAGCTAAATCTGTGGGCTATTGCAAGAAGGAGAAATTTCTTACCTAGGTGAGAGAAGGAGGAGTAGCCTGGGAGAGACGGGGTTGATGGGTTTATGAGAGGGTGGAGGGAAAAACAAGCATTTTATCTGTCTCCAACCATAAAAGGGATGTGTATGAGGGGGTCTGCTCAGCTTAGCTACAAAGAACTGTAGGCTAACTTTGAAGTAGTTAGGATTATAGTCAGACATAAGGGAGGACTTCCTGGTTGCCAAACGAAACGTGGGTCCCACTCCCACACCCCAGGGCCTGCCTCTCACTTTAGCTGGGCGCACTTGACGTAGCCCCTCCCTGCTCTTTTCAGGAACCAGGGATGCCTAGTTCTGGGAACTCAGCATGAGTCTGGCCACGGGTGTGCCCACGGGTGAGCCCAGCCCCCCAAGAGGGCCTACCTTGGGAATGAGTTCTGCTATCTTGCTCCAACCGGACAGAGGCTCACAGGCTCACAGGTCAGCCTGAAAACTGACCACACCCTCTTTCTTAAGATACGTTCTTTTCCTGCCTAGTTTTCCTCTTGCCTCACTGGCTTCTCTCTCTCAGCCTCCCATCGGGGCTCCTTCTCCATAGCTCACACTCTGGGTGTTGGTGTGCTCCAGGCTCCATCCTGATCAACCTTCTCTCCAACATCTGCAGTCTCTCTTAGTGATCACATTACCCCCTATGGCTTTAAATTCCGTTTATCTACTGCTGACCCCCAATTGTCTATCTCTGCCCCAGACGTCTCCCTGTAAACCCACTGCCTTCTTGATGTCTCCAGTCGGATGTCTACAGTCATCTCAAACTTGGCAGGACCACCCAGAACACTTGAGTCCCCTTCCAAGTTTGCTCTCTCCCCCAGCTTCCCCTTCTCAGCGACTGGCTTCACCCTCCACCTGCTGTTCAAAGCAAACCCAGTGAACCAAGTCTATACTTACTCCCTGTGTGGCCTTGGGCAAGTTACTTAACCTCTCTGAGCCAAAGTTTTCTTAAATGAAAAGTGAGAATAATAACAATATCTCCCTGATGAAGTGGTTATGAAAAGTAAGTCAAATGGTGTATGTAAAAAGAACAGTGCTTGGCACATAGTAAGCAGTTTAATCAATATTATCACTGTCTAACTCAGCACCATCCAGTAGAAACATAATGTGAGCTACATATGATTTAAAATTTTCTACTAACCATGTTAAAAAAGATAAAAGGAAGTGGAATTAGTTTTAATGATATATTTTATTTAACCCCATATATCTAAAATATTTTGATTTCAACATCTAATCAATATAAAAAGATGAATATTTTACATTATTTTTATTGTACTAAGCCTGAAACCTGGTGTGTGTTTTACAATCCCAGCACATCTTGGTTGGGACTATCCCATGTTAATGCTCCAAAGCCCCACGTGGCCAGTGGCTGTTGCGTGAGCCTGTGCGGTCTAAGTATCTCGAAGTTTCCAATCTTCCTCTACAGCAGAGTTTCTCAACCTCTGCACCGTTGACATTTTGGGTAAGTGGTGGAGACAGAATTTGAACCCAGAGTATATACAGAAAAAGCTAGAAATGTGACTACAGTGACCCTGGGTTATCCATAAAAACAGCAGACCTGGGGAGCACCAACTTTTAGATAAGGGTTTCACAACCTTAGCACTATTGACGTTTGGGGCAGACAATTCTTGGTTGTGGGGACTGTCTTGTGCCTTGTAGGATGTTTTACAGCATCCCTGACCTCTGCCTACTAGAGGCCAGTAACATCCCCAATCCCACTTCCCTTCTTATCATTCAGGCCTCAGTATCAGGCTCAGCGGGGCCTGCCAGACATCTCTATCCGCCTCCAATATCCCACTGCTCTTCACTCACTCCCCACCCGCCGAGTGTGAGTCTTTGCATGCTGCCTGATGTTTTTCTAGGTTACCATTGTCTGTTTCTTCAGTCTGAAACGTAAGCTTTGGGACCACAGGGACCTTGTCTGTCTTGATGACCACTGTCCTCCCAGCATCCTGAAGAGTGCTCTCAATTAGTATTGAAGGAACCAATGCCCTTTCTGTCTTGGCCTCCAGGCCTCAGCTCCAAGTCACCAAAGCTTCCCCACGCAGCTGTGCCAGGAACCTCTCTTGAGTCTCCAGGGGATTGGTCAAAGAGTCACTACCTCTCCAATTGCTGCTTGGCTGGCTACCGTGGATGGCACTTCAGGTTCAGCCCTGAGCTATGGCCACCTACACAGGTGGTGAGGGACTGAAATCCATGTGCTGCAGGGCTATGGCTGCCAAGAGAGGGCGTATTTTTCTAATTCACACAAAGGGGGCACAGGGGCTGGCAGTATCCTTGCCTGACTGCCTGATGCTGCCAGCTGCCCAGTCCCAGTGGAACTCCCCATCACAGCAGTGGTCCCTTCTGGTGCCCCAAGCCAAGACCCGGGGGACCCAGCGTGGATGGGGAATGCCTGCATCTTTGCTCTGGACCTGGGAATCTGCTGGAGGTGGGGTGATGCCTCCTTCCCATGTCCTTGTCTTGTGGGTGCTGGGAGATCTCAGCTCTCTGCCCCCCGCCCCAGCTATTCACATGCAGAAGCAGCCGTCCCCAGGACTCTCTCCTCTCTGCACATCCCCCTTTGGTCCCACCTCCCAGGGCCAGCCCCAGCTTCCACATCTGTCAGGACAGGGATGGCATGGCGGCCTTAATGCAGGAGCAACTCTAATCTAACAAAGAACTGCCCAGCCACCAGAACCTGCCAATCCTGGGAGTGGCAGCTGGGAGAAGGCTTGTCACCAGTGGTATGGAGTGAGGGGCAGAGCGTGGCTTCTGGATTTTGGAGCAAATGGTCCTGGAGACTTTGTCTAGTAAATGCCATGGAGAGATACACTCTCTGATGTCCTGCTGGGGCAGTTGGGGCAGCTTTCCAAAGACTGTTCAGGACCCATTCCACAGGTCCCTGACATCCCAACTGGGATCTTGTCTCAGGCCTTTAGAGTCTGGAGGGCTAGAGATCGGTCCCGACTCCTTTGATAGATGGAGAAACTGAGGCCCAGTGCTGTGAGATTCCAAACGGAGTGTTCTAGAAAGCAGGGGTCACCGAGAGGGCAGTATTAGGAGGATGAGGTAGGTGGAGGGCAGCCAAGGCTCTGAGCTACTTTCCCAGGGCCCCTGCCCTGGCACCTCCCCTCTCAACCCCACTCAGCCTTTGTCTGATTTGCTCCCTGCGACAGCTGGGGAGGATGGGCCTCGCCCTGGCTCTGCCATCAGCCATCTCTGCATGGCACTAAAGATGTGTGCAGGAGCCAGGCCTCGGCAGCGAGCTTGGCAGGCAGCTCGCCGTTGCCTGGGAGACCACAGTGGAGGAAGGCTGCTCCACACGGCTACCGAGGGCCAGATGGCTGGTGGTCCCAGAGGTGCCTCTCCAGGGGGCCACAGCCTCAGGTGCACCTTGCCGGGGTCTCCTCGACACCCAGGAGGCAGATGGGGAAACTGAGACACCGAGCGTGGAGGGCTTTTGTGGTTGACACACTGGGGGTCAGTGGTGGGGAACCCAGGACAGAGCCAGGGGCCCTGCCTCCCAGCCCTGGGCTCTGCAGACCTCCAGGACCTGCAACCCAGGAACACACCACCAGGGGGCGTATTGGTCTCCACGGCCAGGTCTCCCATCCGTGCCCTCGGGAGAGACCTCAGGCTTTGTTAAAATCCCTACTAAACCTTGCTCTCTGAAACAGCCAGAATGTGTAACCACAGAGTCTGAGGAAAACTCCCAGTTCTGGATGCACTGGAAGTGAATAAGCCAACACTGAGAGATGGAAGCTGGGCCCCGACTGGGGAGCCAGAATAGGGGTGTTGAGATGGGGGCAGCGGGACCTTGGAGCCGGGGAAGTCCACCCCCTTCCTTCCACACAGAAGGAAATCAAAGTGTGTGTTGGGTCGGGGGTGAGGGGGAGTGCAAGCCCCTGAGAAAGGCTGTCTGGGCTGGTTCACCTCCTTAAAGCTGGCAAAGCAGCTATGGGGCCTCCCTCAGACCTGCAGAGCCCCTGAGGGGAGAGGTCGCCATCCTCAGGGTGGATATGGCTGTTTTGCTGAAGGTGATTTCAAAATAGCCACCCCTCAGCTCTGCTGTGTTCAGTACTCAAGCCTTCTGGCCAAGTGCTTAGCTATGCTGAGCAGGACAAGGGCCTGGAGCTGACCCTCGAGCAGAGGAGAGGCTTACCTGTGGCCTGTCCATGGAGACCCGAAGGCTGGCGGCCGCTGCCCTCATCCCCCAGTTCGTGAGTCCATGAAGAGTGCATCCTGGGCTGGAGCCTGAGGCTGGGCCTCTCAGGGTTGTGGAGACAGGTGGGGTGGGACCATCAGCAAGGGACTGGGGGGAGCCAAGGAAGTCTTCCCAGAGAAGGGGAGAGGGGAGAGTCAGGTCCCTGCCTGCGGGAGGTCTGGAAAGACCCAGCGCAGCTCCAGGCACAGATCTTGATGGCTCTCTTCCCTTGGAGCAAAGGGGTGGCTGGATTCAGGCACGAGGCAGCCAGGCAGGCTCTCGGGGTTCACGTAACTGAGCTAACTGCCCCGCAGCCCCCTCCTCCGGGGCACAAATGGAAATCCCTACCTGCCTGGGGTTGTCACCCACGCAGCGTCTGCTCCCTGAGAGCTGCCTGCAGCCAGGGGCCTCCCGCCCCCAGCCCCCGCCTGCTGCCTGAGCTGTCAGCCCAACTCCCAAACAAGCTGATTATCCCCATCTGGGGAAAACAGAACCGCTGTGCCTGAGAAGAGGCCTGTCTTTTTAGTGAGAAGTAATCTGAGGAAAACCCCCAGCTCTAATCGGCAATAGGAAGTGAATGATCGTCTGTCAGCTTGGCTTTCTCCTGACACAGGGGCAAGCTTCCACCAACATCACCTCCTCCAAGAAGCCTTCCAGGCCTGCCCAGGCTCACTGCAGGATTCACTGGACCCTCCCAAGGCCTGTGGTGAGTTTTCAGTCAATATTCCCCTGTGTAGTCTAGAGCTTTGGTCTGTATTTTAAGAGACTCCTGCAGGGAAAATTCTGTTCCTGCTTGAATGGGGTGGTCTACGCAAGAGGTAGGGATGGAGCAGAGTTTCAGATCCAGCTTGCCTCCTTTGGGGAAGAAAAATTTGCAGCTTAGACCTTCACTCAGTCTACTGAACACCCCTCATGATTTCCTGCCCCTTTCCTTGCCCATGAGTTCCCTGCGCCTGGGATGCCCTTCAACCTATCTGGTATGCCGACATTTCTTCTATCGAAGCTGTCAAACCCCAGCCAAACAGAACAAAACAGAACCCCAACCCTCCCCAGCTTAAGGGGACCTCAGGCCCTGTTGTAGCTCCACCTGGCACAGTATTCATTTGAGGGGACATCTTCACCCCGCTCTTTCCAGCCTAGGAGCTCCTGTGGGCAGGACTATATCAGCCATGTCTATCTGCCCAGGATCCAGCCCAGGGACCAGACATAGTTCATGTCCAGGTGCTGAGTGAATAAACATGAAAGTTTCCTCTGTCTCAGCCTGACTTCTCTACCTGCTCCCATCTCTCTTATCTCCTGGTGCTGTTGCTTCCAGCTTCTCCCTAAACTCTAAGGAAGATCCTTGTGGGATGCATTACTTAGGGTCCTCCTGCCTGTCCTCTTTGGGAGGGGAACTAACATTCTCTGAATGCCTCCTCCAACGGGCCAGGTAAGGTGATAAGTATTTTACACATTGATCTGATCTAACACTCACAGCACCGTGGTGTGTTTGGTGTAACGCTCCCCACCTTACAGATGCAAAAACTGAGGCTCAGGGAAGAAACAGACCTGCCCCTGGTCCTCAGCTGCCGAGCAAGGATCTGAGCTCCAAGTCACTTGCTTCCTGGACCAGCACTCTCTCCTCTACATTCAGTCAAGGTTCCAATGACCAAGCCTCAGGCAAGAAGCGCTGCCCCTGGGAGGGCTCACCCTGCAGCCCCTCCTCCAGGGTGGACGCCCACCTGAGCCCGCTGCAACCGACCACGTCATATCATCATCATCGGCTCACTGTTAGGGGCATTTACCATCTGCCAGCTGCAGTGCTAAGTGTTTTGCATAAATTGATACGTGATAAATTTCACAACAACTCTTTGAGGTTTGTGCTTGTATAATCTCCACACTCAGATGAGGAAACTGTGGCACAAAAATGTTAGCACACTTGCCTAAGGTCATAGCTATTAAGTGGCATTGTCCACATTCTTAATAGCATTCAGGCCAGAGACACAGGAACTGTGGCTATGCCTCTGCCCTGCAGCTAGCCAGAATGATGCCTGGGAGCATCTGCTATGCTGCCCCCCACCCCAGTGGCACACCACAGGGTGCCAGCTCTCCTCCCTAGCCTGTCTGCAGCTTCTGAGGGTGGGCCCAGACTCTGCCACCCTCTCTCCCCAAAGGCCCAAGCTGACTGTGAGCTCATCAGGGCAGGGACCAGATTCATCCTTTTATTTCCTCCCACAGGACAGCAGAGACCAGAGCTGCACAAAAAAGGAGTGTAATGATTTTACATATGCGTTGATGACCTTCTCTCTGCCTGCTTCCAAAGCAGATGTAAGATGGTTTAGAATATTGAGATGCATAATTAGGACAATACAATTACTCTTTAAAACAGAGCTGTTGGAATCCAATCAACAGTCAGGAAGATGGAGTTCTCCCGGGCAGCAGGAGGCCCCAGGCTGGGATGCAGGAACCTGGGTCCATGTCCCTGGCTTTGCCACAGACAACCTCATGTAAATCACTCCTCCTCCTTAAGTCTCAGTGTGCCTATCTGTAAAGCAGGTAGGCAGAATGTGTCGTGCAGAGATTGAAGCTGATATACAGTTTTTAGACGGTGCTACCTGGAGCTGCAGGTGTTAATCACAGACACTCCAGTGGCTGCAGTGAGCGGGCACGGGGAAGAGGGCTCAACAGCGGCCCCAGCCCTGTAGCCCCACTGCAGTCAGTGTGACTACTTTCATGTACTTGAGCTGCTGCTAAAAATGTTTGAAAACCCACACCAGGCAAGACGTTCTCTAAACTTTTTTCCACGTTTAAAGCCCTTGACCTCTCTCCATGTTGCCGGCCCACATACCCACAGCAAGCCTCCATTCTGGGCATAGCTGGGCGTTTCTTATATTGTTGAGTCCGGGAGGTGGGGAGATATGGGGGCCCTTTAGGGAAGGGGCTACAGTTCAGGAGCTGGCATCTGGCAGGGGTTGCTGAAATAAAAAAGAAGCTCCCTTTTCTCTCTGGACAGGAACTCGCCCTGTGCCTCTAAGATCCAAGTCTTGTGTGTTTGTCCCGGAGCCGTGGATTTCAGGGGCCTCCCTGACCCTCCTCAGCCCAGCTCTGCAAGGCCTCCGTCCTGCAGGCCAGTGCTGGGAACCCTGTCTCACCCAGGAGATCATGTCAGACACAGGCTGGCAGGCGGATGGCCCAGATGAGCTCCGGTCCACCAGTGCGCACTGGATGTTCCAGCCACAGCGGCTTCAGAGATGACTCAGCCGCTGCCCAGACTGCCAGGCGCCCCCACGTGGACCTCAGAGGCTGTGCCCTCCGCTGCCCAACACCCAGGCGCTGACTGCCTCTCTCAGTCATTGGAGTGGGTGGCACAGAGCCATCCACTCTCCCACCCAGGGCAACATGGCCAGTTTACTGGTGCACCGTGTCACCTCAGAGGGTGGCCCCAGCCTAGGCCTCCCCTCAAGTCTAACCACCCCAAGCCCAGGCACGGGTTGTTCATGCAACAGCAGATCTGAACTGCAGCATAAAATTCAGGTTCAGCCTGCGTGGCACTCCTGCACCCCTGGAAAGTGGGAGCTCTGGGACATGGGAGTGGAGTACAGGAACTGGTAACACACCCAGGCATAGTGCTGGCCTAGTCCTCTGGCTCTGAAAGTGAGAGGAAGAGAAGGGGGCTAGGAGGGCTGAGAGGACAGATGGCCAAGACCCGGGACAAACGGGCTGGGAGGAGAGGGTAGAGATGCTGGGCAGTCAGCTGCACCTTCCCATGAGCACAAGATGGAGGGCCTCCCTGGGGCTTTGGGGGTGCACCTGCACATTCCTTCCAGGACAGCTTGCAGACCCAGTGGCTACCAGCAACAGCAGGTGTGACTTGGCTTCTGGGCTTTTCTGTCAGCTGACCCCGTGCTGTGACTCACGCCTCACCACACTCCCCTCTGCAACACGGACACCTATAACCATGCCCCGGGCTTCCTTAACCCCGCTCATTGCCATTCCTCCTCTTCCCCCCATTAAATGATGGTGGTCCCCACGGCTTGTGTCCTCACCCTCTTCTCACTCTCAGGCAGCGCTTAGACCGGGTTCGTAGCACAATGTCTGCGGGGTGGGTAGAGATGGCTCCCACAGACTCTGACACTCCCACCGCATCCCCACACCCACCCCACTGAGCGCCACTCTCTATCCACAGCTATTTGCCAATGAGCCCAAGTCTGTCATTTGAGCCCCACCCCTATCTATCCAACTATCTACTGGATGTCCCCAAGTTGATGCCTCACAGATACATGGCGGTCAGCCAGTCCAAAATCAAGCTCATCTCTGTGTTCTCAGTCCTTGTAAATGACACCACTATCCCCCCAATTGCCCAAATCAGAAACCTAGTTAAGAATTAGCCTCTTCGGGGCTTCCCTGGTGGCGCAGTGGTTAAGAATCCGCCTGCCAGTGCGGTTCGAGCCCTGGTCCGGGAAGGTCCCACATGCTGTGGAGCAACTCTGCCCGTACGCCACAACTACTGAGCCTGCGCTCTAGAGCCCTCAAGCCACAACTACTGAAGCCCGTACGCCTAGAGCCTGTGCTCTGCAACAAGAGAAGCCACTGCAATGCGAAGCCCGCGCACCGCAACGAAGAGTAGCCCCCGCTCGCCGCAACTAGAGAAAGCCAGCGCACAGCAAAGAAGACCCAATGCAGCCAAAAATAAATAAATTGAATAAATAAATTTATAAAAAAAAAAAAAAAAGAATTAGCCTCTTCCACAAAGATCACTCCCATCCTGATCTAATCCACCCAGGCTTATCCCTCATCTAAATTAGAAAGGTATTTTGTTTCTGTTTTCCAACCACAAGGAATTGCCCAAGCCGGGGACTGTTACCTTTTACCAGTTGCAATATCCTCCCAACTGGTCACCAGCCCTCTACTCTCACCCACTGTCCAGCCATGGGTTGAATGAGTTTTGCCACCTTTTAATCTGACCAAGCCATTCCCTTGCTCCAAAATCTTCAATGGCTCCTATTTCGCATTGCATTACACCTAACACCCTCAGCCTAACTCTCTCTGCCATCGGCCTCCAGGTCTGTTTTCTCTTTCCTGACTTACTCTCCACTCCATCCTTCCTTGATCCAATCAGGTAGAGTTTTCCTTCATCTCCCCCATCCTTTCTCGGTTCATTTTCAACTCTTGCCCCAACTCTGCGAGAAGATACCTCCACCTGAGTGTTCTTCTGCCTTAATCACCATGTCCAAGTCCTGAAAGACCAGCTCTATCCACTCTCCTACAGGAGTCTCCCCAACTGCCTCGAGCCTCACGGACCTCCCTTCTCTGAGCTCCCCTGTCCCAGAGGCTGAGCTCTTCCCTTCAGCCTGGCTCTCCCCTCAGCCTGGGCTCTTCTCTGGCTGACGTGCTGGTGAGGCTGGTCTCCCAACCAACCAGGGCCTTCCCGAGGGCAGGACCCAGGTCTCTATCCCAGTCTTTCCAGGAGGGTAAGCAAGTGAAGACCAGGACATAGGGAAGGGAGGGCAGAGCAGGGTCTCCTTCAACATCTGGAGGGACCACTCATGCCCTCCACCCTTACCTGGCCTGGACAACTACTTTTATTGTTCTCAGGGAAAAACTCTGGGATCCCAGTGGTCCTGGTGGGTTTTTCACCATGTCTTCTTGCGGGGAGCAATTTGGGAGCCTGCATCTTGCAGCCGGGAGTCCAGGTCTGGGTCCTCTGACCCCTGGCATTTACCCCCTACCCAAGCATGGACCTGGGCTTGGGAAGGCTGCTTTCTGAGGCCCTGGTAACAACCTCGAATTCAGAAGCCGCTCTCTCCTCCTTGACCATCGTGCTGCTCTCTGCCCTCCCTTCTCCTAAACTATAGGCTGAAAGCTCCAGGCCATTTTAGTCCAATTTTCTCCTCAGATAGACAGGTGACTGTGGCAGTGAGATCTGCTACCTGCTGTTCAGAATCAGCGAGGAGCAGTACATGGGGCAGATAATGAGGGTTATTGGGCAGGGATGAAGGAACCCCTCCTCCTCCTGCCCTCGCCCTGACACCCCGAGCCCGCTCCCCAAAGCCGGAACCAAGAGAAGCCCTCCCTGCTTTCCCCAGCGGGGCCTGTGACCCTGGGCAAACCACCTACCGTCCCCAAGTCCTGATCCCCTCATCTGTACAATGGGCGTTAACATCTTCTTCAGAGGATTAGGTGAAGATTAGAAATATTATAAAAAGCCAAGGAGGAGGCCATTGGCATTATTGGAAACTATTGCTTTTGCTTGGATTCTCTCACCATCCTTGGCAGGCTGTCCGAGCCAGGATGATTCTCCCCCTTTTGGTGGATAAGAGCACCAGTGTGCAGAAGTTAAGTGTTTGCCTATTGTCTCACATCCATTCAGAGAGCCCCAAGTAAAAAGCACGTATTTACGGCGACTTTATGATGTCCGGGGCTTGGGGCTCTACTTGGATTATCTCATTCAAATCTCATAACACCACCATGAAAAGGTCCTATTATTATCTCCAGTTTACAGATGGGCAAACTGAGGCAGAGAGTGTTTAAGCAACTGGCCCGTGGAGGCGTGTAGTGAGCAGCTATCAGGGATTTGAACCCAGGACATCTGATCCCTCAGCGTGCCATGCTCCTTCACCACCAAGTCCCCTTTGAGTCTAAGGACTGAGGGCAGTGAGCCTGGATGGCTCTGGTCAGCCGCACCCCAGGCGTTGGATTGGAGCCCCCCTGGGAGCCCAAAGACTAAGGAGTGCACTGGGGTAGTCCTCAACCATTTGCAGAGGAGGTGGCCAGACCCAGTGAACCAGGAAGTGGGTCCTGAAGGAGATACACAAACAGGTAGATTCTGCTTTGTCAGGCTAAGGGATGAGGGGCGGGAGAGGAAACGCCTCCAGCTCCCCCATCCCTGCTTCAGTCTCCCTCCTGATCTCTTTCTCTTCTTCAGGTCTCCACACCCACCTTCCTCTCCCCCATCCTCTTCCACCTGGTCCTACCCCTGGCTCCCTCCAAATCTCTGCATGCCCACCTGCCCCTCCCTCCCCAGAGCAACCCCACACACACACCATGGGCAGGCTGAGAGGGGTGGCCGGTGAGCTGTGTGCCTCGTCCTAGCTGCAGAGCTTGCAGCCCGGGGCATGCCCCACACGCTAGAGCAGAAGATCCTCATCCCGAGAGCCCACGCCCCCACCCCCGCCCCCATATCTCCGGCCAGGCAGAAATGAATCCAGCTGGCCAGAGGTGGCGCTCACACCAGCCTTTCCTCCAGTGCCCTTGCCCCTTCCCTCCCTCCTCCCCTCTTCCTCCCAGATGCATTCACTCAGCAAACACCAGGTATGACACCTAGTGCTGGAGTCCAGAGGTGGAAAGGATACAGCCCAGCCCTGGGCCTCAAAGGAGCGGGCGGACACAGTGACTGTTTCCCCACTGTGACAAAGGTCTGTACCAGAGTTATTCGCAGGGGGGCCTGTGGGAGCCGAGGTAATGGGGTTGCTCTCTGGGAGTCAGGCAAGGGCGTCAAGGGGGGATTCCTATGCATTTCCAGGTTAACCTGGCCTGCCCTATCTCATCTGAAAATCCGTGTGACTTCCCGACCTCAATTACATGGGTGCTGAGTCCTGGAGGAGGAGCAGGGACTCGTGGTGGGGAGCCCACCCCCGACCCTGTCTCTGCCCTGCTCCCACAGCCCTGTCCCCAGCCAGCAGGGCTGACCCCCAGGAGGTCAGGGGCACAGATGCCCTCCCGGGCTCTCTGACTGGGGCAGAAAGGAGGCACAGGGTCCCTGGGGCCTGATCCTCTTTTCAGCTGGGAAGCCTCCACCCATCCCCTCCCCTCTCAGAGCCAATTCTCTCCCCACCCGAGACCAGCACTAGGCTCCAGCTGGGCCTCCACCCCACACCCCTGCACCCCCCATCCAAGCACTGACTTGGCCCCCTGGGGTCCTCACCCTTCTCCACCGCCAGCTTCCCATCAGCAGGGTCTTGTGCCTGGTATCAGGGTGGGGTCAGGAGATGGAGGACAAGAAGGAGGAGAAAGTCCAGAGACCCACCAGGCATCAACTCCTGCCCCTTCCTTACCCCCCAGTCAGTGGTTTCTCTTGCTCCACTATTGGTGCCAGGGAAGAAGTGCGGGTGAGGACAGGAGCCCAGGGCATGGAGGGGCAGGGGAGACCTCAGAGACTGGGAGGGGCCCCCGGCAGGCAGCGGAGGCTCTAAAGGCTCTGATGGGGACATGAACTCAGAGTCCTTGTTTGCGGAGTGCTTTGTTCTTCTGCTGGGGGCCCAGGTGGGAGCCAGGAGAGGAGGTTTCCTCTCTTGCCCAGGCCCCGCAGAGGACCCGCCTGCTCCTTGCCAGCAGGAAGGCAGTCTTATGCAAGGTATGGACCTTTTTATGTCACAGATGAGGGTAACTAAGACCAAGAGAGATTGCCCAAGGTCTTTAACAAGGTCACACAGCAGGGAAGTGGTCCTGGCATAAAGCATCTGACACAGATCAAGTTCCTCAGGATGGTCCAGTTGATGGGGGACCCCTGTGGCTGGGTGGTGGGCTGTGGAGTGGGCACTGCTATCCATTACGGATGCCATCTCTATCCTTCCCCACCAGGATAAAGATGGCCCCCACCCAGGTACTGCAAAGGAGGAACCGGCTTTACCCGTCTGCCAGGCTCAGAGAGTACAAGGCCAGTTCATGATGGTGCCAGCTCCAGCAAGACTTTTCCTCCCCTTGCCAGCCCTCCCTCCCCACCTCCCTCCTGTCCTCCCACACCCGGGGGGGTGGGGGGGTCAGAAACTAGCTAGCAAGCTGGAAAGTGGCTGAAGGAGGAGAGAAGCACTAGGAGAAGGACAAATCCCCCCTTCCCACTGCACGTTCCAGACCTGAGCTGGGCAAGGGGGAAAGCGCTGTTAAATCAGTTTCAGAGTTTTAATTCATGTCTCCTCTATGGCGTAAGAGCAAGCAGAAAAGACATGGGACCAGCCCGAGTTTTCATCTGAGCAAGAGAAGACTTCCTTAATAATACATTTTAAAGCCGTGAGATCCAAAAATAAAATTATTTTCAATAGCCACAAGCCCTGCTGATTCAACATATACATGTAAAGACCCAAGACTGATGCCTGTCCCGATAAATGTGAGCTAAAATAATGATCATCCATAGGTCCTCTCAGTCCATCTGACTTGATGGGGCCGGGTGCTAGTCGTATGGTCACAGTAGCACATGCATTCTTGGGCTGCCTTTCTGTTTATCCGCTCTGGGTACCTCCCAAGGCAGCCCTGCCACTAGCCCATTCAGTGCCACTAGCCAGGCAGGTCTCTGCCCTATCTGGGCCCCAGTTTCTCTATCTGTAGCAGGATGAGGCAGATGAGATCATTTCTAGAGGCTTGGCCCACTTTAACTTGTTTAAGTGATAGCAGGGGCCCCCTTGTCTATGCTCCTCAGAAGTCCTGGGTCTAGATGGGCACAGGACTCTAGTGAGGAAAAAGGTAAAATTCAGGAAATTTCACATAAAATGGATTGCCTACTTCTCCTGAGCCATTGAGCCAGTATGTCCACATGGCAACGGTCAACTGGAGTGCGTAGGAGCAGTACCCATCACCCAGAAAAAAGGGTCTCCGTTTGGCCACAGTCCTCACCATTCCCCATCGCCCCCATCCCTAATGCCAGCTGCCATTTACCACCAGACGTGCTGTTGTTTTAATAAAATACTATTTCTTTGTCATTGTGTCGCTGTCAAAAGTGGAAAATTGAACTGGAGGGAACATATGTTTTAAGAAGAAAATAGCAAAGGGAGACCGTTTCCCTAGAAAGATGTTTAACCATCAAACACATGGTTCTGTGCTCTCATTTGACTTCCTGGCCCAAGGCTTCTAGCGGTTGAGTTTGTGTTCTCAGGCCGCCCAGAGGACTCCCTGGAGCTGCCCCCCCACCCCCCGCCGGCTGCCGCCCCAACAGGATTAAGGGCTCAGCACAAGTCCCCAGGCCCTGGGGCTCTCCCTCCCCTTCCTTCACCCACACTAAGACATCCTGTCTAGACCCAGAACCTCACGTGGCAGCAGGGGAGGCCTGCGTCTCCCCCCAAAGAGGAAGCCTTGCGAGGTGCAGAAGCCGGCTTGGAGCCAGCCTGGCCAGGGAGCGTGGAGGTCCACAGGGCCTTCCTGGGCCAGGGCCTTTCTCTGGTCCCTCAGTCTCCATCCTCTGCAGATCCCCACTTGGAGAACCAGCTCACGGTGGAATAAATTCACCGCCCTCGGGCCCTCTCCTTCCTTCCCTCTGCTGGAGTTGCCATGACAACCAGAGTCACCCCCGATGCCAAAAACACCGCAAAAACAACAACAAAAGCTCCACCCTCAGCTAGAAGGAAAGAGGGCAAGGGCCAGGTGTTGGGGCAACGGCAAGGGAGACATGTGGTCCGGTGTTCTACCCTCTCCACAGCCCCCCCGGAAGAAGCACATGTGGGAATCGGGGGATCCGCAACCAGCCGGAGGCAGAGTGGGTGGGGCGGTATTTTCCTCCATTTCCCGTATTCTCCCCCGCAACTTACATCTGTCCCAGCGGCTTCTCCACAGTATCAACCTAGTCTGCCTCCGTTCTGGGGCAGCAGGCCAAGGACAGAGCGGGTGGTGCAGGGCCCGGAGGACCAGCTGTAGGTTCAGAAGAGCCCAGGCTCCCTATCTCTGCCTGGCTTCCGCTGTGTGACCTCAAACAAAAGCATTTTCCTCTCTTGTGCCCTGAATCCTCGGGCTCCGTCCCCTACATTCCCACCCCGGTCATTAAAAGCCGAGCTCAGGAAGGAGGGAGGTCTCATTCACACTGAGGAATGTGTGACTGGTAAGGCTTCAAGCGGCTCTTCCCAGGGAGCCAAGCATTTTATTTTATTTTTTATTGTTTTATTTATTTATTTATTTTTGGTGGGGGGCTGCGTTTGGTCTTCGTTGCTGCGCGCAGGCTTTTCTCTAGTTGCGGCGAGTGGGGGCTACTCTTTGTTGCGGTGTGCGGGCTTCTCATTGCGGTGGCTTCTCTTGTTGTGGAGCACGGGCTCTAGAGGTGCAGGCTTCAGTAGTTGTGGCACACCGGGCTCAGTAGTTGTGGTGCGCAGGCTCTAGAGCGCAGGCTCAGTAGTGGTGGCACACGGGCTTAGTTGCTCCGCGGCATGTGGGATCTTCCCGGACTAGGGCTCGAACCCGTGTCCCCTGCATTGGCAGGCGAGGCGGATTCTTAAACACTGCACCTCCAGGGAAGCCCGAGCCAAGCATTTTAGCATGGCCTTACCCTGAGGAGTGGACCCCTGAGAGTGGCGTTTCAGTTCTCAAAGGACCAAGCTGGGCGTTGGGGAGCATTGTCTACTCCTCTAAGCTCGCACAAGATGAGGGAGGGAGTGGTGCTGACTCCTTGCCCAATGCTGGGCACCACCCACATGCTCCCTCCAAGGGAGACTCGGGGCAGCCAGGGTTGTGTTAACCCATCAGTGTTCTCCCAGATGCCAGAATGGTCGCCATTGGAGCTTAGGGCACCCCCTTAGGGTGGACCAGGTTGTGATAAGCAGTGCTCAGCTGCATAAGGGCCCTGAATATCTGTGGAGGGAGGAGATCCTGGGGTAGGAAGGTTGGGACCCGATGGGTGATGGGAGAAGGGCAGAGGCCAGCAGTGTGTCCTTTAGCAAACCGTTTCCCCTCTCTCAGCTCCACCTCCTGGCTCTGAACAAGGCAGGTACTACACAGAACGATCATGATCACGGAGAGCATAGCTTGTGTGATGTTCCAGCAGCCTGGGAGCTTGATGGGAGTGGAACATCCCCCCTTCACCTCTGACCCCTAGGCCCTCAATTTGGGAGTGTGGAAGGAAGGGAGGGCTGGGAGGAGGGTGAGCGTGGAGGAGGTGAGCAGAGGTAAGCACAGTCCTAAGTCTCCAAAGTTGCCCAGGGCCCCAGCTGCCTGGGGCAGACAAAAGAGCTGCCCTGCCTGGGGATGTGGTACCTACTGCTGGCAGTGCCAGGGCAGAAGGAATTCACTGCGCCCTGGGGACGAAAACCAGAGACCCTTTCTCACTCTGTGCCTCACTTTTCTCATCTGTAGAATGTATGTGAAGATAACACTAGCTCATTGGATTGCTGTAAGGACTAAACCAGCTAACATGTGTAGAGTGCCTGGAACCGTCCCTGGTGCACATACATCATACCAAAGTGCTGCCCATTCTCGCCGAGCTCAGGACAGTTTGCCAAGTGGAATTGTGGCAGGGGAGCTGGAGAGTGGACTGCCCTCTTCTCTACAGACAACCACAGCCGCCTTGCTGGGCTCCCTGCCTCCTGGCTGACCCCTTCCCCTCTACCCTCTGTCCTCCACCCTCTGCACTGTGGGATGGCGAAGGCTGGGCCCCGCCTACTTCTCTGACTCCTGCAACTACATGCACATACATACACACACACGCACACTCCTCCCATGGGCTCCCCCATGTACCAGGCTGCGTATGATATATAGCTGTAAATTAATTATAACATTGATTTATTAACATAACCAATTCAGCACCTGCTTTATGCCAGGCACTGGCTGGGCTCTGGAGACAGGGTGGATAGGTTTGCTCCCTATCAAAGCTGGGTCAGCCATGACCCAGCTTTCACAGAGCTTACAGCCTGATGGGAAGACAGGGCAGGTGAACAGGTAAGGAATTTGCAAGATAAAGAGCATAGAGTAGGGGCACCTAATCAGTCTTCATGAGGTGGGGTGGGGTTCAGAGTCATGGAAGACTTCCTGGAAGCAATGACATTTTAAGCTGAAGCCTGACAGATAAGAGAGATCAGGCAAAGGGGAAGAGGCAGCGAGAAGGAACAGAGGGAAGAGACAGGCCTAACTCCAAGGCCTGGGGGGAAAAAGAACAGTGTGCAGGGTAAGAAGCAAGGGATGGGGCTGAAGAGGTTAGTAGGGGCAGTCAGCAAGACTCATGGGCCAAGTGACAGGGTTAGTCTTTACTCAAGGGCAATGAGAAACCACTGGACATGATCAGCTTGAGAGAGGTCTTTCTGGGCCAGACTAGGAAAAGCAGAGCAGTTAGGGGCTGTTGCAGTCCAGGTGAGAAATGATGCTGGACTAGACTGGTCAAGGTGGTGATGGAGACACGTGGGTGGACTCAAGAGGCGAGTGGGAAGCGGTATTCCCAATGCATGATGGTTGTCTTGTTGGCATACAGGAAGGCCTGTCCCCTGACCACAGAGGGAAGGGAATGGGTATTCACTACTGAAGGACCAAAGAGGAAGGGCAGGTTTGAGGGAGTGGTGATGAGTTCAGCTTGAGGTACACTGAATTCGAGGGGTCTGTGGCCCACACAAGCGGACGTGTCTCGAACACAGCTGAACGTATGGCCTGGTCTCACGGGAGAGAGCTGGGCTGGAGAATAGAATCAGGATCATCAGCATATAGATGTCCCAGGAGGTCAATGCAGCCCTGTCTTGATGCCTTCAAAAGTAAGCCCTGGGAGACTTCCCTGGTGGTGCAGTGGTTTAAAATCTGCCTGCTTATGCAGGAGACACGGGTTCGAGCCCTGGTCCGGGAAGATTCCACATGCTGTGGAACAACTAAGCCCGTGCGCCACAACTACTGAGCTTGCACTCTAGAGTCTGCGAGCCACAACTACTGAAGCCCGCGCACCTAGAGCCTGTTCTCTGCAACAAGAGAAGCCACTGCAATGAGAAGCCTGCGCTCCCCAATGAAGAGTAGCCCCTGCTCACCACAGCTAGAGAAAGCCCGCACGCAGCAACGAAGACCCAATGTGGCCAAAAATTAATTAATTAATTATTTTAAAAAAGTAAGCCCTGGGGATTGACCACACCCACTATATTCCCTTCCCCCACCCCTGCAAAGCCCCACTAAAATGACAGAAAAAGACAAAGGCAACCAGAGACGAGACAATAGGACTCAACAAAATGTTGGAAAAGGGAAAGTGAATGGCAGAACAGTAACTGCCTTGACAGAGTTGAGAAAGTGGAAACATAAATGCCAGCGGAGAGAGAAGGCAGCAAGAAGCAAGGCGTATTCTACCTCGATGCCTGGAAAGGCTCAGGATGGAGAGCAGCCAGATTCCTCTGAAAGCAAAAATGAGGCTGAAAGAGGAACAATGAAAGTCTCTTTAAGAAGGGAGTTAGACCCACCCTCTCCCCCTGCCCATTCTCCCTGCAAATTCTCTCCCCACCTAGCTGAGGATGGAAAGAGGATTTCTTAGTGACACTGGGACTGCGTAGCGGGGGTGGGCCTGAGGCGCCATACTGAAAATGGGGGATTACGTACAGGATGGTGGACCTCTAGTCCCAACTGCTACTCCACTTGAAAAGGCTAAAGACTCCCAGTAGGATAGTAGAGAAACCCTCTCTGGAGAAACCAATCAGCTCAAGAGGAAAGACCTAGAGATAGTAGCATATGAGCTCACCACCTGATCCCCTCCAGGGAAGCCCCTCTGAAGACAAGCCCTGTCCACACAGAGTTTGCGATCAGATTGGGGTGCCTCTGTCTTAAATGAACTCCTGCCAAGGATCCCCAGACGCACTAGAAATGCCTCCAACGTGAAAGGCACTAGACAAGGAGGGGGAAGCAAGAAAGGAATCAGGCAGATAAAGAAAGAAACTTAGAGAAAACAGAGACAAGTAGGAAGTAAAAAACTAAAAGTATAGCTAATATCCTCTGAAAAGTAATAGAATATATTGCATCCATGGGGGGAAAAAAGAACAGAATGGTATCTTTAAAAGGTACATTAAAAGAATAAGCAAAAGCTCATGGAAAGTAAAAAAAATTTTATAGCTGAAATCAGTGGAAGAACTAAAAAGTTGTTTGAAAACATCTTTTCAAAAAATAGAGCAAACTGACAAGTTAGAAAGTAAAAGATAAAAGATAAGAAATTGGAAGTTCAAATCATTTTAGTGATAGGAGTTCTAGAAAGTACAAACAGAAAGGATAAAGGGGCAGAAAGTTTTCAGAGATGATACAAGAAGCTTTTCTAGAACTGAAGGACATAAGTCTCTACATTGAAAACAGTCATGAGTACACAGGAGCAATGAATCGTAAAAGATCTATACCAAGTCACAGAGCATCAGAGACAGAGAAAAAAATCCTGAAAAATTTAGGGAAAAGGAGAAAGACAGGTCACGTACAAAGGACAAAGGCTTAGAATGACATCTAGCTGTGTCTTAAAAACTTAGAGGAAAATTTATTTGCAACCTAGAATTCCATATCTAGCCAAACTATCCATCACGTAAGTAAAATAAAGAGTAAATAAAAGGTAAAAATAAATATTTATTCAGACATTCAAGGATTCACACAATTTATCTCCTGTGTACATTTCTTAGGAAGTTACTGGAGAACGTGTTACACCAAAACAAGGAAGTTAGCCAAGAAATAGGAAGGCACTGGATCCAGGACATAGTGGGATCAACTCATGAGAGAGAGAGAGGGAGAGAGAGAGACAGAGAGAGAGGGAAGTGAATCCTCAGGAAGATAAGGAAGGAGAGCTCTAGAATGACCGTCCTCAGCTGGGGAAGAGACGTGGAGAAAGCCCCCTCCATGTGGGAACGGGAGGTTCTAAGGGGCATATCTTCAAAAAAAGAAAAAAAAAAATCACACTTATAGATTATCTACAGAGGTTGACAGAATTGAGAGCAGTTTTATGTTTTGTTGGAGATTTGGGGAAGAATTCACGTAGGTACATGAAAACTAAGTAAGCAACAAACAAACAAAAAATTAATAATTTCAGGAAAAAAAAAGTCCTGTGGATTCCACTTCTAAAACCTCTCTCAGGTGTTTCCCCTCCACTCCTCCTGGATTCCAGGAGGCCAACAGCCACACACATTCTTCTCAGGAGATCTGAACAAGCCCATAAAATATGTATAAACAAAATCTGACATTTAGGTGTCCCCCAACAAAAAAGCAGGCTTGTCATCTGACCACCTCCAGAGGAGCCCATCAGTAACCTAGCCTTGCCAGGCACGCAGGGCTTCTAATCAGCATCTGGGGACCTCTCTTAGTAAGAACAGGCAGCCAAGAATCACCAGAATTTTAGAAAATCCTCTGATGTTAAAGACCAAGGTGCAAAGAAAGAAAATACAAGGTCCAAACTGCAAAGAAAGAAAGAGAGAAAAGAGAAAGCGATAAAGAGAGAAAGAAAGGTGGAGGGAAGGAGGGGGGGAGGGAGGAAGGAAGGAAAGAAGGAGGGAAGGAAGGAAGGAAGAAGGAAGAAAGAAGAAAGAAAGAAAAAGAGAGAGAGAAAGAAAGAAAGAAGAAGGAAAGAAAGAAAGAGGGAGAGTCAGGGAGAGAGGGAAGGAGGGAGGACGGAAGGAAGGAAGGAAGGAAGGGAGAAAGATAGAGAAAATAGACACTATGCAGGGAACAGAAGAAAACTTCAACAACACTAACAATAACATTCTTAATGAGAAAAAAAAATCACATCCAGAGACAGGGGATTTTTGAAAAAGGAACAGAGAACAAAAATGAGTTCTCAGAAATTAAAATAAAAAGAGTATTAAATTTAAAAATCAATAAAAGATAGAAGATGAAATACAAAGAATCCATCAGGAAAAATTTTTAAAAATTAAAAAGGAATATAGGGGGAAGATATTACAATAGAATTAGAGCTCCATTTTAGGAAGTCCAACATTTGGCTAAGGGAATTTGAGATAGTGAGGACAGAGAATATGGAGAAGAAGAAATTACCAAAGAAATTACACACAAAAACTCACCAGAGTTGAGGGACATGAATTTCCAGAACAAAAGGGTCCCACCCAGTTCCCAGCATAATGGATGCAAAAAGAGTCATGAACAAGAATCAGAGTGGTTATGAAGAGACCTTAGGAGCTTCCAAGTGACAGAGCAGGTCACAGGAGACCAGGAATGGCATTGGGTTACTAGCAGGTCTGGAGTTTAGAGGTTAATTGGCAATGCTTTACAAGGGAAAGTATTTCCAACCTAGAAATCCATGCTCTGGGAAACCATCAACCAAGTGTGAGGATAGAATAAAGACATTTTCAGACATAAAAGGATGGAGAATATTACCTCCCATGTCCCCTTTCTCAGGAAGCTATTGGAAAATATATGCCACCAAAACAGGGGAACAAACCCAGGAAGAGAAAGAAAGAGATTCCAGAAGTGAGGACGTGAACACAGACGTGCAGTGAAGGTATATCTCGACATGAAGATGAAGATCAAGTGTCCTAAGAGGACAGTTGAGTCCCAGGCTCAGCAACCAACAAGTCTAGCTTAAAACAAGAAAATAGAGGGAAAAATAAAATCGATGTGTTTGATTGAGAGGAACTACTATTGATAGGCGAGTGGCAGGGACATTGGAAAAGTTATCAATAGATACTACACATCAGACAAATAAAAAAGGCGGTTATTAGTTCTAGAAAAAAAGGGTTGTATAAAAAAGAATGCAGTTATAATGTACAACTGGGCTCAGCAGTGCTTTTGTTCAATAAAAAATTGGAAAATACTTATGTTAGGAGGATGGAGGGAAAGGAAGCAGGAGGGAGATGGGAGATTTAAGTCTTTATTTACCATGGCAGGAATTCAAAACTGAATGCCCAAAACTGATAAATCAAAAAAAACAAAAAACAAAAAACTGTGTATGCCTATATTTAGAAAAATGGAACTAAATACTAGACGAAACACCCAAAAGAATTAAGGGTGATTAGAGCCTAGAGGCGATACTGAACTTGGAGAAAGTTGGACCAGAGATTGCTACTTTTCCTTCTAAACCTTCTCATATAATTTAACTTTAGTTATATGCTGGCACTACTTTGAGTTCCCCAAACACAGTTTTCTTAATTCAGTCCTTGTATTTCCATAATCCAGCCTGACACATAGTAGGTCCTCAAATGTGTGCTTATGGAATGAATAGAGGGAGAGATTCCAGAAACAGAATTTTGAGCAGGGCTTCCTGGGAGCGGCATGAGAGATGAACTGGGGTTGGAAATCTTCACAGGATTTAAATAAGCAGAGAGAAGGACCCCAGATATCTGGAGTGGAAACAGTGGAGCAGAGAGTCCTCAAAGACTGAACAAGTTAATTTATTGTATTGCTTAATTATTCTAGGAGTTTCTGCGTTCTGAAAGAAAACCCACAGAGAAGAGGGTGGAAAAGCAGAATTTCAGTGCCCTTGGAGGATGGGGCACTGTTGGCCTCTCTGCACAGAACTCTTCAACAGCTGCCATTAAGGGATCACATAGCATCCCCTCCCTTCCCCTCTGCAAACCTCAGACGTGCCTGCATTTGTTACTTCTTTCAGAGCAGGGTACTCAACTCTCTGCACAGCAGAACTACCTGCAGAGCTTTCCCCAAATGGTACCTCTGTCTGGAACCCCATCCCAGGGCGTCTGACTCTACTGGTCTGGGAAGGGACCTGAGCTTCAGGGCTGGGACTAGGGTGAGGCCAGGGAGGCACTCACTCTCAGGGTTCTGCAGGGGCAGAGCCTGTCTCTATTTAAAAGTGTGATATTTTGTTCATTGTGGATTTTTAAATTAATTTTAATGTTTTAAAATATTATTTATCTTGGCTACTGAGTTTGGGGGTGCCTCTTAAATTTTGCATCCCAGGTGAGTGCCTCACTCTCCTCGCCCTAGTTCTGGTCCTGGTGAGTATCAGCATTTTTGCTTAACACCTTGCCAGGGACTGAACCGTAGGGCGTAATCATTGCTCCGAAGGTCCTGGGATGGGGAGTGGGGCTTCCCACAGCACTAGATACACTGCTCAGCGGAAGGTGGGCTGCAGGTCAGGGCAGTCCTGGGCTTCTGGAGAGCTTCTAGAGAAGAACCAGCAGCATCCTGACTTGGGTGGCTCCCTCTGCTTCCTGGGGGTAGCCTCAGGATAAGCAGAATGACTCTGTTGCCCCTGCTCTGTGCTGGGAAACATCTATGGAGGGAATAACGACATCTGTGCAAACTTCTCTTTCTAGAAAACCATCCAAACAGTCTCCTGACACAGAACCCTTCAGTTTTCTGAGGGAGTAAATTAAATGCCTGCTTGTTTCTTGAATAGCTAATGTTCGTTATGGTTCCTACTGGTTTTAAGGATGTTTGTGATCCAGTGGAGCTGAATGTTGCTTGAAAGCTAATCATCACTCACCACGTGCCAGATGCTGTGTTGGGGCTTTGGGAGGATTATCTCAGTGCATTCTCATGCCACATAAGCAGTAGATACCATTGGCATCCCCACTTGACTGGTGAGGAAACTGATGCCCAGAGAGGTCAGGTAACTTGCCGGAGGTCACACAGCCAGCAGAAGGTGGAACTGGAATTGGCACTCCGTCATCCTGACCCCCATGCTCAGAAGCACCCCCATCATTCTGACTCTACTGGCAGAAACGTCTAGAGTGTAGACTGGAGTTGGGAGGCCAGGGCCTCTGGATGGAGTCACAGCAGGAGCCTGGGCAAACATGCCCTCCTGTGTGTGTATCTGAGCCTCAGTTTCCTCATTTGAACAGAGGGGTTGGGCAGCAGCCCTGGCCGTTATGGCCGCGGCACACAGGGATCCTGTGACTAGACCATCTGGGCCCATGTTCCCAGCAGTCACATGTCCTGCCAGTGTTTGCTCTGAAAATACTATGAAGGAGAGGGACCCCAAGTCAGCAGGTCAGCAGGTTTGGCCCCAAATTCTGAAGGAAAGGACAGTGGTGATGTTCTGGGCCAGGGTCTTGGAAACCACCCTGATCACCTTCTCTAGGACCTCCTGGTCAAAGAATTTGAGAAAGGCCTGGGACCTGCGACCCTTTGCTGGGACCTGGGACCCTTTGCTGCAGTGCTTGCACCTGGACACACCTCTCCTCGAGCAACAAAACACAAAGAAACTGTATGGGACTAAAAATAACTGCGTGCATGCGCAGCTGGGGCAAATTCTGGACCCAAAAGATACAGAGACCAAAAAACCCAACTGCCGCTCTTGAAGAGCCTGGAGCAAAAGCAGGGCACTGCGCATGCCTCCTGCACACAGCACCACCAAAGGGGTGGGCAAAACACCTAAGCCACTCCTCTGGCCCGACCCCTGGACACACCCCTACCCTCACCCCATATAAGAAACAAGCTTGCCCCCTCCCTCAGCGAGCAAGCAAGCAAGAGAACCTGTTGTTTGTTCTGGCTGCCCCCTGCTGCGGCAGGGGCCCCGATAAAGCCTTGCCTGAATTTCTTGTCTGGCCTCTTGTCAATTTCTATTGATTGCGGAAAGCCAAGAACCCTGGTCGGTGACAGATTCAGCAGGTACCCCAAGCCCCAGGGTATGCCCTCCCCTTACCCAAGGATCTCCTAGCTCAGCAGGTGAAGAAGGGGTAAAGGCAGAGCGCAGGCTGGAGGTAGGAAGGGAGGAGCAGATCTTGGGGAGTGGACTGGGGTGGAGTCAGAAAGGCCTGGGGTGGCAGGCCAGGAGGGGAAGGAGGTCTACGAATCCCCAGTGTCCAGAAGAGAGGAGCCCTCAGGAAATACTGGCTATGTGCCTTGTTCTGAGGCAGGAAGGGAAAGAAGAGAGGAAAGGACCATCTGAGGTCCCCACCAGGCTGTGACAAGGGGTGGCAGAAGGGAGGGGTTCAGGAAACTAAGGTGTAGCAAAGCCTCTTGAAGCAGGGCGCATCCAGGAGCTCAGGTCCACCAGTGATCAAGCACAAGGAGCTCTGGGGTGCTGGGAGTTGAGCAGGGGGCCAAGAAGAAGGAGCAGCCGCTCCCCAGGAGGTGGAGTGGGTGCCAAGTCCTCCAGAGCCCGACGGAGCCCCAGAAACTGTGAGCTCCTGGGAAGCCACAGGTGGGGCTGGGCCTCTAGAGAAGTCAGTGTCTGGTGGCCGGTGGCTCTTGCCAGAATGCTTCTTGCCTCCTTGCGGTCAGGTGTGAGGTCAGTAACAGGTCAGGGACCTACCCATGACCCACTGCCTCGGCTGTGTGGTCTCTACGTCTGTCCTGCCTTTCCCTGCATAAGTGTGTGTGTGTGTGTGTGTGTGTGTGTGTGTGTGTGTGTGTGTGTGTGTGCGCGCGGGGTCGGGGGTGGGGGGGGATAAGCAGTGGATGGCGGGAGTGACTTCAGGTGGCCTCTAGTGGGAGGGTGAACCTGCTAACGAATGGCTGCTGGGGTGTCACTGTGATGCTCCGTCCCTCCCTCCACGGGGACACAGGGTGGCCACCACGTTCCAGGCTGGACTGGAAATCAAGAGCCAGCCCTCTGTCGCCAACTCTTCATTGCCTTGCTTGTGGTCACCAAACAAGGGGGCTGCAGTCAGTGGTCTCAAAGGGTCTTGGTCCATTAAAAGTCCTGACTCAGATTGGAACGGTCCTCTCTGTGATGAGATCAAAGGGGTTTATCGGGACCACGGCTCCCTGCCTCTAACGCTGGGGGCTCCCATGACCCCCTCCTACTCTTTACAGTGGGATAGCCCCCTCCCCTTGGTCACCCTTGATTCTCCCATAACATCTCGGGATACCAGTCCTGTGAGAGATTCGGGAGAGAAGTGACTGTCCCTATGAAATGGACACACTGACCAGGCCAGGAACACACTGACCAGGCCCAACTCCCTCCAATCTGTAACCTCTGGGCCGCGGTAACATCCCAGCGACCCACCCGCCTCCCTTCTCCCTCCTTCCTGGCCCCCTCCTTTCAGAACATCTTGGTCCCCAGTTACTCAGAGCCGTGGGAGGCCTGCCAGGGAAGAAATTAGAGCTCCACATCAGCTCTTCTATATTTACCACCTGCCAGCTGAGGAGGATCTATCTTCTGCACAATTAAATGAAAAGAGTTTTAATATCGGCAGGCAAAGGACTCGAGCATCAATGGAGAATTAGGTTAGAGCCAGCAATTGGATTAGCGCCCAGCTGCGAGTGAAATGAGGACTCGGACACGGGAGGGTTATCCTTCTCCTGGCGACAGGCCCTTCCTTGACGGGGGGCGGGGAAGCTGGGTTCCTGAGATCAACCCGACCCCCAACCCTGTGGACCCAAGACTAGGAGGGGCAATGGTTCCCAGAATCCTCTGCGAAGAGAAAGCCCTGAGCCGGGTGTGGCAGATGAGGGGACACGGGGGTCCCCCAGCCAGTCAGCCACCACACCCCTTGCTGAGAATTAGCCCTCATCGTGTACCCCTCTTCATCCCCTCCTCTCTCCTATATCGTCCCCTCCCTGGCTCAGGCCCGTCTCCCTCTCCTAGAGCTGCTGCACCACCCCACTGCCTCTTCTCTCCCCTTCCAGTCCCACCTGCAATCTTCCCTAAGCCTCCTCCTTCCCTGAAGTGTAGGAAAGAGATGCAGGGGCACATATGTCCCCTGGTGAGAGCTGTTGAAGGCACAGCAAAGACGCTAGTCAAGTAATGGTCCCTCCCTTTTGTTTTGTTTTGTTTTTTCAATTTCACACTGAGTTGCTTTCTTTGGATTTATTAAATCTGAAATGCAGGAACACACCCCAGCTTTGCCAAGTGTTTATTTGGGTGCAAATTCCAGCACAGCCTGGGCAGCGACCTCAGAGGCCTGTCCCATTGTCTCTGGCCGCCGTCTACCTTCCCTAGGCCTCCACAGCTGCCCCGACAAAGCAACCGCAAATCCTTGGCTGGAAACTAAGGCAAGTCCTTCCCATCAGCTCCCTGAAGGTGGGTGTCACGTTTCTCATTCCAAACAGAGCCCCAGGAGACACGCACTCCAGCCCTGCCTCGTGACAACACCAAGTCCCTGTCCTGCTCGCGCAGATGCCCACAGGAAAGACTCCACGGCCAACGGCGTCTCTGCTGGCTGCGTTCCTCCTTTCTCACTAACAGTAAATTCTTCCTCTTTCCCAAGTTCTCTGGGAGGAGCCAAGTGTGCTGGCATCACCTCAAAGGAAGATAGAAATCAGCTGGCAATTACCAGAGAAGACCAGTCATCTTCCTCCAAACCCCAAATCTAACAGCCCTGAGTGTGAACTGGGTCCTGGTTTCTTGTGCCAATTGTAGAGGGTAAAGCTGAGGCTCCAGGAAGTAAAATGGCCCCTAGGGAATCAGGTATACAATGAGACTGTCCCGAGACTCCCCACTCCTGAGGTCAGTGAGAGAAAAGGACGCATGCTTACTGCCCATCGGCCCACAGCCTGCCCAATCCTGGGCAGAACTCAGGATGGAGGTTGCAGGGCCTGAGACTTTACCCTGTGTACAAGCTCACACGTTAGCCTGCCACTGTTTCATGGATGCCAGACGAAGAGCCCAGACACCTGGGTCCAAGACAAAGGACTTTGTTACTTGTACAAAAGCAGTTACCAGAGCTTCACGACGGTTTGCTCTGGTTCTCCGGTGCCATCCAAGTCCCACAAAGGCAAAGCAAGGGGCCCAGGATGGGTGGGTCACTCAGCGGCTGGAGTAGCAGGAAAGGAAGTACTGAGCTTGGTAGAGTCTTCAGTTTTAAAGAAAGTGGATAGGAAGCCTGCTCTTTGCCTGGTGGGAGATGTTACCTCTTCTCTCAAGGTTGCTGGTGGCAAACATGACCCTGAGGAGTGGCCCAAGTGAAGAGCTGTCAGGGCCTTGCGTTCGTGGAGTACCCAGCAGGAATGTTGAGGGATGCCCATGGTCCAAGGCTAGTTGTCTGTCTCAGCAGGAGGGAAAAGTAGGAGAGGGGTGGGCGTGGGTCCTGCCCTCAGGGTGCCCCAGATGCCCACACTCAATGTGCTGCCTTTTGCACGCCCAGTGGGCTTCTCCTTGGAGTTCCACACTTTTACCACAGAAACAGCATCATGAATAAGGGCTGGGTGTCCTGGGTATTCCAAAGTAAAAGCAAATAGCTAAAAATAATTGTGAAATGAGGTCTAAGGAGACGATACAAAAATGCTGGAGAAATATAGAGAAATACATCTAACTGCCCAGACTAAGACTGGACTTGTAGTACTTGATGAGTGTACCAGTTAGGAGGAGGTAGGCTAGGCTGCAATAATAAATAACCCCCAAACCTCAGTGGTCAAACCACACAGGTTTTTCTTCTTAGTCATGCTGCAGATTCGTCATGGTGAGCAGGGACTCTGGTTTGGGCCATTGCTTCCACTTACATTCTGCTGGCCCAGGGAAGTCATGTGGCCGTAACCAACTTCAGGTGGGCATAGAAGGGCCATCCGGCCCTGTGCACAGACAGAAAGAGGGCCAGAGAGTGCGAACCAGCCCACACCCTCACTGCTCTACATATTAACAAAACAGAACAGGAAACCAAAGATGAGGTATCGTGGGTGTGGCTTATTAAAAAAAAGTGTGGTGTGGCTTATAAAAAAAAAAATTTTTTTTTATAAAAAAAAAATAGACAAATTAGAGTTCCAGTCAGCAGGCTTCTGCTCAAAGAAAAGCTCTTGGCCGTATATCAAGAGTGGTTAATAGATGCATACATCTTAAAAGTTGTCCCAAAATACGTAAGATCTGCGTGCCATTGTTTATCTTTCTCCACTTTAATGGACATTTTTGGTTATCTCACCCACAGTCTCGTAGGGCTTATCTTCAGATTAAATACTCCCTAGACCCCAATGGTGAGTTAAGTAGTTCTTCATTGAAGGGTTCCAATAAGTGTCCTGAAGTCATTCCAAACTGGAGGACAAGATTTTGGAAGGCAACCCATGTGTCTGCTCCCTTGTGCCCTCACCCTTCCTTTCTCTTGTCTTCAAGTCTCTTCTCCCTCTAACATTATTACTCTTCCTTCTTACCAGCTGTGTAAGCTTTGCCAAGTCACGTGATCTCTTTGTGCCTCGGTTTTCTCATACATAAAATGGGGGCACAAATAGTGCCTTTCTCATAGGGTTTTATGAGGATTGATGAAGATGATTTGTGTAACATGCTTAGAATATGGTCTGTCGCTAATGTCTGAAATAGAAAAGGGTTAGCTATTGTTATAATTGTCCGGTGGACACACACCCGGCCCCCAGATTAAGAAGTTTCAGCACCCCACCACATCCTAGAATTTGGTACATTGTGCTGCCTCAGGCACTTGCTACATGTTTATGAATTCCTCTTTTTCATAGACTTTCTGTTCACTCCAGGTGGGAAGAAGGCACCTCTATCCCTTAAATGTCCAAGAGGAAGACAGTGGGTACCCTTCTAGTTGGTCTTTGTACTGGCGATGTTGTGTCAGGTTTTCGCCTACATTCTTAAAGGCAGAAACCACTCATCACTGAGAAGTGATGTCCTGCCTGGTCTCCATGAAAAATATCAGCTTCTACAGCTGCCCCAGTTTTGACCCTAATCCATGGGAAATAGTAATCTAGGAGTACGATCCTAAAAGTGTATTTGTCGCTTTCCTGGCAGAGCATCTGGACAAGGGGATCTCCAGGGGAGCTGAAAGTGACCATGCTTAAGGCAGTGCCATATTCAAATAGCTTTGCACCTATGTTAGTTTGCTGGGTTGCTGTAGCAAATATCACAGGCTGAGTGTCTTAAAGAACAGAAATTTACTTACCCACGATTCTGGAGGCTCGAAGTCCAAGATCCAGGGGTCGGCAGGGTTGGTTTCTTCTGAGGCCTCTCTGCTTGGTTTGCAGACGGACATCTCCTCCCTGTGTCTTCATGTGGTCTTCCCTCTGTGTGTGCCTGTGTCCTAATCTCCTCTTCTTAAAAGGACACCAGGCATATTGGATTAGGGACCAACCGTATGACTTTATTTTAACTGAATCCCCTCTTTAAAAGCCTTATCTCCAGATATGGGCACATTCTGAGGTACTGGGGGTTAGGACTTCAACATATGAATTGGCGGGGGGGTGGGGCTCCCCAGTTAGGCCCATAACATCCTTGAGTTTCAACCCCAATAGCAGGGGTGGGGGGCAAGCTTCGATCCCTTTCAGTCTGTGGTGTGAGTCACCCACTTTGTTCTCCCCAGCCCATCAGTCTCTCCCATTGCCCCCAACGGTCTTAGCTGCTCCCAGTCCTGACCTCCGCCGCAGTGCACGTTCACCTTCCCACCTCTAATCTCAGACAGCCCGGTCCTGACTATCCCCAGAGAGTGAGCTCCCATGGGCTTGTCTGGTGCCCCTGCCCCCGAGCCTGGCATTCCTTTGCGGGAGCTGACCTCCCCACAGGGCCCTACAGAGGATGTGCCCCTGGTGGACCCAGCCCACTCTGAGAAGCCAGAGGCGGCAGGAAGGACGAGCAGGGTCTGGTGGGGAGGCTGGAGAGGCGCCAGGCCTGCCCAGGCTCTACAAGTGATATTATAGGGATCTGGGAGGAGGAAGTGGCCTCCCGCTGGACCTGCCTGGTCTCCCCGGCCCCAGTCCCAGCCCAATCAAGCCCTGGCCCCGTCTCCCTCCGTGGGAGAGGATAGCTAGCAGATGTTCCAGTTGTTTCCAAGGGACTCTCAGCCTCCAAGTCCAGAAGAAAGTCAAAGGGCAACCTTGTAATTTCCTGGCAGAGGAACTGTACTAACCAGTGGTTTGTAAAGTTTCCATGTGCCTTGTCCCACTTTCGCTCTGAACACTTCTGTTCCGTGTGTCTGTCTCTCTATGGTAGTCTGCCCTTCCGGCTATCGGTTTCAGAGCTGCACGAGGCTCTGTCATGGGGACGGAGGGTCTAGGTCAGGAACAGTTCAAGTCTCTGTTTGGTCCAATATTTGTGTTTGTTTGTTTGTAGTGTATCCTCAGTGCCTGGAACAGTACCTGGTACGTAGCAGAACAAACATTCAATAAGAATTTTTGAAGAAATGAATGACAAGAATGAGTAAACCTCACCTTGGGCCCTGAGTATGCTGTTTAGAGTAGAGAGGGGGTGGCAGCAGGACAGAAGTCCCCTCTGTAAACATGGACAGACAACAAGCATGTGAGTGTCTTTAGAAGCACCAGTGGGGAAGGCAGGAAGGGTCGGAAGCAGAGAACCTGAACTCTAAGGTCTGGGTTCAGAGATGAGGAGAACAGAAGTGGAGAGAGCAAGAGAAAACAAAGATTGGTAGTGAGTCCCCCATCGCTGGAGGTATGCAATGCTAGCTAGACACCAGGAGTCCAGGATGCTGCCCAGATGAAACACACCAGAAGCCCTGAAAGAGGAAATATTCTCCGACTTGATGGTGATGCAGAACTCTGACTCCAGACCTGGCCCTGCCTCTGGCCCCCTGGGACCTGGGCTGGCCTCTCACCTGCTCTGGGCCTCAATTTCCTCCTCTATAGTATGGTAGGAAGAGGCAGGACCTTGATTTTCATGACAGCCCCTCTAGGCCTGAAAATCTGTATCCTTGAGCCTTGGGAGAGTCTGCCCCAAAAGGGTAGGACGTGGTCCCCCTCAGAGCGGCTCTCCAGAGGGAGGAGGGGAGGAGAGAAGGCAGTGCAGAGCCCTGGCAGAGGCGTGCAAAGGCTTCGGTGAGAACTGGCTTTACCCTGATTCCCATGTTTCCAGCCAGCCCCCAGAGGCCCTCAGCCCTGAGTTTGACAGCCCCAGGGGTGCGGGAGGAGTGGATGAAGGCTTAGCAGGGTCAGAGGTCATGGCATCCTCTAGGGGAGCCCAGGCTGGAGGCAGGGGCTCCAAAGAACACATGTTTGGCAGTGGAAGGGCCTCAGGCTGGGAGGCAAAATGAAGCAGACAGGGTCTCTGCCTTCAGGAGCTCTGGATGAGACTGAAATTTGGGAAGGAGGAAGAAGTGCCACACGGGAAAGGATGAACATGGCAAAGTCTGTGAAATGGGTTTACTAATTTCTGCCCTGCCTTCCTGCCTCTTTGTGAAGAGTGAAACATAAACATCTCTATCTGCACGTCACTCTTCAGGACCGGGTCGCCCTCCAGGTCGTCATCTCATTTGATCTAGAAGCTCAGCGTCACTGTGAGGAAACAGGCTCTAAGGAGGTAAGTTAGGCACGCAAGCCATCCCCTCCATCTGGGGCACTTTCCCGTTCTGTGGGTGCCCACAGCCCCTGGTGTTTCCCTGTCACACTTGTGTCATCGCCTCCTATTCGCTTGTCGGCCTCCCCTCCAGGCTGTGACTCCAGGAGGGGGAGCTTTCTGGTTTGTATCTGTATTTACAGTGCCCTGCCTGGGGCCTGGCAACCAGGAGGATGATGGTGGGGTCAGGCACTGAATCAGAGCTGAATTCCACCCAAAGAAAGGCCTATAGCAAAGCAAGAATGTCAAAGACACATTTCTTTAGATGATTCTGGTTTCAAAGAATTTGATATCGCAGCTTCAGGGAATTCATGGAAGACATCTGAATTCTGGACCTCTTTATACATACTTTAACTCTCTTTCAGTTCATTTCCACCTTTTTTTTAATGCCTACTCGGTGTTAGGCATTGCTGAACAAGCTAAGGAAAAAAACCCACCCTCATGGAGCTTACATTCTAATGGAGAGAGATAGATGATAAACAAGGTAGATAAATAAGTCATACAGTATTTTTGTAGGAGGTGCCATAGGAAGAAGATAAAGCGAGAAAGTGGCATAAGACATGCTATGGGCTGCAGCTGGGGTTAAAGGGTGTTATTTGGTCAGGGGCCCTCACTGAGGTGAAGGAGTGATCCATGCAGGTACCTGAGGGAAGATGTCTCCAGGCCGAGGGAACCACAGGTGCAAAGGCCCTGGGGCAGGGACAGCAAGAGGGCAGCATGGCTGGAGCCAAGTGAGTGTAGGAAAGAAGAAAGGAGATGTGTCCAGAAAAGCAGACATATAGGTCTTTGAAGCCCTTTGTAGGTCATTTTAAGGCCTTTGGTGTTTTACTTTGAGGAGAATGGGGAGCTACTAGAGAGTTGGCAAATAACAGGTTTTATTTTAAATTAGTGTTTGTCGGGGTAGGAATAGGCACCATATTCTTCTCTGAATCCAGCCCTGGCATGAACCCAGGTCCGACTAACTCCAAACTCAGTGCTCACTAGGTCCCCTGCCTCTGAGAAAGGAGAGGCTAGGAGTGGAAGTGACCTGTTAGCTTTCAGGACCGAGCCCTGGGTCAAGGGCTTGGGCTAGGGTGGAGGGAGGGAAGCCAAGGGCAGCCTTGCTGCCCTATGAGCAGCTCTGGGAAGGAGTGTGTCTCCCGTGACAATTCGCCCTCAGCAACACAAGGAGGGTGGTGTTGCCCTCAGGCACCAGCTGTGAATTGCGTGGGGAAAGGAAAAGCCTGGGTTGGGCAGATGTGCAGACCCAAGGGTTGTGCAACAGACTTTGGAGTCAGGGCCAGGCTCTCCTCGGGTGGGTCCCCTCCCCATGCTCCCAGCAGGCTTCCCGAGTCACTCCGCCCTGGGGTCACAGAAATCAGAAGCTGCTTCAAAGTAAACCTGCAGAATCCCACAGGCCTTCAGGGAGGGGGCCTCAGGGGAGCTTGGTGGCAGAGGAGCCTCTGTATAGGAGGGAGGAGGAGGTGTCCCCGGAGGTGGGGTGGGAGGGTCAGGGTGCATTCTGATCACCGCCTGCCTGTAATCAGGACCCACGCGCCCACCATCCAGACCCAGATTTGGACCCAGTTATGATGTGTGTGAGCTGCATGACTGAGCAAGCAGATGACACTTGCTGAGCCTCGGTTTCCTGGTCTGTGGATGGGAGAGAATAGGGCCACTTACTTGATGAGGCTTAAAAGCGCTCCACACAGAGCCTGGCACCTGGTGAGCGCACATCACACAGTGGTCCCTTTGATCATTGCTCAGTCGGTAAGCTGACTTCTCTCCTGTGGCCCCCGGAGCGGGGTTTGGCTCTGCAGTGTGGGGAGCAAGGGAACTCCTGGGCTCGGCCTCACAGAGATCCTGGGCTGGCTGCTGTGGATGCAGGAACCTAAATGGGACACAAGGAGTGAGAAGGCAACCTATGGGACTGTTCCTCAAACTTGGGTTTTTTTACCTCATTTTCATTGTGACAGCATAAACATGCATAAATATGTAAAATGGAAATAAAAGTTTCATGAAACAGTACTTACCCTCACCAGGCATGATGCACTCTATTTTTATTCTTCCATTTCATTAAAAATATTGAATGCTGGTCACAGCCCAAAGAGAAAAAAGATTAACGAGCTCACGTGAAGTGAAGCCTCAGGTCTGGCAGGCAGTCGGGCTCACGGAAGGCTCCCTCCAGCCCTTTGGTGAAGAGCTCAGGGTTGTGAGGGCTGGTGCACGAGCATGTCCATTGGCACGTGACTGTCCTCTTCCGGTGCCAGCAGAGACACAAGAGGCCAGGTGAGCAGACCCAGGAGGCAGACACTCCCAAGAGGCTGTTTCAGCTTCTCAAGAAGGACCCTTCTGCCCAGGCAAGCCACCTTCAGGGAACCGTGAGGGTCATATTCAGGCAAAGACCAGATGGCCACTCACCAGACAGCCTGCACAGTGTGTATCTGGCCTGCAAAAGACCAGGGGACTGGGGACTCAAGAGAGGCAATATAGTATAGTGGTTAGCCCAGAACCTTTGCTGCCACACTGCCTGGGTCCAAATTCGGCCTCCATGATCACCCAGCTCTATGGCCATGGGCAAACCACTTAACCTCTCTGTGCCTCAGTTTTCTCATCTGTAAAATGGGGATGATGCTAATTCCTCAAAGGGTTCTCAGCAAGTATGTGTATGTGAGTGTGTGTGTGTGTGTATGAGAGTGTGTGTGTGTGTTTGTGTGACCTAGAACACTCTCTGACACTATTAATATTTTATTGCTCAGTCAGACGAAAGTACTTACTGGCTGGAGGCCAGTTCAGTTGTGTGCCAACATACGCCATATGGGACCTCTGGGTTGAGTTTTCTCTATCCACGGCCCCCAGGCCAGTGAGCCAGGCTCTCCTTGAGACAGTGGAGGGGTTCGGGGTGCTGCTCACCCGGAGAGCCCAGCCCAGACAGTGTGGATGACTGTCTGTCCAGTGCAGCCGCTGCCCTCTGCAGAGGGAGTTCCCTGCCCCACCCAATGCCCCTCCACAGACACCACCCATCACCCACTGTTCACTGATGATCTGCTTGCTGGCTGGGGGGAGGGTTGGGGAGTGTAGTTCTCAGGGTCCTTTTAGGACACATTTAGGTCCTTCTGGGGCCAGGGGTCTGTGCAGGGCCACAGAAAAGGAGAAAGAAAAGGAAAAGGCCCTCAGCTGGGAATCCAGACCCTGGGCCTTGGTGCAGCTTTATAGTCTCTCCCCTCAGGCCCACTCATATGAGGTTCGGGGGTGCTGTGCTTGGGGAAGGGGCGACCCCGCACCTGGAACACAGTCCCTTAGACTTGATGTCAGTGTGCACGATTCACCTGTTTCTTCCCTGAAGGGATATGTGGGTTCCCACAGGGCCACCTTCACCCTAAAGTATTAACGGGTGTGCCATGGACCATGTGACAGGCGGGAGGGGGACAGTATTATGGATGGGGGTCTTCTTTCCAGGGCTCCTTACACCAAGTACCAAATACTAAAAGCCAGAGAATCCTGCCTTTTGTGACACCCGTTCCCACTTAGCTCACAGGGCTCCCCTCTCCCTGCCCCACAGGCCTTGCCCTGGAGGCAGACAGCCCTGCATTCAAACCCTAGCTCTGCTAGTTACAAGCTTCATGACCTGAAACTCCTTACTCAACCTCTGAGACCAGCTCTGGCGTCGGTACCCCTGGGACCATTCCTACCTCGCAGGGCCGCTGTGAGGATCAAATAAACTGAAACATAGAATTGACTAGCACAGTGCTTATCAGTTCATGGGTGCACGGCAAATACAAGAGGCTTCCTTCCTCTCTGTGGCCTCTCCGCCCAGTCCCCACCCGTGTCCTCCCCAGACATTGCAGCTCCCAGCACAGCCTCCCAGGGCCTCTTCCAGGCACTTGGCTTTGTAAGCAGGTTTTGTGGCAGCAGCAGCAGCCTTAATTTTAGCTCTGGGCTCGGTAATTTCCCGTGATTACAGGCCCTGTCAGTGCAGCAAGCTCTGCAGCTGCTAGGAAGCCAGCAGGCCTCGTCAGGGCAGGCTGGAGCCCGTGCTCACACACGTGCCTACACGCGAGGGGGCACGGCACACACGTGCGCACAAGCACACCATCCTTCCGGGAGCGGGACGCAGGGGTCCTCAGCCAGGCTGTGCACATACTGCATGTGCCCACATCAATTCCTGCGGGAGGGGGTTTTAACAACCCACGTGCACATACAGCTTTCCCTGGGACGAATAAGTAGGGAGAGGAGGCCAGGAATAGGGAAGTTTTAGGACAAGGACTCTCACCTACCCCCGCTTTCCAGAATCTTCCTTCTCTCCCTTGCCTCTGGTGCCCAGAAACAAGATTCCCACATCTTTTCGGCTCTGAGACCTGATAAGGACTCTGTGTTGTAAGTGTGTGTGTGTGTGTGTGTGTGTGTGTGTGTGTGTGAGAGAGAGAGAGAGAGAGAGAGAGAGGCAGGGCAGTCAGTCAATAAATATTTATAGGGCATGTACTGTGAATCTTGACCTTGACCCTGTTTGGTGCTGGGGATACAGCAGTGAATAAGCAAAGGGAAGCCCAACAATAAACACGAAACACTTGAAAATAACAAACAGCTGATCCTCACTATTTGCAGATTCCATATCTGTGAATTTGCCTGCTCGTTAAAATGTATTTGCACCCCAAAGTCGATACTCACAGTGTTGTCATGGTCATTCTTGGATGAACACAGGGTAGGGAAAACTTCAGCGGCCCAATGCACAAGTCTCCAGCTGGGTTCCGCCATGGTGACCTCTGCCTTCTTGGTTCAGCTCAGACTTTAAATGTGTCCTTTTCGAGGTTTACTTAGGGCCATGTTTTCCACATTTTTATGCTTTTTGTGGGTGATTCACTGTTTTAAATGGCCCCAAGCATAGTGCAGAAGTGTTGTCTAGAGTTGCTCAGTGCATGGAAGCTGTGATGTGCCCTACAGAGCAAATACATGTGTAACTTAGCTTTTCTCAGTCATGAATGATAGCGCTGTTGGCCACAAGTTCAATGTTAAAGAATCAAAGATATATATTAAATCATGTGTCTATAAACAGAACACACAGAAAACAAAGTTATGTATTGATCTGTTGACAAAATCTTGTGACTGGAGGCTCACAGGAGCCTAACGCTGTATCTCTCCTAGGAGCGATGGTTCCGTATTTGCTAACTCAGCGTTCACAGCAACTTTATAGAACGTAACTGTCATGAATAATGAGGATCAGCTGTAACTACTGCCAAATGGCACCAAGCAAATAAAACATGGAAATGCAATATGACCTTGAGCAATGTCACTAGGTGGTCATGACAAGCCTCTCTGAGGAGGTGACACTGGCACTGAATTAGGAGTCAGGGGAGACAGCGGCCAGGGGAGGTGCTGGGGGCAGCGTGTCCCAAGCAGCAGTCGTTCTGAAATGAGCACAGGCCTGGGGGGTTCTGGGGACCATGAGATGGCTGGTGTGGCCAGGGCAGAGCCCAGGGGAGGAGGATGAAAGAAGATGAGGCTGGGGAGGTGGGCAGTCCAGGCCACGGAGAGGAACTTGGGTTCTTCTTTCCTAGTCAAATGGGAAAGTGGGGAGGGCTGGGATGGGCTTTATTCTTTCCTCGTGGGCCACGTCCTGTAAGGGCCAAGAGGCCATCAGTGAGGGGTCACCCTGTGGCAGGAGCTCTGGGGTTGTAACAAGGGAATCGGTGAAAGAGGATGGATGTGGGACACAAGAGGGAGGCCGAGGCTTCAGAAACTCCTGATGGAGATTCAGGAGTTACTCCTGGAATCCATGTGGGAACTGTTGGGCTGATGGGGTTAACACTCAGAGCTGGGAGAACAGCAGGAGGAGCCGGCCTCAGTCACCCACGCGGAGCTGTGGAGGAGGAGCTGGGCGGGGGGCTGGATGGGGCCATGCGTGGGAGCTCAGGTGACCTGCAGAAGATCTTCCCTGGAGTCTGTGTCAGGGCATGGGCAAGGCTCCCTGTAAGGCGATTTCCTGTTAACCTTCCCCTACCCCACCCTCCGGAAGACTTCCTGTGCTGGAGCAACCCAGAGCTAAACCCGGAGAAACCTCTACACACACGCACACACACACACACACACACACACACACACACACACACACACACACACACACACACACACACACACACACACGGATATTCTCTTTTTGAAAGACCTAAACTGATCAAGCAGGTCGTGTGCTCTGGGCCTCCCCACCTTCATGTCAGCTGCTCCTCCTCCCAGGATCTTTCCCTTCTCCAAATCTTGCTCATCTTCATGGGCCCCACACACCACTGCCTCCCAGGAGGACTCCTATGACCGCTCTGACCCCCGCTGACCTCTGACATTTGAATCCCCACCGTCCTGCTGGCCTGAGTCCTACATGCCTCTGTTCTCGGTATGCACACCCGCCCCCAAAAGCAGGGCTTAGGTCTCCACTGTGAGATCCCCAGAGCACAGACCTAGCAGGAGGGTGTGCAGGAGATGAGAACTCCAAGACTGAGGTCAAGGTCAAGGTCAAGATTCCTGCAGGTTGAGGACTGAGGACTTGGGCTGTGGGCGGGGTCAGGTCTGCCTGTGCTGAGCTGGCTAGTGTAGGAGGCGTTTACTCCCCTGGCCACCCCCATACCCCACGGAGCTCTGGCTGCTGGGCTGAGAGGCTGAGGGGAACGTCCAGCCTTCCCCCCAAAGCTGGTCCCGGGCTGTTTGCCTCCTGCCTGACTCCACAGGCTGCTGGATGCCCGGGAGGGGCCCTGCCTGGCAAAGTTCTGTCCAGTGAGAACCCAGAGCTGCTCTGTGCCAGCACCATGCCAGCTGAGCCCCGGGCCACGCTGGTGCCATGGCGATGCCACCACTGCCAGCCTGTCCCAGCCCCGTAACCATGGGAATGTGTGCAGAGCTGCGGCTGCTTATGCAACATCTCCGAGACTGGGAAACGGTCTGCCCATCAACCCAATCCTGCCTGCCGGCTTGACCTGCTCCCTGGGATGCCTGCAGACAGGCTCCGTGAACTTGGGTTATGTTGCCCCACCTGTCATCCCCCAGACTCCTCACACACACACACACACACACACACACACACACACACACACACACACAGAGCACCCTGTCTGTGGAAGGGACTCCTGGGGTAGAATGGTCTGGAGGGAAGACGGGGGGAAAGAGAAAGACGTGGGTGAGGGGGATGGACAGAGGGAAGCACAGAGGATTCTGACAGGTCAGGGAGCTGGCCGTCTGGATACAAGCTAAAAGCTCCAGCCACCTCCAGCCAACCTCAACCCCAGATGTCCGGTATCACAGAGACGGGCCAGCTGCCCAATGGGCTGTCCTGTCACTTCCCACACTGGAAGCTGGGGCCCCATACACAGGAAGAAAGAGACAGAGACAGAGACAGAAACAGACAGAGACAGAAGGACAGAGACAGAGAGAGGGAGAGACAGGGAGAGAGAGACAGAGATACAGAGAGAATACAGAGAGAAATACAGAGAAATACAGAGAGAGAGAGAAATATAGAGATAGAAATACAGAGAGAGAAATACAGAGAGAGAGAGAAATACAGAGAGAGAGAGATAGAAATACAGAGAAAGAAATACAGACAGAGATAGAAATACAGAGAGAGAGATACAGAGAGAGAGAGATAGAAATACAGAAAGAGAGAAATACAGAGAGAGAGAGAAATACAGAGAGAGAGAGATAGAAATACAGAAAGATAGAAATACAGAGAGAGAAATACAGAGAGAGAAATATAGAGATAGAAATACAGAGAGAGAAATACAGAGAGAGAGAGAGAGAGAGAGAAATACAGAGAGATAGAAATACAGAGAGAGAGAGAAATACAGAGAGAGAAATATAGAGATAGAAATACAGAGAGAGAAATACAGAGAGAGAGAGAGAGAGAGAAATACAGAGAGGTAGAAATACAGAGGGAGATAGAAATACAGAGACAGAGATAGAAATACAGAGACAGAGAGGGAGAGCCCCAGAAGAGAAACATCCACACGGAGGTTCACATAGATGAGAGAGACAGAACAGACTGCCCCCCTCCAACCAAATAAAAGTCCCAAACATCTGCAGTTTACGGTTTCCTCCTGGTTTCCAAAACCTGGCTCTACCTCTGAAGGCAGCCCTGTTCCTAATGGTTCCAGGGCCTGGCCACTGGCAGCCCCAAAATTTGGAGGGTGAGGCCATCACAGGATGGCTGGGCAGGACCGGGACACACCAGGGTTCCAGAGTCGGGGCAAGTGCCTGGATCTTTTCCTGCCTCCTGCCCTGCCCCCTGCCCGGGTCCTCTCCACCTGTGGCCTTGTCCTGTGTTTCCCTCTGGCTTGCCCTGTCCTCCTTACTCAGGGTCACTCCCCCCCGCGCCTGAGCCCCTCTCTGCAGTCGCCAGCCTTCCCTCGTCACTGGAGACTCTGGCTCTAAGTCTTCCTTGGCCTCAACCACAGCCTTCATCCCGGGTGACTGCAATGCCCAGGCCCACTGGCCAAGCAGCACCCCCGGCCCTCCTCTTGGTCTCCCGGCAGCCCCTCCCTCGCCCAGCGCGGAGCCCTTGCCCTGGCTACAAACCGCACCAGAGCAGCTCTCATCCCCTCTGACCTCGCCCGCCTGTCCTTGTGGGTCTTTCCTCAATGCCCCCACCTACACAGCTGACGCTTCTGTAACCTGCTCCATTCCATCCACCGTCTCCTCTGGCTTAGATCCCCGGGGCCATCAGTGCAAACCCTCATTTGCAAATACGGCCTGGAAGTCTCAAGTGCCACTGTCTTCTGGGCAAAACCCCGCCCTGAAGAGGCTCCCCTTGGCCTTCTCTGGGCCAGACACTCCCCCGAGGGAAATGGTCATAACTCCGAATTCACCTGCCCAGCTCACCCCATTTCCTCCCAGCTTGTCCCCCCACGTTCTGCCACTACTACTTCCCAGCCTCTTCCTTCTCCTCAAGGCCCCACCACTCTCCTCTCCCACCGCACCTTCCCTTGCCCCGCAGACAACCTCGCCTCCACCTCCGGGGTGAATGCTGGAGCCAGCAGCCGGCCTCCTACAGCCGCCCACCCGGCCCTCCTGTCGCCTGCATCTACCACCTCCCTGGGGGCAGGGGCCCCTTCCCCAGACAAGATGCCCCCACCTGGGTCCTGGGGCCACCTTCTCAATGACCTCGCTCCACCACTTGCCCTCCCCCCATCCTTCGGTGACTCCTACATCCAGCTCATTAGCATTTATCCAGACAGTCTTCTTACAAAGAAACAACCCCCCATCGACCCACATTCCCCTCCCGATACCCTCTCATCTCCCCTCCCCCTCCCAGACCAGCCTGGATAAAGGGCGTGTCCACACGGCCCCCTCACTGCGTAGCCCCCTGCAGGCTGCCTTCCGAGTCCATCTTCTGCCCCAAACGCTCCTGCTCCTGCCGTGAGCTGGGCCATCAGGTCCACGGCCTGCTTTGCAAGCCTGGTCTCGGGTCTTAGGGCTGCGCAGCAGCGCTCACACCATCCCCGCCCCAGTCCATCTGGATTCCCTCCCACTCTCGGGCTGCTCCCTCCAGCCTCCTCCGGAGGCTCCTGCTCCTGCGCGGGGCCTGGGGATATGCAGTCCCTCCAGCGTCCTTTCAGGCGCAAGCCTCACTCTCACCGCCCGGGGGTCAGACGCCACCACAGATATTCCCACAGCTCACGAGTCTCACTTCCCAGCCAGGCCCATCTCCTCAGCTCCAGCTTGCGCCTTGGCATCCATCTGTCTCCTGTGCACCGCACACTGACCACGCTCACTGTCCTAAAATGTGCTCTCCCCCCTAAAACGTGCTCCTCTCCACCTCGGCCTGTTCCAGGAATCTTCCTACAAAGCTCCCTTCTCTTCACCTCACACATGAACTCATCACCCAATTAGACATCTTCAATCTGGCCTAGCCTTTCCTACCACCATCCCCTGAGCCAAGCCTCCCTTTTCAGCCTCCCTGCTTCCGGCTGAGGTCTCCACCCCAAATTCAGTCTTCCCATCCATACCAGTCAGAGGGATTACTGCAAAAACATGTCTCATTATATCACACACTTCCAACGGCTCTTGGGATGAAACCTCCTTAACGTGGCTTTTCCTGTCCCTGCGTGATCTGAGTGCTGCCCACCCCACCTCATCTCAGGCCACCCTCCCCTTTTCTCACTTCAATCCAGCCACAGTAACTACTTTCAGGTCCTGCGAATGACAAGCTCCTTTTCACCTCAGGGCCTTTGCACATGCTATTTCCGCTACCTGGGATTTTACCCACTTCCTTACCCAGCCAACTCATATTCACGGTCTAATCTCAGCTTACATGTCGCTTTCTCTAGAAAGCCTTTTTTTTAACACCCCCAGACTAGACTTGGTCCTCTAGATGTTTCTTCTTTTGGTACTCTATTTCTCCTCTGTACACCTATAGCCATTATCATGCAATTGTTTGAGCTGCATGACTGTCTCCCAGTGTTGGACATCTGTCATGTTCGTGGCCAGCCAGCTTATTCTGAATGCCTGTCTTATGTCTGAGGAACTTGCGACAGTGTGTGGACCTTCTCCAGGTAGAAGTCAGCGTGGGCTCTCTAGCACCCCCTGCAGCTAGTGGGCAGGGTCAGGACCAAGGCCGTGCCATCAGAGGCAGCTCTGTGAGACTTGGGTTCGGAAGAGAGCACCAAGAGGAAGCCAGCGCCAAGTGCAGTTGAGTTTTTGGCAAGCATGGCAGTGGAGGAGTCTGGCTTTTCAGGACAGCCATGTGGGGTGTCCGGTATTGCGTCCCCAGTGTTACTGCTGTGAGCACCTGAGTCTGCAACCAAAAGTGATGGAGTGGGGAATTCACCACATTGGTCGCCTGGTTGGGGGTGGGCGCTGCCTCTGACTGTACTCCTGGAGACCAGTGAGCTCCCTGACATTCTCGACTAAATCATGTTTCTGCTTAACCCAGCCTGAGGGGTCCTGTGGCCTGCAACAGAGACTTCTGACTCATATTCTCCCTAACCAGACCCTAAGCCCCTGAATAAGAATGTTCTGGAATTGTTTGCAGCCGTGTTTCTAAGTGCTGGCAAGGTGTCTGCCACCTAAGCAAGTACTTAGCAAATAGGTGGCCCCACAGAACCCAGAGCCCTAACAGGACTGTCCATGAATATCCTTGAGGAGAACAAAGTCTGAGTCTGAAACCCACCATCCCGTCCTGCAGACCCTTCCTCCAAACGTTGCTCCTCAAGCTGAGATCAGCCACACTCTTGCTTCCTGCCCAGCAGATGGTGGCTCTTGGCCTGGGGGGGTTCTAGGATCTATACAACCAGCCCGAGTCCCTTCCTCCAGGAAGCCTTCCTTGACTGCTCCTGCCCTCACTGACACCCTGTTCTCTGAGTTCCCACAGCCCAGAGAATTTGAGCCCCACATACCCGTTCTTACTCACACCCAGGTTTGGGCTCATCCCTGGGGATCTCTTCAACATTCCTGGGGTTTCCCCTGGGACAGGGAACAGGCCCCTCTTTTGTACCCTCCCTCCTCCTCCCCACAGTGGAGAGGAGCACAGGTTGGCCACAACAGGGAAGTTTCTTCCTTCTCTTTAGGAAACTCCTTTCAGGACCTGAGGAGAGGCTGGCTGGAAGGAAATCGCTGCAGTGGATGATGGAAAATCCTACTTTCCCTGCACAAAACCAGGGGCCCAGGGAAACCCCTCCCATCTGGTGTGAACGCTGTACAGAGACTCCAGTGAGCACAGGTTCTCCTATCCCTTCAGCTCTCACTCTTCTTATCAGCTTCTTCCTCCTCAAGACTGGGGTTGGAAGGGCTCGGGGGTGTCCCATTCCCCCCCTCCTCCAAAAGCCTCCTGCCCCGCTACGCTGGCCAGACCACGAGGTCCTTCTTCCACCAACCCTGCAGGCTCACTGGGGCCCAGGCCAGGCCCTAGGAGCCCTGTGTCCACCTCCAGCATTGGGGCCTCATCAGGGAGCTTGGTCAGCCCAGCCAATGTTCTTAACCGTCATTGTTCTGCCACCTGGTGGCCAAGTTAAGCATTGCTCCTCTCAACTCTGTTGCCTGCAATTCAGCGTCCCTTTCGAAAAGCTCTCAGAAGTCACCTATTGACCGACTCCTTCCTGCTGCAGATGGGGTTGCTGAGGCCCCGAGAAGGGAAGGGTTTGCCAATCAAGGGATCTGCCCAGAAACCCTCAGTGTAGCCCCAGGCAAAGGATCCTTGTAGTGGAAGAGACTAGCAAAGTGGTGGGAATTTGAGGCTCCAGTAGAAACTGGAGGGAGCAAGGAGTAGACTTCCAGCCATAGATGAAACCTCTAGGGAAGGGATGGACAATTCACAAAGTGAGTTTCTGCTTCAACCACTGCTACCACCACGAACTGCTAACGCTAACTGCTAACTAACCACTACTGATGCCAGTTAAGACTTCAGGAGGGGCTTCCCTGGCAGCGCAGTGGTTAAGAATCCGCCTGCCAATGCAGGGGACGCAGGTTCGAGCCCTGGTCTGGGAAGATCCCACACACCACAGAGCAACTAAGCCCATGCGCCACAACTACTGAGCCTGCCTGCCACAACTACTGAAGCCCGCGCACCTAGACCCCCTGCTCTGCAACAAGGGAAGCCACTGCAATGAGAAGCCCGTGCACCGCAACGAAGAGTAACTCCCGCTCGCCACAACCAGAGGAAAGCGCACATGCAGCAACAAAGACCCAACAGAGCAAAAAATAAAATAAATAAAAATTTTAAATAAAAATAAATAAATAAATAGAAGGGCACAGCCCCTCTCCAGGGTTTAGGAAAACAAAGAAACCACTCACACTCAAAAAGACCACTCTTTGACTATTAAAACGAAATCGCTCCCATTTTTGAACCACTCACAGCAGATCTGTCCTGCAAAACTCAGCTCCATTCCCCAGCCTCCAGGAAGCCTTCCTTCACTACCTCAGCCTTCCCTGCCATTGTCTTCTCTTCTGATGGCCACTCTTGCCCTTACAGTCACAGGGGTTCCAGTGAAAGGAGATGCAGCCATATGAAACCCAAGGGCACATTGTTGGCCATAATGCCCAGCTGCCCAGCACTTTCCTGGTCAGACAAATGTCAAAAGTGTGACCACAGTCTAAAAACCCTACCATGCATTTCTTCCTTTAGTCTCAGATCGTAAAAGCAGTTCATACTCATTGTAGGGCTTTTGGGAGAAATAGAAGGGATTTTAAAAGAAAATAAAAATCAGCCATAATCTCTTTACCCAAAGACTGGGTAATGCCTAGAGTTGGCAGAGCTGCTGGTGGGAGTGGAGATCTCGCCGGAGCTCTGGGTGCAATCTGGCACCACTCCGTCACGTTAAGAAAAGGCACAACCGCTGACCTGGCACTTCCACTCTGTGGTATGTGTCCCGGAGAAAGGCTTGCTGGCGTGGGGGCATGAGGGCACAAGCACGCGAACATTCACCTAGAGGCAGGGGGAGACAGGATGGTCACACGTGGGCGGTGACACCATGTGGCACCATACGGCAGTCAAAACAAGCAACCAGATGGGCACATGGCAACAAGGGTGGATCTCTTAAAAGTGCTGAGAGGAAAAACATCAGAAGCAGGATGAAGCATGTAGCCGACAGCATTTATGTAAATTAAAAGTACAGACACACACAACACTACACATTCTGCAAGAACACAGAAACACAAGAATTCACATTTAACACATTGGAATGTTTGCCTGTGGGAGGAGGGGAATGGGAGTGCAGGTAGAGACAAAAGAGAACACATTTTTTTAATGAATTGAACACGAGGATCCTTGCACAGACAAGTGATGGGGACGTGACATGAACTGAGACGCGATAAATGCACGTCTGCACCGGGGGTTCAAATAAAGCCTACAGACCCCTCCCCTGCAGAGGCGCATGGTTTCACTCAAACGTGTATCTATTCATTTACAAGTTTATTGGCTCCTCTGGCGCTGGGCTATGGCCCAGACTCCAGGAAGAGGAACATGAGAAGAACAGACAGGAACCAAGGAAGTCAGAGGTGGACACACAGAGACCCGGGCGAAAAGAGTCAGGGGCAGGACAGGGAAGAAGGGCTGGGCAGCAGCTTGGGTGGAGGCGTCAACTGAGGGTTCCCAGGGGGCGTTGCTCCCACTCCTCTGAAGGGTGGTGGGCCCGTGTAGCTGCCCAAGTTCAGGTGTGGATTCCAGTCACGTGATGTGGCCAGCCTAGCACACAGATGTCAGCACCTTCGCCCTTGAGCGGGAAGGCATCGTCCACTTGGCATGAGTCCTCCAGGCTGGCAGAAGTTCAGGATCATGGCCACGCCACCTCCGTGAGATCTCAGTCCTCACCTCCAAGCAAGGACAAGAGGGAGGATGTTAGGAAGGTCCCATTGCCACTTCTTTACCCAACCCCAGTGGGGCTGAGGGTGCAGGGGGAGACCATGCAGGAGAAACAGAGACAGGGGTTCCTGGAGCAGGAGAAGCTATGGTTGGCCACAGCCACTGCTAAGTACTACCTCTAGAGGATACTACCTCCTTCCTGTATTTCTGACCATTCCCTGTGGCTCCTTTCTCTTTTAGCACTGCCTTTGTCTGGGCCCAGTTAAAGACATTTATGGGTGCTTTCTTGAGTTTCTGGCCAAAAAACGACTCTGTCTTCCCCAAAAGCTTAGACGATCCCCTGCTCTGGGGCTCATTCCTGCCCCTGCCCACTGAACTGAACTGTGGCCACTGGGAACCTGTCCAGGGGACATGACCTGAAGGAAGAGAGGCCTCCAAACTCTGTCTGAGGAGGTGCAATTGAGGGGATTGAGAGTAACTGAAAGAAAAGCCACTTGGGAGACACGGGGCAGGGCGGGGAGTGTCTGTATCTTCACATCTCCAAGGGGCTGCTGAGGTAAAGGGGGCTGAGAGGCTGTGACATTTCTGACAGAGCTGAATTTAGGCTGTGACAAAGACAAAAAGGAGACAGTTTTCCATTCAACATAAAGGTGAGCTTCCTGATGATAGAAAGTGTCATTGATAGGTAGTAAGCTCCCTGTCTCCAGAGGCATTTAACTATCTGGTCCCCAAACTGCTTCCTGGGACAGATCCCTTCACAACTCTCTGTGGAATCCCCTTTTCCAGATCCCACCCACCTTGTCCAGGGCTGTTCCTCGCCCCTCTCAGCAACCCCAGGGCCCATGAGCCACTACAATCAGATACTGCAGTCCTGTGTCTGCATCCAGACGCCAGATAAGGCTGCAGAAGACTCAGAAAGGCTAGGGTGGTAGTAAAGAACGGCAGAGGGGAGGGAGTCAATAAGAGACAGTGGTGGCAGAACAGGGGGGTGCAATGCTCCACAGCTGGGGTACAGGTACGTACATCCAGGTCTCCAGCAGAACACAGAGCCCACAGCAAATCCTTGGCCACCAGAGGGAGCCCATGACTCTGCCTGTGCACACAGCGACAGGACCTGGTTGTCTGGGGCACTGAGTTAAATTCTCCCACCCCTCCCCATAAAGCAAGTCTGTCCTAAAGGAAAAATGCGAAGTGTCTTCTGGGTGGGATGTTATAATTCACTCCTCTTTACCATCTCTCCATAGTTCTACATGTGCACCGGTACCATCTATTCTGTCTATTCATGTGTTTGTCCTTCTCTGTTTGGTCTGTTCTTTCTGTGCGCCTCTCCTCCGGGTGCTCTGTCTCAGAGTCCCTGGCTTTGCTCTCCATCATCCTCCCTGTCTCTGCACTTGAATTTATTTTCCTAGACTTTGTATGTCCACCTCTGATTTTCTTGGTTCCTCTGTGTCTTCTCCCTGTCTCTCCAGGAGCCGACTTATTCCTTCCTCCACTCTCTCTCGTTTAGTTTTAGAAACACAGAATTAAAGGATCCTTTTAACCCACCCCTGGATCCCTCTTCTGATCCCTGAAAGGCCTTCTCCACCTCCTGCTGAATGGACAGTAAACTTGGCCCAGCCCAGAGGAGGGATGGATAAAAGATGTTTACAGGAAGTATTCAGGTTAAGCGTGATCCAGAAACTCAGGACAGGTTTCCACATAGGATTGCAGGACTCAGTGTTTGGCCTGATCGGGGATTTACAGGGGCTGGGCAGGAGAGAGGCAGCCTTAGGACTGGTGGGAGAGAAGGCTTAACAAATAAGGATAGCCTGAGTCACATACCTCTTGGTTGAGGAAGCAGTACAGGATGGCAACAATGAAGCCCTGTGGGGCCAAAGAGAAAGGACCCCATCACCTTGGCCTGGCCTCAAGGTGTCTGCAGTCTTCCTATTACCTTTTTCCCCTACTCTCCACCAGGCTGTGACTTGGACCAGGTCTTTGGGAAAAGGGAAAGTAGACATATTCATCACTTACCATGTGCCAGGCATATTGTCACATGTAATTGTCATAGCAAGTCTGCCAAGGCTGTACTGTTGGCCCCGTTGGCCTGTTTCTCTGATTCTCTTTATTTCTCCATCCCCTAGTATTAAGCACAGAGCCTGACACATAATAGGTGCTCAGTAAATGTTGAATAGATTGGATGGATGGATGGATGGATGAATGGATGGGTAGATGGATGGATATGTAGATAGGTGCATGAGTAGTTGAATGAATAGAGAGATGGATGGATGGGAGAAAAACAGACAGATGGATACTTGAATAGATGGATGAGTGGCTGGAAGGAAGAATAACGAGCCTAGTCGCCCTCAGCCTACCATGAAATCAACCAAGCCTGTGGGCTGCAGCACCTTCCTCCTGCCCAAGGACTCAGAGGGAAGGAGTGAGTGCTGTGGGGGTCCTCACCTGGAAGGAACCCAGTCCCAGCTCCAGGGGGAGGCGAATGCCTAGGCCAGCACTGTCAGGCAGGAAGTTGAAGATGACATAGTGAATTCCAAACAACGGGATGAGGAGAAGGGTTGACTTGGAGAGACGCCTGCAGAAAAAGACAAGCCCAAGGCTGGAATTAGAAAGTCCCATGGAGGGCTTCCCTGGTGGCGCAGTGGTTGAGAGTCTGCCTGCCGGTGCAGGGGACGCGGGTTCGAGCCCTGGTCTGGGAAGATCCCACATGCCGCGGAGCAACTAGGCCCGTGAGCCACAATTACTGAGCCTGCGTGTCTGGAGCCTGTGCTCCGCAACAAGAGAGGCCGCGATGATGAGAGACCCGTGCACCGCGATAAGGAGTGGCCCCCGCTTGCCGCAACTAGAGAAAGCCCTCGCACAGAAACAAACACCCAACACAGCCATAAATTAATTAATTAATTAAATAAATAAACCCAAAGTTTAAAAAAAAAAAAAAGCTGAAATATTTTAAAAAAAAAAAAAAAAAAGGAAAGTCCCATGGGCCCCCTGCCTACTTTCACTTCCCACCAGCTTCCCATATCAATTCTACACACCAGCCACCCTGGAGAACTCCCCACACGCACCCTGGGTTTCCTTACTTTGGGCCCCTGGATTCCGCTGTTCCCTCTGACAAATTCTCTTGTCTCAATTTATTCTAGTCAAGTCTATGCATCTTTCAAAGTCTAGTTCAAAGACACCTCTTCCAGGAAGTCTTCCCGGACTGTACTCCAACCCCACCATCTGTTTAGAAAAGATCTCCTTCCGCAGGCTCCCGTAGAAATTGATCCCAACACTCATCAACCTATTTGGCCTGGCAACTGGCTGTTTGGAGGCCCCATCCTTCCTATATTGTGACCTATTGGAGGTCAGGGACCAGATCTATTCTCTCTGGGGACATAGGGACAAGCACTGGACCAGGATCATGGATGCCTAATCGTGCATAAAAGAGAACCATGCTGACTCTCACTCCAGTTATGTCCAGAAGCCCCGGAAACACACACACACACGCACACCCCCACACACACACACACACGTTACCAGTACTGACGCTGGGTGTGGAGGCTGCCCTGAGCTGGCTCCAGTTTCCTCAGCAAGATACGGATAATATTGAGAAAAAGCCCAAAGTTCACCTGGAAATAGAGGTGTAGGGAGGTGGAAGGCAAGGGTCAGGGGTGACCCAAATGGCCTGGGGTGGGACATCTTTGGGGACTAGAGACCTCAAATCCTGGAGAGGCAGGGATGTGCAGGTAGATGGATGTGCAGGTCATTGCTCTAGACCTTGTCGCCTGAGACTGGACGGTCCCATAGGGGGCTCAGGGTCCCCCTCCCTTTCCAGTCCCAGGACCGAGGGTGGGAGGTCAGGCCTTGCCATCCTGCCTCCAGCACCTCTCAGGCTCTTCTCTGGCACAAAGCATGTGGCCTTCTCTTTGCACAACTGCAAAACTGTCAAAAATGCGTACATTCACCCAGGCCACAAAACCAATCCTAGCTGCTCTGTCTTCCACGTGGGAGCAGGTAGGAGTTTCAGCTGCCACGTCTTCTACTCTCCCAGCCCAGCCTCACTGCGGCGGTAGGTGATCTGCAACCAGGACACCAGACTCATTGAAACTCTGAGCTAGAAGAGACCTGAGCTCTGGTTTTACCAATGTGCTGTTGAGGTCCAGAGAGGGCCTCACAGAGAATCTGCGGCAGAGCCAGGCTGGAACCCCAGGTGTCCTGACTCCCAGCCTGGAGTCGTGTTTCCTGCTGTGTATGGCTGCTCGGTGGACCCAGGGAGGTTGGCTGAATAAAGCAGAGGACACTGGCCCCAGGCACTGACCCCAACGGAAAGGACGATGGGTCCTTTGATGATCCACCAGTAGGGGGAGCTGTCGTCCAGGTCCCAGCACCTGGGGAGAGGACAGGCCGGGACTGATGGGGGGGGCGGGGGTGGGGTGGGGTGGGAAGAGTGCAGTTGCTGGAAAGCCCTTTTCTGCGGCACCCATGCTCCTCCCTCCTCTCTACCTACCAGCCTCTAGGCTCCTCACTTTGGAATTTGAGCCTTCTCGCCTCACCCTACTCCCAACCAGCTTTATCTATGTTCTCTCAGACGTTTAGGCACTTTCCAAAGGCGTGCCCTGATCCAAGCTGGGTTCACTCTTTCTCTCCACCTAGGTGGATGAGTTTCTCAAAACTCAGTCTGTTTGCTGCCTTCTTGTGGCTCCAACACTCCCCCTGTTCCAGAAGGCCCCCACTTACAGCCCCCTACCCCCTGAGCCCCGAACCCTGAGATTCTGCGCCCCCTTCTTGCCCAGGCTCAAGCCCATTTTGTGCTACCCACGACTGCATCTCCCACCCCTCTCCCAAGCCTGGCAGCTCTCCTCCTCTTCCCAGCTTGGAGGACAGCCTCACTGCCCGAGAGTCCAGTCCATGCCCCATGGGGACCCAGCACGGGTGTGATGAAGGGATAGCCCAGACTCACGCAACATCCTCAAAGGCCAACTTGCAACCCACCCACATGCCGGTGAAGAGCAGGGGAAGCCCTGAGGGGGTACAGAAAAGACACGAGTAAGGGGTCTTCATCCTGCGCCCACCTCCCACCGCTACAGCCAGTCACACAGGGCACTGTGAAGGTGGGACCAGGAGACAGCCTGGAGACCGGGGACCTGGCCCTGAACTCCAGCACTTGCTGTAGGACTGTAAGCTGCCCTTCCTCTCCCTGGGCCTTGGGATCATCGTGAGTGAGATGAAGGGACCTTGGTGTGAGCTCCCTGGGCATCCCCGACCCCCCAACACCCGCACAGTGCCCATACCAGCCCTCGGTGCTCACCCCAGCCAGCGAGAACCAGCCACCAGAAGGTTCTCCTTGTGCTGGGTGACGTGGAGGCCAAGAGGCAGGTCAGGTAGACAGCTTCTGCCAGCAGCCAGCTGAAGTTGGTCATGGTGGCGAAATGGGAGGTGGCCACGGAGACCTTGCACAGAACCTGCGGGCCAGGGGTTGGGCGCTTCAGAGCCGGGACACCCATTGGAGCCCCGCCAAGTCTCCCCTACCCCACTCAGGCCCCAAACCTCCACCTTGGGCTGCCCCAGAGGGTGTGTGGTAGTGTAATGCAGTGGTTAAGAGCACAGATTTGGGATCCAGACAGCCTGGGTTCAAACTTACCATCTGGATAACCTTCCCACACCTTAGCTTTTCATCTCTAAAAGGAAAAACTTCCAATGCTGGCTCGTGGCCTCATCATAAGGATTGAATGGAAACCCTGTATACGAATTGCTACTGTTTTTACTCTCACCCCATCCCTCCTGAGCTCAAGTCAATCCCTAGAGCTGAGGATATGGAACACCATTTATTCATGCACTGCTCTGTCCTGCGAACATACACACATGTGTCCGTGCATGCATTCATTCATTCACTGCGTGACTCTGCTCATCTGTCGGGTGAGGAGCGCTCGCCTCTGAGCTCAGAATGGCCCAGGTTTGGTCCCTCTCCCACCATTCAGCTGTTGGGTGACATCACCAATTACCCCTCATCTACATATGGGACTAAAATGAGAATAGATATAGGAAATAAAAGGAGATAACATATGTAAAGCATTTAGCGTAATACCTGGCACATAAGTGCTCGATACATATACTATTATTATGTCTTTCATTAACGAATGAAGGTCATCTGTTGGTTTGTTCATTCATGTAGCTGTTCATTTCCAGCACGGTGTCAGAGTAGCTGGTAAGTGCTGGGCCACCACACTCAGCCCAACTTCCCTTATTTTTGGTCTCTTCTCATAGCCCACCTCCCTGCCCGCATGATGACACCCCTGTTTCTTGGACTTGCCCCAGCTTCTCCTGTCTGTGAGAGCTGGTCCTCTCACACTGGACATGTTCACCCTGGTCCTCCCCGCTCCCTCCCTATCATTGCTGCCCACCCAGCTCCAAAGCCATCTCCTCCCTGAAGCCCTCTCCTGTTCTCTCCCAGCTTTCACCTCCCTCTACCTAGTGGTCCCATAATCTGGTATAATCTGACCCCTTAGGCACCCTGGGTGCTTCTCAAGGGAGGCACACGGCTCTGCCCAGCCCCTGGCATACCCACGCCCAGCACAGACAGACAGTGCTCAGAGGAAGTGTGAAATGGAAAGGCTGGCTGGAGTGAAATGTGGTCCGGGTTGGGATATGGGATGGGGAATGGAACGGGAATACAGAATATGGAGTGGAGAGTGGAATAATGGAAACGCTGTGGATGGGCACCGTCGTCCAGGAAACAGCTGGAGGATTTAGAACTTGACCGCAAGGAGGGGGAGGAAGGGGGAGGGGTGATTTCCCGCTCTGTCGCTAGCAAAGCGGGAGCCGCAGGGTCAGCCCACGCTACCGGACAGGCACAGCTGCATCTCTAATCCAATCTCCTCGCCCGCACCCACACCAGCACCCCGACCCATGGCTGTTACAGTGGAGAAGCTGCAGTGGTCCGTGTTCTCGCCGTGAAAGAGGGTGGCATCCTTCAGGAACACAGCTCCTGCCTTGAGAATAAAGGTGATGAACAGCTGGGTGTGGATGTAGTTCCTGGGGCAGTGGAGCCTCCTGGAGGGGACAGGAGGGGTGAAGAACAGGAGGCAAGGTGGGAGAGGGGCTTTTGGTGTGCTCAAAGCAGGCTTGCGGAGGCTGAGCAGGGTGGGAGGTGAACTGAATTGGCTTGGATTGGATTGGATCAGATTGGATCGGATGGATTGCATTGAACTTGAGGCTTCAGCTATAACCTTGCAGGGCAGCTGGGCTCAGTGTAGGTGAGAGGACAGAGAATAGCAGTCCCTTGCCTTCAGGGAGCTCATGGTGTGGAGGACAGAGGCAGAAACGACAGGGTCCTGCCCAGGGGAGCCCCCTGATAATCAGAGAGAGGAGGCTCACCCCCTGGGAGACAGAGAACAGCGCGGGCCAGGCTGGGGGGTGGGGTGGGGCGGGGCTTTGAGAGGGCAAAGATCAAAGGGTTGAAATAGTCAAGAAGGGCTTCATGGAAGAGACAAAGAGGATTCTTGAGGCAGATGAGAGCTGAGCTTTGAATTTTAACGGATATGAGGGCACTGAGAAAAAAGGAGGCAGGCATTCCAAGCAAATAGAATAAGTTCCACACAAGCAAAGGTGTAGAGGTGGGAGCCAGACCTGGAGTGTGAGGGGATGGGGAAAGGGAAAGGAAAAGTTAGAAATGGCCGATGCCAGATCTGGGAACGTCTTGAATATCCAGGTAAGGGTTCAAGTTTGGTGCTGTGGACGATGCGGAGGACGAAGGTTCTGGAGTAGGTGATGAAGATGGCAAACCTGAGGGAAACCAGGACGGTGATGGCCATGAAGAGGGCCACGGCAGAGACGCTATGGCCCATGGTGTAGATGATCCTCACGGTGAAGAAGTAGGATTTCTGGGGAGGGTGGAGACGGAGGAATGCTCAGCAACTGGGCCTTTGAGGAAAGGGAGGCTTGACAATCAAGCAGGTGACATTTTCAATTCTATCCCGAAACTGCCCATGTGGGGGCAGGGGTGTCTGTGGGGACCACAGCAAACTCCCTCCGGAACTGAAGCGAAGCTTTTGTTTACAGCCTGTCGCTGGTGAGGAAGCAGGGGAGGGGAGGGGCGGAGGGAGCTAGTTGCTTAACTCTGGCTGTCGCTGGGGGTAGGGGGAGGCTGCCACAGAAACCGCACATCCCTGGGGAGTGACAAAGCTCAGGAGGAAATTGGGCTTGTTTATTGACATCCAGCTTGCTCACTGGCTTGGGAACACGACATCCCCAAATAAAGGGGACAGCCAGGGACAGCTGCAAGGAAAAGCTCTTTCCAAGACCAAGGATTTGGATCCATCAAAGTCTAGCCTGGACTCCGGAGATGGAGACGGAGCGTGCAGCCTTGCGGGGAGGGGATCGATCGGGAACTCAGCTCGCCTGAGGGATGCAGGCAATCATCGCCCCTCCCAGACTCAGTCTTTTTATCTGAAAAAATGTCAGACTCATGCTTTGCCTTCAGGGCTGGGGGGAAAGAGATATGGGATTATGGGTGTGGAGGCACCTTGCAAAGGTCCTGCTCAATTTGGAAGCGTGGGGTGTGCCAGCTAGGTTAGGGGGCACTGACATCACTCCAGGCTTTGGTTTCTCTCGCTTGCCCACAGACTGAGGGCTAGAGAGGGCAAGGAGCTTGCCCAGGACCACTAAGAGCCTTTGTTTCCCAGAACTACTCTCAGCTCCCTGCCCTGGAGGCCTGGGCACAGAGAGGGTACACCAAGGAGAAAAGAAGACGGTGGCCAGCACATCTCCCTCCCTGCCCTCTGCCTCCCCTCTCCCTCCTAGCTGCGTGGCCCACTTGTCACCCTTGAGCAAGTTAGCACAAGACCCCCTCTCTTCCAGACACTGCCATCTTCCGGAAATGTGCTGTAATGAATATTCCAACCTGCTGACTACAATGGGAATGGCAGCCCCTACCGTTGTGCTGTCCACCACCCAATCAAACATCCACGGCGACCCTTCCTCCAAGATGCCAGGAGCCTCTCACCTCTTCAGTTAGCAGCTCCAGGGGCACAGGACAGGCCTCAGGATAGGGTGGGAAGGGCTCAGACCAGCCCGTGATGGTGCAATCCCGCTTCACGGCCCCTGGGAGGCAACAGAGGCGGGGAAGGAGAGATTTTCCTCCTCTCTCCCCAGGAGAGGTCGGGGAGCCGGGGAGTGACCCTGGCAGGGTCTGCACAGACAGCCCGTCTCTGCAGCAGAGAGAGAGGACCCTTCTCTCCAGAGGCCTGGGGTCCAGGCCCAGCCTGCTTGGGACACGTTCTAGGAACTTCCTCTCTGGCCTCAGACTCACCTTCTGTTAATGGAAAGAATGGTTCCCTTGAGGAGCAGAGTAGCGAGCTGGGCCTCCAGCATCCTAAGGGCAGGGGGGAGAAAGGAGGCCCTCTCTGCCCCTGGAGGGACCGTCCACCCCAGACCCCCAGGCCAAGGAGGTGAAGCAGGCAACTTCCCAGAGGACATTTACTCAGTTCCAGGCCCTGAGTTCAGCACTGCCAAGCCCCGATCATTAACCCCACCCCCTGTGTAGTTAGTGCTCTTGTTTTCCCCAGGTCACGGGAGGTCAGGAAGCTGAGGGTCTGGGAGGGTGACTGACTTGCCCGAGGTCACACTGAAAGAGGGGGAGGGGGAAGGCGGTGCTCGATCCAAGTCTGCCTGGCCTCAAAGCCAGGGGCGTGGCCACCGTATTCTGCCACCACCAGATGAAACCACGTCACCTGTCACCTCTGCCTCCTCCCCCTTCCCCCATCACACCCCCATCGCCCCTCACCTGGCTCTGAGCTGAAGTGAGAGAAGAAAGCCGGGCAGGGGAGGCTCACCCACTCGCCAGAACCTGCCGTCGGCCAGCACAGCAGCCCATCCCAGGTCCTAGGGCAGCCTAGACAACGAGATGGGAGCAGAGGAGACTCAGCCCAGGGGACAGGCTTGTCCACCATCCTGAATGTGAGGCTGGAGGAGATCAGGAAATCCGTGACAAGCCACCCCCGCCCTCCCGAGCCACGTACCCAAGGTGGAGTTGGACATCCCCTCTGCTGCTTGTAGACAAGCTCGCTCATCCTCTCTCAGCTGGGTGATGAAGTCACATTCTGGGTGCACGTGGCCCAGTACCTGCAGGAGAGAGTTAATGGGATGAGCTAAGCCAACTGGATGCTTCTTCTGGGTTTGCTGGTCTAACGACCTGAAGACAGAGATAAAGCCTGATTCATTTCCATGGCCGTGCTCTTAAGCACAGGGCCCAGCTCATCCAGGTATACTTAATGGATATTTGGACGAAAGGCAGGCAAGCAGGAAGGGAGAGAGGCAGAGAGAAGAGAGATTTGGACGGATGCTTCCCCTTTCCATTTCATGGAAGTAAGTTCTGAGTCACATTAAACAAAAGTCTTCAGAAGATCTCACAGAGATGGCCAACTCAATAATGCATCCGTGTAGCAGCCTTTTTTCCTTCTTTGTTTTACTCCCCTGCTCTGTACTCCCACTCCCCAAAGGCAATTCTACATAAAGTACCTTGGTAGACAGAGTAATGGCCCCCCAAAATGTCCATGTCCTAATCCCTGAAACCTGTGACTATGCAACCTTACAAAGAGACTTTGCAAATGTGATTAAGTTAAGGATCTTGAGATGGAGCGATTACCCTGGATTATCTGGGTGGACCCAATGTCATCACAAGGGTCTTTCTAAGAGGGAAGCAAGAGTGTCAGGGTGAGATAAGGAGATATTTTGACAGAAGCAGAGGAGTATGTGTGTGAGTGTGTGTGTGTGAGAGAGAGAGAGAGAGAGAGGGAGAGATGAAGATGCTACACTGCTGACTTTGAAGGTAGAGGATCATGAGCCAAGGCATGCAGGTGGCTTCCAGAAACTGGAAAAGGCAAGGAAGCGAGTTCTCCCCTACAGTCTCCAGAAAGGAATGCAGCCCTGCCAACACTTTGGTTTTAAACCACTGAAAACCATTTTGGACTTCTGACCTCCAGAACTGTAAGAAAATAGATTTGTGCCATTTTAAGTCACTAAGTTGGTGGTAATTTGTTACAGCAGCAATAGGAAACTAATACAACTACCTACACAGATGCCTTTGTCTCAGGCTCTGCTTTCAGAGGTACCCTGACAAAGATATGTGAAAAAAATGGGTAGATTAGTAAGTGAGAGGATAGATGGATAAGTGAATGAGTAGATGAATGAGGTGAAAGAGCAGATGAATGTGGATTCATGGATGAATGAACGAATGGGTAACTGTGTGGCTGGCTGGTAGAATGAGTGAACATACGTACAGTAGATAGGTGAATAGATAGACAGATGCGTGAATACATGCATGGACGGATGGATGACTGGATGCATGGTGGATGGGTGGACAGGTGGATGGATGGGTAGGTAATGGATAGATACATGGAGGGATAATGGGTTTGTTGTGTGACTCAGTATTCATGAAGGATTACAGTTTTAGGAGTTTCCCAGAGCCTGGTGCCACCCAGTGACCACAGGGAATGATCCCTGGAAGCTGGGAAAGAAGCTGTTTTTCTGGAAACCCTCTAGCAGTATTTCTGAAAGTGTGCCTCATGATCTAACTGTAGATCACCTGGGATGGAGCCAAGAATATGCAGAGATCTATGGCTGGATCTAGGACTTTGCATTTTAACAAGTTATCCAGGAAGCTGGGAGTCAAAGGCAGGAATTCTTAACACCTCTCCCTCCCACTGCCCCAGACTGGAGGAAATCTGAAATGGACTGTCCAACAGGGCACAGCCCCAAACAGGTACCTGTGAGGGAACCCAGCTTTATAAGACATGCTCCTTACACTGTAAACATGATCCATAGCCCACATTTGTGTACAACATGCACATCAAATTCAATCAGTGTAGATTTCTGTCCCCAAGGATTTCACAGGGAGGAGTGGAGTGAGGATGGGAGCTAAAACCTGGTCCTGATAGATCTAATACAAACTGATCAGAGGCAGGACAGGCACTACGGGAGGGTGGCCCTTCTCACAAGGACGAAGGAGGTGGCATTTGAGCCGGACCTGAAAAAAAAGGAGCTTTTTTTTTTTTTAATTGGTGAGGAAAAGAGCACTAGGGACAAAGAATGTGCACAGACAAGGGAGTGGGCAGATGCACCTGAGCTGAGTGAGGGGAGAGCCCTTCCCATGGCCATCCTCGCACCCACATGCACACACACATGCACACACAAGCCCCAGTGTCTGGCACAGAGTCTGCATCAGCAGCTGTTTAATTAGCTCCCAGTGTCCTTTGACAGAAATCCAGGCACGGCAAAGAGCACAGTGGATGCGAGACAGGGACTGGGATGAGAGAGAAGGGACTTCAAACACCAGAGTGGGGACAGTGGACAGCAGGTGACCACATGGAAGGGACCCAAGGACAGGCCAGTGGGCTAGGAGAGGACCTGGAGACACAGCCCAGTAAGTAGGCTTACCCCTATCAGCCCTGCCCTATGGGGAAGGACACCCCTGTCCTGACCTGCTGACCCTGTTCGCCCAAATCCAGCTTGGGCTCAGCTCTGCCACCTCCTGCTTGGGCCCCTGGGACCTCAGGTTACACATTCCACCTGCCACCCAGGCTCTGGGTCTCCAACCTGGTGGTGCCTCTTGGCTTCCTCCCCGGGACTCAGGGACCCAGGAGCCACCTCAGAGCAGAGCCCCAGTCTTATCTCCCCCACATGTCCCCAGTAGCAGTCTGATGGTCAGAAGCGGGTAGATGGGGAGGGCAGACTCGCCTGATATGGGACTGCGGGCTCCGTCTGCCCTTCCTCCCCCCTCCACGTCTGCAGCCCATCCCTTCCTGGGATACCTTCTCAGGGCCTGACTAGGGAACCACTGAGGCCAAAAGAACTAGGGCCCCTGGTGGGAAGCCTCCCACCGAAAGGAGAGACAGACAGCCCTCACCGTTCCTAAGGGGAGGAAAATTCAGGGAAGCCCAACTCGTGACCCAGATGTGTGGTAACAGGTGGAGACTGTACGGGGTGGGGAACGGTGGACCATTCCAAGACTTACCCAAACGCTCCTGATGGACGCCCCCCGCCCCACTCACCTAGGGCTCGGGGATCATCTGGCCCCTGTACTGGACCCACTCCTCCTGAGGGGAGACTCTCTCACCCTGCGTACCTCGGCCTTGCTGACCGTGACTACAGCTAACCCGGGGTCTGTGCAGGATGGAGGCCGCACTGGGAAACAGTGACTTGGTGCTGGCCCTGACCCTGCCACCAGCAGCTGAATGACCCCCACGGGATCTCAGTCTCCCCTCCTAAAAATAGAGCATTCACTGTGGGGTGCACACAGATGAGAGGCAGGAGGCGCCCCTCACTGAAGAGGGGAGGGCACAGAAGTCTCCCATACTGCACCCCATGCCCAGCCTTAGACAAGTCAGATCTGACTTCATGCACAGCAGCCCTGGGGGGCAGATACTGTGTTCTTCTTTTACAAGACAGACAAGTGAGGCTCAGGAAGGGACTTGCAGAGATCACACAGCTAGTTTCACGGCTCCAGGATTCAAGCCTAAAGGCCATGCACGAGGGGCAGGTGCAGCAAAGTACCTGGGAGGCGCGGCACGGGCCCCCGCCCACATACACACACTCCCATACAAGCCAGTGGAGGAAGAGGGAGTCCTCAGTCCCTGCGGGCTCTCAGGAGTCCCTGGGAGCTGCAGCTTCCTCCCCGGGACCTGTGTCGCCCATCCTGGTCCCCGCGTCTCCCATTCTGGTCCCCGCGTCACTGTCACTTGCATGCACTCCGGGAAAGCATGCTGGGGAACTGCGGCATATTCGGAGAGGGCCCCCTCCTGGCAGCCCGTTCTCCAGCATCCTAGGCCTCCGAGCAACATCTGATGGTGGACAGCTTCTCAGGGCCCCAGGCCGTATCATGCGAGGAAGTGTCCCCCAAATGCCGGAGGGGAGCAGCTGCTCACTTACTACCCAGGGCCTCTCAGTCCCTGGCCACCCCCTCTTCAAAGGAAGCAACCAAATGGAGTGGCTCCAGGGGTCGTGGGGATAGGGAGGGCTCTGGGGAGCTTGTCGGAGGAAGGGGTGTGGATAAGACTTGGGGTGTGAAGGGGAGGCGGAAGTACTGTCTTGGGACAGAGTCTTGTGGCCCCCAGAGGGTGCAGACAGGCCCTGGGGGGAGCAACGGGCAAGCAAATTCCGTTCCGCCCCAGGAAGGACGGTTTCATTGTCAGAGCTCCCCAGGGGTGAGCAGGGTGCCTGGGAAGGGAGGGGGAGGAGAGGAGGGGGCCGCGGAGGAGATGAGGAGTTCTCCAAGTCAAGCCACCCCTTGCTTGGTAGAGAGACACCTGTGCTGGTGAAGGGTGGACCCCGGTATGGCCCTGTGGCTCCCAGATCTCGAGGCCAGTGGGAGGGACAGGAGGGTCTGAGCTGGCTACTCACGATGGGTAAGGGGCGCAGCAAGCAGAGGAGGCAGGCACCCCACACCTTGCTGTCCATGGTAGGGGCGTGGCAGCGGCTCCTCGGTCAGCCTCGGTGAGCCCCGCTCTCCTGCCCACTGTCCCCTGCTCCTGCCGCCGCTGCCAGCACACCGTCTGCCTCCCCTTCCCAGGTGGCTGTTTGCATAGGCAGGAGCCAGCGAAGGGGACAGAACGGCTGAATATTCACCAGGATTACAGGACACTGTGCCCATCTCAGCCCCGGCCTTGGGGTGGGACTCCACGTTCCCAGGAGGAACGGGTTGGGCCCCTGCAACCCCCTTCCACTCTGTCTGTAAGTCGGCCTGTGTCTGTCCTAATACCAAGGTCACAGAGAAATGACAGCCACAGGACACCTCTTACCCCAGTAGGTCAGTATTCTTTATCGTTTTCTTCTCTGAGCCCAGCCCTCTGCGGGCCCACCCTGGAGAGATTCAGAGAAGAAGAAGAAGGCCTGGGCCCACCCTCAGGGAGCCCCCAGTTTGGTTGCGATCTCAGCCTCATCCACAGTGCTGGAGGGTGAACTCAGAGCCCTGGGGACCCAGCAGAGGTGGATAGGGCGTCAGTGGGCACTGGAAAGTAGGAATGAGCTTAGAAAAGGGCAGCGCAATCACGAAGCACCCATATGGGCTGGTCGAGAGGGTGCCATATCAGCAGAACCTCATTTCTGTTCCCGGCAAGGATGCCAGCCTGGGTGGCGAGGTGAAGTCTGCAGGCGTCCAGGCTCTGGACTTTACATGGGGGCCTTGTCAAGTCTCTCCAGAAGTCCTCATGGCAACAGAGAAAAACAGGAAACGTGCAAGAAGATTCATGGAGCTAAGCCATCCTGAATGGGGCAAAACCACTGTTATCAGGGGCAGAAACAAGGGGACCTACACAACAGCTCGGATTATTTTGCATATTCATTGCCTGGTTATTTTTATTATAGTTTTAGACTTTAAAATAAGGAATCCCAATTGGCCAGGCTACAGACAGTGTTCTAAATTGCCCTGGATCCTCCACGGCACCGGGGGGACTGGAAAGCACATTTGATCTTCAAGGGCCCTGAATGTGCCAGTACCTGGCAGGTCCCAACATCTGTGTGCAGGTCTGCATTCCCAGAGCGTGACGGGCCAGACGCTGTGACACAGACGTGTTTACAGCCTAACTCGAATCATGAATGTTGAAGCTCCTTGCCCCTGCCACGTCTGGATTGAGGAATCGTTTTACATCAGCAGGGCTTTATTTTTCCATTTGTGTTCATCACCAACAAAGAAAAATATTTTGAAAAGAAAACATGAAGCATCCCCAGCCCAGACGTTCCTGCCCTTGCACAAGCATTTTCATGTGCTTGGCCGTGACCTGGGGCAGGTCTCACACCACAACTAGCTCGCACATTTGCAGGACGAAGCAGAGCCCCTCTGTTGACAGGCTGAGTGAGGATGCAGTGCCGGAAGCAGAGCACTGAACAGGTGTATCTTTAAGGGAGAGCCAGAGCCTCTGTCCCCTAGCTGCAGAGAGACAACAGCCCAAGGACAAATACCGCAGTAATCACTGTTGGTAATTAGTGTCAATTAGTATTACTGAGGGTTAATAATTGATATTAATACTACTAGTAATTATTATCTAAATTAGTGATTCTTTTTTTTAAAGAATTTAATTTTTTTAACATCTTTATTGGTGTATAATCGCTTAACAATGTTGTGTTAGTTTCTGCTATATAACAAAGTGAATCATCTGTACATATACCTATATCCCCATATCCCCTCCCTCTTGCGTCTCCCTCCCACTCTCCCTATCCCACCCCTCTAGGTGGACACAAAGCACCGAGCTGATCTCCCTGTGCTATGCGGCTTCTTCCCACTAGCTATCTATTTTACATTTGGTAGTGTATATATGTCCATGCCACTCTCTCACTTCGTCCCAGCTTACCCTTCCCCCTCCCCGTGTTCTCAAGTCCATTCTCTACATGTGTCTTTATTCCTGCCCTGCCCCTAGGTTCATCAGAACCACTTTTTTTTAGATTCTATATATATGTGTTAGCATACCATATTTGTTTTTCTCTTTCTGACTTAACTTCACTCTGTATGACAGACTCTAGGTCCATCCACCTCATTACAAATAACTCAATTTTGTTTCTTTTTATGGCTGAGTAATATTCCATTGTATATAAACTAGCGATTCTTAAGAAGGAGCAATTCTGTGGCCTGGGGAATATTTGGCAATGCCTAGAGTCAGTTTTCAGTGTCACAGCCAGGGGTCAGGGGTAGGGAGGAGGTGTGACATGGTGCTATTTTTATGTAAGGGATAAAAACCATAAAAACTGGGAGTGCTCTTAAACATCCTACCACGCACAGGATGGCCCTCACAACCATCTAAAAAATGATCCAGGCTTCCCTGGTGGCGCAGTGGTTAAGAATCCGCCTGCCAATGCAGGGAACACAGGTTCGAGCCCTGGTCCGGGAAGATCCCACATGCCACGGAGCAACTAAGCCCGTGCACCACAACTGCTCAGCCTGCGCTCTAGAGCCCGCATGCCACAACTACTGAGCCTGCCTGATACAACTACTGAAGCCCGCACGCCTAGAGCCCGTGCTCCGCAACAAAAGAAGCCACCGCAATGAGAAGCCCGCGCACGGCAAAGAAGAGTAGCCCCCACTCGCCGCAACTAGAGAAAGCCTGCGTGCAGCAATGAAGACCCAAAACGCAGCCAAAAATAAATAAAATTAAAAAGAAAAAAGAAAGAAAGAAAGAAAAAAATAATAATAATAAATGATCCACTCCAAAGGTCAATAGGATTAAGGTTGAGAGACCCTGATCTAATTGTTTGTGTTCGCCAAGGTTCCCCCAGGCCCATTGTGCCTTCTGAATGGGCCAGGGTCATTGAACTCCCATCTCTATCTCTGTATCTGCTCAGGGTTCAAAATTTGACTCCACCACTTGCCAGCTGTGTGGCCTTGGGCAAGCTATTTAACCTTTCTGAACCTCAGTTTTTCCATCTGAAAAATGAGGATGGTACCTTGCTTGTAGGGTTGATGGGATAAGCAGATAAGTAAAGGCATATAAAGTACCTCATACAGAGCCTAATTCATAGAGGACAACATGTTACAAGATGGACCATCAGCAAAGAAAGTTAGAACAATCAATTCTTTGTACAGAAAAAATAAGATTAGCTCTCTAGCTCACATTTACAAAATATAAATTCTAGAAGGCTTAAAGTCCCAACTGTAAAACAACAAAATAATATTTTTTTCCAAAAATGGAAATTTGTTTTTAATAACCCCAGAAGAAAGGAAACTTTCTTATATACAAAATTAAAACCATAAAGAAAAGATTAATAAGTTTGACCACATCAGTATTAAAGAAAAAGTATATTCAAGAAAGGACCCCATAAATAAAACTACAAGCAAACTACAGGCTGAAAGAAATATTTGCAACCAACAATGACAAAGATATAGCATCAAAAATGTATTTTAAAATACCCACAAATTAATAATAAGGAAAAAAATAACCCAATAGAAAAGTGAGCAAAGGATATAAACAGGCAATTCAGAAAATAAGTAAAATAGGACCAATGAACAGATGAAGAAATGCTCAACATCACTAATACTCAAGAAAATGAAAATTAAAATAATAATGAGTTACTCTTTTTCACTTATCACATTGCCTAAAATTTTATGTCTGATAATATGATGTTTGGAATTATGTGGGGAAATGGTACTTTTATATTGTGCAGATGGGAGTGGACACTGGTATATCCGCTTTGAAAAGCAATATAATATAATCTTTTAAATCTATAAATGAACATACCCTATAAACCAGAAGTTCCACTTCTGGATATTTGTTCCAGAGGGCAATATTATTTATAATGTGTAGTAAAACCCAGAAAACAACACAAATGTCCAATGATAATGGAATAGCTAAATAGAATGTGATATATTCATATAACAGAATACTGTAAAGCATTGAAAGGATAAACTAATTCTATTTGTATCAACATGGAGAGATTTCAAAGATATATACTTGAGGAACTTCTGCTTCCCTACAAGACAGAGTAACAGAGAATGATTTACTCTTCTTCTACCTTAACAGCAAGAAATTTAAACAAAACATACAAAATATTAGATTTTAATGGGTGAAGGAGAAAACCACTCATGCTCATCTCCCCGGGTACAGAAAAATCATTTGACAAAATCTAAAACCCTTTCAAGATAAAAACACTCAATATGCTAAAAACAGAAGGGAGCTTCCCTGGCATGATAAAGGCCACATATGAAAACCCACAGTGAACATCATACTCAATAATAAAAGACGGAAAGCTTTTTCCTTAAGATTAGGAACAAGACAGGGTGTCTGCTTTTGTCACTTCTAGTCAACATAGTTCTAGAAGTTCTAGCCAGAATACTTAGGCAAGAAAAAGAAATAAAGGGTACCTAAATTGGAAAGGAAAAAATAGAATTATCTGTGTTCACAGATGACACAATTATATGTAGAAAAATGTTACATATTTGTATATATAAAAGTTTTTTTTTTTTTAATGTCTGGAAGCTCCCACATCAAAATCCTAAAAATGGAGAAAAGAGGAAAGGGACAGGTTATGGAATGTGAGGAATGGTCAAATGGAACCGTCGCTTTAACTCTGATATTCCAGTGTTTAAGAAAAATGTATTTGTGCACTACTTGGAAAATCAAAATTAAATGTAAAAGATCACAGTAGCTAGTGTTTAATTTTTCCTTGTCACCGGTGGGTATTGTAGATGTCAGGGTGGAGTATGTCTGCGCCACAAGCAGTTGGGCGTCTTTAAACAGACCATCAAGGTCTTCCCTGAGAGCCCCTCCAACCCACAGCAAAACTCCCAGGGAACCCAGCCACAATGGCTTTTCAGTCCTGCCTCTGTCCGATGCCCCCTGGTGGTAATGCTGAGCAACTGCTGCCTCTTCCTGATTCCCGCCGGAAGGGCCAAGCTGGAAAGCGGCCCCTGTCTCAGGGGGCTCCAGGCATGTCCATAACTGGGGCTGGGGTCTTGTAGCTGGTGGACAGGCCTCAGGGTGCAGCTATTTCTGGATATTTGGCCGGGATCTCCCTTGCCGGGGTGGGCTTCAGGCAGAAGGTATTCAGAGCAAGGCCAGAGCGAGCCCTATACCTGGCTGAGTTTTAGCCCCTCTTCCTGTTCCCTGACTCTGTCCTTTCCTCAGGGGCAGGAACAGGCTAGCACAGGAGCTGGGGTCCTGGGGCCTCAGAATGGATCCCTACGGACAGAAGCCCCATCCTTGGCCGTCTGAGGGGGCACCCCACTTAGCTGAGGCTCTGCAGGGGCTCTGGCTGCCAGAAGCCGTACCATCCTCACATGTACTCACGACCCAGCTCTGCCTGAGGCCCGGGTCAGGGCTCCGTCTCTGTCCAGAGTCACAGGTCAGCCTGCCATCTATTTGGGGTCTGAGTTGGATTGGACCAGGTTTGGGGCTCAGACTGGGGTCAAGGTCAGGGCTCAGTTTGGGGCTGGGTCAGGGCTCAGTCTCCAGCCAGGGTCAGGATCAGAATGAAGACCAGGGTCGAGGATGCTTATATTCTCTGGGCTCTGAGGGTGAATCAGTTTCTAAGTTTTTTAGGTCAATCTCAGAGTCCCAAAGGGATTTTTCCCCTGAGCAGAAATTATGGCCCCGCAGGAACACCTGCTAAATGGGGGCGGGGCAGGGCGGGACAAGGTGTGGACAGGGCGGGACAAGGTGTGGACAGGGCGGTGGGGTGCGGGAGGAGCACTGGCCTTCAGCGAGGCAACATGAGGACAATGTGACACTTTGTTTTCCTCTAACTGCAGAAGGCACTTTGATCTGTGCATGGATAACTCCTTTCTTATAAACTTTAAACTTCTCCGAGACTTTCCCCTCCTCCTGGAGCAGGCTATCTCCAGCCAGGCCTGACGAGAGGTGCTATGTGTGAGGGATAACTGTCCCTGGCACATGCCCAGCATGGATAATTGTCCCTATGTTACAGAAGGAGAAACTGAGGTGCCCGAGGTCACACGGGAAGTAAGTTCTCTGAGTTGGGACTGGGACCCAGGTCTCCAGGTTCCCAGCCTCAGGTGCTGTCTGTGGGCCAAGTTCCACGTTATCATTCACTGCAAGGCTCTGATTCAGAATTTCAATGGCTTATTTTGGTGTTAAAGAGGTTATTACACAGTAACTGAGGGTGCTGGGAGCAGAGTCCCCAGAGCTCTGTGGGATTCTCACCGAGGAAAGGTGCCCATGTGGGCCCCAGTGAGAGGAGAGAATGAGGTTGCACCCCACACACACTGTCCTTACTTTCTGGATGGGGCAAGGTGCCCCCTGCAGGCAGAGGAAGGACTCTGTAGCCGAGGAAGGATGGGCTCCTTCACCCACTCTCCTCACAGGTGGGCAGACAGAGGCCCAAAGAGGGCAGGAGACCTACCCAGGGTCACACAGATGGTCAGAAGCAAAGCTAGCGTGCTACCCAGCCAGCCACTCCTCCCAGAGCAGTGGGAGAAGGGGAAGTGGCCCTGCATCCAGGGGCCGGGCTGGGATGCCAGGGCTGGGGGCTGAGGAGGGCCAGCAGAGGGCTGCAGGGGTGGAGGTCGAAAGGCTCCAAGGCTGTAGCAGCACCGGTGGTGGGATTTGTTCTGCGCAAGACCCTCCCTGGCTACAGTGTGGCCAGCGGTCAGGAGAGGGCAAGAGCAGCTGGGAGAAACCAAGCGTGACAAATTCTCCACCATAAATGAATTCCTGCCACAGGTGACAGATGGATGAATCTCAGAAACTGAAGATGGAGGGAACACCCCAGAAAACTATCTACAATGTGCTACCATTTCCATAAAGCTCAAAAAGAGGAGCATTAAACAATAGATTGATTAGGCACATATGTGTGCATGATAAAAAAATAAAACCTTTTTTTAAGCAAAGGAATGATAAACACAAAATTCAAGATAGTAGATACCTCTAAGGGGTCTTCGGGGAGCAGGGGACACATAGCTAGATGCAAATTATTGGAAATGTTCTACTTTGGGGGATGAGTGATGGACTCATGGGTGTTTACTATATTATTAAACTTAATATTTTAGCTCTACAATAATTACTACTTATATCAAGTTTACTATGTGCCAGGCTCTTTAATGAGCACATTATATACATGAGCTCATTTAATCCTCTGTGAGGTGGATCCCCATTTTACAGATGAGGAAACTGAGGCCCAGTGATTGTTTGGAGATCACATAGCTGATATGAGACCCTGGATTCTAATCCAGGCAGTCTGATTCCAGAGGCCATGGTCTAAACGACTCTACTGGGCTACATATATTATTGTATAAGTATGTTATTTTTTAATGTAATTTTAAAAAGTTAAAATGTACAGGGAGAGGTAAGAAAGGAGGCCACCACTGTGTTCCACCTGAGGTACAGATGTCCCCCACCTGCCCTCCCCTGCCCCAGGTAAAATCCCTCCCTCCTCTTCACCTCTTCTCCCTTCCACCTCCTCTCTCCCTACCTAACTGCCCACACCCACCTTCCCTGGGCATCGAGCTCTCATTTGCACAGCAGGGTGGCTGGTGCAGTCAAGGCAGCTGGGTTGAGCCTGGAAGATTCGTGGAGAAAGTAGCCCTGGTCCCCCCTTTGAGGACCTGGGGGCTGGGCAAGAGCTCCCTGCCCCTGGGGTGGGCGAGGTGGTCCGTGAAGGAGGGGCCGGCTGTCCCCTGATGCCTTCTCCTGGCTTCTCCCTGCAGCTTGATCCTCACCACCCCCCACCCCAGCCAGCCCCCTTATTTATAAACCATATGTCCCTGGGTCCCTGCCTGTCCCTACTGTTTGTCCAAAGCTTCAGCTGTTTCCCCTGATAACTCGAGGACCAGAGGTCTTGGGGAACTAGGAGGGGCCCCGGGACAAGCAGAGTTCAGGGATGCTCTGCTGTGCCCCTCCTCCTGCTCAGAAAACCTTCAGGGTCTCCCTATGGATGTTGCAGGACCTGATGCATAGAACTTGCTCAAAAACTGGTAGTTGTCCCCATTTAAATTTTTAATTTCTGTTGTTGTCTCCCAGGAGCAGTTCCAGACTGCTTGGTCAAGTTCCTCAAAGTCAGGAGGGGAAGTGACTTGCCTTCACTCACACAGCAAGGCAGTTTGAGGTTCTCTCCTCTTCACCACACTGCCTTTCTACTCCACCAGTATGAAGAAATGGAGAGAACTTGGGCCCAGACCATGGCTCTGAATCCTGGCTCTGCCTTTTCTAGCTGTGCAACTTTGAATTGGTTGCCTAACCTCTCTGATTTATACTTTCTTCATCTTTAAAATGTAAGCATTGTCTGTTTTGTTCAATACTCAGTACCCAGAACAATGCTGGACACATAATAGGAGCTCCAGAAATATTTCTCCATTGAATGAACAAGTGAATCCCTAACTCTCAGCTCATTTATGAGTATCAAGCAAAGCGATATATATGAGAATCCCGCACAGTGCAAAGACACAGCAGGACATTGCAAATGGGCTTCCCCTTGCCCCTTCACTGACCAGTCTGAGGGCTCCAGGCTCCCTTCTGATCCCAGGCCAGGATCCCCCATCTTCAAAGCCCAGATCCATCCTGAAATTCCCAGGCACCAAGAGCCTGGAGCCTAAGGAGTCGGCTCAGAGCGCCCGGGCCAGCCTCCTCCCCAGCAGCTCCTCTGGCCTGTGCTCCCCTCTTCTCTGCCTACCCTGCGGTCCCTTCACTTGCCTGGAGAAACAGCGCCTCTGGCTTCCCGTTGAGGTCTAGCCTGCAAGGCCTGCATCATCCCCTGGACACCCCTTTCCTTTCTTCTCTTTTGTTCAGCAAACATTGCCCTCAGCCCATGACCAGTGGAGGTGCACAGGTGGGCAAGCTGAGAGGGCTGAAATCAGAACGGGGAGCCAGGTGAGTCTGGCAGCCATGCCTGGGCACCCACTCTGTGCTCAGAGCAGTTCTGGGGGCTGAAAAGGCCTTTGCAGAGATGGATGAGGGCTGCCCCGCAGGGATAGGGAAAGGCAAAGACGAGAAATGATCTCAGTGAAAGACAGCCAGGGATGAGGGCCAGAGCAAGCTCGGGCAGCAGGAAGAGCTCTAGTCCTAGCAGGGACGGAGCCCCCAGGTGACTGAGTGAAGGGCCCTTCTCTCTGGCCTCAGATTTCCCAGCTCTTTCATGGCGGCAGGGATGTAGGTGTGGAGGATTTGGGCAACTCTTGATCACCCCCAGACTTCCTCAGCTTCCTGGCATCATCATAGCCGATCCCCGCGGTCCCCACATGCAGACACGGCTGTCCCCGGACACCCAGGCGAACAGGCAGCTTCTACTCCGAGCCTGACCTGCTAAGGAGCCCTACCCACCCCCTTCCCGACTCCCTCCTCAATCCATTAAGGCCCAGAACTTGCCTTGTAGGGCCCACAAGTTATTAGCGGCCAAAAAGAGGAGTGTAGGGGCCATGTGAGCGTGCAAGAAAGGCTTTGGAAATAGTCCCCCTGGGCGTGCTCAGGCCTGGAAAGGGGCCTCTCTGGCTTCCCCAAGAGTTTCGCTGAGGTACAGGGTGGCGTTTCCACCCTGGGAAGCCCCAGAGTATGTGGAATGAGGGCCAGCCTCTAGGTTCTGCCCAGGCGCCCTCCTCCCTTGGCAGGGGGCTGGGCCTGGGCCTCCAGCACCAGCAGCCGGGGCAGAGAGGGCTGGGAATGATGGTGTGTGGGCCCAGCCTCCATGAGAGCCCAGAGTGACCCACCTTCCTCCCAGCGCCGTGCTATGGGGAAACTAAGTTGGGGGAGGGGTGCTCCAGGTCCCCCAGCCCAGCAGAGGCACAGACGACTGGGGAGGACAGGTGTAGCACAGTCCTGCGCCTTTCGGAGCTGGACGGACCCAATCCTGGCCATGGGGGATGTCGGGTCTCCCAAAGCATCCTGGAGCTTCCAAGGACGGGCCCAAGGCCTCCATCCCTCTGTGCATTCCCCACAGCAAGCACAGAGCCCAGTGGGCCTTAGGAAGAACTGCAGAGGTATGAGCTGGGGTGTGAATGCCAAGACCCCCGGGCCCACACAGGCGGAGAGGCCTCCAGGCGTGAGGTTTTGAAAGGACTTTGAGCAAAATCCTAGATCTGAGAGGGGCTTTTTGGACTCTCAAATTCAAACTTCATCTTACAGCTGGGGAAACCGAGGCCCAGAGAGGAGAAGGAACGCATCCAAGGTTCCATGGTAAGAGGGTAGCAGAGGTACGCCTAGTACTCTGGGCCCTGGACTCCTAGCCCACTTCCAACGGCTGCAGCTGACTCTGGCGGCCGGGAGCCCTGGTGTGCCGAGCACATCCTGACGGCCCTGGATCGGCCTGTTTCCAAGGCTCTGGATGAGATCTGGCTCAGCGTGGGCTCCCCCCAGCCTGCACCACCTTTACCCACAGCTCCGGGAGCTTGGCACGCACACCAGCCCCAGCTGGTTCCAGCACAATGAAAGGCCAGTCAATGATTCATGGAGGCTCCTTTCCTGGAGGCCTTCACTGGGTACACCAGACACCTGCCATTGGCCCCTGTACAAGCTCCCCCGGACCGAGCAGGATGGGGATTAATCAGTGATGGGCCCAGAGGAAGAGTCATTGCAGGGAGGAAGGTCATCCCCACCCACCAGCCCGACTGTACGCAGCCCAGCCCTGACCCCCAGGCCTCTCTCTCTCTCTCTCTCTCTCTCACCCTCTTCCCTTGCACCTGCCCTCAGGCGAGGTTCCGATAAACTAAGGTTTTCAACAGGGGAATCTGAAAGCTGAGGGGCCCTCAGAGAGAATGCCCAGGCCAACAATGACAGTATGTGCTCTGCAGAAAACCAGTTCTCCAAAACGGTCATCGAATTGCTTCCATAAGAGAGGTCTATGGACAAATAAGTTTGGTGAACGCTGGCCCAAACAAGTGAGTTTCTTATTGCGAGACTTGTCAGAGCCTCTACTGTGAGTCTCCCAGAGGGTGATGCGGTTTTCAAAATTACCTCAGCACCTGGGAAAACCAGTCAAGAGCTGGGGCTCTCACTCCGCGAGGACCACGTAGGGCAGGTGATCCACCTACGCCCGTTCACTCAGGCTCTGTCCGGGCATGGGGATGGCACCTGCCAGTAAAATCCCCATGGCTGCTAAGCTTCGTTTCAAATCTAACTCTCCAGGATTTTCCCTGCAGTCTGAGGCGGCTTTACAGGGAGAAAGAGGGAAATGGGCAGGCAGC